>NC_137160.1:42310028-43768128 GCF_951394435.1 Stenella coeruleoalba
AGGCCCACATGTCAGCTGATTTTCCGACCCGGCGTTTTCTTAAGCTGGGAAACATGGGTGGATCACACTGAAACCATGTGGGTTGTGTTCTTAGAACATATCAGATGGAGAGTATTTCCTAGGAATTAAGGATTAAATTTAAGAAGTGGAACTGAAGCATTTTTCCCTATAATATTTAATAAACATGTTCTTGGATATGCAATAAGATTAAAATTCAAGGCAATTCTGGCCTTCACCCAACCTCCTGATTCCTGTAGGAATTGAGATTAGTAGTAGTCTTTTTTTTTTTTTGCGGTACGCGGGCCTCTCACTGCTGTGGCCTCTCCCGTTGCGGAGCACAGGCTCCGGACGCGCAGGCTCAGCGGCCATGGCTCACGGGCCCAGCCGCTCCGCGGCATGTGGGATCTTCCCGGCCCGGGGCACGAACCCGTGTCCCCTGCATCGGCAGGCAGACTCTCAACCACTGCGCCACCAGGGAAGCCCTAGTAGTAGTCTTTCTGATTCTGCTTCTCCAATGGAGACATACGAGAAGATTCTCTGTCCTATCTGTGGAGGTGTGTATGTAACAGTTTGTTCCGCTCGACGCATCACACACCACAGAACAAAAACCTCAACCACAGACGCTGGCTTTCTAACTGCGCCCGTACCTGACCTCAGGGCTCAGCCACAGCACAAACTTGACTGTAACGAGGAAACACGTGAGGTGTCAATCAGGATCACCCCAGTAGAAGAGCTGGAGATAAGAGAAAGGCAAGGAGAAAGAAAACTAGAAAATAGCTGGTGCAGGATGCATCAGAGCAGAATTATTTTTCATTCTCAGAGCTTTCCAAATAAAATTACGGAGAAAGCTGAAAAGCAAACTTTAACTGTAGCTAGTAGAAAGCGTCATTCTCCAAGGAAGTTGCCTCCCTGCTCTGAACTGGAGGGTCTTGAAAGCAAATGTTTGCTGGGGATCATGATTTAATAATAATTGCAACAGAAAGGATTAGTTAAGAATGACTGACTGACATCATGAAACAAGTGAGAGATGACGAGGGGGGATTTTGAGCTCCGATTCTTCCACGCCAAGAGAGGAGGTCCCCAGTGTCTCTGCCTGGCTGTGGCTGGAGCCTCTTCTTCTTGAGTACCCACGTTCTTAGTAATTCACTTATTGTCTTCTGCATCCCATTGTTATCCTGCACTGATCCACCACAGAACCAGAAAGAATTCTTCTTTAAATGTGTTGGTTTTCTTAACTAATTGCTGAGGACTCTTGTCTGTCTGCCTACAATTATCAGGCTCGCCTTTAACTGTATTTCCACAGCTGAAATGATATCGGCTACTAACTTGTTTCTGCACAAATGAGTGTCAGACAAAACCTTAGAGAAGGGTCTGTCTTCTTGCTCTGCTTTGCACTACCGTGATAGTGTGGATTATGTAAAACATTCTGGCATTTTGGCAGAAAGACAACAACTTGTACAATGGGGGAAACTAATTAACCACTCTCTATAAATCATTGATTGTGTGTTACACTATTAGATAATGTTTCATGTCCTTAATGTTTCATGTCCACTCTGAAGGAATTAAACTTGAGATGACTAAGATAAGTGTTATGAGATAATGTTTACAGGACTTTGGGGGGAATTCTTAGATATGATTATGTCTCTACACATGCCTTACAAAGATTAATACACTCAAGTAAAAACATAAAATAGGTTAAGTATTAGGAATAAGGAAAATATAGCTTTCCCAAGAAATCAGATGAACCAGAGTGAAGTCAGCACAAAATACATTTAGAAGTCATATATTTGCAAATTAGGCTCTGAGCCCTCTAGTAGCCAACACAAGGAGGCAACCATTGCAATAACTTGATCATTCCAACTTCACAATTCTGGACATGACTATTTAGTAGAATGTATATCATTTTATTTCATTGAACATTTAACTATAATTACTGCATGTTCGACTCTGTATACCCAGTGTTAGGCATACACTATTGGTGGCAAAAGAGGAAGAGCTTAAACATTCATTGTATGAAAGAATGAATACACATCCTAGGCCAAAGTTTGAATGGCAGTAATAAAATAATAACCTCTGAATTTCTCCTTGAAATCCTTTAGCAGAATTGACTACTCACACTCGCACTGAAGGTCTTTGACTTTTACCTCTGTGATCATAACCAACTCAGAATGGTTCCCATCCAGGCCTTTGCACACCATCTTTATTGGTTTACAAAACACCATTGTTTGTACTCAGTGTTATGCAATGAATCCAGAATTATTCCATTGGTATTTTATAAGTAACGGCTTGGTGCTGAAATTCCCCAAATCTTATTATTCTAATGATAACTTTTAATGCATTTTATTATTACAATACCTATCTGGCAGATCCTTATTTTTAAGGTTTATTCTTCATAAGTATAAGATAACAAGGTGTAAAGAAAACAGTGCAATACCGTTTATAGTATAGGCGTGTACATTTATCTGCTAGAGTCATAGATTCATAGTCTCATTCACATGTAAAATGTACATGGTTAAGATGTGAGTAGCAGCATGAAAGACGGAGAAACAGGTCAGAGATAATGAGAGGAAAAGAACAAATAAAAAAGGAAATGTATTGTGTAAGCCATTTAGAGTAATTTTTTATTTCTGAGTCTTCAAAATCACAAAGCAGTTTCTGAATATGAGCATAGTTGTATATGCCTCTTTATTTGTAACAATTTTATTTTGGCATTTGGAATTGAATCACTCATTAAGATGTTATTTTAGTTGCTGACTTTATTAAATCATTTGAAACAAATCATGTAAGGAGATAGGAATGCTTCCTAAGAAATCTGTTCTGAGAAAGGCTAGTGTACTTCGTTTTAGCACTCACAAGTCCATTGCTGGATTCCAAAACAATTCAATCATGTTGCATTCACACAACTAGTCTGTAAATGTACCAATTTAGTTCTAACACATCAAGCATAAATTTGAGTTTGAAAGTCTCACTTGAATGAGTTTTACAGGTGTCCGTATTGTTCCGACTATAATAAAAGGTGACATTTGGGCCATTGTGGATAAGCCTTGTGCTGTATCGTGAAAAAGTTCACAATTTCCTCCTGTTCTGGTTCACTGTTGGTGTCTAGATCACCTTCTTTCACCTTTAACACATGCATTTTACCATCACAGCCTGCACAATAGTGCATTTCGTCGACTGGGTCTTTGCTATTTCACCCAGGCTCTGCATATCATACCCAACCAACACGTCATAGCATTAGACGGGCTTAGAGATGACTTTTAGAACCTGTGAGAGCCTGTGAGGAAAGGCAAACAAGGGAGCTTAGTAGCACACACATCACCAACAATCAGCAGTGGTCCTCTTCTCTGACTGAGACTGCAACTTATGAAAGGGCACATGGGGAGTGTTTAAGAGAGAAGAGAATGGCTTCCTAACCAGCCAGATCAGCCAGATAAACTCTGGTGATGGCTGGAGTGAGAGATCACATCCAGATTGACCTCACGTCTGGTCAGGAGTTAGATCGCTGTTTCTGGAATGTTCAATGGGGAAGAAAGAGCAGGAAGGAGCAAGAGATGGCACTAGGGGAACCATATGATTTATTACTAAGACTGGAACAATTATGATCACAAAAGAAGGTAATACTAACAATTACACTGGGCAAACAAGCATAAGCCAGCACTGTCCTGGGAACACCAGAATGTACGTTACCCCCAGATAGCAGTAACCCAGTTACTTCCTTCAAAAAGGTTTATATCTTAATATGGGAAGCCTGACAAAGGCACCATCTGTACAAATCAGTAAGCTATGAGAAATGCGGGTTTAGGAGTGCACTGGGGGAGCAGGAAGGTCAGTGTGATTAATAATATTGGAGGAGAGAAATTCAGTTGCCTGTAATTGAACAATGAATTGATTTAGAATCAGAAACTCGTATCAGTTCAGATGAAGATACTCTGGAAAGTAAAGTGAGAGTAAACAATGTTCTTACTTGTTCCACTCAGGGTAGATGTAGTAGTAACTCTTTGTGGCCACTAGGGGACCACTTAGTACTTTGCACATTGCATTGAACTGCTTATATCATCCTGTACAGAGACTCAAGAAAGACAACAGGATGCTAGTAGCATCAGGGTCCTGTGACATCTCTTGCCTATACAGCACATACCGATAATTGATTATAGGATACCATTGTCTAGTTGCTTCAAGTGTGTCGGTTTGGTCTTTTCCAACTCATGGACTTCTTAGAAGTGCTAAAATCTTTGGCACATCTGCCAAAAGTCTGAGAGCTGCGTACTCAGTAAGGATTAAACCCATTTTTTCTTCTTTTTTTGATGTGAATAGCAGCCCTATCTGGGAACTCCCATGGCCCTTTCCTAAGTGTTGCCATCTAATCTCAGGTAATAATTTGAGCCCTGGAGATAACAACAATAAAACTAAATTAAAATGATTACATATGTACTAGGGACCAGGTGCTATGTATTGTTAAATATATATTGTTTCTGCACCTATAGTCTCTTCCAATAAAGTGTTATTTTTCTCATATTAGAGATGAAAAAACTGAGACTTTGATTGAATTACTCAGGTAAGGCCCAAGGCCATAGAAATGGGGCAGAAGTGGAATCTGGATCATCCTCCAAAGCCTATGCAAAGCCTATGTGCTTTCCCCTGTTCCACAGCAGCCAGGGAGAAGCAACAGCTAATCACCTAGCTCCTGTCACGATGTCTGTGAATCCTAGTTTCCGAGCAGAAACTAGCCAACAGGAAGTCTCTCACTGACACACTTGCATTTGCTGTGAACTCTGTACAGAAGACCCTACCCCATGATGTCTGCCTCACGGGCTCCCGCAAGTCCTCTAACATCACCTACTGAAGGGGACATGCGGGGAGTCATCCTGGAGAGTGTCTCTGTGCCACATCAGGCACAGAGGTACCCAGGCGTGTGTGGAGTGCCAGAGCTGCAGCACCCGCAAAAATCTCACTGTCTGACGTTATTTGGTGCCGATAATGGACATTTAGTTTCATTATTTTTAATGCTATTATTTTTATTATGATTTTATATAGCTCTTATGTAAAGTGCTAGAGAGAGAGAAGGGGAGAGAGCTTGCTTCAAGGTCACAACCATTGCAGCCACATGGCTGTCACAAGGTCACCCCATGTGGAAATTCTGGAGCAAGGACACCCACCAACCTCAAGTGTCACCACTGTCATGGTACTCATCATATCACATGGTGATTTGTTTTAAATTTAACATACCCGAGAGCTGTGAGAGGACAAAGCCGTATCTTTTTACAGAGCCTTTCCACAGAGAGATTTTCTATCACAGCAACACCAACACAATTAAAATGGACTATTAGACATCCCCAGGGCTGAAAAGTGCTTCCGTGATGTTGCCATGATTCTCTTATCAGTTCTCTCTTCTCTGTTCGCTCCACTTCTACGTGTTCATGTCTAATGCGAGCAATTGAAGTATTTCTTTTGTTTCCTTTTCTCCTGCTATTCCAGGTGCTAATGTATCCCCCGCCAACCTAAGGAATTTAGAGAATCATTTTCAGAAATTAAAGTCTTTGCTAACTCTTAAGATAACATAATTTTTAATCTCACCGTGGAAGGAAGGAAAGAAAGTGAGAAAGGAAGGAGAGAGGAAAGGAAGGAAAGAATGGGGGAGGGGGAGATGACACGAGTATGGCAGCTGCTTACAGCCCAGGGCTATTTTGTAAGGATGCAGAGAAATTGTGTTTCAGTCTCAAAACTACCATCATCCTCTTACTAAAGCACATAACTTACCTGGGGCATAGCCTTGCTTTCTCTGTCTCCCTCCCCCTCCTCTCCATTTAATGACATATAATCAACATGAAAAGCACATATTTAAAGTGTACAGTTGGATTTTTTGACATATGGATACACCCGTGAAACCATCATCACAATCAACCCAATGAACATATCCATCACCCCATAACTCCCCTACCCCTACTCTGTCCCCAAGAGCTCACTCATCTGTTTTCTGTCACCATAAATTAGTTTGCATTGCCCAGAATTTTATATAAATGAGATCAAACATCAATTTACTCTCTTTTTTTTGTCTAGCTTTTCAGTCAAGGTGTGTATTTTGAGATCCATCAGGTTTTTGTGTATATTAAGAGTTCATTATTTTTCTTTACTGCAGAATTCTGTTGTATAGATATATAAAAATGTGTTCATCTGTTCATGAACATCTATTTCCAGTTTCGGCTATTACAAATAAGACTGCTATGAATGAATATTCATGTACAAGTCTTGGTATGTTTTCATTTCTCTTGGATAAATATCTGAAAGTGGAATGGCTGGATCGCGTGATAGGTATGCATTTAACTTTTTAAGGAACTATCCAAACTGTTGTCCAAAGTGGGTCCAACATTTTATGTGCCCACCAGCAGTGTATGAAAGTTCTAGATCCCTTTATATCCTTGTGTACATTAAGTATGGTCAGCCTTTGAGCTTTTGGTCATTCTAATAGTTATGTAATGGCATTTTGCAGTGCTTGTAACTTGTAGTTCCCTGAAGTCTAATGTTGTTGAACATCTTTTCATATGTTTATATGCCATCCACATACCTTGGTCAACTGTTCAGATCTTTGCCCATTTTTAATTGGGGTGTTCGATTTCTCATTATTGCACTCTAGAGTTCATTTTCTATCCTAGATATTGGGTGGGCCAAAAGGTGCCTTCGGTTTTTTAAGTAAAAATAAAAGACACATTTTTCATTCTCACCAACAACTTTATTGAATAATGTATTCACCCTTTTGTTCCACTACCTTCTGCCATTTTTCAGGCAACTTCATAATTCCATCTTCCCAAAACTTTTTATCGTTTTGAGCAAAGAACTGCTCCAGGTGTCTTTTACAGTCTTCCAGGGAATTGAAATTTTTTCCATGAAGAGAATTTTGTAAAGACCGAAATAAATGGAAATCCGAAGGTGGAATGTATGGTGAATATGGCGGATGAATCAGAACTTCCCAGCCAAGCTATGACAGTTTTTGCCCGGTCATCAAAGAAACATGCGGTCTTGAGTTATCCTGATGGAAGATTATGCATTTTCTGTTGACTAATTCTGGATGCTTTTCGTCAAGTGCCGTTTGCAGTTGGTCTAAATGGGAGCAGTACTTGTTGGAATTAATTGTTTGGTTTCCCAGAAGGAGGTCATAATAGAGGACTCCCTTCCAATTCCACCCTATACACAATATCATCTTCTTTGGATGAAGACCGGCCTTTGGTGTGGTTGATGGTGGTTCATTTCACTTGCCCCACGATCTCTTCAGTTCCACATTATTGTACAGTATCCACTTTTCATCGCCCATCACAATTTGTTTTAAAAAGGGGACGTTGGGTCTTCCCCGGTGGCGCAGTGGTTGAGAGTCCGTCTGCCGATGCAGGAGACACGGGTTCGTGTCCCGGCCTGGGAGGATCCCACATGCCGCGGAGCGGCTGGGCCCGTGAGCCATGGCCGCTGAGCCTGCGCGTCCGGAGCCTGTGCTCCGCAACGGGAGAGGCCACAACGGAGGCCCGCATACTGCAAAAAAAAAAAAAAAAAAAAAAAAAAACCGGGACGTTTTCATTACGTTTCAGTAGAGAATTGCATGTGGAAATATGGTCAAGAAGGGTTTTTTTGCTTAACTTATGTGGAACCCAAACATGAAAGCGATGAACATAACCAAGCTGGTGCAAATGATTTTCAGTGCTTGATTTGGATATTTTGAGTATGTCGGCTATCTCCCGCGTGGTATAACGTTGATTGTTATCAATTATTGTTTCGATTTGATCGCTGTCAACTTCATCTGGTACCCGACCGTGGAGCATTGTACTGCGAGAAATCTCCAGTACAAAACTTCGCAAACCACTTTTGACACGTTCGATCCGTCACAGCACCTTCTCCATACACTGCACAGATGTTTTTTGTGTGTTTCAGTTGAGTTTTTACCTTTCTTGAAATAATAAAGCATAATATGCCGAAAGTGTTGCTTTTTTCCTTCCATGTTCAATATTAAAATGGCTACACAAAAATTCACCAATTTTGATGTCTTTTTTTTTAAATGCACGCTGATGTGACAGCTGTCACAGACAATCTAACAAAATTGTTTTGAATGAAGTTAAAGACAACTAAGTGCTACTAGAGCCATCTTATGGAAAAAACCGAACGAACATTTTGGCCAACCCAATACAATTCTATAACAAACAGAAGCTTTGCAAATATTTTCTCCCAGTCTGTGACTAGTCATTTCATTCACTTAGCGTTTTTTGATGAGCAGAAAATTTTAATGAAGTGTAAATTATCAGTATGTTCTTTTATGGATACTCCTGTTGTTGGTCATGTCTATGAAGTCTTCACCTAAGCGAAGGTCACAAAAATTTTCTCCTTTCTTTTCTTCCAGAAGTTTTACTCTTTTAGGTTTTAGAGTCAGTTTCATCATCCATTTGACTTATTTTTTGTATATGGTGAGAGACATGGGTCGAAGTTCATTTTTTTGTATATGGATATCTAATTTTTCCAGTACCACTTATTACAAGAACATCTTTTCTCCACTGAATTGCCCTTACACCTTTGTCAAAAATCAGTTGTCCATAGACTCTCTGTTTCATTGTTCTACTGTCTATCTTGATGCGAATACCACACTGTCTTGATTGCTTTATGTTTATAAGTCTAAAAAAGTGTGAGCCCACCAACTTTGTTCTTCTTTTTCTCATGTAGGTATTAAAATCAGCTTGTCAATTTCTTCTCCCCAAAAGAAGAAAAAAAAAAATCCTGTTAAGATTTTGATTGGAATTGAATTGAATCTATAGATCAGTTTTAAGAAGACTGATATATCTAAATAATATTGTCTTTTTTTTTAAATGTCTTTATTGGAGTATAATTGCTTTACAATGGTGTGTTAGTTTCTGCTGCATAACAAAGTGAATCAGCTATACATATACATATGTCCCCATACCTCCTCCCTCTTGTATCTCCCTAATATTATCTTTTAACCCATGAAAATAGTACACCTGCACATCATCCTTAATTTCTCCCAGCAAAATTTTATAGCTTTTAGTGCACAGGTCTGTCACATATATTGTCAGATTTTATTCCTAAGTATTTTATATTTTTCATGCTATACTATTGTACATGAGATACTTTACATTTTAATTTGCAAGAGTCAATCATCAGTATATACAAATACATTTGCACATAAATCTTATATCCTGAAATCTTGAAAAATTCATTTATTATTTACATTTCTTGTAGATTCTGTGTGATTTTGTACATAAATAATCACATAGGAAAGCAAATAATAGTCTTACTTCTTCCCTTCTTATCTGGATGACTTTTCTTTCTTTTCCTTGTTTTATTGCATTGACTTGAATCCCTAGTGCAATGTTGAATAAAAGTGGTGAAAGTGGGCATCCTTGTCTTGTTCCTAGTTTTAGGAGGAAAGCATTCAGTCTTTCATCATTAAGTATGATGTTAGCTATGGGTTTTCCATAGACGCTTTCATCAGACTGAGTAAGTTCCTTTCTAATCCTGGTCCCCTAAGAGGTTTTTTGGTTTTGTTTTTTTGTTTTTCCTTAATGAGGAATGATGGCTGGATGTCTCTAGTAAGATGAACATAAGGATTTTCTTTTTTGGATTTTCAAATGTTAAAACAAGTTTGCATTCTTGGGATCAACCTGTTTGGTCCTTTATACATATAGTTAGATTTGATTTGTTACAATGTCATTTAGAACTTTTGTATCTATGCTCATGAAGAATATGGGTCTACGGTTTTATTTTCTTGCAAAGGATTTGACAGGATGCAATATCAGGCTAATTCTGGCCTCATAAAATGAGTTGGGAAGTAATCTCTCTATTTCAGAGGAAAAAATATACACACGCAGTCTTCTCATTTTTGAAGCTGTAAAAATTAAATTTACTTCTCCATATTTAAAAAGTTATTTTGTGATCTCCTTTTCTTTCACATTTTTCTCATATGGTATGCTCTCCAGAACCCAGACTTTACTTTCATCTTGAAAAGTGACCATCTTATACTCTCCTTCTTAAAATGCGACTCTGAGAAGAACACAACCCTAGTCATATTTTTTTGTCACTTTATTGAACAAGCAGGACTTTCACATTCCTTGGTTGTGTCACTTAACTTTTAATGCAGCCAAAGATGGTTTTAATACAAACTAAACACTTCTCCACCGTCACTGCCGAAAAGCCATGTTATTATGTCACAACCAAAGCCTGAAGGAGCCCCAAATGAAAGGACCCTGTCCTTCCACCCCGACAGTAAATTTTACTCTGCCTTTACCCAAATAGACAAGGATGCCCCTTATTAAACCACAGACATAGGGAAGATCTAAGGAATGAAAACATTTTATCCTTTTGCTGGCAACTACTCCTCATATGAGTACAAAGAAAGTCTTTTGTCAAGAGATGATTCAAGGTTGCCTTTATATGTAGCCATCAAAACCAGGTTACCAGCCAAAGACCAGATTTAGGAATAATGAAAAAAATTGAGGCTAGGGGTGAATGGACAACTCAGTTATTGGCACCAACAGAACAAGTCTTATCTTCTGTTTGTATGAGTCTTTTGATTTAAAAACAATAAAACTTGCTACTTATACTTTGGCCTAAGTGAACTAAAAAAAAAAAACAAAAAACTGGCTTGATATGAAAGTAAGTTCTTATTTAGTGTCAAGAGTAACAGACAGGGGCTTCCCTGGTGGCGCAGTGGTTGGGAGTCCGCCTGCCGATGCACGGGACACGGGTTTGTGCCCCGGTCCGGGAAGATCCCACATGCCGCGGAGCGGCTGGGCCCGTGAGCCATGACCGCTGAGCCTGCACGTCCAGAGCCTGCGCTCCGCAACGGGAGAGGCCACAGCAGTGAGAGGCCCGCGTACCGCAAAAAAAAAAAAAAAAAGTAACAGACACATCTTGAGATGACTGGTAGTACCTGTCTCCCAATTACAGGCCTTAATCCCAATAAGACATGGTACAACTAAGATAAGGAACTCATAGTTAGCTTTATCTAAAGCTTATTGACTATTTGGTAGAGAATGAGCTCTAAAGAAACTCAGTGGAATGACTGGTAAATAGTAGGTAATGCATAAGTGCTTGCTACATAAATAATTAAGTAAATAACAAAAAATAATAGTAAATAAAAACACGAGAGAATGAATGAATAGATGTTGTAATCATCCAGGGTAAGGGGACAAAGAAACAGGTGGTACCATCAAATTAGAATAATTCAAAGAGGGTTTATATACGAAGCACTGATTCTAATGACATGAGTAAAATGTAGAGGAACCATAAGGGATGGAGCAGAAATTCTGGGCTAACAGAAGTGGAGCTGTTTCCACATCTAGACAGAAAGGGTAAGGGGAGGAAGAGGGCATGGAGGCCTGTTGATGTAATCTGTGCAGATCCGCCTCCTGAGGCAGATAGCGGAGGAGGGTGGGCATTGGATCTGGAGGAATAAGCAGAGGATATTCAGTAAAATCAGGCTATGAACCAGGCCCAAGAGCAGTGAACTGTGGGAAAGAAACAGCTGCCAGTGGAGCTCCAAACGGTGGAAGAAGAGTCTAAATAAGATGATATTAATAAGTAGGAAAGGAAGCGGTACTCAAATAGTATTATCTGGAACACAAGTACACCATCATGTAAATAATAATCTCACCCCCAGAAAGAGTGTCTGACCTCAAATTTACCAAGACCAATTTGCAAGCAGGCCAACAGGAGAGGTGTGATCCCCTTCCCTTGATGGCAACCAGGAGGTGCTAGAGAACAAGAAAAGGAACTTTAGAAATGGTCCTGGGTCTTGCAGCACTATTTACAACAGCCAGGACATGGAAGCAATGTAAATGTCTATCAACAGAGGAATGGATAAAGAAGATGTGGTATACATACACAATGGAATATTACTCAGCCATAAAAAAGAACAAAATAATGCCATTTGCAGCAACATAGATGGACCCAGAGACTGTCATACTCTAGGTCAGTGAAATAAGTGAAGTAAGTCAGAAAAAGACAAATATCATACGGTATCACTTATATGTGGAATCGAAAAAAAAAAAGGTACAAATGAACTTATCTGCAAAACAGAAATAGAGTTACAGATGTAGAAGATAAAGTTATGGTTACCAGGGTGTAAAGAGGGGGAGGGATAAATGAGAAGATTGGTGTTGACACATACACACTACTATATATAAAATATATAACTAATAAGGACCTACTGTATAGCACAGGGAACTCTACTCAATACTCGTAATGGCCGACTTGGGAAGAGAATCTAAAAAAGAGTGGATATATGTATATGTATAACTGATTCACTTTGCTGTGTACCTGAAACTAACACAACATTGTAAATCAACTGTACTCCAATAAAAATTTATGAAAAGAAACAGTTCTGAGTTGGAATACTGTTGATCACTTTTAAACGTAAAACAAAATAAATTCTTCTTAAAACCTAATTTCTTAAACCAATGCCAAAATAAGAATTCTGAACTAAAAGAGAACATGAGAGTCTGCTGTACTAGTATCCAAAATCAAATAGTCTCCTCCAGGCAAGTTTACTGTTATTATTTAATAGCAGACAGGCGGCGGCCTCCAATCTCTCAGCTCATGCCTTTCCCCTTTTGCTCACGTTAGTCTAGTGATAAATGATGTAGAATTTCTCAGAGAGAGAGAGAATTATGCCCAATATAAAAAGTGGTTGAAAAAGCTGATTACAGAGTCATTAGCCCCTGTGGGCTCATTTTATTGCTATAAAGTCATCATTCAAGTAGACATATATTTAGCTTCTGTGGCCTTCATTTGTGGTAAGCAAAATAACCTCAGACAAAAAAAAAAAGGAGCCCAAGTTCAAACTTCCTATTTTTAGTGATGTGACAGCCAATTTACTAAATTAGAAAAGCCCAGAGCAGAAGCAGAGAAATGTCATCAGCTCATGTTCCCTGTACTGTGGGCTTACAGCACATCTGGAGACAAGTTTACTCCTGGATCACAAGTTTTCTTGTAATCCAACATGTGACCAGAAGAAGGTACCAAGGATGGTGAGGAACTCATACACCTTGACACATGAGAAGTAGTTAAAGGAACCAGACACATTTAACCTAGGAAACAGAGGCCTATATGACATAAAACTCTTTTTTTATTTAACATTAGGGCTGACTGTGGAAAACATTGATTTATTATCTAGCTAGTCCAAATAAGTTGTGAGCAAACATTTTCAATTCAAGGTGAAACATTCATTCATTACTCATTCATTCAATATTTACTGATCAAATATACTTTTTCTGTTATTGTGCTAGGTTCTAAACGTTAAAGGAGAATTTATTAACAAACACTGGGATTTTCAAAATTGTGAACTCCGTATCGCTAGTGGGTCTGTAATCAGACACTAGGTAACTACCTGTGAGTGGTATTATAGAAGGGAGAACATCTGTGTTCCTTAATTTTAAAGTGCTCATGAATTACCTGGGAATCTTAAAAAGTTGCAGATTCTGATGCAGTCGATCTGAGCGGGAGCCTGAGAGTTTGCCTTTCCAACAAGCTCCCCGGTGATTCAGACAATTCTGGTGCTTGGATCACACTGTGATTAGCAAAGCATTTAGGTCACTGCCTCTTGAACATTCTCTGCTGTTGATGAGGATCAACAGATCTATTTTGTGTTATCTCAGATTCAATGTCTCGCATTTCAAAGAAAGAAAAAATTAGAAGACATAGGCTTGTCAGATACCCGTCACTAGAAGGGTGAGTTCATGGAGCTGGCTTGGAGTTTGGCTCTGCGCCCTACCTTGCTACTGTATCCAGATTAAGTATATTAAGCTGTTTTGCCCATCCTGCTAATATAAACTGCAAACCATGTGAAAAGAATACACTAACATGCAATCCGCGTTCAAAATCTTGGTTCTGGGCTTCCCTGGTGGCGCAGTGGTTGAGAGTCCGCCTGCCGATGCAGGGGACACGGGTTCGTGCCCCGGTCCGGGAAGATCCCACATGCCACGGAGCCGCTGGGCCCGTGAGCCATGGCCGCTGAGTCTGCGCATCCGGAGCCTGTGCTCCGCAACGGGAGAGGCCACAGCAGTGAGAGGCCCGCGTACCGCAAAAAAAAATTAAAAAAAATTTTTAAATCTTGGTTCTGAGCTACTCTCCTTGACTTTCCCTCACACCAAATCCCATCCTGTTACAGCCCTTCCTATACGCTCGTCCTCCAGTACTGATTTTGTTTAGTTTGCCCTTCAGATTTGACATTTAGTGCTTTTTTCCAGGTTCAACCTTGGGATATTTCAGCAAAGATCTTCCCTATCACTCCCACCCACTCTGAGGACCCAAGCTCCTCAGTAAACATTCTTGCACTTCAGCTCACAATCAGTCTCCCTGAAACTGTTTCTGCCACCAGGTTCTTCCAGTGCTGAGAGGGGAGTGAAAAAATCAAGGCTACTGAGATCAGGTTGTCACCTCAGGTGACCTAGAATCATTTCAGGTTTCCAGAAGTTATAGGGGCAGAGTTCATCCAATATAATTTTCAAACATTTTTCTTCTGTAAGTAAGAGTTAGAGGAGAATATTGACAAAATCATATTAGCGATTCATCTAATAATGATAGTTACAGTCTTTGGAGGAAAATGGGTTGCTTCCTTGGAAGGTAACCTAAGAGTTTACAAGTACAAAGATGCATTCCATTTTATGGGCAAAAGCTCCAAATAACCTCCTCTATCAAAAATCCATCTTCAGGTGGTTTCCATATGGTTTTGATAAACTTGACTACTACATTGAATAAACTGATAAACAGACACTAGGAAAACATACAATCATTGAGAGAAACTAGAATGATTTGAATACAAATGAGCTAATTCTTGACACAGTCGATATAAAAAGTCAATATATCCCTCACTTTTTGCAACATATAGTCAAATACAGCAACATAGAAAGGAAGCCATTCCATTTCATACTTACGGCCACCATTGATGAGCTCTGACAAAATTCCTTGTCTGAAGACCCCCTAATAACTTAATATATTCTGTCTATTTACTACATATTAAACTTGCTTCCCCCCAAAATTATAAGCTCTCATAGGCAAGGACTATGTTTGATTCTTCCTTTGCATTTTCCTCTGTACGGGGCACATAGTAGGGACTTAAAAAATGCTTGTTGTTTGATTTGAAGATGTTAAGACAAATATTTTACCAACAAGAGGTGTGATACCTGCTTTCTATGTGGTACGAGGTGAGTCAGTTGTAACTGGTGTTATGGAGGTGGGAATTGTAAACATGGCAGAGACTTTTCGGACTGTTGTTTTGAATTCTAGAAAGAAGGGCTGGGCAGAAATTCTCTGGGGTAGATGTGTGCAGTAGAGGGAGTCAGAGGAAGGAGTCTGAGCAGGGCCTTTACTGCCTATCATTTTACCAGGTTGGGGCTGGTGTCTGCTGCTTCAGAACTACCATGACACCTGCCTGCACTTAAGAACAAGTGGGAGTGAAGACATCTTGTTACTAAGCTATTCAAGAAGAAAGACAGGTGTGTGTTGTGTGTACCATGTTTGTGTGGCTGACTTTAAAATACTTCAAAATCTATGAGGTATCAGTAGTCACGCCCTTCCCTTTTTCTCTTCAAAAACAAAATTATGTCACTCTCCTTCTCCACCTTTGTCTTCTCTGGCTCCTCAGCCTGTGCCTTTATGTGAACTCGTGTGCTCTGCGGTATGTCCGTGTCAAATTGGCTGGGCCACTTGTGTGCAGATATTTGGTCAAGAATGATTCTGGATGTTTCTGTGAGAATGTTTGTGGATGAGATTTACATTTAACATGGTGGACTTTGAGTAAAGCAGATTACCCTCCATAGTGATGGTGGACCTCGTCCAATCAGTTGAAGAACTGATTAGAACAAAAGACTGACCTCCCCCAAGCAAGAGAGAACTCTGCTGCAGAAGGCCTTTGGACTTGAACTACCACGTTGACTTTTCCTGGCTCTCCAGCCTGACAGCCCGTGGACTTGAACTGCAAATCAGCTCTTCCCCAGGTTTCCAGCTGATGACCCACTTTGTAGATTTTGAACTTTCCAGCCTCCATAGTCACCTGAGCCAATTTCTTAAAACCTCTCTCTCTCTCTCTCTCTCTCTCTCCCTCCATACATATATGCACCACATTGGTTTGGTTTCTCTGGAAAACCTTAACTAATACAGGCTCCTTTCACTGTGACATTTGGAAGTTGGTCCTTTCTCACATGGCCATAGTAACCATAAAACATTAAAAGAAGCTCAAACAATCACATGGAGAAGACACTGACTGGCATAAAAGTTGCCTATCTTCAGTTTCCAAAGACACTTTAGCACAGTGCAAAGGAAGGAAGCATCTGGATAAACTGGAAATACTTCTGGTGTTTTCTCCACCCTGACAGAAGACTTCTCAAACAAGGCTCTGTAGTACACGAACTAAACTTCCACATCATCTGTCTGTCAGGACACAAAGGCTGTTCTGTTGAACTTGGTGAGACATGAAAGACAGAAGGGGGAGGAAGCTCAATTCATAAGGGTGCCATGGAAAGACAAGGGCCCTGAAGCTCTGAAATGAAGACTATAGGACTGAAAAAGTGGGCAACAGCAATCAAACAGAAGGAGCTCCATCCTAACTGGAACTTTAAGAGAAGCAACAGAAGCTGCAGCATCTCACATAGGAAGACTGGAAATCCACTGACGGCTCTCGCTATGGCATTCTGCTCTGCAATTTTTTTAACTTGATTCCTGTCCAGCGCTATAGAGCAAGGGTGGTATTTGTTCATACTTACGGGCTATAAATGTGATCATTTTTTCCAGTTGGCCATGCTGTCAAAGAACCATATAATCTCAGGCAAAGATCATTATTGACTATAAAAATCAGCAACAAAGAAGAGATTAAATTTCAAACAATTCTACTTTTCTATGAGTAATGGGTAGAAAGGTTTCCTCTACCAAAATGGAGGTCTCCCCATAATTTTTTGCTAGATCTTAGACTATTTGTCAGCAAGTATATTTCATTTCTTCACAGTTTCAAAAACCATGAAATCTTTACTCTTCTGGCTGCTAAAGTTGGAATTCGTTTGTAATTCAACACATCTGTGGTTATCTCCGGACAGGGAAAAAAAAAAAGAAGCGAACCCACCAAAAATTCCAATTTATGTTCCCAAGTATCCTGAAAGTGTGTCCTAATACCTCTCCCTTCCCTTCCCCTAACCTTTTTTTGTTTTAGCTTGTCTCCCAAACAGTGATAAGCTCAAGGTTACATTATTTTCTCCAGTTTTCAAATCAATATTACCGTATATCACCATTGCTGCTCAGTTTAGGGCTTTGCGACTAGCTACCATGACAATAGATGCACAGCCTGGAACCAGTTTTAGTTAATTAGAGTCAATCAATCCAAACTTTGCTAACTTACTCATGTGAAACAATAGTATAATGAACCAAAGTCGGCAAGATGATTGGGAAACACAAATTATCGCACCCTGATAAATTAAATGTGACTATTACAAAACTTCTTTCTAAATGAATACTCAGGGAAGAAATGTATGGGTATTTAATATAATTAAGAATACAGGGAAAATAAACTTAAAGGAGCTATTAAAAGCCCCACCCTTTTTTTTTTTAAAGGGAGGAAAACACTCAGCAGTTGTATAGTGGGAAGAGCTCGTGGCATCACTATGAGTGTTCATTTGGGAAAATATCTTCCTGTTGATTGGGGTCCTTGGGTGGAGTACACAGAAAAGCAGGACATGCACACCCGTGGGCGGCAGAAACGTGGCAGGGTGGTGACATATCCAAAAGTCAGGGAAGAGACAGAAGAGTGTAAGCTTCCAGGTCTATGTGTGTGCAGTGCCCAGGGCATGGGTTTCTGTGACTAAAGGGTCAATGTTTTGATAATGTATGAAACTGAGTGAAAGCTTTTCCCCCGAACTCTGGCAAATCTGATATGCCATCTATTTATCATTGGTCTTTGTGGCCCATATGCTCGAGGTTAAGGGCCTGCTATAGACTAAGTAAAATAAACAGCCATACACACATATAATTAATAGAATAAGACAAACCCAAGATTCACCATCCCGATTAGCCAAACCTTGCAGCTGCTTTATCCTAAGGGAATGTGTGACTCCTATCAGAAGTATTACTTTGGGCTAAAAAAACTGTGTTTAACCATAGTTAAATGGAGGATGAGGGAGTTTTGAAATGCAAATTGATATGAAGGTATTAGATGTCCCATTTGGGAAGTAAGAGTTAGGAAGCAAAAAGGAACTGGATAGGGGATGAGAAGAGTAGATAAAGGATTGTGAAAAATATATAGAAGGATAACTATTAAAACAAGATTCTTATGCCTCAGCTTAGGCTAAAATTGGTCCTATTATTAGCTGTTGGCAGTAAAGCATCTCGCATAAAAAAGCTTTGTGAGAAGCAGAGTGGAAAGAGCTCTGACCTGGAGATAGAAGACCTGAGGAGGGGGTCCTTGCCCAGTCGGTTCTATGATGCATTTGGCCTCTGTTTCCTTACCTGCAAAGTGGGGTGTTGAGGTAGACAATCACGGAGGAAGCTTAGAGCTCAAAATATTCCAACTCCAGGTACAATTTCAAGAACAGTTTTTAATAATTTACTGTAGTGACACATGTTCACTACTACTATAGACTGAATGTTTGTGTTTTCCCAAATTCAGAAATTGAAAACTAACCCCCAATGTGTTGGGATTAAGAGGTGGAGCCTCTGGAAGATGATTAGGTCATGAGGGCAAAGCCCTCATTGATGGGGTTAGAGCCCAAATAAAAGAGGTTCCAAAGAGCTCTCTCTCATTCATTCTGCCATATGCAAAAAGATAGGCATCAATGAACCAGGAAAGGGGCTCTCACCAGACAACAAACCTGCTGGAGCCTTGATCTTGGACTTAAGTAAGCGTTTGTTGTTGAAGCCACCCAGTCTATGGTATTTTTGCTATAGCCTCCCAAATGGACTAAGGCAACTACTGACTCACTTCGTTACTTACGTCACATAATCAGGCAGATCAGGCAAATGCCAGAGATATTTACAGTGTGATTCACATGTTATGTTATATTTGATTGCTTTATATTGAACTCCCATCTATTTTTCTCCCAATGTAAATCACAGCTAATTTAGTGTTCATGTACTCTCAAGCTCATATACATTTTATTATCGTTTACCAGGTGCATAAACAGGGCTTTTCTTAAAAAGGGATTTAAAGATTAGCCCCACATCCATGGTAAGACTATGTGTCTGCATCTCACTGGGTTGGGAGGGGGACTGATTGTGTTTCATTTTCCTTATTTTTAAAAGATGACTGCAGTGGGGATAAGGTGTCTCACCCTTCTTCAAGCCATTAACAAATAGTCAAATTGATCTGCAGCTTCTAGAAAACAAGGAATAGGAATTATGACAAATTCAGGTGTCTTATACTGTCTAAATGGTATATCAGCTATAGAAGCTGTTAGATGATGGATGAATGCATAGATGGATGGATGGATTACAGATGGGTCAGGGAATACACATAGAAATATATGGAAAGTCAATATAAACACAATGGTGTATAGTTTCTATTTCTCTGCATTTGGAAAACTTTTCAGTGTTCAATTTTTAAGAGTCCTATTTTGAGAAATGGCAATTTTTTTTTTTTTTTTTTTTTTTTTTTTTTTTTGCGGTATGCAGGCCTCTCACTGTTGTGGCCTCTCCCGTTGCGGAGCACAGGCTCCGGATGTGCAGGCTCAGCAGCCATGGCTCACGGGCCCAGCCGCTCTGCGGCATGTGGGATCTTCCCGGACCGGGGCACGAACCCGTGTCCCCTGCATCGGCAGGCGGACTCTCAACCACTGCGCCACCAGGGAAGCCCGGCAATATTTTATATAATAGAACTGTATCGTGACAAAATTGGATGCATTTTTCTTCAGATTTGTTTAACATAGTCATACTCATTTATTCCTAAGAAAGTGTACCAAAAGATAACAAAATAATGTTTTAAATTTCAAAGATGTGTGGCTAATTTAATCCTATGTTTCGCATCACAGATTCAAATTCTATCATTCACAATAAAATGAATTCTTTACCCAGGGCTTACTTTCTAGATAAAGTTTTCCTCTGCAACTTAAACCTCCCCAAACCAGTTTCTTCTTCCCAAACCACATTAAAACCACAAAGTATTTCACTGACCATGACACCGCCAAATGGTGATGAGAAATTTGCTTGTGCTTTTGACACTTCTATGTAAAACAACAGCTGCTTCACTCACTTGGAAGCAGCCTTTTTCCCCCCATTGGGGATTCTTATCCCCAGTGGAGGTGGGTGGGCCTCCTGCTGGCAATGTTGCATGCGTACAGATTCTTCGATACTCCGTAGCTGACAGCTAAAATGAACGCATTCTGTGAGGAATATGTTTTCCGGTGGAAGACAGCCAAGTACTTTCCTTTGGGGAATAGAGCATGAGAAATACCATGGCCCTGTTCTCATCCTAGTGACTCAAACACCCACAGTCACACAGAGCCAGACATGTGCCTTGCAGAAACCAAAGGCTAATACGTTAAATGCATCTTATCTACTAGAAGGAAAATTCGAGTTCGAAAATGAGCAGATGATTTAAAACAGAAACATATGTGTGAATGTTTCTCCTATCATCATCACCATCAACGTCATCATTATTACCCCCTCACCCGCCCTACCTTCTTACCTTTCAAAGTTCCTGAAACTTGAATGTTTCTTTCCTTTTCCTCTGATCTCCCTTCCTACTCCCGTAGGTACCTTAAACCATACACTTAATGAGCGTCCACATTTGTTGTGCTCTTAAAACTCAACCCCGGGGGAGAAGGAAGCTTCACTTAGGTACATAACATCCAAAATTTGAGCTCTTAGAAGGTGGCTGTCGTTCTGGTACATTCCATACTAGTTATTTTGGCCCAGATCCTGCTGATTTTGTTTGCACTGTCATCACAATGCACTTGGTGTGTAGCACTCCGTTACTTATCAATCCCACGTTTATCGTGCATGGTTTTAGTGCAAATCCAAGGCTAGCTCGGCATGAACTCAGGTTCATGGGAATACAGCAAGGAGGCAGAAGACTTCACTTTATGTACTAATGCCACTGTAGGGTGGATCTGTGCACCTCGTGGAGTTGTGATAAGGATAAGTACTTACTGTTGGTGGGAATGTAAATTGATACAGCCACTATGGAAGGCAGTATGGAGGTTCCTTAAAAAACTAAAATTAGGACTATCATATGACCCAGCAATCCCACTACTGGGCATATACCCAAAGAAAACCATAATTCAAAAAGAGTCATGTACCACAATGCTCATTGCAGCACTATTTACCATAGCCAGGACATGGAAGCAACCTAAGTGTTCATCGACAGATGAATGGGTAAAGAAGATGTGGCACATATATACAATGGAATATTACTCAGCCATAAAAAGAAACCAAATTGAATTATTTGTAGTGAGGTGGAGGGACCTAGAGTCTGTCATACAGAATGAAGTAAGTCAGAAAGAGAAAAACAAATACCGTATGCTAACACATATATATGGAATCTAAAAAAAAAAATTGTTCTGAAGAACCTAGGGGCAGGACAGGAATAAAGACGCAGATGTAGAGAATGGACTTGAGGACACGGGGAGGGGAAGGGTAAGCTGGGACAAACTGAGAGAGTGGCATGGACATATATACACTACCAAATGTAAAATAGATAGCTAGTGGGAAGCAGCCGCATAGCACAGGGAAATCAGCTCAGTGCTTTGTGACCACCTAGAGGGGTGGGATAGGGAGGGTGGGAGGGAGACATAAGGGGATATATGTATATGTATAGCTGATTCACTTTGTTATACAGCAGAAATTAACATATCATTGTAAAGCAATTATACTCCAATAAAGATGCTAAAAAAAAAAAAGGATGAAGGTGTTTAGTAAAGAGCACAGGGGTTTGTTAATATTGGTTATCACTATGAGGAGTGGTAGAGGACAGCCATGAGTGTGGAGATTTCAAATCTGCCTTCAATCCCTTGTTAACTCTGTGACATCACTTAACTCTCTTAACTTCATCATCAGTATCTATAATATGATAACATATGACTTTAGTGATATGAATGTGTGCGCATGTATGTGTGTTTATACACAAATACAGAAGTACACTTCTCTGACTCTTCTAAATGGCTATTTCACTGATTGCAGCAAACAATTTAAGATTTTTAATTGAACTTTGAAAAATTTCTAATAATTTCTGTATTGTATGATATCCAGAATACAGGGGAAATTTTCATACATGCTATTACTAGTACAATGCAAGACAGATAGTAAATATCATTAAAATGTAGCCAACAGGGACTTCCCTGGCAGTCCAGTGGTTTAAAATACACACTCCCAATGCAGGGGGCATGGGTTCAATCCCAGGTCAGGGAACTAAGATCCCGCATGACGCACAGCATGACAAAAAAGTTTAAAAATTTAAAAATTTTAAAAATTAAAATGTAGACAACAAGAGAGAGTAATAAGCCAAAAACAGTCACTACAGAAATTCAACAGTATATTTAGGGTAATGTAGAAAAGAAAAGAAAACTTCTTTTATCACTTCTTAGAGAACATCTAACGTTACTCTTTTCTCCCCCATGACCTGTATTACAATCCAGAAGGGAAGCTCTGTATTACTCTAATTTTAATCGATAGTCCACATGTTTCTTCTGTGATTCCTAAATTTTTGTTTCCACACTGATTTCTATTTGGATTCTTACAACTTTTTGTCTGGCTCCTCTTGATACTTGGATGTTTCACAGACACCTTGAACACCACAGTTCCAGAAATTGAACTTCCCATGTTTCCTTCCCAAACTCTTCCTCCTGAAGTGTTTTTACCTCAATAATTGACCAAATGTCTACTCGCATGATCAGGACAGAAACCTGACAATAACCCTTGACATCTCCCTCTCGCTCACACCCGTATTTGTTGATTATTTTAAAATCTACCTCTAATTCATCCATTTCCCTCTACTTATTTCTGCCACCAACAACCCCAGTGTGAACCACGCTTTGCCTCCTCACTTCACACTGACACTTGCCCTTCTCCAAACTCTTCTCAGAGAGATTGCTGGAGCAACGTTTCATAAACTCAAATCTTAAAGTCATTTCTCTTCTCAAATATCTCTCATGAATTCCAATTTCTTTTAGGAAAAATCATCAAATTAGTAGCGGCTCTGGATTTTTTTTTTTTTTTTTGCGGTACACGGGCCTCTCACTGTTGTAGCCTTTCCCATTGTGGAGCACAGGCTCCAGACACGCAGGCTCAGAGGCCATGGCTCACGGGCCCAGCCGCTCCGCAGCATGTGGGATCTTCCTGGACTGGGGCACGAACCCGTGTCCCCTGCATCGGCAGGCGGACTCTCAACCACTGCGCCACCAGGGAAGCCCTACGCCTCTGGATGTTTTATATACAAAGGGGTAAATATGAGCGAGTGGGGGGGCTCTGGCAGGAAGTTGGTAATTAGGGGACATCTCTTGGAGCTACATTTGCATGGGATGCATGTTGTCCCAGCCTCATCCATGGTCACATCCCTAACGTGGCCTGCTCTTGAAAACATTGATCCAGCCCAACTTTCTAACTCAGCCCCTATCTCGCTTCCCTCACTCACTGTATTGGATCCTCACTGCCTTCTTCAAATATACCAGGTTCATATGCACATTCGCTGTTTTCTCCATCTGCCACTATCACCTTTTAATCACATTCCCCCTAAAGCCCCCTGTCCTCCCGACTTCACCATCTTTCTAGTTTCTGCTTAATGGTCACTTCTGCAGTGAAGATGTCTCTTCTCTAGGTCAGATTCCCCTCTTGAATGTCATCAAAGTACCTGAATTTGTCAGTTAGAGTAATTAACACAGTTGTAGTAACATGACCTTTAGGAAGTCTTTTGTTTGAAGTCCACCTCATTCACTATTGTCTGTGCCCAAGAGGGTAGGAACGAGGTTGGTTTGGTTCATTCCTGAACCTTCAGTACGTAACACAGAGCTGGGCACATACTGGGGGCCTAGACAAATTTGTTGAGTAAAGAACTTACTAATTCTATTTCAGTCACTCTTTTCAAGCTCCCTCTCAGTTCTCAAAAAGAACCAGTAATTTTAATTGTATGTGGATATTCTCTTAAGGAGAGCAAATGAGACCCTTTCCTTCCAATATCTAGTTTGTTGATTGACTATTAGGCTGAGAAAGGGACCTGACCCTCAGATCTAATCCCATACGATTTTAGAACGAAGAAAAAGTTGCTTATTTTTAAATTTGTTTTTAAATTAAAACATTCCTAATTGTTTAGGAATCCTCTAAATCTGCTTCTTAAGTGATCAATAGTATATATTTATTAAATTATAGATATTATTTTCTAAGTTTTTCCTGGAAGTTTGATTTTACTGAAATCCTTTCATAATTATTCATTTACTGGACACTTACTAGATACCTTTCCTATGCTAGGACCTTAGCTATGTTCTGTGAATGGAAAACAATATTTATTGAGGACGTTATACTCTAGTTAGAGAAACCAATACGTAAATACATTTATACACACACTTCTAAGACAGTTAATAAGAGAGCTAACATAACTATGTATATAGTGCTGTGGACATATAACAGAGAATTAATTAACTGTATCTGTGAAGATGAGGGAGTGTCACAGAGAAGGGGAAGCATTGGGGCTGCTCTTCAGGGTGACTAGAAGGTGACCAGGCAGACAGTGGTCTCCTCCAGTCGTTAAGGAGGAAGAAAAACAACAAGAGTAAAGGCAAACAGACACACATTTAACTACCGTCCTGTGTAACTGACTCATTAATAAACAGACCTGCCTCTTATCTGGAGAAAAACATGGTTTGAAGGGATACATGCACCCCAATGTTCATAGCAGCACTGTTCACATTAGCCAAGACATGGAAGCAACCTAAATGTCCATCAGCAGAGGAATGGATAAAGAAGATGCAGTGTACACACACACACACACACACACACACACACACACACACACACACAATGGAATATTACTCAGCCATAAAAAAGAATGAAATAATGCCATTTGCAGCAACATGGAAGGACCTGGAGATTATCATACTAAGTGAAGTAAGTCAGACAGAGAAAGACAACTATCATATGATATCACTTATATGTGGCATCTAAAAAAAATGATATAAATGAACTTATATACAAAATAGGAACAGACTCACAGACTTAGAGAACAAACTTACGGTTACCAGGGAGAAAGGGTGGGGTGGAGGGATAAATTGGGAGTTTAGGATTGACATGTACATACTGCTATATTTAAAACAGATAACCAACAAGGACCTACTGTATAGCACAGGGAACTCTACTCAATAATCTGTAGTAACCTAAATGGGAAAAGAATTTGAAAAAGAATAAATATATGTATATGTATAACTGAATCACTTTGCTGTACACCTGAAACTAACACAACATTGTCAATCAATTATACTCCAGTATAGAATAAAAAGTTTTTGAAAAGAAAAATAATAATAAAATAAAGTATGACAGAGGGGGAAAAAAAGAAACACTTCTACTTACCTGTGGTGAGCAAGGTTCTCCTGAAATATAACGTCACTTCTCTGGGTCCTCAAAATAGTTGATCTGAAGGGAATTCAGATTTAATAACAGGTGTCATTTTCTTTCTGACAACAATCAATATATGCAACTTCCCAGCAGTCAAAAAATATGGACAACTTCCTCCTGTAAAGATACACTTTAATGATTCACCAGTGACTGTATTATAACTCATTTGTAAAATCCCAAAGTATTAAAAGCTCCATCTTCATTATTACCAGATGTCTTACAGGCTCCTAAGTCAACACTTCTCCCGCCCATCCTCGGGTAAAAACTCAGAGGGAGGAGAGGCCACCCTGCGTCCCAGCTACATGCAGATCCCGACAGATTCCTATCTCTACCTTTTCAGTTGACTTTATTCCAAAGGTCTCTGAATAAAAGGTCTTCCCTTGTTCAATCATCTAAATTCTGTATTTAAGACTGCTAGAGATATGCTTTTGTCCAAAATCCTGCTGAGAAAGAAAAAAAAAAAAAAAGCAAACTCTTTCGAGACTGCAAGCTGGCAAAACATACTCAGCAGTAACCATGGACCATAGAATCCTGGGCTTGAGTGGATGCCCTGATTCAACATGGACCTGAATGACATACGGCATCTATGCATTCCCATATACCCACTTCCCCCCTTCTGAAGTCATCACTGGCCTCCATGTCTCTCACTGTTGTATGTTTTACCTTTAAAGTATTGCATTGGCAAACTGTTTGTTTGGTTTTTTTTCATCAGCTGTAATCAGTTTTTGAATTCTGTTGTGTTTTATTTTTTTTATCCAAGTATGGTTCTCATGGTGTAGTAAATGACATTAGGCTTTTGTAAATTCTTGCAGAATATAACAGATCATTGGTTTTATAACACAGTCGCTGCTTTTGCATTCTGATGAGATTATTAGTAGCAGCCTAGAATACAACATCCCTGCATACTGTTAGTTAAAAAAAAATAAAAGTTTACTAAATGGTCTCTTGTCAACTGTATCTGAAAATCATTATAGTTTCTCTGTTTCCTCTACATGAAGGGACTCTTCAGCAAGCTGGTGGGTTATGTCAACATGAGGTTACAAAATTATTATCCCAGCTCTGTTTGTTTCAGTGGAGTTTATGCCAGGCATTAGCATCCCTATTGTAAGTCTCAAGGGCTTAGGTATTTGTACATCAGGTGTAGAACAATTGCAGTGTTCAACCAGAAGATACTCAAAGCCAGTTGGCCTAGTGGTAGGTAGCTTTCATCAGGAATGGCAAAAAATGCACTGGGGATTCTCTGATTTGCCTTCTCTCCATAACATAGATTAGCCCTTTGGGGTGTTCTGAGGCCTCCTGTAGAGAGATTTAAAATCCATTTATTAATAAAATTAAACGTTTTTCCCTCTTGGGCCCATAGTCTATAATGCAAATTAGCTACGTGCGATATTTAAGGGGCAAATGGTCTTCCACGCGCTGCATTATGGTGGCTCGGAAGGGAGATGCTTGGCGTGTGAAGGAAGTGCCTGGCAGAGAACAGGGAGCAAAACGTTCCCTCCAATGTGTGCACTCCTCTTTTTTTTAGGGCTGAAAAGAATGACATTTGAAAATTGCCTATTGCATGTGCACCTTACCTTTCTCTTCATACCACTTTACGTGTGCATATCTGCTATCTGCATTAAGATCATGTCATTCTGGGCTTCAAATTGATACAATGCCAAATAAAAAGCTATTCTGTGAGCCGTAATGGTTCTCCAGTAGTCATGGCATTCAACATAGTCAATAATATAAACTTTTAAATGTGCAAATGCATATTAAAATGAGAGATCTGATTTGCTTCAATAGTTCTGGCCTGTGAGACACATAATACGGTGTTTTAAAAACTGCTTACATCTAGTTTGCATTTTACCTGAATATGGGAATAATAAGAAATATGAATTTTGTAAAAACTTCATATTCTGTTTTGAAACTCCCTCCACGCGACAGTTTCAAAATAGAATCAATTTCTCTCTCTTATTTTCTTTTATCTCAGTTTCTGGGGATATCTTTGCTTTGTTGGCCACACTTTAAAATTGAATAATGTTTAAAATTAACATTATTCTCTTTGGACTTTTAAATGTATCCTTCAGATTCTTTTTTTTTTTTTTAACCTATTCTTAACTAGTGACATGTGACATAGTGACATGCCCCATCAGGTTTATTTATGGTTAATATTTAAGAACGACAATGTAAGTTCTTCTTAAAAATGTTTACTCTTCAATTGCTATAACTTATTTTATTAAACTAGCTCATGTAAATGGAAGACTGAAACAGTCAAATAAAAACAGCTTCCAGGGATCAGGGTTTCAGGAAACACTCCAGACATGTGCCTTCCCCGAGCTACAGAAACTGAGCTGAGTCCTAGAGGTGAGGAGACCAACGTGAGGCCCTAGAGTTGGTTGTGATCTAATGGGCAAGTGAAAAAAAAAATTACAGCACAATATATTAAGTGCTCTATGAAATATAATCAGAGGGTGTATTTTTCCTGAAAACCAGTAAGATCTAGAACGTCATCATGCACTTCTACACTTCAGCAGAAGCAATCTTTCGACCCAGCGATCAGGTTTCTTTGCAAATCAATAGAAGATAATGGAATTCAAGTTCTAAATGTAAACAGTTAAAGGTGTAAATCCCATCTCCCATCCTTGCTGAGTAAAGCAAAATCAGTAACTTCTCTTAACTGTATGTTTTCCTTCTGTGGAAATGGTGTGATATTCACACCTGCCTCCTAGGTTTATTGTTCTAGGTGAGACACTGCATGCAAGGAGCTGAATACAGCGCCTGGCACAAAGCAAGTGTTCAGGGTATGCTACATGGCTGTACGATTATTATTGTTCATAGAGCCCAGGTGATCACGCACTTGACCTGTGTGCCTCCAAGAGTTGGGTGTTGACAAGGGCAGTGAATTTCTTCTCACTGAAATACGTGCTTCTTTGCCCTGATTGGAGTAGAGTGTGGTCCAAGTGCTCCTGTAAAGTTCTCGCCCATATGGCTTCATCCCCCATCTCCCCTGATCTGATAAATGTTCCTTCGGCCCATTTTGCTCTCTCCCTGTCTGTAAAATTAAATTGCATATCATGAGGACAGTGGATTTGATCAAAAGCATTCACTGTCTGTTTACATGTAGAAATGGAAGTTCATTCCACTTATTGAATGTGATGTGGCCTCCGCTGTGTCCCGTGACAGCTTTGATGATCTGTGCTCTGCTTTACCCTGGAGATGTGGTTCTCATATTTTTTCTATGTGAATGAGTACATTGTGCTGTTTTCTTAGGCGTCAGTCAGTACACAGTTGACTGGTCTCTGGCAAACTGCCAGGGTTCTGAGCCGAGGCCTCTGGTCTCTGCATTGACCTAGGCTCTGCAATGACCCGGGTCCTGTGCTGGGACCCCCTCAGCTGATCTGACTTCCTGCAGTGTGGATACCAAGCCTTCCTCTCTCTTCTCCTCCTCCCACTTAGAAAATGCTTCCTTTGGCTCTTAGTCTGTGCAGGCTGCTATAACAAAATGCCGTAGGCAGGGTGGCTTATAAACAACATTTATTCCTCATAGTTCTGGAGGCTGGAATCCATGATCAAGGTACCAGCAGATTCAGAGCCTCCTGAGGGCTTGGCAGTCTTTTTACTGTGTCCTCACATGGCAGAATTGGGGAGGGAGCTCTCTGGAGCCTCTTTTATAAGGTCACTAATCCCAGTTGTGAGGGCTCCACCCTCATGTCCTAATCACCTCCAAAAGCCCACACCTCCTAATGCCATCATAGTGGGCATCCAGGTTCAACATAAGAAATTCAGGGAGACACATTCAGTCAATAGCACTTCCTTTAACTAAACACACACACACACACACACATACCACACACACACACACACACACCACTACTCAGCTCTCCTCATCAAAACTCTTTAGAGACATTCCTTCAACAAAAATATTATTTGAGTGCCTTTACATGCCAGGCCCTGTGAATAGCACCAGAAATACAAAGTAAGCAAGAAAGAACTGGGCCTTGAGAACACTGTGTTTATCCAAGACAATAGAAGATAAACAGCAGACAAATAAGTAAATAACTAAAATCTTTTTAGACTGTGATTAGTGCTTTGAAGGAAATGAAGAAGAGGGGAATTTACTCCCATGTCATGGACACAGAAGGTCTCGCTGAAGAACAGGCATTCAGATAAAGATCCAAAGAATGAGGAGAAGCCAAGCAAATGAGGAACCAGAGGGAAAAACTTCTCAGGCTGGAGGCACAGCAAGTACATAATTCTCGAGTATGGGAAAGAACCAGAAAAGTTTCAAGAAACATGCCCCCCCCAAAAAAAATCAGTGCATTAGCTAGAGTCTAGTGAGGCCATACATGTTGGAAAGAGGTAGTCAAAAGTCAGAACATTCAGGGTCTTGCAGACACGGGGTAGGGCTGGGCAGTGGATGGAGAAGGATTGGTTGTGTTCTAAGCACACAGAAAAATAACACAGGATATTAAACAGCAGAGCTACTGGCTCTGATTTATTCTGTGAAGAACTCTAAAATTTGAGTGGAAAAGGGGATATAGAAAAATCAGACTTACTGCACAGTGGTCAGTGTGGAGGTTATAGAAGATTTCCAGAGACTAGGATATGAACTAAGGGCAGGACAGGAGGTGGCAGCGGAGTTGGCAAAGATTGAGTTGGTTTAGGATATACGGTGGTGGAACCAAAAGAACTTAATGACAGATTTGGGGGAAGGGGTAAAAGGAATGGAGAGGATAAAAGAAATGAAGAGATTCCTGATGACTTCAGGTTTCTGGACTCGGTAACCAGGTAGATGACATGTTGTTTATTAAGATGAGGGAAACTTGGGAGGGACAGGTTTCAGGGACTGAAAGTAAGTGTTTAAAGTGCAAAATGCCTGGGAGACATCCAAGTGGAAATGTCAAGGAGGTCCTACCCCACAGGGTCAGTGTGTCCCAATTACCTGGTCACTACTGTGTCAATATGGCTTACTTTGGAAAACTTAAAAGTAACTGCCGCCATTTTCTAAGTGACAGTTTGATCTGTTTGGTGAATAGCATCTCTTTGGTGTATTGGCTCAATGTGACTTTGACACGTCAGGATTGTTCCTTACCATCAGGGCCAACACACAAAGTCCACTGTAATAAATGTTCATCACAGAGCTCAGATAAGGAATGTCTAGCTGGCAGACTTTTTTTTCTTTTTTTTTTGCAGTACGCGGGCCTCTCACTGTTGTGGCCTCTCACTGTTGTGGCCTCTCTCGTTGCGGAGCACAGGCTCCGGACGCGCAGGCTCAGCGGCCATGGCTCAGGGGCCCAGCCGCTCCGCGGCACGTGGGATCCTCCCGGACCGGGGCACGAACTCGTGTCCCCTGCATCGGCAGGCGGACTCTCAACCACTGTGCCACCAGGGAAGCCCTAGCAGGAAGACTTTTGCAAAAGGCAGAAGGGATGGAAGTGTCAAATCCATAAGTCAATGAGGTGGGGGGGGTCTCATGATCTAGAATCTGAAAGATGAGAGTGGACCAACAGGAAAACAGCCACCTGGAGAGATGTGACATAGTAAATGCTGACAGTATGCCTTGGTCAACACACCAAAATGGTCTCACCAGGTCCCAGAAATGTCAAACCAAAGATATCTCTTCTAAAACACAGATCAAATGGTGCTGCATAGAGCAAAATGTTGGGAGGGAGGGAGGGAGACGGTGGGAGGAAAATTCCACAATCACATCCTCGATTCTTAGGGAAGAACATTGCAACATGCAAATTTTATCAAAGAAAACTGTATAAAGTGTGGCAGAACCATTCCTTTCAAATGAATATAAGATGCTAATTGGTGATGTATGTAGTCCCAGAGATGCTTGACATGCAAAAAGTGAGTGGAATACGACAAAGCATTTGCATGGGCCATCTGGAAGGGCATACCACACCCCTGTGTGTGATGAGAAAGTGGAATTAAACAGAAACATTTGAAACCAAGCTCTAAATATGTACGGCTCTGGGTGCTTGCATTTTTTTCACTGATCAAGACCCTGGTGAGAAAACCGTCCCTGCACCTAGAGACCACAGTGACCAAATGAAATAGAGCCCAACTCTCCCCTGCACAGCCAGCCCCTGTGCAATCGGCAATCTGCAATCTGTACATCTCTACAGCTTCACTAATCATGCAGGTTGTGTTTCTCAAGTACTTTATATGTGAAACCTAACGTTTGACCCTGGCTTACTTCCAGAAGCAAGTATTTGACTTCATGTGACAGCAAACATACACAGTATTTCGATTTCTAAGTTGAAGATGCTTTCTACATGCACACACACACACACACACACACACACACACACAAATATTTTCCACAAACACTAAAGATCCTATGCAAAAAAGACATGTTTATTTCTGATCCATCACCACGTGAGAGAATTTTTTAAATGTTCACCGCCAAAAATGAGTAAAGGGTATGATCTACATTTTTATTCATTTCAGCTTCTAAATTGGATTTCAGAAATTAAACTTGAGGGTAATATCTCATAGTGAGGGATGAAAGTTTTCCTAAATTTTGTGCAAATAAATGTCTCACAATGTAAGGAGAACTAATCCATTTTTTAAAGACTATTTGATAGCCAAGAACTGGCCTAATGCTTGAAAACGGGCCATAAAATTTGGTGATCAATTTTTTAATTAATGATTCGGCTTCCAGTGAGGAAGCCACAGCAGCATGAATTGTGGAGAGAGACAGAAGGGGAGAGAGCAATTCAAGAGCACAGAGATTCCCCCAAATTAGGGTGTTTGCATGCTCAGCCCTGAGTTCTGCACTTCAAGGTGCATGTTTTCTTCTAAGTTCTTGTAGTTTATGTCCTGTTCTGAAAGAAAGTTTAGAGATTTCTTTAGCCCACAGCTGGTTAAAAGACACACTAACCAAACGACCTCCAAGATGGCAGAGGAGTAAGACGTGGAGATCACCTTCCTTCCCACAAATACATCAGAAATACATCTACATGTGGAACAACTCCTACAGAACACCTACTGAACGCTGGCAGAAGACCTCAGACCTCCCAAAAGGCAAGAAACTCCCCAAGTACCTGGGTGGGGCAAAAGAAAAAGGAATAAACAGAGACAAAAGAATAGGGACCTGCACCTCTGGGAGGGAGCTGTGAAGGAGGAAAAGTTCCCACACACTAGGAAACCCCTTCACTGGCAGAGATGGCAGGTGGGCAGGGGGGGAAGCTTCAGAGTCACGGAGGAGAGCGCAGCAACAGGGGTGCATAAGGCAAAGGGGAGAGATTTCTGCGCAGAGGATTGGTGCTGACCAGCAGTCACCAGCCTGAGAGGCTTGTCTGCTTAATCGCCAGGGTGGGTAGGGGCTGGGAGCTGAGGCTCAGGCTCCAGGATCAGACCCCAGGGAGAAGACTGGGGTTGGCTGCATGAACACAGCCCGAAGGGGGCTAGTGTGCCACAGCTAGCCAGGAGTGAGTCCGGGAAAAACTCTGGAATTGCCGAAGAGGCAAGAGACAACTATTTCGGGGTGCGCGAGGAGAGGGGATTCAGAGCACCGCCTAGATGAGCTCCAGAGATGGGCACAAGGAGCGGCTATCAGCGCGGACCCCAGAGACGGGCATGAGACACTAAGGCTGCTATTGCAGCCACCAAGAAGCCTGTGTGCAAGAACAGGTCACTATTCACATGTCCCCTCCCGGGAGCCTGTGCAGCCCGTGACTGCCAGGGTCCTGTGATCCAGGGACAACTTCCCCTGGAGAGCACACGGTGCACCTCAGGCTGTTGCAACATCACACCGGCCTCTGCCGCCACAAGCTCGCCCTGCATTCCATACCCCTCCCTCCCCCGGCCTGAGTGAGCCAGAGCCCCTGAATCTGCTGATCCTTTAACCCTGTCCTGTCTGAGCAAAGAACAGACACCCTCAGGCAACCTACATGCAGAGGCGGGGCCAAATCCAAAGCTGAGCCCCGGGAGCTGTGCGAACAAAGAAGAGAAAGGGAAATCTCTCCCAGCAGCCTCAGGAGCAGTGGATTAAATCTCCACAATCAACTTGATGTACCCTGCATCTGTGGAATACCTGAATAGATAACGAATCATCCCAAATTGAGGCAGTGGACTTTGGAAGCAACTGTAGACTTGCGGTTTGCTTTCTGCATCTAATTTGTTTCTGGTTTTATGTTTATCTTAGTTTAGTATTTAGAGTTTATTATCATTGGTAGATTTGTTTATTGATTTGGTCGCTCTCTTCCTTTTTTTATATATATAGATTTTTTTTTCCTTTTTCTCTTTTTCTGAGTGTGTATGTGTATAATTCTTTGTGTGATTTTGTCTGTATAACTTTGCTTTTACCATTTGTCCTAGGGTTTTGTCTGTCCCTTTTTTTTTTTAGTATAGTTTTTAGCACTTGTTATCATTGGTGGATTTGATTTTTGGTTTGGTTGCTCTCTTCTTCTTTCCTGTTTTTTTAAATTACTTTTTAATTTTTAATAATATTTTTATTTTAATAACTTTTTATTTATTTTTTTTTTATTTTTCTCTCTCTTTTCTTCTGAGCTGTGTGGTTGACAGGGTCTTGGTGCTCCGGCTAGGTATCAGACCTGTGCCCCTGAGGTGGGAGAGCTGAGTTCAGGACATTGGTCTACCAGAGACTTCCTGGCTCCACGTAATATCATACGGCAAAAGCTCTCCCAGAGAACTTCATCTCAATGCTAAGACCCAGCTCCACTCAACTACCAGCGAGCTACAGTGCTGGACACCCCATGCCAAACAACTAGCGAGACAGGAACACAACCCCACTGATTAGCAGAAAGGCTGCCTAAAATCATAAGAAGGTCACAGACACCCCAAAACACACCACAGGATATGGTCCTGCCCACCAGAAAGACAAGATCCAGCATCATCCACAAGAACACAGGCACTAGTCCCCTCCACCAGAAAGCCTACACAACCCACTGAACCAACCTTAGCCACTGGGGGCAGACATTAGAAACAACAGGAACTACAAACCTGCAGCCTGTGAAAAGGACACCAGAACCACAGTAAGTTAAGCAAAATGAGAATACAGAGAAACACAGAGCAGATGAAGGAGCAAGGTAAAAACCTACCAGATCAAACAAATGAGGAGGAAATAGGCAGTCTACCTGAAAAAGAATTCAGAGTAATGACAGTAAAGATGATCCAAAATCTTGGAAATGGAATGGAGAAAATATAAGAAACGTTTAACAAGGACCTAGAAAAACTAAAGAGCAAACAAACAATGATGAACAACACTATAAATGAAATAAAAAACTCTCTAGAAGGAATCAATAGCAGAATAACTGAGGCAGAAGAACGGATAAGTGACCTGGAAGATAAAATATTGGAAATAACTACCACAGAGCAGAATAAAGAAAAAAGATGAAAAGAATTGAGGACAGGCTCAGAGACCTCTGGGACAACATTAAAGGCACCAACATTCAAATTATAGGGGTTCCATAAGAAGAAGAGAAAAAGAAAGGGACTGAGAAAATCTTTGAAGAGATTATAGTTGAAAACTTCCCTAATATGGGAAAGGAAATAGTCAATTAAGTCCAGGAAGGTCAGAGAGTCCCATACAGGATAAATCCAAGGAGAAATATGCCAAGACACATATTTTTAAAAACTATCTACAATTAAATACAAAGAAAAAATATTAAAAGCAGCAAGGGAAAAACAACAATTAACATACAAAGGAATCCCCATAAGGTTAACAGTTGATCTTTCAGCAGAAACTTTGCAAGCCAGAAGGGAGTGGCAGGACATATTTAAAGTGATGAAAGGGAAAAACCTACAACCAAGAGTACTCTACCCAGCAAGGATCTCAATCAGATTCGACAGACAAATTAAAACCTTTACAGACAAGCAAAAACTAAGAGAATTCAGCACCACCAAACCAGCTTTACAACAAATGCTAAAGGAACTTCTCTAAGAAGTAAACACAAGAGAAGGAAAAGACCTACAATAACAACCCCAAAACGATGAAGAAAATGGTAATAGGAACATACATATTGATAATTACCTTAAATGTAAATGGATTAAATGCTCTAACCAAAGATATAGACTGGCTGAATGGATACAAAAACAAGACCCGTATATATGCTGTCTCCAAGCGACCCACTTCAGACCTAGGGACACATACAGACTGAAAGTGAGGGAATGGAGAACGATATTCCATGAAAATGGAAATCAAAAGAAAGCTGAAGTAGCAATTCTCATATCAGAAAAACTAGACTTTAAAATAAAGACTATTACAAGAGACAAAGGATGACACTACATATTGATCAAGGAATCAATGCAAGAAGAAGATATAACAATTGTAAATATTTATGCACCCAACATAGGAGCACCTCAGTACATAAGGCAAAAGCTAACAGCCATAAAAGGGGAAATCAACAGTAACACATTCATAGTAGGGGACATTAACACCCCAATTTCACCAACGAACAGATCATCCAAAATGAAAATAAATAAGGAAACAAAAGCTTTAAATGATACATTAAACAATATGGACTTAATTGATATTTACAGGACATTTCATCTAAAAACAACAGAATACAATCTCTTCTTAAGTGCTCATGGAACATTCTCCAGGATAGGTCATATCTTGGGTCACAAATCAAGCCTTGGTAAATTTAAGAAAAGTGAAATCATATCAAGTATCTTTTCAGACTACAACGCTGTGAGACTAGATATCAATTACGGGAAGAAATCTGTAAAAACTACAAACACATGGGTGTTAAACAATACACTACTAAATAACCAAGAGATCACTGAAGAAATGAAAGAGAGAATCAAAAATACCAAAAAATAAATGACGATGAAAACACGATGACCCAAATCCTATGGGATGCAGCAAAAGCAGTTCTAAGAGAGAAGTTTATAACAATACAATCCTACCTCAAGAAACAAGAAACATCACAAATAAACCACCTAACCTTACATCTAAAGCAATTAGAGAAAGAAGAATAGAAAAACCACCAAGTTAGCAGAAGGAAAGAAATCATAAAGATCAGATCAGAAATAAATGAAAAAGAAATGAAGGAAACAAGAGCAAAGATCAATAAAACTAAAAGCTGGTTCTTTGAGAAGGTAAACAAAATTGATAAACCATTGGCCAGACTCATCAAGAAAAAAGGAGAAAAGACCCATATCAATAGAATTAGAAATGAAAAAGGAGAAGTAACAAGTGACACTGCAGAAATACAAAGGATCATGAGAGATTACTACAAGCAACTCTATGCCAATAAAATGGACAACCTGGAAGAAATGGACAAATCTTAGAAAAGCACAACCTTCTGAGACTGAACCAGGAAGAAATAGAAAATATAAACAGACCAATCACAAGCACTGAAATTGAGACTGTGATTAAAAATCTTCCAACAAACAAAAGCCCAGGACCAGATGGCTTCACAGGTGACTTCTATCAAACATTTAGAGAAGAGCTAAAACCTTTCCTTCTCAAACTCTTCCAAACTATAGCAGAGGGAGGAACACTCCCAAACTCGTTCTACGATGCCACCATCACCCTGATACCAAAACCAGGCAAAGATGTCACAAAGAAAGAAAACTACAGACCAATATCACCAATGAACATAGATGCAAAAATCTTCCACGAAATACTAACAGACAGAATCCAACAGCACATTAAAAGGATCATACACCATGATCAAGTGGGGTTTATCCCAGGAGTGCAAGGATTCTTCAATATATGCAAATCAATCAATGTGATACACCATATTAACAAATTGAAGGAGAAAAACCATATGATCATCTCAATAGATGCAGAAAAAGCTTTCAACAAAATTCAACAACGATTTATGATAAAAAGCCTCCAGAAAGTAGGCATAGAGGGAACTTGCATAAACATAATGAAGGCCATATATGACAAATCCACAGCCAACATCATTCTCTATGGTGAAAAACTGAAACCATTTCCTCTAAGATCAGGAACAAAACAAGGTTGTCCACTCCCACTGCTATTATTCAGCATAGTTTTGGAAGTTTTAGCCACAGCAATCAGAGAAGAAAAAGAAATAAAAGGAATCCAAATCAGAAAAGAAGAAGTAAAGCTGTCACTGTTTGCAGATGACATGATGCTATACATAGAGAATCCTAAAGATGCTACCAGAAAACTACTAGAGCTCATCAATGAATTTGGCAAAGTAGCAGGATATCAAATTAATACACAGAAATCTCTTGCATTCCTATACACTAATGATGAAAAATCTGAAAGAGAAATTAAGGAAACACTCCCATTTACCAATGCAACAAAAAGAATAAAATACCTACGAATAAACCTTCCTAAGGAGACAAAAGACCTGTATGCAGAAAACTATAAGACACTGATGTAAGAAATTAAAGATGATAGAAACTGATGGAGTGATATACCATGCTCTTGGATTGAAAGAATCAACATTGTGAAAATGACTATACTTCCCAAAGCAATCTACAGATTCAATGCAATCCCTATCAAACTACCAATGGCATTTTTCACAGAGCTAGAACAAAAACTTTCACAATTTGTATGGAAACACAAAAGACCCCGAATAAGCAGTCTTGAGAAAGAAAAATGGAGCTGGAGGGATCAGGCTCCCAGACTTCAGACTAAACTACAAAACTACAGTAATCAAGACAGTATGCTACTGGCACAATAACAGAAATACAGATGAATGGAACAGGATAGAAAGCCCAGAGATAAACCCATGCACCTATGGGTAACTTATTTTGGATAAAGGAGGCAAGAATATACAATGAAGAAAAGACAGCCTCATCAGTAAGTGGTGCTGGGAAAACAGAATAGCTACATGTAAAAGAATGAAATGAGACCACTCCCTAACACCATACACAAAAATAAACTCAAAATGGATTAAAGACCTAAATGTAAGGCCAGACACTATAAAACTCTTAGAGGAAAACATAGGCAGAACACTCTGTTATATAAATCACAGCAAGGTGCTTTTTACCCATATCCTAGAGAAATGGACATAAAAACAAAAATAAACAAATGGAACCTAATGAAACTTAAAAGCTTTTGCACAGCAAAGGAAACCATAAACAAGATGAAAAGACAACCCTCAGAATGTGAGAAAATATCTGCAAATGAAGCAACTGACAAAGGATTAATCTCCAAAATTTATAAGCAGGTCATGTAGCTCAATATCAAAAAAACAAACAACCCAATCCAAAAGTGGGCAGAAGACCTAAATAGACATTTCTCTAAAGAAGATATACAGATTGCCAACAAACGCATGAAAGGATGCTCAACATCACTAATCATCAGAGAAATGCAAATCAAAACTACAATGTGGTATCACCTCACACCAGTCAGAATGGCCATCATCAAAAAATCTACAAACAATAAATGCTGGAGAAGGTGTGGAGAAAAAGGAACCCTCTTGCACTGTTGGTGGGAATGTAAATTGATACAGCCACTATGGAGAACAGTTTGGAGGGTCCTTAAAAAACTAAAAATAGAACTACCATACGACCCAGCAATCCCACTGCTGGGCATATACCCTGAGAAAACCATAATTCAAAAAGAGTCATGTATCACGATGTTTATTGCAGCTCTATTTACCATAGCCAGGACGTGGAAGCAACCTAAGTGTCCATCAACAGATGAATGGATAAAGAAGATGTGGCATATATATACATTGGAGTATTACTCAGCCATAAAAAGAAACAAAATTCAGTTATTTGTAGTGATGTGGATGGACCTAGAGTCTGTCATACAGAGTGAAGTAAGTCAGAAAGAGAAAAACAAATACTGTATGCTAACATATATATATGGAACCTTTAAAAAAAAAAGTTTCTGAAGAACCTAGGGGCAGGACAGGAATAAAGACACAGACGTAGAGAATGGACTTGAGGACACGGGGAGGGGGCAGAGTAATCTGGGATGAAGTGAGAGAGTGGCATGGACATATATACACTACCAAACGTAAAATAGATAGCTAGTGGGAAGCAGCTGCATAGCACAGGGACATCAGCTCAGTGTTTTGTGACCACCAAGAGGGGTGGGATAGGGAGGGTGGGAGGGAGACACAGAGAGAGGGGCTATGGGGTTATATGTATATGTATAGCTGATTCACTTTGTTATAAAGCAGAAACTAACACACCACTGTAAAGCAATTTTACTCCCATAAAGATGTTAGAAAAAAAATGACAAACGAACCCAAAGGACACACAGACACCTGAGAAATTGCATCTCTGCGATCAATCTACCCCTTCTTAAATACATTTTGTTTGTTTGCCTATCTGAGTGTAATCCCTAAGGCAAGAACTATCTTTTTAATGTCTTGAGCAGCACCAAGCATATTGTAAAAGCTGAGGCAATGATAAACAGTAGTAATAATGTCATTGGAAGGGAATGAATGCTGACGCAAATAAGCATGAGTGTAACCCTAATGGTTTAGACACTGGAGTTGGGAAAAGATATGGCACTCGAATTAACATATATAATTCAAATCTGCTTCCAAAATCTGAATCTTTCTCTTCTCTGTTTTGGTGCCACATTTTAAAAACTGTGGTAATGAAGGTAGTATTTGCAAATACCCCCCAAAGATTGCACTAGAGTATAAATGTAGTCACCAAATACTTACCAAGCACTAACTATATTCATACTATATTAGGAATTAAAGACATAAAGGTAAACAAGGCACATTTTCCACTCTCTCAGATCCTGTAATTTATGGGTATATCATGAAAGAGTTAAGAGAAGTGGGAACTTGGAGATTTTTTTAATGCATTTGTGAAAAACCAAAAAACCATGCCCTATAGATCATAATGAAATGTACTCATTTGAAATGGATGGTCTATTCCTAAGAACATAGCTGCATGGATCAGCTCTTTGGAGGGAAGATGCAAGACTGATTTTCTACACTCAGAGAGCAGAGCTGACCAGAGAGTATACGCTGAGGGCCTTCACTCATTGACCTCAGGTACTGCAAGCCTCATGAACAATGGAGTTCCTACCAGTAAAGTGGCCACCACCTTGGATAAAGGCTCTGAGTTGTCAGAAGACACCTCATTCATGAAAATAGGAGGGGCCCTAACCGTAAAAATAATGAAATAATGCCTTTTGCAACAACATGGTTGGGCCTAAGAGATTATCATACTAAGTGAAGTAAGTCAGGCAGAGAAAGACAAGCATATGATATCAATTATATGTGGAATCTTAAAAAAAATGATACAAATGAACTTATTTATGAAACAGAAATAGACTCACAGAGAGAGAAAAGAAACTTACGGTTATCAAAGGAGAAAAGAGGGGGAGGGATAAATTAGGAGTTTGGGATTAGCAGATACACACTACTATATGTAAAATAGGGCTTCCCTGGTGGCGCAGTGGTTGAGAGTCCGCCTGCCGATGCAGGGGACACGGGTTTGTGCCCCGCGGTCCGGGAAGATCCCACGTGCCTCGGAGCGGCTGGGCCCGTGAGCCATGGCTGCTGAGCCCGTGCATCCGGAGCCTGTGATCCGCAATGGGAGAGGCCACGACAGTGAGAGGCCCGCGTACCGAAAAAAAAAAAAAAAGGTAAACAATCAGGTCCTACTGTATAGCACAGGGAACTAAATTCAGTATCTTGTAATAAACTATAATGGAAAAGAATCTGAAGAAGAATATATAATTAAGGTAATTAATGTTAAATGAGGTCATGAAGGTGGGGGCCTATCCAATATGACTGGTGTCCTTATGAGAAGATGAAGACACACCAGGGATACACATGCACAGAGAAAAGGTCTTGTGATGATACCAGAAGAAGACGGCCATCTGCAAGACAAGGAGAGCAGCCCCCAAAGAAAGCAAACCTGCCAACACCTTGATCTTGGACTTCTAGCCTCCACAACTGTGAGAATAAAAGTCCTGCGGTTTAAGCCGTCCAGTCTGTGGTATTCTGTTACGGCAGCACTGGCAGACTTATACACTAAATTTCAGTGATTACCCAGTAGGAAAATTGCTCTCCATGAAAGACGAGGTAGAATGAATACGCTATGAGGAAAAAGAGAGGCGACCACTCTAAGAGAGCAACTCAGTATCACAAGTAGTGACTTTCAGCAGGGTGAGGGGAGCTTCTGCAAAGCCTACTTCTTACTTCCCTTCTCTCAGAAATGTACATCTAATGCTGATTCACCCTGAGACCAGCATGAATATGTTGAAAATGCTCCTAAATGATTCTAAACATGAGCACCCTTCCTCTTTCACCCTCCCGGACTCTGGCTCAGACATTCGTCACCAAACTGCTAGATACTTAGAAAAATCTAACCGCCTCGGTGGTGATGGTGCCAGCAGTGGTCTCATTATCAGGAGGCCAACCATGAGCCTTCACTGTGTGAGAATAGAATGTGATCTTCATCTTCTATTTCATCCACAATACCAAAGCAGGACCAGAGGCAACAGGACAAAACCAGAGATGAGAGCTGTCTTCACACAAGAATAAATTGTCCACATGCCCAGAGTAGACCATCTAACATAATAGGTGAAACTTGCAGCCTCGCCTGTCTTTGGAGCCAAGAAACTAAATGTATTACTGGCCCACAAAGAACATGAAGCGTCCTAATGTTGTTTCTTTGTTCAATTAAGCCTCACATTTCTACTATGCTTTATTTAGCAGAGGCAGCAAGATTTCACCCATATCTGAGTTCTACTTCCTGGGCATTCAGTTACACTGTAATTTCCAGCCTCTTCTCCAGCAAGGTGTGGCCGTATGACTAAGTTCTCACCAAAGGGATATGAGTGGAAGTGCCATGAATTACTTCCAGGCCCACCTGATAACCTCGTGTCTTTTCCTTGTCCATTAGCTGAAGTGAGAGAATAGAGAATAGTCAGAGGAGGCGAAGGAGAGTGAATCTCATGATGAGAAAAGGCTGTGGCTCCTTGGATGACCGCATAAATGAGCAACCCACCACCTCCCAAATCCAGTGCACAGACGTGGGTAAGAAATATTATTTCATTACATCAAACCATTTATATTGGAGAGTCATTTATTAGAACAGCAGACGGCATCCAACAACACTTGTAGCAGTGGAGAGTTTTCTTCCTTTTCGTCAATGAGTTTCAGGATTTTTTTTTTTTTTTAAGGAAATGGCAGTCTGGAGCTAAACATTTTACACCCACACTGATCTTTCAGTAGCTCTGTGTTAATGTCCACACAAGGCTAAAGGGCAACTAAGCTGATGGACTTAACAGTTTTTTGATGAAACGTAAAGCAGGGGTCACGGCGATCTTTACACTGAGCGATGTTTTTCTCCAGAGAGGTGTGCATGTTGGATTCGTTCCATAAGCGTCACCCTCCATTATGGACCTTGCCACGTGGAGTCTTCTTAGAATTCTACTTTCTTTGGAATGAGAGAACCACAGAACTCTATGAGCAATTACTGAACATTCCTTGATGATTATATAATCACACATATTAGAGTATGAGAGGCCTGGACTCTGGCGATGCAGCTTAAGCACAGCCCGGTTGTGTCCGTGGATTGGTAGCGAGAGTCGTAGCAAGTGTGTGGGATTCCTGGACCTTCTTTTGAGAGAGTAGTTCTACAAAGAATGTGTTCGTTTCACCTCTCAATCCCCATCCACAGGAAGGGTAGAAAGAAGAACTGAATATTCTCCATTTTCTTTCTCTACTCCCATCTGGGGTTTTCACATGCTCATTAGAATAAAGATATCTGGGAGCAATAAGAGGGTAGATAGATTACTGGTGTGTGTGTGTGTGTGTGTGTGTGTGTGTGTGTGTGTGTGTGTTAACTGCCGTGGTATCTGGGAGAGAAGAAAAATAGGGCAGGGAAGTAGAAGGGGTATATGAATATCCACCCAATCTCTGGCCTTTTGCAAACAAATGACTGGTATAACTCTGCACAATAGTATCATAGATACTATTCATTAGGACAAGTCATATTATTTGATAAACTTTTATTATAAACAAGAATATTTCAAGTTTTTCATTATTAATAACCAATAACAGTTGTTTAGAACTTGATGGTCCACACAGCACATTGTATAAACATTATCTCAAAGCAGACACTTTTTGTGACCCACATTACATTTATCTGGCCCACCTCTGAATTCAAAGTAGCTGCAGTAAGTACTCCCACGCACTAATTCTGCCACCCTCCTTTCTCAAGCCCAAGAAGCAAGTTTTCTCCCCTTTTCTGCCTGCGGACTATCTCTAAATCCACACAACCCAGTCACAGCCAGGAAGTGTGGGTGTGGGTTGGGGGAATAATATCCCTGGGGCAGGATGGAACCTTTAATTAATGAGAAAGAAGCATCAGTGGATGAATGCCCCAGAATCCCATGTTTTAGATAAATCATTTTGAGGTGCACCCTCTCTAAATTTCTTCAGAAGGTCCCCAGTGGGATTAATACCTGGATGCCCACAACAAGAGCCAGTCCATAGTGCATGTGTATTACTTTTCCTGTCTCCTTCCTGCTCTGTCAAGACTGCTTCCAGGGATCATCTCCCAATAAACGACCTGTGTCCAAATCCTTGACTCAGGATCAACTCCAGGGTAACTTCACGAAGGCATCTCATTTAGTCTTCACTACTAGAATAGAAGCCCCAAGAATCATGACATGTACCAGTTACATTTGTAGTTAAAAAGTAAAAGGTAGCCCATCTTCCATCTGCTGAAGAATTTAAGTTGTCAATTAAGGACTGGCAGAGACACCCCTCACATCCAGGACAGAAGTGCATAAAGCCCAGTGGAAGCAGTGATGACCCCAAGGGTGCAGCTCAACATCACCTCACTGCCCCTCCCAACCACTTTCCAGCCAAAGGAAATCACTTGACCAAGACCAACATCACTGGGGTGGGAGGGGTTACAAGGGCACATGGCAAAGGGTGTGGATAGAGGGAGAGGAGGAGGGTTGAGAACAATAAGATAATCTACTACAATTGGTAATTACCATGAACAATCATGCATTTAATAACTTATTTACCGAGTACATGACATGCCAGACGCTAGGGATTCAGCTGTGAACAAGATAAACATAATCTCTGCCCTTAATAGAGGTTACAGGTGTGTGTGTTTGTGTGTGTGTCCAAAGGTTATATTGTGCATAATTCAGCCTTTGTTGATTTCAAAATACACTTGATGTGTGTTAGTCGTCTCCATTCTAAGCATGTTTTTATTGTGCAGTATTTAGATGAGGAAGATATAAGAAATGAATTGAATATACAGTAATTTCAGGATGTCTTTTCATTTTCAGTTTCAATTCTGATTAAATCCCCAAATCCTTACAATTTCCCCCCATACAACAATGAAGCCCTTTTGAAAATTCCAGTTATTTTAGTCTTACATGTATTTACCTTCTAAATACATGGGAGTTCAATGTAAAAAATAAATATTCTCTTAAATGAGGTGAGTAGAAGGCGAAATTAGAGAATCTATAAAGTCCCGAAAGTGACATGTTTCTATTGATGAAATCAACGAGGGTGATTTAATCATTCTCATTCTTCGCCAAATCTCCTGATGCTTTTTTCCCATCATCTCTTATTCTCAGACAGAAGAGAGCATCCCTGTCATTTCCTCAGTGACTAGCACAAATACTGAAATATAGTAGGGGCTAAGTAGACATTTATTGAATCAATGCAGGAATGAGTACATGACTCAATCAATAAATCAGCCAATGAGAAAAGAGATAAAACTAATGATTCCCTGCTAATGTCAATAGACTGCCATGGGCTTCTGTAGTACAAGCTGGTTAGACATTGGGGGCACATATATCTTTGGAGATGGGTTGTGTGACCACTGACAAAACCCCCAGGAGTCAAATGGCAGCTCTCCAATTAACTCTCTTTCCTTGGTGTATTGTATCCTCTTACTATTATGAGATATGCCATCATCTACAGGAGTTACAGCATGTAACAGAGTTACAGCATGTCCCTAATGTTGCATCTCCTAGGTTTCCACCAACAGCACTCTCCTCCTCAACCTACTTGAGCTACTGTAGTTTCCAGAACTTGTCATGCTCTCTTCCACTTGACTGGTGACTATAACTGCTTTTTGCTATTTCCTGTCTATCTTTCCCTTCCTTGCCCTCCTTGAAAATCCTCCATTTCTCCAATGCAAACGTATTTATGAAGTCTTCCCTGAACTCTCAATGCAAACCGCTGCCCCCTCTACATTCCCAGAGGAACTGACACACATGGGACTCTAACCCTGTGGACATTATACTGCAGTCACCAGCTCTTAGCATAGTTCCTACATAGGTGCTCAAACACCTGCTAAAAAATAACTAATGACAGGTTTGCTCAATTGGCTAAAGAATTGTCAGCCAAAAATTTACTATTAAGTCACACATAAAAATGCTATAATAGACATAATACACGGTCTTTTACAGGTATCCTCAAGCCTTTCCCTCAATCCCACTGTAAACACCCACTTCATCTCACATTCTGACCTCTTTTTATCAACAACCATTTCTGAAAACCTGGGAAACAACAACAAAACAAGCAGATGAGCATATTACCATGAAATATGCAAAATTCTGTATTGTTGTTTGAAGGGTTGCATCTATTGCCCTTAATCCAGTTTACAAACTGAAGGAGCTTAGGATGCTCACCGACCTTTGTGTTTGATGAAGACACGACTATATATTTAAGAGCTGGCAAGTCTATTGAGCCTGGCTGTGATTGTAGCAGTAATTAGGCATTTTAACACATATTAATGTAAACAGCTGTGTAAAATCCAGATCAATGTTAGAAGCACAAGTGATATGGTTCAACTAAAATATTACAAGGTTGGTCTCTGAAAGTGGCTGGAAAATGCTAAGATGTACCTGAGAAAATTCATTGTTCCCACACAACAACCTAGGCTAACAGAGGTGAATTTAAAGGAACTGCCTTTCAGATCGTATAAACCAGAGAGGATGCAGTAAACGGGAGACTCTGGGGCCAGGATTCCTTTTCTAACTCTGCCCCAGTCTTCCTGAGATGTCCTGCGTCTTGATTAGAGCAAGTCTCACTATTGCTCACGGGAACTGGAAGATCTCAATAAAAGTAAACTGGGCAAGACTGCAAATGCTACACCAAAAAGTTAGTTGTCACATTAATCAGGTCACAACTAAACACTGCCACCTCTGACGAGTTAGCAACTATCAATAAGTAGCTCCTACACTGGGAAAACTTTATGCCTAGAAGCAATGCATAGGTTTTTGGGGTGGACACACCTGATTTCAAATCTCTGCCCTGCTCTTTACTATCTAGATCTGTTCTAGATCTCAGTTTTCTCATCTGTGCAAGGGACACAATATCTGTACTGTGTTAAAAATTAAATGAAAGTGTATATCTCCTGAAGGTGCAATGTAAGGTCCATATTGTCATAGATGATATGGATATCCCAGGAAGGATATCATAAGCAAAAGATAATAAAATAGACTGTTACTCCATCACTTTATTTATTATGCTATACTTAAAGGATCCAATCCTCCATTGCTTCCACAGTCTTACGATGGTAGGTATGTTGCCCGTAAGGGGCAAGCCAAAGGACTGTCTGAGTCCACCAGCGTGTTCTGATGGCCAGAATCTCTGGGGTCAGAAGCAGAATTTGAAGACCTCAATACCAGCTCTACTAAAGCCAGTGCTAAAGCCAGCACTGGATCAACCAGACAGTCAAATGGTCCAGGTAAATTCCTGCTGTCCTTGGTGGGAGAGAGACAGAGATAGTGTAACCCTGCCATCTGTTGACCTAGCAGCATATTGGCTGCTTCTCATATGATCTAAGGGCTCTCAAAGCTCAGCAGGAGGATAAAAGATCGATGTTTACAAGAATGGAATTGCTAACTTTATTCTGCAAACTCTAGCTGTTCTACTGCACTTTAAATATTATACGCAGTCTGGTGAAACCAGAGATCCCAGGAACAATATTACCCTGCAAGTTCTTTCAGTTCTATCCCACTCCATTCCACCCGAATACCAATATGATTATTAAAACAGCTATCTGCACTTCTCTGGGGGGCACATTCAATCGATTTTTGAAGGTAAATCATATGAACAAAGAAGAATAACTCCAATATATGTCACTAGAAATAAAAAGCTCCCTATAGGGCATGTGGCCTTTTTAGCTTTACATACCCGATCTGTTGGCAAACACACAATACTGATCAAAAATTAATATACTATGTTCAGGGGAAACTGTAGTTCTTGTTCTAAAATATAAATTGACCTCTGATTAGATTTAAAATCCTCTCCTAGAGCTGAAGCTGTATTTCTTGAGAAAAAGAAATCAAGAAATCATCATTCCCCTATTTCTAAGCAGGACTACCTAAGTGATTTTCAGATAGCTTCTAGTCTATCCCATTTTGAAAGATCTCCAGAAATTCCACTCTTGTTCTCCTTCCATTAGCAACCACAAAAGCACCTACAGCTTTAGGATGAGCTCTGTTTGTGCCAGGCTTCAAGCTCCTTTATTTGTTTTCCTGTTGCCAATGAGGGTTGGCATCAGTGGGTTAATAAACCCTCCCCTAGAAGAGCTCTCTAAATCTTTAAGACAAGTATTCAACTTGACATTCACATACTCGTTACTGAGGATTTCCTTTGTTTTGTCGTGTTTTGTTGGTTTATTTTTGAGAGACAGGGATGTTTTCATTCCATTTATGCAATGAAAAGATGTTTACATGGTTAAACAGTGAGCAAAATGCTGAGTGATGAGAATTCTGGTGCAGGGGTTGGATACGTCACAAGCAAATACTCAGGTGTGGGAAATGTGGAACTTTTCCACTTTTTTCTATGTGTCCATTAAAATCCCAATGTTCAACCCACAATTCATTTAATTAAGGAAATTTGCTACAGGTCAGCTCAGGGTTGTCTCACTCCCTTTCTCCCTAGAGTGGCATTAAAATTCCCAGAGGATTTCTGAGAATTTCAGCCATCCTCCATTCCCTACACGTTCTCAATGCAGAGTCCCTCTTCTATCTGGTCTTTGGTCTGGCTCTAATTTTGCTGCAGGGAGATATTTCAGGTACCCAGATGGCCACTGCTCCTCAGGCCCTGGTAGTCACTCTGCGTCCCCACATCTCAACCCCAGGGCTCCTGCTTCCACCAGCCCACTTGGTGGTATTCCACACCCCTCTCAGGAAGCACAGAAACTGTGATGTTCTCCTACACCTCTCTGGGTGGCTCTAGGAAGGAGGAGAAATGTCAGTTCCGGAGGTCTGTAGAGTTCCTGGCAACCAATTTTTGTTTCTTTCTGCTACTCTTGCCTGGGGCCGTGGAGGACTTCCCAGAGGGGCTCTGCGCAGGCTGCTCTCCTGTCCATCCCTTCTCCACTCATCCCCATCTCAGGCTCCCTGCCTGCAGCAACCAAAGGGCCCTCTCTTGGGACAGATCTAAACATTCTTCTGGGACAAGCTAAGCTCTCACAAGCAACTCTTCCCAAACTGAAAAGTATTTTCACTACCCTTAAAGGATGTGAATAATCAGGCTTTCACTTGTTTACTTACTGTTCTTTTGTATCCTGTTCTACTATTGCATTCCATTCAGTACATACCCCTTGAGACGATGCATGTCACTGATTCAATGGGACAGAGAAAGGTGGGAAATTTGGAAGGGAAGTGGTGGCTAAACTGGAGCTAATACAGTATCTCCAAATTTTATTTCACCACCCACCCAAAGAGGGTGGAGCACACACTAGTGAGATTTCTGATCTGACCAGCCTGCAAATTATTTGAAGGTGACGTAGTGCAGTTAAAATCCTACTTCCTGTCTTTATAATTACGCATCTGTTCCCTGGAACTCCTCCTATTTCTTCCTCCTTCCCTTTTGTATAATTTCCATTACTTAAAGTTTCTAAGCATACACTGACCATGAAAAATGAGTTGGTCCTCCCAAAACAATGAGGTCAATCCCAGCATTTCACCTTCTGATAAACCATGTGGGGGGGATGGGGGAAGTTTTAGTGGATGGGACGAAGAAAAACTAAGACATGTTCTTGTTACCGAGTCCAAGCTCACTCTGCTCACTGCACAACAGGCCAATAAATTGGAAACGAGGGGTTGAGGCAAGGAATAACGACTTTATTTGGAAAGCCGGGGGTCCGAGAAGATGGCGGACCAGCGTCCTAGAGTACCATCTTATCAGGGTCTGGATGCTAGTTTCTTTTATAGAACAGAGAGGGAGACGAGGTGAAGAAGCAAAGTAAAAAGGCCATAAGTCTTGCAAAATATCTCCTGGTTTTGGCCATCCTCTGGGAGAGGATGTGTTCATTTCTTCTTTTCTGCAGCCATTCACAGGTGGGCAGGGTGAGGGTGTTTCCCTGTGGGCTGAACAAAGGCACTTTAATTTAACATTCAGGCAGAGGGACAGGGTTCCCTGAGGCAGGCCATTATGTATGCCTATAACTATAGAGAGATCACCAGCAATGGAAAGCAAAGGTCAAAGTAAAAGAAACAGATCCAACATGGAGTCAGATTTTGTTCTTCCCTGTTCCATTTTGACAACCACATTTCAGGGAGAGTTACCCTGTACTTGGTCAGCCCCAAGAGCAATTCATTCTCCCTATACCCAGATGATGAAATTGGGTATTTCATGGAGAGTTAAAAAGATATAGAGGGACTTCCCTGGTGGTCCAGTGGTAAAGAATCCATCTTCCAATGCAGGGGACGCAGGTTCTATCGCTGGTGGGGGAACTAAGATCCCACATGCCGCAGGGCAACTAAGCCCATGCACCACAACTACTGAGCTCATGCACCTCAACAAGAGAGCCCATGTGCCTGCAAACTACAGAGCCCGTGCACCACAACTAGAGAAGAGAAAACCCGCATGCCACAACTAGAGAGAAGCCTGCGCGTCGCAACTAGGGAGAAACCCAAGCAGACCGAACACTGTAATGAAAAGATCCCTCATGTCTCAACAAAGATTTCATGTGCTGCAACTAAGACATGATGCAGCCAAAAAAAAAAAAAAAGATATAGAAAGCCCAGCATATCCTCTAAGACCTTATTTCTTTCTACTACCCTGAAAATCCTGGAAGAATCATCAGTCTAGAACATAATATTTTTAGTTGTTCGTTTTCAGGAATAAAAACCTCTATATTTATAAGTTCACATAGTATCTTTGTTGGATAAAGCTGGAAGAGCCCAAATGGTTTACAGTCACAGCATTTGGCAAGGTGACAGAAGCACACAAGATCACCCCTTGTTGAAAGGCAAGGATGATGCTAAATCAGAAATCTCTATACCACTGCTACGTGTCCTCGAACTCAAGTATTTAAACATATGTTCCAGTGTGATGATTGACCTTTACTTTTCCTCTCAAAAGTCCCTGTTTGGACAATAAATATATGGTCACCCTTTCCAGAGTCTAGGGCAGTTTGATTTCCAAGGTTTTCCTCCTGTACAACTCTGAAAACTGCTGATGGCCAAATTTCCTAATGTTTCAGAGGCATCTACCCCCTTGCCAGAGTGGACCTCTTCCCTTCAGGACTATTCCCTCTACTTAACAAATGCACATCATTTCCCCTAATAAACTTCCTGCAATTTGCCAGCTTTTATGGAGTGATACAGGCTTTCTTTGAAACACTTACCTTGCTTTTTAGTTAGGAGCAAAAGAAAGCCTGTTCCCCTAATGTTTTTATCTCCTATATGGTGGCAAGTGAGAAACCACCCCTTTTCCCCCTCCCCCACCTACTTGTTTCCCCATGCAGTGTTTAGAAAACTCTGTCCAAGAATATTGCTCTATAAAAAAAAAAATCATCTCAAAATTATTAAAATCTCTGTGGGAATTCATGATTAATTTTAAGGCCTGGCAGATTAAAATACATTATTATGTACACTCTAGTGCATCCTTTCAGATATTTTCAGAATCTGATTTTGCTCTCTTGATACACACCAGTGACTCTACATGTATCTAGTAGATTGCAAGGAATAGATTAGCATTAAAGAGGCAGTATTGTGTTGTTAGGTTGTTATATGTAACTTGTGCTCATACATTAAGAAAAATGTACCTGGCATTCCCCTGGACATGACCAGGCCTCTTAAAAAAAGAAAACGAGCGAGAGAGTCATTAATACTTGGTGACAATACAGTTGTGGCAGTAGTTCTGAAATTCTGACCTTTGGAATATCCACTGACGTTTTTATCCAATTCCCAGACAGAAGATGAACCACAACAGCCTGCTAGAAAATGGAATACAGGCATTTATTTTCTGAAGCTGTCAAACTTCCTCCTTCCTAATCATAAAAGAATTGTCGTTTTGGCTTTTCCTAGGAGGTCACGTTTGCAGCTGTAGAGAGAAGGATAAGCCTACAGCTTCCTTCTCTGTGTTAAGGGCAGAGGGTGAAATCTATGATAAACTAATAAACAACAACATAGACAAACCTTATCATGTTTCACTTCCAGGTTATTCAAATACACTGACAGGGAAATTAGCTTGTCTCTTCTTCTAGGATATGACACACCCACCATTTACAACCTTCCTCCTTGCATGACTTTGAACAAGTCTAAAAGGGGAATTCAGTGAGAATCCCACTTGGGAGCTTGTATTGCTGAGCACAGAGGTGATGTCCTCCAACTAGCCTTTGCAGGAACACAGGCTGTGGTAGGAGAGCTCTCACGGAGACAATGTCCAACTTCAGGGCCAGGCGAGGCTAGTTCTAGCCAGGAAAGCAGGTGTGGAAGTGAGACTTTGCCAAATGCTGGCCCAGCTCAGTGCTGGTCCTTGACTATACCAAGGCAAGGTCAGAGCTTCTAAATTTTGTAATGATGAAAAAGATGAGATGTTTTCATCAGCTTCACATACATTCTCAATAAATATCAGATGGATCTAGTAAATACACATACATACATATTGTGTGAACATATGCCGATAGATAGATGTTATATAAATAGGGAACAGTGAGAGAGAGAAACTAGACAAAGAGAGAAAATACTCAAGGTAGTATTACTCCTTTCCATCCCACTTATCATTTTACGTCCAGGAGAATAATATATATAAGCCATGTAGAATTAAAATAGAATCATCCATTAAAATTTTTTAAAAAGTTAAAAAATTTTTTTGGCTGCATCAGGTCTTAGCTGCGGCATGAGGGATCTTTCGTTGCAGTGTGCGGGCTTCTCTCTAGTCGTGGGGTGTGGATTTTTCTCTCTCTAATTGTGGTGCACAGGCTCCAGGGCGCGTGGACTCTGTAGTTGTGGAGTGCGGGTTCCAGAGTGCATGGGCTCTGTAATTTGAGGTATGTGGGCTCTCTAGCTGAGGCACACAGGCTCAGTAATTGTGGTGCATGGGCTGAGTTGCACCATGGCATGTGGAATCTTAGTTCCCCCACCAGCGATAGAACCCGTGTCCCCTGCATTGGAAGGTGGATTCTTTACCACTGGACCACCAGGGAAGTCCTGAAAAATTAAAACTTTTAAATAATAACATCATTATTTAAAAATAATGAAGCTGTATGATATAATGGAAGAAACAAGCACAGTTTTTGAAAGTTAAACAGACTCAAGTTTAAATACTATCTCTACCGCTGTGTGACTTTAGGCAAGTCACTCAACCTTTCTGAGAGCTGGTTTCCACATCTGATATAGTATATTCGTGGTTACTGAAATTCAGACACATATCAAGTATCTCGGACACTGAGTTTTCAAAAAATTTTAGCTGCTTCCGTTTCCCTCATTGTTGATAGCATAAAGCACAAAAGAGGGTCCTCTGAGTGCAGAGAGAGAGGTAGCTTTCTTTCTTGAAGGAGAAGGAACAAGAATACAACTCCATCTGCAGAACTGAAATAAATTCCAGAGGCAGAAGGGCTGACCTTAGGGTCCACAGGCAGGGAACAAACTTGGAAATAAATTCTGTAAAGATCAAGTTCCGTAAATGCTAGGACTAGAGGCGAGCAGTGCGGATCCATGTCAGATGTGACTGAACCAAAGGAGTTAAAGGTTTTGTGCCCAGGAGATAGGAGAAGAGCCACTCTGCAGCCTTGGTGATGTGTATCTGGATAAGTCATTAAATGTAATCATGTGATCTGGAGAGAAGATGAAGAGTGAAGGATTTACAGCTGTGGTCCTTACTTGGAAGGAATTCTTTCTTTCTTTATTATTTGCTTGATTGATTGAGTTGTTTTGCTCCTCGTGAGGAAGGAGAAGGCAGTGAAGAGTAGGCTAGTTTACACACTCATGAGTGTGTGGCCTGAAAAAAGAATGGTTAGATGGGAGGAAGCTGCAGCCTGGGAGTGAGGAGAAGAGCCTTCTGGAAATCCGGAAGAGAGCAAGAGGACAACTGGCCTCCTTGTGCTGTAGAGTCTGGGAGCTTTCCTAAGAAGTTATGTAGTATTTTTACACAATGCAATATCCCCTTGTTACCACCACCCCCTCCAGGAGACTTCAGTGTTAACAAAAATAATATTAATTGCATCTTCCAGGTATTACATGTTTGCCACGTACACTAGTCCAAGCTCGTAAATAAGTTAATCCTAACACACACCAAGGAAATAGGTGCACCCTTTACTTCATCTTGCAAATGAGGAGACTGAATCACAAGGAGGCTAAACAATTTCCCTCAAGTTACCTGCCCAGTAAGTGAAGGAACCTGGCTCTGGAATCTGGGCTCTTAGCCACTAGAGAGTGGCTTCGGATTCTGGAGTCTGATGTTTGTTTATTTTCAGTGAGATCACATATGAAGAAGAGAAAACGATGCCCCTGGTTTATTCTACCCACAGGACTAATGGTAGCAGTGACAATGGCCACTACCCTTACTTGTGATGTGCCGATTACCGGTGTTAAACACTTTATACATTACTTAATCCTCTCAACAGCCCATGAGGCCGTCACTCTGTCAAGTTACCTTCAGTGAGGAAACTTTAAGCTCATAAAGATTAAATAATTTGTACCAACACTAAGTGAGATATATCTATGCCCTTATAGTCTCTGGTTTTAAGTCGTTTTAGCTTCTGGGTTGAGATGGGCAGTGTGTTGGTGGCAGACCCCAGTGTCTGGAGCACCATGAGAGGACTGGTGAAACTAGAGGGGACAGAATTACTGGAGACAGCAGTGACGGAGGTGCTTTTCGTCCTGGTGACTTGCTAACCCACAGCCGCCCCTTAACTCGTACAATTAAGTGTCTATGAGATACATTAGGCCACTTGCCTACCTAAGGGGCATCCCTGGACATGCAGGCAGTCACACACACACACACACACACACACACACACACACACACACACACACCCCTCAGTGTTGTACCCTAACTCTCTCTCGACTTAAACCTCGTATTGATGGACAGCTAAAGTGGAAAACAAAAATTCAGGTCTCCTATTCGTTCAAGTTTCACTTTTCACAGCAGTATTAGATAATAATTCATAAAATAGGCTCTGATTATGATGAGTTTAAGTCCAAATACATTAAGATTTCCACTTGCAACCAGGGTTAAAACGCTGCCTTGATTTTCTAAGACCTCACAGTGAAGTGGGCACTGAATTCTAAATGTCCTACAGTATTAATTCCCCTTTGTGTTTGAGGCGGCTTAGCCAGCAGCTTTGGGCAGACCTGTGAGTAGGAGAAAGAAGAAGCGAGAGGAAGGTGAAGGGGGAACCAGTGGTGCATGAATTGACGGAACTCAGCCTTTCACAAAAGGATTCTGTAGTCAACATTGTAAAAGGGCTTCTTTGTGAATTTCCCACTCATTTTTTTTCTACCCTTGTCACAAGAGTTTTTAGTTTTAAATGGGAAAAACTGTAGAAAAGAATCATCACAATCAAGAAGAAAGTGAATAAGGGGAAAAGCAATGTTTGGTCATTATGTAAAAAAAAATTGGAAGTAGGTATTTGTAACTGCAATATCCTTTGCTGGAGAATTCATTAATTCATTTATTGTTTTATTCAATAAATACTTACTAAGTAGGCACAGAGTCAGGAGTGGGAGATATAGTATACCCAAAAAAGATGACATGCTGGGCTTCATGGATTTCATATTCTACTGATAGAGAAAATCAATACACAAGTACATGTTCAAATAAACTTATATTCATGAATATTATGAAAGAAGGTAACAGAAAAGGGAATAACAGAAGTGGGAATAATACCTTGGGACAATATAAAATTGGATAGCTGGAATAGAAAACAGAGAAAATCACATTAAAAAAATCAGAAATTCTCATTCAATTAATTTTTTTTTTTAGCAGGCATTCAACACTGTGCTAGGCATGGGTACATTCTTGGTTTTGATTGTGACACAGTCTAGATGGAGAAAAAGGAAGACAGATGGTCACATCATTGCAATAGCCTGAGATAGCTCCTCCAATGGAGGTATCCATGGTATGGAAACGGTTGGAAGGGCTGAGTAATCAGAGAAATCTTCAAAAGAGGAGACTTTTAAGCTGGGCCTTAAAAGATAGCAAAAACTTAACAAATGGTAATGTGTCGGGAAAGGAACTTGGAATAGTATTATTATGAAGAGATGCCTGTCTGCTAAGGAAATTACCCTTTATCCTATGGGCAATGGGGAGCTACAGAGACTTGTATGCAGAGGAGGGGTTCCATACATTAATGTTTGAGAAAGATAGCCTTGAAGAAAGTGCAGGGAATCTGTAAGATCAGTCAGGGATAGAGCCGGGGAGAGTAGTTAAGAAGTTATTAGGTCACAGGAGAGAGGCCCTTTAGCCATGTTCTCTACTCCTAGTAGCCCCAGTGAGAGTTATGGAAGGAAATAGGCTGGAGAAGGGACCACAGCCATGCATAGCCTTTGCTCAGAGGTCAACGGGCCATATTAGGGGCCTGTGGGCATGCCCTCCCAAGCTGGCAGGTGTGAAACCTGCAAAGGAAGGCACAAGACGGGGACAGTCCCTTCCCCGAAAAACTGAGCCTACATCCTCAAATCATTGTGTGCCTCCACCCTGTGCAGATACAAGCCTGAAGAAGAAGTGCTCTCATCTACACAAGGCTCTCTCTGTGCTTTGGCACTTTTGGGATGAGAAAAGAATACCACTTGTCATGCCTCAGAAAGACACCTGTGCCATTAAGACCGAAAGGATCGCTTCCTCTAATCCCACGTGTTTCTAGCCCTCCAAAAATTCAATTTCATTGTGAACAAATAATCCTAAACTGGTTATGTTTGAGTAGGAAAGTAAACATACCATCAGCATTAAAGATGTAATTGTTCATCTTCCTCATTATTCAGTAGCCTTGGTCTCAATTTCAATGTATGTACTTTTTATTTTAAAAAAAATGTATTTGGACAAAGTGTTGTTTTTAGACTTGCAGCTGTCCTTGGTCTGGTTTTGTGTCATTTCCTATTTGAAAACTTCAGGTGTGGCTTTCGATACTTGCTGTTCTTGTCCTGATGATTTGTCATACTGGCATATCAAGCAGGACCTGGCAATAGAGGCCACGGAGACCAGTAGCCAGGAGGGGAAAGATATATTTTTAATAGGCAAAATGACATGGAGAATACAACAAGGCTACAATGGTAGAAAAAAATCTACTCCCCTTTTCTCATTCTAATTCCTGACATTTTCATCCTTTCTTTAAAGGTATTTCTTTCAGAGCTCAGTCCCCCTCCCCACAAAAATGCCCATGATAAACAGTGTCTTGGTTTCGTGATAGGAGGCTTGTTTTGTTATGCAGAGAAAAACCAACACACTCGTCACAAATCCAGGGGACACAATTCTCTTATTTTCTTAGGTTTACCCGCAGAAGCAGCACAGCTACTTAGAAGCCTGGGAAATTTTACATCCTATGAAATTGGATACAAACCACCTCCTTGAAAATCCACAAGCCAGGAATACATCCTGAGAGCAACCCATGCTTTGAGATTTTCAAACTCACCCCTGAAACATGAATTATTATTTTTCCCTCATGTAATTATTTTTCTATAACAGTTGTTCTGCTTTTCTAGTTCTCTGCTTGCCTCCTTTCTCTACCTCAGAGAGGATGTTCCCAGACTGATCTCATGTGACTGAGAAATAGTCACCCCAGCTTCCAAACTCCAATCAGAGAGAAGGTCCAGTAAGGGATGTAAAATGGGTTTTGTTTCTTGTTTTTAATGGAGAGCCATTTGTGGGACCCAACATGGGATTCGGTGACCTAATTCCCCCATCTCGGGAAAGGCGCTCCAGTTTACCCATTCTCAGAGGTGATCCACCCAAGGGCAAGAAAGAACAAGTAATAAGGTGTTCTTGTCATGCAGCTCAAGATTTTTAAAACACATTAACTGTAATTTTTAGATAGTCAGAATTTAGTGAACCATTAAAGGTGGCCCAGCTCACTGAACCAAACTGAACTGAACAGATGGAATTCCACCCTTACTATGCTTGAGCGAACTCCAAGAACAATGCAGGGTCCTCTTTTAAATCCCTCACTTAGGCAAACATGTCGGGGATGCTTTGGTCATTTTTCTGTGTCTATTCTCTTACTGCAGCTGGAAGCTGGGACTCAGAATATGCCGAATTGATGGGGCTGAGTATTGTGGTTTGCAGGCTCTTTATATGTCACCATTTTGGTTTTTTTTCGGAATTTGACTCTGCGTGTGAAGCTCGATAGTCCTGATTTTTTTTTTTTTCTCTTTCAGTACCTGTGTCAGATCCAGCTCTCTTCGTTTTATGGCTCTCTTCCTTCCTTCATATTCTCTTTCTTCCCACAAACATACTGGAGGTGATACCCTCCCGTGTCCTTCGTCTGCTATTGGCAGGCTTCCAGGCGCAACTGATTATGGATACTTTGAAAATGAAACATCTACTCTTCAACCTCTTCTGGTAAGAAGTGGAGCTAATAGAAACGTTCCCATGAATCCGAGAATGGCATCCCTATGGATCAGACTCCTCCAGTAACAATGGCTGCACATCTTCTGTTGTTTAAAAAAAACCCAATATCCTGAAGAACAATAGGATACAACCGTTGGAAGATGAAAATGAAAGGCCTCGCGGAGCCACTAGGCAGTGAGGAAACAGTGAGAATATCTCACAGAAAGAGATACATAAAAGGTTAAAATTGTGGCAAAATAAGAATAAAACCCAAAGACCAAAGCAGAGCCATCTGTACCTACACAGACTTTAGAAAAATAGAGATTAGAGAGGTTTCATTACGCTGGCTCTCACGTGACTGGGGAAGCCGTAAAACAAACTGTGTTACGGTCTCGGGATGAGGTCTTAGAAGTGGAACCAGAATGGATGCGCATTTGTTTATTTTCGTCTGTATCAGCTTTAAGTGTTAATTAACACAGTGCACTACATTATCTCTGTGTCTGTGGAGCAGAGCGAGGGCCCACGTTGTCCCCACCCCAGTCCCCGCATAGCTTCCATGGGACAGTTTGGTTTGGCCTCTAGCCTCCGTGTAGGGCACAGAGATGCAAACTTTATATCCAAATGGGAGCTTGGCTCCTAATTTGGAAATGACCAGTCAGTTATCCTGCGACTTCAGTCACTCATCGGCAAGATGGGAATGTTAGTACTGTTCATTACGGTCCTGAGGAAGCTCACTGCTCCATTCTGATTGGAAACTCGGGCAGTAGCAGCCAAAGCAATGGTTGACATTCCAGCTTTTCCCATCCTTTACAAATCTCAAGCTCTCCACTCTTTCCAGGCTTTTCTGCCACCTGCCCTCGTTCATGGAGATAATCAAGGAAAGTGGCCATGAATGTCTGTGTGCAATCTGTCTTCATCTTCTGTGTGGTTGCTGTGACGTGGTGGCCAGAGGAGCCTGAGGAAGTATGACAACACTGTCTTCATTCGTTGGTCAAATATAATGTGTATGCAACTAATCTTACTCTTAGTTACCTCCAAGTAATTCATTCATTAGTTAACATCTATCAAGCACCCACTATATGCAGGTTCTACAGAGACAGAAAGATGGATAAGGCAATCATTGCCTTAAAAGATGTCTAGGGGGGCTTCCCTGGTGGCACAGTGGTTGAGAGTCTCCCTGCCGATGCAGGGGACACGGGTTCGTGCCCCGGTCCGGGAAGATCCCACATGCCGCGGAGCGGCTGGGCCCGAGAGCCGTGGCCGCTGAGCCTGCGCGTCCGGAGCCTGTGCTCTGCAACGGGAGAGGCCACAACAGTGAGAGGCCCGTGTACCACAAAAAAAAAAAAAAAAAAAATGATGTCTAGGGGTCATCAGACTCAAAAAATAGTCATCATATGAAGATGCAATGGGTATCTGAAATGGCTTGCACTGCTTCATACCAGTGCAATTCAAAACAATTTTTTAAAAAAGAAACAAAAAAAGAAAAGAAAAGAAAATTCCGTACCAAACAACTGAAGTCAAATAATAAACATTTTTCAGTTATCGATTGCCTTTCAAAAAGTGGCATGGACACTTTCAACAAGAACTTTCCTGAGAGAGAGGAGTGAGGGTATTCTTTCTCCAATTATCTTTGTGCCATTGCCTCAAAATGGTCACAACTGCAGCATCAGTGATGTCATCTGGAATTTCTTCATCATTCTCAAGCTTCAAGATGAGAGCACGGAGCCATAGTGTGCATTTTCCTCAGCCGATTTGAAGATTTCAGCAGGGATTCCATCAGCTCCAGATGCCTGGTTGGTTTTCATCTGCTTGATGGCTTTCCTCACCTCATAAAGAGTTGGAGGGATTTTGAGATTGCCACTGATCGGGAGTTGTGGGATGGAGTTGCAAACACTCCCACTGATAAAATGATTTCCACCAAAGACCTTGAAATGGTCTTTTCAATGTGTGTTGACATTTTCTCTCTCACTGAGCAGTTTCCAAGCACCCTTACCTTCCTGAAGGCTCTCACAGGGCTTCAGTGGCATCAAACCTAACCCATGTGGATGTTGAATCGACTTCACCATGACATCTCACCATCTGCCCTGTGTGTTGGAAGCCTCCTTCAATCTCTACCTTGACTAATAGATGTAACAATGTCTTCTTTTGGGATCAACGACAATGCCAAACACCCAGAGATTAAGAACAAGAGAATCACCGCAGACTTAGGCTCAAGATTGGGATAAGCTTACCCATTTGCATCTACTAAATAATATTTAAGAGAGTCAGGGCCTTAGGGAGAAACTAGCATATTGTGGCTTTGCAGTGTTCACGTTAGGTCAGAAGAGGTGCATTAATTCACATGGGTATGCATTGTTTTGATTTAAAAGTCTATTCTCAATAGTAAATTGAGTTCAGAGTGTTCTAATCTTACAGGAAATAGTTCTGAGAAATTGGCTTTCTTTTGTTCTCTGAGTAGATGCCTCTTTCCTATTTACAGGAACTTATTTGGATTATAGCTTCAATTTTTATCATGAGAGTATTATAGCCCCAGTATTGCATTAGGGCTCCTATATTTTCCTATGTAGGATCGTCTTTTCAGAAGGCATCATTGGGCATAGCAATCTAATGCAGTTTTCTACCCCTATCTAATACAGGACAAGTATAATATATATTGCATTATAATTATCTTCATCATAAACTGTTAGAACTGGAAAGGGGATAGTACTTTAATTTTTTAGTGAGGAAACAGAATCCAAGAGAAGTGGAGTGATAGTTATCCCAAAGTCGCGTAGCTGAATGGTGATGGAAACCGTTCTAGAACTCAGTGCTTCTAGGGCAGAGTTCTTCTGGCTGTGATATTCTTTTGCTCTTGACAATATTATATCTAATAAGGAATAAGAAATAAGAAAATAAGAAATAAGAATATCCAATAAGATATTGGATAATATAAGATATAATTGGATATAATATTGGATATAATAAGAATATCCAATAAGAAAATCCAAATATCCAATAAGAAAATCCAAATCCTTTATCCTCTCTAATTTCTCTTGTAAACAATACCCAGGAAACAGGAATATTTAGTGTATCTAGGCCCTCAGCAGTGTGAAGCGCTACAGTCACAAACATTATAGCACTGACATTAATAACACATCTTGAAAATCTCAATGTTTAGGGCACCAGAAAAAAATATATAAAGACCATTTCATTTCAAAAGCAACGGCAATCAGAAAGACTACAAATGTTTTGTTGCTGTATCTAACAATGAGAAAAGAACTACAGGAATTCTGTAAATGTAAACCATAAGATATATGACCTGCCAGAAGACTCCAAGGTACAGAGAAGGTCCACATGTGACAGTCTCAAAGAAACATCAAGATTAACAAGGGATCAAGCAACAAGATTAGCAATGGATGATCTTCCAAAATACAGGAGTTGGTTTAAGGGTTTCTACTGGGCCTTGAACACATTCATCATGAACCATCATTGTATATATCCAGTGAGCAAATCACAACAATACTGGAGTAGACTTTCAAAGGTGGCATAAAGCATAAATTCCTGTCCTCGAGTCATTTATTGACTAAAAGGAGAAACAGGATGCACGTGAATCAAGGGCATGCAAGTGAGGGTCAAATTATTTCAATGAAGAGTAACAAAATGCATAACCTTGGAAGACGAGAGCTCAACCTTTGTGCAAAGTATAGAGGGTATATATAACACTAGGAACTTGGTTACTCAGGCTTCCTTTCCACTCACTCTATTTAGCATATTAGAGCCCTGTCCCCAGCCTGCTGTCATACCTCCCTGTCTCCCATAGCCTGGCCTACTTCCATGCATTCATGCATTTATTTATTCTGCAAATATTTAGTGAACATTCCCCAGGTAATAGGGCTTGATATGTCAATGAGAAAGCCACAGTCCCTCCCCTTGGAGGTGTTTAAAGTCTAGTGAGGGGATTTCCCTGGCAGTCCAGTGGTTAAGACTCCGTGCTTCCAATGCAGGGGGCATGGGTTCGATCCCTGGTTGGGGAACTAAGATCCCACATGCCACGCCAATGGGCCTAAAAATAAATAAATAAATAAAGTCTAGTGAGAATGATAGAAAAGGAAAACATGATTCAAATACAGTATAACAACTCCCTCCGTAGGGGTGGGCATATACTGCTAAATAATATACAAGCCAAACTTGGCATTAGAAGACATGATGTCCAATCTGAAACTGTGGAGTAGAGAGAATTGCACATTTGATCGATTTTCGAGGATGGAGAAAATGGAGGAGTGGCGAGAGAATACTTGAGAATAATAAGCAGAAATCAGACAAGAAAGGCCTTGTGTGCTGATCTTACAAGGCTGAAAAAAAATTGGAGGGGGGGTTGGACTATAAGGCAAGATTCTCCTTAGTCCTCTCTCATCATTAAAGGGAGAGGTATGGACCCAAACCGTCCATCACCACAATGTCTTACTCTTATCAATTGCATGCAGGTTAACAGAGAAATGTTCAGGAAAAGAATTCACTTTAGGCTCTAATATTCCAAGCAATCTATACAGAACCCACCTTAGCTTCTGACATCTGTTTATCTTCCCCACCATCTTCTCAACTGTACAGAGACTATCCTCCCCGTTACTTATCTCCTGGTCCTACTCCTTACGTGGACACCAAATCTCACGTTTCCTGGGTCTTTTAGATTCCTTCACCCCCCTCTTCCACTTCATGGATGAAAGAGGAGCAGAAAAGAAAGCAATCCTCAAAGGTCTGGCCCCAAACAAGGTAGAAAGCCCGAAGACCGTCACAGAATCACCCTGGGCAGGATCATGCTACGAGTTCCTCTGTTCCTTTTCTCTGCTCACAGATGCTTCAGCACAGGCACCATTTTGTGATCGGCGTAGGTTTAGTCCTAAAACGGAGTGAACATCTCATGCCTTCCGAAGATGTTTATGGTCAAGGAAAAACACCCCATGCTGCTACATTTAGGGTTGTGGCATGCCCCGGAATGTGGATGAGAAGGAGCTAAAAATTAGAAAAAGAGATGTATTCTAGCGCGCGGCATTCCTGTGCTTGGAACGGCTATGATCAGATTTGTGTCTTAGAACACTTCCTCTGGCTACCTTGTGGGAAATAGGCTAGAAGGGGGCATAACTGGAGAGAGGGAAAACCATTGAGGCCTGTATTAGTTTTCTGTTGCTGCTGTAACGTATGAACACAAACTTAAAGGCTGAAAACCACATGAATTTCTTCTCATACAGTTCTGAAGTTCAGAAATCTAAAATGGGTAAGCAGGGCTGCACGCCTTCTGGAGGTTCTAGAGAGAGAACCCATTTCCTTGCCTTTTCCAGCTTCTAGAAGCTTCCTGTGTTCCTTGACTCGTGACCTCACCTCACTCCCATCTGTGCTTCTGTCATCACATCTCTTCCTCTCTCTGGCCCTCCTGGCTCCTTCTTATAAAGACTTGTGCATATATTGGGCCTACCCAGATACTCCAGGATAATCTGTCTCAGAATCCTTAATCACATCTGCAAAGTCCCTTTGGCCATGTAAAGTGACATGTTCATAGGTTCTGAGGATTAAGATATGGACATCTTTGTGAGTGGGAGTTATTTAGCCCTTTAAAATATCCAGCCAAAAGAGACTTGGGAGAAATAGGTGGATTTGAGAGATATTCAAGGAGTGGAATTAGGATTTGGTGATTGGCTGGTTGTGGGGATGGGGAAATAGAGAGGGAAGTCCAACCAAAAAACCTCATGCTTTTTAACGCTATCAGCTTTCCAACTCCTTCCATTTTCTAAGACAGGATACGCAGGGAAGTAGGTTTGGCGGGGGCTGGATAATGAGGTCCATTTTTGACATAGTGATTTTGAGATGCCTCTTAGAAATCCAAGTGAGGCTGTCAACTGCCAGGTGAATATACAAGGCTGCAGCTCAGGGAAGGAAGTGTGAACTAAAAGGTATATATTTGGAAATCAGGAGGGAAAAAAACCAGATAATTGAAGCAATGAAATCTGTCAGGAAGGGTATGTAAAATGAGAAGAGATAAGGCCTAGTGACAAAGGAATACCAATATTTTAAGTTCCGGCAAAGCTCTGAAGATTCTAAAGAGACAGAGGAAATGGGGGAAACCTATTTTCTTCCAGTGGCGCCCGTTCTTTCTCTCCTGTTTCCGTCCCTTTTCTCTGCCCCGTGGTTTGGACTTAGTAACTACTCAGGCTCTTTCTTTAAGGAAGCACTGATTCTATATGACCCCCCATAAATGCTACCACCAACACTCCTGTTGAAAGAGTAACCAGCATCTCCAAGGAGATAGAAAGAAAGGAGCAAAAAAAATAAATGTCCGGAAGAATTACGTGCAACAGTTGATGGGGTGAATGCAGACTCTGTGGTTGAGAAACTTTTCCTCTTCCTGCCTTCTCCCCTGTCGCAAACATCAAAAACTATCAAAAGGAGAGGAGGGGGTCAAGTAAAAATTTCTGGCAGTCCCCATTAGCAGGGAGGTGAGCCCCTCTGGGAGCCATGGTGGGCCTTCCTCTTTATCACGAAGGCCTATCACAGATCAGGCATAGACAAGACTTCCATAGGCAAGAGGGCATTAAGCTTATAGAGGTGGCTTCTGTATGTTTGAAACATCAGCTCATCATCCTCTGTGTTGAGTTTCTGAGAGGTTGGCAAGGTCGGTTGGAGTATCTTGGGGCCCAGGAGGCACAGTGTCTCTGAGACAATAGGCGGGAAGATGTAAACAACAGCTCCCATTGTTTCAGTGGACCCTGAAAACTCTGAACTTGGATTCAGGCCAGGGCTTAGACTCATATCTAGTGTGCTGTTCCACTGTCTTTATCACATGCCCAGCTAAAATCACATGTCCATCACCAGCAGTCCCCTCCCCGCCAAAGCATCGCAGCATGAAAGAAGAAACAAACGCCTAAGCTCTTACCCTGAAGATACGCTCTGACGAGACGGATTGCTGGGCAAGGTACTGCAGCCAGGGTGGAGAAGTACCGGTAACCTCAAGAATAAATCCTTTGTGGTGCAACTACTGATGAGGGAAGTTCAGCAACAGGAAGTGCTGGCCGCCACATCCCTCATCTGATGGCAAACGCCAGACTCCACAGCCAGCAACTTCTGTCAGAATGTGGGTAGCTACTACCCGTGCCATCTCTTCCCCGGGGAAGGAAGCAAAGACAGGGCTTCTGGGGCGCAGAGATGTTAAAGGAATTCTCACTCTGAAACAAAAGCATGAACAGTCATGAGAATTCTCACTATGTTGTGTGTGTGTGTGTGGTTAAATCAGAAATCAGTTGCTTAGTTCCTCTCTGCCATGTTTATCATCTAAGGAAGGGCTTTGTCAACAGTCAGGATTCAAATTGTGGCTCTACCACTTACCCTGTGGCGTGGACATGAGACAGCATCTCGGAATCGATCGCCTGGCCTCTACCTACAGGTATATGCAGTGAAGTAGTTAGTGCCCGCCACAAAGCTGGCATCCTTCCCCTACTCCAATAAGGAAATAAAAGATAAATAAGGCCAAGCCCTTGCCTCAAGAAACCTCCAACTGAAATAGAAAATTAAGTCAAAATGTATGAAATGGTCAAGCCCACTGAAAAATTATTGACTACCCATTCAAGCCAGCACCAGAAAATGGTTAATTGCCAAACCGTCTGCAGACACAAAACTTGGTGAATGAGTTCAGAGGAGGATCTCTCTGTGATCAGAGAGCACAGGGAAGGGCTCTCCTGATAAAAGAATCCCGAGAATCAATACAAAGGGCCATCCTTGAGTCAAAGGCTTGAAGTTGTCTGTTCATTATTCCTTTACTGATGTGTCACTTGGGGACGGCTTCCTGTTAGGCATATGCTCTCGCCCTTCAACGAAATCAGATATGTTTTGCCATATTCTTTTTCATATCACTGCCTTTTTGTTTTGTTGTTGTTTTTTTTTTTTTTTTTTTTTTTTTTTTTTTTTTTTTTTTTTTGCGGTACGCGGGCCTCTCACCGTTGTGGCCTCTCCCGCTGCGGAGCACAGGCTCCGGACGCGCAGGCTCAGCGGCCATGGCTCACGGGCCCAGCCGCTCCGCGGCATGTGGGATCTTCCCGGCCCGGGGCACGAACCCGTGTCCCCTGCATTGGCAGGCGGACTCTCAACCACTGCGCCACCAGGGAAGCCCTTGTTGTTGTTTTTGTTTGTACGTGGTCTACGGGGGTCACCCTGTAAAAAGCCCAGCAGGATGGTCTGCATGAGGAGGGATCAGCCCACGTCGTTCTCTGACGCGGAAGTGGGCTTTAGGGCTCTTCTCCTGGGAGAAAGTGTCACACCAAATGCCTCTGGAGCTCCGACTGGAAGCTGAGCGCAAAGGATTTCAGACCTTCACAACTGCCTACGCCAGCTCTGCAGCAGCAGAAAGTGATCCATTTCTTGAATTTGTAATCCCTCTATATTTTGTCACTGATCGTGAAGAGCTTTGTGATGCAAAATATACAATATAAAATGATGTGGGGATGAATAGGGCTTTCGCACTCACCTGAGGGTTTCTGTCCTTCTAGCTCTTTCTCCTTCTGCCGTTGACACAGATGAGAAACAAAACCCCAGGAAGACCTTCCCTTTCTGTAGTCCATAATGTGAGAATTCAGCAAAGCAAAGGAAATCCATCTCTGAGGCCAAACATAGAAACTCTCCACCCAACTGTTTGGTGGGAATGAAAGCCAAGGTGTGCTTTGCAGAGCCAAGCACTTTTCTCCTCGAGCCATGAACTCCTGTGCACAGCAAGGGAATTTTAGCCCATTATGTTTCTGATTCATTTGCACTTAACTCATCAAGATATTGTTTTGTATGAGCTGTTTGATGTCCGAAGCACCTTATGAGCCTTTTTACGACCCTTTTATCTGAGAAGCTGGGAATTATGCCTAGCCAAGAATAAACAAATCTCAAAGGTTCAAGTTCAGTTCCAAACACAGAACCCCTATTTAGGCAAAGACTAAATAGTCCGTCCTTTCTGAGTTTTGCTGTGGTTAATTGGAAAGCGACTCAGAGGTGTATAAGGCCAGGAAAAGCCGACCCTGGTTCAAAAATGCTTTCCTTCCGTCCCAGGGATGGTCAGTATTAATTAGTAAGGAAAAATATGTCCTCTTTCCTAACCAGCCTGTTTTTGAAGTGAGGTACAGTGATAAGCAGATTTCATTTTATTGTTGTTTTCTGAGCTTCCATTCTTAATCAGATGAATGAACTTATTTGTACTAGTTAACTTTGCTGGAGTTTAGGAGTTGTATTTAAAACAGATTTTATCCTACAGTGATATTAATTTGATAGGATCCCTGATCTGTAAACCATTGGTTATCTTGGTCTCTCCTGATAAGGAAAAAAAGTGCCGAGGATTTCCAGTTGGTGAGCACATTTGGGCAGAATCTTTCACACGTCACAAATTGCAGATGGGAGGCGGTGATCTCGAACATGCAGTCACATTGCGTGACCATCTGACACCTTCCATTTAGAAAAATAATACTTTCCTCCCAGCATACGCTCCCTGCTGCAACCAGCACCAAAAATTATGCCTGGGAGAGCCGTTCCTCCTAGAGCAGGGTCTTAAATATTTCTTAGGCGGCTTTTAAAAGATTCAGATGGCCGCAGCACCTAGCTCCCACCCTAGTCACGCTTAGAAAAATCCGGGAAAGGCGACTTCGCAAAGATGCTGCTGATAACGAAAACAGCCACAAAGAACAAAAGGGGCGGGGGTGGGGGATCTGGAAGGAGATGAGAAAATTACACCAGACACATTGGTAAGGTGATTTATTCTTGTCTTCTGTGTGATTCAAGCATACTCATGTTAAAGTCAATGGACTTCTTTGTCGGCTCATTTCTAAGCCACTTCACAGTGGCGGAGAATTTCGCAGTCCCCAGGAGGGGCACCGGAGTCGCTGGGATTGTGTACAACTTGCTCATCCCCCAGTGTTCTGCACTAACCCCTGCTCATTTAAGAAAAGGAAGAGCATCTCTGCCTGGCCTCCTTCCCTGTACACTTAATGACCCCTGGCATTAGCAAAGGCAGTGATTTCCGACAGACATGTTCAGGCAGAGAGATTTTTAAACAGAAATTCAGAACTCTGATAGAATGTCGAAATGGGCACAGCTTATTTGCTGATTAACAAAGGCCATGGCAAATTCTGTATCTGATCTCTCTACACACACATGCACACACACACACACACACACACAGAGGTTGTCTGAATCCATCCATGTACATGCATACACACATATACAGATCGTGCATGACTGTCCCTCCTTTTTGCCCCAGACTGAAAGCAAACACACTTTCACAACCTTCTAGGTTGCTAGTATCCACCTTGTAAGAATGAAGAGGGCTTGGGTAGCTGCTGTCCCTTGAGAAGTGACCCCAAACTGTTTTCTTAGAATCTTTTGGGGAGATGAGGTGGAGGGAAGCGATATTCTCTCTCCATGATCACAGAACAAAGGTGACCAAAACAGTCACCCACCTGCTTTAAAAAAATACAAACTTCTTCCCATTTTCACACTGCCTTAGGTTTCGGGGGATTTCCCAGAGCAGCAGCAAGTGAATGGTTTTAAGGCTGTATATAACAGGATCTACCAGAATGTTTAAAAAGAAACTTTTCTTTTTATTAAAAACAAAATGGTACTCGCAAGATGAATACCCTGTTCTCTGTTCTTATAGAAACAGGGAGCAGATAGCCTGATAATTAAATGTAATAATAACATCATCTTTCATTTTTATAATGAAGAGAAAGTGCTTGAAAAGTTACTTCATCAGAGACAGACAGGTGGGTTTGTTTTCAAGCAAGCTCTAGTGTCAACTGCAGAGAATCTGACTTATTTTCCAGCAGCTTTTAAAAAACATAGGAGCAATCCTCATTTGTAAAATCAGCTCCACTTCTGTATCCAAGGGACAAGAATAGCAAGTGGAGGACTTTAAAAAGAAAAAATAAATGAAAAAGACAAAGCTGCTTTGATCAGGATTGCCTCTAAAAAAATCCATTGCTCTAGAGGTTTTGTATAAATATTTTAGCCTGTTGTAGTTCTCTCCAGATCTTCAACTGATAAAGTCTGTAATAACAATAATCTTGGTCTTACAGTCTCTTACTTTCTCTCTCACTCCTTTTTCTACTTGTACGTGAATATTCAAAGACACATATTCAGGTATGTGTACATGCGAGAAATTTAATCAGGTATTGCCTGAAATACCAAACAATATAAAACTTCTTCCAAAGTCAATCTGTCCATGGGATCTACAAGTATCATAACTTTGTAGTAGGGTTGAACAGTGTGTGACTGCCTGATGGTTTCATTAGGTATCTCTTCTAGGTATAGCCTCAATCCATTTGTCTACCAGGTATCTATTAATCTTTATCCCATAGCTTTTACCTCATGAATAACTCAAGGACAAGGTATATTGTATTACCTTGAATAATTAAACAAATGAAATGCCTGATTCCTAAAAGCTCCAGATAATTGAGGAAGTAATGATTTGGGCCTGAACTATTGCCTGTATTGTCCAGAAAACGACCAAATCTCAATTTGATATTGAACTTGGGAAATCTATCGTAACTGGCAAATAATAACGAGAGCTCACATTTATTGAGCACTTATTTGCCAGGCTTAGTTTTAAACAATGAAAATGTATTTGAGCAAGGTTCTCTTATCTTCCTTTACAAATAAGGAACCTAAGACACAAAGAAGTTAATTTCTCAAGATAACAAGGTAAATGAGCAGTAGGTCCAATATTTGAACTCTGGAAGGCTAAATCTACCACACATGTTCCCCACCTCTCTGTAAACTGCCTCTTTGTGAATTCTGATCTAGGGATGCTCACCTAACAGTACTTGGAAGGGCTGCCTATTCAGGTACAACTCTAATCAAGAGGAAGCTACAGGAGATGGAACTTTCTTACAGAGGTTGAAGGGAGGTGGTGTTTAGTATACTTGGGCTAGGTTTGAATCTGTTATCTTAACAAGAAAAGCACTTTATGCTGAGAATGGTAGAGCAGAAAGATGGGAGGAATCTAGATTCTAAGGACATCTCTGCCCCAACCCTGAGGGTTCCCCCCAATCTCTGGACCTCCAGGTATAGGATATAATGTGTCCTTATTGTCTCTCTATGACTTTTTTTGTTATGTTGTGTTACTGCACTATTATATTTGAAGTTGTATAGCCCATTGAGTACTAGAAAAGTCACATTAACATTTTTAGTTTAATATTTGTTAAATTCCCCATAAAGTATTGTCACTATTTTGGTCTAGTATTTATTTAAACCATCATGATATATTAAGTGGTAAAAGAAGTTGTACATCAGAGATTTTAACCATAACAAGGAAAAAATCAAACGTTAAAAAAATGTTAATGGGGACATTTTTAATTAGACTAACGTTATAGTTAGATTCAGTATTTTGCATGTATCTTAAAACTATAAAATTGGCTTATGTGAAAGAATGCATCAAAAATTGTCAGCACTATATCTTAAGAAGAGGGGTAGAAAAGAATAACATACGCATAATGATTACTGTTAGATGCACTGGCCAAATCTGAAGTGTCTTAACCAATTTCGTAATGTCTTTCTCCAAACTGAAAAAAAATTGATGTAAACTAAAAAAAACATAATGTAGACCAATCACTTGTCAATTTTATTTTTAACTGAAGCCATTTTGTGGTAGCTTTTATAAGGACAGATTCATGCAACATTCTATATCTTTCCCTTCAATTTCTTCAGACAATCAAACACAAACTTCTTCATAGTAAATTGAACAGATGCCAAACAGAAACTTCGGGCGGTAGCTTTGCTGCCTCTTCTTTGATAAGAAAAGGGAAAATGCACCATCATTCATTTAACAAATCTGTACAGAGTGCCTATTATGGGACGGGCACTGTTCTAGGGACATAACACTAAATGAAACAGATAAAAACACCTGTCCATATGGAGTTGAAGGAGATGGACAATTAACCAAAAACAACTAGTAAAATAAGTAGTAAATGTTATAAAGAAAATAAAGCAAGAAATGAGGATGGGAATGCCTCTGAGAGGGGGGCTTGTGATTTTAAATAGGATGGTCACAAAAACCGGCACTTAGATGAGGTCAGATGGCAAGCCCCATGGATATCCAAGGAAAGAGTGTTCCCCGCAGAAGGAAGCCGCAGATGCAAAGACCCTGAGGCAACATCATGCACGGCCTTTTTTTTTTTTTTTTTAACATCTTTATTGGGGTATAATTGCTTTACAATGGTGTGTTAGTTTCTGCTTTATAACAAAGTGAATCAGTTATACATATACATATGTTCCCATATCTCTTCCCTCTTGCGTCTCCCTCCCTCCCACCCTCCCTATCCCACCCCTCCAGGCGGTCACAAAGCACGGAGCTGATCTCCCTGTGCTATGCGGCTCCTTCCCACTAGCTATTTACCTTACGTTTGGTAGTGTATATATGTCCATGCCTCTCTCTCGCGCTTTGTCACAGCTCACCCTTCCCCCTCCCCATATCCTCAAGTCCGTTCTCTAGTAGGTCTGTGTCTTTATTCCTGTCTTACCCCTAGGTTCTTCATGACATTTTTTTTGCCTTTTCAAGAAGCTGCAGAAGTCAGTGGAGCAGAATAAGCAAGGGAGAGGGATTGTAGTTGAATGTGAGGGTCTTGAAGTAACAGGAATCTTCTGGGGAAGGATGCAGGGAAGCACTTGAAAGCATTTGAGATGACCTTGGCTTTAAAATACTCTCATAGAGGTAGGGCTTGAGAAAAGGTATTTCACTGTGGTCATGCTTTAGTTAGTATAGATCTTTTTTCTCTGTCTCTCATGTGGCCCAAGTCTGTTAAGAGCAGCCAGGGTAATAAGACGGTTCACCATGTACCATATTAAAAGGAATGATCAGCTTGAGACAAAATCTGTCTAATCAGTTATTTTTTTTTACCTTAATTCTATATAGCTTTGCAAGTTAAAATTTTCTTCATGATCTCTTTTAGACTTTTATGAGCTTTTATTTTTTCAGTGTCCAAACAAATCTATTGATATTGTTATATATTTTAATCCAATAATAATACTAAATGAGTTTTAATAAAAACCAGAAGAAACTTGCCCTACCTCTCCCCAGTTCTCCTTAAAAACAGTCATTCTCTTTTTTACCTGCTGTTCCTGGCATTCACATCTATATATATATTTTGTAAGTTTGGTTGGTTTTGGCTGCGTTGGGTCTTCGTTGCTGCATGCGGGCTTTCTCTAGTTGCAGCGAACGAGGGCCACTCTTTGGTGCGGTGCACAGGCTTCTCATTGCGGTGGCTTCTCTTGTTGTGGAGCACAGGCTCTAAGCACGCGGGCTTCAGTAGTTGTGGTACGCGAGCTCAGTAGTTGTGGCTCGCGGGCTCTAGAGCACAGGCTCAGTAGTTGTGGTGCATGGGCTTAGTTGCTCCGCGGCACGTGGGATCTTCCCAGACCAGGGCTTGAACCTGTGTCCCCTGCATTGGCAGATGGATTCTTAACCACTGTGCCACCAGGGAAGCCCCACATCTATATTTATAAATAATTTGCTAAGGTGATATGTCTTTGTCTATCACTTTTGACTTTCTGATACCTGCCACTTCTTCCCATTTTGATAAAATTAAAACAAAAAATAGTTAAATCAAAAATCAGTGTTCACATTACTATGTACTGCAGAGTGAAATAATTATTATTATGATTACATTTCCTTTCTTATACAATTGCTCCTTTCTGGAATTTATTTTTGCCTTTGTCTTTTACCTAAATAGATTTTTAGAAGCAAATGCATTAAAAAAAAATTCTGCTACTCCTTTGAAATCACCATACATTTGTAACTAGTTATATATTTTCTTAAATGCTCAAACTCTAGCACCCCTTTTGGCCCTGCCCCACCTTTTTTTCTGGGAATTTTCTTCCTACAACCTTTAGTTTTTCTTCTTCATTCTGAGTCTGATTGCTCTTTAGGTCTATGACACAGACAGCATCCTGGGATTTCCCTGCCCAATTCTCATTAAATGTATATTTTTGTCCCTGAGCCCTATGTCTTCTTTTTCTTCAATTACTTCTTGGTTCTGCCAAAGCATAGCCTCTTGTAGTTTGCTTAAAACTAACTAACTAATTAATTTTTTAACAAGATACACAGGAGGTGCACTAGAAATGGAACAACAATGATTGGTTATTCTCTTGATGGGTGATTTGATTGGGTAGAGAATTCTGGGTTGAAAATTATGTGAATGTACAAAGAATTTGAAGTCTTTCCATCCCTGGAGCTCTGCCATTCCCATCGCTTTGCCCAATATGGTGATTTTGTTTCCATCCGTTGTGCTGAGTGCCTTGAATCTCACGTTCTTCAGGGCAGAGAAATTGTCTTTTTCCTGATTAATCCGCTCTGCTTTCTCTACCATCTTCTTCTTTTAGATTGATCGTTTATATATTTTTTCTTATTTTCCTATTCTTTTTTTTTTAATATAAATTTATTTATTTATTCTTGGTTGCGTTGGGTCCTTGCCGCTGTGCATGGGCTTTCTCTTAATTGCGGCGAGTGGAGGCCGCCCTTCACTGCGGTGCACGGGCCTCTCACTGCGGCGGCCTGTCCCGTTGCGGAGCACGGGCTCTAGGCCCGAGGGCTTCAGTAGTTGTGGCTTGTGGGCTCCAGAGCGCAGGCTCAGCAGTTGTGGCGCACGGGCTTTAAGTTGCTCCGCGGCACGTGGGATCCTCCCAGACCAGGGCCCGAACCCATGGCCACTGCATTGGCAGGCAGACTCCCAACCACTGCGCCACGAGGGAAGCCCTTATTTTCCTATTCTTGATCTTTTTATCCTACCTTGAAGATATTTCATGATCTTATCTTTAATTCTCCTTCTAGATATGTTTCACCTTGTTTACAGATACTTCATTATTCTCCTTTTCATGTCTGAGGATGTTCATTGGGCAGCTGTGTTTCTTATTTCTATTTTTTGGTGTTGATGGTGGTTGTGGTGGTGGTTGATTGGTTAGTTGGTTGATTTTGTGTATTTTCTTCTCTTCCCAGAATCTTCTCTATTTCAAGTTTATTTTTTTGTTGTTTTATTTTTTAAATTTCTGTCCTTTAGATTTTCATAAAAAATGGAGTTACACTTATCTCAGTTTCTGTTTATACTTAAGATTCATGTACTAAAGTGTGTTTGGACATTTTACGTCATTAGGCAAGACTGTTGATTAGGAAACATTATTCTTGAGTCCGGAGGTTCTCCTTTCCCTTTATTCAGAGAATAGCTCACAGTCTTCCACCTGATCAATGAGAGGGTGAAGGACGTTGACTCTACTAAGGGGGTTACTCCTGGGATCTGACACTGTTAATATACTTCTAACCACCTCTGACTTTCGGTACCATCTTCAGCCATGCCCTGCACTAACATGGGAACTCCGAGTCCCAAGTCCCCTAGAGGTTCTAAAATGCAAATCAGTTCACTTTTCGTTACTATTCACCACTGCAAGACCTTTAGGTTTTAGTTTTTTCCATGCTCATAACCCCATCAAAAGACATTTTCTTAATATATTAAGATACCTCCTCTGCTGCTCTCTTCTCTCCTTTTATCTTTGCTCTTATAAGTCTGTTTTATCCCTTTATTGTCTTTTTAGAAATAACCTAGAGAGAGAGGAAATAGTATGGTCACACAACCGTCTCTGATCTATACCTGTGATTTTGATTTGAAACATTTTCTGATTTTTTTCTAAGACTTCCTTACTGACAAATAACAAATCTGAGACTATGTTGTTTTGATTTGGTTTCAAATAAAATAATGCCTAACAGAGCAGCTACTCATAAACATTTATTTACAGGTAGTGAATATAATGAAAGTATTCTGTAATTTAATGATTACAGTATAAATGACTGGTCAGTTACTGAATTTGAGCTAATGCATAGCATCAGGGAAATATTTTACCTTGTCTATATGAAGAAGTGGCCTCCTGTTTCTGTAAAACAACAGGCACTTTTTTCTTATGAGGCTTCTAGTTAATTTCTTAGCTTCAGAAATATCCATCTCCTTAGTTCTGAAAGCCATATTAGAATAATTTAAATAAGCATTCTGATAGGAGACTGCTCTGTGTTTTCTGGCTGAAAAACCTTGTGTGGACCTAGGACAAGTTACCACCAGATTATATAATACCATTTAACATCGAGTCCCCCCGTGAAAACTATATCCTTCTTTGGTCAGCCTGGCCTATGTTCACTGAGGTTTAGGGCACTGAAGTGTTCATGCGAAGATCTTGCCATAAAAAAAAAAAAAAAAGATCTCCTTTTGGAGTTTTTTTTCTCTGACTGACCACAGATTGTTTAAAAAAAAAAAATCAGAAACACTAATATGGCAAACCTCAGCTTGCCCTTAGCTCTGTGATTAAGCAGGATAAGCAATAACATTGACAAGTTGCCTTGATAAATTTCAGAAGCCAAATGAAACTGTTGACTCTTGGGAATGAATTCACTGGAGGATGTTACACTATTCTTAAGGAGTAGTCACTGGAGATTTCCCCAGGACTCCACGGACTTAAATAATAAAAATTTAAAAAATAAAACTGTTGGCAAAAATAAAATAGAAGGGCACAGACAAAAATAAGGGAAAACTTATAACCAGTGTTTTTGATGTTGTTGTTTGTTTTATGACAGCTTTATTGAGATATAATTCACCCCATTAAAGTATACAATTCAGGGAGTTTTAGTACAATATGTTTAGTATATAAAATATTTAGTGTATTTAGTATATTCAGAGATGTGTAGCCATCATCACACTCTACTTTTAAAACATTATATCATCTCAAAAAGAAACTCCATACCACTTAACGGTCACTTGCCTTTCTCTCTTCCCCCAGCTGCTGGCAACCATTAATCATTTTCTGTCTTTACGGGTTTGCCTATTCTGGACATTTCATATAAATGGAATCATACAATATTTGGCCTTTTGTGTCTGGCTTCTTTTACTAAGCATAATGTTTTCAAGGTTCATCCATGCTATAGCATGGATTAATATTTCATTCCTTTCTGTCACCAATAATATTCCTTTGTGAGGCTATAATACATCTTGCTTATCTATCAATTGAAGGTCATTTGGATTGTTTTAACTTTTTGGCTATTTTAAATAATGCTTTTATGAACATTTGTGTATTTTTGTAGACATAAATTTTTATTTCTCTGGGGTGTCTTCCACGGAGTGAAATGGCAATCCATACGGTTTAAAGTGTTAAGAAAATGTCAAACAATTTTCCAAAATGACTGTACTATTTTATGATACCAGTTGTGTATAAGGGCTCCAGTTTCTCCACAACCTCACCAACACATCTTATTGTCATTTTTTTTAGCAATTCTAGTGAATGTGAAGTGGCATCTGATTGTGGTTTTTATTTGCATTTCCTTAATGAATAGTGGTGTAGAGCATCTCTTCATGTGCTTATTACCACTTGTAGATCTTCTTTGAAGAAATGTCTATGCAAATATTTTTATAATTAGGGTTTATTTCAATCTAAATTTCATTCCATTCATCTATATGTCTATTCTTATGGCAGTACCACACGGTTTTGGTTACTGTAGCTTTGTAATGAATTTTGAAATTAGCAAGTGTGAGTCCTCCAGTTTTGCTCTTCATTTTCAAAATTGTTTGGGTCCCTTTTGTTTTCATATGAATCTTAAGATCTACTTGTCAAGTACTGCAGAAAATACAGCTGAGATTTTGATGTGGATTGTGTCGAATCTGTAGATCAGTTTGGGTCGTACTGCCATCTTAACAATACTAAGTCTTCCAATTTGTAAACATAAAATATCTTTCCATTTATTGAGGTTTGCTTTCATTTCTTTCAACAATATTTTTCAATTTTCAGGGTACACATCTTGCACTTCTTTTGTTAAATTTATTCCTAAGTATTTTATTATTTATGATACCATTATAAGTGGAATTGTTTTCTTAATTTCATTTTCAGATTGCTCATTGCTAATATATATAGAAAAACAATTCATTTTTATATAATGATCTTTTTTCCTGCAACCTTGCTGAACTCGTTTATTAGTTTGAATATTTTTGTTGTGGATTCCTCAGGATTTTCTCTATAAGGTCATGCCATCTATGAACAGAGATAGTTTTATTTCTTCTTTTAAAATCTGTATGCCATTTTTTTCTTATTCTCACTAATTTCCTTGTCTAGGACTTCTAGTACAATGTTAAATTGAAGTGGTGAGAGCAGACATCCTTATTTTTAATTTTAGGGGAAACCATGCTATCTTTTACCAGAAGTATATTAGCAGTGGATTTTTCCTAGATACCTTTTAGCAGGTTGAAGAAGTTTCTTTCTACTGCTAGTTGGTTGAATGTTTTTATCATGAAAGGGTGTTGGGTTTTGTCAAAAGCTTTTCCTGCATCTCTTAAATAATCATATAGTTTTTGTTCTATAACCTACTAACATGATTGTGTCACACTGATTCATTTTCAGATGCTAAGCCAACCTTGCATTCCTGGGTTAAACTCCATTTGAACATTGTGTATAATCCTTTTTATATGTTGATGACTACCAGTTTGACTTTAGTTGTGATCAATACTCTGCACACTATTTGGAAAGTGGTGACAACATGAAACACTAAGTATAACAACAGTAATAATATGCTTGCCTGACTCTGTGCTGGACATTTTTACATCTATTGACTCATTTAGTCTTCACACCAGCCCAATGAATTGGATCCTAATATTACCCTAATTTTACAGACTATAAACCTGATTCTCAGAGAAGTTATGTAACTTGCCCAAGGTCATAGTACTAGTACTATTGAGTGGAGATGCTGGTGTTCTGAACAGTCTGACTGACTGACTGAGCTTTTAGCCCCACATTCCAGGAGTATATATTGAGATACGGATACTCTTTCCTAAGTAAGTACTGTATCTTCTCTTTGTATTTTCACTTCCATCTGTCTGTTGTGTTCAGGGTTCAAGCCACTAAAGATGAATTAACAGTGCTGATTGACAAAGTTGTTTCTGGGGCAGAGGTACAGGTTCATTCAATTTAGATTCAGTTTGGCACTCACATACCATAATCTATAGGGATGAGAGTATGTGGAATAACTGAAAATAGATCACAGATACACACTGGATTTAATTAGAAAATGTCCAATTTCTTTTCACTAAAATGCAGAATTATGATCTAATTCACTGTCTTTAATATTTGTATGATTTTTTTTCCAGATGTTTAGAAAGACTTCCCTGAGCTTACCTTGCCAGATCTGTTTGGGTCCCTCAGGTTACAAATATATTAAGGATAAGGAGTTTGCAAAGGAATTAAGTCTTAAAGAGAATATGCAAAACTTGTATAGCCATAAAGAGAAATAAAAATAACGTTGGATTGGTAGAACATTGTTTTCATTTTCCAAAATACTCTTTAGTATGAACATATTGTTTTACAGTTCAAGGAAGGAGAAACATTAAATAAGTGAATAAATAAGCTTATTTTGAAGAAAAAGGAGACTGAGATTGTAATGTTTATTCAAATACCATTTTGAATCTTTTTTCTACTTTCTGAGTTATATTTCCCAATGTCCTTTAAATTTACTGTATTTAATAATCTGCTGGGATTTTTTTAGGAAGTACTAAGAAACATTAGCTACCAAGATGAAGAGCACTTTGAAAAGATCTGCACCCCAAAATAATGTCCAACAGAAAATTATCATTCAGCTTAAACAAAATGAGCTAACGTTAATTAAAACTCCTCTTTTCTTCCTCCTGGTGAATGTCTCAGTTCTTACCAGTAGCTAACAGATCATGTCAGAGAGTATTTAGACGTTCAGAATCCACAGTCCCCAAAAGAACCTCCAAATCTGAACTCCAGGAGCTAATATCTAAGTAGTTGTTCATCAATTCTACTCCGATGAAGAGAATTTCTGAGGAGCGCTTGTCTTTATCAGTGAGAAAAGCTGGAAGAAAGGGGCCCAACTCAACTATCCCTGCCCTAAATTCTTAGATTCCGAGCTCTTCTGTTTCACGAAGCAACCCTGTGTGAAGTGTCAGCTCTGTGCTCTCCCCCACTGCCCGTCTGTAGTGCTGCATGGCTTTGCATTGCTTAAGGATAAACAGGTTGAAGTTGCATATGGTTAACATTTTTTGTTTGAGCTGGGGCAGGGAGAGATTGATTAGCATCTGCAGGTCTCACATGGTGTCACGGGCAGTAAAGGAATGACTGAAGTAGTTGCAGACAGCATGGAGTCTGCGTTCCTCTCTTTGCCTAAGAAATCATGGATAATTAACACGGATTGAATACAAAGCATGAGAGCAGAGGCACGAGATCAGTAACCCCCATCTCCTCGTGGGATCTCCATATTTACCTGTATTATATGAGGCAATAAAAACCAGAGGAGAAAAGTAATAAAAACGCAATAGTAATAAAAACTTATATTTACATAATTTCTTTCTGCCCCAGGATTCCGAAGCATTTGATGAAAATCATATAGGAAAACCTGTCACGGGACCTGTGACTTATAACTGGCAGAAGAGATCATTAGCAATTACAGGCTGGCCAAAGGAACCAGAGACAAAATGCATTTTAGAAAGAGGGTCCTGCCTTAGGTCTTCTGACTTATCCTGTTACCTTTATGACTATAAATCAGAGTGATCAATTTCAAACATACTCCTACTTGTCATTTGAAAGTGGCGAGAATCATTGAAAGCTCACAAATTCACCAAATGACAATCAACCTGTAACTGTGAAATCCATGCTTACTTAGGGAAGTGTGAAGTGCGCATTTTATGTCCTTTCATCGGTGCTTCCCAACATGGAATTAAAGGACAAGGCCTTCATCTTATGTGCCCAGAATTATCAGGTTTCCCAGACATCTTTCCTATACATGAGTTGAAATTCGTACTGTGGCTATGAAATCAGGCCGGTTTTGTTATGACTTGAAAAGGTTTGTAAGGCACAGATGTCAGCTCCAGCTGTTTTTATCAGTGATCTGCAGGCTACAGTGGTCCTTTGTAAGTTGTGCTCTTACAAATGCCATGAGGGTGTGTTCTACTAACACCCACATATTGAGAATCCCCACCAAAAACTGGATTTGAGAGAGAAATTGTGCTTGAAGCCAAGAGGACTTTTGAAAGATTAGACAGTAATAAAATAGCTACTTCCCCAGAACATGAGGACTTCTGTGGCAAATCCATTGCTTTTCAACTCAACAAAATCTCTTGTATGTATCAGACAGGTGCCAGTTATAATTCTACTCCTCATAATAATAGTGAATGCACATGATGTAGGTATTCTGGAAAGTCTTTAAGCATATTACCTCGTTTAAGCCTCAACAACATGATGAGGTAGGTACTACTTTTATTCCCATGTAAGGATCGCAAAGTTTGGGACGGTTAAATTATCTGCTAACGTCACAACCATTTGCAAAGTGCCGTTGGTTCTAAAATGAAGTCACAATGAAATCATTCTTTAGTCTTATCTCTCAGATTCTTATCTCTAGATAATAAGTCCAAGAAATAAGAGAAAGTAAATGCCCTCCTGCCAGTTTAATTGAAAGAAAAGTGAGGAGTAGAATCTCATAAAATCAGAGATGAGACAGCAAATATAAAATCAGCCCAATATCCTAGCTATTGATATCATGTCATTATTTTTTATCAATTCACCCAACAAAGACTATATATTTTTCATTGCTATAGTGGAAATCACAACTAAACGGTTATAATACCAATTACACTAGAAAAATAAAGCATAAGCAAAGGGTTTTTATGTTCTACTCGATATGACTTCATGAGACAAGATATAATAGATGATATTACCTATTTGTGAATTTCTCCAATCCACTTATTCACTCTACACACTTCCAGCCTCAGTTTCCCCTCTAAAATCCTCCCAGCTCAAAAATTCAATGATCCTATAATTCTAAGTCACAGCAGTTTTTTGAAAGTATGCTTTTCTCATTATTCTTTTTATGCCTTTCAAATATAAGACAGTTGATATTAACCAAGTATTCTCAAATAGTCTCACAAACATTGGATGTTCATTATAGCAATCCTGACTCCAACAAACTTTCATGAATCAACCTGTTATAAAATAAAGTGTTACAGTAAGGCAGGTAAATATTATCATCTGCTACAGCTTCCCAAAACATTCTTCATAAGTGATGTTTTATGTGACATGATTGGAAAGCACTGCCATCCCCCTTAAGGTTAAACTTGTGATCGTCATGTAGATAGGAAATAAAAACCTCTGCATAGAATTGTATTCATATCATTTATGAAGCAGAAGCAAAGAATCACAGAGAATGAAACGTTTTCATAACAGCAAAGAACCACAGCTAATATTTTTTGAGTCTTTACTCTGTGCAACACTTTATAGGCATTACCTCATTTAAATTAAATGTATAATAATCGTGGGTAAGACTTCTTGAGGCTTCTCTCATTTAATACTCACAATAACCCTATGAAGTAATAAAGTAGATAACTGATATTCTACTCAGCATATTATTATTTAGAATGTTCACATTTTATTTGAATTGTTTCTCAAATTCTCCCCCATTAATAACAGAGACTGTTATTTTCCATCCAATGTATCTCTCCTTCTTCCTTTACTGAGAGAATGCTAATTGGATTAAGGGTGCCAACGTGCCCACATAAACACTTGCATTCCCAGCCTCTCCAGTAGTGAGAGGTGTTCCTGTTACACACGCCTGACCAATAATATATAGACAGAAATTTCCTGCTAGGAACTCTGAGAAAGCCTATTTATTTATTTATTTATAGCAGTAAGACCAACGGCAGCAAAGAGTTCAGCTTTTTATTGACCCTGTTACTAAAGAGGTTTAGTCAAAAAGACCAAAGCACATGCCATCATAAGACTCTTCAGATTCTTCTTTCTTTGCTTCTGCTTTCTTCTCCTCAGCTGGGGCAGCAGTGATGGAGGGGGCAGGACCCCCTGCTAGGGCAGCATCAGCTGCTGGGGCGGGTCCACCAGTCCGCACATTGCGCATGAGGAGCCCGATGTTGACATTGGCCAAAGCCTTTGCAAACAAGCCTGGCCAGAGATGTTCAACATTTACACCGGCTGCTTTAATGAGGGCATTTATCTTATCCTCCGTGACTGTCACCTCATCGTCGTGCAGGATGAGGGCCAAGTAGATGCACGCCAGCTCCAAGACGGAGGCCATGGTGCGGGCAAGTGCTAGGTGGGGCTGCCGGGCATGGTGCTAGTCGCTGGATGAAGCGAGGGCCTTACCCCAAAAGCGGCCTTTGCTTCTCCAGAAGGACTGAGCAGCTTAGAGGCAGCTGAGGAAAGGCAAGTAAGCCTTTTTGAATAGGACAGTTTGTGCTCTTGCCCGAGAAGATGTTTAAGGGGACACACGCTGCAAACAGACGGTCCTGGGTGGATTTACCCTGACCCAGTCACATCTTGTTTTTCTTTCCGTACCACTTCGTACCTCTGGGTGTCAGGCCCCTTCCTCTCTTCCAAAGTGGGGCCATTGGAAAGTGTGGTCTTCACACTCAGTTTGGATAGAACTCAGCACAATCTGGAGAATGTGAGAGGATCCTTAAAGGAATGCCGTTGATGGACAGCATCCATGCACTAAAGCACAGGAGCAGGCAAAGTTGTGCTCACCAGGCTTTCACCTCCCTTCTTTGTCACTTCCTCTCCAGATGCTGATATTTCTTTCCAGGTGAGTCTAACCCTGACCTCCTGTAAGGTCATTGTCCCACCACCATCAAACCAGATCTACCAGCCTGGGAGGCTGAAAGTGGAGAGTGGTAAGGGGGATTCCTCTGCCTCTCCCTCTAGTATCTTCCTAATCTGTTGTTAGATCCTTCACTCTTTTAAATAGTGCAAATCTAAATTTGTAAGTAAAATCATAGAAATACTAGAAACTGTGTTGTAGTTGAAAATGCATTTAATATTAGGGTTGAAATGTATTGATAACTGTGATATCAAAGCAACAAATACTTTAAAGGAAAAGGTAAACTCCACACACGTTTGAACTGTCTGAAACAAAATAATTGAAAAACCTTTTAAACTGGAAAAATATTTATAACATATGTGACATTTAGATTTTACTATCTTTAATATATGGAGGGTTCTTAAAAATTAATTTTTAAGAAAGAGCACGTATTCCAATAAACAAATGAGCAAAGAACATGAACCGGCAGTAAAACACATACACACACAACTAAAGATAGACCAGGAGAGGCTTCCATGGTCGTGCAGTGGTTAAGAATCCGCCTGCCAATGCAGGGGACAAGGGTTCAAGCCCTGGTCCAGGAAGATCCCACATGCCACGGAGCAACTAAGCCCGTGCGCCACAACTATTGTGCCTGCGCACCTAGAGCCCGTGCTCCGCAACAAGAGAAGCCACCGCAATGAGAAGCCCACGCACCGCAATGAAGAGTTGCCCCTGCTCGCTGCAACTAGAGAAAGCCTATGCACAGCGACGAAGACCCAACGCAGCCAAAGGTAAATAAATAAATATTTTTAAAAAACAAAAAAACGATAGACCAGGAAAAAGTTTTAAGTTCAATTATTTCAGCTAGTCAAATAAAAGCTGATTAAATCAGTGAGTTTTTGCCTAGAAAATGTACTTTAAAATTGATAATATTCAGGGATAATGATGCAGGAATCATCAATAAGCTTAAGGAGTATAAATTGGTACAGCTATGCTGGATGTAACTTTGGAAAAATATATCCATTTTTTTAATCCTAAAATTGTGTACAAACTATGACCTAGTAATTCTTCCTCTAAGAATTCACCCTAAGAAAATGATTACAGATGTAACAAAGATTTATTTACCAAGGTTGTTTATCAATGTACTTGTTTACAATAACCAAAAACATGGATAGAACCTCTAGCCCAACATTAGGGAACTGGTTGAATAAACTGTGTATACCCATATAATGGGAAATTATAAAATCATTTTGAATAAGATTGAAAAATAGCATTTAGGAAGATAGAAATATATTCATGTTATATTGTGGGGAAAGGTTACAAAATAGTTTATACAGTGTGATTCATTATTGTAATATTTGTAGATAAGAACATCCATGGAAATAAAGAAAAACTATATACCATAACACAGGTTATTTCTGGTTGATGATACTGCAGTGTTTCTTATTTTCTCTTTACCCCTTATCTAATTGTATAAATCTTCTACCATGAACATCAATTGTTGTCATAAGACACTATTATTTTAAACTATTAAAGTTAATGGCAAATAATTAGATAATCAAGTAGTCAAGGAATTAATTTTGATGCAATATGAGAAAGTTGGTTTGAAATATGTAACAGGGGAGTATCAGAGCATTTAAATCCCAATGTGGGAATGAGGAAAGCAATTGTGTCATGGAAAAAAAGAATTCAAATAAAACAAGTGTACAGAGGAAGACAAGCTGAGATTTGAAACTGGTAAAGAGGGGAAAGGATGATATTGACTATTAGCTCAGATAAGAAAGTCAAGGAGCAAGCTTTCAGCGCATTTGAGTATTATAAGTCAACTTACTATCATACAAAACAATAATGTGTTTTTATTCAGTGCAAATGTGGTAATGGCCAAATTACTTACTCTAAAATGCAAACACCTTAAAGGGGAGCTAGTAGAACACTGGAAGCAGTTAACTGATCTCCAGCATGATTGGGATTTTCAGGCTGGTGTTAAGTTTAACAATCTTGAAAGGTGTTTTGGAGTTCAAATGCAAAATAAGTCCCTCCCTTGGAGGGAATTCTGTGAATTAATTGGAGACACAGGCATTTACAGCTCACAGTTTTCCTCATTTGCTGGAGGGTATCGTTATCTTTATAGCTCTATATATAAAATAGGCAAATGTCCTTGGTCATGCCTCTTCCCATGAAAAATTGATCATGTGCTGGGAAGCAAGGGGAAGCCCCAAAAAAGTCTGCCAATGGACAGAGATACAGATACATAACCCAACACAAAGGCACATCAGTTTAGAAAACTGATGCCTTTCCCCAAGCATCAAGGAATTTTCCTCTTAGGGGGAAAATGGTTATTTCTGAGGACTACTCGTGATCACTCCCAGAATTTTCTTATGTTCCAGAAAAACCACCACATAGAAATTTCCACCACAGTAGTATTCATATTTCCTAGCACATAGGTGTATAGAATGCTACAGCAATTGGCTACAAAGTGGACAGAAAGTTTTGTGGTTAATCAAACCAACTTGCCTTGTGAAGCAGGTATACCTGGATTTACTACTGAACTTGTTTTCCTTATATGCAAAATTGAGATAACAACACCTCACTTACACAGTTGTTTAGAAGATAAAAGTAAATAATACTTATAATGTTGGATCCATAACAAACAATAGCTATCATTGGGACATGTTTTTTGGGGGGGAGGAAGTTGGGGAGAACTTACTGTAAATGTATAAGACATGAAATACAGTTGACCCTTGAACAACATGGGTTTGAACTGAGCAGGTCCACTTATATGTAGATTTTTTTTCAGTAGTAAGTACTACAGTACTACACGGGTTTGTGGTGGTTGAATCCACAGATGTGGAACTGTGGACACAAGGGTCAACCATAACTTATATGTGGATTTTCCATTGCCCGGGTGGTCAGTGCCCCTAACCCCTGCATTGTTCAGGGATCAACAGCATATGTAACTTGAACTGAAATACATTATTACAATAGCAGTGTTTTGGCTGACAACTTTTTATCTGAAATGCCACAAAGATCCTAAGCAAAGTTCAAATGGTTCTATTTATAATAAAGTTGGAAATGCATTTCAAATTCATATTTTTATCAGGTGTGGCCAGCATTTTAACAATTATTTTGACTTTTTAGCTCCATTCACATTCTCAGTGGCAAGTATATTTGTCCCATTTTTAGACCATTCTATACACTTAGCACAGCCTATGTGAGCCAACATGCTTATATTAATGTCAAAAGACCGGTGAGATTGTTTTCCTGCTCTCAATAATTAAAACATTTCTGTAGTCTGGTACCTAAATCAGTAAAGAATAGAAAATTGTTAAGACACTGTTAAGCTATCTCCATTTGTGAATTTTTCTTCTGTTTCTTTCTTTTTTTTAACAAAGTAAGTTAAGTTTTGCCTTATTCACATAAGATATTTTAGAGAAAAAACTTTTCAGATATAATCATTTTCAAAGGAAATGTCTTATGCAAGCTTATTTGAGCCTGTTCTTATAGAAGCAATCTTTCTGAGCCATTGATTGCAACCTATAACCACTACAATATGGTGACATAAGTGACAATGACATGGTCAGTTAATCAGGAGTACATTTATTTTCGTTTAACAAAATTTGAATCAAGTGTTTTAGATCTAGAAGACTTCAGTCCCCTCTTTTCAGAGAGGGCAAGCTGTTTGGCTAAGGATTCAAAGCCGGTTAACAACAAAACCTGCCTTAAAACTCAGGTACCCAGCCTTCAGGTAAAAAGTGAAGTATTGGCATTTCTGAGAAAGGGTCAGGAATAGATTTTAATAATCAGCTTTTAAACACAATATTACAAAGCACACCGTATACACGTGCTGTTTCTTAGCTAGATGGTTTTGCTTGTAATTTCCAGGGTTGTGAGTAGAATGGAGTTGTTGAGTAGCATGATAAATGTTTGAGTCTCTGCTCTGCCATTTCATACAACCATAAACTTTTCCATCTATGAAATGGGAACAATAGCATCTACCTCACAGGGGCATTAGGAGAATAAAATGAGAGAGATTATGAAAGTAAAATCAATTTTTAAACTAATAAAAAGTTTGAAAATGTTCAGGAGTGGTATTATCTTTATTAATCAGCTTACAAAAATCCTGGCTCCATTTTTGTGAATGAACTTGATTTCAGGCTCTCACGCTTATTTCAGCAACATAGCTCTTAGATTTAAGATATTGAGGATTTTTCTCACCAGTGGGGTTTTTGCTATGCAATAAGAAAATATAAGTAATAAGGCCAAAATAAGGCCATCTAATTATATCAGGGGATTCTGATAACAGCATAAACCATGAAAGTGGAACCTAAGTGCTTTACTATCTGAATCATAAAACAGAAATACATTCTGTTATTGCATTATTATGAATTCTTTATTTTTATAATACAGATTTGAGAGTGCTTCCCAAATTGTCATTTTTATACTGAATATGTTCCTGTTAATTTTTCATATTGATGTTAATATTATTTCACAATATCATGCCATTTTTACTAATGGATTTTTTTTTTGTAAATAACCATAGTTTCCACATAAAAAACATGATGGAGTTGAAGTCTCTGCTATAGTCATTAATTCCCCCATGTAATACACCAATTAGGCCTGTATCATATCTGCAAAAATATACATAAGGCCATTTGCACATAATTCATACCCATACCTAATGATAACCTCATAAACTGTTTTCCCACCATTGAAGCACACATGTTTAACTTTGAAATGTGTTGCCAGAAGAATGCCTTTGAAAAAACGAATCCCACTGCAGATGAAGTCTCATCAATTGCTGCTTTTTTTTCTACTGTATACTTTATGAATTGCCTCATCATAATTAACTCCAGCCACTGGAATTAATTACTCCAGATGATCTGGAAATTGGTCTTCTCAATTCCTCTGAAATTCGTCAAGATCATCCTGCAAAGCGGGGGAAGGGGTTTGAATAAAGCAAAAATGTCTTTGAAAAACTGAATATGTTTTAGTGTTTTGTTTTTGAGAGAAGGAGAAGTAGCACAGGAAGATGACTTTAGGCATATTTTATTCTTTTTTCGTTCCATAAAATGATAGACATTAGGAGCTGAAAGTGATCATAGTGAATTTCTGGTTCAACCCCTTCCTTCCATACACATGGAAGGGAGAGCCTAAAAGCTTGGGTGAATTGGCCAAGGTCCACGTGGTCACGGACTCATGATCCAAAACCCATGTCATGGCTCTGTTTAGCAGTAAAATAAGAAAGAAAGATAGATGATTGATTTCACAGACTTTCTCATACAGAAACCACACATGGCACTGAGGAGTTACAGATGAGAAGGATGTACTGAAAATGAACACTTTGCTAAAAGCATACTAGGATGCGCATTTGAGGAAGCTTTCAGTTTGATTCAGCCCATCTCAACTTGGTCCCAATTGTTTTCAGGTTTTCCATCACAGTCATTCTTCCCTAAATCTGTTATAATTAGAGACCATTTATATTTGATAGAACAATTCTGTGTCAGCCAACTGCAAGGAAAATTGGAAAATAGTTGATACCAGTTTACGAGTTTTTAACTGTCAGAGGAGATTTTACCTTTTGAATAATGTACATATTTGTTAGTGTCAACTCTTCCAAAATGTTAGCATTCTTTCAAAACATGCTAGATTCTCTCTTAGAAAGAGTACATAGGATCCAACCAGAGCAGAAACCTGTTAATCAGGGATTGGAGGCAAGGAATATCGCAGAGTATGTCACACCTTTATATAAAGCAGAAATTGGTGTAAATGGGGAATATATGAGTAAATAAAAAATAATAAAAGTAGGTTTTTAAAAATTGTTTTCCCCTATATTCTCCGCAAGTTCCTGATACAACAAAATAAAGGGTGACATGGTGTCAGTTGAGTCTTTCCAGCAGCAGATCCTCAGACAGAGCTAGAAATGCAAGGTATTAATTGGGGATAATGCCTGTTACAGATAAAGGGGAGAAGGAACAAGAACAGTTAGAGAAAACTTTCAGACTCTGATGTAGGTCTGATGCCTGTGGAAGTACAAGGGAAGGAAGGAGAGTCAGGTAGGGAGAACCTCAGCCTGTGGGGCAGCTCTGAGGAAGCCTCGGTCAGCCAACAAGGGGCTGCAGGACAATAAGCTCCCAGAAAGCAGTGGGAGAGATACCGCTCTCCAGAGATCGCAAGCCCTTCACCACTGTTTTGCTCAATGGTCTGCTGAGGGCTGCCATGCAAGTGCTCGGCACTGGCTTAAAAGCCGAGGCAGATCCCAAGGTCACCTACACTCAGAGGCTGGCTACTCACGCTCCTTGTAGCAGGTCTTCCCTTGAAGGGATGGCTGAGTGGTGCACCAGGATGGCTTTCACTTACAGGCATCGATTCCTTTCCAGTGCGATTGCATGGGCTGAAATTGATGACAGCCAATCAGGTCACTGCATTGCTGCTGCCAACTTTAATTTGGATGTGTACTCTTTCCCAATGACTTACCCAATTACTTTCATAAAGAAATTCCTTTGTGAAAAATTTCCACATCTTACCAAGTCAAAAAACATATCATAAACACTTTTGAAACCTTCTCAGGTCATGGACTGTTTCTCCACAGATGCGACCCACCCCCTCAAACCCATTGAAAGCACTAAATGAAAGTAAAAGTAACTTTGTGTTTAGGAACAACTAATTCTGACACGTCCCCTTCTTATTCTGGAAAATGTATTCTCTCCCCTGCATATCCATAGGACATTTACTCAACCTTGATTCTTCTCATTGATTTTTGTCTCCCCACAGAAAAGCTTTGTCCTGCTGATTTGTTTTAATCAAATTGCTCAGTGATATAAAACAGAAAATAAAGGAAGGTGAGTTTTGCTTGTTTGCTCTGGATGTATTCTGAAGCAGTTTGATTTCTGCTCCCTCTTCCCCGGCTGGGTCTGTGTGCATGACCTTCATTGATGTCGGCCGTCAGGGTCCTCAGGACCTCACACAGGCCAATACACGGAGCTGGCCTGGCTCCCTGGGCCCTGTCCCCTAGGCCCCGCAGGGTACTTGATGGTGTTGAAGGCAAACTGACTCAGAAGAAATTTTTTTCCTCTTTGTCCGAATTTAAATCCATGTTATTTCCATGATTTTGAGCTATAAATGTAATGTTTTCATCTAACAGCAGAGGATAATGCATTTCCAAATTTAATCTTGAGCCCTAACCTCACCCCAGATTCTAAAATCATGTATTCCAGTATTTGCTCGACATCTCCATTTGATGGGTGATTAATAGGAAAAGACATCTCAGACTTAACATGTCCAAAGCAGAACTCTTGATATCCCCTCCCCTAAACCTGTTCCTCCTTCAGTCCTTTCCCACTTGGTAAACAGTACCTCTACCCTCTAGTTGCTCTGGTCAAAAATTGTGGACTTGCCCTTGACTCTTCTTCCTCACCTTTGTATTCTGTCCATGAATGAATCATCTCACCTCTCCCTAGAGCATTTCTAACCATGTCCACCATTACAACCCTAGCCCAAACCACCATCAGCTCTCACCTGGGTTATTTCAAGAGTCTCCTGAGTGATCTCCCTGCTTCTTTTGCCTCTTCAATCTATTTTCCTTTCTTGCTGCCAGAGTGGTCCTTTTAAGCATAAGATATATCATCTCACTCCCCTTTACCAAAACTCTTCAAAGACTTGTCTTTTCATTCTGGATAAAATCTGAAGTCCTCGCCATGGTCTATGGTGCTTTCCATTATCTGTGCCCTGACTACTACTCGGACTGCATCTCCTGTCACTGTCGCTTTTTCCCACTCTGTTCTAGCCCTCGGACTTCCTTGCTCTTCTTTGAGTAAGTCAAGCTCACACTTACCTTAGGGTCTTTGCATCTGCTTTTCCTTCTGCCTGGGCCAATCCATCCAGCTGTTCTGAGGGACAAGGGCTGCTTCTGGAAGAGAAGCAAGAGCATGAGAGATAGTTAGAGGAAGCTCAGAGGGCTCAAAGCCAGGAGTGACCTAGCGATGCACAGACACAACAGAAAGTGGATTTGGGGCTTGAGTCAACTTTCCCTAAGCCTCAAAACACTGGGGAGCTCCAGCTGCCAACTGAGCCATACTAAACAATGGTGCAGAACCTCCCACTCTCTGCCCCCAAAGGAAATATTTACTGTTGGCTTTCACAAACCCAGTGCTTTACGTATCTTATTCCCGTAAATCCCTACAACGATACTATGGGGTAAATATGATTATTATCCATCATTGGTGTACATCTACACAGGGTTTATATGTTTCACATATGGTGAGGTTCCATGTCACACAGCCGAGGAATAAAGGCAGAGCCAAACACAGGTTGAGCCAACGACTCCAGAGTTCCTGCTTTTCTCTTCATGTCATGCATGCTCCTAGTTAAATAAGACCATTCGCTACAATCCCCACAACTTTCCATTTCCCCGTTTATGATATTGCATCAGAATATCCCCTCACACTCCCAACTCCTCCTTAAATTCTTACTTGTACTTCCAGGACCAGCTCCAGTGATCACCTGGACCACCCTCCTCCCCACCTCAAATAAGAACGAGAGACTTTCCTCCCTATCTTCATGGTTTGTGGACGTGGTCTGTGCCTCGGTTGTACCCTCATTGCTGTCAGGTGTATACGTGTCTAACTCCACCCCATCAATCCTAAGCAACTGGAGGCTAGAGCCGTATTTTCATCATATTTTTACCCCTCAACACACAGGACAGTGCCTTACACGTGTTGGATGTTCACCAATGCAGTTGCAGTTGAGTAGACTTGAATGGAAATAATACTACCAGGTCCTAGTTTGCTGGTCATTGGTAATAAAGGCCAACTTTCATTGATCACTTTCTAGGTGCCAGGTGCTTGCTAATCCTTTACGTGATCTACCTCAATTTATTCCTCACAATAACCCTATGACCTGGGAAATGTTATTATTCACATTTAGCATGGAATGGAACTGAACAACAGAGAGGTTAACTCACTTTACCAGTGACTTCAGCCCTAGGAAATGGCAGGATTTGAACCCAGGCTGTCTGAATTGAGATAGCCCCACGAGGGAACTATCACACTATCCAAAATTGAATTTTGTGACCTCAGTAACTACTGTAACGATTGCCTCTTTTATTCCAATCCTGCCCACAGCTGTGCCACGTGATGCTCTACTGTCTGCGCATCTGCCTGTTTTAAGCTGCATTTCAGGGCAGGATCCAGGAACCAGAGAGATTCACTCTGTCAAGAGGTGGATGTCATGTGTGTGCAGCGTGGCTCTGGGGCTACATCTAAAGCAAGTCCCAGAGTCTGGAATTCCCACTTGAGGTCTTAACTGCATCCACATAATACCACTGACGACTATGAATCAGTCTAACCAGACTCACTCATCCTAAAAATAAAGAATTCTTTTTTTTTTCTTATTGATGAAAATGTGTGAAGATTCAGGAGACCAGTTAACATCTTAGTGACCATGGTTTTGGCCCACAGTGATCACCCATCCTGACAAAAATGATGGACACAGCTATCAAAGCCCGGACATGGGCCAACACCATGGTGCACGCTGGCCACGGCCGTCCAGTCTTCAAATCACCTACCAGACCATAGGCTTCACTGCTGCCTGAGACAGGAGCTCTTAAGAACACGGACTCACAGAGAATATTAAATCTTAAAGAACTTCTGTGGGGATTGCTGAGAGGTTGACTAAAATTGGGGGCTGATTTGAACATTTAAAACTAGCTTTTTCCACTTGGATATCTATTTGTTTCTACATCTTAAAAAAGACAGATACCTTTTCTCTTAATAATAATAAATAATCACATTTTTAAAACTGTACAAGATGGATAACTGCTCCTTAACTTGCAAGTGAAAATTAATTTCTTCATCTCAGATGTAACTGGATGGATTGCAGTATTGATCTGAGCACATTCTGTACAATTCCTAATAATATCAACAGAGAAGGAGGGGGCTGAGGTGTGACCTCTCAGATTCTGCAGTCCCTTGACAGTGTTGAGCATTTGTCATTAACAGAGGGAACTAAGTTCCTCTACTCAGAGGGAATAGGATTTACAAACTGTAGCACACACAAACACACTTAGAAGATAAAATGGAAGGGGGATGCCAATGATTTGTTTGTCATTTGAGATGGAGACAGGGGAGGACTGGTATTGTTTCATCTGAGTCAAGTAGCAGAAAGTCTGAATTTAAGCGCAGCTCATTTGATTTTATTACGTGGATATTAGCAGATTGGTCTCTTTTCACCCATGCCTGCTGCCCTGTTTTTGGTCATTAGATTATTTGATTTGACACCCATCATACAAATAGGTTGTGCTGTATCAGGGCTGATAGGAGGAACAGAGGAGGAAGAAAAATTGCACAGCTGGTAGTACAGTGAACCCAAAAATATACAGCAATGTACCAGAGGGAATAGTCATCAACACGAAGTGAATAAGCACCCAGACTATTGATTACATGCTGCTCACAGAACACCAGGCGTTTCTGCCAACCCCTTTCTACTCATACACTGAACTGCAGACAGCATGCTGTACCTTGCATCATCAGTTTTGATGAATAATGCACTGATAAGCACTGCAGCCAGTATTCCGGGGAGCTGGGTAGCCAGATGTCATCTGGATCTCCAGTAGTTTGAACCCTGGGTCTCTGACAGACACTGATAAAAATCCAAGGCAAGCACTGCAGAGGGGGCAAGGCCACTGCAAGATTCTGGTGAATATCATGGCATTTGGAAAATGAATGAGAATCAGCTTTGTCATGTGCAGCATTTTGAAGCATAATTTAAACAGAGGGTTAGTTGCTAAGTGGCAACGCCGGTGAGGTGAACTTCCATCTGAGACTTGTTGGGAAATCGCATACACAAAGAAAGGGCTTTCGAGAGGAAATCATTTTTAAAGGGCTTAAATCCACTTGGCTACAAATGGGCCATCGTGACAAACAGATGGAACGGGTTCCCTCCACGATGGAATTCAGACGGTGGTTATGACAGATTTGAATGTCGCCTTGGCGGGAGGGGGCGTAGGATCTGATTCCCCCCCCCCCCCCTTCATGGCACACTCGAAGCATTTCAGCAGGAGTGCTGCGTAGATCATGTTTTAATTCCATCATTACAGGTAAATGTTCAAAAGGATCCATTAGACACAAGGTTTCCTACACTCAGTAACTGCAGACCTACCTCAGGTCGTTTTATGAGTGAAACCTGTAGTTCGGGCAACCATTGTCTTTGCTCTATTTAATTCTTCATCTAGACAACAGATTTTTCTGACCCTAGATTCACAATGGTCTCTGGCTCCATCCTCAATTGCAATCGGCTTTCCTTCTCCACTCCTTTCCAGGACGTCTCCTCCCTGCGGCTCCTCCCAGCCCTGTCACACTTTTCTCCAGCAGCCTCGACTCTTCCAATATACTCAGCCTCCACAACCCACACTGTCAGTGTCAAACGCTGATACCTGGCAAATCTATTCCCATAGCTGGAAGGACTCAATGATAAATCTCCAACGTGGGAGATTTAAGCTACAAACATTGTGAAGCTCAAGCTATCACTTTGACACTGTCCCAACTTGGACCCACTGCACCAGACTGGATCACGTGAGCCGAGAACCAGAGGGCATCCTGGGTGGTCATTGCCTGGAATGTACAGACAAAAGCCACACGAGCTTTGGGTGGCAACACCCCTATGAGGTCAGTCACTTCAGGCTCATTCTAATAGCATCATAACAGGCAAAACTCAGATGAGGTCAAAGTAGTTTTCCAAAATCCCTAAAGTAGCCCGTAATGTATAATACAAATAATTTTGTATATGCAAATGTATAGTAGGATATTATAATAGCATTTCCACGTAAAATATCCTTTTGTAATAGCGTTTCTCTCAACAAGGAAGAAGACAACCGAAAGCAAAGCCCATACTCTCCTTTTCCTCACTCCCTGCCTGTGGTCTGAGTGGAGACAGGCTCATCTGCACTGGTGTGTTGGGGGGATTTTTGGTTTTATTTTTACTTGTTATTATTTTAAAAAATTGAAACACAGAAGAGTAGAAAGAATAGTATACTGAACATCCATGCAACATTTACTAAGTTGTGAAAGACATTAATCTTGGTATATTTGCTTTACCTTTTCTGAGAGGGGGATTGAAAATGCAAAATAAATTACAGATACTGTATGTTACCCAAAAAACTTCAGTATCTCCTTCAAAAGGGAATTTTCTTTAATGGCCCAATTTTATTATCACACCAGCAGAATTTATAACTTCTTAATATCATCTAACATCCAGTCCGTATTCAAATTTCCTTTAGTATACTCAAAATACCTTCTATAGTTAGTTACTTTGAACTTGAATCCAATTAAGCAACATGCATTGTATTTTCTTTCCCCTGCACTATTTAAATAGGTATTATTTCTGTCTGTCTCTCTCTCTGTCTCTCTCATTAAGTGCACTTAAGTAAACTTCATTAAGTTAAAATGTGTAATATGCAATTTGTCTTAATGATAATATAAAGAACATGAAATATGTCTTAATAGAACATAGTAGAAAATTTCATGGGATAATAATGACTAAAACAATAAATGTACTTTGGGGGATTAAAAAAATATATGTTCACAAGTTCTTTGATACTCCTTCTTTCAGGAGTTGAAGGTTAATTCCCTTCCCTTTGATGTGTGGGCTGAACTCAGTGACACATTTCTAATGAACAGAATATGGCAAATGGGATGAGATGGGCTTTTGACAGATTGCAGTTTCCATCTTGAATGTGATCTCTCTCCTCTCTCTCTGTCTTTCTCCTCTTCTCTCTCTCCTCATATCTTTCTCAGAAACCACGTCCTGTGAGCAGCCTTATCACAACTGCATTGCCTGTGCCTCAACTTCCCATTTAGAAGCACCCAAAGCCTCAAGACCCTTTTAGCCAACAGCCAGAGAATTCTTGGTCTCATAATTTCACAGCTCAGCTACAGTTACCACTCTGCTATCCTATCATGGTCTTAGAAGAGAAATCAGGAAGCAGCCCTGACATCCAGGAACTGGTCTGACACTTACAGCGAGGACTCAGCATTGTTTGAAGCTGGCTTGGTGCTCACAGCCAGGCCATGTGTTTATATATCCTTCTGTTAAACATAGATTATCTCACAGAACCATCATCAGACAAGGTCACTTAGATAAAACAAGAGCACTTCATAATGAAAGCAAGGTCACCGTGCCACCCATGAAATACCAAACATCCCCCTGTATAGGCTAACGTGAATGACTGTTCCTTCTTTACCAACCATTACGGCTCTATCCTGACCCAGGGTACCCTTCCTGTCATGATAGAATGACTCCTGCTTTCTATCCTGTCCAGAGTGAACTCCAGCCTCCTTGGACCCCTTCCCAAGTCATCCAACCAAAGTCCAAGTCCCCTAATAGGCTCTTTCTAATCCCCTTACTAAGACCCCCTACGGTTCCCCATGGCATGTGTTCTCCTTTCATGCAAGGAGTGATAAAGCCAAACTTCAACTATACGTGTGTTCCTGGTGGTCTCTGGCTAGAAAACATTAGCATAGTAATAATTATCATTTATTTCTTCTCCAATGGGGGCACAGACCTAGGTTATTATAATTCTGGCTCTATAACATATTACTTGCATGACTTTCGCTAAGCCACAAATTTTTAATGCCTCAATCTCCCCATCTGTAAAATGGTACAATATCTTAACTAATCAGGGAGTTGTACAAACTAAATGAGGTAAGGTATATTAATCACTGATCTTACTCCCTTGCACATAGAAAATGCTCATTATATGGGTTTCCTTCTTATTTTAGTGAGGGTAAAAAATTTATTTTTATAAAAGCTAGGAAATTATTTCAAGTTTTGCCAAAATTTAAAATATCCTAGGAGAGCTTATATTTGACACTCATCTAAAGAAGTGAAACTAATCTTATACATAAACACTTACTTAACCTTCCCAGGATGAGAACTTATTTCTACTTGGTGAACTGTGATGTAATTTTTCAAAGCTTTGACCTCTTTGAAATGGTATATTGGTTAAAATGATTTTGGGCTTGGAAGCTTCTTGGAGTTGTTTGTAAGGCTGAGTTGTAACAACAGATTCATTAAATGGGTCTAATTTTACCAGTGTTTGGATGTGTCAGATTGATGTTTCCTCTAGGTAGGCAATGTGTACACTTTGGGGGCTCAGATGAAAATCCCCTGTCATGCAGAAGCAGCCTCTCCAAGGAAGCATGTCTCGCCTCCAGGACTGACCCCCTTCAGGTGCATGTCCTTGGTGCGTTGACCACAGTCCAGGGGCTGTCATCAGCCTTGCATCCTCCAAAATTTCACCTTATCTTTATTCTAGAGACCACCTAACTTCGGGATGCTAAAGCATGCATCAAAACTACTAACAGATTTACTTGTAAAATTTGAATTTTTAATTTATAAGGAGAAGGTTAACTGCCAAAGAAAACTTTAATATCTATAGTGCTAAACAAGCACATATTTTCCCTATAGACAAAGCACATAGGAAATCAAATTATGAAAAGATTGGCATGGAATCAGAATGAGTGGGCATATGATTCTGAAGTTTAATAGCATTAGTTCTGATAGGGACTGCCGATGGCTATTCAAGGGAGAGACAAAGTAGCTACTTCACTGAAGAGGACACCTCCCAGGGGCAGGGCCTGGAGAGCCCTAATAAAACCTGACCTTCTGATTGTTCTTTCTTTGTCCTTCCACTCCTGGAAAGTCATTCCTTCTTCTTTTCTTCTTTATGCAATATGGAAATTTGGAAGCAGATGAATAACCTAGAAATTTGGAGATGTCTCAACATTACATTATTTTATGTTTGCCTTGTTGAACTTTCAGGCTAAACCACAAACCTACATGTCTAGACAAGGCTGCTCTCTGAAAGGAATGGATGTCTTCTTTCGCTGTTCATCCTAAATATGAACCTGGAGAGGTTTGGGGCAGTGCTTGGAGGTGGGGACCGGCAGAGATATGGAAGGACAGAGTGAATTCTTTCAGTGAATGGCACGTGCTGTGTGGAAGATGGGCTGGGAGCGAGGCACAGGGCAGCCGGCTATAAGACATGAGGATAATCCAGGTTGAGGAGATGTATCTCGTTCTCCATGTTGATCTTCTGTTTGTTTTTCCTCTAAAACATCAATGAAGCCTCATTTTAAAACATATATTCTGGGACAAGATGCCAGAGTAAAGGCAACTATCAAAAGCACCTATTTATTACTAAATAATAAAAAGGAAGAAATTAATCTTCATTGAAACAAGGAAATAGTCCCAGTGCCAAAGCCCAAAATACGAAATGTCCCTGCCAAATATTGTGTCAATTGAGTTTTATTAAATTAATCAGTTGATCAAGAATAATCACATCCCCAAATACTAATCAAGTGGGTGTTTGAATAAGGAGATATGATCTAGGAGGACCAGGGCACATCCCATAGATGTGTCAGGGAGCCCTAGGAAGGCTGTTATGAAGGAGGAATTATCCTACCCATCTTTTTGATTGTCAACATCCTGGACAACTATCCAGGGGACAGTGTGAGGTGAAACGTGAGGAAGCAATGTCATGAAAGGTAAAAAAATCAAGTGAGAGACAAGCCATCAGGAAGAGGATATAACTTATTCGATGAACGGTTTTTTGTAAAAGAAAATCTGGACCGAAGTTGTGAGTTATCCTACCTGCCTTTATTCCATCCTCAGTCTCTGCCCTGCTTAGAATATTTTATAGCAAATATTAGAATCCATTCAAATATGAGCTAAGAATCAGACAGAAGACCGTATGGAACATAGGCATAGAAACTACAAAAAATAAGAAACAGAATATAAGCAAAGGGCACTCAAAGAATAACCTCAGAAAACAAATCAATCAAGGAAATGGAAGACCTAAAATACCACAATCTAAATAAAATTAGAGGGCTTCCCTGGTGGCGCAGTGGTTGGGAGTCCGCCTGCCGATGCAGGGGACATGGGTTCGTGCCCCGGTCCGCGAAGATCCCACATGCCGCGGAGCGGCTGGGCCCGTGAGCCATGGCCGCTGAGCCTGCGCGTCCGGAGCCTGTGCTCCGCAGCGGGAGAGGCCTGCGTACCGCAAAAATAAATAAATAAATAAAATTAGAGATAGCATTATGTCTTTTAAAAAACAAAAGAAGAGTCAAAAAAAAAAAAAGCTACAAATGTTCAAATAAGAGATTATAAACTAAAACAAAGATCAACTAAAACTGAGCTGGAAGAAAAATAAGAAAGAAATTGAAGAGAAATTTAAAAATATTACAGTGATGAAAGCCCATTAAAAGAAACAAACATAAAATAATCATGACTGGAAACTGTCATGAGCAGTGTGGACGTGTTTGAGAAAAGAACACTGAAATGTACTGAAAATGCTATACTGCAATCTTCGAGGAAAATCTAGAAAGAGAGGTGTGTGGAAGGGGGCTGTTTAAGCCCAGTCTTTCACAAACCAGCGTTTCTTAAAAATGCAGAGAAAAAATGCAGAGGAAATGACTGTATTAGAGGTGTCAGGGGGTGGGTGTCAGGGTAGGTTAGAGCCTAGACTGGCCAGTTACTGGGCCAGTCAGGGTGTGGATGGACATGAGTGACCCCTGGCACCCCCGGCAGTAGCCTGGCAGAGAAAGGGGGACCACACCTAAACTTCACCTGGAGTGAGTCTGGGCTTAGGATCAAGTTGTGAATTCTTCCCCATATTTTACCCCCATTCCTTTATTCCTAAAAGTTAAGCAACACCTCATTCAATTTACATCACGGTATTTGTAAATGTTATATTATAGGAAATTGGGGCAGGGCCTGTGCCCAATATGGTACAGAATAAAACCATGATCCTCCCCTAAGGATGGGCTGACGATGGCAGGTGTAACCTCCAATGAAGTTAGCAGTCATTAGCAGATACACTGTCCGATGAGAGACAGTCATGGAAGAGGTAAGTGCATGGTAGCCAATGAGGAGGCCAGGGTAGAGGGATCTGGGATATGCACTCAGAGAACAGGTAAAGCAGCATCTTGGGAAGCTCCCTTGGATATGAGAATGAGTCTATTTCAGGTGACCGCCTGCGCTTCATTCCACGTGCACCGATTTTGTAACTTGATTCTCAGAGCGTGATCTGATTTCCCTTGTTTCCAAGTGCTTCTGTGTATGCAGAGTAATAAGTCCATACAATGAAATACTATCTTTCTGGAGTCCTTCTGCAATTGAAGTACAGTGTGCAAGAAATATAGTGCAAATACAGTGTGCAACCTTATAAAAAAGTTGAATATTCATTTCTGTTTATACCTCTGTCCCTCACTCTGTCCTGTTTCCCTACAGCGCTCACAACTCCATCTGCAGTGCAGAATGTGAGCACCATTTCATCCTCAGGGACAGTCCTTCTCTGCCATCTGCACCAGCAGCAATAATTCCAGCAGGACTTGTTTAAAACCACAGTATGTCATTTCGAGACAGGAGTTTCTCAAAAGGCAATTTTAAGGTACAAAGGCTCCTCCCATGATCTCCTTTCCATTTTTCTCTGGAAAGGAGATCTGAAAAAAAAAAGAATCCATTTTTTAAATAAAAATAAACTGTAGTGTCTCAAAAAGGTCCCATTTAGAAGCAGAATTTTAAAGTTTTATATATATATATATGGTTATATATTATATATAGTTATATACTATATAATTTTAAAATTCATAGTATAGTTTTGAAAACTCAATTTGAGCCTATAGATAACTAAAACAGACCCTAATGACCCTAAAGTTTGCCATCCAACAGTTTAGGAAAGTACATAGGATTTAACTTGACTGTATTATTAGTAGCCTTGTTAATTTCAAAAGATTATATTCTCTAAACTAATTAGTTTCTTTAGTGAATTAGAAGCACTGTGTTTAACATATCTTGAAATAATGTGACTATTGCATGAAAGAACCAAATACAATAACGATTCTCAATGAAAAGGTTATATATTTAACAGCAAATTTACTTTGTGGAGGTCACATCGATGGGCACTGATGAAAAAAATTAATACAACTGTTCAGCGGAAACAGTATATATTGGAAATCATCTGTTGTTAGGCACCCTGAAATTACTAATAAATGCCAAGTTGAATCCTGAAAAAAGGGAATGTGACACTCCCCTGCCACTCAGGTGTGTAATCTCCGAGGACAGAGTCCCCCGCTCTGCCAATGGCCCTCTCAGGATGAAAATATTGGGCAAGACAAGACATCTCTCAACACTGGTTCAACAGCTCTGACTTATCCCTGAGGACAGGGTAGAATAATTTGAGGGAGGGAAAAGAGAAAGAAAGGTTGTCTAATTCAGACCCATACTAATATTTTAAAAACGTGGATGGACCTAGAGTCTGTCATACAGAGTGAAGTAAGTCAGAAAGAGAAAAACAAATACCGTATGCTAATACATATATATGGAATCTAAAAAAAAAAAAAAAAAGTTTCTGAAGAACCTAGGGGCAGGACAGGAATAAAGACGCAGACATAGAGAATGGACTTGAGGACACGGGGAGGGGGAAGCGTAAGCTGGGACGAAGTGAGAGAGTGGCATGGACATACATACACTACCAAACGTAAGGTAGATAGTTAGTGGGAAGCAGCCGCATAGCACAGGGAAATCAGCTCAGTGCTTTGTGACCACCTAGAGGGGTGGGATAGGGAGGGTAGGAGGGAGACGCAAGAGGGAGGAGATATGGGGATATATGTATATGTATAGCTGATTCACTTTGTTATAAAGCAGAAACTAACAGACCATTGTAAAGCAATTATACTCCAATAAAGATGTTTAAAAAAGCAAAAAACAAATACACACTAAAAGAAAAAAATAACTAGGGAAACTTGGTAAGAAAGGAACACCTAATAGTTGGCGCCAACTTATTTTATAATAAGAAAATTTGAGGAACTCACTATAATTCTCTAGTGTTTTGTACTGGAAACTTAGGAGCCAAAATCTTTATCTTGAAAGCTCATATGTTAATATGCATTTTTAAATGTATGTTTTATTTCTACATCAGTTTTTCCTCACCCCACCCACTCTTATACATTTTTTCAAAAACACATTTTTATCAATATAGATATAAGAAGACTGTACAAATCATAATTGTGTAGCTCAGTGAATTTATGTACAAGGAACACACCATCCAGATAGAGAAATAAATATCACCACACTCCAGAAGCCCTCCATGGACCTTTTCTTGGTACCTGTCCCTACCTTCCCCTCCAAAGGTACCTCCATCCTGACCTAGAAGACATATATTAGTTTTGCCTGATTTGCAACTTTATGTACATGAAATGATATACGATACGTGTACCCTCTGTGTCTGACTTCTTTCAGCATTGTTTATGAGCTTTATTCGTGTAATTGCATATAATAATGGTTTATTTTCACTGCTGTGAGGAATTCTATTGTGTGAATATACAAGAGTTTATTTATTTTGTTTTTGCTAGACTAGTGGGTTGTTACTAATTTTGAACTGTTATGAATCAGTATTAATAATGCTGCTATAAGCATTCATACATATACAGATACATATATACTATACCTGTATGTGTATATACAAGTATATGCGTGTATACACACCTTTTAGTGAATATATGTATGCATTTCTGTTGGAATGGAATTAAGTCACATGGGTATGAACATATTCAGTTTTAGTAGATACTCACAATGGCTTTCCAAAGAGGTCGTCCCAATTTACTTTCCCGTCAGCAGGGTATGAAAATTCCAGTAGCTCCACAGTTTAATCAACATTTCATTTCTCACTCTTTTTAATTTTCACCTTTCTGGTAGGTATGGTTATTTCACAGTAGTTTTCATTTTAATTTCCTTAATGACTAATGATGTTGGACACTTTCTCATACATGTATTATCACATGGGTACTGTCTACTATGAAGTATGGGTTCAATTCTTTTGCCCATTTTTTCCACTGGATTGTCTCTTCTTTTCTTCTTGATTCATGAACAATGCTTATATATTCTCGACGGAAGTACTTTGCTGGTTATACATATTGCAAATATCTTCTCCTCTTTGGCTTAACATTTTACTATGTCGGTGATATGTTTTGATAAATTGTAATCTCATTTATCAATATTTTGCTTCCTGGTTTTTTGTGTCATGTTTAAGAAATCTTTACCAACCCCAAGGTCATAAATATCTTCTTACTTGTTACCCTCAAGAAACTTTAATATGTTTTCATATTTAAGCTTATAATCCTCCTGACATTGATTTTTGTTTGAGACAGAGTTTCTCAGTCTTGACACTACTGACATTTTGAAGAAGATGATTCTTTGCTGTTTGGGACTATACTATGCATCATAGGATGTTTAGCAACATCCCTGATCTGTACCCACTAGATGCCAGTAACACTCCCCCACTCACTCGCGATAATAATGTCTCCAGACATTTCTGGATGTCCTTGGGGGTAGGGAGGCCAAAATCACTCCCACTGAGAATCACTGATTTATGGTATTAAATGGTGATCAAGGTGATACCCAGTCAGCCTAGCACTATTATAGGAATAACATTCTTTCTCCACAGTCTCAGGGTCACCAAATGTCACAAATCAAGAGACCACATGTTGTCAAGAGAATGTAGAGTTTTTTCTGGATTCTATTCTGTGCTCTTGGTTTAAGGGTCAACCTTTATGTCAATTTCACACTGTCTCATTATGAAGCTACCATAATTAGGTCTTGATATGTGGCACCATATGTATTCCAATTTTGTTCTTTATGATATATTTTCTCTTACTATTCCTACATCTTTGCACTTTCATATACATTTTAAAATCAGCTTGTTGACTTCCACCCCCTATGAAAACCTACTGGAATTTTGAGTGGATTACTTTAAATTTATAAGCCAATTTGGAAAAAACTGACAATTTAGTGATATTGACTCTTGTAATTCTTAACTATAATATCTCTATTCACATGGTTAAATCTTTAATTTCTCTCCATGTTTTATGATTTTCAGTGTAGATTTCTTACATCTTTCCTTAGGCTTAGGTAAATGTATTTGACTCAACACTATTGTAAATAATATCTTTTCTTTAAAACTTTTTTTTAACAGTAGTTTCTAGTATATAGGAATACAGCTGATTTTTTTATATTGAGCTTATACTAATTACCTAGATAAATTCATTTATTTATTCTAATACTTTATTTTTAAAGTATTTTATATTTTCTGAATGCTTACACTGTCCTGTAAAAAATGACAATTTTATTTCTTTTCTTTAATATTTATACTATTTTTTTCCCATTTACATTGGCTAAAACTTTTAGTAGAAAGTTGAGTAGATATGATAATAATGTGCAGTGTTGTCTTATGCTGATCTCAGCAGGGAAAGCATTTCATTTTTAATTATGATATTTAATGTAGATTTTATCAAAATAAGGAAATTTCATTTTACTCTTGGTTTGATATGAGTTTTTGTCATAAATGATGTTGAATTTTATCAGATCTTTTTATACATCCATTGCAATGATAATATAATTTTATTTTGTTATTGCTAAAATTGATTTTAAAACATTAAGCCAATCTTGTATGCCAGGGATATACTAATTTGTACTGATGTATTATTGTTTTAAGTGTCATAGAATTTAAATTGTCAATCATTTCTTTAGGATCTTTGCACCTCTGATGATGAAAAAGATGGGTCTGCAATTTTCCTGTCTTGTAAAGATTTTATCAAGTTTTGGTATCAAGGTTACTCTGGCTTATGATAGAGATACTTTGAAGTTCTGGGTGTTATCTTCTTCCAGAGAAGATTTACTCTTGCTCCTGGCAGGTAACGAATGCAGTTCAAAAAAAAAAAAGTTTATAGAGAGAAAAATATAAAGGAAAACTCAGGAGGATCCTTTGTTCTTGAAGAGACTTTTGAGAAATTCCTGTCTCACAAAGTCATACAGCTTTCTTAAACATCTGCTGGAATTATTGCTGTTGTAGTAAAAAGTAATTGAGAGGGTTTTTCTCCTATTTTTGTGTAAAAGTGATCCTATTTCTTCTGTCAGTGTAAGAAAGAATTTACTGACAAAGTCGTCTTGTTCTGACATTTCTTTATGAAAAGATTTTTTTTTTTTAGATTTAATGTCTTTAGTAAATATAGGACTGTTTAGCTTTTCTATTTCTTCTTACAACAGATTTATTAAATTGTGTTTCTCAAAGGATTTGTCCATTCTTTCTGAATATTCAAATTCATTACTTTAAATTTTTCTTAACATATCTTATTATATTTTTAATGTCTGAAGGCAATGTGGTAATATCTTCAATGCTATTTTGATAGTTTGAGCTTAATCTCCATTTTTTTTCTTTTGATCAATCTTGCTAGGATTTTATCAATTTTATTAGTCTTTCAAATACCCAACCTTTTGCTTCTTTGATTTCTCGATTTGTACATTTGTTTCCTGTCTGTCATCTTTATCTTCTCTGTGTTATTTACGTTTTATTTGACAATCTTTTCATAACTTCTTGAAATAGGTGCTCAGATCATTGCTTTGTAACCTTTCCTCTTTTCTATAGTATGAATTTAAGACTAAAATTTCCCTCTCATCACAGCTTTAGCTGCAATCCACAAGTTTTAATATATCATATTTGTATTATCAAGTTTAAAATGTTTTCTAATTTCCACTTTAAGTATTTCCTTGTGAATTATCAAAGGGAATTTTAAAATTTCTAAACAATTGGAGATTTTCTTATTTTAAAACAACTTTATTGAGGTATACTTGATATACAAAAAAAGGGCATATTTAATGTAAATAATTTAGTGAGTTTGGATCTATGTACACACCCATGAAATCATCATCACAATCAAGGTTATAAATATAATCTACTACCTCCAAAAGTTTCCTGCTGTCCTTTGCTTCTTTGTTTTTGTAGTAAGAACACTTAACATCAGATCTATATTCTTAACAAATTTTAAGTGTATGATACTTGTGTTAACTATAGAATATATTCTATATATATTCAGACTTTTCAATTTAATTGAGTTTTTCTTTATGGCTCAACATATGTTCCATTTTGGTAAATGTTCTACATGAACTTAAAAAAAGTATATTCTACAGTTGCTTTGAGCTGTGTTCTATTTAAGTCAACTAGGTTAAGAGTGTTAATTGTGTTAGTCAAACTTTCTATATCTTCACTAAGTTTTCTTCATGCTTGCTCTCTCAGTCATTAAAAGAAATGTGTTTGAATCTATCACTATGATTATAGAAGTGTCAATTTCTCCTTTTAATTTTGTTAAATTGGCTTTACCTAGTTTGAGACTTTGCTATCTGACACATACAAATTGGAACTCTTATTTCTTCCTGGTGAATTGATCCTCTCATCGTGAAGTCTCCCTAGTACATTTATCCTAGAGTCCACTTTGTCTGATATTAATATAGCAACTCTACCTTTTTTTTTCTTTTTGGTTAACTGGCACAGTATTATAATCACAGTTATTTTAAAGTCCATGTCCTGAATTCTCATTATCTGAATCACCTGTCAGTCTTTCTATTTTGCTTATTGTTTCCTCTTGGTTTTCTGCAACTTGGTGTTTTCTCCTGGTATTTTCCTTCTTGGCAATTTGTCGTTCTTGTCGTGGAATACCAGACATTGTGCATGATAGTTTGAAACTCTGAATGATGTCATCTCCTGAACAAATGATTTACGTTTGCTTCTGGTAAGCAGTGAGACTAGGGGTGGTTTACACTAATCCAAGGTCAGATGGAACTGAATTGAAGCTGAAATTCTATTTTTGTGAAAGCTAAATTTTTTTACCTCTACTGACAGAGTGTAGACTTAAGGGGTCTCAACTGAAAAGCTAGCATGTTTCCTAGGTCCTGCTTTCTTGGTGAGCCCTGAATTTTAATTTTGTTTCCCCAGGACCACAAGACGGCTGAAAGTCTACTTGGCTTCCCATCCTCTTAGCTGAAGGTTTCTTCTTGGCTTTTCAACTTCTTAGTTGATGCTCATAAATTAGGAAATGTCACTTCCCTTCAGGACTTTGCTTAAGTTCTGGCTGCCCTCATAGCCCTGAACTCCAATTTTCATCTCCTCAGAGTTGTAAAACTGCCAGAAATTCTGCTCAGTTTCTCAGCTCCCAAGCCCACCCCACCTATGGATTGGCACATGCACTGAGAGGAAATGTATTAGCACAAAACATTGGGATAACCTTGAGGTACTTCCTTCTGCCTGAGTTAGTGGTCCCTCAAGTAATGACAACCTTGGTAGCTAACCCTAGCCCTAACAATAACTCTAACCCTCCAATCGGGGATTACTCCCACCAATCAGAGATTTTTAAAGCTCCTTCCAGCCTTTCTACTTGTACCTGGAGGAGGGCTATTTTATGACAACGTAGTCTGTTATAACCAGAGGCAGAAATACCACTCACACCCTTTTGAAATAACATTCCTTTAGAAAAATTCCAGTCCCCTTTAGCTGTGCTAAGGTGAGTGAAAAATACAAGATTGTTCTGTTTTTTTCAATAGTATTGCAGAATACTCCCAAGTCTGGCTTAGGTGATGAAAAATTTGGTTCAAGTGAGAAAAATTGAAAGGGAGTTTCTTAAGGGAAACTTAAGCGTCAATGTTATAGCCATCTCTTTCCATCTGGAGATTTTCCTTCTAAAGCATAATGAGTATTGGAAAATATATAACTAACACATAATGCCTCTGACTTTACAGGTATCATTGCTGAGGATTGAAACTGGTAATTCTGTGATAATCCACTTCAGGCAGACCTCATAAATTAGATATGTAGGGATTGGGAGCCATAGATGTGGTATTGTGAAGGTGGTACACAAGGATACTTTACACCAAACAAAAAATTTTGTGATTCCGAGGACACTTCTTCAACTTTCCTTTTTCCACACCTTGCCTCTGCCTGGAGTGCTCCTTTCAAACCAATAGGACTGCATTAACCTGTTTGCCCTACTGCAAGCTCCAGTCCAAAGGCAAATGCTAGAGCTTCTTGGCTTCTCCAAACACCTAATTCACATTCCTGTGCTGCTTTTATGGAACGTGCATCTGTTTTACTAACATTGTATTTGTTAATGAATGTTTTCTTCCACTCAGAATTAAATCTCATTGATGGAAGAGACTGAAATGTTTTCATCTTTGTTTCCCCTGAAGTACTTTGAGTTTATAAATAGTTGTTGGCAAAATAATTATGTTGAAAAACCTAACTATAATGAACAGCCATATGGCATTCAATGTAAACCAAAGAACAAGAATAATTCTCTCTACTTGCAGTTGGTAATTCAATATACCAAAATGTAAAAGATAAATAATAAAAATAAAGGTGAATTATAATCACAGTACAACTGTGGGGTGTGTGCGTGTGCGTGTGTGTGTGTGTGTATGTGTGTTGGTGGAAACATTATCTTTTTCAGCTAAGGATGGACAGCCAATTGTTGATCATTAATCCCAACAAATTCATGCTTCATTTGTAATTAGCTATGTGTATTTGCATAAAAACAATTCAAGTAAAATCAACAAACATCATGTTTGAGTTCCTACAATATAAGACACTGTGTTGTATATCCTGAGAACCACAGAGAAATATACTATATTAATCCTGCCCTCAAGACGGAATATTCTGAGGAGTTAAGACAGTAACACATTAAACATTAAAATATTGATAAAAGAATTTTTAAAACCACAGTTGAAGAGATGTCACCAAATAATACATGATTAATTGCCTAATGAATTGTAGAGGCAATCACTGCTTTAGGAATTGGGGACAGGGTGAGCCCTTTCTGGGGGGCTGGGGGGGAGACGGTAGACAGGGCCACCATTCGTGGAAGAACATTTGTGTTCTGCATGAAAAGCCCAGGTGGATTGGGGGCGGGGCAGCTGAAATCCAACCCAGCTCTGCTCACCAAGCCCTCTGCCCTCCTGCAGCCTGCTCCGGAGCAGAGAGGAGAGGCCTTTTTATAGCAATTCACACAGAGATATGGTAAGTGCCAGGAGGCTCTAATTGAGTGGAATTTTACAAAAGGTGTAAGCTTTGAACACGTCTTGCAGTATGAGTGTACTTTGCTGTAATTCCAGCAGATGAAAATACCAAGGATATGTTTGGGGACCACTTGTGGGGGGTGGGGCAGTATTTTGAGCTAAGGAAACATATGGGGAAGATGTATGTACTCCAGGCTAAAAAGTATAGGATTTATTTTCTAGCTACTCAGAGCCAACAAATATTTCTGAACAGGTTACAAGTGGTTGCTGTTTTAGTAACATTTATCTAATGCAGTATTAAGTAAACTGGAGAAGTGAGAGAAGGGTCAGGGCATCTTTTGGGGGCAGCATTGTAATTGTCCAGGCATGATGTGATGAGGGTCTTGTCTAGGGCAGTGGCAACAGTAACAGAAAGAAAAATCTAAAAGAAATGCAAGAAAAAAATGCAAGATAATTGGGAGGCTAAGATAAATAGGAGGAGAAAGAATCTTATTTTATAATAAAAGTATATTAGTTATTAAATGCAATATTTCTTCTTTAAGTTTAATATTCCTTTTCTGATCTTGAATCTTGATTGTTTTTCTTAAAGGAATTTCACTAGCCCTCAAAAAAATCTTCAAAAATCATATTAAAATTGTATTTACATCTTGAGACTAAAGTAACGAGGTCCCACAGTGTCTTAAGATCGCTAAAAGTATAGCTTTGGAGCTAGACTTCCTAAGTTGTATTGCAGATCAGCACTTACTCCTTATATGAACTTGGAAAAGTTACTTGATTTCTCAGTATCTCAAATGTATCATCTCTAAAATGGGGACAATAACAGTATCACCTCTAGTATCGCCTCATAGTATTGTTGTGAGGAATGAAACAGCACCTGGAACATACTGTTACTTCTCATTGAGGTTACTCTTATTCTTTCTTGTGTTTCTTAGGCCATATCAGCCTGGGGTTAATAAAATGGTCATAAAAGCTACAAAACAGTATTTCTCTAACTCCACACCACCTGCTTTTCAGGAATTTTACCCTCTCTGCTCAAGCTACCAAATAGTTCTGAAAATTGCCAGGTAATGTCTCATTGGGCTATCAGGATGTCCAGTCCTCCCCCTTTCTCAAAGGCTTATAATGTTATAATGGCATTACCTCCAGCTTCACTGCTACCCATCAGAAGCTCTGCCATCACTGATGCCAATACATGTGACAGTGTTTCCAGTATCCAATTTTGAGAGCTCTAAAAGGACACTGAGACACTGCTGTTCTCACAGCCACCACTGTCAGCCCCACTGTACTGCTCTCTCCAGCGCTGCCACTTCTAGGACAGCACAGCTTCTCCTCCTTCACCATATGGCAGTCAACACCACGGCCACTGATGTCAATGCTACTTATACCCTGTGTTTTTATCATCCCTTAGAAGTGGAGAAATTGCACATTTTATTTTCCCTTGGTCTTCTTTTTCCCTGTCCCTCAACCCTAAGGACTCAGGTTTATGTCCTTGTGGCCAGCCTACTGGACCCTTCACGTGCCAAGCACAATTGCTTTATTAGGATTTTCTCCTCTGACTTGAAAGTTACCGTTTGCCCTTGAGCCTCCTCAGGAGGAGTTCTTTCCAAAGAGTTAGTTGATCCTAGAGGGCAACAGCCCAGTTTTTGGCAGCTCTATCTTCAGAAGCATGTCAAAATCTTGGTAAACGCTATACGGGCTCAAGTTGGGATTCCTGGTCCAGTTGGTTAAAAAAAAAAATGTCATGCCACATAGAAAGACCACTTTTCTAAACAAGAGTCGAATTCATAAAAACAGTTATTAATGTGAGGAGATAGGTTTTCCTATAACTGGAAACTAGGAAATGAGCAGGAAAAAAATGGGGAGGCTTTAGAGAAATAAAAGTAGTCAATGTGATGTAATTTCAGTCCCCTGACAATGACTGATAGATCACAGGAATGGAATCAGATGGAAGCTTGTCTCTGAGTGCATTGCAAAAATATTCCCTCACATAGCTTGTGAAGCAATCAACAGGACCAGGGGCTATTCTGGACTCAGTCCAAGGAAATGAAAATAGGTGAAATGAATACTGCAACATGGAAGCTAATAAACCCCTAGGGGAAAGTTATCATAATATCATCAGATTGGAACATACTTCTGAGAATATTTGTGAAGGGTAATAGAAATATAAAAATATTGGAAATGTGGAATGAGTTAAAAAAAAAAGTTGATTGGAATCAACGGTTGTGTACTATAATGGACAGGTGTACAGTGTTGAGAAAGAGCGAGTGACATTTGCTCTCCTGAAATTCAATTCTAAGAACAGAAGTTAATGTTGTCTCATAAAAATGTAGTAATGGAAATCCAAAACAACTTCATTATTTAAAAATACTATCAGCTTTGATATGGGATTAGAGTCTGGAGGTTAAAAAGAATGAGAGAAGTCACAAGCAAAGTTCAAAAATGTATTTTAAAATGTAGTTTCAACAGAAGCTGTATAGGATTGCAGAAAGAGCAGGGATTTTGGATATGACTGTCCTGAATTCACGATGCTAAGCAAGTCACTTCTCTCATTTTCTACCTAAAGTATGTACAATAATATCTACTTTTTTTTTTTTCTGCGGTATGCGGGCCTGTTACTGCTGTGGCCTCTCCCATTGCGGGGCACAGGCTCCGGACACGCAGGCTCAGCGGCCATGGCTCACGGGCCCAGCCGCTCCACGGCATGTGGGATCTTCCCAGACCGGGGCACGAACCCGTGTCCCCTGCATCGGCAGGCGGACTCTCAACCACTGCGCCACCAGGGAAGCCCCAATAATATCTACTTTAATGGAACTATTGCTCACAGAAAGTCAGATCAGTCGTGTGAAAGCACTTGCATGGCACACAGCATTGGGTAGCTGCTCAATAAACATCACCTCCACTCCCTTTGTTTCCATGACCAACAGTGTATCAGACATTAGTGGTCCCTTCCCGCTTTCTTCTTACTTCTACCAAGATAATAGTATCTCCATTGCCAGGTCAACTCTTAAAATCTGATGGGCCAGTGGGAAAGATGGAGGAATAGAAATGGACTTGAGAAATCTTGAGAGAATAAAACATATACACGAATTACATGATAGGAAGTGCTTTTCACCAGCTGGTAGACACTAATCCAGCTTAGGGTAGCTCTAAAATACAAAATAAGATCATCAGTGGATTGGCCTTTTTTTTTTTTTCCCAGTGTATAATGGAGAAAATGCAGACAGTCGATGGGTAAGACCAAATGATTTCTAATTCTCTTTCAAGCCATTTCTTCTGATTCCAGCCAGACTGACGTGTTCTTACTAACCTGGCATCCAGGGAGTAGGGTTGGTAAACCATGGCCGCCTCCCCAGATCTGTGCCCTTAAAATGTAGGCAGTGTCCCCATGGGTGCTAACAAAATTGTATATTTTTAATATGAAGGCTCTGTCCAAGCTTACAAAAGGACATACAAAATGAAATCAAGAGAACTCTCTCTGCTATTTTTACCATGCTCAGCTTATGAGGTATAACCCAAATGTAACTTTCTTTTGATCTCCCCTCCCTCTTTAAAATGTACATAATGGGGGAAAGTTTCCCCCGCCATTAAATTCCCTCTTCAAAACATCCCTTTACTTTTGTGTTTACTATTTAGAAATAGATGCTTTTAAATTCACCTTAGGTTCAAAACAGTCTCAAATCAAGAGTCAGATGCTCATCGCTGGTAATTAACAAAATTCTGAACCTGATTTAGAGTTAAATTCTCTCCCGTCTACCAGCTGGGCCAGTTTCAGGAGAGCTGCCTGCCACCTAGAGGGCAGGACACTCTTCTTCTTTGTCCAGAATCGCTCTTCTACTCCTCCTACCCTGCTCATTGGCTATGGTTTCTAACCCCTCCTGGGTTGCCACATAGTGAGTTAGAAAGCAGAAAGGTGGCAGGGAAGTTTCTTTCATGAATTGGTATTGCTATAATCTGACTTTATGCTGCTTTATGCTACCTGTGTCTGGAAGATGTCTAAGCTCACTCCTTCTCTCATGGAGGTTATAGTAGCTAAATTTGGCAAGTCCCCTACCGGTCCCCTCCAACTCTATCTCTAGTTTATGCTTCACCTTGAACTGCCCTCCCCTAATGCCCCACCTGGGCCCCAGTTCTCAGACGGTCCATTCTATAGAGATTTTTCTCTGCTGGAGTCCCATTGCCTCTTCTAGGCCAGTTTCTTTTCCAAGACATAAAATGGCTTCAGGTCATTCGTACATCAAGTCTCTCTCTGATCCCTGGGGTTTGCCTCTTTGAACTTCTGGCAAGAGAGAGAAGTTACTTTCTGAATGCAACAGAGACAACTCTGTTCAGGTGCTCAACCATCTTTCTAACACATCTTGTCTACTCCCTGACTTCCTGGGCTGAAATCAGACTCTGTCCACTCTGGGCTCAAAATCAGAGGAAGGATACAAGCTCACCAAGTGATCCTTGACATTCTTCCTTACTCTGTGTGAGGACAGGTATGCCTCCAGCTGCCTTCCCTTAGGGGAAGAGGAGGCTGTCAATGCAGTGTTCCCTGAGAAACAGTCCTCAAAGTGCTCTCTCCTGTCCTCTCTCTTAATACTGTTACATTCTCCATGTGGGTCAGTGTCCCCCTAGTGTCAAGCTCCAAATCTGTGAAACCAGCTCTTAACCTCCTGCTTTAAAGCACCCACATTTTGATCCAGCACCTCACTTTTCTGTGACACATCTATTGTCTCGTGAAAACTTGGTCAAAAATTTTAACATCCTATTACATATACGCACATCAATTTTTAAAAAAAAACACTGGATATAGGAAAATCCACCATATTAGTATTAGGGTAATATTGCACCAAAGTATGGGAAGTTATTCAGCTACACCTGAAGTATTGAGGTTTCCACTGAGGAAATGGAATTTCCTCAATTCCACTGAGGTATTCGTTCATTCATTTATTCCATATCAATTGAACATATATCATGTGCAGGCACTGTGCTAGGCTCTGAAACCACAGCAATGACCAAAAAGGATTGTGGCTCCTGACAGTGGACTGTACAGTCTATAAGGAAGGTGTCTGTCATTTGCCCTCCTTATTTTTCAAGTAAAGGCTTTATTAAGCTCTTGTACTCTTGTTTCCACATTGAAACCACACCATTTTCTTGTGTCGGCCTGTATGAGGCAATTAAGTCAACGTATATATGAGACAACCAGTTCTTGCCAAAAAGTAACTGGAGTATATGATATGAGCTTGTTACCTAAAGTCCTTGCCAAGGTTTTGTGTTATTGAAACCTGAAAGTTCACTTAATCAGAAGTACTTCTTGGTAGAGCACCATGGGTCAGTAGGTGAAGCAATGGCACGGAAAGGACTCTGGGAACATGAATTTTAATTTTGTTCTGCCACTGACTGTGACCTTGATCAAGTCCCCAGACGTGTATCTCAGTTTCCCTGCTGTAAGAGCAGGAGGGGGCTGATCATAAAGTTGGCTGAGTGTTGTGCCCTGCTTGCTTTACATCTAGAGAAGACAAGTTAGCACTGAGTATCGGTTTTATGTGTATTAAAACAGAGCTACAAAAAAAAAAAGTCAGAAGATGATTCTAGATTCATATAGTGAATGAGAAGCCAACCAAAAGTTGGAACTGAAGGTCTGTAACTCCCTGATCTCTTAGCTTGGTGATGCTCTTGGCAATGTTAAAAATGAGTTCAGGTTTTAGTGCTTCAGTTTTCATTTCCTTTCCACTGTCTTCCAAAGAAAGTTTCCATCCTCAGTCCTTCCCATCCTTTAGTGAAAGAAATATATAAGCTGCTTCTTGAAGTCATATTTTTTTACTATGTGGTCTAAGGATGACATGAGCTGAGGGAAACAAACATGTACTACAGCCCTGCTGTGAGCCAGACACTGCTGAGCACTAAGTATATAAAATAATATAATCCATCAGGGGTCATGGTACTTGAGGGCTTACTATATGCCAAGTATTTTATGCAGAATTTTTTAAATTATGAAAGCAACTTCCATATTGTAACAAACAGCCATTTTACAGATATTGAAACTATGACTCAGAGTTGCTAAACATCTTCTCCAAAGTCAAGCAATAAGTGGAGGAGAGGAAGTTTCCCCCAAAGCTTCTAACTCCAGAGTCCATATTCTTAACCACCAACTCACTATGCCTTCCAAAGATAAATAAGATTAGATAGAACCTCTTGTGAAGAGGCTCAAGGCTTCACCTTGAACTGCCCTCCCCCAATGGCCCACCTGGGCCACAGTTCTCAGACGGTCCATTCTATAGAGATTTTTCTCTGCTGGAGTCCCATTGCCTCTTCTAGGCCAGTTTCTAGGCCAATAAATAACTGCTACGAAAGTACAGAGAAATGTGCAATTAAATTTGCTCAGAGCTGAAGCAAATGGGTGCATGAGAAGTGTTGCAAGGGAGACCATATCTGAACTTGAAGGAAGCAAATGAGGGATTAGAAGTAGGCATTCCAGAGATGACGGCATGGGGCTAAGATACTGTAAGATGTGTTGAGGAGGGAAATCTGCACTGTCGAGTGTGGCTTGAACATAGTACAACTGGCTCCTTCCTTTCTAAGTGTCCATCCACTCTTAGACCTTGCAATGCCTGCACCAATCCTGAAAGGAGACATGAGACTTCTCACTACTCTGCCCTTCAACCCAAAGCCCATGGGGTGGGGAAAATCTACAACTGTAAAGATATTGCCCGCTCCACATCAAGCACTGAGAAAATGCCCATGGAACCAGTTTACTACAGCTCCATTGTCCCCCAAGTAAAAGCATAAAATTCTGAGATAACCTTCGTTAATCAATAGATGAATGAATTTTGTAATTTTGTCTGATTGTGGAGCCAGTCACAGACTAATGGTAGCTTTTAGGACAATGGCCTTTTGTCATCAGGATCCAAGTTAATCTCACACTCCATGTGACACTAACATATGGGCAATATAAATACGTTAGGGTTCAGAATTGGGTTTGAGTAATGCTATTGCAGATCTGGCAGTGGGAAGGAATAAGCAGCAAGAATGAGAGTGCAAGCAAACGTGATGGAAAAAGAGAAAGTCACATTCAAAAGTATTTCTCAAGAGCTTATGAAAATGCAGGCTCAGATCTAGGCTACAAAGCAAGGCTCTTGCCCTTTATTTGATGTTATTTTAATATTTTAAAGAAAGTGTTATGGAAGCCCAGTATGAACAGGGAAGAAAATTGATTTTTTTCCTTTGTAATGGTATCCATCAGTTTCTGCCTCAGGAGTCTTCCACATATGGTTGTTTTTTTTCCATAACAACTCATGGGGAGTAGTTAAAATAATATTTAAATTAAAATATTTTCTAAACTATTCCACAGTTGAAAATCCATTATTTTAAGTCCTAACCACACACACAAAAGAAAACCTTATTAACTTTATTTCCATATAGGAAATACACAGAATCCTTTAAGAACTCATTTTTGTGTGGTGTTGGGGTAGGTGACAATGTAAAATGTTTGCCCCATGATGAGTCATACTTAGAACAAGATAGAGAAGGATTTAGATCTGCTCTCCCTAGACTTACAGTCCAACTCCTGGACCTTCAATCAATGTTACTAGATGGGCAACTCTGAGTGTGAGCTTAGAAAGATTTTATATAGGGTTTTTAAACATATTATAAATATGTATTTTATATAGGATATTTCAATATATTTCCTCATAAGTATTATTGCTGCTTATCAGGCCTAATAAACAAAACAAGCAAAGACTTCCTGAAAGGAGATTGAGTCACTGGGAAGAAAAAAATCAATGGGAATAGTCAAGCTATTAACTTTGTAGAATATAATATTGCATCCTGAAAGGGAAAAGGATAAAATTCCTGAATAAAAAATCCAGGTCGGTATTAATGAGGATTGTGATAATAAAAATAATGTCAACAAATAATAATTTTGCCTCTATTATTTTTCAATGTTGAATATTTTGCACCCTGAAATAGGTGTCATTCTTATTTTACACTTAAATAAACCATGGCTTTGCGAGGTTTAGTATAGGAATATATAAACTCAGAAATCCAGATTCGCCAACAGCTTTCCAACACTGTATTTTAATACTCTCGCAAAATATTTAATTCTCTGCCCTATCCTTCATCTAATCCAGAAACTGTCTTCTTGCAAACTCAGACATGCCTGTCCCTCTAACCAGCTCTAGTCTTAGTTCAGAGCCATGTGAAGGGCTGAGAGCCACAGGACCATTCAACATCAAACTCATGCTTTCTGTTTATATCCCATGCCTATTATTCAGACCTTTTGAATGGCTCCTAATCTCTTGTTGTTGAGGGGTTTTGACCTGGACTCATGACCCCATGTTGCCAAAAACTTCTTTTTCACCCCCTGACCTTGTGTGTTCCGGAATCCTAACCTCAGTATCTGATCCCTAACGCCTGTCTCCCTGGTTTCTGGTCCTCTTACTTGCAAATCTCTCCCTCAGCTGACCTTTCTGGAATTAATCAACAATCCACCTGCCAGTACCTTTTGTGCCTACCCAAACTCCCAATCCTGGCCCCTCTGGCTTTACCTCTGGTCCATTGTCTCCCAAACACTATTAGAACGTGCTTTGAAGAAATGGTCTGATTTTCAAAGAAGCAAAATCAGTATAAAGCTTTACAAAACATAAGCCTTGAAAATGAACGTATCTACAAAATCCCAATACTGAAGATATTGACGTGTGTCAACAGACCATTGCACCAGTTATGAGTCAAAATAGGAAGGTGAACAGAGTAAAACAGAGACTCGAACTTCGTTCCATTTTAGATCCCACACAACGTGCAGTATAATGCCTGACACTAGTTAGCCCTCATACGTATACATTGAATTAACTAATTGATTGACTAATGCTTAATGAATTGACTGCAAACAGCCTTTTGATCTCTTGGCCCCCTAAGAGGATCTTTGGCACTTTGATTAGCAATGCATGTCTATAACCATCTATATCAGTTTCCCTTCCCTGTGCTGTCAGGATTTTAGAAGCCAAGAAAGGACTGAAATCGGTCTTGTGGTCTGGCATTCATCTGCAGTTCCTGAAAAGAAGTGAAAATTAAATAATAAAGTCAGGCAAAGAGAGTAACACACTAGTCCATGTTGTTCAGACCTATTCACACACACACACACACACACACACACACACACACACACACACAGTCTTTCAAGGTATATCTATATCTGGACAGGTTAAAGTGAATGACAACTCAGGGCAGCATTAAAAGAGAACATACACTTGGAAACAAATGGAAAATAACATTGGGACTTTGAAAATGATGGGGCTGTCCCTGAAGGTTTCAAAATGGACTGCCTTCCCTTCTGCTTGAACAAAAATACCACATAACCGAACAAAGGGCTGAGGGGCCATGTTCCATCCTGAGAGCTCCCCACGTGTTTGCATTGGTGAGGTAAGCAACTACAGAGGAGGGGACTTAAAAGAAGACTTTGTATTGCTTGTGGAGCCTTTCAAGCAGAGCAAGGGTGGAATTCCATCTGTTCGGCTCGGTTCAGTGAGCCGGTTCACTTTTAATGGTTCACTGGGTTGTGACACCTAGTAGAAATTACAACCAATGTTTGAAAAAAACCTTTAGTGATCATTTATGAAACTGTGTAGTAGAATTTGTGAAAGTTTAAAGTTTTCAGCTCCTTGTGTGTCTAGTCTGTTTCCAGGGCATTTCTCTCCTGGTGGGAAAAAAAAACAGAGTTAGAAAATGGCCACCGAAAAAGAGGAATGTATTTGTTGAGCTCTGCTTTGCACACTGGCTTCATTTGTGCATGATTTCAGACAAACACAGGAAGTTACCAAGCTCTCACTCAAGGTTTGCATTCACCTAACCATGAACGTTTAACACGTAGAAAGAGCTATGAATGCCTTACAGTCTTTGCAGCAGCCTAGCAGATACTTTACCTTGAGGAACAGGTAGAATTCCACTCTGCTCGCTTGAGTGACTCGCTGAACAATACCAAGTTATTAAGTTTTTCAGCAGCGAGAAGGTGATGGGGGAGGGAGCTCCATCTGATATCTGCTCAGAGGCATCTTACAAAAAACCCATGTGCTTGCATGGACCTCTGTAGGAGGCCAAGTACTGATCAGCAACGATTATGGTCTCAGTCAGATCATCATTTTCACTCACCTAGAGGAGAAAAAATAAGCTGCAATGATACAACGAGGTAAAGTGATGGATGGTTATTTGCGGTATGTTTTGCAAACAGCACGTTGGGCGTGATGAAGAGGAAACCTTGTAAGAAGTTCAACAAATAACAAGATATTCCCACTATGCTTTGGGAAAGCCACCTCAAAACAGCCAGACCTATTTCTCACAGGGTAAAGGAAGCATGCAATATATTGGGAGGGAAAAAAGAGAAAGAGAGAGGAATGCTTAAGGAGGATTTCCACTGCATGCACTGGGGATCTGAAAGGAATGGAAGTAAATCTCTAAAACAGAAATCTAAGGTAGGAGAAAATGCAAAAGAAATTGACCACATCAGGCACCGAGTCCAGCTGATTATGTCTTCATCATCGAATGCCACGTTGAATGTTTTTGTTTTATCGTGCATCAAACATCGTGTCAGTTCACTCCAACATTTTCATCTGACCATCACTCAGGAAAGGAGGGGTATGTAAGGCAAAATGGACAAGACACCCCTGGGTCTCAACAGTAAAGAGCTTCTTGTTGTAAATATTTTATCAGATAAAAGGATCCAGATTTTTTGTCAACCAAGGAACAAATACCATTCAAAAATAGAGAATTCTTTTAGGTGGTGCTTTCGCCATTTTTTACTTCCTATACGTCTCTGGGATTACTGCATTTATTTTGCAGCTCAATTTACCATATTACTCATCCTAAGACCGCCCCTGGGAACTGTGCTGTTGTCTTTGTTCACCATCACTTCCGGTATCATCATCACCACATCAAAGCAGGTAGGGCAGAGAAATGTCACTGCAAAGAAACAATCTGATGGGAACTTTGCCTTTCTAAGGTCTCCTCGCATTTCTGATGAAAGCCCGTGCCCTAGACTTTTTGGCAGTTGGCTGTTGGATGTTTTCGTCTTGGCTGTGTCCACGTGCATTTGTCTGGCTCTAACTCTCTTAACTGCCCTCATCTTCCATCAGAGTGACCGGATGGCTAATTTTAAACGTTTAGGAAGGTGGTCAACAGCATGATCTCCAATAGTATTTACAGCAATATTTCAGCTTCTTTTCTCTTTACTAATCTTCCTTTCCAAATCTTCTCATTTCAAACAGTGAACTTTTCCAGCAAATTAGTTTTAATCAGGTGAAAACTGGGTGACCTAGGAAGCAGCTAATAGGTCAACTCTGTGCACTTTACATATCTACTTTTTTAAAAAAATAATAATAAATTTATTTATTTTTGGCTGCGTTGGGTCTTCATTGCTGCCTATGGGCTTTCTCTAGTTGCCGCAAATGGGGGCTATTCTTTGTTGCGGTGCACGGGCTTCTCATTGCAGTGGCTTCTCTTGTTGCAGAGCACAGGCTCTAGGAGCATAGGCTTCAGTAGTTGTGGCACGTGGGCTCAGTAGCTGTGGCGCACGGGCTTAGCTGCTCCGCAACATGTGGGATCTTCCCGGACCAGGGCTCGAACCCGTGTCCCCTGAATCGGCAGGCAGATTCTTAACCACTGCACCACCAGGGAAGTCCCCCTACTCTTTTTCTTTTAGAAGAAAAAAATGTTCTAAAATGCTTTGTGTGTTAATCACCCCAACAAAAGTCAGTACCAAAAACTCCCTATAATTAGGACTGAATTTTTATGAAAATCTATAACAAAAGGAAATGCTTCTCTCTAGAAATAAATATGGAAATAAAAAGAGAAAACTAACAAATATTAATTTTTGCAAAACAAAATGCTTCTGAGTCTCCGGAAAGTACATCAGCTATTTGTGTGTCTGTGGGTTAAATCTTTGTTTGAAGCTGCTTCAGAAGCAAACCTGGGTGGCATTTAGAAATCGCAGCATGATTAAAGATTGCTGGCGTGCTTTACAAAAAGGGAAGAAGAAAAAGAGGAAGGTCAGGCCTCACTAACTTCTTGGAATTTCTGGAAGACACAACTGACCGTGAAGACGGGAGAAGAGAATGAACACTCTATTCTTTGCCTTTTTTTTTTAAAGAAAGCTTTTGATAGTGGTCTCTGTTAGATACTGTGAAACATCTTAAAACAGGTAAACTCATTAGGGGCGTGGGGAAGAGTTTAGAAAATGTCCTGTTGGTCCCTGAAAAATGGGTCCATTTGTCCGTTTAAAAGGTAACAAATCTCAAAACATACATGAAAACCAATAAAACAAGGAAAGAAAATTGGCATTTATTGGACACCTACTGTGTTCCAGGCATGTCACACGCTTGCTCTCACCGAATCTTCACTCAACCCTGCGAGGGAGGTACAATTGTCCTCATTTACTACATGAGGAGGTTGATGCTACATGAGGTTAAGTAGATCTCCTCAAGTCACCCAGCTGGTAAGTGAGTGGGAGAACAGGGATTCAAACCCAGGTCTAGCTGGCAGCACGCCTGCCACCACCCTACATGGACTCCTGGGGAAACTAATGTTGGTGTTTCTGGCCCTCTCATCCTTCAGCTCCCTTCCCCATGGGAGGGATCTCTGCCAGCCTCTCCTTCCGGATCCCTGCTGAACAGATCCTGGAGTTCTTCATTCACAGTAGGATACAAACGCTCTTTTACCACATTGAAGGTATTTGCATTTTCCCCCATGTTTTCAACCTGAAACTGAAGGGATTTTGTTCTAAGCAGAAATGTGGGCACCTGCAGGGAGTGACAAAAAGAGAGGCTTTCTGACTCCTTGTGACCTACTCCTGGATCAGCACGAGGCTTCCCTTGCTCATGGTTACCTTTAAATATGAGTGTGTGCGATGCGCCGTGCAGAGTTCAGTAACATCTTTTGGCTACCTAGCTGACATTTTGGTGCTTAATAAAAAGGGACAGAGTGTGGGGGAGTCAATTACAATAAGGGTACCGAGCTAGAACCTCACTGGGAAGGAAGAAGAAAAACAAAAGAATAAAGTGGCTAGAATTGAAGGAAAAGTGTAACACGTGCACTATAGTTCTGATTATATTGGTTCTTATCATAAGCATTGTCCCTACAGCTATGGAATGCCTTTTTTTTTTTTTTTTTGCGGTACACAGGCCTCTCACTGCTGTGGCCTCTGCCATTGCGGAGCACAGGCTCCGGACGCGCAGGCTCAGCGGCCACGGCTCACGGGCCCAGCCGCTCCGCGGCATGTGGGACCTTCCCAGACCAGGTCACGAACGCGTGTACCCTGCATTGGCAGGCGGACTCTCAACCACTGTGCCACCAGGGAAGCCCTGGAATGCCTTTTAATGTTTTAAAGGTCCATACCCCTCAGCTAGTAAATTTTAGACACCATATTTACACACACACACACACACACGTATACACACATACACACACATCTATAAAAAAAATCATAAGCTCACTCTTTATAAACTTTTGGAAAACTAAAGCAAAGTAAAATTATTTGATGCTAAGTTTTTTTTAAAAATAATCATCCACTGAGATCAATTTTTTTACATCCTGGGGTATCACAAAATCAAAGTACCTTATGCTCCAGTGCTAGAAGTATTTTGGCCTTCAGAGAATAAATGCCCTGAGAATTCTACCAGAGGGACTTGCTCACAGGGAGAGTCACTTCTTGTGGATCTTCAGGAAGTCCATTAATGATCCCCACCGTCATCCACGGGGATCCCCAACGACATTCAACACAGCAATGTTAACCTTTTTCTTTCGTGCTCGAATGTGACCTTTGGCCATGATTGTGAGATCTTCCTCAGAGAGTGTGAGTGAGAAATCAAAATGTTTAACAAGAGTCATTTTCTTACACTCCACATTAGTGATTCTCACACAGTTTGCTTCAGGAAACTTGTACACTCTTTAAAAAATACTGAGTACTCAAAGAGATTTTTAGTTACATGGTTTACACCTATTGATAACTAGAAATAAAAAAACAGACACTTCAAAAATATATTTGTTAATTCATTTAAAACGATAAGCCTGTTACATGTTAGAATAAATCACAATTTAGGAAAAGTAACTGTATTATCCAAAACAAATGAAAATTAGTGAGAATTGGGGCATTTTTGTATACGTTTGCAAATCATGTTAATGTCTGGCTTAATAGACGACAACCAGATTCTTATGCCTGCTTCTGCATTCAGTTTGTTGTAATATGTTGCTCTGATAGGAACATATGAAAATCCAGACCCAGACAGACATGTAGTTCGGAAAGAGAGGGCATTTTTGTAGCCGTTTCAGCTAATTTTATATATTCTTTTTTGATATTACATCAAAACTTAGCAAGTGATATTTCCCTATAATCAGTTGCAGTGTATGAAGTCATACTAATTAACTTTTGTATTCTGGTACATTAAAATCCATTGGTCTGCCTCGAATTTTTCATGAATCCTTTACCCATGTATGATTTTGTATCATCAAACATTAGTATTGGGAAAATATTGCCTCACTGAATTATACAAAGTTTCTAAATGTTGACATATATCATTATACAATATTTTTAAAAATATTATCCATTAATAGTACAACCAATTGCATTAGATAAGTGTTTAAATCAAGTTCACGGTGGTGAATACAGGTTTTCCAAGATTTTATTTTTCACTGAAAAGCTCAAATTTCATCCTTGGCAATAAATACTGTCGGTTGCTTTTCTCGAAGTTCATTGTCTAGAGAATTTCTGCTATATATCCAAGTCTGAAAATACTTGTCAATCATTCTTTCAAGTCTAGACACATTCCATGAAAAAAATGGCTAGTTTAGCTTGAAACTCAAACAGTTGCACAAGAACTTTTCCTTAAGGCAACCATTATACTTTGCTATACAGGAGAACTTCCCATTTTGTCACACATATTATTTAAACAATATGTATTAAAGGTGAAGATGCAATAAAATTAATATTTTTATTGCTTTATCAAATATGTTCTTAAGTGAAACTGACAATATTTTAAAACTGGAAGTACATAGCATTTAAGAATATAATTACTAGTTTAGTTTGATGTTACTGCCTTGATTCAAGACACCTGCAGTTTTACCCACGTTGCTTTTCCACCATCAGTACAAATGTTAACACAGAAAAACATGAAGATAACATCTTTGTATTATTATAAAAATAGTTTAGACCTCATGAACTCTCTGAAAGTATTTCCAGCACCCCCAAGGGTCTATGGATCACATTTTAAGAACTGCTGCTGTATACAAATAATCTCTTGTGTTTATAACTACAGAAAACTTGAGGCCCTCGGAGCTGTTAGAAGCTCTGCATCCTTGCCTTTAAGCCTTCTCTGACGGGTTTACTTGTGGTATTATTTACGAGGTGTGCATAACTGTATAAGTTTGTCATGAAAGTTCCTCTAGGTGAGTGTGTTTCAGCTGGTGCTTTGTCTGCTATTTTCACTTGCCTGATTATTTTCAATAACTACACAGTTCAACGATTACCCGTCCTTCTCTTAAGTCCTGCAGAATTGGATTACTGAACAATTCCAGAGCAGATACTGTATTTTCTTCATCTTTAAAATCCCAGCACACTACACTTCAGAAGTGTTTAGGAAAGACTAGGGTTCATTGAGTTGAAGGATATCGGGGCAGTTGTCTTCCAGGGTGATATCAGTTTACCCTTATTTTATTATTGTTCCTTTAGGGGAAGTAGAGAATGGTGATGTGGAAATTATCTAAGAACCTAAGGCAAGATCATATTTGGACACTGTCACTCACTTTCTTTGTTATCTTTATTTTTCTCTTAAAAAACTCAATGCCACAGTCATGTTGCTGAAAGACTTGTAGGCTATCTGGATGTGCCTGTTTAGTTACTTGCCTTTTAGCATACCAGAATTCAAGAACAGCTTTCTTTTGAATTACTAGGGAATTGTGTAATGAATGCTTTCTCTCCTATCAGTTAGTGGAGGACCTTGGTATTTCCTCAGATTTGGTGCGAATCTTTGGTGCACCAGCTGAAGAAAGTCGTGTAGTCAAACTGGTTTGAATTTCCCAAATGTGTGCTTGGAGTGATCCTCTAACTATAATTGTTTTACTTCGTTTCTGGCAAAAACTAATATATCAACCAACGTTTAGGCATTCTTTTATGTTTTACAAATTATTTCATGTACATTTGTATTTTCTCTCATAATAATGAGAGAGAGTCTATATCAAGGATTTTCTATTTGCCAGTCTCTAGGCTGGAAAATCAACACGCATAGTTCTGTTTGATATTAACAAAAACTCTATGAGGCAGGTATTAATATCACTCCCAACTTACAGATGAGGAAACTGAGGCTCAGTGCGATACGTAACTTGGCCTTATAGCTAGTGAGTTACAGAGGTGGATCTCAAGCCCAGTTTTCTAACTCCAAAGCTTGAATCTTTTCCTCTAAAGCACATTCCTGGAAATTTAATTTTAAGTTATTCTTATTGAAAATGCTCCAAATTCTTTATCAGAAGTTTGCTTCAAAACACTGTGGTTTGGGATTTGCTCTTTTTGGAAAGCTTATGAAAAGATTAAGAGTCTTAGGATTGATGCTACTTTTTAAAAGTCTCAGAGCTAAGAGAGACTATTATCAAACCCTGAAATATCTGGTTAGAATGACAATCCTGGAATATTAGTAAAAGTATTTGGCTAATGCCAATAAGTGCTAAGTTTAATAAACTTAGCACTTATCTAGGTGCTAGGTTGTTTTAAAGAGGTTCTTTGTTTTATTTTCTCCCATTTTCTAAAGATAATTTTTAATTTTAATATAATTTTTTTAAAAAATACTATTTAAGCCATATCCAATAAACTAATGGAGCATAATATCCTAACTTAGATTATAGTTTAGAAATGGATTTAAGGATCACTTAAACAAATTCCTAAATATTATATTTATGTTCTTGAAAAATTATACTCTCCCATCTAATTGTAGTTAATAATAACACAGAAAGAAGATTGGCCTCATGAGTATGACCCATGGCTATCTTGAGTTTGTGTTTCTATTAAAATGAAGACAATAAGTCAGTCTCGAGTGCGTCTGTAAGTCAGTGAGTATTAACCCCTTTGTCAAATGTCTTAGCGTCTAATGTATAATTAGAAAATGGGAACATTTTTTCATTAAGTTTCCTCTCCATTCAAATGAGTTTGGCCTAATACTCCATAGATTTTTCCCCCTAATTCATTGGCAAATCACACTTAAATATTATTCATTTAGATGTTCATTCATTAAATATTATTTTACCAGCCAACATGTAGGCATCCCTCTAAGATTTCACTTGTGAGGAAACATTAAGGAATATTAACTTTTAAGCATTCTTGGTGTGTGGATTTGAAGATATGACTAGACTTACTTACTCTGAAACACTCGTTCTCAAACTTGAATGAGCCTCAGAATTACCTAGAAGGCTTGTAAAAACACCAATTGCTGAGCCCCACCTCCAGGGTTTCTGATTCAGTGGGTCTGGGATGGAGTCCAAGAATTTGCATTTCTAACAAGTTCTCAGGTGATGTTGATGCTGCTGGCCCAGGGACCACACTTTGAGAATCCCTGTTCTAACATAGCCAGGGTCACACTGGATGTTGGATGCGAAATTTAATAACAAATTATCCTGCAAATGGATCTATAGCCATCCCATTAATCAATGTATCTGTAAAGGTAAGCATGTTAAAAGTTGTAACTGCATTTATAGCAGAATGAGAGAGAAAAGGGAAATGGGAAAAACCCTCTAATAAATGATTTCAATAACTGAGCCAGCATCGGTGAAGGAAAGACAGTCTTACGTTGCCTGCTGTATTTGCATGTTATCTTAAAGAGTCTCGACAGTAAGTGTTGGAAATGCTATAACTACTCAAAGATAATGACTTGATAGCATCAGATTTGGAAACAAAAAATAAAAACATTAACGGGAGGAAAGAAATACAATCTCTACTTCTCAAGGTAAAAGGGACACTTTAAGTAAGCTTCGAATGTTTTTAAGACACTGCATTTCATCCATATGTAATAGTCCTAGCCTTAAGTCTGATAAAGGTTAGCTTCATGGAGCATGGAGGGCACCACTAAGTAATCAATTGCTTTAACAGGCAATCTAGATTCTTGCACACATGTCTGTCCTTGGGGCTGCCACCCTCCTTAGAACCCCTTTGGCCACCTAGCCACTGCAAACCTATCACCTTTCTGTGGACAAGCGGCAGGAACACACATACCTTTCTGAAATTCGAAGCAGGACCAGGAGCACCCCTCTGACTCCAGAGCTCAAAAACATAACACTGTTCTGTTCAGACACAGCTTTCACCCTCACAGCCAAAAATAACGCTTCGGGGGGAAAGTTGGGGTCATCTGCAGTGGGAGAATTCTGCCTGAAGTTAACCCATAGTCTTAAATGGTGTCTGTACCAGTGAGTAATCTCGTTCAGCTATGAATTGCAGTGGCTCCCCTTTCCCAGTAAGGGATTAAACACGCAGGTTTTATTCTGTCATGTAAAAAAGATCCAGTCACATGCAGTCGAGGACCAGTGTGGTGGTTTCATGAAACCATCAGGGACCCAGACCCTGGCAAGCTCTCTGACCCACCAATCCCATCAGCCTTGTCATCAGGGTCCAGGATGTGCTGCTGAGGCTCCAGTTAATATAAGCACATTTTAGGTGACAGATTGGAGAAAAGGAAGAAAAAGGGCATGCTCCCATTTTTAAGGGAGACATTTTATAAGCGCTACGCAAAAGCCCCTCTTGCGCCTAGCTGTGAGGAACGCTGGGAAATGATAATAGGGAAACGCTGGGAAATGATAAAAAAGGAGCTTAAGTGAAAATTAAGGCTTCATTATTAAATAGAAAGAAAAGTATGGCTATTGGGTTACCTAATAGTAATGTCTGGCATCGGGTCCAAGAAAATCAAAATTTTTACTTTCCATCACAGAAAGTGATAAAGGGATAAAACACACCCACATTACAACTGTGGGTCTCACACTTGGGGAACATGTTGTTGGAGTGCTTGTTGAAGTCTGGGATGCTGGCGCCCAGGAGATTCTAAGTTCACACTCTAATTCGGTTATTGTGATTCGAGAGGTACCAAGGACCATGCTTTGAGAAACCCAGCTTTACAGCTTCCTTACCATTTGTCAGCCATCTGTCCGCCACTGCCTGGAATGTTATTGATCACCCCTTGATAACAAATTCTCTTCTGTTCCCTTTTAACTCTTTTATCCTCTATGATTAGATCTTGCAAATGGGCTGGACACACTTCCCAAAATGTTTGCTCCATCAGTACATCAAATTTGGAAGAATAATAACAGACGGGTTTTAGCAACGCAATAAGCCCCTCCTCGAAGGCAGGCGGTAAAAGCCTTCCCCGGGAGGAGTTTACCTGGGTTCCAGAGTGGAGTGGAGGGGCCATGCCTTTTGGTGACTCTGATGGCCGGAAGCAGCTGGATCAGGTACAGCAGTCAATCTAACAGTGAGTGATTAACAGCCAAGCAGAATCTCTAGAGCTTTATTCCCCGGTCCTTGCTCTGCTTCCTCTTTAACACTCAGGTAAATGTCAAAAATGGACCCACGGATTATAGCTGACAAGGGGTAAGTGCCTTTATGTTTTCCTCCAAAGGTTAAGGTTTCTCAGACTCAGTTGGAAGCCCCAATCTCCAATAACCATTAATCCACTCTACATGGGTAGGAGTGAGCTTATTTATGACCGCAGTCACTAAAAGGTGAAATAAAGATTAGTTTTTAGTTAGGAACGCAAAGCTTTTGAGATCAATACAAACTCACTGCTGAAATCAATCTAAAGTTTGGAATTTTTAAGTAAAGATTTACTGGGCTTCCTTGTACAGTTAATTTTCCCTTTGGAAAAATAAGCTCAGACATGTAACATAGTAATCAAATTGAGTAAACACTAGTCAGTTGGTAAACTGACCTCAGTTATGTACACGTCAAGTAAGTGTGTAAAGCAATAAAAATGCCCATAACGTAGATTGCAAATTTGCCAATAAACAGGTAAAACCAAAATACACAGAGATTTAAATGATCAAAATACTAGCAGCTACATTTGCCTATTTGAAAACATAAATAATCGATAGACATTAATAATGAAGTTATTCATGTGTTTCCCTATTACTGTGCATATTAAGTGTTTCAATTATTTCTACTTAGTTTGATAGATAAATGTATAGCCATATTTTATGAAAGCCTTCAAAAGGGATATAGAATTGTTCTTGAAAACAAAAGCTGCTGTTTGGATGAAAGAGCAAGTGGACTGGAAAGATATAGCTTGTTATACTCTGCTGTTCATGTTTGATGCATGTATACAATTTATTATGCAATTTCTTGAGATTTGACAAAGTAATTGTCTGGCAAACCATAGCTTTAGTGATTTTTTTCTGTTTCATATGAAAACACTGTAGGTATTTCGGGGAAATGGTTTAATAGATCAGCGTCCATCAGTACTTTTTGGCTTGTTATATATCTGTAGGTTGTGGAGAGCCAGGGATATTTTAAGAGGAGTGCGATTCTATGTAGTAAATTCATTTTCTTCAGAAGAGTAAGTGCATGAAAGCTTACAGTAAGCTACAACTTCAGAAATTATTTGTTACCCTTGGGCCCTCATGGTAGAGCTTCTCAGTAGGGTATATGGGAGAGTGAACAGGAGAGCACCTCCGACATGAAGGGGATTCTGGGAGACAGGCACAACCTCCTGTTCATTTTCGACTAGGCTATTGTGATAACAGGTTGATGTCACCTGCTGTGGTTAGAGGGTAGAATGATCAATTACCCTCCAGCTGATCCACAGCTCAGACTCATTTGCCACTATTTGCTGCCTGGATGCCAGAGATGGGCTCTGATAGTCCCTCACCTAAAGCATATGCCTTCCATTCACTCCCTGCTTAGGGGCAGAGCTGGACAAGAATTTGGATACTGGGGACTGATGTTGTCCCCTTTGAAATATTTATAGGTGACAGCAAATTTTTTGCTTAGTGTTGGCACCTACCACCCAGCACCCTACTCTTGGGAGATATACAAAGCCACTGAGCAAACAAGTGTATGTATTCCTAAATAGTAAAATCCACGTAGGTCATAGGACACAGGTAATATTTCTTTCTCTACTAAAGCTATTAAGTTGATCCTAAACCATATTTTAATAGATTATTCCCTCTAAGGATGGGTACAGTAATTCTTAAGTTTTACAAAGTGCACGTATACAGTAATTAGATATACTATATATGTATATCTATGTATTTAGATGTGTATGTGTGTAAATATGAAATTCACATGTACACATGAATGCATATATGTGTGCACATATATGTGTGCATGCATGCATGCCTACATACAAAATCACCAGGTCTACCCTGGAATAGAGAACTTGACCACTTAAATTGTGATTCAGATGTTTCGATCAACAATACATTATTTTCCAAAATAATTTGGCAGTTTTTAAATCACTTTAATAAATTGCATTTTTATTAGGAGATGCATTTAGCTCAAATAAACCCTCAGATTCTGCCATTGGAGTAAAGATATTTGGGGTAGAGATTGCTAAATTGCTATCAGGAATCTGTATGATTTCAAGAAAAGCCAGGTTAGGAGGTAAGATACCAGAAGAGTTTCTAAATTTCTGCAGATTTCAGACCCATATCGATAAGTGACAATGTGCTTAAATAATCAAATAGTCAAATTTTCATACAGTGCCAGTTCTTCCGTTGCACAAACCTCAAAGCATTTGTTCTAAGGAAAAAACATATGAGTGCAGAGGTCACCTTACACATAACAGTAAATATTTTGCTGATGAATGAATGAACGATGAATGCATCGTGGAATCCGTCAGCACAACTGGAACATACAAGTCCAAGTCAATTGCCTGAGTGGCTCCAGGGAGCAAGTTGAGCTCTTGGGAGCCACCAGCTTCTTCTAAGCCAGTAGGGAAGGAGCCGTACAAACAGAAGGAAGCTCTGAGAGGCTCAACTCTTCGTTTCATGGAGAAGATTCCTGAAATACAAAGGATCTAAAAGGAAATCTTAATTCAGTCTTGCATCTTTATACATCAGAGAAATCCATCTACTCCCACCGCCTCTTCTAAGAGACTTGGCAGGATCCTCAAAGAAGCAAATGTGGGGTACACACAGGAGCAGATACACATTCTCTGGTGCATAAAATTACAAATATTAAAAAGCTAGCAATACCACAAACATAAATAACCCATGAAAATCACATAATTTTAACTAAATAACTGACAAATACACACCTCCCTAATACTCTTTTCCCTGAAATTTTGGCTTCATAGTTTTCAATTAGCATGATGGCAAAGTTTTTGTAACACTATTTTCTAGAGAAAAAAAATATTAGTCTTTCTAGTCTTTCTTTTAACATGATTGATCAAAATTTGGGTTTTTTATTGTTGTAGCTTAGAACATTTCTTTCAGCTTCCCAACTTGCATGTGTGGGTGATATGCATATTTGAGAGAAGCTCCGTAAGTTCTTTCATATATGAGCTGTAAGATTTCAAATTTTCTTGTGCAGAGAACCATCTTAAATACCTCCACGTTCTTCAGGAACTGTTTCAATGGTACACACTCATATGATAATATAACTTCCATTCCTACACCTTCTTATCTCTATTTTGTGTGAGTCAGCACAGTGGGAAGTCAGAATATTTCTGTTGGTCCTTCTTTCACTGCGGGGGACTAGCAACCACTTGGAAGTGCATACAATCCCTGACTTATGTTGGTTCGACTTAACAATTTTTCGATGACTTACAATTTTTCTAACTCACAGTGATACAAGCAACATGCATTCAGTAGAAATGTTACTTCAAATTTTGAATGTTCATCTTTTCCCAGACTAGTGACATTTGGTAAGATACACTCTTGTGATGCTGGGCAGAGACAGTGAGCTGCAGCTCCCAGTCGGCTACGTGACCACGAGGGTGAACAACCAATACACATGCAACCATGCTGTACCCAGACACCCACTCTGTTTTTCACTTTCAGCACAGCAGTGAATACCTTACATGAGATATTCAACACTTTATTATAACGTAGGCTTTGTGTTAGATGATTTTGCCCAACTGTTAACTGGTGTAAGTGTCCTGAGCATGAGGCCAGGCTAAGCTGTGATATTTGGTAGGTTAAGTGTATTAAATGCATTTTCAACTTATGGTATTTTCAATTTATGATGGATTTATTGGGACATAGCCCCACTCTAAGTGGAGGAACATCTGTAATGGTGAACACATAAATACATCCTACTATCTCAATCTGCACTAAATTCCTGGATCACCTTCCCTTTCACCATCTCTCAAAAATGTTCAATGTCCCTCCCATACCATCTGACAGGAGGGAAAGTCAAAGTGGAAATAGCAATCCACTGATTGCAATTAAAATGTCTTGTTTTTGCAGATTTTACACATTGCCAAGGCCCCTCCCAGAGATTTGGAAGGGGCCTGTGTAAGTGAGGGTCTTTCCTACTGTAGCCTTCTCTGATCACTGAAGTGGGGGGAATGCATCATAGCTAAATTGAGGGGCCAATCCCTCTAGCTTACTTCAAGAAATTTACCCAGGTTCTGCATTATGAACTGGGAGTGCATTTCCCATGCCTCAATCAGCATTTCAAGGAAACAGAGATTCAGAATTTGAGGTTTAGAGCTGAAAAGGAAGTTAGCAACTGTACAAACCCCTCCCCACTCCATAGATGATTAAACTAAAATCCACGGAAAGTTAACATGAGGATGGCTTTATTTCTCAGTTCTCTTGTGAATTAATTATTTGGGGTTCACCAAACTGATATTGAGTGTTTTCCATGTACGAGACATTCTCCCACCAGATTCTCACAATGAGTTTATGGGATAAATGAACCTCATTTATCTAGGAGAAAACTGAATCTCAGTGAAATTGTTTCTGGACCAACTTTACACAATTAGTAAACTGTGTCATTGGGATTTTAACCTAAGCAGTCTCTTTCCAGAATTCACTTTCTTGACCACCATGCTATATCACCTGCAACTACCTACATATGTGTGATCTCCTACTGTGAGGAATATAAATAAGAATACTTTCCGCATTGTTTTTTCAGTTCACAAATTACTTTCACATATGTTAGCTTTCTTGATCATTACACTGCCCCTAAAACATAAATATTATAGAAATTATTATTATCTTATTTTACAAATGAGAAAACCAAGGTTTAGAGATATTAGGATATTTATATTACTAACAAATGGTGGAGGTGACCCTCAAATCCATTTCTTTCTATTCCAAGTCCCATGTTCTTTCCTACTATTCCTACAGGACATTGAACTATTAGGTGAACTGTAGCTACAACGACCCCTCACTACCCCTCTTATAGGAACTTCCAGTGGTCATCAGGATCAATGGCCTAGAGAAGCAAGATCGGACTAGGCTGGGATGCTTTGTCTTATAGCCTCCTCCCAATAGAGCTGTGTTTGAAGTCTCCCTCTCAGGCTACAGAATCCTGACATCTCTCCTATTGAAAAGATATTGGACTTTGAAAAGTCCAACTGAAAAGATATTGGACTTCTGTTGCAAAGTATTCCTTTGCTGCATGTTACCCTAAAAATGTTTGAAGTATAACCCTATTAATAGTAAACCTGAAAATTGTTACTAAAGGATGTATTAATAGTTTCTTCCTCCATTGGAGCCCTTGTTTACATCCTTTGGGAGTTCAGTGTCCTCTCTGGTCTCATCCACCCCAAAGCAGGGACACTGTTTTGCCTGTTCTTCCTTCTCCTCATGTTTTTCCCACATAAACCATTTTAGTTAAAATTAAGTTGGCTGTTAGTGGATTAGAGTTAGGGACATCAGTATGAACTCATGTTGAGCTTAATATAGATACAGATGGTTACATATAGAAACATGTATAGATGTGTACATACAGCTTGCTCTGTCAGCTGAGAATGTCTAAAAGAAACACCCCAGTATCAACTATCAATCTAATGTCCAGATCTTTGTTCCTAACACCAGTCTCCAAAAAGGCAAACAGGGTCCCTGGGAGAAACTGTTGATTCTAGGACTGGAGGATGAAATAAACAAGATGAGCATGCAGTATTTTGCCATGCCAGGAAGGAAGGAAGGAAGGAAGGGAGGGAGGGAGGAGTGAGGGAGGAAGGTAACGATGGGAGTATGTCAAGGAATATAGAAGCCAACAGAAAGGTTTGCCCATGGTCAAAGCTGAACAGTTCCGGCAGCAAAATAAATATAGTAGTATTGGATTATAACCCAAAGTACAAAATAAATATCCATGAGCCCATACTGATATAAATAAATGACTAAATAAAGAAAAATAGATACAGGAGAATGGACAAATCTTCCTTGCAGACAAATCTCAAATCTTTTGTGTAGGTGCTCTACCCTCAAGGAGATGGAGCTAAACCCTCCACCCCTTAAGTGTGGGCTGTGAATAAAACTTACATCCTCTTTATAGAAAGAGGAGTAAAAAATAAAAAGTACCTTTACTGCAAATACCACCTCAGCCAGGTGATCAGGTTTAACATCAACTAGATATTCTGTGATTAAAATGGGGTTTTACCTCTGTGGTCCTCCTTCCCCAAACCCACAACTCCAGTATTATCATGAGAAGAACATCAGACAACTCCCAAATGAGAAACATTCTACAAATTATCTGATCCGTATCCCTAAAAACTTTCAAGGTCATCAAAAACAAGTGTGAGAAACTATATAGCCAAAAGGAGACTAAGGAAATATGACAACTTAATGTAATGTGTTTATCCTAGATGGGATCCTGGAACAGAAAAAGGACATTAGGTAAAAACTAAGGAAATCTGAGTAAACTATGGACTTCATTCACATAAAACGAGATAAAACTGGACAAAATATTCTTGCAGATGGGATTTAAGTCCCCACAGAGAATTTAAATCAGTCCTGTTGGTGAGCTCAATAAGATGTAAAGACAAAATGAAAAGATTCCAATTCAGATTTATCGGGTTGTATTAGCAGTGGCTGCCTGTTACTATCAGATTTTGAGAAAACGTATCCATTAGGTAGTCAGTTGTCTTTAAAAAGTAAAATAAAATGAAATACCCAGCAGAATTCTTTATTTGTCACCTAAGCCAGCCGACTCCCAAAATTTATCCAAACAGTCAGACAGTTCTTCAACAATAAAACTATTAATGCATAGAATTTGAACAATTTGAAACTTTACTGAAATACTATGAAATATTGTATTATAAAACGTAATGTAATTAAAAATAGGATTGGGTATACTGAGAAGGCATAGAGGAGTAAAGAGGATATGGAGAAAGGGATAAGACAGAGCAACAGAGAAATATTATTCGAAAAATTGAAAAATTGGGAAAATTTGCACTAATCAAAGAAGCTGAGAGCAGAAATAAACAGATATTTCAAGGTATAAACAGGTCATCTCTAAGGAAAACTGGACCTCAGTCAAGATAGTATGTCCTTGTAATGATACAATGATAATTAATGATTAGGCATAGAAGTATTTGACTAAAAAACTTAGGTCATTTTTCTCTATTAACTATAAAAAAAAAATTTCAACGGGCTGGTGAATATTGCAACACAGCAATACTTACCTTCATTTTTAAGAATCAGTAAGAGAAAGAAAAAATATTGCCACAAATAAAAGAAATATTTGAGGGTGGAGAAGGTGATTAGGATAATTTGCAAATCTGGATGATAACTCTTTATGATAAAGGTGCATTGTCTTGCTTATAAGGAAAGAGTTCCATGCCTTTCTTTAATGAACATTTGGAATAGGGCATTTCTACAGTAAAACAAATACTTTCCCATAAACTCCAACTGTTTGAAAATTTTGATGCATATAAAAGCATTTATTATAAAGGGGTTTCATCTTCAAGGAATTCATGGAAAAGACTGACAAGTACAGGTTTCTGGTAACTGACTATACTGCTGAACTGAATGAATAAGCATTTTCAGAACTCTAATGGAAAACTGATGAATTCATAAAAGTGCTAACAAAAGATCAAGATGAAAAAAATTAATTACATGGGACTGAGTGAACTGACGAGGATGATTATAATTTTTGTGACTTTCTGTTTGAATTTTTAAAAAGCATTTATTTGTGAATATATCTAATATAATTTCTGTTCATACACTCAAAATACTTTCAATTTTGGATTTGTTGCTTGCATTTGACACTTCCAGAAAGATGACTGGGTAAATACCTCTGGCCCCAAGCCTCTGGGCGCTTTTCAGGGAGCGAAGAAGATTTTTCTTCTTCTATTATCTAAATCTTCATCTCATTCCACAAGTCACTAAGAACGTTCCCAATTGTTCCTGGGGACCATTCACTCTAGCCACTTCCCCTCAGCGCAAACCTATACAGTAGTTAAATGAAGGAAATGCTACCTCTCTCCAAATGCTCTCTCTCTCCGTATATGGGGAAATTGAGACCTGGAGAAGAACAGTGATTTGTCCAGAGTCACAGGTAACATCAAAGACAGAAGCTATAATAAGGACTTCCTGTATAGCACAGGAAACTCTACTCAATACTCTGTAATGATCTATATGGGAAAAGAATCTAAAAAAGAGTGGAAATATGTATATGCATGACTTATTCACTTTGCTGTACAGCAGAAAGTAACACAACATTGTAAATCAACTATACTCCAATTAAAATAAAAAAAAAGACAGAAGCTGAAGTGCAACAACATCCTCCCTCATCTCAGTCATTGGCATGAAGAACTATCGCCAAAGAGCTGCTTTTCAGAATCAGGAATATATTCTGCCATCTATCATTAAACTATCATTAAACATAAATATCCTTACTTTTTTAGAATCTCAGTTACTCAAGACATGTATGTGAAATGCCAAATGTCCCCAAAGATAAAAGAAAGATGACTTTTAAAACTATAGGTAAACAAACTGTAACATAAAATATCTAAAATGAAAAGTCAAAAATAGAGGTTCTTTCGTTAAAGTGACCAGTTGCTTCTTGAACAGCATCATGAATCATTGCACCCCTGAGAAAAGTAGATGTCATTACTCCTTCCTCCATCCAGTATTTGTTGAGCACTAGACATAGTGTGCAGAAAAGAAAAAGGAAGCCGAAAAAGAAAAAAATCTTTAGCTTCATATGTTTATTTTTTATTTAACAAACATTCACATGACACTATGTGTCTGGAACTGTTCTAAGCACTTTTACAAATACGTACAAAAATTTAAGCATCATGAAACCCTAGGAGGGCGGTGCTGCAACTATCCTGATCCTCAAGATAGGGAAACTGGGCAGAGAGCGATTATTTGCCCAAGGTCACACAGATGGAAAGAGGCAGAGCTAGGATTCAAATGCAGGTGATCTGCTTACAGAGTCCAGGCTTAGAAATATGGTTCTGTGCTATGTACGCTTAGTAGTTTAATATGTCCATACAAGTAGCGGCTCTCTTCAAGGATTTAGAGCACTTTGCTGAGTGATGATTGCCATAGGTGAGATTTGAGGGCAGCACTCACTGAGGTCCCATCAAACTCTTATCTATGTGCTGTGAACAGTAAATTGTTTACTTTACAATATTATAAAGACTTTTATTAATTTTTAGATAATAGGTCAATATAATCAAAGAATTGAATAATACCACTTTAGTCAAATGCCAAACACAGTCTCTGATTATAACATACCTCCTTGTTCTTTCTGCAGTTACCCTGATAAATTTGAAAATTTACCTTTCATAGTCCATCAACATATTTATTGAATAACTACTATGGGCGAGATACAGAGTCAGGCTCCATGGGAAGTTTTACCAGGCACTAGGCTCTTTCTACCCTAGAAACTTATAATCTAGCTGAGATCATAAAACATATTTTCCTAAATAAGCAACTAATAATACAAAGAAGTAAATAATAAATGTGAAAAGAATATTACAGATAATAAGTGCTATAAGAAAATTAAGAACCTGCTCCTTTCTGCTCCAGTAGTTCATTACACATACCCTTATTAGAGCAATTATCACAATGTAATTACTCACTTGCTGTGTGTAATTTACCTGCCTGTCTCCTCCATTAGAATGTTAGCCCCTCGAGGGCAAGAATGCAGTTTTATTCATCATTGTATCTTCAGTGTTTACCACCTTGTCTGGTATATAATAAATACTTGGCATATGCTTGATGAATGAATAAATGTAGGTCACAGGAGGCAGGCATTTCTTCTGTGGCCAGTGTAGCAGACTGACTCATCTCTAGAGTCAGATTGTGGGGTCTGAATCTCAGCTGTACCTTTGAAATGCTGTGTGACCCTGAAAAATTTACTTGATTTCTCTGCACCTCATTTTGTTCATTGGTAAAATGATAGTAATAGAACCTTTCTTTATCAGCTAATTTTACTATGGAACATATCACCCCGAAAACGAATAGCTTGAAACGGCAGCCATTTAATTAGCTCAGCCTTCTGTGGGGCAGTAATTCGGGGTGTGTTAGTTCTTCCGCCTCGGCTAAGTTCAGTCACACAGCTGAGTTCAGTTATCAGGTCAGCTGGGCAATGGCTTGGTCCATGTGGTATCTCATCCGCCACAGGCTAACCTGGGCTTTTGCACATCGCACCTGGCAGGGTTCAGAGAGGGAGAGTTGAATTAGACAAGGCCTCCTGAGGCTCAGACTTGGAGCCGGCACAAAGTCATTTCTGGCAGATTCTGCTGGTCAAAGCAAGTCACAAAACCAGCTCACACTCAAAGGGTGGGGAAATAGAATCCACTCTTGATGCGAAGGGCAACCAAGCCACATTATAATGGGGTGTTTCTATGGGGAAGGATGGAGAGAAGTAAGTCAGAAAGAGAAAGACAAATACCGTATGCTAACACATATATATGAGACTGGGGCCATTCTTACAATCTACCAAATTCTCATAGGATTAGCAAGAGGATCAAGAAAATAAAACACCTGAATGATTTAGACTAGTGTCTACCACACAAGTAATAAGCTCAATAAGTATTAGCTATTATTAGTCTGCTTGAAGTTGCCAGGAAGTTTCACCTTGGAAAGAAATCTGAGTTCAATCTTGAGAACTACGTGCGGTTTCTATACGTAGAGAACCAAGGCCTCTGATAAGAACACAACCTAAGCGTTGGCACTGTGCTGTGAAAGCGGGTTGTGTTCAGAAAACAGCTAACAACAGACTTCCCAGAAGCATTAGAACTAGATCCTGGGAACCCAGGATGCTGGACAAGGAGTTGGATTTGACCCCAGGGCAATAGCAAAGCATTGGCTTTTGACTACGTGCTACTCAATAGCACTATTTCTTGACTTTTATTGTTATTTCAGATTTTTTGTTCTTCAGTAAGCTCCTTGATGCTGATGGTTTGTGCTATCTCAGGCCACATCTACCCAAGATTTAAAATAAAACACTAGAAACCTGCAAGTTTTGTCTGGGTTTTGCCACTCCCTGGCTTTGGGGAGCCAACAGGTCCCTCCTTCCTCCATTTCATTGTAAAATGGAACAATACCTCTCTCCGTCCACCCATTTTACAATGGTGGCAATCTGAAAGGTCAGGCCACGGGAAGTAGTATTTACTAACCGAAAGACACACGGGGAGGCCAGGCTTTGATATTGATATAATTGGAGGAGAACTCGTAAATCTTAAAAGAAAAGTCAAGAACCAGAGAAGTAAAGTTTCAACGTGGCCGTCCCTTCCTGTTAGGCAGCAAAATGCTTCTTGAACTGCTCTGAAGATAAAATTAAGTTCACCCAGTCCGGTGAGATGGTCCGGAGCAACCTGAACCACAGATTCTCCTGGGTCCCTGTCACCCTGAAGGCTGACCAGCCTCCTCAGAGCTGGGGGCAGCTCTCGTTAAACTGCTCAGTGCCAGCAGTTTCCGCATCTTTCCACTGTAAGTAGTTTAAATGCAGATTCACTGATGAATAAATCTGATAATTCTGTCAAAGTGTGAAGACTGTTTGAATTAGATGACTACATGATCATAATTAATTTTTTTTATAAGACAATTCTGGCTCCTCTTATGTCATGTGAAATCCATCCTGCTGAGTACTCTCAACTAGTCACGTCCTTCCTGCCATTTTAAAAACAATAGTGGCAGAGATGCAAGCTGCTGGTAGTACTCAGCAGGACAGATCAAACACACAGATGCAATTTCTGTACGTTGAACAGTGAAGTAAGATAAAATTCAAATACTTACAAACGCTTAGTAGCTAGCATCCGATTTTTGCAAAATTGAATCTTTCATAACGGGATTTATTGTAAATAGTGTCATATCATTTGTGAGTTCTGCGATAATTTCAGTCAAAGCCAGGGCAAGATATTGGAGGTATGTAATTTATATGATATAAACACTGGTTTACGCACAGATTAAGAACAGATTTTTTTTATTATCAGTATTCTTTTTTTAATTGCTTACAAAATAGCCATAAGTGTAATTTTTCTCTGAATGTTAAACATTCTCAAATAGTGTAACTTTAAAATCGAGAAGAAAACAGCCTAACCTCTTCATTTTAACAGCTGTTTTAGAATTGCAACCCCCAACCGGTCCCCCTTCCCTTCCGTCCAGGTTGTTAAATAAGCATTACAATTGTAGGTAGTTAAAATTTTTGAAATGTGGCTTTTATATTGTTTGAAAACAGCAAAGGTCCTAGTAATCATAATTATATATCAATATCAATATATCCTATCAGTAAGTATATATACATATATATATAAATTCAAAACTAAGATACTGCGAGGTCTACAAAACAACCTTAATCCCTAATTCCTTTATGATAAAATGGAAATATGGCAATAATTTAAGCGATCAATACTCTTATTCGCCTTTGGGTTTAGTTCCAAATACTTCATTGGAAGCTCATAAAAGATCAACGGCAAAAGCGTACCATAAAATTATACTTTGCGTGGCAGAGAGTTTGGTGACACTTCACACACTTGCTAATGAAACAGAAACCCCAAAAGGTGTTATATTACAGTCACACAGTCTTCCTGTTCAAGACCTAAATAAGAGAAATTAAAAAAAAAAAAAGAAAAAACATAGAAGGGCCAGAAGATTTGGAAGATCTGTTCTCTTTCCTTCCCCTGCTCTAATCAAAAAGTCCTTTTCTGTTATTTTATCATGTATTGGAGCTTTTTATTATAAATATGAATATGAGAATGCAGCATCTCAGCAAGATCTGAATAAAGTAGTCTTACCCTCAGATAATCTAGGACCTTGATAGAGAAAGGCCTTTGTGAAGGATAAACGCTTCGCTATGATCCTTCCTCATCTATTCAAGAGTAAATATCCCATATGCATGTTAATGTTGATCATTCTAAATGGGGAATTCCCGATTTCTGAACCAAAGAATTTTCAGGTTTCCCCCTCCCTTAAGCAGGTGTCTTTCCATCTCTCACCAATCAAAGGGGAAGGTAAAAAGGCAGGCTTTCAATGAGCTGATGTGTATTTTAATAAGTTTACTAATCAGAGTACATATCAATTAGAATGAATCATGTTCATACGTTTAATAGCAAACAAAACTCAATCTAACTCAAGTCCAGCTTTCTTCCATGTTCATTTTATTCAAGGGCATACCTTCTTTTTTCTGCTTTTTTTTCCCCTTCTTTCTCGGACACCTCCAGCCCCCATTGACAACCAAAATGCAGGGCTATAAATGTAAGGGTGCAATACATCATGAGGTAAGTCTAGAGAACATGTCCTCTACCAAAATGCACATGAATCTCTGGTACAGCAAAAATTCCAGAGTCATGCTGGGGTTCTTTTTGCATGCTAAGCAGGGTCAAAAATGTGAGCTCTCTGTGGCCAACCTTATATATCAGATAAGCTCCAAAGTTTAAAGGTTATATTTGTGAAATTGCAGCTGGCTTTCCTGGCACTTGATTCTAGCTCCTGCAAATCAAAGACTCCTAATTGAAAGGCACATCTGACAATAAGCTTAATCTTCCAGTAAAAGAAAAAATTGTGAGTTCTGAATCCTTACTGTTGAAGAGCTGACAGAGAAGTTCAGAGATGGTTGTATAACCAGGGAAAATATGTTTTCCAACAAGATCATAAAGCTTGAATGGTGCAGGGAAACAAATGTAAAGCAAAGGGCTGTCCTCTATTCTGTCTACTTCCCCCACCCCCACCCCCGTTGTACACTTAGCCACTCACCTCTTAGGCAAGGGCTCCTGACTTCCAAGTCAGACTCAAACCCCAAATACCAAGACACTATAAAGTGACATCTTGGCATACTTTGAGATCAGATTGTTTCTGCATTTCACAGTGTGAGGGGTGAGGGGGAGGTGAAAGGGAAAAGCAGCATACCAATGTAGTGAAATCTGGAAACAACAGCACATACACAGACACAAAAAGTTTGCATATTGCACAGAGCGCTTGAAGATCATAAATCTATGCATGAGAAAGACGTAGTGGAAATTTTGGGGGGGATTAGAGTTTATTTTTGTCATCTCTGTGAGACAGCTACTCATTCATCCAGATCACAGCTAAGAAAAAAGCTGGTCACAGAAATTAGCAGTTTCAGCTCAGCAGCGAAGTCGCCAGCCTGTGAAGGCAGAGAGAAATTGACTAATTAGCAATGCGCACTAAAACTTGACGGTTCTTTATAGAGAGAGAGAAGAGAGAGGGAGAGAGAGGGAGAGGGAGGGAGGGGGGGCTCGCTTTTTCCCCTTCTTTCTTCCAAAGATGTTTGAAATCGCAGTCATTTACGCTCGACAATTTTTACAATAGCCTTGAGCCATAATTTTGCGAGTCTCTCCAGCATCCATCCCCCTGTATGGTCTCTCTCTACTGGCCAAGCACGACCGTTTCTCTCCCCAACCGTGGATTTCCTATTACTCTCGTTACGACTCACTGAGCCCCAGGCCCAAGGATAATGATGTGTTGTTTCTTGGTAGCATAATTTGTCACACGTACATTTTTTCTTCTTCTTCTCTTGCAGAAAGCTCTGCTCCCTCTCTCTCTCTCTCTCTCCCCTCTCTCCCTCTCTCTCTCCCTCTCTCTTTCTCTCTTTTCTCCCTCTCCTACATTTTCTTGCTGTTGCTAATTCATGGTGATCAAATGATGTACGACAAAATAAATTGTAAAGAGTGACTGCCCGGAGTTGGGAACCTGAAGGTGTTTTCCCCCTCCCAAGGAGAGAGCAAACCTTTAAAAAGGAAGGACAATTGATTTTGGGGGGGAGCTTAAGTGAGCCCTGACTTTGCAGCTGGTTGAAAGCAGGTAAGTTTCTGGCCTTGTGTCTGCCTTGTGTGTGTATTTTGTTGTGTCTTTTGGGTTGTTGGACGCGTGGGGAGGGACGGGAAGGGAGTCTTTCAGAGGGGTGGGGGGTGATTGTGTGGCAAACGCTCATAAAGAATAAAACTCCTATTGCAAGAAATAAGCAGATGAGGGGGGAAGGCAAAGGAGGAGAGCAAGAAGGAAGGGGAATAGGAAAAGATGGGGGGGAAGACAACGAAGCGGGGAGAGCGAGAGGGAGGTATGATCGAGTCCACTTAAAGGGAGAGACTCTGGGAGATGTTTCAGGAGAGCCAGAGCTTTGGGGGCGGGGGCGGGGGGGGGTGCGGATGCTGCCGGGGGAGGGAGCTCGCGGGAGATTAGGGTCCACCTGGAACGGGATGATAAAGTGAGTCGAGAGGAGCCCAGTCCGGTGGAAATAGGAAGCCGGCGATCCAGGACTGGCGCCAGGCAGGGCAGAGTGAGCCGCAGTGGAAGGCGCAGGTCCGGCGGGATCCCTCTGAGCCGGGCGGCGGCGGCGGCGGCGGTTCTCCCGGGCTGGCGGGCGCGCGGGCCGGGTGTGGGCAAAGGGTCCCTTTCTGCTCAGCCCTAGAAGGTGCAATTACACGTTAAGGACCTGGCGCATCGATCTCGCCCCCCCCCCCATCCTGCCCTCCTCCGCCTGGATGCGGGCGGCTCAGACTTTTTGCACAAGTAGTTCCAGGGCCGAGGGAGTCGGGGTGCCCGAGTTGGGGGGCTCGGGGTGGGGGGGCTGTGCTGAGGGGCTCTGAAGGAAGCTGCGGCTTCGGCGGCAACGCTGGATCCAGAGATCCCGCGCCGAACTGCGCGCCCCCCCACCATCGGATAGCCCCCAGCCCCTCCCCCAATACCTGCCGGTTAACTTGAACTTCTCATAGTTACAGGAGTTAAAGCCACTGCGCCCAGTGCCTGGGAGGGAGAACCGTCCACACGAATCCCACCGGGCCTCCCGGCTCTTGCTCTAAATCCACCCCAGTAGCTCCACTGCCTTCCTCCTCATCTTCCTCGGTGCCGCCCCGCGGGGGAAGGGGAGATACACGCCCGAACTTCCGCGCTTTGAAATGCAGGAGGTGGGGGGAGGCGGGGGAGAGGGGGTCTGGGGCTGGAGGGATTCTCCTGCCAGGTTTAAAGGCGTCTCTGGAAAATTAGCAAAACTGAGTGGTGACTGGGAAGCCAACAGTTTGCGAAGCAGGGAAGCAGGCAGGGCCGGGGTGAGGGAAATGAGCTAGAATTGATAAGGACAGCTCCCGCCTCTGCCTAGTCCACTGAGCTGGTCCTCACCGCGCTCCGCTGCACTTTCCCGGGAGAAGAAAGGGCTTTATCTGCTCCCTCAGACTATTAGTCTAGGAGTTTCTCGGGGCAGCACGGCTAATCGAAGGGGTCCCCAGCTTTTGGAGGGCTAAGTATTGCCCGCCCGCACGCCTGTCGTGTCCCCGTTCCCACCCCCCAAAACTGGACCAACTGCGAAAAGCAAAGCTGCGGGCGCGAGTTGACCTGGAAGCTCCGCCGACGGTCGCCTCTGCGCTCTCGGGCCACCCCCCGGCTCCCCACTCCCCGGCCTCTCCCCGCCCCGGCCGGGCATGGACACGAGCCCACGGGGTGTCTCGGCCTCAGCCGCCACTTTGCCGTCGCTGATGCCACCGCTGTCGCTGCCAAGAGCCGAGCCCGGGTGGTTTTAGGAAAGTGGGGGACGAAGTGTGTGGGCGGTGGCGGGAGGCGTAGTAGGGAGCAGAACGGGCGCCCGGACCCCAGACAGGGCCCTTCTGGTGGCGCTCACGGATCCAGCGCCTTCAGACCTCCTCCGAGGGTCGGTGTCCGGAGGCCAAGCTGAGCACTGATTGTGGTTCTTCGCCCTCCCCTCCCCTCCCCTCCACACCCGTCCCCACGCCGACCCCACCCCACCCCCTCCACTACCCTTCTCCCCTCCCTCCCATCCCCCACCCCTGTCTGCCAGGTCGGAGGAGGGTTTAAAGCCAGGTGCGCCGAGTCAGCTCGCCATGTCCAGATCCGGGGACCGGACCTCCACCTTCGACCCCAGCCACAGCGACAACCTGCTGCACGGCCTCAATCTGCTGTGGAGGAAGCAGCTGTTTTGCGACGTGACCCTGACGGCCCAGGGCCAGCAGTTCCACTGCCACAAGGCCGTGCTGGCCTCCTGCTCGCAGTACTTCCGATCGCTTTTCTCCAGTCATCCCCCTCTCGGGGGAGGGGTCGGCGGCCAGGACGGTCTGGGGCCCCCCAAGGACCAGCAGCCGCCGCAGCAACAGCCGCCGCCGCCGCAGGAGGAGCCGGGGACTCCTTCCTCCTCCCCCGACGACAAGCTGCTGACCAGTCCTCGGGCCATCAACAACCTGGTGCTGCAGGGCTGCTCGTCCATCGGGCTGCGCCTGGTGCTCGAGTACCTCTACACGGCCAACGTGACCCTCTCCCTGGACACGGTGGAGGAGGTGCTGTCGGTCAGCAAGATCTTGCACATCCCCCAGGTCACCAAGCTCTGCGTGCAGTTCCTCAACGACCAGATCTCGGTGCAGAACTACAAGCAAGTGTGCAAGATCGCCGCACTGCACGGCCTGGAGGAGACCAAGAAGCTGGCCAACAAGTACCTGGTGGAGGATGTGCTGCTGCTCAACTTCGAGGAGATGCGCGCCCTGCTGGACTCGCTGCCGCCCCCCGTGGAGTCGGAGCTGGCGCTCTTCCAGATGTCCGTGCTGTGGCTGGAGCACGACCGCGAGACCCGCATGCAGTACGCGCCCGACCTCATGAAGCGCCTCCGCTTCGCGCTCATCCCGGCCCCCGAGCTGGTGGAGCGGGTCCAGTCAGTGGATTTCATGCGCACCGACCCGGTCTGCCAGAAGCTGCTGCTGGACGCCATGAACTACCACCTGATGCCCTTCAGGCAGCACTGCAGGCAGAGCCTGGCCAGCAGGTATGAGACAACAAAGCGGGGGGGGGGGGGGGGGGGAAGAGGCGAGAGGCCGGAGGGAGGGGTGGGGGCAGGCAGGAGGAGGATAGGGGTGGGCTGGGCGGGAGGCTCAGGCAGGCTGAAAACAAACGAAAACAAACAATTCAGACTGTGTGGGGAAAGTTGATTTCAGAGTCCCTGAAAGGTCAACAGGAAACTGGCCTCACAGCATCCCCGAGCTCTAGAAAGCCCACGTTCTCAATATCCCCAGAGCCGGAGATGTGGGACTTGCGGGCTGAAACTGACAGGCAGGTGGGGTCAAAGGCCAGGCAGTTAGAAGTACAGCCTTGGAGCCCTTTTTATCCAGGCTTCCCTCTACATCTCAAAATATGCTTACTTAAGAAAAAGGGTTCTGTGATGAGAAGTCCCCACCCCAGTCCCCCTCTTTCCTGCCTTGGGCAAGCAGAAGTGCCAGGCGATGCTCGAGGAGGAAGGCTTTCATTCATTCTGACACTCAAGTTATTTTCTGTTTTTCAACGACTGGGGTTTGCTTAGAGCTCTGAAAGGCTTTGTCTTTTAGGGTCGCTGTCAGAAATTCTGGCATCCCATACCCAGGCAAACTTTTCTATCTTATGAAAAAGCAAAACCTTTCCTTACAGCAAAGCAAGAGGATTCGGGATGTCAGAGTGAATCCTGCCTAGTAGTTCCCATGTCAGAGGGAAGCACAGTTGAAAACTGAGAGAACTGAGAGGAGGGGAAGGTCATCTAGCTGCAGTTAGGTCTGTACGCCTGCTCTGAAGTCACAAAGAAGTTGGAGAGTTGTTATTGTTGTTGTTGTTGCTATTTGGAATGTGTCCCCTGTGTGTATTGAACGTGGGATTTCCTGTCAAAGTTGAGAGAGAAACAATGCCTTTGAAAAATGCTGCTGAGATTAAAAAAACAAAAAGACTGTTGGAATTGGCAATCATGTTTTATTGGCTCCAATTTTAAACGCCTTTTTTAATGAGCCCTAGCAGAGGGTTGCTTTCTCTTTTTAGAAAAGAGAAGCAGTATCTTCTCAGTTTCTCATGATAAAACATCATGATTCCAGATGCCAGGCTATCCCAGTCTAATCCACCTAAGTGCTATGTTAGAAAGTACACGGTTTAAGAATCCACCATGGCCTTTTCCCACTCAGAACGATGTCTTAAACATGGGGTCCACTTTCTGCAGTCTTATGGAATTAAATGTTTATTTTTTCCATCATGATGTTTCTACCAGACCTAGGTAACTAAACTTTTAGGAAACAGGAAGATATTCTTACAGTTGTTTAGGGAGCACTTGTATTCAGCTGAGGCCCACGGGAGGCATGGGAAATCTTGAACTCACAAATCTTGTAAGTTGATTTTTCTACTATTTTCAAGAAATGAATTGTAGTGTCAGAACATGACAGTTAAGACAATAACACAAATGAGGATCCAAACTCATGTGATTGAATAGTGAACACAGGAGTCCAAGCGACAATAACATGGAATGTATTTTTGTTTTGTAAGAGTTCCAATTTGCCTAAAAATCAAGATGGTAAGCTTAATGTGACAGGAAATGCTACCACACCAAGGAACACTGGTGATCAATATTCTGTTATTTTAACTTTTGTGACTTACACATATACTTAACTTAGCATGTATCATACTATTAAGTTATAGTCCTGAACATACATTTATTCATATTTTTAAATGTACAATCTAGTATAAATTCAGAAACCCAGAAGGATAATAAAATTAAGATTTAACTTGTTCTAAGAGTAATTTGGGGAAATAAGCATTATAAATTTGATCCAATAAATAAGCTTGAAGTCCTCATTGCACTTTTACCTGATAAATATGTCCTAGGTTTCAGTGTTGGAAGAGTTGACTTTCAAAATGCAAAATCCGTTTCCCACCTTAGTCTGGATTTAGCATGCCAGCTGGGGCCTGCTGGCTCTGTCCTGGTGGATGGCTGAGATACTAGGCTGCCTGGCTCCGTGACGACACCGTCCAGCTTCACTGGGCCATATCATTTGAAGGATATGTAGTGGCGTCTGACCACTGAATGCTTACAAGTGTCATGGATGCTGCAAGAATCTGATACTTCTGCCATAGGAAGAAAACTGTATTTTCCTTTAAAAGCGGAAGATACGGAAAATAGTTCATGTGAACCTATTGTTGATCTCAAAATAATATAATTTAGACTTTGTTCCATTATTAGTAACTGAAGCATTTTAATTTCAGGGACTAATTACATTATTCTAATTTTAATTCACAGAAAGAATGCAAGAATAACCACCAAGATCTTAACTTAAATGTAGACAAAAATGTTGTAAGTTGCAACCAATAGTATGATATCAGCCCATTTGTTATAGCATCAGAGCAATATAAAAATGTTCTCTCAGTCTTACATGTAGTCTAACAGAGGGATAAATGTGTTAAACAATTGTTTTTATTGAAGACAATTGAATGGAAGGGCATTGTATTTATTACTTTTTATCCACCTGTAGTCTAAATATGAAAGAGTTCCTCAAATTCAGAGAAGGAGTGGGAAAATTTAAATTGGCCAGTCTGTTGGAATAAGTTCAAAATACAAGCATATAGAATAACTTCAGAAGGAATTTACTTGTTTAAGAATACATGCTATCTATAGAATGTAGGGCTATTAATATAATAACAATATTTTAAATATTTTTTAAATTATTGAGTAATTTTGAATTTTTATTAAGTCTAGAAAAATAAAGCAAACCAAGCATAAAGGCTTTATAAATATGCAAATTAATTTTTATCCTAGTTGCTTAGTTTTTCTGATTATGACATTTATACTCGTATTCATATTTTATTTTAGCAAACTAAGCATTAAGGATATTAAAAATAATAGACTTATTATCTTATATTAAAGTATATATATAACTAATTTAAGACCACAGGACCTGGATGGACAAAAATTAAAATATTTTGAAGTCTTATTTCTTATTTTCATATTGCTTTATTGCAAGAAATGGGACACTTAAGAAATAAGTTTTGAAAAAGTTTCTGGGAAAGTCATTATTAAAGGCTTCTAAAGCAAAAAAATTTAATAGAGTGACATGACATGCAACATTTAGTGCATTAAAAAGTAAATATCAAAAGACTTGTAGTGTAAGTTTAGCTTAAGTAACCCAAAAAGTTTTTTTATTTGTATTTTAAAATTTTTTATGCATAATTTAGTAATTGTCCCAATTAAATCAAATTGGACTGGCTTAATTAACTTCTCTTTTACATTTTCATTGCACCTCCCACAATGTAACAGTTAAATAAATGTTTAGTGAAAGTTGAAGGAACTAAAATTATAAAGTAAGAAAGCCTCAGTGTTACATTTTACCAAAAGTTCTTCAACCTATGTTACTATTGCACATAACAAAAGTCCATTGAACCTCCTCCAGCAGAACACCTGTAATAGAAAAGCATTCATAAAAATAATTATATTTTTAAAATTTCCCACCTTAGTCTGGATTTAGTCTGGATTTAGTCTGGATTTAGCATGCCAGCTGGGGCCTGCTGGCTCTGTCAGCTATCCAGCTGTTACAGTCCTGTATACAGGCCTGTATTGAAGTGTAATTTTGAAGAGATTATATTTTATAGATGATAAAAGGCTACCTTATAAAGATTTCACTTTCTGCAAAACAGTCTATTTAAAGATTTCATATAAATTAATGTAAAAATCTATTTAAACATCAGAAATACTAATTATCTATTTGCTAAAATGACTTGCAATGATTAAAAAGCCATTAGAATTCCTTAAGGCACAGTTTTGATTCCTGGTTTTGGTGCTTAGAAAATGTTTCTTTAAATGTAGGACAATATTTTCTATTGATTCCCTTCCTAAGACCTGAATAACAACCTTAACAAAGCAAACTAATCTTGTGTCCTCGCATCCTCTAAATTGTGATTTCCCTTTATGTCAATTAGATACCCTCAGATAAGAACTTGTTAGGTAGTTAGATTTTGTATCAGAAGTCACTCAACCATTCAGAATACAATTTGTTTATTATCTAAAACAGGACCATTGATTACAAAATTATATCACAGATATGGGAGCCAAATAGTTATATCCTACAATCAAAAAGCAATTAGAGTAGATATTAGTGCATTGCATTGGTTCAGAGGACTTACTGACAATAGTGGACATGTTCAAATTTTAACTCATCTTTGTTTTTTTTCCCCATACTTATGAACACATTGAGGCTCACTCATTACCTTAGCTAATTTCTAAGTATCTCAAATTTCTTATCTTAAAAATACAGTGAAAAATGTTACTTTACTTACAACAGTTACTTCATACCAGGTGATATTCTAAGCCTGTTACAAATATTAAGTTATTTAATGCTCATAATAACCCTAAGGGATGGGTACCATCATTTGTTTCATTTTATGCATAGAAAAACTGATGCACAGAGAAGTTAAGCATTTTGCCCATGGCTGCACAGCTGGTAAGTGGTAGAGCCCAAGTCTGAGCCCAAGCAGTTGTGGCTCTTGAGTCCGTGTTCTCATCCATGGTGTTCTGCTTCTTACTATGAGCCTCTCTATTCTATCATATAATCTGGTGATTGACCCTAGAGTTATATGTAGGTTTAAGACTTCCTTTTTGGAAAGACATTTGTGAGGGTTAAATTTTAATGTATCTGACTTTAAAAGAAGTTAAGGACATGTATTATTCTGGACCAAAGGTCAGCTTTTTTGTTTCTGTAAAAGGTCAAATAGTAATTATACTTGGCTTCAGGGTCACACTAATCACACTAACTCTGTTGCAGCTACTTCACTCTTCCTTGGTAGCACAAACACAGCCACGGACAATACGTAAATGAATGAGCATGGCTACGTTACAATAAAACTTCATTTGTGAGCATTGAAATTTCATGTAATTTTCACATGTTATGAAATATGATTCTTCTTTTGATTCTTTTCCACCATTTGAAAATCTAAAAACCATTTTGTGTTGGGGGGGTGCTGTATAAAAACAGGAGGCAAGCTGGATTTGTTCTGTGAGTCATAGTTTGCCAAAACCCATTTTAGGCACTTGGGATACATCAGTGGACAAAATGGACACAAAATTTTGCCCTTATTCTAGTGGAAAGAATCCCTCTGGTGTTCTTGCTTCTGTTTGGAAGGAATTCAAATCTAAATAATTCTATTATGCTAAGTTAAAATTTCAACTTTCTGTAGTAAGACTTAAGAATTTGAATAGCAACCCCAGGAAGGTAAATGGTGATTAATTAAAAGAGTGAACGCGTTGCTCATTTTTTTCCAACATACTGGATATAGAACCAACTAACATAGATTGGTCATTATTCAGAATAGGCTTTAATATCATTGATATGGTATTTTAATGATTTCCAGGAGGAAAGGTACATTTAACACACTGCTTTCTGAGACTGACATGTACATATCGAATAAACGAATCTAGGCATATGAATGAACATGTGACCAATTATTCTTCTAAATGCCAACCTGTATCTCCAGCTGCTGTGATCAAAGGGCATTCTTGGCAGGATTCCTGACTTCTGAGTGCATCAGCTGGATTGACTATGTCTATAGAACCTCCCTGCCTTCTCCAAAGTGGGTAACCTCTGGAGGAGCGTGCGTGCTGCTGTAGGTTTGGCTTATGTGCTTATCTCCCCGACTGGATCAAGTGCCTGGACTTGACCCCAAAGTGTGAGTTCAGTATGAATGCGTATGGGTCTTAAATATAATTGTGGTGGACACTTAGGATTTGTTTCAGTTTCATGTGAATTGACAAAGCCAATGAAAGATAAAAATGGAGGTAATTTTAAAGATGATTACATACACACACACATACACGCACACAGCTGCTGTTTGCCAGTAATAATGGTACCTGTCACTAATGGAGCACCTACCATGAGTGAGCTTGACACATTACTTACATTCTTTCTAGTCCTTTCAATCTTTTAACATATTAGACAGTTGAGGCTCAGAGAAAATAAGTAAGTTGTCCAATTATCTGAATGATGTTGAGTTGGGAGTCAATTGTCATCATCTGAAGAATAGTCTCTTATTATGAGTGCATATTGTACATATGGCCTCTATGAAAAGCAAACTCCAATCTACACCTCCCATGTCTTTGTTTTACCACAGCACAGTAGTGATTAAAAGTTCCAACCCTCTAACGCATCTTCAAACCACCCAACCAATGAAGAAGAGTGAGAGGAAGATAGTAGAAAGCCCAGATTTTTTCCTACTGGTCTACCATACTCAATTATTCGTTCTGAGATTAAGGGGTTAAATAATGAGATTGCTGAGATTATCACTATGATACTGACTTACTAAAAATAAGATGAGCCAATATATTTTAAATAAATCAATAAAAATAAAAACTTTTCAGCTTAACTCTGAAAAATAATTGTGAAAATAAAACAAACCAAAACAAAGCCTTGGAGCTCGTATTGGAACCAAGAGATTGCCCCCAGCCCCCTAGATTTCTGTGCACTGGAGTCCTAGAGAAGCTATCAGCTTTGTTTCTGTGAAGACAAGAGAAAGCTCTTCACATTGGTGATACTTACAGGTGATAAATACAACAGGTAGAAGCCAGAATTATAAAAATACTCGTATGTTTTAATAACAGAAAATAAGATTAGTCTAATTGAAAATTTATTCTGCTTATCTTTTGTTTCAAGAAAATCATTTTAACATTCGCTACACTGTAGTGTTTATGCCTTCTGTCATTCATTTGGAATTTCAGAAAATATATTCAGTGCTATGTCATTTCCATCAACATCCAAGTTAATTCTTGATGCATGAATTACTAATGATTTCTCTTAAAAAAACCAAACAAATAAGCACTGTTATGATATGGGCAGGACAGTGAGTTAACCAGGGGAAGGACTCTCGGTTGTAACATATAGTGAGTATGTCTATTTTACTGTAAATATCAAAAGGGCTTATTTACTCGCAAGTATTAATGACAATCAGGTTAGAACTATTTGCAGCATTAGAAGTAAAGCAGAAATGCACTAGAGAAAGCTTATTGTAGTTGGGAAATGAAAATAGCGAATATTTGTGATAGAGAGAAAATAAATCAAAGGGAAGTAAAAAGAAAAAACAGCAGTAACAAAAATGCAAGGAAATATGGGAAATCAAAGAAATTATTAAGATATAAACCATCTGAAAAAGAAAGAAAAAGAGAACTAGTAGTAAAGGAGGACGGGCAAGAAAATTCTAGAGTTTGGAGAGTAGACGCTCAATATTTGCTGGACTAATAAGCACAAATTAAGAAGCATTTAAGTCACTACATAGTGAACATATAATTTGCAGAGTTATAGACAAAGTTCCACTAAAAGGAAAAAAAACCTCTTTTCCTCAAAAGAAAAAAATCTCTCAACAAGAAAAAAATGGTCAGTCATGGACCCTTCACTCCTATAATTTGATTCAGTTCAATAATTATATATTTGTAATCTGAGTTAAGATGTTTTATAAATAACTCTTTGTTCTTGCGCTAGATAATGCAGTAGCTTCAGAAGCATCAGGGTTTAAAGGGGCAGTCTGTTATGCCAACAGGAGGAGATGAAAATGTAACTGTATTCTTTGTAAATCTTGATTCTCAGTATAATTAGAGCTGGCAGCAGACCTGAGAAACAAGGGGACCTTCATGACCTTGGGCACATTTTCTAAACCCATGCCCATGGCCGTGCCACGCCCACGGTGGGAATTTGGGATGATGCGTCGAATTTACCACTAACAAGAAGTTCTGCCACGGAATATCCCCCAAACTTATGCTGAACGTGTATAACACACCAAACTCTGTGCTGTGCTCTGAGATACAGAGTGAAGAAGACAGACACATTCGTGACTTCACGTGGTTTACCGTATAAGGAAGAAGAAATAAGTACACAGATTAATCACACGGGTAATACATGCTATAGATTGGAAAAGTGCCATTTGCTGGGAAACGGTATAACACAGTGCTGTAACCTTGTCGGAGTGGCCGAAGAGTTCTTTCTCTACAGAAGAGGTTTAAGATGAACTTTGAGAGATGAGATATCCAGAATAGTGGGTCTGGGGGAAGGCAGGGTCTGCAGGTGGGGAAGGCATAAGCTGAGAGAGGAGTACGTACACGAACACCAGGCGGCAAAGAGTTCGGTACCTTGCAGGGGCTGAAAGGAGGTGTGTGTGGCTAGAGATTGTGCAGGGAGGGTTGTCCAAATCGTAGAAGAAGTTGTGGGCTGTGCCAAGGATTATCCACTGCATGGATGAATTCCATATGGAAAAATCAGCATGCTTTTATACTTGAACTGAGTAAATGATCAATACTATATTGGAAACACTGCCGCCTTTGAATTCGTAAACCTAAGTGTGTATCTTAGCTCGACTTTAGCTGAGTCCCAAATCAGTAAAATGGGTTAAGAATTATAGTTCACCTTCCTGGGGTTTTGGTAAGGATCAGCTCAGAACGTGAAAGAACTCCAAACAGAAAGTGCTAGTTGTAATTGATTTCTTTTTAATTTTAAAAGATACACTAAGCAAAGTTACCTGAATACGTTTTTGCCCATCTAGAAAACTCTTGAACATATTTGTGATTTCACTGATAGCACAGAAATAGTCAGACTTCTAAGGACCTAAGAGTGAAGTTGGAGGGACTCGAAGGTGAACACAAGGTCATAGAAGGAAGTGGGAAAATCAGAATTTTTGATTGCTCTCAGCAATTTATATTTCATTCCTGGAAATGATGGTCTTTTTAGGTATAAGAGTCTCCATTTCTTCCTTTCACAGAGGAGAGTCCCTCCTCTTTTTAATCTCATACATTCGATGTAGGGCTTCGTTTGCTGCCGCTCGCAGAGCCTCTGGCGTCCAGCGTCTGGCTCTCTGCTCCCACAGCGCCTGCGAGCGGGTTGGTAAGTTACACCTGCGCAGGGACCGGAGCTTCCTCCGAGCTCAGCTGGGCCACCGTATGGAGACTGGCTCACTGGAGGCTGCAGAGAAGTGAACTGAAGAATTACAGTCGGTTTCACTTCCCTGCCTTATGTGCCTTCAGGTGCCTCTGAAGACAGACGAGGCCAGTGAAATGGAGAGGAGGACGAAGAGAGAAAGACCTAGGTTAGAAAAGAAGAGTCCTTGAAAATGTAGAGGCATCGTTGAAAGATGCGGAGGGACGGATGTGTTTGCGTGTCTGCGTGCGTAGCCCCAGACACTGCGTACTGCGGGCTGCCAGCTTGAAATTTTCTGTACGTCTTCTGAGAGGTGTTTTTATGAGCTAAAGGTCTATTTTGCGTGTGGGTGGGGCCGGGACAGTCAAAGATTCACAATCTGGCACTGAGTGAGGAGTTACTGGGTTGGGAGGGTCAGTTTTTTGCCAAAAAGAAAATAGTCGTATTTTGTAAATCCTGCTTAGAACAAAGCAGCAGACTCTGTCTGGCCCTGATTTTTAGCACCCCTCAGAACCAAGCACACCGGAACATCCTGGGCAAATGGAAAGGATTAGAAGAGGGAATGGAAAATCTGTGTCAGAGAGGGAAACTTCGAAGGAAGAACTTTAATGCTTTAGGATGAACACCAGGACCTCGGCACTTCCTACCCCATATGCATTAACAGGGGGCCATGGATACTGTGAGGGATCCCAGCCAATACTGGTGTGTTGTAGAGGCAGAAGTGTGAGCCTCCTAGCAGGGACCAATTTGGTGGATTGGTTACTATGACAACTGTACCACTACTGTCAGTGGCAATTCCTGTAAACTCCCTGTCTTAAGGTTTTCACAAGGGTTCACTCCAGAATAACATCTGTAGGTACAGACTACAGAATAAAGCTAGGAGATATAGGTACGGAGAGAAAGAGACTATGACATAATAGGAGGTACAGATAAAAATGTTATGTTATAGTGCAAATATCTTAAACAGTTCTATTGCATAGTAATTAAGACCTAAAATTCAGACAGATGCAGGTCAAATCCCACCTTGACCACTTAAAAGCTGGCTGTCTTTGGGGAATTTACTTAATCTTCTTTCAGATCGCTTACCTCTGAAATGTAGATAATGATACCCACCTCATCAGGGCAATTCTGAATGTTGGAAGAATGTATGTATACACTTAACACAGTACCAGACAGTAAATACTTAATCATTGATAGCTTTTATTCTTATAGGAATAGTTCTGTTTATATCCAATTTGCCTTTCTGTTCACTTGTTAGGACTCCTAATTCCAGGAGTCCAGGATGTTCATTCTAGAGCCAGATTCTCACAGTCTGGGTCCCAAGTGCTGCTCTGATAATGATAAGGTTTAGCTGACAGTGTCCGTTTTATCCACCTTTGAGTAAACTACAGAGCTGAGGCCAGTCCTGAGTCTGGTCCATTCCCTTGTTCTATCCATGTCAGCAATTGGAAAAGTTAGAAAAGCCTTTGTGGATTCAGGTTGAACAGCTTTTTGGAGGTGTAATTTACATCCAACACAATTTACCCATTTCAAGTGTACACTCCAAGGAGCTGTAGTATATTCAGTGTTTGCCACCATCACCACAATTAATTTTAGAACATTTTTACCACCCCCTCCAAAAAGACCCCATACCTATTAGCAATCAGCCCCCATCTGCCCTTGCCCCTTGCAGGTGTAGGCAACCACTAATCTACTTTCCGTCTCCATAAATCCATAGATTTCCTTATTCTGGACTTTTCGTGTGGAATATGGCATCATGCAATATATGGTCTCTGGAGGTGGCTCCTTCCATGCAGCATAAGTTTTCAAAGTTCATCTATGTTGTAGCATGTAACAATACTGCATTCCTTTTTATGGCTAAATAATATTCCATTGTATGGATAAACCACACTTTATCCATTCGTGGATGGACATTTGGTTTGTTTCCACTTTTTACTATTATGAATAATGCTGCTATGAGCATTTATGTACAAGTTTTTGTGTGAACATATGTTTTCAGTTCTCTTAGATACATACCTAGGAGTGGAATTTGCTGGGTCTTATGGTATCAGTTAACACTGAGCAGATGTTTAACTTTTTGAGGAACCGTCAGAATGTTTTCCAAAGCATCTGCACTGCATTCTCACTAGCAGTGTATAAAGCCTCCCATTTCTCCACATCCGCGCCCACACTTAATACCTGCCTTTTTGACTGTAGCCATCCTAATGGATGCAAAGTGCTATCTCACTGTGATTTGCATTTCCCTAATGGCTAATCATGCCGAGCATCTTTTCGTGTGTTTATTAACCACTTGTATATTTTTTGGAGAAAAGTTTTTTTCAACTCCTTTGGCCATTTTTTAGTTTGGTTATTTTCTTTTTCTTATTGAGTCGTAAGAGTCTTTTTGGCATTTTTAGGAGGGCTTCTTATGGTTCCTAGATCACAGCTGGGGGCACCTTCTGCAGGAATTGGGTATTCCATTTGACAAAAATGAAAATCAAATGCATGCACATGTACAGTGGAAAATTCTCTAGATACTTTCATAAGGCACATATGTCTTATTAAAATTCTTGGTTTTTAGTGTGGCAGAGGAAACTATCTGTGGTTGGTGTTTGTTTTCTTCTTCATTTGATTATTTTGGCTTTATGTTGATTTAGGCATTATATTCCTCAAGTGGTAGTTGCACTTGGTGTAGCAAATCTTTTATTCAAAGAAAAAATATTTATTACTCAAGTTATTTATTTACATTGTCTTAAAGGCACATCAGAAAGTTTTATTCAAACTATGTTTATACGATAATTATTTTAGGGAAATGAGGTAAAATTCTTTGACTGCCAAGACAGTGATGACTCATAAGAACCACTGAAGAAGAAGAAATTTTTTAATAAAACCTGAAAAACAGATGCTCTTATTCGAAAGGGGATGCAAAAGTGTTCCTTGTGGGGGTGAGCAGGAAACAGCACAGCCCAGGATTTTCAGTCATGGCTGACATTCAACTGAGGGCTTCCCTATACGTATCACCAAGGCGGTTTTTGACATGGAAAAGCTAAATTCATCATGAGAATAACTTGTCCGGTTTCATCTTCCTTTGCTACAGTGTCCTTGCAATTTTCCTTAGGGACAAAAAATATCGACTGCTCTTGACAAGAAATTACTTTTACTACTCTTAGTAGGTTAGGTTACTTCATTGACTCTTTTTTTTTTAAGTTTTTAATTTATTCATTTATTTTATTTTTCGCTGCACCATGCAGCATGTGGGATCTTAGTTCCCTGACCAGGGATTGAACCCAGGCCCACGGCGGTGGAAGCGTGGAGCCCTAACCACTGGACCGCCAAGGAATTCCCATAGGTTACTTCACTAACTCTTGCTTTGAGTGTATGGATGTGGCAGAATGTTCAGCAAATCATTTCCTGAGCTTAATGTTTATGCTTCCAGATGGAACAATTTCTATTTTGATTATGAATCTCTTTGAACAATCAAATTCTTGCTTTCTGTTAAAAGAGTTACATGTCTATTACACGACAAAGAAGACTTGAGGCCACCATCATAGATCTGAGTGCAAAGCAGTAGAAATTTTAACGTGGATTTCTTATCTAGCTATTCAAAGGGACCAAGTGTTATTAAAAGCATGTGATAACTTCATAGGTTTTAGTAGCACTACCAACAGATCCCAGGTAAGCAGATAATTGCCTAAATTAGTCACTTTGTGTGTTTAGAAGGCAGGCACCTTCTTCCCTCGGCAGAATTATAGAGAAGATACCTAATTCAAGGTAGTCAGTTCAGAACCCTGAGAAGCCCAATAAACTTCATCTGTCACTCAGACATTATTTTTATTTATTTATTTATTTATTTTTGCGGTACGCGGGCCTCTCACCGTTGTGGCCTCTCCCGTTGCAGAGCACAGGCTCCGGACGCGCAGGCTCAGCGGCCATGGCTCACGGGCCCAGCCGCTCCGCGGCACGTGGGATCTTCCCGGACCGGGGCACGAACCCGTGTCCCCTGCATCGGCAGGCGGACTCTCAACCACTGCGCCACCAGGGAAGCCCTCAGACATTCTTATATTCAAAATTTGGAAAGAGAAAGCAGACAAAGCAAAACTGAAATAGTTAAACACCACTTTGTTGCACTCAAACTGAAGATCTGTGATTGCTCCAGAGTTAGGCAGCAGCAATCAAAAATCCATTCCAAAGAAGGGGCACCCCCTGTGCAGGAAGAAGCCCCTCAAGTCTTGCATCAGCCTTCTCAAACTGAGAGCCCAGGTTCCAGAACATGATAGTCTTTTTGACCTAGAAAGAATAATCTCACCTCAGAAAGATTTTTGTGGAGAGTGCTTCCCATTTTTTATGGCAAGGAAACTTTAGAATCTCAGAGCATGAGAAACGTTTAAAATGTCTGAAAGCACAAAGAAATGTATGTCTATAGCTTTACAGACACTAATTAGAGTCTGCCACAAAAGCTTATGGGAATCACTTCTCTCCTTTATCCATATCTGTTCTTATCCCTCCTAGTCGCCCTCCCTTCATTGGAACATTGTTAACCATTAACATTTACTGCATATGTAAGTAGGCGAGCACCAAGCAGAGGAGGAGATAAGGAGTCTGCCTCCCATATTCCAAATTCTCCATACGGTGAGGTTGGCTGCTATAAAATACAGCTGTTGTGTGGTGAAATTAAGACCATCCTTTCTTAAAGCAGTGTGCAGGTTTTGACCATTGAAGCCTCCTTCTCAAGTGTCAATTCCCAAAAACGAGTGTGAGAGCCATTGGCATCATTCTGCCCTGTGTTTCTGTTGGCTGGTTAGTTCTGTTAAGGACTGTATTAGTCTGCTCGAGCTGCCATAACAGAATAAATATGGACTAGGTAACTTAAACAACTGAAATTTGTTTTCTCACAGTTCTAGAGGCTGAAAGTCCAAGATCAAGATCCAGCAGGGCTGGTTTCTGGTGAGGGCTCTCTTCCTGGTTTTTAGACAGCTGCCTTCTCACTGTGTGCTTGCATGGCCTGTCCTCTGTATGCAGAGATGGGGGGTGGGGTGGGGAGAAGAAGAAGGGAAACTTTGGTGTCTCTTCCTCTTCTTATAAGGACACCAGTTCTATCAGATGTAGGCCCCACCCTTATGACCTCATTTCACCTTAACTACCTCCTAAAAGCCTTATCTCCAAACACAGTCACATTGGGAGTTAGGACTTCAACATAAGAATTTGGAGACAACACCATTCAGTCCAAAACAAGGGCCAAGAATAGAACACAAGGAATTATAAAACAGGTTCGAGGCGCTAACTGAAATGTTACTTTTCAACTAGATCTATACAGGCAAAATTATCTAGGCAGATGAGCAATTATCCAAGTCAGCAATGTGTTGATAGATCCTCCAATAATACAAACCTAGAAGAGAAAAAAAAGTACAGATCTGTTTTCCTCAGCCCCATAAAATCTTGCCTAGATCAGTAGTTCTTTTTTTTTTTTTTTTGTGGTACGTGGGCCTCTCACTGTTGTGGCCTCTCCCGTTGCAGAGCACAGGCTCCGGACACGCAGGCTCAGTGGCCATGGCTCACGGGCCCAGCTGCTCTGCGGCATGTGGGATCTTCCCGGACCGGGACACGAACCCGTGTCCCCTGAATTGGCAGGCGGATTCTCAACCACTGCGCCACCAGGGAAGCCCATAGATCAGTAGTTCTTTGAAGAATCAACCATAGAGCTTTTTTATTGAAACATATCTTCCCTAGTCCTACCCAGAGATTCTAAATAGATTGATCTGGAGTGTGGACCCAGGAACCTGCATATTTAACAACTTCCTGGGTGATTTTGGGACCGCACTGTGAAAATCACAAGACTAAACAGATGCTTCTGTTTTCCAATTTGCTACGTATCTATGGACGATGGAAGAAAATACTGATTGCGATTTACTGGAAGATAAGTTTAAGGAAAATTTGTTGCAAAATTAAAAGAAATCAGATTCACTGACATGAGAAAAAGGGAAATGAGTCTTAGGGAAAGTTATTGGAATTACCGGACTCTAGGGGATTTGTTTCCGGATGATGAAATTTGGGTACCTACTGTGCTAGAGAATTTTCAGGATAATTCAAGCTGCACAGTATAGAGTCCACAGTTCAGCTTCAGAGAATGTGGTGAATTTTCCCAGAATAATTTGTTTCTGCCTGTCAGAGATCTGATGATTGTAAAGGACAGTGTCAGGGATTGGCTGATCGGTGACTGCAAATTCCCCTTCCTGGGGGTACGTTGGAGAGCCTCCCAGATCCTGCAGATCCCTCGAGCCAGGGTTTCCTTTATCACTTAGCCCCTCCAGGGTTGGTGAAGCAGCAAAGAACAGGCTCCCCACAGGGAGGGAGAGGAAAAGAAGAGGAAGATAAGAAATTCCTATTTCACCCACCACAGTGGGGTGTCCCTAAGCTGGATCCCACAAGCCACACCTCATCATCTCCACATCTCACACCCCAGGCCTGCCTCAGTCCCTCACGGCTTCTCTACCCCAAAATAAGGATAACTTTCATTTATTTTAATCCCAGGCTGATTTCATAACATTATTCTTCCCCTAAAAATAAATTCTGGGCCCCTGTAGAGGGTATCAGCTACAACTCCCTTTTCTTGAAAATGGATACCTATTTATTGCCATGAATATTCCAAGAGAAGCATGGGGTAATACATTCAGTTACCAACTAACTTTTCTCCCTGTCTCTCTGCACGACCACTCCTGCAGTGATGCTCCAACTGGCAACAGCCTGCCTGGCGGGAGGCTGGCTCCTGTTACTCAGTACGAGCTTCCTACTTTCCCCATGAGAAATCTTTCCCTGGAGTTAGAGGAATGGACAAAATCAGTCTCTAGACCCATTGAGGTGTCAGTCAGGCCATTGTTCCCTCATCCTGAATGGCTGAACTTCTATTTGGGGAACGTGATTTTGTTAAAGATTCATTTTTACTGTTAGGTCTGGAACTGTCAGATACAAGTAATTTCAGTGGGAGGTATGTAACATCCTGAACTTGGATTTTCAGCGTCATCATGTGATCTTGCGTCTTTCTGCACTTTGTCTTGTGCAGCAGGTACCAACATTTCCTCAGGTCAGGAAGTCACTCTTTTCTCTTCAGAAAGGCGGCCAGATGGGAGGGAGAGAGAGAGAAGTCTCAGTAATGAGATTGGTTCTCAAGAGGCAGCGTAGTCTAATAATTGGCCTTTATTAGGGGTTTAAACGCAGGCATTACTTAGGAGTCCATCACTGGCATGAGAGTGATGCTTTATCGCTTTTCATCACTAGGCTACACAGAGCTTGAATAGCTCCTTGGTGACAGGCTGCACAGAAGCACTTCTCTCTTGAGTTTTTTCCTATGACACAAACATTGGTGTCCCTGCCAGCGTGTTGGGTGGCATCTGTTTTAGTGAGTAGGGAGACCCCGAGTCCCACTTGGAGGCAGGAGGATTAGTCGAAGAGGTCATACTTGCCACACAACTTCCTCCCAGGAATAGGGAGGATTAATGAGATGCTATTCCCATTGCAATTCATGCTCCTCAGAAAGTCACTATGTACTAGGTATTAGAATTAGAGATTATATAGGTAATCAAGCAAAGAAGATATGCAACTACTTCTAGTTACCAAAGGAAGCTTTCAGCTAGGAGGTTGGGGGCGGGTGGAAATGCAGTGAGTATAAAGTTGGCTGGAAGCCATTTTTCCTCATGAAGCAAAGGACAAGGAGTGAAGTGTGAAATGCTATGTACAGTATAAAGATAGACCCATTCTGGCTTATGAACTAAGCCTTGGGGAGGCTTACATTTCATGGATTCAGATGAGGACCTTAAGACACTTCTGTCATATCTGCCTCTGCCATCATGAACCAGTCTACAGCTTTGGTGTCCAGAGAAATGTGGCAAAAACATCAGTAAACTACCCCACCTGCATGCTGGAGGAACCGGTGACATTCTGAGTTCAGTATGTGTCAGTGAAGAATTGTGGAAGAATGTCCTAGTGTGCTACGGGGGCTGGGGTGAGAAGTGAAGGAGTGGGAAGATGGTTCATTACAATTGTAACATGCAAGGCTCCAGTCATTCAACATGTTGAGCTTCTCATGGTCAAACCTATAAGAAGGGGCCAAGTTGGAATGTGACTAGGTTTTCAGAGTCACAGGATTTTAACATGTGTTAGAAGTAAAACACAGTTAACCCATGAAGTCCATGATTCATAAATATAATTGCTAGAACAATGATTGTATATTAGAACCACACAGAAAGCTTAAAAAGATTTTTAAAAGACACCGATGCTGGGTCCCACAGTAGATCATGAAATCAGAATCTCTGAGAGGCACCCCGACCCTAAATATTTTATAAAAGCTCTCCCAGGTGGTCCTAAAGAGCAGCCGCCATTGGGAAAGACTAGAACAGACTAGGGATTAAGCATTTTAAAGTGATCAGTTTTAAATAAGATATTAAGTAAATAATATACGGATATGGCAAAGATCATTAAAGCCCTGTATTGTGCTAATAACTGAAATTGGGTAAACTTCCCCGTATCGTGGGTAGCCCCCATTCTGGGGGACAACACTGATCCTAGGTAGCAGGTTAGATTTGGGGGTTAATCAACAAGACTGTCTGTTCTCCAATGTCACCCTCTGACTCTTCCACATTTTGGTTCAGAAACATGGCTTTTCCTCTTTCCCTTTTGCCTTTTGACACCCCCATCACCACACCCACTGACTAGACCTTAAAACAGATGAGGAAAAAAAAAGGATGATAAGAATCTGTAATGACATATATCTGGATTAGTGGGATTGCAAATGACTTTGACTCTTTTCACCAGTTCGTTCTTTTATTCATCATTTCTTCATTCCTACAACAAGCATTTACTGAGTACCTATGTAGTACTAAGTCCTTTTTGTGTTTAACTATACTTAGAATTTTTCTCAGTGAGCCTGTGTTGTCTTTATGATCAAACGAATCGTAAAGTTACTTCCATTTTAGGAAAACTAAATACTGTATATGACTGACCATTCTCCAGTTACCACGCAGCCAGACTCCTGGCGGGAGATAAAGTGTCAGAAGATGGAAGCAAAGACATTTTCAGCCGTTCCTGAGAATCACAGAAGGGTTGTGTACGAAAGCCCTAGAGACATTTCCTCTGTGAAATGGAAGAAATAAAACCCATCCTGAGGCACTGGAAAAGGTGCCCAAACCCTTTTTCCTCTATTCTTTCATCTGTTAAATGGGGATAATGATACTTTATGTTTACCTACCTCAGAGAGGCATTACCAGGTCTATTTAAAGGCTCTTCTGATGAAAGCTGCTGTGTAATTACCAAGAACAGCTATGATAAAAAAAAAAAAAAAAAAAAAAACCTAAATACAACAGCAAATCAGCTGGAACAAGTTCTCCAGGGAGTTTACTTCTCTGGAAAAACTTAAGAAAGGGGTAGCAGCTCTCCTCTGGCGACTTTTGGGTACCCTTCTAGCTGGAAGTTTAGGGAAGGCTAGCTGATCTGGAAAGTCTCCTCCTGGCTACTGATTTGGGATCTTTCTCTGTTTACTTTTCCCCCATGGTCTAAGCAGTTTCCATCTGAAATTCCTCTTTCAAGTTTTTCAGATCTTAACTCAGAAACTGTTTTATCCGTGAAAAGAATCTCAAGCAAGGCAATTACCTATGACAGAGAAAGAGAGAGAGAGTGTTTGAGAGAGACAGAGACAGAGACAAAGAGAGAAAAGGGAGGCTATAATGTAGAGGATATGTGCATTTTATCGAGGATAAGTAGTGGGGAATTCTTTGATAGTTTATAAAAAGAGGACCGAAGTAATCGATCATTAATGTCAGGCTTTGCTGAAATTCATTTGACAAAGCATGTAGGGTAAATTAGATGGGAGCAGAAGCTCACAAAGCGAGGACATCACTATTACAACCGCTCAAGAGAAAGTCAACCTAGCTGAATCAGGCTACTGGCAGTTCGGTTGAAATGAAGAGATATATATTCTTTATATTGGAGTATATTTGATTAACAATGTTGTGTTATGTTCAGGTGTACAACAGAGTGATTCAGTTATACATATACATGTATCTATTCTTTTTCAAATTCTTTTCCCAATTAGGTTGTTACAGAATACTGAGCAGAGTTCCCTGTGCTATACAGTAGGTCCTTGTTGATTATCTATTTTAAATATAGCCGTGTGTACATGTTACAGCTCTAGAATCCCTAGGATTTGGTACAACATTGACTATAGCAGGAAACTGAGAGAAGAGTCAAGATTACCATACGATTTGGAGAGTTGGATATCATAAGGTTTGGGGACTTCCTTAACAGAAAGAGATGGCAGCCAAGAATGAGTGGGTTGAATTTATGAATGAGATCTAGACCAATGCCATTGTAGGAAGCCCAGTGGTTTTATATTTTTGTTAAACTTGCTTGTGCAGTAAATATTCTGACTGTTTATAAACGGTGCACCTATGGTACCTGAAAAGGCTTCTAAACAATAAAAGAAACTGCCAAAATTCCAAAGATGGATGTTCAAGTGAGTGCTTTGTAAGCTTAATAATTATGCATAATAATATTGTCATTTATCGATTGATTACTATGGGAACTACATACATATTTTCCATATGCAACTCAGATGTCAGCTGGTGGCTTTTCAGTTCTGGTAAAGATCTGGTAAAATTGTTGCAAACCCCTTCAATCCAAAGGCCTGTGGAAATCCAAAACCTTTGTCTCTGTGACTCCCTAGGGCTTTACATCTTCCCGAATTTCCCTGCCTCTGGATCACTACCAAACACCACTGCTGTACCACCAGATGTGAAATTGCCCATTCACTCGCCGCTTGTATAAAATGCTAAGCCATCATAGGGTTAGCAAAGTTCACTGAAGTTGGAAAGTCGTGGGAAAGAGGCATAACTTCTTCCAGTCTTCTCCAGCCTCTCCCTACTGGATCATGTTGGGAGCATCAGTTTTTTTTGTTGTTGTTTGTTTTTATACATTTATTTATTTTTTATTTATCTATTTTTGGCTGCGTTTGGTCTTCTTTGCTGGGCTTGGGCTTTCTCTAGTTGCGGCGAGTGGGGGCTACTCTTCGCTGTGGTGAGCGGGCTTCTCATTGTGGTGGCTTCTCTTGTCGCGGAGCACAGGCTCTAGGCATGCAGGCTTCAGTAGTTGTGGCTTGAGGGTTCTAGAGTGAAGGCTCAGTAGTTGTGGTGCACGGGCTTAGTTGCTCCGCGACATGTGGGATCTTCCCGGGCCAGGGCTTGAACCCGTGTCCCCTGCATTGGTAGATGGATTCTTAACCACTGCACCACCAGGGAAGTCCTGGGAGCATCAGTTTTTGTCTCCCCTCACGGTGCAGAGACATTCATCTTTAAAGGCAACAGCAGCACAAAATGCCCTTCGTTGGTTGAAGAGACTAGCTCTAGGAGGTGATTTTGTTTACGAGTTGCAGCCATTTCTTTTCCAAATTATGCTTAAATGACTTCATTTAACCCTCACAACATTCCCACTTTACAGATGAGGCAACTGAGGCTTCAAGAGGTTGAATACCAGCCCAAGTATATAAACGTATGAAGTGGTAAAAAGAGAACTTCAGTCCAGGTCTGGCTGATTCTTAAATTAAAATTAACTTGGCCTTTAAAAGATGGAATAATTATTATCTACCCCCATTTACATTGCCCCTTCGAAACTGCTTAGTTTTTCCATTACATTTTTGTTTAAAAAAAAAAATGGTGATACACCTCTGAAGACCATATATGGGGAATTACAGAGTAAAAATCCCAGTATTTATGTATCATTTCAGAGAGAATGAGTTGGGATGACTAAAATATCTAAACCATGGAAATGTGATGCTATTGCTTCTAAGTGATACAATTTGGATGGGGACATGGGCTACTCGCTTATCAAACCTGCAGCTTACACAAAGGAATAGCTATACTGACGATGATGGCGATGAGAGGAGGATGGTGATAGCATTTAATTAGCACCACTGTAAATGCTTTGCATATATTTTTTTTAAGCCTGAAGATGAAACAAACCTATGCCTTAGGTCTATTCTTATCCCAGTTTTACACACGAGATTCAAGAGGACAAAGAAGCTAGCCCAAGGTCACTCATCTCAGAACAGCTGAAGCCAAAAGTCTCACCCCAATTGTGAGACCTACACTCTTAACAACCAGGCTGTCCTGCTTGGAGAATTGTGATATTTCCAATAGATGTCCCCACTAGAATGGAAGTAACTGCCACGAAGAACAGGGAATTTATTCCTCTTATTCGCACCATGACCTTTAGTGTTTAGAACATAGTAGAAACTGGAACATAGTAGAAACTCAATTAATAATTGCTAAATGATAAATTAATTGAAACAAAGTGTCTCAATCAGTAGAGGGTATAAAAGCATTTAAAAAGGGTAATGCATTGATATTTAAAATACTTAACTAGAAGAAAGATAGGATAGGGAAAAGCCTGACTTGACAACCTGGGTTGGTTTTTTTAAAAACAATCTGTGTTTGTAGTCAGCTGGAACCAGCACTGCATTGTGACAGCTGAAAGACCATTGTGATTTTTAAAAAGCCTTAAAAAGATACATCACATCACATATCAATATCGTATTTGTTATATTGTGTACAGTTCTAATAAGGTACATTGAGTACATTTTTAATAAGGAAAATGGAAATTTTTTCAGAAAGAAATGGACATTTTCAACATGCTAAAGAGAAGACATATAGCAACCCTCTGCCGTTATCGGAGGTGCTGCCACGACAGCACCTTGCTCTTTTTCTCTGAAAGACTTTGGCAGATTCTCAGCTCAGCATAAGGAGAAAAAAATCAATCTAACACAACTGTCCAACAACTTGCCACAACAGAGTGCATTTGAAAAACTAAGGTCCATTTCATTATAAATTTCCAAATTAATAAGAATACTTACATAAAAAAAAAACGATTGAAAGGATTTCTACATTATGTAGAGAACTGGACCAAATCAGTGGCCTCAAGTCTGGCTGTGTGTCAGAATCAACCAGAAAACTGTGAAACATTATCGATTTTTAAGGCTTCATCCCACTGAATCATAATCTCCAGGAATTAGGACCTAAGAATCTATCTCAAGAATCTTAATTTTTTAATCCCCTCAGATGACCTTGATGACTTGCCAGACTTGGAAATCCCTGAACGAGATGACCTCAAAGTTCTCTTCTAACTCTCTGACTTAATGATTCTTAAGAATATTGCAGAACATTTTCTTTCATAAATAAATAATGATTTGTTATCTGCAAAATGAACTTAGCCTAAATGTACACGGGTGGCTCTAAGGTGCCAGCAGACCAGCTGATTTCTTAAATTGGTTAAAACGCTTCTTGTAATCTAGTTAATAAAAAATTTTTATATGTATCCTGGGAAGGAAAACTTTATCTGGCCTGTTTCCCAATTATTGAAGTTCCAAATCACTGAAATATAAATAAATGAGACTTTACCATACTTATAACACCAGTACGATGAAAAATTTGTTTACACCAGGAGGTTTTAGGTTATCCTTCAATCATTCATCCCTGGAACCAAAGTACCTATGCGCGCGAGCGCACACGCATACACACACACACACACATGCACAAATGTGACACATGGTAAATGTTGGGCAATTACTGAGCTGGAACAAAGGAGACCTTCAAATTCCATCGCCTTTTTAACCTTATATTTTTCTTTGCAAGAATCTAGGGACCCAAAGGCATCTAAATAATATTATTAATCACGACATACTCAGCTCTTTAACTTTCTCTAATTACTTAACTCTTAAATATATTACTTTGGTCTAAGTGGTGCTAAGATGAGGAGTAAAAAGGAGTATTTGTAAAACATTAACAGACTTAAAGAGAACAGATTAATTCTGGCTAAATTGGCTTCCTGTGTAAAGAGCTTCTAAAAAGTATACTATGTTGCCATATGAAGGAACTCTAATTATTGCAATATTGTAGATTTTGCCTAATCTAAAATTAAACCTGTAAGGCTCCACTGGAATTGTTTAGAAGAGAATAATTGAAACCCCCTTCAGCAAGTTAATTCAGATTCTTCTAATTTTACTTTTCTAGTTCACAAGGTATCTTTTTTCATGGCGTTTTCAAATTGAAGTTCACACACATCAAATAAATGGCATGATAATCAGAGGTTTCAATATCCAATATGCATTCATTATTATCTGTCATTATTGTCATTGTCACGATTATAATTGCTCACTGTAAAAAGAATGGAAGCTTTTCCACAGGAATTATTCACGTGTATTAGTTTCTAGGAGTAATTGAATAGTTGACATTGCATTTATATCAAAGTAAAATATGTGCTGGTTTTTCTCATTTGTTTTATTCTTAAGAAATAAGAAATGTAGAGTAATCTCCATTAGGTCTCCTTATTTGGATCCAGAAATGTTCACAGTTTTATGTGATGTCTGATGTATACTTTCTTATTAACAAGGCTCAAGATAGCCAATATAATTAAAATGATAATTTTCTAAGAACATACAATTATAAGATAACAGCTAGGTAGTGAAACCCTCTTAATTAACTTGTATTTATATATATGAACTCAGCAAGTATCTCTATGAAAAATACTACTTTTCTTTTTTAACTAATCAGGTTTGGCATAATGAAATAAAGCCCACATTGTATTGTCAATACTAAAGATAAATTAATAATAATTTACCTTAGAGTTTACATAGAACTTTTCACCTCATTGTTTTACATCATTCTCACGACAATCCTTTGAAGATGCAGATCAGATATTACTCCTCTATTTAAAGATGAGAAAACATAGGCTCCAAGAAGCCAAGTAAATTATACAAAGTCACTCTGCTGAATAGCAAAATCAGCCCTAGAATCCAGGTCACCTGGGTCTTAACCAGAATTTACGGTAAAATTAAAATTTTTTAAATAAATTTGAATTTTAAAAAGATCATGGACCTGGTAGAGTTAGAAGGGCTAGGTCTGAATACTGTTTCTGCCACTTTATTTGACTCTAAGAACTTTCTCACTTTCCTATAAAATGGAACTATACCTATGACGTAGGGCTGTTTTGCGAGTCAATGGAGAAAATGGTGAGAAAACCACTTAACTGTGTTTTGTTATTTTATGTGTTCTTTCTTCTGTACTATGCTACTTCTCACATGCTTTATCCTGTTTTTGCTTTCTGTGTGCTTCACCTTCACAAGGTAGAGTTTTAAGCTTTCTTTAGAATTAAATAATATTAATAGCGGGTTGGAACATTGAGTAACACTAAACTCTAGAAACAAAATACTGCAAGGAAGAAAGCCATAAATTGAATGAATGATGATATAAATATAATAGTGCAAAAGCTTTAGAATGTGTCTTCACTCACTAAGAAGGCCAAGTGTAATGAACTACTAGGAGAACTGTGCCTTTACAGAAAACACACAGCCAATGAGGGGAGCTGGGGTTTCCTTTACTTCCATGTAATTCTTCAGGAGGGCTGGGGGGTTTAGAGACTTGTCCTAGTTGATGTGAAGTCTCTCAGAGCTGCTATGCCAGCTAGCCTTTAAACAGTGTCTTTGCTGGCAGGGTGGAAGTTGTTATCATTTGCCATTTGATCAGTGGTTTATTTATCGGTAATCTCAGTCCAGTTCTTAGGGGACAGATGGCAATGACTGGCTCTTGGGGCACAAAGAGTGCTCCCCATTTGCAGAGATGGTCCATCTAAGGAGGTGGTGAAAATCACCAATGGGATTGGTCCAGGGAAACTAGCCTTATCAATGAATGAAACACCCTTACAAACATATTTGAGCCATGAGTTTATCTCCCTTTGTCACTCATGAAACACATTTTAAAAGCAGTACATTTATTTAAATATTAAAACAAAGATTTAATTACATTGCTTTGGTCATACCACCATTCCAATGAGTCCTTGCCTCTATGTCTAACCGGTAGATACGGTCCATCTTTACCCACCTTCAGTCTAGAGCACATACATGTGTCAAATCACGACAGCCAATCGTGACCTCCCGTTGAACAGGTCTGTCTACACGTGGAAACTGACAGCCATCTAAAAATATAGAGGCTTTCATCTTAACTTATACTCACAGAGTGGTTGATTATTTGAGCTAAACCTACAGGAAAAAATTGTCTTATATTAGTCCTGTAACCAGGCATTTAGGAGATTATATGGCGCATGAATTATGTATTGTTTGCGAATAAAAGAGAGGTACTTACTGCACTGAATTTTCTTAACCCCTGTGAACAAACCACCCCAATCGTTGACATCCTCAAAATATGGAGCTCTTTGCCATTGTATTGTTTTTGTTTCCCAACTACTGATCTATAAGGCATATGGGTACAGTTCCAAAGTACTTCAGCTTCAAAGAAGTCGAGTTTTTTTGTTCGTGGCAAAATTAATATTGCAGGCTGATATCACATTGAACATTCTTCTACAAGTACAGCTCCCCCTATGCATGAGTCCCTGATAGGAGGTTTTCCAGAAGGTATTTTTTTCTGCTGAGGCATATACGAGGCATTCTATAGCACCAGAGTTTCATTAAAGGAATTCTCTTGTTCCCTTCCTTCCCATGAAAATGTCATTAACTGTATTCAGTTAACTCTCCGAGTGTTAGGTTCTTAACCAACGAACAGTGCTTCTCCACTAGGGCGTACTTCGCCAAGCGTCCTTGAATCAGAACGACCAGGCTGAATATGTAATAATAGATTCTGAGCCACGCTGTGGGTGGTGAGCATATTTAAGAGGAATCCTTTTACATTTACTGACTTCTTCCTTCAATCATGGTTGTTTCGTTTCTTCCACCACCACCTTCAGCCTTTCAGGTGAACAAAAGTTTCAATTATATGTAAAGCAACCGTTAAATCAGCAGGACCCTTGTGGGGGGCTGGGTCTCCCCTCCTCCGTCCAATCGCAAGTGAGCTCAATCCATTACTGTTCCCGAGGGTCATACATCCATCAGGTCGAGTGTGCCGGCCAGGGTGCGTCTTACAGCTTTTACTGCATATGAGACATTGCAGGCCTGTTCTCAGGAACTGCCGGGCAGACTGGGAATCACAGTCACGCTTAATAGCAGCGAATTGCTAGCTCTTGATGGGTGGGTAGTCACTCCTTTCAGTGGTTGCCCCCTGGGGGGAGAAGGTAGAAAAACAGAGGGAAGGAATTAGAGTGACTTTGCACAGCTGAGCAAGTTCATGCCGCTGGATCAGTGGCAAGCGTTGGCAGGACTCCACTCTGGGGAGGCTCAAAACAACCTCACAGTCTCATTTTTACCGATTGGTGCTGCTGTGTCGCCCCTGGTGCCCTGGGATGGGGGGAGGGAGGGGAGGGGCTGGGAAGAGGATGAAGGTGGAAGTCTCAGCTAAATTCAACAAAAAGTCCTGTTCGTGCTGGTGAACCCACCCCAGTTAGCCCTGTGCTAATTGTACCAAACTGGTACTTGAAGTTCGCTGGGTGATTAAAGAGTTGGCTCACAAAGTCTCTGCATAACCTTAATTTTTTCAAGGTTCTTTGAGTGGAGAATGGTTTATAATAATGATTTTGACTAATACGATTTTTGACATGCAACTTTAATGCTTAACCTTAGTACAACTCCAGAGCATTTCATGTGTACTCAGCTGTAAAGAGTGATGATTTAAAGGGATAATATAAGAAAAAGGTCGTTCTAGAATGAACCTCTAACAAATTGCATAAAAGGAGCTTATTATTCCTTGAGTATGGGGATATGCCGTGCTTCTGATCATTTTTCTGCTTGGTTCAAAAAAATTGTTGAGACATGAATGGGAGAAGAAACAGGAAAAAAATGAAATAGAAATCTGCAAGCAGGGTACATTCTTTTGATGGTTATGATTTTGTTGCCACTAAAGAGGCTCTACAATAATGTGGTTATTCATCTCCTCTTTTGTTTTGGGTGAAGAATTCGCTCTAACAAGAAAATGCTGTTGTTGGTTGGTGGATTGCCTCCTGGGCCGGACCGGCTCCCCAGCAATTTGGTTCAGTACTATGATGATGAAAAGAAGACGTGGAAAATCCTCACAAGTGAGTGCCTTTCTTTATTTACTTACCCACCTACTTATTTCAGGTTAGAGCTATCTTGATGAATTTGAAAACATGGTTAATCAAATTAGACATTTTATTGATCTGTTACCCGTTGGAGGTGTGTTTATGTATCACAGGGGATTTAAAGTCAAAGACTAAATTAACATTGCAGAGTGGCCGATTTGGTAGTGGAAGAGGCCTAAATTAAAAGTGGCCTAAAATCAGTGCACTTGAGTTGGTGTTTCTGTGTGTGTTGCCACAGAGGGGGAGGGAAGACCGAGATCTTCCAAAAGAAATTCTTCCATTATGGTTTTGCTCTTGGAAAAGGGAAAGCTTGGTTAATAGCCCTAGTAAATTTTCTCATGTCAAAATGATTGTTTAGTTCATTGTCTCTGTAACCAATGTTCATTGTCCCTGTAACTAATGTTCATTTTGCTTTTTAGGCATCTTTCCTCATTAACCTTTAATCTGTGGCCCCGGGTCTTTAGAGAACCATCCCCTTCCATTGCTCCACTGTTCAGATGGACAGATATACCCAGGACCTCTCCCTGCTGCATTAAATTGTACTTGAAACTTCCACCCAAGATTCTTCTCCTCCCCTCCTTAAAGGGTGATTGTGTTTTAGAGCAAACTCTTGCCTTGGGCACTGAGATTTGGAACTTATTGTTACATCGGTTATGATTCCCAATCTGACTCAGTCACGGAATCAAAAATCATCATTTCTTGAGTGCAGGGGACTGTGTGCACCGGTCCCCTTGTGGACACCGTGGCTGCACTGGTCAATAAAACTAAATTTTAACTGTCAAAATTGCCCAGAGCTATATAGATAAAATAATAAGTGAGCAATTTTGATCCATAAATCAAAGCCATACATTTAAAACTGACAAAAGTGAAAGTTAGATTTTCTTATTGCATGTGTCTTTTAAGCAGTTATATATTTTAGCAGATTTTTTAAAAAGTCATTTCCTCTCCTCTTACTGAAAGCCCTTTAAAATAACACAAACAGGACAACAGTTTGCCCATAAATTCAGGAAAGGAGCAAAGACATGTGAGGTGGTGCTTGAAATAATACATTTTGGAGCTGGCTTACCCCAGCAAAACCTGCAGTAGCGTCGTCCAGGAACTGCAATGAGAAAACTCCCCGGACACCTATACACTCTGGTTGTAGTAACAAAGTGACGGAGAGTAGAAGCCAGATTAGGAAGGAAGAAAAATAAGTTAGAGATGCCTTCAAATGATTTTCATTCTCTTTTTGACAAAAATACCGTTCATAGTGGTTTAAACATCTGAATGAGTTGAGCAAGCTGTATTTTCAAGATTCGTCAGAAACTCAAGCTAAAGTAAAACCAAAGAATCAATTTTCTGACACTTGATCAATAGAGAAAGCCTACACAGAAGTAGACATGGATACGGGGAGGAGGAGAGAGGAAAGAGGAAGAACAAGAGATTCTTGATGGGAGATGACAGAGGAACAGAGGCCAAGGGGCAGGGAGATATTACACCCAAGCGATAAATGATATTCACTCACAAATCCATCTCTTCTCCCAAATACATCAGGCAAGGTCCAATTTTCTAGTGGTTTGAAGCCCTACGTTAAAGGCAAAAAGATTAATTAAAGCATTATGAACAATACCTAAGAAAAGTCTTAGGCTCAATTCAAGCCTTGTTCAGAGACAGGGTGATCATCTAATTTATTGTTCAACCTAGGAGACTTTAGAGCATGAAATGGGGATCTGTTAATTATGCTGGGGCAACGGGTATAGACTGGAACATAGGGTCACCCTACTTCAATTTTTCATATTGCCTGATGTAACTCTTTCCTTAGCAAGATGTAGTAAGAAAGCATGAAGTTGAGTCGGTCAGACCTGGGTTCGACCCCACATCTGTGACCTTGAGCAAGTCATATACATGTCCTGAGTCATGGTTTCTTCATTCTATAGCATCCTTTGAGTATTTTTAAAATAAAATTGTGTTTGTAAATCATCTAGCACATAGCAGGAACTCAGTGAATTGCAGATACTATTGCTATTGTTGTAACACTGTTACCAATATTAGCGTAAGAACTGTATGTACCTTTATACCTTGGAGGCCTCAGTCAACTCAAGCTCTCCAGGAAGAGGGGAGACAAATTACATTTTAACAGACACAACACAAAGACCCACTGCTTCAGTAGGGAGACCACTTTCTCTAGTTTTTATATGTTGAATGTAGTCATCTGCAGACTAAGAAGTAAAGATAGATGGGTTTCTGTTGACTCCATTCATCAGATTTGAAATGGAAGGAAATAAAGACATTAATGTATAGAAAAGTTCAAATAATGGGAACATTTGCAAAGATCTTGAATCGTTTTTCTGTACTCAGGCAGCTCACAGCTTTGAAATAAATGTCTACTCTACTTGTACTCTTCATTTCACTTGGCTTGTACTTTAAAAAATAGAGTTTATTACTTGCTGGGCTGTGACTACATGGTCCCGAGTGAAAGCATATTTTTTAGGTTTATTGGAGAAATATAGACAGTTTATTTGGATGATTTCTGCTGCTGGTTTGTATTTTTTAATTAAGGCATCTTATTTGGCTAAACTGAATAAATAAGTCCGGTAACTGATCAATTTCCACACTCTTTAGCCCACCTAATAATAAATGAAGAAATGTTTCTTATTGGAATAAGAAAGTATCCAAATTCTCTCCAAATCCAATGAAACATTAGGGATTGCAGAGCTTTCCACGGTCATTTTTTTTTTTTTTTTTTGACCCCAAAGAACTGCCAAGCTAATTGGCAGGGAGTTGAGGATGACAATTAATGCTAGCAGACAGTTTCTGGTGTGGCGTCTGTTCATTTACTGAATGACTCTCTCCATAAAAACTAACAAATAAGCTAACCAGCAAAAACCGAAAACCTGAGATGAGCTAGAGCCTCTGAATCTTAGAATCCTTTACCCACTTGGCTTGAGCAAATATTTTCCAGCCTGTCTCACAGACGTGCTGCTTTTAGAAGGGTGCCATCCACGGGCAGAAGCACAGCTGCCCACTTATGGGTGTCACACCACTTACACATGTAATAAAACCAAGAAGAATTAAAAGGAAAGTCAGTCATAATTTTCTTTAGCTCTTATTCTGTTATGTTATTTATGTTTTAGAAACACTATATAAAGGGTCCACAAATAACAAGAAATTGAATGGAGTGGAGGTGAGTGGAAGTGAAAAAATGATTCTACCTAACATAAAGAAAACAGAATTCAACAGTCAACTAACCAGTGGCTTGGTCTACCCAGACAGCAAAGGGGATGATTATTTTCACTGAAAAGACTTAGTAACATACTAACACAACCTTCATTTTTATCCTCCTCTTTGGAAAAAAAATCACTTATTTAACATTATAGAATTAATATTAAGAATAGTAACAGATTCCCCAGCCTCTATCAGCAAAGTACTGAGAAATACCCTGTAAAAATGACGGTAGGTCCTTTTGTAAATGTGAAATGTTAAGTGTTGGCGTTGTTCTCTTGACTGTTAATAATGAAAGGGAAGTTGAAATGCACTTTTGTTCATTTTTATTTTACAGTACTGCTTTTCTTGCATTTCTCACTCCTGCACGCAGTCTTCCATTTCATTCTTAACCTATTAGGAAGCAGTACAGGAGACATGAATACTAAAATGGCCAATGCAAAAAGCATGCCTCTTGCACTTTGCAGGTCCTAAATCCTTCGTTTAAAGATCAAACAAAACAGTTCCCATGGCTACTATGTACTTTCATAGCATATGACTGACACATCAAAGTTTTTATGAAGTCCTCATGTGGAAGCAGCTTACCTTCCTTCCCAGGAGACAGTACAGAGGGGCTGTCTATTCTATTTGGGTTCCCCACTGACCACGTGTTTCCCGGAAATTGACTTCCTTTTACCTACATTTCAGATAAGAGAGTCTACTTATTAGATGCTTCTTATTGTTTTCTGTGAGCAATACCAGGAAAAGGGATTTCAAAATATAGATTTATCTCTCCATGTGCTGCTGAGGAGTTCCCTTTAATAAGGTTAGAATAAAAACTAGAAGAGCTAGGTTAGAAAGGTGTGTTCCTTCTTTTGGCCACTTGCAGTTCCATTCATTAGAGGGAGGGGGAAATGCCTTTTTTCCTCTTCCTTTCAATTTACAATTCTGTTCTTTGCTTGGTAGTGCAAGGATTTGGGGACTTGGATTTCTTCATTCGTAGAAAATAAAAGAAACCATTGTGCAGAGGTTTCCTGGGTTGTCTTCTCTGGTTCATGGAGGACCGTGAACTTGATCCCATCCACCACACAGGAACGGTCCCGGGGCTGGGCATCATCGATTTCTTTTAGGAGAGTCACAAAGATCAGAGGCTGGTGGACTCTTCATTTTTTTAAAAAAAATATACTTTCCATAAATGTTGAAGAAAGACTACTGAGAAAACACATCTTATCTAAGACATTGAACTTCAGTTCCAAAAGATAAATATAGATTTGATGTTTATCTGATAATTGAGCAATGGAGAATGGTTTAATTGCTGGTTATTCAGGGAATAATAAACCTGCACATTGACAGTTTTTTTTGTTTGTTTGGTTTTTTTTTTTTTTTGCGGTACATGGGCCTCTCACTGTTGTGGCCTCTCCCGTTGCGGAGCACAGGCTCCGGACGCGCAGGCTCAGTGGCCATGGCTCACGGGCCCAGCCACTGCACGGCATGTGGGATCTCCCCGGACCGGGGCGCTAACCCGTGTCCCCTGCATCGGCAGGCGGACTCTCAACCACTGCGAAGCCCGACATTGACAGTTTTGATCAGACTTTTTTCTTGGTCCTCTGTTTCTTGATTTCAGTTCATTTCCGTTCTTTGAGGTTATATTGAGAGGAAAGGCAAGTTAGTCGAAAACAATCATTTCTTATAATTTGTTTTGAAAGAAATAAAAAGTAAGCTTAATTGAGGGTTTTATACCTGTAGGTTTCCTCTATTCATATGATCTTTATTACCAGGAACCAAAACCCACAAATTGTTTAACTTAATTTAATTTCTAGACAGATAGGTAGGGTCTGTAGACAGTGCGCTTCTCGTTGCAGGAGAACCTCAGAAAACAACTATGTGCTTCCAGAATGACTCAAAATGCCTGGGAAGAATTTAGACTTAACTACAGACCTTATTCCTTTATGTAGCAAGCAGTTATTGCATACCCACTCTGTGTTGGGTGGTAAAGTAGAATGTGATCATCTCTCCTTCCAAGAACCAGAGGAAGCAATGACAGTAAGAGTGTGCTGAGGGATAGACAGGGGAAGCTGGGCTGCTATGGGAGCACAAAAAGGGCCCTTCATCTAAACGTGGGAGGTTCGGGAGGCTTTCCTAAAAGTGACCTTCTGTAAAGCTGGAAAAAACGGGTAGGAATTATTGATGCAAAGAGGTGGGTGATAAAGTATTTTAATAAAAGGGTCCAGTACTGGGAGTGGCAAAAGGCAAGAGAGACTTGGTGCCTTCTAGAAACTGAAATGAATTTATGTATCTATAGGAGAGCCTGAGGTTGGGGAGGTATGTGGTGGGGCTGGAGCAATACAATAACCAAGAGCCCTATTGTAGGGGACCGTTTCAAGGAATTCCTAAGATAGATTCAAGAATTAAGAATTGAGAGTAGACATACCCCTCTCATTTTTATTTTTAGTGAAAACACAGTGATCTAAAGGTTTTAAAAAATAGCATGACAGTTCTTCTCTCTTAGCTTGGAACTTTGAATTTCAATTCATGGAGTAATTGTTTCCAGGACATTGGACAAAGAAGAAAGAGAGAGAATTGTGTTTGGACTTTTAAAATATGTTAGCATCTAATTTTACCTTCAATGAGCTCAATTCTAATTTGGTATCCATGGCTGCACATTGCTATATATTTTGAATTATTTGCTTCTGTGTATTCATGCACCGGTGCATTAGTGTATTTTTCATAGATTTTTTTCTAAAAAATGTGTGGTGGTCACTCCATATACTGTATTTCAAGTAAGTTGGGTGACTAGAAAGACCAGTTGACTGTATTTCTTGTTTATATGTACCTCCCTTGAATACGGCAAATGCTTTTTCTCCAGAGAACAGCATGGGTACCAATAATTCTGAGGCCTTCTTTACACCCCAGCTGTGGTATTTGCTACTGAATCTGGCGTGAAGGAGGTGTGAGTGATACGGGTTGCTTGGATTTGCTCTGTGTCAATCCTAGGCAAATTGCAGGCGAAGTCCAGCAAACCGTTGAATGTGAGCACTGAAAGATTAAATGATCTTCTTACCCAACCCTCTCATTTTACACATTAATTTCATTCATTTAACAAATATAAGTGATACCTTCTATGTAGCAGGCATTATCCGAGATACAGAAGAAACAATGATGAGTCAAAGCAAATAGCATCATGTGTTCACCAAGCTTAGAGTTTAGTGGGGGAGTCAGCATTAGTAAATAATTCCGGATAGCAGTATAGAATAGCAAAATGTGATGGTGCTCTGAAGGAAGGGTATAAAATATATAAAGTCGTGTAATGGAGAGACCAGATCTAGTGTAGGAGTCATGGACGATATCACCAAAGAAGTGACACTTGAGCTGAGATCTGAAGGATGAGACAGAGGTAGCTCAGGTAAAGATACGAGGGACGATTGCTTCAGGTTAGTTAAAAGTAAGTCCTAAGACCCCGTAGGAAGAAGGTGCATGACTGAACTCAAAGAGTGAGGGGGAGAAAGATATGACATATGGCTAAAGACATCAGCAGGAACCAGACCACGGAAGCACTTCTATGGCACATTCACAATTTTGGTTTTTACTTTAAATGACTGAAAGAGCAGAGGTGTCGTACCCAGAGTCCCATGATGATTTAGTGGCAGGACGAGGAATAGAACACTGGTCTCTGTGTTTCTCTCAAACAGTGCTACCTCACGTACCACACCAGTCTGTCTCACCAACAAGTGCTGTTAGTCAAGACTCCAAGCAGATGAATGGGATTTAATCTGTGCCGACCCATTGCACCCATGAAAATCTAAATGGATCCAATGCACTTGGATTAGTTCCACGTTCAGAGAGTAGAACTAGTACAGGTTAATTGAATAAATATCCTATTCCTAGAGGTCAAGAATATAATATTGGTTTATGAACTAAACTGCAAATTAAGACGTGTAAGTGATGAAATTTGCATGGAAGATTACTGACAAGCCATAATTCAATGAAGATTTCTTGACATTTTAAATCTGCCTTGGAAGCAGTGGCAAAAATGAAACTACACACACACACACACACACACACACACACACACACACACACACACACAGAGCAACATCTCTCAGGACAGACACGTCTAAATGGAAATGTACCCCCAGACATTGTTGACCGTGAGCCTTTGGTCATGCTGCTTCGTCTCTGATCCTTGTCATCTGCACTGTGAATATAATTATACTCACCTCTTAGATTTATTGTGAAAATTAAATAAAATAATACAATAAAATTCTGGGCTCAGCATCTGTAATATAGTTGTTTCCTTATACATTTTTTAAATTTTGTTTATTTAATTTATTTTATTTTTGGTTATGTTGGGTCTTCATTGCTGCATGTGGGCTTTTCTCTAGTTGCGGCGAGCGGGGGCTACTCTTCGTTGCGGTGCGCAGCCTTCTCTCTGCAGCAGCTTCTCTTGTTGCAGAGCACAGGCTCTAGGCATGCGGGCTTCAGTAGTTGTGGCCCGGGCTCTAGAGCGCAGGCTCAGTAGTTGTGGCGCACGGGCTTAATTGGTACACGGCATGTGGGATCTTCCTGGACCAGGGCTCAAACCCGTGTCCCCTGCATTGGCTGGCGGATTCTTAACCACTGTGCCACCAGGGAAGCCCCTTGATACATTTTTATTCTATTTGACTCCATTTTGTATTGTTTTATAACCAAAAAGAAGTGAATCTTGTCTTCTGCTCCTATCATCAAAGGTTTGAGGAAGGAGACACACTTTTTTTTTCTTTTTGTAACAGTTATACATTTTATTTTTTAATCTAATTACATATATATTTTTAAATTTTATTGAAGTATAGTTGATTTACACTGTTGTGTTAATTTCTGCTGTACAGCAAAGTGACTCAGTTATACATATATTCTTTTTCATATTCTTTTCCATTATGGTTTATTACAGGATATTGAATATAGTTCCCTGTGCTATACAGTAGGACCTTGTTGTTTATCCATCCAATATATAATAGTTCACACCTGCTAATCCCACACTCCCAATCCATCCCTACTCACCCACCTCCTTTTCGGCAACCACAAGTCTGTTCTCTATGTCTGTGAGTCTGTTTCTGTTTCATAAATATGTTCATTTGTATTGTATTTTAGATTTCACATGTAAGTGATATCATATGGTATTTGTCTTTCTCTTTCTGACTTACTTCACTTAGTATGATAATCTCTAGGTCCATCTATGTTGCTGCAAATAGCATTATTTCATTCTTTTTATGGCTGAGCAGTATTCCATTGTATATATATACCACATCTTCTTTATTCATTCATTTGTTGATGGACATTTAGGTTGTTTCCCTGTCTTGGCTATTGTAAATAGTGCTGCTATGAACATAGGGGTGCATGTATATTTTTTAATTATAGTTTTGTCTGCGTATATGCCCAGGAGTGGGATTGCTGGATCATACGGCAACTCCATTTTTACTTTTTTAGGAACCTCCATACTGTTTTCCATAGTGGCTGCAACAACCTACATTCCTACCAACAGTGTAGGAGGGTTCCCTTTTCTCCACACCCTCTTCAGTATTTATTATTTGTAGACATTTAATGATGGCCATCCTGACCAGTGTGAGGTGGTACCTCATTGTAGTGCATTTCTCTAATAATTAGCAATATTGAGCATCTTTTCATGTGCCTCTTGGCCATCTGAAGAAGACACACTTTTGACTCAGGATGAAATTTCTATTTCTAGCATGAAGCTATGTGTATCAGTTGGGATGGGCTAGATTATGCTGTGGTAACAAACAACTCCAAAATCTTAAACCAACAAAAAACTTAGTTCTAACTCATGCTACATGCCAGCACAGGTTGGCAGAGGATGTCTGAGTCATTCAGGGATCCAGGCATATGAGGCTCTACCTTAACAGGTATTTCTACCATCGGCACAGCAGGGGGAGAAATGAGCTGCAAGCGTCTTGCACTGGCAATTAAAAATGACATTTGTCATTTCTGCTCAGTCACAGGGTTCATTGGAGACTCCTCTTGATCTGGAAACCAAATAAAGAGACAAATTATCTGGCTCCCTAACACAAAATGCACAGTGATAGATTAGGGACAGTATGAACTCGGCAAACTCTTTAATTTAGAAACAGCATAGCAATTTAGCAACCCCACCAAATAGGCATTTGGAAGGGTGCCTATCCAAAGTTGTGTTCCCTGATAAGAGTCCTCCCTAATTCTGCTCATCAGCCTTTGTTCTCCATGGCCATGGTTCCACTGTTCGGAAGATTCTTCTTTTTTCATTATCTTCCTTATCTAAAGTGAACCTGAGGATTGTACACTTCCTAGGAGTGGAAGAGTTTTCTAAGTACACTTCATGTCTAAGACATTTAGGGGACAAGGGTTATTTTAAGTCTCTAATTGTCACAGGCTCTTGTAGTCCAGACTGGTGAATCTTTTGGTAATTCATCCTCTAAAACACTTAGCTGTCTTCTTATATTTATATTTCCATCTACTCCATGGCCAGTGACCATATGCACTTTTCTGATATACTTCTTATATTGCTTTTTCCTTTGTTTTCTTATAGCCATTTTTCTCTTCTCTCTCTCTCTCTTTTCTCTCCCTCCCTAATACTCTATATATTTGTCTATCTACCTGGCTCTGCTGGGAAAGCTCCCTTTTTACTCTTTTCCCTGGGTTACAAGAGTTTACTCGGTGTCTCTCCTTTCATTGAAACTTTCTTCTAAGATACTCTAAGGTGGTAAAATTACTATGAAAGCAATACTTTTTCTGTTTGTTTTTGGAGTTCGGAGCAGAGAAAGGTTTATTGGAGGACCAAGCAAGGAGAACTGGTGACTCGTGCTCAAAAACTCTGAACTCCAAAAGCCGTACTTTTAATTTTCTTTGTCAGTAAGCTGAGTTTTTTTTTTAATTTTTATTGGAGTATAGTTGATTTACAATGTTGTGTTAGTTTCAGGTGTACAGCAAAGTGAATCAGTTATACATATATCTACTCTTTTTTAGATTCTTTTCCCATGTAGGCCATTACAGAGTATTGAGTAGAGTTCCCTGTGCTATACAGTAGGTGCTTATTAGTTATCTATCTTATATATAGTAGTGTGTATATGTCAATCCCAATCTCCCAATTTGTCCCTCCCCACCCTTACCCTCTGGTAACCATAAGTTTGTTTTCTACATCTATAACTCTGTTTCTGTTTTGTAGGTAAGTTCATTTGTACCCCTTATTTAGATTCCACTATAAGCAATATCATAGGTTATTTGTCTTTCTCTGTCTGACTTACTTCACTCAGTATGACAGTCTCTAGGTCCATCCATGTTGCTGCAAATGGCATTATTTTGTTCTTTTTGATGGCTGAGTAATATTCCATTGTATATATGTACCATATCTTCTTTATCCATTCCTCTGTTGACGGACAGAAGCTGAGTTGTGTTTTTAAATTTTTATTGGAGCATAGTTGCTTTACAATGTTGTGTTAGTTTCTACTGTACAGCAAAGTGAATCAGCTATACGTATACATATATCCCCTCTTTTTCAGATTTCCTTCCCATTTAGGTCACCACAGAGCACTGACTAGAGTTCCCTGTGCAATACAGTAAGTTCTCATGAGTCATCTATTTTATACATAACATTAATAGTGTGGATATGTCAAGCCCAATCTCCCAATTCATCCCAGCCCTCAGAAGCTGAGTTTTAATTTACCTTTTTTGCTCAAAATTCTTTTCATCTTTTCCCAGATGAGACTGAAAAACATTGCTTCTTCCAATGCTGCACGCTCCTAGATGTTGAGACTATTTCTTTCACTCCTACGTATAAATAGGCCGATGTTTTTTGTGAGATCACCTCTTCTTTGCAGATCTTGCCAAGCACAGCCAACAGCAACCAATACACACTATCAACATTCTGTTTTCAGACCTCTTCCCTTGGAGGTGGAAGTTTATTAAATAACTGATGAACCATCCAAGTAAAAGCAAACAACAGTTTTTACCTAGTGGTTTTCCATACCATAACGCGCACTTCCATCTTTCCACCTTCCAGCATCAGTTTCCTTGTCATCAGCCCCTGGGCCCTCTTAGAACCAACGCCTATATCTTTTAGAGGCTAGGCTAGGTTAGGCAGTCATAACAACAATCCCCAAATCTTAGTGGCTTATATAAGTAAAGATTTATTTCTTTTCATGTCACTTGTCTATGGTAAGTTACCTAGGTCTGTATTCCATTTCTCCTCCTCTGGTACTCAGATTGATGGAAATTCCACGATTTGCCTTATTCCGGTTGCCAAGGCAGAGCATAGAAAAATTTCATACTGACTCCTTAAGCTTCTGGCCTGAATTAACATATTCTATTGGCAAAAACAAATCACATGGCCACACCTAACTTCAAAGTAGGTGGAGAAATGCAACCCTCCCAAGCTCTCAGAAGGATAATCAAAATATTTGTTCAATAGCCCTAATGATTACAACAGTGCACCCTTACGTTCAACAAATATTTGGTTCACTCTTCATGCAAAGTATTCTCACTCCTCCTATGAGCAGTTATCAGTCAGAGGTCATAGCTGCTCCATGCGTCTTTCTATCTCTTCCTCTATCAATGTGACATTATTGTCGGGACTGATCTTTATTCACAGAAGATTAGATGCCTCTACGTTAAAGGAAAAGTTTTAAAGTACACTCCAAATATTATTATAATGCATTTGAGAGGAAATTTTTCTAATTTGGACTCAAATAGTTTAAATATGTCCTAGTTGATGTAATTTTTACTAGTTCTACTGTTCATTATATGTCAACTAGTATGCATCTCTAATATAGTTATACAAAAACAAATATAGATATAAATCATATACATACACATAATTCCCATAGAACAGAATGGTTTTTATCATTGAGAGAGATGATAAAAAAGGAATTGAAATGACTTTCAAAATTACAACAACAAAAAAATGAAAACCTAGGGCAGTGATTATTATATGCAAATAACTCCATCAAAATAAAGGAGTAATTAAGGCAGAGTGCAAATAAGCAAACTTCCTTTTCAGACTCACAACATGACTCTATGGTGGCGTCAAGGAACTAAATCTATATTTTGTGACTATCTGGCCAGTTAGAATTTTTGGTTTTGTGTATCATATAAAAAATGACTCCATTACTGGGGAATGATCATACTATGACCATACCTTAGTATTTATTAATGATATTGCTTTCAATGAAGCAAACAGTTATGCTTCATAGAAGATACCTGAAGGGCCTGTCTGTATTTAGCTAGCATTAAAGATGGTTTTGTAAAAGGGGAGCGTTGAGCAGATACTTTCTTATCTCTGTGTCTGGATGTCAAGGCAAACTACTGCTTGCAGTGTGTGCTAATTATTAATCCCACTGACATGCCTTATTTGGTCGTTAAGTCTTAATTTCTTTAAAGAAAAAATTTTAAGATTGAATTCCAGTTATTCAGCTAGAACAATAATCATTGTGAGTTTCAAAGACGAAAATCTTGCCACATTTTTATGTTGAGAACCACAAAGCACTTTCAGAAAATCCTACTGCTAAGGCAATGATGTATCACTTTCACTTTCATTATATGTTTTTAATCAGAGCGTGACTTCACACTAGACAAAGCGATGCTTTACGCATGGTCTCACTTGTTTTTGCTAAAATCTTTTGACATGATTAATTTTACTTTAATGCTTTTGTCTTGTTGTAATGGTAAGGATGATGGGTATAAACCAGGCAAAAATACATGCTTTTCTATTATAACACCTCTGAGCATTAAAAATATCTTAGATGAAAGGGGAAAAAAAAAATCACAGGAGACTGGTTGGACTGGAATTAAATTTCTTGCTACTTGAGCACAGAGTACATGAGATTAAAAAAATGGTTCAGTCACTGTTTTTAGTTTTATTTTTGGTATTTTTTATAGCAATTTATTCATCTATATGATTAGATCTGAAGAGGAGGAGAGAGATTGTAGCTCACAGATTTCTTGATCTCATTTGTCACTTTGTAGCATTTACCTCCTTCACAGTATTAAGGGACCAAAAAATTAACCGATTCTATACGAGGTGTATCTCAACCAGATGCAGGTAAAGTAAGCCATATTTTCCATAGTGATGCCTGGCATCGGACATAGGCTAGTTTTCTGTGGTACTAATTTTCAGTCTACAAAAACTGAATACAATATCCTTTGTCCAAATTACAGAAAAGCAGTGGTGTAGGTGACCTTAAGAAGAAAACAATAGGCCATTCAACAAGTGAGACCTCCTGTGAGCAGCTGTCCAAGTATCAATTATTCCATATTCACTTTTTCTTTTTTGCTTAAAAAATGGAGTTGCTTACCCGTATTATAAGAATACAGCACTTGCTTTTTTCTACACGAACTGTCTGCTTGTTTTACTTGCCTGCTGAATAAATCCTATTACAGTACAAATATCATCTAATGCTGTCTAATGGAACTTTATGCAATGATGGAAATGTTCTATATCTTCACAATACAATATGGTAGCCCCCTGTGGCTATAGGGCACTTTAAATATGGCTCATACGACTGAGAAACTGAATTTCTAATTTTAGTTCATGTTGATGAATTTAAATTTAGATAACTCTTTGTGACAAGTGGCTTCTGTATCAACAGCACAGCTCTAGATGAAGTTGTGTGATGTGGTCACAGTCACTTAGGAGAGCTGTCTGCTGGCCCAAACCTATCCCCTTTTAAGCAAGGTGAAAAAAATCGGTGACTCCATGAAATAACTAAATTCAAAGAATACCCAGTGAACCACCTGTGAGCTCTCTTCTAGGTGCTGGGATTTCACCTCATTCTTTCCTAGAAATCCCCACTTTTTGTTTTTTAATTGTTCAAGGTTCTCCTTAAGAAGTTATGGGGTTTTTTTTTAATTTATTTATTTTATTTATTTGGCTGTGTCAGGTCTTAGTTGCGGCATGCGGGATCTTTCACTGCGGCACACAGGCTCTCTGATTGTGGTGCACAGGCTCTCTACGTTGTGGCGTGTGAGCTCCAGAGCGCGGATGCTCAGTAGTTGCGGTGTGTGGGCATAGTTGCCCCGAGGCATGTGGGATCTTAGTTCCCCAACCAGAGATCGAACCTGCATCCTCTGAATTCCACCAGGGAAGTCCCACTTTTTCATCGAGGTTACCTGCTATATTCATTTCCTGGGGCTGCCATAACAAAGTACCAAAAACTGGATGGCTTAAAACAATAAAAATTTATTCTCTCACAGGTCTGGAGGCTAGAATTCCAAAATCTAAGTGTCAGCAGGGCCATGATCCCTCCAGAGACTCTAGGGGAATAATGCTTCCTCGCTTCTTCTTAGCTTCTGGTGGCTCCTGGCAATCTTTGGTCTTCTTTGGTTTGTAGTTTCATCACTGCAATCTCTGCCCTGTCTTCACCTGGGCTTTTTCCCTGTGTCACTCCTCTGTGTCTCTGTGTCTAAATCTTCCTCTCCTTTCTCTTATAAAGACATCTGTCACTGGCTTTAGGGTCCACCCTAATCCAGTATGACCTCATCTTAACTTGCTTATATCTGCAAAGACCCTATTTCCAAATAAGTTACATTCACAGGTTGCTTCTGGTGGTTAGAACTTAAGCATATCTTTTTGGGGGACACAGTTCAACTCACTATAGTTGGCAAATGACACACATCAGGAAAAAATATAACAAAGCAAAGAGCTATTAAACACTTGCTGTGTGCAAGGCACACATTCTAGGCACCTCACTCGCATTTACACTCTATGGTATTAGGCGCTATGATTGTTTCTACTTCAGATGCAGAAATGGAGGCACAGAAACATTAAGTCATTTGCTCAAGGTCACACAGATGGTAAATGGCAGAGCCAAAATGAGTACCCAAACAGAGCTCCAGAGCCTGCACCGTTTTCTGTTTCTCATTACTATAGTAATGACAGAGAGCAAATCGTAGAAATAGTTAAAGGTGAAGCAAGACTAGACTTCAGCATTTTATGCAGGATAAAGTGGAATATTCTCTGCACAAATGGAATATATTAATATCCTAAATATGCACGTTTCTTTGTTGAAACTTCCACTACCCCTTTGTTGTTAATTGAAGATTGAAGAAAGAATACGGTACATACTGGGTTATTTCTAGGTGAAATTATTTTAGAAAGAGGTGATTTTCACTTCCTGGGGCCTTGCAGTTCCTTCCATTGCTTTCTGTGTATACCTTCTCACTTGCAAAAATTACAATTGTAAGGGCTGTGTGGCAAAATTCAGTTTCCTAAAGAGGGGAAAGCTGTGCATCTTGCTGTCTTGGGTTGGTCGTCTGATTTATCTCGAACTAATGATGCCGAGGTATTCCTCAGTCTGGGTATGTTGGTAAATCTCAGATCTTCGTTTCCTGTTCATTCATAAATTTGTTTGAAGTTTTTCATTACCGAAATCATTAACTTTACCAAATATCAGTAGCTGCTTTTGTGTGTGCATAAAATTTCCTAGCATTAAATTACTTATTCCACGTTAGAGCTTTCATTTTTTAAAAAAATGATAAGGCATCTTTTTTGTCTTTATTCTTGTCAAAAACCCAAATCATTTTCCCCACCTGAGTGATAATCAAAAGATGTATGTGCAGATGAATTAAGGAGAAGTGTAATGGTTACTTGTTTTCAGTCTTATTATTAAATTTGCAAGGTTGGATATCCTGTATTGTGTTTGTCACATATACATGTAAATAGGTTTCCTGATCTAATTCGGAAAATAATCCACAATGTTCCTCATAATTTATGTGTATCTCTAACGTCCATTTCATTTGCTAATCTCAGCATTGGGGATTCATCTTCCATGTCTTACTCCAGCTAGTTTCAGCCCCGAACTGAAAAGCTTGAGTGGACGTGGGTAGAAGATGAAGCCAGAAGTGTGGCACTACCCAACAGTTTCATTGGAGGGAATAACCTTTCTTGGCCTTTGGAAAACTTTTAAATTTTCCATATTCTGTTTTATTTATTTTATTTTATAACTAAAATAAATATTTTTTTTTGAATTTTTATTTTTATTTTGAATTTTTTATTTTTAAGTTTTTATTTTGAATTTTTTCACAGAATTAACCACATTACCTCTTCTGAGATCAACATCCTTTTGAACATGAAACATTTGTTAATAATTTCTGTTCCCCAACATAAATTTTGTTTGTTTAATTTTTGTTGAAATCTAGTTGATTTGCAATGTTGTGTTAGTTTCAGGTATAGAGCAAAGTGATTCAGTTACATATATACATTTATATAGATTCTTTTTTAGATTCTTTTCCATTATAGGTTATTACAAGTTATTGAGTATAGTTCCCTGTGCTATAGGTCCTTGTTGGTTATCAATTTTATATATAGTAGTCTGTATATTTTAATCCCAAACTCCTAATATACCCCTCCCTCCCCCATTGCCCCCTTTGGTAACCATAAGTTTGTTTTTTATGTCTGTGAGTCTATTTATGATTTGTAGATAAGTACATTTGTATCATTTTCTTAGATTCCACATATAAGTGATATCATATGATATTTGTCTTTCTCTGTCTGACTTACTTCACTTAGAATGATACTCTCTAGGTCCATCCATGTTGCTGCAAATGAAATTATTTCATTCTTTTTTGTGGCTGAGTAATATTCCATTGTATACATGTACCACATCTTTATCCATTCATCTGTCGATGGACATTTAGGTTGCTTCCATGTCTTGGCTATTGTAAATAGTGCTGCTATGAACATTGGGGTGCATGTGTCTTTTTGAATTAGAGTTTTCTCCGGATATATGCCTAGGAGTAGGATTGCTGGATCATATGGTAGTTCTATTTTTAGTTTTTTAAGGAACTTCCATACTGTTCTCCATAGTGGCTGCACCAATTTACATTCCCACCAACAGTGTAGGGGGTTTCTTTTTCTCCACATCCTCTCTAGCATTTATTACTTGTAGGCATATTCTGTTTGTTTTTTTAAAAAAAAAGAAACAGAAAATACTTGTCTTTTTAAGAAGCAGCTTTTGTTCCTTTTACCAAACAAAGTTCAGTCATTTACAAATATGATAGCCAATGCCTGATTCTATCAGGTCTGAGAAAAGCCAGGGGTGAGACTTGAATTCCCTTTACAGTTCACCTGGGTTCGTATGGAGGGAATTTTTTTCCCCAAACCACAGGCTGCACCCCAGCCAGCTCTGTATAAGCATATATGACTATTGATAATGGAAGCCCATTGAAAAGAGAGGCTGGAAAGGCGCATATCCATTAACATTACTGGAAAGTAACAGGACATTTATTCTGCTGAAAGTAGGTTAGTAGCATCATCCTCATGCACGTTGTTTCCTTAAGCAGAACTGATGGGGGCAGGGAGAGCACAAAGCAGTACCTTCCAAGGTCTTCTGAGTTACACTTGTTTGCGGTGTATAATATGTCACTTGACAGAGTGCAAACGCTATAAACATATTTCCCCAGAATAAATGTTTTCTATGCCAACTTTTCCTTCTGAGAAAAATATGTTAATAGTAGTTTTCTATCCAGGAATCAGCAAACTTTTTTCATAAAGAGCCAGATAGAAAATATTCGGGGCTTTGTAGCCATAAGATCTCCATCGCAACTACTCAACTACCAATGTAGCATGAAAGCAGCCATAGACAATAAGTAAATGAATAAGCGAAGCTGTGTTCCAATAAAGCTTTATTTATAAAAATAGGTGGAGAGCTGGATATGACCTGCATTCATAGTTTGCCAACACTTGCCCTCTAATCTAAGGACATGTCTATTTTATTCACGAATCACACCACTTTGTAATAAAACAATACTTATCATGGTAAGCATGACTAACATTTATTGTCCTGACTAAGCCATTTATATATATTAGCTCATTTAATCCTCACAACAATCAGTCCAATGATGCAAGTTCTACTATGACTCCCATTTTATAGAGGAGGAACCATGGCATAAACAGGTAAGATAACTTGTCTAACACCAGGAGTAAAAAGCAAAGCCAAGATTCGAACTCAAGTCGTTTCCCTCCAGAGATCACGCCCTTAAATCACAAGCCATACTGACCCTCAGGGAATATTTTGTGACCTTTATATTTAACTTTGAGACAGACTCTGTTCTGAACATAAATGAAGCACTTTCTCAGCCAGCAACATGGGGGCAGACATTATATTTACTTTGTTAATTACCTCCATTCCCCTGCCTATTTCACAGGACATGCCCCACAAACACGGGACAAATGCTAAATCAGGAGATTAACTCACACTTGCCAAGGCCACAGGCAAGTACCAAAAGTAGCTAAACTTTGGCTCATTAGCTACGGGCTCCTCCAGGAGGTCGTACACTGCTTGCGCTGAGACGTCAGCCTTTCAAAGGTATGTCCAGCCCTTAAATATGTAGTTAGGTTTCTCTGCTTACCTGTCTTTGAACTTGCAAATACTTGTTATGTAAACCAGCCTCTTTGTGGACTCTTCATGCAAAAGAAGTAAGGGATAAAAAGACAAGGAAGGGGAGTTTTGATTTTAGCAACATCAAAATGATAATGACCGTTTTAATTGAGAACTTGTGTTAAGCACATTATATACCTCTTACTTGGTGCTCACAAGATTCCATTTTGTGTTAAGCACATTATACACCTCTCTGTGGTAAGAGGTATGTATCCAGCATTGTGTTAAGCACATTACATACCTCTTATTTGGTGCTCACAAGATTCCATTTTAAGGCAGATATAATTATCCTGATGAATATTTTAAAAAACTAAAGCTTAGAAAGACTAAATAACTTGTTCAGACTTACAGTTAGTAAATATCTGAGTTAATATTCCAAGGCATGAAATTTTGACTCCAAAAGCTGGACGCTGCGCCCTCTCTGACCCTGGCTCTCTCTCCATCTCGTGGCTGAGGTTAATGTAGATGGAGAACTTCTATGTGTGAGACACTGTGCTTCATGCTTTACACCTGGGGTCTCCAGCTCCCGGGCCACAGACCAGCACTTGTCTGTGGCCTGTTAGGAACCGGGCCACACAGCAGGAGGTGAGCGGCAGGTGAGCGAGCAAAGCTCTATCTGTATTTACAGCCGCTCCCCGCCGCTCCCATTACTGCCTGAGCACCGCCTCCAGTCAGCATTATGGTGAGTTGTATAATTCTTTCATTATATAGTACAGTGTAATAATAATAGAAATAAAGTGCACAATAAATGTAATGCGCTTGAATCATCCTGAAACCACACCCCACCCCAGTCTGTGGAAAAATTGTCTTCCATGAAACTGGTCCCTGGTGCCAAAAAGGTTGGGGACCGCTGCTCTACACGGATTATCTCATGTAATACTCACAGTACCAGTGTAAGGTTGAGATCATTATTATCCCCATTTTATCGTTGAGGCAACCAAGGAGCGTGTCCAAGCTTGTTTGTGGTGGAGCCCAATTAATGAACCCAAACAGCTGGCTTCAGGGCCTGCCTCTTAAACTCGGCATTGCACTGCTTTTATCTTGTCGCTGTGATTTTAAGGGTAAGAATGGACATGGGTTGAGGGCTTTCTAGGATAATGGAACTTTATGTGCTTGTTTATTGGATAAATTATATCCTCATAACCACTCTGGGTTATATCCCTATCTAGTCCTCACAACTGGAAGGCACTTTCAAGTCTATCATTCGCTGGGTCCCCCACAATAACAATGTGAGATAAACAGGACCGGCATTATTATCACTGTCTGACATATGAGAAAACTAAAGTTCAGAGCAGTTAAGTGACCTGTCAAGGTCATGTCATAATTGATGAATCTGTGACTCAAACCCGTGGGTTCTGACCTAATTTAGTTTAGTGTTCTTTCTATTAAGCCATATTCCATGAAACCTTATTAGGAGTTCTTTGACCTGTAACTGACATTATTTGAACTCTTTTTAACATGGTATTTTTTTTCCAACTGGATTATTTAGAAAAGTATATATCAGAAGCTTTTAATTCACTCAAACCGTTTTGAATGGAAAAATAATTAATTCCTCGATTGCAAATAACACGGCAGTGAGAACTCACAGGTGCCATATTAAAGCGGAAGCACATTTGGTGAATCACACAGGAAACAGAAGATGTTTGATTATGAGTGAGTTACTTAGAGAGATGCGGGCAATGGTTAAGAACACCTCAAGGAGTAGTTTACCTCCTTCCCCGTCCCTCATTGCTAACACAGTGGGGCACTGTCACCACTCTTAGGGCTGAAAGGCTAGGGGAGGGAAAAGTTTCCAGAACAAGAGACAGAGGGCTGTGTTGAGATGACCATCTAATAGACACTTTATTCACACAAGGAAGGCAGCCCACACTGACCCAGAAGCAAGCTAGGGAAAGAAATACCCTAACCTTTCTCTTCTCCTTCCCTCTGTCTTCTGAAACCAAATCCAGCCAGAAGCCAGAGAAAAGGGAGCCCTGAGATGTGAGCCCTGAGATGTGGTCAGTAGCATCAGCACCTGGAAGAACCAAGCAGGCTCATTGGGGTGGAGAGTGGATCTGCAGGGCAATCAGAAGATTCTCAGCATTCATTATTTTATTTTATTTTTTTTTGCGGTACACGGGCCTCTCACTGTTGTGGCCTCTCCCATTGCGGAGCACAGGCTCCGGACGCACAGGCTCAGCGGCCATGGCTCACGGGCCCAGCCGCTCCACAGCATGTGGGATCTTCCCAGACTGGGGCACAAACCCATGTCCCCTGCATCGGCAGGCGGACTCTCAACCACTGCACCACCAGGGAAGCCCCAGCATTCGCTATTCATAAGCTACCTTTTATTAGACATCAAACCCTTCGATTGACAATGTCAAAATACAGACATTTTCAGTTCTTTGGAACTGTAATACTTAGTGTGGCTTACCAGAGTTCCTTAAAACCTGAGCTGTATTATATTTTCTTCTGGGTCAAACTGGCCCACTACCAAGTAAACTGGAGTGGAGGCAGGTAGCAAGGAGATAGTGACATGGTACCACCAGGCCTGCACACCAGTTACAGGTCAAGCCTGTAATCTGTATTATCCTAAGTCCATCCGCCATAGTAAGAATGACCGTGAATATTGGTTTGACTTTTCAAAGATGGATGACTTTTCTTCTTTCTTGCGATTCTCTTTGCCACGTTGAAGACAGTCTCCATGGTACAGTGTTATGCTTTACAGACATTAATGCGATGAAGTGAAAATCTGTGGTTTGACTCACCTTTAGCAGAAAGCACAAGTGTGTTTGAGGTGAGAACTCAGACCACTGTCTTCAATGGCGTAGATCCCTGTTGAGTTCTGTGAGTTCCTTGTGTACAGAGCGCTGCCCTGCTGCCTTACTGCTTCTCTCCATGGTCCCAGGTTCCTTTTGGTTGCATTTCTCTCTCTTTTTTGTCATTGTTGGTCATATTGCGTTAGACTTGAGCCTTGTTTCTGATCAAAAAAAGGCCCTACATATCTGAGGGATGGCATAGGTTTGAGCTGGGGCCTCTGATTGGCACTAAATGCTGAAGGAAAAGCCATTGTCGGGAGGGTCCTGTGGGAGAGTCACACTGTTTTGCAAGGTCAGATGGGTATTTGTGGATTTAAAATGGGTGAATCAGGCAAGTGGGTTCACTGTACTTGAGATCTGAAAGCAGAAGGAGACTTCTGGAGAAGGTGTCCCCAAACTTGTGTCCACTGGAGCACTAAGCGTTCTAACACTTTCATCACACAGAGATTTTCAGGTCGGCGACTGCGGAAGATCAGCCATGCGAAAAAGAAGAGTTTGATTAAAAATCCATTTAAAACAAATGTGTCAGGGTTGGGGGAGAGGAACCCTTCCCTTCCCTGAAGTGAATAGAAAACAGGTGAAAATGTAAATTTCAAAGGCGTCAAGCCTGAACAAATGCTCAGGGAATGTAGATGTCAAATACGCATCATTTTTAATGAGTATTATTAACTTCAATATAAATCTAGTTTGAAAGCCATTTTTTTCCTCTCTTTTATCCCTTAAATATATGGTTTACCTCTTACCTATACAGTTTCTTATGATTTATGGTACCAGGGCTTCAGGGCTGGCAGACAACTGGCGCATCCCTGTGCCTCTCTAAAAGCCCAAGGGGTGCGTCACTCTGCAGACTACAGTTGACCTTTGAACAACGTGGATTTGAACAGCGTGGATCCACTTACATGCGGATAATTTTCAGTAGTAAATATTACAGTACTACACGGTAGTGTTTGGTTGAATTCCCAGATGCAGAGGAATCGCGGATACAAAGGGCCGACTATAAATTACACTTGGATGAATGCTCTGCGTTGTTCAAGGGTCAGCTGTACTAAGAAATGCCCAGCTTTCCTCTCGGCAGGGTTTTAAGTGTGACTTTGCCACTTTGGTTGTCCCCTGCCTCCTCATGTCATCTAAGTGTCCAGAGTCATGGAACAGAGGGTATAGTTTTTAGAGTGGTTTAGAAATCACCAGCCTCAGAGCAGCAGCGCACTCCTGGCCCGCACGGGAGTAAAGAGCCTTCTCTCTAGAGAGCGTGCTTTGTTCTCTACAACTGTACTCTTCCTCCTGCCACTGTGCCATCTCACCATTCTCCCATATTTCCAGTTAATAAGACTAATGTGAAGGGGATATCTTTAAACACATGCGCTTCCAAAGGAGGGGAAGAGGAAGAACTTGAGGAAGAGGAGAGTCATGACAATTATTAACGCTGTTCGTACATGAGGAAGCTTGGTGGCCCTGGTGTTGAAATCGGGGAGTGTTTATTTGGCAATGACTTCTGGTCCAGAGAGCATCCGTTCTGTACTTCTAGTACTTCTAATATGCCTTTCACCTAGATGAAAATTGTGTCTGTCTGGTTAAGTCATCTTCTTACTCCGAAAATGTAACTTTGTGAAAAATGTGTTTTCTCAGTAATCCTGGATACTTCTTTTTTTAGTTACTCTGTAAGTACTAGTGTTTGGCAGAACATCACCCTGAGTCCTCTTCTCATCCTGAACTCCCTTCCTGCAGCATGGCATCTGTAACAGTTCATGATGGGCCATTAATCCTAACACTAACCCTAACCCTAATCTGTATTTACATCCCAGAGCTCTCTCTTGAAACCAACTGCTATATTTCCAACTGCCTCCTGAACATCTCCACTTGGCCTTAAAATCGTTATCTTGCCTTCGAACTCATTGTCTTTGTTGGTCTCTATTGTGGTGAATGGCATCTTCATCTCCCCAACCTGAAAACCCAGGTGTCATCCCGGACTTGTCCCTCTCCTCCAGTCCTTTCTTCATCTTGTCAACAAGTGTTGTGATTTTTATCGTCTGTATCCACTTTAATCTATTTCTTCATCTCAATTCACCTTGTCGATCCCTAACATAAAATCTTTCACAAATTCCTGAAAGTAGCTTCCCAAAAGATGAGCTCCAACCCGTCAGCAGGGTTTCTAAAGCCCACCTGCCTGGATTCACTTTATGCCCATTGTCCCGTCCCACACCTTTCCTCCAGCTTTTCCAAACTACATGCAGATCCCTGAGATGTAGCATTTCTGACACCTAGGCGATTGCTCGTGCCCTTTCTTCTGCATGGAATGCTCTTCAGTTCGAATTGCACATACAATTGGGCAGCTCTTGCTCTGTTTCAAGCTTTGTGCTTGGAACTTGGCATACAAATAGGACATGGCCCATATTATTAAGGTTGCCGCAGTTTTCCCAGGAAACATACATGACTCAGTTCTATATAATGTGCTAGGTCAGCATAAAAGTAGGTAAAGGCTGCTAAGGGAGCACATAGCAGTACACCAACGTGTCCATAAATGTCCTTCTGAGCAGGTGCTTTCTGACCCACCTCTAATAAAGAATCGATTTCTCCTCCGTGTTGTCACAGTTCCCTGCCCAGACCTACCTTAGAGAGCTTATTGTTTGTTTGTGTTGTAGTTGTTTAAATGTCTAGCTTCTTGGGGAGGGGGAGATAAATTAGGAGTTTGGGATTAACATATACACACTGCCATATATAGAATAGATAATCAACAAGGACCTACTGTATAGCACAGGGAACTCTACTCAATATTCTGTAATAACCTAAATGGGAAAGGAATTTGAAAAAGAATATATATATGTATAAGTGAATCACTTTGCTGTGCACTTGAAACTAACACAACATTGTAAATCAACTATACTCCAATATAAAATTAAATTAAATTTAAAAAAAAGAGAAAACCCAGTCATGAGACACAGCTCATGGTATATATATATATACAAAGGGTATATATATATACTTCGTGTTTTCTAATCTTCCACATATATTTATGAAGTTTCTTCTAAAAGCAAAAAAGTTAAATCAACAATATCTATAAAAGTGGGGGATGTAAAATACATTAGACTTTTTTGCAATATTTGTATTAATGCATTTGAGACAAAATTAAAAGGTCTAAATATGAAACAAAAATAAATAAATAAAATAAATGTCTACCTTCCTAGGCTGAAAGCAAGAATTACTGTGCCTTATGTTTCTTTATAGCCATTGTGTCAACTACATATAATAATCATTGAAGAAATGACTGAGTGGTACCTAAACTGCAATAGCAGCTTAAGCATCCCTGGAAATCAATAAACTGACAGACATCAAAGCCAGTTTACCTTCACATCTTATTCCTCCAGTGATCAATTTGGATGGGAGTTACATCAAATTATTTGAGATATACATAACATGTTATACAGTGAGGCCCCAAGGTGCTTATAGTTGTTAATGATGAGAGAAATTCCAATTCATTCTGGTCTTCGAAGAGTGGACTTATGGGTTATACACATGTCTTATTTATAGTTCAAGCTCAAACATTGTGGGCAAGCTTTGAAAATGTATTCTTTCTTATGAAGTGTTTATTAAAACAGGTACTGCTAAATATCTGTTGAAATAGTGTGTTTCCACCAAATTGTAGCACATTTTGATGAAACTTGCAGGTGGTATTTTTACAAAATGTTCATGAAAGGTAGGCTGTACCAATATTTTGAGTATATATATATATATATATATTTTTTTTTTTTTTTTTTTTTTTTTTTTTTTTGCGTTACGCGGGCCTCTCACTGTTGTGGCCTCTCCCATTGCGGAGCACAGGCTGCGGACGCGCAGGCCCAGCAGCCATGACTCACGGGCCCAGCCGCTCCGCAGCATGTGGGATCTCCCCGCACCGGGGCACGAACCCGTGTCCCCTGCATCGGCAGGCGGACTCTCAACCACTGCGCCACCAGGGAAGCCCCTGTGAGTATATTTTATATCACCCTAAAAATACACAAAGATTGAAAATAAGATGGCGCTTACCATAGTGACTATAAAATGTTGAAATTATTTTTTAAACTCTGATAAGTATAATAAGTCCAAAGATATATGGAATTTAAGAATTGACTCTCTGTGTAAAAGTTGCTCTTAGATAAAATATATGACACCATATACAGAGGGAAACCTATGCCTCAAATTCATTTTATTCAGTAAAAATGCTACACCTCAGTCTAGTCTGCTTTTTGGTGCTAGGGCCCATTGATGTTTAGTATCTGGGCTCTCCTACTAACCAGAAGACCCTCAGTAAATTATTTATATCTTCAGAGCCCTGGCTCTTTCGGTTTTAAATTCTGGGAAATGATCCCTGCCTACCTCATGGAAGGTGCATGGGAAAAATCCTTATAAACTGGAAAGTGACATACAAATATGATGAGTTCTTATTATTCCAGGCAGAGAGAGAACAACATAAACAAAAGCAGAGTGTGACATTGCATTTTAAACTTAGGAAGTTGCAAAGAGTTGGGAACTGCTGAAAAGTGGGTTGAGAGCAGGTATAAAGGGTCAGGTGAAAACCATTTAGATCTTATTCTATAGTCAGTGGGGAGTCACCAAAACTCTTTGAGCAGGGTAATAACATAATTAAATCTGTGTTTTAAAAGTTAATTTAGGGTAAATTAGAAAAGGAGAAGTTGGAGACAAGGTAACCATTTATTACATAACCCAGGCAAGGGATAATTAGGGCCTGATTTACAGCAATGGCTATGAAAACAATGAAAGAATGGCAAAATTAAAACTCATTTCATAAGTAGAGTTAAACTTCGTTTGGTAATGCTGGACACTAGGAGGTAAGAGACAGTCTGGCTTGATGGGCTAAATTGAGTTGATGCCTTTGCTCAAAGGAGGAAACCAAGAAGATTCAAGTTTAGAGAAGGATGGAATAAGTTTAGTCTTAAACATTGAGTTGTGGTGTCCCTATCCATCATATTCAGCTTTGTGCCTGGTACGTTGTAATTGTTCAATAAATATTTGGTGAATGTATCAATGAAGGAAGGAAGAATTAAAGACTGAGAGAGATTTAAGGGAAGTTATCCAGGAAGGACTGGAAAATATTGGTCTATATGACAGAGGAGAAAAGACTGGAAATACAAATTCTGAAGTCAGCATATAAGCAAATTGAGATCTGAAAGGAAGAAGAGATGGAGTAAAAAAAAGAACTAATGAGGCTTCCGTGGTGGCGCAGTGGTTGAGAGTCCGCCTGCCGATGCAGGGGACACGGGTTCGTGCCCCGGTCCGGGAAGATCCCACATGCCGCGGAGCGGCTGGGCCCGTGAACCATGGCCGCTGAGCCTGCGCGTCCGGAGCCTGTGCTCCGCAACGGGAGAGGCCACAACAGTGAGCGGCCCGCGTACCAGAAAAAAAAAAAAAAAAAAGAACTAATGACTCTAAGAAAATAGGATTATGTATGTCCAACGCCTGGCATAGCATAGAGATCAATAAATAAATATTTGTTGAGTACATGAATGAAGGAAAGAATGAATACCAACTTTTCAGGAGCAGATAAAGGAAGAACAGCTGGGAGTCTTGTTGTAGCCCTTTGTTTTGCCTGAAGTGTTTGTCTGAATTGTAGACTAATTCTGCAGTTCATCATCTGGCTCCCATGAGGAAATGTGAATTCTATAGCCTAAATTTCAGGCAACCATGAGGAATTTCTTCTTGTCCTTCTCACCTCCACACGTTTTCTTTCCAGTTCAATGTATTTACTTAAATCTATCATCAAACTGCAGTTGTAACAATTATTCTTTCCTTAAGACTGCCCATAATACAACAATGACAGGAACTGATAACACTTTTTCATGTATTAAAAATGGGCCAAATAGAACCAAAATGCTCAGTGCATTCGTGACCCGTATATACAACATGTTGCATGAGACGTTTTGGAGCTATTGGTCTAATACCTTGACCATCGTTAATTAGGAAAGCCAGTTTGGTGAGAGAGGGTACTTCAGTCTCAATCAGAGTTGGCCTTTCTCTTACAGGCCCAGCCTAGACTAGCAGATGAGGACAGCAGGGTGAATAAGAATATGTAAATAATAAGAAATTAAACCTAAAGCTTTTAGGAGTCCTAATGAAAAAGGTTTATATCTACAAAAGCAGTATCTGAAAAATACTAGAAATATAAACTAGATACAAAACATAATGTAAAAAAACCAATTTCTAAATATTAATTGTATCAGTAAAGGGATAAAATTGATTGTTAGAATTCAAGCAAACTACAAATCTCACAATTTGTAAAATTTTAACCTTATCATCCCCTTTCCTCACCACACACACGCACACACACACAAAATCAAAGTTTTTTCATAGCTGATACATGATTGATCTATTTGTATTTACCACTGTCCTTTGGCTTTACCTACTCTCTGAAGAATTAAATAACCAAAGAGCAGGCAGCAAGCAGGTAACAGAAGAAATAATAATATTAGAATAATATAGGAACCAGACCACTGGTCATTGAATAATCATGAGGTGACTCTATTTTTAAAATAGAGTCATCATTTATCATTAGAGTCCAAGAATTCTTGTTTCTCAGTTAATAAAAAATTTTCCATTAAAATTACTTCTAAATGTCAAGTGAAATGTAATTCAAAAATGAGAACATAAAATTATGTCTGTTTTCAGAAGCACCATTAAAGCCTTTTTGTAATTTCACTGACTTTTTCGATTTTCCAACTGACGGTGCGCATACAGACATTTTTGCATCTCATTATTGTGTAGTGGAAATGAACTTGGAACACTTTGTCAGCTCAAAGACCCCAGTTGGTTTGAATGATATTTCCCCACAAAGGATGATCATATTGATTTGCTACAGTCATCTTTGACTATTAAGGATTCAGAAAGTTAACTACCACTTGAGATGAGGGGCTGTGATTCACATAAGACCTAGGTTAATATGACAAGAAAGGGTAGAAAATGTGGTGAAACTACTTAATCCAAAAAGGATCATCTGTAGTTTAAATGCATGTGTTATTTGTAAAGTCTGGGGGATTACTTTAAGGTAAGGAAGATGACTTTTTTATTCTTTCAACTTCTTCACTAAAATGTTTGCTTCTTAACTGAAAGCAACTTACTGTATTAAAGGACTTACCTGCAGATCTTTTAAGTTATTGGAAAATCTGGTCTACTTAAAAAAATCTGTCTTTAACAATATCAGCATAGGATGTCTCTGCTAAGTATTTGTCCATATGAGTCTCTAAAAGAGAAAATAAACTATTTAGATTGCTTTCAGCACTGAAGTATGAAGTTCAAAAGTAGGTTACCATGAATAGCTAGAGAATGAGAGAGAGATTTTGTCCAGCTCAGATATTTGGAATTACTTAGGAGAAATGGAGTAAAGGAAATAACGTTTATATTATTCTCTAAATCAGCATGGTCTGCATCAGAAAAAAAAAAACCGGACACCAGAGTTTTAAAGAGATCCCCCAAATCTTGTCTTACCATTGTAGTTTTCCTCTTTGTTTCGTTGGTCTTACTTAGAGCCATATCTGAGCATAGTTCTTGATGTTTTTTCTGGGGGGCAAGCAAAGAACAGTGTACACCATCTAGTGGCTTAGTTCAAAATTGCAGCAGTGCAAGAAAGGCTTTTGAGCAGAGTGCAGCCAATGACAATCAGCAGACTGACTTCCACATTTCTCCAAGCGCCTGAGGAACGCTGAAGGGGTTGCCGTGAATTCCAGAGGGAAGCCCTCACAGCACATAAAAAGATTCGATCAAGGAAGTTAATTTAAATAGCCCACAGTTACAATCCTACTCTATTCTGACTACATATCTGTAATCACTCTGCTTTAATGAGAACTTTTTACTTGCCTGTTTAGTACCAGAATTCATATTCCTACTGTAAAACTGTTATGTCAAGAAGTGAGCAACTTGGATGGGAGAGGAAATAGGTTCCATTTGTGATCATATGCTAAGTGAATTGCTTCTCTATATCATCAACCAAAGCTGTGGTTGCCAGTCTCTGGACTCCTGGGGAGCCATGCAACTACCACAAGAACCTTGAATCCACAGTCACAAGGCACATTTTCTAAAAATCAAATGTACAATGTCTTTTACATACACTGGACTCACACTGCAATTCAAATGTAATTGGTAAAAGAACATTACTAAATTATCAGTAGTTTATTTGTTATGTGATTTTCATCTATATAGATTAGCATATCGTGCTCATCTAGGAATCCAGAAAATGCATTTATTTATTTTTATACAGTTATATGTAAATTACATAAAAGATAGATTTTTAAGAAACAGAAAGGTCCTGACTTCAGCAGTGCTACTTCTAAGATTTGTTCTAAGGAAATAATCATTCACATGTTCAAAGATATTCACATCAGTATTGTTTATAAGAACAATTACTAAGAACCAAACTCAGGTGTTCGACAATTAGGGGTTGCTGAGTAAGTTTTAGTTTATCCATACCAAAACATACAGCATACCACTATTAAAAACGACCAATGAAAATCTATACTGTTTTGAAAATGAAAATACCATACATTTACAGGTGAAAAGAGATTAGGAAAGCATATATATCATATGCATACCATTTTTATGTATTTGTGAGTAGGCAAAGAAAAAATCTAAAAGGGTATCTTTTATCCCATGAGAAATGAATAATTTATTTTGATCAAGCATAATATAAGAGAAAGAAAAGAGTCAAGGATTCTTCTACTAAAGTTTTTGTCCTGAGCAAGTGGAAGGTTAGAGTTGACACTGACTTAGGTGGAAATGTTTGGATGGGAAAGCCAGGGGTTTGTCTGGAGGCATGTTGAGTTGGAGAGTCCATCTGGTACCCAAGTGGAGCTGTATGGAGGTTTTTAAAGTCATGTGGCTGGAAGATCTCCGAGACAGTGAGTGATGGAGGTGAGAAGAGATTTCAAGGCCAAGCTCTGGGGGCCTGCCAACATTTACAGATTGAGTTGATGAGAAGCAGCCAGCCACGAGTCAAACTAGAGAACAGCAGTCAGGTAGAGGAGGATCCAGAGAGAATGGTCTCCCGGAAAGACACAGGTAGAGAGTGATCTGTGCTAAATGCTGCAAAGAGATCTCATGAGATGAGCACTGGGAAATGACGTTGGTTTGAGCAACATGGACGTTGAAAACAGCTGTTTCCATGCAATGATGAAGCTAAAAGCCTAATTGAAAAAGCTTCAGTGAAAATGGGAGGGGAAAAATTGGAAACCTTGAGTAAAGACAACTCTTCTGAGAATTATTTATGTAAGGGAAAACAGAGAAATGGGATAGGGAGGAAAACAAGGATATTGATTCAAGAACTTTTTTTTTTAAGGTGGCAACATATCAGCATATTTCTCTGCTGATAGGAGAGACCTGATAAAGAGGGAAAAAATTAAAGACATAAGACATGATAAAATTGCTCAGAAAAATATCGTTGAATAGTCAAGAGGGAATGGGACACAAATGGAGGGCTTGACTTTAGAAATAAGCGTGGATGGTCCATCCATACTTAATAGCAAAAGGAAGCAAAAGGAAAGGCAAGTATAGGTAATACTGATGCAGGTAATTTGGTTGGTACAATGCTGGGAGCCTGCGGGAGTTCTTTTCTAAATGTTCTATATTCTCAGTGAAATAGACAACAAGGTTATCAGCTAAAAGTAAATCAGGGAGCAGATGTTAAGGGAGCTGAGGAGAGAGAACAAGGTATGGGGTAGTCATTTAGGACAAAGGTCAGAAACCTTTTTCTTTAAAGGGCAAGGTGGTAAATATTTCATCCTTTGCAGGCCCTTAGGTCTCTGTCGCAACTATTTAAATCTGCCATTGCAGCAAGGAAACAGCAGTAGATAAAACGTAAACTGACGGCCATGGCTGTGTTTCAATAAAACTTTATTTACAGAAACATGTAGCAGGCCCAATTTGGCCCTTAGACAGTAGTTTGTTAACCCTTGGTGGGATAATAAATGGTGTAGGGGAACACAGTAGGAACTTCAGGCAACAATAACATGAATTTTAAATGATGGTATAAATATCACCAGCCACATACAGTTGTGTGGGGCTGGATATAACCAAGATTTGGTTTTTCTACACAAGTGTGAAGAACGGAGAATGGAGCAAGAGAGTTGAGAGTGTGTGCCAGGAAACTATTACAAGGTGAACATTGAAATCTAAGCTGAGTCAGGAGGGAAGTAAGGAAATGAGGGCTATGGGGTATGAGGGACAGTGGGAAAGAGGAAGGTAATGGATTTAGGCCTCACTACTAGCCTTTGATGCTCAGATGCTTTTCCTGAGGGAAGACAACAGCTCATTGGCTATTTTATTGCAGAGTAAGAGCTAAACAGTGGTTCATACATTATAGAGTAACAATGCTTAGAGTAGTTATCACTCTGTGGGGTAGACGTAACGCTACTCCCCATTTTATCAACTGGAAGGGAAGGAGAATCCACATCGATGTGGACGCTGTGTTTGAAGGACAGTCTTGTTTACAATAATATCTAATTTTTTAGTCATTAGGACTACTCCCTCTCTTCTTCCCCTGTGTTATTATAAAAATGTTCTTGCTTAGTCCTTCTCCACAAATAATCCATATATCCATTGGCATGTTTTAGTTAACGGTCTTTTTTTCCCCTCTCGATGTCTCCCTCTTCCCTTGTCTTCACCTCTTAGCCTTTACGTGTGGTTATGTTTTACCTTTTCTGAGTCGACACTTAAAGGTGCTTATTCTCTGCTTTTTTCTCCCTCTAGACCTTTCTCTTTTTTGTTGCGCTTATGATCTTTAAGATGACGGCTTTTCTTTATTTTAGTAGAAACATACGCAGGTGATGAAAGAATGTTAGCACCATCTAAGCACAGGCTCTAGCCCCTGTTCACTTGGTTAAGGCTTTACTGCCCTCCTGAAACCTTCACGGCCTCTCTACTGAGAGTCATTTACTGTTTGGTATTCAAGGACCTCCCTGACCTTGTCTCGCACTACCTTCCCAACTTTACATCCCATTGCTTTTCAAATCTTACTTTACACTCCAGCCCCACAAAGCTCCCTAACAGTTCCCCAGCCACCATGCCTCTGTGCACACAGATGGCATTGACTGGAATTCCCCGAGCCCCTCTCCATCAGTCCATCTCCCATCCTTCCTTCAAGGACCCATCACAAATCTCCTTTTGGATCTTATTTTCCAAGACAACTAAAAAAATTACCCTTCATTTGCCTCATCCTTCTCTGTACTTTGGACTTATGTCATTAACTACAGTCTACTTTGCATTATATTTTCATGTGCACATAAATTTTTCCTCCATTGGACATGAGCCCCTGGATTCTTCCCTGTTTTATACACAGCACACAGTAGATGTCTGATATATATTAAGTAAAAACTAAATGAAATCTCTTATCTTCACAAAACATGTGTTGTTAGGAAGTTAGTTTAAACCACATAAGGATCATCAACATACCTCTTGATAATATGGGGACCTGTGTCACTTCATCCCAGCCACAATCCAAATGTGAATCTTTTGGGGACCATACATTTCTACCCCAATAAGCCAAAAAACTATGTTTTAAAGTCCATTCCATAACAAATCCATGCTTTACCAATTTCATGCTTTTGTCAACTTGTTAATATTGCAAGTGAAGGAATTTTGCTTGTTTGCAGATTGTTTTTGTTCTTTGTAAAGTAAAACGACGTAAGAATATTTGAAGGAGGAATGAAGGAAAAGGAACAATGAAAGAACTAACTTTTATAGTTTGTCTGTAACGAGCCTGGTGCACTCCGTAAGTTATCCAATTTAATTGAATTCTTCCAATAGCCCTGTGAGGTAGATATTATTATCCACATCTTACTGATGAAGAAAACCATGACTTCTAAACTCACACAGTTAAATGATATCAAACCTAGATCTGTATGACACTCTACTGTCTTGAACCTAGGAGCTAAAGCCACATGCTTATGACATTGTTAGTCTACCTTAACTAAATTACTTTACTTTCTCCATCTGACATTTAAAAGTATTAGTTGCAAGTTACAGAACTCCAATTCAATCTAACTTAACTATTTTGTCATCAACTTAACAAATATTTATCGGGAGCCTTCTGTGTGCAAGACATTCTTCTAGGCACTAGGGGTTCAGTGGTGAACAAGACAGTCATGCAGCCACATGGCTAATATATTAGTATATTGCCTACCTACGCAGCTAATATATTAGTATATTGCCTACCTACGCAGCTAATATATTAGTATGAAAATATTTTATAAACAAAAGATCTGTCGGACAGTTAAGAACTGTTAAGAATAACACAGCAGGGTGAAGGAGTGGTGAATGAAAGGGCAGGCTTTTTATTTTTTTTGTGGCAAAGTCAGAATTTATTTGCAGGACACCAAGTAAGGGAGTGGGAGACAAATCTCAGATCCACTCCAACTTGGTCTTTGAGTTAGAGGGTTATTTATTTATTTATTTTTCCTTTTTATTAATTTTTATTGGAGTATACTTGCTTAACTATTTCGCTTACATGTGAAATCTAGAAAAAATGGTACAGATGAACTTACTGGTAAAGCAGAAATAGAGTCACAGATGTAAAGAACAAACTTACGGTTACCAAGGAGGGAAGGGACGGTTGGACGAATCGGGAGATTGGGATTGACATATGTACTCTACTATGTATAAAATAGATAACTAATGAGAACCTACTGTATAGCACAGTGAACTCTACTCCATGATCTGTGGTGACCTAAATGGGAAGGAAATCTAAAAAAGAGGGCATATATGTATACGTATAACTGATTTACTTTGCTGTACAGGGATGCTTTTTAAGTGGGATTGTCAGAGAAGATCTCCCTTTCTAGTAGACACTGAGTAAAGTGAAGGAGTTAGCCATGGGTGTAACACAAAGGAAGAACATATGAGGCAGAGGACAGCAAGTGCAAAGTCCCTCAACCAGGAATGTGTTTGGGATGTTGAGGAGATTCCCAAGGAAGGAATATGACCGGAGCACCACTGGGGAGGGGACAGTGGTAGGAAAGGCAGCTGGAAAGGTGGCCAGCAGCCAGGCCATATGGTCCTCGTAGGCCATTCTGAAAACTTTAACATTTATTTAAGGTAGATGGCAAGTAAGGAAAGGACTGACAAGAAGTGAATGTCCTCATCTGATTTGGTTTTTGAGGGATCATTCTGAGAGTTCTGTGAAGATTAAGCCAAAAGGGGACAAGAATGAAAGCAAGGAGACTGTTGGGGGCTTTCATAAAAGTCCAGTGGGGAAACAGATACATGGGCCACATAACCAGGAGGGCAGGGACGGGCCTTATGGACGATGCAGAAACAAAATTTCAAAACTGTGGTCTCATTTCTCCTCACTCCTCCTCTCCTCTCATTTCTCCTCACTTCTCCTTGCTCAGACCTGCTTCTCCATTGCCCCACCAGGATCTGTGGTCAGAAAGGAAAGGTTTCTTCTTGTCGGCGCCAGGGCGCAACCCCCGCTGAAGGGCCTGGCTGGGTCATGGGACCATCTCAAGACCAAGCGCTCACTGTGCCCAGGACTGTGATTATGAGCCCAGATTTATGGTCCAGGGGATGGGGTGCTCTAAGGATACCTGGAAGGAGCAGTGGGATAAAGAAGTTTGCATTTTCTTTGTTTTGGGTTTTTTTTTTTTTTTTAAAAAAAAAGAGATAAGGCAAAGCACCCTGTGAAGAAAGCAGAAAGATGTAATGGCTGGGGAGAGATTGAAGATTGTACATCGCTACCCGACGGAGCCCAGGCCCAGTGACTGCTCCTTTCTCCGGATTTCTCTGCCACAAAGCTCCTGGACCACTGTATACTCCTGACAGATGGTCTCCTATGTGTCTGTATAGTGTTTCAAGTAATATAGTGACTGCACATTTCCCAAGAAAATAAAAAGGGCCATAGTGTCAAATAATCCAATAAAGCCTCTAGTACCTATGATGAGACAGTGTTGAGCATTAGCAGGTTCTCAGGCGATTTGCACATTGATTCCAACCAGGGGAAATATGGAGCCCATGCTTACCCAGAGTCCAGAAGCAGTCATGTCACGCATATGTATATCCACGATCAGTTTATTGAAAGAACTTCACGTATGGGGCCAACCGAAGACAACTTCTTTTTTTTCCAACCACAGATTTTCCGAAACCTCTCTATTGGATGTCTCGTCTCTCCCTGTGGCTACACCTCAGGAAGTTCTTAAAGCAGCCCCAGGTGTCTTGGGATGTTCAATAGAAACCTTGTTCTCTAAATACACTTGAAGTTTCTCTGTCTCCTATTGACCCCCAAGTTCAGTGATTTACTAGGAGAACCAACAGGACCAGCATGTCGTCCTACTCACAGCTATGAGTTATTACAGGGGGGAAGTATAAGGCAAATCAGCAAAGGGAAAGGGTGCATGGAGCAAAGTCCGGAGGAAACCAGGCTCAAACTTCCAAGTGTCCTCTCCCAGTGGCGTCACGCAGGATGCATTTATTTCCTCCAGTGTCCGATTGTGACAACACCTGTGAAATGTTGTCTACCAGAGAAGTTCATCAGAGGCTAAGTACCCGAAGATTTTATTGAGGGCTGGTTAGGTAGACGTCTGCCTAGCACATACCAAAACTCCATACTCCCAGAAGCAGGCGCTCAGCATAAATCCCATTTTGTGGGATTTATGTGGCTAGCCACTAGACTCTTAACTAAGAGTCTAGCCACTCTTAGTTAAGGTTGTGGGAACACTCTTGAAATCTAAGTTCCCTAACATCGACCAAAGTCCAACCTTTCTAGGAAAGGCCAGGCCTTTCTAAGGATAGCGGTTTCAGGCCTGCTGTGTTAAATCTTTCCTGCACACTGACGTTGACATGAGGGTAAGAAAGGCTGACCCACCCGTGGATGGAAATCAGCCATGCAAGTAGTCTGCTTTAACCAGAGATAGAGCTGGAGGAGGGGAAGGGAAAGGGAGAAAAGCTCTTATTTGCCTGGTGTTTTTAGAACCTGGCTTTCAGGAGGTAAATGCGGTAACGCTGATTTTGTTTTCTCATGAGCTGTCTTTATGGGCTCTGCTGTGAACCTTTTTCTGAAGACTTCCCACTGTCTACCGCATAGCTTCTGTTAAGGTCACCTTGAACTAGCAATTAATCTTCTTGGGTGGGGGTGTGTGTCCTTTCATGGCAGTTGTAACCAAACAGACCCACAGCTCAGCCCACAGGGAGGTACTGGGTGATAGTGTTCCACCAAACCCAAAAATGCAGGCCACGTCTGCCCCCGCTCTCTCCCTTCACACTCCCATCACAGACGGCTCCCACCAGCCTCTTGTCTTCAGACTTCACCTTTTGCTGGCCAAGCCCCAGGAAGCACGGAGACATCTGGCCCAAGATTCTTCCACCAGCCTTTGCTTTTGTTTTTGGGGTGGAGGATAGGAGGAGAATTCTGTTCCACCGTGGATGGAAAATGCCCAGTGGTTCCACAGTCTCCCACAAACACTCTCTTTAAAAAAAAAAAATCCCTACCCACTAATAGTCTTCCACATCATTGTATATGTAGACAAAATATGTGTGTGCGTGTGCGTGCATGCGTGTGCACAGTCACATGACCAGTGAGACACAGATTAGGAACCACTTTTAGAAAGTCTGGCATCAGTGGCCTGGCACAGACCTTTTTCTTTTTTTAAACAAAGCTACATTTATTGAGCACCAACTATCTGCCAGACATTGACTTACGAAAGTGCTGCTTTCCATAGAAACGGAAGGAAGTAATTTACCAAAACAGTTTAAGGAGTTCAGTTTTTCTGACCCAATTTAAACATGACTGTTTGGACCAAGTCTTTTTGGGATTAGTGTGACTGTCGACGTGCCTAAGAATAATCTCAGAAGCATACTGAAATTCCAGGTTCCTGGACCTAACCTTAGAAATTCAGATTCAGAAGGTCAGGCCTAGGACCCAGGAGTCTGGGATGGGACCCAGGTGATTCCAGTGCAGGTGGTCTGGACCAGCCTGTCCTAGCTCAGGGATGCTCAGACTTTAGAGTACCCATGGGGTCTGTAACATACAGTCTGACTCAGGATGTCCAGGGGGGTCCTTGAGATTCTGCACTGCTAATTTTCCCCCGGGTGAGGTTGATGCTTCAGGTCCATGCAACATACTTTGAGTAACAAGAACTTAGATGGTCGGTCTCCCAGAGGCTGGTTCATGCAGCACTTACCCGCCAAAAGGCCCGACACAACTCTTTAGATTAGCTTCAGCCTTAGGGTCTCAATCTAAATTCTAAGACAAGAAAAGTGCCATATACTCATGCACGTTCATAAATATATTCATAAGTAAATATCACTTAACGTTCAATGACTATCTAGCTTTACCAGTAAAAAATGGTGCCCGAAAAAGAGAAAATGGAACTTCACTATTCATCATATTGCCTACGTGTTTCCCTGTTTGGATCTGCAGAGCTCCAAAAAGTTGTCTACTTTTTCCAGCAATACAGATTTCAGAAGTTTCTTAAGAGATGGTTCTAGGGGCCTTGTGATGGCCAAGACCAGGAGCTCATCTCCTGAGATCACTTCCCCTGTGTGTTATAAGCTACTGACTCAGTACAGTCTTCATTGCCCAGCCCGCCTGCCCTCGTGCTTCCCAGATCCCACACATACACATGGGTTCATGGGAAGGCACACATGCACACACCAGGAAATGACCATGGAGGAGTATATAAGAAATCTTTCTGGATCTTTGCAATGAAATGTCCTTTGAAGTCAAATAAGTGCAATAGCACGACGTACTGAAACTGCAAGCGCAAATGCCGTGAGGGGTGGTCTGAAAGGAACGACGGTGTTGCTCACTGTTCTGATAATCCTACCGACTGCTTCCAGAACCATCAGGTGGCTCCACATACCAGGAGAAATTCAATTAGGGTAGATGCCATGACTGCTTGTTGTCTAAGGAGAGAGTGCTCCAGAGGGAATTTGAGTCGAGGAATAGGCTGCCCAAAAGGACAGCGGAGGTAACAGTCCACCCTTTTTATTTGCTCTCATGTTCCCCAAACACATTTTCTCTGGCCTCAACATAATAGTTGATATAGTATAGTGATCATAGTATTAAGGACATTTTGGAAATTGATCTAATTTTAATAATCATTTTTATAAAAATAATCCAATTAAAATATATCCCTAGAACTTAGCCTAAGATCTGACACATAGTAGGAGCTCAATAAGTATTTGTTGAATCCATGTTCCTTTTACTGATAATGACTTTTGCTGCTGTGACAACCTGGAAAATCCCGTCTTGGTTTTATGATTTATCTTAAGTGTCACTTTCTCCCTGAAGTTACAGTTACTTCCTCCCTGAAGTTACAGTTGCTTCTTCCCTGAAGTTACAGTCGCTTCCTCCCTGAAGTTACAGTCACTTCCTCCCTGAAGTTACAGTTGCTTCTTCCCTGAAGTTACAGTCGCTTCCTCCCTGAAGTTACAGTCACTTCCTCCCTGAAGTTACAGTCGCTTCCTCCCTGGTGCTTCCATCGTTGTTCTTCTAGAACACTGTGTATTCGATTTCTCTGTTTATTCTCTCTGCACTGTGAGCTCTGAAATATAGGAATGGTGTCCCAGAGTTTAGCACAATAACTAATTCCTCAATACAAATTTTTGAATGAAAAAATGAATGAAGAGGTGGGTAGATTCTTTTGCTGTCTCCTGGATTTTAAAGTGAACCACTAGAGTTCACTTTCCAATCCTGAGTATGTGTGATCTACATCAGAAAATGCTTCTTTACACATCCTCATTCTACGCACCATATCCATTTCCTTCTTCCCGCCATCAGTAACTATGGGGCCATCATCTAAGAGAATTTAAGCTGTTTTACGATCATTTTTGCTATCCTGTTGTCATATCATTCACAGTATAAATAGTCCTGGCTCCTTCAACCTTTGTCAAGGATCTTATTTTCACACGTTTAAATAATGAGTTGATCTTCTACTTTAATTCATTTACAGAGTTGACTATTCTTTTTTACTGAGCCTTTTTAGGTGTAGAACAATGAAAAGTGCAATTTCTCACTCCCCCAGGACATGATCAGGAAGACACTGTACTGGCACTTAGGAAAGGACAAACATCAAAGCACTAGCATGTTTCATCAATGTGTCTCTGAAAACACACTTTAAAAAACAGGAAAAAAAAAAAAAAAACACCTAGCATTTGGAAGAAATTGCAGTGTTCATTCCTAAAGATGTTTTACTTTCCAAAAGTGAAAATAAAACTATTTTAAAATTCTAACTATCATATCAAGAACTAAACAAAATAAAATAGTTGGTACACCACATTGTAATAATAGGGTCATAATTTGAAAAGGGAGTTTTGCTCGAACAGCTAATAGAAGTCTTATTTTAAGTCCCCTCAGCTTCCGCTGGTTGTTAGCCTTTCCCTCCACTTAAGTGCTCAGAGCTAAAACTGTAAATCAACAAGGATTTATTGAAAACCTTTGACCTTGGCACAATTAGGCCTATGATAGATCCTAAAGAAATATGTCACAGTCTTTGAAGAACTTACAAACCTCCTTTGTTTAACACATGTATTGCATATAGGGTGACATCCATCCTAGATGCCACAGAATCCTGATCTAAGGCATATATCTTTCTCCCTTTCTTCCCTTTCTTTCACTTCTTCCCTCCTTCACATCTTCTGGTATCCATACATTTTTTACACCTTCCAAAGAAGTAAATGCCACGGTCTCTCTTAGTTATAGCATTCACTCATCATGCTACTAACATTTATTGATTCATTAATATTTCTAATTACTGTATTAGGCATAAAATCTGTAGCCATGCCTAAGGCTCTCCTATCCTATGTACTGGGCATTGTGGTGGTCGTAAAGCTATAGAAATGACACAGTCTGGCCTCAAGGAGCTTACAGATTCTTTAGGGTGGGACACACAAAAGGCAGATGATTTTAATGCACTGTATCATGACTTGGCAGGTATAGGGTAAAGGCATGCATTTACTACAACAGTGGCACAGAGGAGAGAGTCACAAAGCAAGTTTTCATTGTCAGGAAAACTCTCCCTTAGATACAATTTTGTATTATGAAAGAGAAGCAAACTCTCTTCTTCTTGCATAGCCTCCAAAACCTAACACATAGGCACTTTTATTCAGATTTATACATTTCGAACTCACTTCAACAACTTTGTCTCCAGTGGGACTGTGGGAACCCAGCTCTGTGTGTGCAGAATAAGTTGGGAGTGAGGAGAAAGTGTTGGCCACCTTTGGGTTAATTCAGAACCTTCACCAACTCTTCACAGGATTCAGACCATGTGAATTTCTTACGGGATTTGGTTTTCCAGACTCACTGTCCATAATGATCAAGTCGTTCCCAAATGCACAAAACATTTCCATTTATTTGCAGCTTACAGGGATAGTAACCATCCATATACAACAGAAAAAAAAGTAACAGAGCCTTTTCCATGCATTATTTATTCAATAATATGTATCAAGCACGTGCTTCATGTAAGATGTTTGACTATGTGTCTGTTTCTACCTCCAGAGAAGCAATGGCCAAATTTCTAGATCTTTGCAGAAGGACAGGATGGTAGGATTAAACTAGTGATTTTTTTTTTTTTTTTGGCGGTACGTGGGCCTTCCACCGCTGTGGCCCCTCCCGTTGCGGAGCACAGGCTCCGGATGCGCAGGCTCAGCAGCCATGGCTCACGGGCCCAGCCGCTCCGCGGCATGTGGGATCTTCCCGGACCGGGGCACGAACCCGTGTCCCCTGCATCGGCAGGCGGACTCCCAACCACTGCGCCACCAGGGAAGCCCTAAACTAGTAAATTTTTAAACATTTATGTTTCTCAATTATACTTACTATAAAATTGAAGAAGATGTAAGAAAAAAATTTCTCTACAATCCTATAGCAAGAAATACTCTTTCAATGTCATTAGACGGAGGCACCTTTCTTTCAGGTTATATTTGTTTTCAACAGCATGTAATTACTATTTGAATTTGCTTTAATGAGTAAATATTGCACAAATATATATTCTAGCAATACCATGCTTCCAAAATATCATTTATTTTGCCAGTTTAGATAATTCTATAGAAAAGAACCCTTTAAGAACAGAAATCACGTAACTATAGGCAACTTATGATATCAAGAAGTCAAAAACCAACAGAAAAATGTATACCATACAAATGGATTTGAAACATATGGAAAGATGCTCAACCTCTATCACAAATGAGTGGAGATTTAAATTTTAACTAGACACCAATTGTTCACCTACCGTGTTGGCAAAGGTACAGATATAAAAAGGGATACGATGTGATGCCATCCATTAAAATGTAAAACGCACCCATCCTTTGGCCCAGAAATTTCACTTGGAGGAATTAATCCTTCAGATAAATGCACGTGTATGTGTGTTGTCGACCCATGAGGACACTCGGCAGAGCACTGTTTGTAATAGCAGCAACCTTCAACACATCCCCTTCCCTCCAGCCCTAGCGCCCGTACCTCATCCAGCCTCCATCGTCCCTCATCCGGACCACAGGAGGGGCGCCCTGCTTGATCTTCCTCTTTTCCCTCTTTCACTCCTACAACATCCCTAGGAGCCAGAGTGATATTTTTAAAACATAAATCAGATCATGTCCTGCTGCTGCTAAAACCCCTCCAATGCCTTTCCATCATGCTAAGAATAAAATCGACACCCCTTATCCTGGCTTCTAAAAACCCATCTACCCAGCCTCTGCCTGCCTCCTGAGTTCTCTCATGCCTCTCTAGCCCTCACCCTCGGTGCTCTAGACACAGAGGCTTTCTCTGGGCTGCTCAGGCACATCCAGCTCATTCGTGCTTCAGGGTCTCTGCATGGATCCCTTCCCCTTATTTTCTTGCAATGGCCCTTTCTCAACCTTCAAAATTTACCTTCAATGCCAGTCCCCAGAGAGACCTTCCCTGACCACCTCAGCTAGAGCGCTAGCCAGGCACTCACTCTCTAACACACTGTCCTATTTTTTTTCCTTTTTACATTGTCTGTCATCGCCTGGCTGTGTTCCTGTGCATTCCACTGTGTATTAGTTTACATTCTTCTTTTCCCTGTCATTTAGGTCTCGGAGAGCAGGGATGCTGTCAGCTTCATTCGTTGCTTTATTACCAACCAGAAAAGTATCTGCACATAATGAGTGTTTAGTAAATGTTTGCTGAGTGAATTAATCAATGGCCATCAGAAGGGGCTGGGACACATTATAGGACACCCATCGGGTGAAGCAGTGTATGGCTGTTGAAAAGAATGGGCCGGTAGACGATCCAAGTGTCTTCCTCCGACCAAGACTGCACCATCGCACAGATCTGGCCTCGGTCTCCCTCCGAGACCTCCTCTCAGATGCTTCTGTTCTTGGTCTTCTTGCTGTTCTTGCTACACTCCACACCTGTGCCCCAGGGCCTTGGCACTTGCTTTTCCCACATCTATGCCTACCACTACCCCTGCATGGCTCCCTTGCTCACTTCTGTCAGTCCTCTGCTCAAAAGTCATCTGTTCAGAAAGCCCTCCCTGACTACTCTCAAAATTCCTCACCCTCCTTGGACCCAGCTTTACTTTTCTTCATTGCACTTATCATTTGAAACAAAAGTGCCTATTTATTTGTGTCCATGTTTATTACATGCTTCCCCTGACTAGAACGTTCCTTGATGCTGTCATGACCTCCCCAGCAGGTAGAACCTTGCCTGACATACAGTAGCAGCTGAACAGGTCTTTGATTGGTGAGGAATGAATAAATGAATGTATTCTTGAGTGCAAAAAAGCAAGGTACTAAACAGTGTGCTCATAGAATGCTGTGTCAATTGTATTTTTAAAAAATGACCCGTATATATAATCTCTCTGGAAGAAAAATCCAAGAACACAATAACAGGGGTAGCTTCTACAGTAGGGAACTGCAAGGCTGAGAGGCATAAGAGGAAAACTTATTGTTCCTGTATATCATTATGTTTTATAAGACTGTATTTTTACAAAACATGGGCATTAATTACTTTTTCCAAAAAATTATGTCATATTTGACAGTTTTGTAAGTTTATGTATTTGAAGCCAAAAGGAAATCAAGGACCTCATAAATGTTACTTGAAATGATAAACATTCAACAGCCATGGATTTAACAATCCTATAAACTGTCATAGCCCTGTGCAATCTCGTTTGGATGTTCATGTACATCTGTGGTTGCAAAAGATACCTATACTTTCTGTTGGAAGGGGTATATATATTCCTCAGATATAAAATATGGGAGGAAACAGGAGCGGGAATCTTAAGCAGAACAAGGCCTTCGTAAGTGCAGCAAGACCCCTGCACATTTCATATGCCAGGAAAAGGGCCTCTGTGCCCAAGATACTTTGAATCTGCTTGCAAGGTTGAAATATGCCCTCGCTGTTCAACAAATAAATAAAAACCCTCTGCCAATAGACTCTACCCATCCTTAACTAGCTGATTTGGTCAGTGTTTTTCTAGCTCCATCAAATACATGTAAACGTGTCTTCCTTTAAGAAAATCCACTATTTGAATATGTGGATTTATAGAAAAAAAATGTGAAGGAAGGTCCACTTGCTTTATTACGGATTCTTTCAAATATGAAAATAAGAAACATTTAAAAGTGATTCAATAACAAAAAATTATACAGAAATTTCAGGAACACCATCATTGAACACACAGGTACTCGGTAATTACTTGCTGGTTGGATGAACATACCTATTGAAAATCAGTAGAGTGAAATGGATGAGAGCATGGGTTGGGATCCAGATATCCCTGTGTTTGGATTCTATCTCTGCCATTCATTAGCTGAGTCTGACCTTCAACAAGTGACTTAACCTCTCAAGGCCTCAGTATTTCTTACAGAAATAAAATGAATGACCAATGCCTCCCTAATAGTTAGTTATATTAAATGAAAGATATGGGCAAATAAAATATAGATATATTTTATCATGTATTATAATATCATATATTATTTCCTTCATGTAATTTATGCCTGATTAGGAGCAAGTAAGAATGAATCATAAGTGCTGTTCTATTTTCAGAGATATAATATAGGTAACTATATATAAATATAATTACATATACGCATAAGTATATAGCACCTGCACAATGCCTGGCACATAGTAAATGTTTGGTAAATGGTGGTTTCTATTGTGAAAAGTAACACAAAATACTCTGAGAGTTTGACTCTTCATTTTCATATCCACAAAGACCAATTTTGTGTACCACATGCCAGTACATTTCATGTCACTGTACAGGGAGGGGTAAAAGAATTTGTGTCACTGAGATTTTTGTGGCCTTAACATTATGGGAAAACATTTAACAGGTATGTAAGTGAATTGTGGCAGAGATTCAACTTGTAAAATGGCTAACATCTATTGAGTGTGTGATGATCAGTCATTCTGCAGAGTAAATACTGTGACTTAGTATCCTCTCCAAGGATGGCCCGCTTCCTACTTTCTTCATTAAAAATATTAAATGTAAATGTTTTATTGAATTTCCCAGACTAGAATAGAATAGCAGGTATTTGGAGTGGGAAAGGCAAAAATGGTACAAATTGCTTCAAACTTAGAGACTAAATGAACGTGCTCCCTCGGATGACCAAAGGTTTCTTCCTTTTCAGTTTTCTGGCTTTTTTTCCCCTTTCCTTCTAGCACTTCGAGTTTGTTTAATAAAGTTGAGAATTTTCACAAAGGGCCTTATGAACACGTGTTATTAGATTTTAAATCTGATTTGAAAGTGCCTCTCTCCTCCTCCCTGTGAGTAAAGTGACCTTTTTAAATGGAGGGAAGTGGGTTTAGATGACAGTCATGATAAATGCGGTCATGTTCACTCAATAAAATAAGGCCCAGTGCATTTGAGGATAAATCAGTGAAATGTACAGCCCCACCTGTCTGTCTCCATCATTCATTTCCACTGTCACTTTCACAGTGGCTGATGGATCACAGTTGCTGTAAAATTAGACAGCCTTTAATCTCATTTCATCCTGATTAGCTTCTCTTTACCCTTTCCCTCTAACTCACTGACTGACACGCTAAAAACTCACACCGGGCTGTATATGAACAGGGAGTACAAACTTCTCCTCCGGTACCTGCTTGTGAGGGCGAGGCCGGCGAGCATCCCTAGAGAAATCTGGAAGGGAGAGGGCATGTCTTCCTTGTTATTTAAAAGATAATCAATAATTGCGGTACCCAGTGCCATTTTAAGCAGATGTTTTCTCTTGATCACTGCCCTCTTTATTTTGCTTTCGTTCAGGTTTAATCAGAAGCCAAAGAAATGAGGTCTTTTGCAAAACTCAAACATTGATTTCACATCGATTTTTTTCTAATAGATTTGGAGCGTTTTACATTCAGGATAATCCCCAAAAGTTATCTGTGTGTATTTGTAGCCTCTCAATTCAGAAGAGTTGAGTAAATAATAAATCAGAAGAGACAACAATTCAGGAATGAAAATGCTGAAAGAGCCAAGAAATATAGCATACAAGGTTTTAAAACAAGAGTAAAAAGCGTAGATAAATGAGAATATCTTCAAGCAGCCTTTATGTTAGCATTTCAAAGACCTTCTCGTATTTTGAAGGTTTCAATAGTTAGTTTAGTGCAATAGTTTCGTTTGTTTGCATAAAGCATAACAATAGAGGTAATCAAACGAGAAAGAGGCTTAAGAATAAATTATGTATTCTTTCCTTCACTTAATTTCTGCCTGAATGGGAGCAAGTAAATGGACAAACACAACTGTTGTTCTATTTTCAGAGTCTGTGCTTTATTATAAAGCTGGACTTCCGGTTAAAAAGAAGATAATACGATTTTTTATTACTTATAAAATGTGGGCATTGAACTGACCAAAAATTTTAAATAAATATTGGAAGACTGGTAGTCATAAAGTAAGTTGGTTGTATCAGTGGCCGCTGTTCTTACACGCGTGTCTCATGAGTATATGCTTACAGGTGACAATGCTGTAAGTTTACTGCCCAGATGGCATTGTGATAAACCAGAGTAGCACCAGGCTGTTCACAAAATGCACAATATACATCATATATTTGTAGCATAGCTTTGTGTTTGGTATAATCCAAACAATGATGAGTTAATTTAAGAAAAGAAAAAAAGATGTTCCAAACACATCCAGTCGCCCAATTTTAGTTGCTGCGTGAACTCAACATATACTCTGCCCCAATGGACTCTGAGAAGTGATGCCTGCAGGAGCTATATGGTTAAAAGCATTTTCCAAAGAGATAACTAAGGGTTGAGGGGCAGAAGGACGTTGTTGAGGTGACTCCCTAAATCAGTTGACCTCATTCATGGGCCACACAAATCCATGGCACACCCAATTTCTACATGATCCCGGAAATCCAGGGTTTCCATACCAATGTCTTCTCCCTTGTGGCTATAAGTTCGAAAATAGTGAATATTCACAGTAAAAGTGAATACATAATAAAATAATGAAAATTCCTAAAATCTTTTAATATGAAGCTTAAACGACCTGATTTGCTCTTTCAGAAGCTGTGTTACAGGTTTCAAAGCTATGCCTGTTTCTCCTTATTTTTGTTTACATATCTTAGCCAGCATAAGCACATTCTGAGAAAAAAGATAATAAAAACAAAGTGAAATGAGATATATATCATCCAAAGTAAATTGGGTATAAGGTAGGCTCTTTCTCTCTCTCTCTCTCTCTCCATTGGCAAAAGAGTACAGAGTACAAGCTGGCCCTGACTCATATTGATTTCCCACTGCACTGGTTTCTTAAGTGCTCTGTTGATCCGTGTCAAGCAATAAGTTCCCTGCCTGAACATGCATATCACCTCCCCATTTGTCCTCACCTAGATTTAAGGTGCCCATATGATGAGCTGAACAAGGACATCATTTTTCCTACTGGTGTCACTGGGCCCAAACCACTGCCTGTGATATGATAACGAACGCTGTGTAAGTTTACATTCACCATATGATATAATAATAGCAGAGACTGACACTGCACTGCACACGGGGTGACGGGGGTGTCCTATTCTTGTTGTGTGTGTCCCCAAAGAAAATGTAAATGAGAACAGATGCAGCGAAACCTTTGGTGGGTTTCTGAATCACTCCGCCCTCCTCACAGCCACCACATTTGGGGCAGAGCAGGGCAGGACGAGGGGAATGGGTATTTATGACGTTCCTGACAGTTTTTATCTTTGTTCCAGAAGAGCTCTTAAGCAGATAGATAGAAAATGTGTGATTATGCTGCTAATGGCATTGTACAGGAAATTAAGCGTATACATTTGGAGAAGGCATTAAATCAGCAGGACCTTAATTTAAAAACTTAACACTGTATGGAAATTCAGCTTGCTCGTTGCTGTGGAATAGAAAGCAACCAAGCACCCTGAGTCTGTTTGTGGAAAGATTGCCAGCGAGCCAAGTTTGGGCAGAGCAGCTTAATGGCTCCAAGTGGATGCTGGGTTATTTCTTCCAAGCAATAACCCCAGCCCCAGCCCTGACCGTTTGGGAGTGTCAGTCATGGTTGTAGACTGCACGATCCCCATCATCAGGCAGGTGAGGAGGACTTAAGAATTGAAAGCAGCCCGACAGGTTGTTCTTGACTAATTTGCAGAATAACATTATGTAAAATTAATCAAAAGGGGTGGGGTTGGCAATTGCTGGGAACACACCGCTGAGCCACTGTGGATTGGTGGGTGCCCCACTCTGCTTGTCTATGTGCTTTTCTTCCTTCTGACTTAGTCTCACGTTTTATACATTTTGGTGAAAGCACATAACTAGTGAGCCAAGGTATCAAGTCCTAAGATGGAAAATTTTATACGTTTTTTTTTTTTTCTCAATTCCAGTTATGCCATACAACAGTGCCCATCACTGCGTTGTGGAGGTGGAAAACTTCCTGTTTGTGTTGGGCGGAGAGGACCAATGGAACCCTAATGGTAACTATTGAACCACTTAACAGTAGGTGCTCGACACGTCTGTGTGTGATGAGGGGTGCCAGCGGCAGTCCATTTTGTAATTACCGTGGAAAACATATTTCTGTGCAGCAGGGACAAACGAAGTAGTCGGTGAAGTGGGCTGGCAGAGGACACACGCAGCAGTGCATTCACTCATGGACTATCTGGGGATTTGGCTCCACCGTGATGCCCAGCCCCTCTCCTGATCCATCCCCTGAGGAGTGCCACCAGTGTAAGCCCAGACTCCCTCAAGGGAGGTAGCAAGCGGCAACTATTAAGAATTCTCACCACCTTCTCCACCACTTTTCTCCCATTGTATCAGGATAATAATATGCAGTTTCAATACATAAGCGTTATCTGCTGTCACGCTGTACATGACCTGAGCTGAAGTGCCTTTGCAGCGTTTATTACTTGACACCTGTTCTGGCTGCTGCATCTTCTGCAAGGGCTTCGTCCACAGATTATCCACCATCTTCCCTGTTGATGCGATTACTTCATAATTGTATCACAAAGAGAAAGTCAACATTTGAATACACTTCCCAAGTCTAATGTAGGGAGTACACTGCGCCTTGCAGAACACGCAAAATTATCAAGATATTTTTGGAAATCTTGCACGTGAAGGAGGGGTTGCAGTTGTAGCCTTCTGTGTAACAGAGATCATTATGAGTGAGAAACCATAAAACAGCTTGCAGGTACACATTTTTGCTTTAAAACCCCAGAACAGCCAGCTGAAATTACATATACTGCATATATTTTATGGTGAATGTTCTCTTTCAGCATCTGCACAAAGGTAAATTATAGAAAATTGTTACATCTGTTCACTCTAGAAAATCTTAAAGGAAAACAACCCAGGCCACCCTCTAAGAACATTTCTTTGAAGGGAAAGGGACATTCTTTCTCCAGATCAGCTTTGTTGGTTCATATCTTTCAGTTTTGGAAAGATGGTTCCGGGGCTTTGGGAGAAACAGATTTGGAACTAAAATATTTAGTATCTCTCCTCTAACTTATCTTTGCAATGACTGATTTGATATGTTAAAACAAAACAAAACAAAAACCCTGGCCCATATACAACCCACTGTAAACTCTCCATTTCCTGTTTAACCTCTTCTTCCGAGGAAGTGATTTGAACAGAATAGAGCGTTTGTAAGGAAACAGTACACAGCCAGCAGGTTTATCTAAAAAAGAATCTGCAGAACTTCGTTTTGGGGGTTTTGTTTGTTTGTTTTCTTGAAGGCCAAATGAAGACTAACACATGACAAGACGAGGCTGGAAAGTCCTGTTTCTTTCCTTTTTTTTTTTTTTTTTGGTCGTACTGTGCGGCACATGGGATCTTAGTTCCCCATCCAGGGATAGAACCCCTTGCAGTGGAAGTACAGAGTCTTAACCACCGGACCACCAGGAAAGTCCCATGGAAAGTCCTGTTTCTAATGATGGTCCTTTCTCAGCCCACCTCCGTTCCCACGTGGGATAAGCCTCTGCTAAAAGACCAGTCTTGGGGCGACAACTCAGTTTTCACAAATCACTATGAACCTCCCATTCCTGTGAGACAGACCTTAATCAGCAACACAGAAAACCCACTCCCTGGGTTTACCCCTGCCCCCCACCCCTGCCCAAAATAACCTGCCACTGCTTACTGTTCAACTTCTATCAGACACACAACCGAGAGAATGGGTGGGGGGATTAGGGGCGAGTATAAGGGACATATTCCTTCCTCTAGTCTAGAGAATCGAGATTTTATCATTGAGCTAATTCAGATTCCCATAAAACTACACCATTGGACCTCACTGATTTGCCTCCCCCCGACTCCTGAGAGGAGCAGTGATTCAGTTTAAATCCCTCAACAAATATGCTGTGAGAAAAGACTACAGAAAGCACAGCATTGCATTTCCTGTGGGGGCACCTTTCACTGCCACCACTCAGCGTGCTCTATGTGAAGACCTGCGTGACAAGTCCTTGTCAAACCAAAGTACTGAGGCATGGTGTGCTTTGAACAATTACTTCTAACGCCAATCATATGATTTAATGTGTCTCTTTTGCTTTAGCCGCCAGGAGGCTCAAAATTGAACTTCAGTAAAACTTTAATTACTATATTTTGTTTACTTTTAGTCTCCATACGGGCCTAGCAGCTCACAACTCTCTCTCTCTGTAAGACCCTTATTTAGAACTTTGGGAGTTCCACCTGCATATCTGAGTCATTCCGTCCCTGACTTGTTTCGCCTTTGAGGTCATTTAGTATAGATCGGGGTAAGTGCTGATGAGCCACTGATTAGCATCTCCTAAGCACAGGATAATTGGTCACACTGTGAGGCAAGCAGGCCAGTCTTTTGTACCTCATGTCAACCAATCAGTCATTGGCTGAGGCCTTCCCCCAGGTGGGGGTGAGGGTGGGCAGTGAAGTGGCCTGTTCAGCTGAGGGCAGTTCTCTAGAGAGGGAGCAGCTGTGACCATGAACAACCAACAACCATCAGCTAGGGAACAGGTGTACCAATCTGGTAAACGTATCTCAGCTAGGTACCAAAACACACATCCACCACCATCCCTTAAATGGTTTCCATGGACTTTCATATTCCATCCATCTGGTCAACTGCAGCTGACCGTTTTGGTATTAGTCGTAGTATTTATTGAGTAGTCATTATTTCCCAGGAACTTTGCTAAGCACTCATCTGCATCATTTCACTTAATCCTCACAACCATCCTATGAGGCCTGTTGCATGATTGCTCTAGTTTTACTATGAGGAGTCTAAGCCCTAAGAGTTTAAACAACTTTCCAGGACACACAGCTTGCAAGAAGATGAGTGATTCCAACGTAGGTCTGTGTGACTCCACAGCCTCAGCCTTTAACCAGTGTATCACACTCGCCACCTCACATAAACATATGTATTTAGTTAGATATTAAACAACAATTGTGCATTTGCCTTTGATCTTGTGAAATTAAATCAGTATTGTATCACCATGGACAGTGGCTCTTACTGGCTCCCAAAGAGCTCTTCATTATTTCCCATTTAGAAAACCATGAAGGGACACCATCATCTCAAAAATATAGGATTTTCATTTCATAATACCTCATACAACTAAAAAGGAAGCAGTTGATACCAAAACTTATAAAGCACAGCAATCCTGGGCTTCCCTGGTGGCGCAGTGGTTGAGAGTCCACCTGCCAATGCAGGGGACACGGGTTCGTGCCCCGGTCCGGGAAGATCCCACATGCCGCGGAGTGGCTGGGCCCGTGAGCCATGGCCGCTGAGCCTGCGCGTCCGGAGCCTGTGCTCCGCAACGGGAGAGGCCACAATGGTGAGAGGCCCGCGTACCGCAAAAAAAAAAAAAAAAAGAAAGAACAGCAATCCTATAATAATATACAACATACTTTAATTTCACTACTGACAGGGAGGAAGAATTTAAAATCCATGAGTTTAAATGTTATGTATACATCAGTTCCAAAGATGAAATCTTAAGTTAAACTTTAGTTCTTATGAAAATGGTGCCTGAGATGCATGTCTTTGAATGAAATACAAAAATGTACATTTCAAGACATGCTCATAAAACACAAATATGTACTCATAAAATACAAATATAATTTTATTTACTGATTATCTTGATTAGAGGACCAAAATTTGAAATCATGAAATATATGAGTTACTGGAAATATAAGCAGGATACATACATTTTGTTTCTACTCAGCTATAGATATTAACTCCTATTAACTCCCTTCATGTCATTAGTGATAGACTGCATTGTAATATGCTAATATACATGCATATATTCCTTCAGTGCTCCAACTTACAGAGAACCAATTTACATTTGTCACTTACTGATGATTGACTCCCAAGAAAACTGCCTGCAGGTGATCTCCTTTTCATCCTGCTTCCTTCCCCTCCACCACTGGCTGAAAACTGCCGCCCCTGCCCCATTTTACCTATCTCCCAAATGATAGTCAACAACAGGGTCTGGTGACAGGACATCATCAAAAAAGGGAAGAAGTGGAGGAAGGGTTAGAAGAAAATGGAAAAGATGAGAAGAAACCAAAGGAGTGAAGAGTAATCCAAAATTCTATTGCATGTGGCTACCCCTCTCAAGCTTCCAAGTAGTGTCGATGAAAGCCACGAGGAAGAAATGAATATCCCCATTTCATCTCAGTTTCCTCACTCGACCACACTCATTCCTTCTGACATTTATTATCCCCTCTGCACATCCTTTGCCAACTTTAGAACATTTTTCTTCTTTTTATCTTCCCATCCTCCATCCTTGCCCTTTTTTCACACCATTGACTCTGCCTCTGGAAACCCTTTCTTCATCTTCCATCGAAATCACACCAGTCCCTGCTTAGCCTTTTCTCTGAGTGAAGGCCACTGGCATTCCCACCAATAAGCAAAGCAAATAGCTGATTTCCACCACCAGTGCTCAGCATGTGACGGCATCTGTCCCATAGCTGAAAGGAGGCAGATGTCTTCCTCCAAATGGAAATTCTAAACCAGACTTCACAGAGAAACACTCTTCTACATGGCGTGTATATTCTACATTCCTCTTAACAACACTGATCTTCAGGTACATTTGGGAATTAACCTTGAAACCTGACTATCAAGAATGGCTTTTTTCTACAGGGAGATGATTGCAAATTCTACAGAAGCTTACTTATAAACCAACTCTAGACATAATCCTTCCTTGGGTTGGAGCCTCCCTTTGTGGGATCCAAGTCTTTTGGGTCATACTCACTCCTGGCACTCTTAACTCCTTCTGCAATCCCCAACTCTTACTGTAATCCCCAAATAAAACTTGACTTACCACCCAACCAGGCCATCCAAACCCTCCCATGCAATCCTTGGAACTGATGATCTCACATCAACAAGATCCCTATAATCCTTAAACTCTTCCCTAAATGGTCCCTTCAGCTTCTTTTCTAATCAAAGCCTGGCTATTCTCTGAGAGGACTGTTTTCCCAGCCACCTCTTCAATGGGGACTAGGTTCTGTTCCCCACCCCCGCCCTTATATTTCACATTATTGGAGGCCGATAGCTTTTCTACTTCTTCTTCATTGCCACTCCCACATCCTTAAAACTCACCACTTTAAAGGATGTCTTCAGATTTTACCACCTGCTGCCCCTTTATGTGGCAGCTACCCACTGTTATCCTGCAAATGCCACCTCCTTCACTCTACCCTACCACTTTTTCATTGTCCATCATCCCCTCAAGCCCTTACTTCCCTCCTTACTGAGCTTATATTCTGTTGCCCATCCTTATAATCACATTAGTGCATACACCTGCAGCCCTCGTGTCCTTCTCTCCTATGATACTTGCCTGGTAAAGCCCTGGTCCTGGTTAAACCCAACTTTCTTCCACCTCTCCCCTCCCCCTGAGCAACTAAATGTGGACATAGAAAACCGTACGGCCATGCTGGCTACTAATGAACCATGCTGGCTACTAGCCAACTCCACTAAGTTTCCCTGGTCAATGCACTCTTCCACCCTCTGAGTTAATTATTTCACACCTTCTCTCTCCTCAGATACCTTTCTCCAAAACCTCCCTCCTCACTCTCAGCTGATAGCCTTGCTTTTTAGTCCAATGAGGACAGAAGCAATCAAAAGATAAAATCTGCATCTTGCTACTACCAAATCCATTGCTACCCGTATATTTTAGATAAAACATATCTCTCTTATTACTGTTTCTGCTCCAACTTAAAGCCTATTCCTCATTCCCTTTTGCCTACTCAAGGACTTTGGGGTACTTCTGAATTGAAAAACACAACCAAGAACTAAATAAAATTTTCTCTCGATGCTGCATCTTCCTGCTATAATCTTCTTTTCATGTCAAAAGTCCTAAGAAGCATTGCTTATCCTCTTGCCTCTGCTTTCTTACATCTTAGTCTCTCCTGAGGAGTCCCCACTCAGGCTTTCATGCCCTCCTGTCCACTGAAACAGTGCTTGTCATGGTCACCACCAACCCCCATGTTTCCAAATCCTATGGTCAGTTCTCCGTCGCTCACTCCTCTTTTCCTCCTGCTTCTGACAACTCCTTTTCTTTGCTAGTTTTTCTTCTTCTCCCCCAGGGCTCATTTCCAGCACTCATTATCTTCCATTTCCATACCCTTTCCCTAAAGAGTTTCATCTTGTTCTTTGATTTTAAACAGTATCTCTTGACTAATGACTCCAAAATTTGCACCTGCAGCCTCATTTAGCCAGTGGCCTACCAGCCACTTATGCTTTGAGATCCGATAGTCCTCTCAAGGTTAAATCCAAAACGGAACTAATGGCTTCTCTCCCTAACCCCCCAACTACCCCTGCCTGGTCTTCCCCACCTCGGCAAATTGCACGACATTCCATCCAGTTCCGCTGGCTAAAAACCTAGCAGTCGTCTTTAATTACTCACTTTTTCTTATACCAGTGCTCAATCTATCAGAAAATTGTATTGGCTGTGCCCACAGAATAGATCCCAAACTCGACCATATCTTGCTTCCACCTCCACTCAAGCCAGCTCTTGCCTTGACTGTTGTGATGGCCTCGTGACAGGTCCCCCACTTCCAGAGCAGCCCTTGTACGGTCTAGTTTTTTACACAACAGCCAGAGTGATCATGATAAGAGGTAAATTAGGCCATGTTTCTCATTTGCTCAAAACTTTCCAGTGACTTCCTAATGTTCTTATGACAAAAGATGAAATTTGACACCAGTCCACAAGACACACCATGTCTGGACCTTGATATACTTCGACTTCTGTCCAAGTCACCCCAGCATTCTTGCTGGTTTTGAATGCATGGCCAGCCCAGGGACTTTATACTCACCTTCCCCACTGCCTGAGACGCTAATTCTGCAGATATTTGCGTGGCTTGCAGAAGATATCTGTGAGCAGGTGACCACCCTACTGAAACTGGCTTCCCCTCTATCAATCCCTGCTTTATTTTTCTTTCTGGCATTTGGTAAAGAAAATATAGCATTATTATATATGTATTTATTTACAAGTCTGTGTTTATTTATTTACAAGAACGAGGACTTTGTCTTTCTCGTTTACCAGCATATTCCCAGAACCTAGAACACATAAGACACATAGTGAGTGCTCAATATATATTCTTGCAATTAATAATTGTTTTGTATATATGCCCGTGTGAGTGCGTGTACACACACACACACACACACACAATCCTATCTGTTTATTCCCGTGGTGAAGTTTGGTACCTATATTTCAATGGTTAGTTATACATACATTAATGAAAAACATACTTTTAGAGTTAAGACTTCAGGCGCTTTAGATGACTATCATCTCAGTTGCTACACAGAAAATGGAATACACACTTTTGCTCCTATTTCTTGCTTTGGTGTCAATCTGTATGTAAAACAAGATTCATTTTCATACCTTGGAGGCATTACTGTGTTTCTTAGGCTCAACAGAGGAGATAAGCTGGTTAACCAGCTCTGAGGACGCATGTTTCCCATTTCAGTAAATGTACTTGTGATACATCACAGCAACTGTGCTTTCCCCAAATGCACAAACAGAACTTGCATGACGGTCATAGCCTACGACTGATTTCCTAATGCAAACTCTTATGGTAGTGATTGCTATTGTTTCCCTGGAGACAGGGTGGACTCTTCCACTGCTAGAATTCTTGGATCATTTAGAAAAAGGTTCTATCCAGAGATATCACACAAGTTAGTCTCTGGAACTGATTATGTATAGACAATAACTTCATGTTTTTAAAACCTATAAACACCAAAATACAGAAATTTCACCCTAACTTTGGTAGTCTGATAAACATACTTGCTTTTATTATTATGGTTGAATTATTTTTATTCCAACTCATCCCCACCCCACAGAAAAAGTGGAGGAGAAAAGAAGGAAAAACGTTTGAAGAGGCATATAAATTTTTCTTCTGACTTATCGCTTCTCATACTGTGTTAGATAGTCCCTCTACTTAATTCATCTGTTTCTTAAACCTGAGAACAGAGGCATCTTATAAAATACTTTTAAATGTGCAAAACAACAAAGGAATTTAAGTTTTAAGTGTCTCAAATATATTTTTACAGGAAAACACAGTACAAATTTTGTCAGCAGATATGATCCCCGATTTAATAGCTGGATACAACTTCCGCCCATGCAAGAAAGGTAAGTGTCTATTTCTTAGGTCTGAAACATTTGTGGCTGCTTTACTGGAAGCAAGGATGCTGAATGGTTTTCCATGATAAGGTACGCTAAACAGAGCCAGTGAAAGTCACAGGCGTCAAATACAAAACCTGGCCTGGCCAACTTAGACTAACTGCCTTATTAACTCAATGGAAAAAATAATCAAATAAGTCAATTATTTGTCCCAGTGGAGGAAGAAAAAATTTGTATGACTTGTCTTCCTTTTTTTGTTACTAGTTAAAGTTCATTTTTTTATTGAAGTATAGTTTCTATACAATATAAGTGTACAATATAATGATTCAAATTTTTAAAGGTTATACTCCATGTATAGTTATAAAATATTGGCTGTATTCCCTGTGTTGTACAATATATTCTTGTAACTTATTTTATACCTAATAGTTTGTACCTCTTAATCCCGTACCCCTATCTTGCCCCTCCCCCCTCCCTCTCCCAATTGGTAACCACTAGTTGGTTCTCTATATTTGTGAGTCTGCTGCTTTTTTGTTATATTCAATAGTTTGTTGTATTTTTTGGATTCCACATATACATGATATCATACAGTATTTGTCTTTCTCTGTCTGACTTATTTCACTTAGCATAATGCTCTCCATGACTTGTCTTCCTTTTCCACGTTGAATTGGTTTTTGCTTTTTTTTTTTTTTAACAAACAGAGCTACAATTTCACTGGCTATTCCACTCTTCTTAGTTATAATATATTTAAATCTTATCATTGAAATATAAAACACCATTCTCACAATGATATGTATATACTTTGATGCAGAAATTTCAATACTGAAGTTTTTAGGTCTCACAATCTCAAATTCATTGCATTTACCTCCTCAAATATCTCCCCATCATACATTCAAAAACAGTTGATTTGTTAGCTTAGAAATAAGAGTTTTGCCAAGTGTCCTCTCATTTTTAATGTATGCAGTGTTTATCTCAGCCAGTTCTCCTAGTATCAAAGGACAATAAGGCAACTATGTTTATACATATTCAGTTCTCCTGACTGTTACTTAGGCAGGACACCGTGTCTTAATAGGCGCATGTAAATTCACATACTAAAGTTTGAACACTTGGTTCTTTTCAAATAATATCTCAACATCCTCTTGAGCAAATTTTCCAATATAATAGTAAGGATAAGCTGCAACCTGTTTGCTCTTCTCGATTGGACTAAGAAATAATTTTCTTTCTTATTTCCTTCCTAACCTTAACATCTCCTCCTTTAAACATTTAATCAGATTACCGTGAGATCAAGCTAAATCCTTAATCATAAATTCAAAGTTAAAAAGAAATTTTCAAATCATACCATTCCTCAAAAAGGTACATTACTACAGAAAGAGAGTATGAATCTCTGCTATAAAGAAACAATATCTAACTTCCCATTCCATGTAAGCATATTAAAACTCTCTTTCAGGAGACTAAAAGCTATACATTGAAAATGATGAGGCACAGTATAGTCTAAGGACCCTAGACACTGTTAGGAATGTCTAGCTGCAAGGTACCTCAAGAAATTATTCTGAGTCAATTAATACCCTGACAAACTTCTCAATCCTCCTGTTGTGTATACATGTATACATAAAAGCCTCTCCTGATGTCTTTCTCCAAAGTACCTTGTTTCTCTCCTTTTGGGGTTATTTTCTAGTTGCTGTTATTGTAGCTGCATCACTTTACCCTTTCATCAAAACCATTCCAAAAAATTTTGTTAAAAAAACATTTTAAAAATACACATCAATAACACGTTTGAAATGTCAGCATCTCATCACTATGGTCGCCTTTGCTGGGGGCTGTTCACCACGATAATTAACCTTCACGCCTTGGGTTTGGGAGGCATAACTCACGTCACGGTCAATTATCTCACTGTAGAGCCCCTAAGGATGAGAAGTATTGCTGCAAAACCTAATTAGTAATTTTTTAAAATGTGTATTGTTTACTTGATATTCTATAATGACTTCCTCTGAGGCATTATGGCCTATCATGGCAGGGTCCTACTTAGACAATTTTTAGCAGCTCATTGACCTGATAAAAAGACCTGCCATGGTCTGTCGGCGCCTGGCAGCCACCGTTGACAGGATGGACTGTTTAACGTTTCTTTCGAAGTCATTATGGTACATCATGTCAGGTCCCTAGTAAAAGAAGTTTTTTTTTAGATTTAGAGCAATCAACTCGATAGACCAAATAAAGAGCTCCTTCCAGAGCTGAATGGGAAAAGGCAGATCTCACAAATGCCCAGTCAATCTTCTAGCTCCATATCTCCTAGGGGTTGGTTGACCTAGGCAGCAATCCATAACTGAAAATGAAATTTTTCTGTCATCGCCGAGCTTCCATTCAACATAGCAAGTACAGTTAGCTACCAGCATGGTTTAATTGGTGATTCAACAAAGAAGGGAAAAAATACTAAAATATATGAAATACTCTTCAGATCAGAAAAGAGGTTTCTTGAGACATTTAATTGAGTTAATTTTGCATTGTCTGGACCATTAGTCAAACTCACCAGAAGTTTCCCACCTCCCTCCTTCCATTAGCTGCTGCCTAACTGCTGAGAAGTTACCAAACTGATTGAGAATAATAGAAACACATTGAAAGCCACCTCTGGGATCACCCGCTCTCACAGAGCTGGCTGGGCAAATTCCTAGGATTATCTTACCTAATCAGAGCTTCCAGAAGAATATAATAAAAGTGCAGAACACCCTCCCAGTTCAGCAGAGAAATGGGCACGTGACCTCCAGGCTCACTCAACCATAGGTCAACTCAAGAGTTGTATGCCTGCTGCCTATGGGGTTACTGACAGAAGTGATTAGACAAAAGTACAAAGATAAATGTAAAGCTATGAGTTGTTTTGCTCTCAGATCTAGGATTTGATTCTTCAGTAAGAAGAGGGCAAAAATGAACACTTGGATCAATAAAAATGCTTTGGTGACTTTAATGTTGTTTTAAAAAAAAGTAGACATTTTAGGTATTATTCTTGTGGAGATATTACCCCCTAGCTAGTCTTGGAAACAGAAAAGAAAAAGAAGGGAGGGAGGGAGAGAAAAAGCCATTTGGAGAGCACCAGTAACAAAGCTTAAGTTTCACAGACTAGGTGAAAAGCTGGAAGCAAATACAACAAAGATGTTTCCAAATTTAAATACTATGTTTCTAGCAGCCTTACAAGAAACAATGGGAGACAATATTGTGTTTTTTAAAATCTGTTGTTTTTAACCTGATGGTAGAAGTCAAAAGTTGAAACTGAGATACAATCTCAGTTTTCTGACCTAAGGGTCAGAAAGAACTTTTAAAGTTCTTTAAACACAGGTTTAAAGTATATTTGTAGAGGTCATTGGTAGTCTTTTTAAACTTATCTCAATTCATTGAATATCCTCTCTGGCATTGGGACGGGGGTGGAGGGGTGGAGGAGGGAGAGAAGAACAATTTGTAATACAAATAGTGTAATTCCATTAAAAAATCTTCAATAATCTTGAGCTTCCTTTTTCCCCCCGAAATAAAACAACCTAATCAGGTGTGCTCTTCATGTGGGTAGGTGGGGCAGGAAGCATTCCCAGGAGAGACCTGGTATGGTAAAATTTTAGCCTCGAGCAAATGTTCACAGTTGCTGATAGACCATTAACTATCCAGTGTTTCTATAATGCATTTCGTGAATTCTCACTTTGGGCATGCAAGGGAATAAGTCAGAGACTCAGAACCTTCGCTATTAAAATTTCTGCATAAAAATGCACTTTTAGTCAGGAAGTGAAACCTACTGATTTTTTTTCCCCCGTTCAGAACCTAACAGTGACACTGTGTGGATAAAGCTAGGAGTACACGGAGCATCAGATTAAGAACGCCTGGGCTAAAAATTGAGAGTTCCGACAGGCTCCCTCGGGTTAAGAGAGGAAGGAAGGAACCAGAACAGAAAGAGTGAGAAAACTGAACTTTAGACAAGATAAAAGGAGTTCACACTGCCAAAAGAAGATCTTTCTCTTATTCTCCACTATCTAAACTTCATTAAATAGAGGATTTTCATACTTGTCATGACTAACATTTTTCTCTTCTAAACCGGAATATAGTACATAATACATAGAAGAACTCAGAATATAGTATGTTACCCACATGGTCCAAACTATGGGATTGGCCCACTAAAGATAGCCTATTAGTAAAATTAGTAAATTAATTATTTCATATGCTCCAAAACCTGTCATAGAATCATATGGAAGAGGGATACTGACCTACCCTGGTGGCAATGATGCAAAGAAATATCTGTGTTACTTTAGTACAGATTTTTGTAGACATGAGTCGGTCTTTTCAATCAAATAGTTTAACTTGAGAAGGTAAAAGCGCTAGTAAAATAACCTTGACCTATCATATTCAATAAGAGAGCAATTGAAATCTGGTTAGAGAAATGGAAGGAACCAGTGGTCCATCTGTGTGCACTTAATTTTGCTATTGTTATTAAACCTAACTTTATATTTAGATGAGTTTTTACTTCTTTACACCAGGAAATCCCAAATTTTTTAGGTTGTTAATCCCCTTGATAATATGATTAAAAACTTCCCCCCAAAATGTTTCTCCAAACATATTCCAAAAATGCACATATATATATATATATATATATATATATATAATATATGACATTTTATTAAAAAATTCTTTTTACAGTTTCAGAGCTTCATATATCCCTCAGAAGACATGGGCCCGGGATAACAACAACCCTTATTTAATGAAATCTATCTCACTTGCTCTTTATTCTCCTTCCTACTTTTATCCTTCTCTCATTTTCCTTTCATCATCTTTCTGTGTTTTGCACAGCACATATTTCTTTCAAAACCATCAAGAAAATATAGGAAAAAAAACATAGCCAAAATATTACTCTCAAGCTATCAATGTTGCTAACAATTCTAGGACTATCCAGAAAAACTGAACCTTACGATCTAGCGATCCCACTTTCACATATACTGTATCCAAAGGAACCAAAATCAGTAACTTGAAGAGATATCTGCACTCCCATGTTCATTGCAGCATTATTCACAAGAGCCAAGATATGGAAACAACCCAAGTGTCTGCTGACAGATAAACAGATAAAGAAAATGTGGTGAATATATAGAATGGAATATTATTCCGCCATAGAAAAGAAGGAAATCCTGCCATTTGCATGACAAACATGGATGAAACTGAAGGTGATCGTGCTAAGTGAAATGCCAGACTGAGAAAGACAAACACTGTATGATATCACTTATACATGGAATCTTATTTTAAAAGTCAGACTTAAAGAAACAGACTAGAATGGTGGTTGCCAGGGGATAAGGGTGGGGAAAATGGGGAGAGATTGGTCAAAGGGTACAAACTTTCAATTATAAGTAAATTCTGAGGATCTAATGTACAGCATGGTAACTACAGTTAATAATACTGTATTGTTACTTGAAATTTGCTGAGAGAGTAGATCTTAAGTGTTCTCACAAGAAAAAAAGTTACTACATGAGCTGGTGGATGTGTTCATTAATTTGATTGTGAAAATCATTTTACAGTGAATGCGCAAATCAAATCATTACCTTGTACCCTTTACGTGTATTACAGTTTTGTCAATTATGCCTCAGGAAAGCTGGAAAAAATAAAATAAAACTGCATAGATCACCGTCCATAACTTATGCCATACATTTATGGTATAAATTATATAAAAACACTGAAGAATTTAGTCATCACTTAAAATACTATTCGGAAAAGTTTATATGCAAGCATCCTGATAGCTGATTTTTAAAACCTTTTTATCCAAATAATATCAACCGATAGCTCCTGAGTATGAACAAAACGTTGGACACTATGACAAACACTTTACGCATGTGTTCACAAATAACCCCATGAGGAAGGTACCATCATAATCTCTATGTTACAGATGAGTAATCTGAGGCTGAGGGGGCTAAGTAACATGTCAAAGCCCACACACCCAATAAGTCGTACAACCAGGCAGTCTGATTCCAGAGAACAAACTGTTCATCAAGATGCTATATACTGCTTCCCAGAGGTTTTGACACTTAGGAAACACAACTTGGAAAATCTCCAAACAATATAGGTTTACCTGATTTAAAACCTCTAGGGCTCCTCATTTTGCTTTTGACATGGCCCAAGAGTCTTGGCATCAATTTTTATAAAGACCATTAATTCAATAAACATAAATTATGTTCTCTGAGGGGCTTGGCACTTTACGATTGTACTTTTTCAGTATTGAACCATATGTTATCCTTATGAAGTATATTATTCCAGTAGCGTGAATGAGAAAAAAAGAAGCAAAAGGTCAAGGACTTGCTTAAGATTTCAACCTAGTCATTCTAACTCCAAATCTTTGAGTCCTCTTCCAACCTCTTTTCTCCCTCAGCTCTCATATATTATTAGTAACTAAGCCTTACATCCTCCTTTAAAATATCTTGCATCACCTCTTTTCATGTCTTCTACTAAAATTCTAATTCAGGTCCTCAATCTCTTACTCCTAGATTATATTCTCCCTCAGAACTGGCCTCCCTGTCTCCAGTCCTTTCAACACAGCATGCATGTCTTTTGCCTTTGATGGCAGGTGGGATAACTTAATAAATAGTCTCTCTTGCAAAGAGACTTTAAAATATCCTTAGAGGTTCGTGAGAATCAACACCAAGAGCTACATAGATGAAGTTCCTAATATGGGTTATATAAGAGCAAGATTTCAACACTATATTCAGTTGAAAAAGTTTCTCTATTTGCAGTCATACTGGGAGGAAAAAAGAAAAAATGATAATTGAAGAAAAATTTTGATGATGTAGTTCTCTTATAAATTGGGAACAATGACCCTTGAAGGACCATAAAGAAAGTGAATGTCAAGATAATTTATTATTGTTGCATTATCTACCTCATTTTTCACTTTGTCTTACTGAGCTGTGATATCCTTACAAGGTACCAAATATCCCAAACATTAGTGAACACTTTAACAGTGTATAAAAAGCAAGATAAAAGAGCTGAAACAAAGAGTTGGTGAATTTCTCCTCTACTGTGACTTTAGTATCCATAATCTTAACCAGCATGGGCACTGCAGATGGTTGCTGTACAAGGTCTCAGATTTAGAAGGGAGCTATACGTGTAATTTCCAAAGGTCTGCACCCCTTTCTGAAGCAGGCTGTCCTCACTTCCCATGACTGACTGGGCTCCTTTTGTGATTTACATTGGGTTGTTTTGTTTTTTGTTTTTTTTCATTGTAGAAGAGCCAGTTTCTATGCATGTCGGTTGGACAAACATTTATACGTTATTGGTGGACGGAATGAAACTGGCTACTTGTCCAGCGTGGAGTGCTATAACCTAGAAACAAATGAATGGCGTTATGTGTCCCCTTTGCCACAGCCTCTGGCAGCTCATGCAGGAGCAGTGCACAATGGGAAAATATACATTTCAGGCAAGTCATTCATCCACTTTGTGTTACAAAGTTCAGTTCCAAGGCATTTTCTTGACTTGTGTGTCTATGCTTAATTCACAGGGGGTGTACACAATGGAGAATATGTCCCATGGCTATATTGCTATGACCCCGTCATGGACGTCTGGGCTCGAAAACAAGATATGAACACAAAACGCGCCATCCACACTTTGGCTGTAATGAATGATCGCTTGTATGCGATTGGAGGAAATCATTTGAAAGGTCTTTTTTTTTTTAATCACAATAACATTTGCATCTCATGTTTCTTGCTAAGGGGGTTTCTCGTTAGATAATCATAGTTAACCAAGTAAAAAGGTTGACCAAATAAATTCTACTCTTTGCAAATTAGCAGTACCCTTGGGCAAGCACTTATTTTGGCTCTCCTGCAGATAGGATTATTTTGAAGTTACCACATACATTAAAGAAATGAATAATGATGTCTACAGAAAATTTAAAAAACTAGAGCATTAATAACTGAAAAGCACAATTTTTTGTAACAATGAATTCAGTAAAATAAATTATTCCTTATCACCAAAATTATAGTAATGGATTTTTTCCAGAAAATTGTTTTTGTAATAATCATAAAGAACTTTAGTCAGAGAAGCACAAAGAAGAGTGTATGTGATTTTTCTTAAAGAAAACAGTAGAATTTCATGTCTAAATTTAGAATTATTTCTTTGAAGGGTTGAATATCAAGCCATCTATGATTCTCAATTCTTTCCATTTGCTTTTTTAATCAGTAACATTTAAAGCAGAGTCTTTTTAGGGCCATATTTTGGCTTGTTTCCCTCCTCGTGTATGTATGTGACTGCAACTTTTTTGTAGTTTGTGTGCATGTGTGTAACGCTGAATTTGACAGGAAAGCGGAGAGACCTGTGATACTGAGAACATCATTGAACTGCTTTGAGCTTCCGTTTTCCCATCTGAAAATGAAGAAGGTGGTCAAGTTGTTCTCTAAAATCTCTTCCAGCTCTGACTGTCCATGATCTTTGAAATTGAACAAAGTGAGAAACAGGCCATCTGGGTATGGCACATAAGGCGATTCCGTGCATTTATTTTCCAGTCATATACCCATCTTAAACCATGAGTTAGATATAGACATTTTTTCTCTTTTTCATAATCCATATTTACCCCAAATGTAATAAATACTGGACAAGTATAATTTTTAAATAAGTATTTCCAAATTCCTATTCAATCAGAAATGACAATATTCTGGTCTAGATCTGCTTCTCACCTTAGAGGTCTCCTCAGTGGAAGGGAGTTTATCTTTACTGTTTCAGACACTTCCCATTTCATTCTTTTTTGCTTTCACTGGTGCTCTTTCATTTCAATCCATACTCCATTCATTCCTTTACATCAACATATTTTATATTAACTTTGTAGCTTTCTGCATTAAAATATGACTTCTACTAACTTCTTTTGCACAAGAATGCCTCATATTTTAGGAACTTTTAGTATTTAAGGTTATACTTGGACAGAAAAGACTTAGGTAATGACAACCTAAATGAAAAATAGCACATGCACATCAGAATTAGGTTAGCTCAGGAAGACATTGTGAAAGGGGGAAAGAGTATGGATTTTGCATCTAAGCCTGGGTCTGAATCCCGGTTATGTACTTAGAGTTGTGTGATCTTACTCTAGACATTTACCTCATGTCTGTAAAAAAGGGGTAATTATCCTTTCCTTGGTAATTGTGAGGGTTATAGTCAACGTATGTACTCGGTACAGAGAAGGCACACATATCCTCATAGATGCCACTAGGGAAACTTGCCCAAATCCCCATTTCATATAAATGCTTCAACAATTATCATCAAACTCTTAATGTTAAAGGAAAGGATTACATCACAGGGTCGCAGTAAGCACATTGCTCTGTTGCTCCCTTATGTGATTTATTTTACGTAAAAAGTTAGTGGCCTGCGCATAGCACACGGTGCTTTGTGACCGCCTGGAGGGGTGGGATAGGGAGGGTGGGAGGGAGGGAGACGCAAAAGGGAAGTGATATGGGAACATATGTATATGTGTAACTGATTCATTTTGTTGTAAAGCACAAGCTAGCACACCATTGTAAAGCAATTATACTCCAACAAAGATGTTAAAAAAAAAAAAAAGTTAGTGGCCTGAAATAGTCTGTCCACCACTTCAAGAGTGAACATTTTTCTGATTTTTGGCCTATCTCTTTAATTACTTTGAAGAGACCGGTATGTTGACTAATTTACCATATGTGTTGTGATTGTCAGCTAGCCAACATCCATAGCATGTGTTTAACCATTAAAAAAAAAAAAGTCCTTAAGGGTTTGGTCTGCTCGGTGACCCTGAAGCTCCCATTAAGGATTTTTCACTCCCTAAATGAAAGGCAGGGCTTCAGTGGAGTCTGGGGAAATGAGTTGTTCTCTGCAACCTAGTTACTGCTCCAGCCACTGAGAAATTTTATCAAAAGTGGGAAGAGTCTTTCAGAGGACGATAGCCCCCTACTCTAAACCTGGATCCTTAGTAGATACTGGAAACCATTCACATCATCACAGCTGTTTATACATATAGTCAGACTGTAAAAAAAGAAAACAAGTAAAAGATTTTGAGAGAACTGAATATTCACTTAAGAAAAGCAATAAAGTCTGTTCACCCGGATTCAAATCTCAGCCTACCTAATGGCTGTATGACTAACTCAGGTCATTAACTCCCTCTGTTCCTCAGTTTCTCCTCTATAAAATGAATATAATGGTATCTATAGGATGCTTGAGGGGGTTAAATGAGCTCCTTTATACAAAGCACTTAGAAAACAACCAGCTTATTGTAAGCAGTCTATAAAATGCTTGCTTTAGCTATTACTATTTTAAATCTTTTTAAATAAGGTTTAAATAAACCTTTATTGATACTCCAAGGTAAATCAGCTTCTACCAATGACATCTAGCCAGGCATTTTTGCTTTGAAGTAACCCAAAGCATCCAGGCTTGGAGTGTCGGTGGCGAGGTGGAGTGGGGGCGGGGGGGAGGGTTGCCTGTTTGTTTCTTAGGTCTTTCCGACATGTCTCCCAATTTCACCAGTCAGCTTATACATGTGTCTTCAAAGACACAATTATCTACTTCTTGGCCCTAGTCCTTTTGCAAAAAGAAGCCCTAGCCTTAAATTGGGACCCTGAGAGTTTATTCTTTGGTGATTCCATTTTGCTATGTCACTTAGGTTTCTCCCACCTCGATGTAATGCTCGTGGAATGCTATGACCCAAAAGGTGATCAGTGGAATATTCTCCAGACTCCCATTTTGGAGGGTCGCAGTGGTCCTGGCTGTGCAGTGCTAGATGACAGCATTTACCTTGTGGGAGGCTACAGCTGGAGTATGGTAAGTGTCCACATTTACCTCCTCCTCCTTTTTATTTGTGCTTCCTTTTTGTTTCTCTCCAAATGTGTTACCACCCACACAAGTACCTTTTAAGAGTAACATGTTTATATGCACGCAGTAAATTGCTTTAAGCTGTAAAATAAACTCAGTGCGGTCGCTGTAGAGCTGTCTTGCTATCTGGTCAATTGTATCCGGTAGCTCTCTGCTTCCCTCCCACCCCCATGCTCTCCAACTAAAAGTCGGACTGAAGTGCTTTTTACAAACGTTCTATTAAAACTGTTTGACTGGGAGAGTGAAAAGTTTCTGACCAGCTAAGCATAAAAAATGGAAATTAATTGTTCAGTTACCCACAAATTCTATTTAGGATTATGTAATTTGCCATTGCTTTCCACTTTCCCCTCGCTTTATGATGAAAATTTCTAAACATACACAAAAACTGAGGGTTCAATGGGCCCTTGTTAACGCACCATCCAACTTTGACATCCATCAGTGCTTTACAGTACTTACTTCATCTACCCTCCCTTTGAAAAATTTTGGTTGAAGCAATTTGAAGCAAATTCTAGACATGTTATTTCACCCTAAATGCTTCAGTATTCCTCTAAAAAAAAAAAAAATCACTTGTTTATGTAAACACACTATCATTATCACACTCAGTAAAATTAACAATAATTCCTTTATATGCAATCCATTTTCAAATTTATCCCATTGACTTGAATAAAAATGTATTTTTCAAATTGATATGTTCAAATCAGGATCCAAGAAGTCTCACTTGGGGACTTCCCTGATGGTGCAGTGGTTGAGAGTCCGCCTGCCGATGCAGGCGACACGGGTTCGTGCCCCGGTCCGGGAAGATCCCACGTGCCGCGGAGCAGCTGGGCCCGTGAGCCGTGGCCGGTGGGCCTGTGCGTCCGGAGCCTGTGCTCCGCAACGGGAGAGGCCACAACAATGAGAGGCCCGCGTACCACAAAAAAAAAAAAAGTCTCACTTGTATTTGGTTATTATATCTCATACATCTCTTACAATCTGGAGGATTGCTCCTGCCCCTCTTCCTGTCCCATGCCATTGTCTTGTTGAAAAAGCAAGGTCAGTTATCTTATAGAATATCTGATACTCTCGAATTGCCTAATGATTTCCTATGTTGTCATTTAAAAATAGTCCTCTGTCTCCCTATTTCCTATAGACTGGAAGCTAGAGATAAGGGCTTAAGTTCAGCTTTTCTCTGTTTTTTAAATTTTTTTGTTATTTATGTACCATTTATTTATTTGTCTATTTATTTATTTTAGCGAGAACACGTAAGGAGGTGGCTGTGTAATTCAAATAACATCACATCAGAAGACACATAGGGTCTAATGGTCTACACAGTCACTTTTTAAATGATGACCGTTCCTATATTTTCCTATTTATGTGTGTTGGTTTTATAAGATTAATTTGGGATTTTAATAATATTAATTAGTTTTATTTCTTTTGCATCCAACAAGATTGTTATATAAAGTTTGGAGGAGCTTTAAAAAGCTATTAGTTATTTGGAAGTGAATGTGTATTGACATATATCACTAGATATTGGTACATGTGATCTTTTGCTAGTGGAAATTGATAGCTGCAAGAGTATGTATGTTTAGAACCAGACACCAGGAATACACTTTCAGAAAACGACTATGCTGGTTGGGATTTTTGTTTGTTTCTTGCCTATGGTAAAAACAAAGCTACTTTGGTTTAGGAAGGGAAATATTATACAAGCACTAGCCTCAGAGATTGACAAAGGAAACAAGATTAAAGACATTTTTTATTTCTCATGTGGCCTTTTCAAAATAAGTAAGTCAATGTGTGAAGAAGTTGGCACGTCTTCATTTCCAGTTTATTTTAAACTGGTTTTGAACCCCATCTCTGATTCTCTATAGTAGTAAGATAAAAATGGAAAAGTGAGGTGACAATCTAAAATCCAATTTACTTCTTTTATTTGAATATTTAAGATAGGGCTTCCCTGGTGGCGCAGTGGTTGAGAGTCCGCCTGCCGATGCAGGGGACACGGGTTCGTACCCCGGTCCAGGAAGATCCCACATGCCGCAGAGCGGCTGGGCCTGTGAGCCATGGCCGCTGAGCCTGCGCGTCCAGAGCCTGTGCTCCGCAACGGGAGAGGCCACAACAATTAGAGGCCCGCGTACCGCAAAAAAAAAAAAAAAAAAAAAAAAAAAAAACAGAATATAAAAGATAAATTTTTTTTAAAACTTAAACCAGAGGGATAATTTCCAACTTGAGGTAAGTTATCATAAGGGATTTATAAATCATCTAGGGTGTTGTAGGTGTTTGACTTTTATTATTAGCCACACACCCATACAAAAACCCAGATTTTGAAATCTTGCCAATCCCAAATTTTTCCTTAGAGTACAATGGTTTAAGATCCATTGCTTTCATTTGGAATTTTTTTAGCAAGAGCAGAGAAAAAATATTGTCTTCTTAATGTAAGTGTGATAAATAAGCTTTCTGTGGTAATTCTCTAAAGGCTGTCTTCTCTGCTATTCCAGGGAGCCTACAAGTCATCTACAATATGCTATTGTCCAGAAAAAGGCAGCTGGACAGAACTTGAAGGAGACGTAGCAGAACCACTGGCAGGCCCAGCCTGTGCAACAGTTATCCTGCCTGCCTGTGTACCTTACAACAAATAACACCAGGAAACCCTGGAATGAACAGTATCGCATTCTAGGAAGCAATGACAGGTGACATCCCTATTCTAATAGGAACAATACATCCTAATGGTACAACTGCCGAAACTCCATTCTTAGTTTCTGATGATTTACAAGAAGCTACAAAAGAAAAAGACCTGTCCTTGAACAGGTACTCTGTCTGTAAGTCGGATTACACCGAACTTCCTGTGGTGATAGACTCTTCCATTTCAGACTGGTTTTAACTTGTCCCAGCTTTATAAAAACTCCTCACATGGATCTCAACTTTCAAAAGGAGAAAGATAAAATACAGGAGCGTGCCCCCCAGAGAGACCTAAGATCAGTATTGTGCATTGTAGTCTACCTGCATGTGATCTATGTTGAAGTTTTGGGGATATTGTGTTCATGAATGATGCAAAATTTGACCCACCAAAATACTCACACTGCATTACAGAAATTGCCACTCAATTCTGTATTCCTAACCTGTGGCAACTTCACAGATTCCGTAGGCAACACAGTTATAGAAAATCATAAAAGATTAAAGAGGAACATTTTTGTTTCCATATAACTTCATTTCATATACCTTTTGCCCCTTACAGCACCTCGTGGGAATGTAGAAGAGAAAGATATTGGCTCTTGTAGCAATTGCTTTCTGCCCTGTAGGTTCCAGGCTAGCCAGAGTCATAATTTCTGTGTCCTCAGTTTTATCCGAAAGATTAAGACAAAATACAGTGTGTCACCATTCAGTTTATAGAGGCTCACTCTTTCTCATTTGGAGCAGCATATTAAGTCATGAATACACCTGGTCTTTGCTTCGAAAATATAGGACTGACAAAGACAGTCATGCAATATTGAATATTCTGTAAATAGCACATCTGGCCCAAACTTAACCCCTAATGAAAACTGAGAGATTGCTTTCGGAAATTCAGGGACGAAAAGACAGATTTCTCTGAAGAACTGTCCCCTTTTCTCTCTGTCCCTAAAACACACAACTTGAAGAGCCTCAGGAGCAAACCATAGCTCCTAACAAAATACCTGTCCCTCTTCCTCACCTTCGGCTCTAAAAAAAGCTCTAGATATGGCTCTAGAAAAGCCCATGACGGACCCTCCTTCTTTCCCGCAACTCATCACATTTCTTTGTTATCACCAGAGACGCCTGGGCTCAGTTAAGCGAGCAATAGCTAGCTGTCTTGAGAGGCATGAGGAATTTAAGAGCAGAAGGTCAGGAGAGCATGAGACAGTGTCCATGCGGGCCATCAAAAGAGAAAAACTAGCAGGAACACGGATTTGCTTTTCAAGCTCTTCAGAGCTGGCACAACAATAGTTAGGAATAAATCAAAGCCTAAAATATTTTGTGAATCACCCAGAGATGTTGTTGAATCCCTCAACAAGTGTGTCTTTCAAAAACAACCTCACAGGGAAGCCACAGGTTAAAAATGTCTTGGTGATAAGTTTTCACCGTGGAGCATGTCCAGATGGATGAGTGTACTAGAATCCAATGCCGTTTCTACAGTAAAGTGCAATCTTTGTTGTTTTTGTATTTATTTGTATGTTCAGATCCAAAGGATCCGTTGTAAAAATATATATATAAATATATATATATATCCAGTGCAATCAACTTTCATTTCTTTTTTCCTTGATCGCATATGAGTATATAGCAAAAAAGAAAAGTTACAGTACTTTGTGAGAAAATCCCATCTGACGTCTTGAGGAATACAAGGTCTCCTTCAGAACCTTTTATCGTCAACGGTCCCCATTTCTTCTGAAAGTCACCATTTATACAAGGGTATTTGCTTTCCTTGGACTTGCTCATTTAATTTTTATTTCTAGCCAAAATAAATAAAAGCGTTTATGAGAACTATAAGTAAAGCTTTCTGTATTTCAGAAAGGCACAAACTATTAGAAAGTGAAAAGTGAATAAATAAGTCACAGAGAATGTAAATTTTGTACAGTATTAGAATGTGTACATGAAGCTTGCTTGGAAGGGGAAAACTTTAAATAAAAACTTTATGTACTAATTCAACTGTCTCTCCTATTCTGACTTATAAAGCATGTTTATAAATCTACACATTAACTTGTTTGAAGGTTTGTAATAGGTAAATGCATAAATATTTTTATTCTGCAGATATACTTTACAAGTTTATTTAGCTTCCTGGCAGTATGTAGTATGTACGTAGTACGAACAATGTTAAAAATTACGAAATGTTTCAGAGAAAAGTGTCGTGAGTTAAAAATCATGAATTGAATCTGGTTTTTCCACTGTAAGAGTGTTGCAATAAGGCATACTTAAGATCTGATAACCAAGTATTTATAGAAATTGTTAGAAGCACCATATGCGTTAAACAATACTTGCACCCTTAGGATAAATGAATCCCATATTTAATTAAGTCAATTATCTAAAAATATAGTGTTCCATTTTACTTTCTTTTTAGAAATCTGGAAAAGAGGCTGTGCAGGGCAAGGAAAGGACTGGGCTATGGAAGACAATAGGAGTAACTGAGGCACGTGGCTGCAGGTTTGGGCAAGCTTCCAGGTAAAGAGCCTGAAAGCTAGAAAGAATTTAATGCTTCCCAGCCAAATATTCCATTATTAATGATTAAACTGATAATTAGAGGGTCATTTGACCCTCTGTAGTATTCTACAGAAGCAAGAGTAATGGAGTTTCTTTTGCCCACTGAATCTTCAGCTCTCCATGCTAGTGTAGCATAGCAGAAAAGGCCCTTCTCTGTAGTAGCTTCTTATCCTGAACCAATGGCTAGTTGTTGCAGAACTTCTTTCATATACTGTGAAGCCCCAGAAGCTATAGTGCTGACCAGTTATCATGATCAGTTAAGCAAATATACTTGGCCTTTTCCTAATCCCAAGGAATCACCTATTTTAAGTTCATAACTAAACTAAAACTGGCTAAACTTGGAGGAGTGAGTATAGGACCAGATTTTTTAATTACTTAGGCTGTGTCTGTGGTCTTAAAATTAGTACCTGTGTTTGTTCTCCCCTGTAAGGGCCAAATTTCTATTTTCCTAGCTGCTTGACACTTACATCACTTAACAAACTCATCATTATCAACATTGTAATACCAAGTATTTATTGAACATATCCCAAAAGGCATCACTGTAAATGCCAGGCTTCTGATTAAACCTGGTTCTCTAGGTTAAAATATTTTTAAATGAACAAGCAAACCAGCTAAAATAAGGTTGGTAAACATACCAAAGCCAATTAATACACACTGCTGGGTATCTTAACAGACTGAGTTCCCATAGATGAGGTAGGAGGAAGACCATGACTGATCAAGCCTGACTTTCTAGAAGTGCCTGACCTAGAGGATGTTGGAACTTTGGTGGAAAACAAAATGGCAATAAGAAGCAGCAGAAAGGTCCATATAAGAAGAAAATAGGACTTCCCTGGTGGCCTAGTGGTTAAGAAGCCACCTGCCGATGCAGGGGACACGGGTTCGAGCCCTGGTCAGGGAAGATCCCACATGCCACAGAGCAACTAAGCCCGTGCGCCACAACTACTGATCCTGCACTCTAGAGCCCTCAAGCCACAACTACTGAGCCCGCATGCCACAACTACTGAAACCCACGCACCTAGAGACTGTGCTCCATGACAAGAGAAGCTGCCGCAATGAGAAGCCCGCACACCACAACAGAGTAGGCCCCGCTCACCACAACTAGAGAAAAGCCCACACACAGCAACCAAGACCCAATGCAGCCAAAAATAAATAAATAAATAAATTTATATTAAAAAAAAAGAAGAAAATATCCAAGTAGTTAGTCTGTTTGATTTGTATAGCTGTAAAGGGCTGCTCTGCATCAAACATTAAATATGGGCCACATATTGGGTGGGGTTTCTTAATGGCGTTATTGGCTGGCTCTATTTGGTGCAAAAACACAGGGTTCAGTTCTAGAGATAGGTCCTGATAATGTGCTTCAAGAATGCAGCACAATGGGATAGGACTCAGGAAAAAGTCTTCTACAAATTGAAGCTTGAGTGGCTTATTCCATTCTATTCCAGGCTGTTGCCTAGCATATATTAAGGACTTGGTAAATGTCAGTTCTTAACACTAACACGAGTAGCAGCATTACCTTCGTGTTTTCAGCTCACTGAAGATGTTCAAAACAAGATGGCTGCAGTCAGTTGACATTTAAGACTGTCTATTCAGGCTCAGGGGAATTATATCACTTCAGGCAAAGTGATCCTTGATTGTGACCTCTCCTTCCATTTTTTCACTTATTAAGTGGACTCTTCCTCTGTGACCTTCCAAATCCCCTACGCACAAAAAAATGACATATGGCAATAGGCAGGAGGGAAGGTGAACATTTGGCTGCAGGACAGAGGCATCCTACATTTACAGAGAAGGCAGGCTCCTGGCTTCCCATCAAGTCCCTCAGATCTGGGCCATTTGGGAAGTGATTGAACTAAATTAGGGAAAAGGAATAAAGGAATAGGGTTTAGTTATGAATTCAAAGTTATATCAGCAATATTATAACAAACATAACACTTCCACTAACTTCACGTTTGTTATGGGCCAGGCATTCTACTAGGCATTTTATACATGTTTTCTTATTTACTCCTCTAAACAGCTCTATAAAGTAAATGTTAGTTGTATGTGAAAGGTAAGGACACATGCTCAGAAAGGGTAAACTATCTGATAAAGTTAAACAGCTCATAGGTAGCAGAACAAGGATTCAAACTAAGGCTTTAATCTTAGGCCACCTCAAACCACCATACTCTCCTGCTCACAGAATAAATTTCTTAATCATTTGAAGTCTCATAGGAATTCCTGGTAGATTGACTGATTTTTCCAAATGCAAATAGGACGTGTTGGAGGGGAAAGTGAACAATTAATGATGGTGCATTATGGCAAATGCTATATTGTTGTTCTGAATGAACCACTGGAAAGAGTGACCAGAGGAAGGAACTTGCTCTGTGACCCTGGGGAATCATTTAGTCTCTCCAACTTCAGTTTTGTCATCTGTATATGGAGTGATAATCTCATCTTCAAAACATTACTGGGAAAATCATATGTAAAGAATGTGGAGATGAGACCTTCAAGTTGGCAGAGGAGTAAGACGTGGAGATCACCTTCCTCCCCACAAATACATCAGAAATACATCTACATGTGGAACAACTCCTACAGAACACCTACTGAACACTGGCAGAAGACCTCCGACCTACCAAAAGGCAAGAAACTCCCCACTTACCTGGAGAGGGCAAAGGAAAAAACAAAAATCAGAGACAAAAGAATAGGGATGGGACGTGCACCTCTGGGAGGAGGGAGCTGTGAAGGAGGAAAAGTTCCCACACGCTAGGAAGCCCCTTCACTGGCAGAGATGGCAGGTGGGCAGGCGGGAAACTTCGGAGCCATGGAGGAGAGCACAGCAACAGGGGAGCAGAGGGCAAAGGGGAGAGATTCCCACACAGAGGATCGGTGCTGACCAGCACTCACCAGCCTGAGAGGCTTGTCTGCTCACCCACTGGGGCGGGTAGGGGCTGGGAGCTGAGGCTCAGACTTTGGAGGTCAGATGCCAGGGAGAAGACTGGGGTTGGCTGCATGAAGACAGCCTGAAGGGGGCTAGTGTGCCACAACTAGCCAGGAGGGGGTCTGGAAAAAAGTCTGGAACTGCCAAAGAGGCAAGAGATCATTGTTTCAGGGTGCATGAGGAGAGGGAATTCAGAGCACCACCTAAACAGGCGCCAGAGATGGGAGCGAGCCATGGCTATCAGCGTGGACACCAGAGACGATCGTGAGAAGCTAAGGCTGCTGCTGCAGCCACCAAGAAGCCTATGTGCAAGCACAGGTCACTAGCCACACCTCCCCTCCCGGGAGCCTGTGCAGCCTGCCACTTCCAGGGTCCCGGGATCCAGGGTCCCGGGATCCCACTTCCAGGGTACCCTGGGAGAACACATGGTGCACCTCAGGCTGGTGCAACATCATGCTGGCCTCCGCTGCCCACAGGCTTGCCCCGCATTCCGTACTCCTCCCTCCCCCGCGCCTGAGTGAGCCAGAGCCCCCTAATCAGCTGCTCCTTTAACCCCCTCCTGTCTGGGTGGGAACAGATACCCTGAGGCGACTTACACACAGAGGCGGGGCCAAATCCAAAGCTGAATCCCAGGAGCTGTTCGAGCAAAGAAGAGAAAGGGAAATCTCTCCCAGCAGCCTCAGGACCAGTGGATTAAATCTCCACAATCAACTTGATGTACCCTGCATCTGTGGAATACCTGAATACACAACAAATCATCCCAAAATTGAGGCAGTGGACTTTGGGAGCAACTATAGACCTGGGGTTGGCTTTCTGCATCTAATTTGTTTCTGCTATTATGTTTATCTTAGTTTAGTATTTAGAGTTTATTATCATTGGTAGATTTGTTTATTCATTTGGTTGCTCTCATCCCTCTTTTTTTATATAAAGACATATATGTTTTTTTCCTTTTTCTCTTTTTGTGAGTGTGTATGTGCATGCTTCTTTGTGTGATTTTCTCTGTATAGCTTTGCTTTTACCATTTGTCCTAGGGTTCTGTCTGTCTGTTTTTTGCTTGTTTTTTTTGTTTGTTTGTTTTGTTTTTAGTATAATTTTCAGTGCTTGCTGTCACTGGCGGATTTGTTTTTTGGTTTGGTTGCTCTCTTCTTTTTTTATTACTTTTTAAATTTTATTTAATTTTTAATAATTATTTTTTTATTTTAAAAATTTTATTTTATTTTTTTCTTTCTTCCTTTCTTTTTTTCTCCCTTTTCTTCTCAGCTGTGTGGCTGACAGGGTCTTGGTGCTCTGGCCGGGCATCAGGCCTGTGCCTCTGTGGTGGGAGATCTGAGTTCAGGACATTGGTCCACCACAGACCTCCCGGCTCCAAGTCATATCAAACAGTGAAGCTCTCCCAGAGATCTCCATCTCAACGCTAACACCCAGCTCCACTCAACGACCAGCAACCTACAGTGCTGGACATCCTATGCCAAACAACTAGCAAGACAGGAACACAACCCCACCCATCAGCAGAGAGGCTGCCTAAAATCATACTAAGGTCACAGAGACCCCAAACACACCACCGGACACAGTCCTGCCCACCAGAATGACAAGATCCAGCCTCACCCACCAGAACACAGGCACCAGTCCCCTCCACCAGGAAGCCTACACAACCCACCGAACCAAATTTTGGCGTCTGGGGATACACACCAAAAACAACGGGAATGACGAACCTGAAGCCTGTGAAAAGGAGACTCCCAAACACAGTAAGTTAAGCAAAATGAGAAGACAGAGAAACACAGAACACATGAAAGAGCAAGGTAAGAACCCACCAGACCAAAGAAATGAAGAGGAAATAGGCAGTCTACCTGAAAAAGAATTCAGAGTAACAATAGTAAAGGTGATCCCAAATCTTGGAAATGGAATGGAGAAAATATAAGAAACGTTTAACAAGGACCTAGAAAAACTAAAGAGCAAACAAACAATGATGAACAACACTATAAATGAAATAAAAAACTCTCTAGAAGGAAACAAGAGCAGAATAACTGAGGCAGAAGAACAGATAAGTGACCTGGAAGATAAAATAGTGGGAATAACAACAACAGAGCGAATAAAGAAAAAAGAATGAAAAGAATTGAGGACAGTCTTAGGGACCTCTAGGACAACATTAAATGCACCAACATTCGAATTACAGGGGCCCCAGAGGAAGAAGAGAAAAAGAAAGGGACTGAGAACATATTTGAAGAGATTATAGTTGAAAATTTCCCTTATATGGGACAGGAAATAGTCAATCAAGTCCAGGAAGTGCAGAGAGTCCCATACAGGACAGGAGAAATCCAAGGAGAAACACGCCAAGACACATATTAATCAAACTATCAAAAATTAAATACAAAGAAAAAATATTAAAAGCAGCAAGGGAAAACAACAAATAACATACAAGGGAATCCCCATAAGGTTAACAGCTGATCTTTCAGCAGAAACTCTGCAAGCCAGAGGGAGTGGCAGGACATATTTAAAGTGATGAAAGGGAAACATCTACAACCAAAATTTCTCTACCCAGCAAGGATCTCATTCAAATTCAACGGAGAAATTAAAACCTTTACAGACAAGCAAAAGCTAAGAGAATTCAGCACCACCAAACCAGCTTTAAAACAAATGCTAAAGGAACTTCTCTAGGCAAGAAATACAGGAGAAGGAAAAGACCTATGGTAACAAACCCAAAACAATAAAGAAAATGGTAATAGGAACATATATATCAATAAGTACCTTAAATGTAAATGGATTAAAGCTCCAACCAAAAGACACAGACTGGCTGAATGGATACAAAAACAAGACCCATATATACGCAGTCTCCAAGAAACCCACTTCAGACCTAGGGACACATACAAACTGAAAGTGAGGGGATGGAAAAAGATATTCCATGCAAGTGGAAATCAAAAGAAAGCTGGAGTAGCAATTCTCATATCAGACAAAATAGACTTTAAAATAAAGACTATTACAAGAGACAAAGAAGGACACTACATACTGATCAAGGGACCGATCCAAGAAGAAGGTATAACAATTGTAAATATTTATGCACCCAACATAGGAGCACCTCAATACATAAGCCAAATGCTAACAGCCATAAAAGGGGAAATCGACAGTAACAGAATCATAGTAGGGAACTTTAACACCCTACTTACACCAATGGACAGATCATCCAAAATGAAAATAAGTAAGGAAACACAAGCTTTAAATGAAACATTAAACAAGATGGACTTAATTGATATTTATAGTACATTCCATCCAAATACAACAGAATACACTTTCTTCTCAAGGGCTCATGGAACATTTTCCAGGATAGATCATATGTTGGGTCACAAAGTCAAGGCTTGGTAAATTTAATAAAATTGAAATCGTATCAAGTATCTTTTCCGACCACAATGCTATGAGACTACATATCAATGATAGGAAAAAAATCTGTAAAAAATACAAACACATGGAGGCTAAACAATACACTACTAAATAACCAAGAGATCACTGAAGAAATTAAAGAGGAAATTAAAAAATACCTAGAAACAAATGACAATGTAAACACAATGACCCAAAACCTATGGGATGCAGCAAATGCAGTTCTAAGAGGGAAGTTTATTGCAATACAATCCTACCTCAAGAAACAAGAAACATCACAAATAAACAACCTAACCTTACACCTAAAGCAATTAGAGAAAGAAGAACAAAAAAGCCCCAAAGTTAGCAGAAGGAAAGAAGTCATAAAAATCAGCTCAGAAATAATTGAAAAAGAAATGAAGGAAACAATAGCAAAGATCAATAAAACTAAAAGCTGGTTCTTTGAGAAGATAAAAAATTGATGAACCATTAGCCAGACTCATCAAGAAAAAATGGGAGGAGACTCAAATCAATAGAATTAGAAATGAAAAAGGAGAAGTAACAACTGACACTGCAGAAATACAAAGGATCATGAGAGATTACTACAAGCAACTATATGCCAATAAAATGGACAACCTGGAAGAAATGGACAAATTCTTAGAAAAGCACAGCCTTCCAAGACTGAACCAGGAAGAAATAGAAAATATAAACAGACCAATGAGAAGCACTGGAATTGAGACTGTGATTAAAAATATTCCAAGAAACAAAAGCTCAAGACCAGATGGCTTCACAGGTAAATTCTATGAATATTTAGTGAAAAGCTAACACCTACCCTTCTCAAACTCTTCCAAAACATAGCAGAGGGAGGAACACTCCCAAACTCATTCTGTGAGGTCACCATCACCCTGATACCAAAACCAGACAAAGATGTCACAAAGAAAGAAAATTACAGGCCAATATCACTGATGAACATAGTTGCAAAAATCCTCAACAAAATACTAGCAAACAGAATCCAATAGCACATTAAAAGAAGCATACACCATGATCAAGTGGGGTTTATCCCAGCAATGCAAGGATTCTTCAATATACACAAATCAGTCAATGTGATATACCATATGAACAAATTGAAGGAGAAAAGCCATATGATCATCATAATGGATGCAGAAAAAGCTTTCGACAAAATTCAACACCATTTATGATAAAAAGCATCCAGAAAGTAGGCATAGAGGGAACTTACCTCAACATAATAAAGGCCATATATGACAAACCCACAACCAACATCATTCTAAATGGTGAAAAACTGAAACCATTTCCACTAAGATCAGGAACAAGACAAGGTTGTCCATTCTCACCACTATTATCCAACATAGTCTTGGAAGTTTTGGCCACAGCAATCAGAGAAGAAAAAGAAATAAAAGGAATCCAAATCAGGAAAAATGAAGTAAAGCTGTCACTGTTTGCAGATGACATGATACTATACATCGAGAATCCTAAAGATGCTACCAGAGCTAATCAATGAGTTTGGTAAAGTAGCAGGATACAAAATTAATGCACAGAAATCTCTTGCATTCCTATACACTAATGATGAAAAATCTCGAAGAGAAAATATGGAAACACTCCCATTTACCACTGCAACAAAAAGAATAAAATACCTAGGAATAAACCTACCTAAGGAGACAAAAGTCCTCTATGCAGAAAACTATAAGACACTGATGAAAGAAATTAAAGATGATACAAATAGTTGGAGAGATATACCATGTTCGTGGATTGCAAGAATCAACATTGTGAAAATGAGTATACTAGCCAAAGCAATCTACAGATTCAATGCAATCCCCATCAATCCCCATTGATGCATTGCAATTGGCGTCAATGGCTTCCCTGGTGGCATAGTGGTAAAAATCCGCCTGCCAATGCATGGAACATGGGTTTGAACCCTGGTCTGGGAAGATGCTACATGCTGTGGAGCACCTAAGCCTGTGCACCACAACTACTGAGCCTGCTCTCTAGAGCCTGCGATCTGCAACTACTGAGCCCACGGGCCACAACTACCGAAGCCTGCATGCCTAGATCCCATGCTCGGCAACAAGAGAAACCACTGCAATGAGAAGCCCGTGCACTGCAACGAAGAGTAGCCCCTGCCCTCCACAACTAGAGAAAGCCCGCACACAAAAACGAAGACCCAGCACAGCCAAAAATAAATAAATTTATAAAAAAGAAAAAAAAAAGTACCAATGGCATTTTTCACAGAACTAGAACAAAAAATTTCACAATTTGTATGGAAACACAAAAGACCCCGAATAGCCAAAGCAATCTTGAGAAAGGAAAACGGAGCTGGAGGAATCAAGCTCCCAGACTTCAGACTCTACTACAAAGCTACAGTAATCAAGACAGTATGGTACTGGCACAAAAACAGAAATATAGATCAATGGAACAGGATAAAAGCCCAGAGATAAACCCACGCACATATGGTCACCTTAGTTTTGATAAAGGAGGCAAGAATATACAATGGAGAAAAGACAGCCTCTTCAATAAGTGGTGCTGGGAAAACTGGACAGCTACATGTGAAAGAATGAAATTAGAACACTCCCTAACACCATACACAAAAATAAACTCAAAATTGATCAAAGACCTAAATGTAAAGCTAGACACTATAAAACTCTTAGAGGAAAACATAGGCAGAACACTCTATGACATAAATCACAGCAAGATCCTTTTTGACCCACCTCCTAGAGAAATGGAAATAAAAACAAAAATAAACAAATGGGACCTAATGAAACTTAAAGGCTTTTGCACAGCAAAGGAAAACATAAAGAAGCTGAAACGACAACCATCAGAATGGGAGAAAATATTTGCAAATGAAACAACTAGCAAAGGATTAATCTCCAAAATTTACAAGTAGCTCATGCAGCTCAATATCAAAAACACAAACAACCCAATCCAAAAATGGGCACAAGACCTAAACAGACGTTTCTCCACAGAAGACATACAGATTGCCAACAAACACATGAAAGGATGCTCAACATCACTAATCGTTGCAGAAATGCAAATCAAAACTACAATGAGGTATCACCTCAAACCAGTCAGAATGGCCATCATCAAAAAATCTACAAACAATAAATGCTGGAGAAGATGTGGAGAAAAGGTAACCCTCTTGCACTATGGGTGGGAATGTAAATTGATACAGCCACTATGGAGAACAGTATGGAGGTTCCTTAAGAAACTAAAAATAAAACTACCATACGACCCAGCAATCCCACTACTGGGCATATACCCTGAGAAAACCATAATTCAAAAAGAGTCATGTACCACAATGTTCATTGCAGCTTTATTTACAATAGCCAGAACATGGAGGCCACCTAAGTGTCCATCGATAGATGAACAGATAAAGAAGATGTGGCACATATATACAATGGAGTATTATTCAGCCATAAAAAGAAACGAAATTAAGTTATTTGTAGTGAGGTGGATAGACCTAGAGTCTGTCATACAGAGTGAAGTAAGTCAGAAAGAGAAAAACAAATACCGTATGCTAACACATATATATGGAATGTAGAAAAAAGAAAAAAAAAGGGTTCTGAAGAACCTAGGGGCAGGACAGGAATAAAGATGCAAACGTAGAGAATGGACTTGAGGACATGGGGAAGGGGAAGGGTAACCTGCGATGAAGTGAGAGAGTGTCATGCACTTATGTATACTACCAAGTGTAAAATAGGTAGCTAGTGGGAAGCAGCCACATAGCACAGGGAGATCAGCTTGGTGCTTTGTGACCACCTAGAGGGGTGGGATCGGGAGGGTGGAGGGAGACGTAAGAAGCAGGAGATATGGGGATATATGTATAGCTGATTCACTTTGTTATGAAGCAGAAACTAACACACCATTGTAAAGCAATTATACTCCAATAAAGATGTTTAAAAAAGTGGATACTTTTGTCTTTGTATAAAATAGATAACTAACAAGGATCTACTATGTAGCACAGGGAACTAGACGCAGTACTTTGTAATAACCTATAAGGGAAAAGAATCTGAAAAAAATAGATATACATGTATGTAAAACTGAATCACTTTGCTTACACCTAAAACTAATGCAACATTGTAAATTAACTATACTTCAAGGAAAAAGAAATTTGAAAAAGAAAATCATACAATGAAAAAAAAGGATTTTTTTTCCTTTGGTTTTCAGGAATTTTAGTATAATGTACGGTGTGATTTTCTTTTTATTTATCCTGCTTGGGGTTTGTTGAGCTTCTTGAAACTGTGGGTTGACATTGTTTAACAGTTTTGGAAAATTCTTGGCCAATATACCTTATTATACGGCTTTTCTTTTTTCTTTTTTTGCGGTACGCGGGCCTCTCACTGTTGTGGTCTCTCCCATTGTGAAGCACAGGCTCCGGACGCACAGGCTCAGCAGCCATGGCTCACGGGTCCAGCCGCTCCGCGGCCTGTGGGATCCTCCCGGATCGGGGCACGAACCCGTGTCCCCTGCATCGGCAGGCAGACTCTCAACCATTGCGCCACCAGGGAAGCCCTATATGGTTTTTCTGTCATCTCTCTTTCTTTCTGGGACTGTAATGATACATATGTTAGACCTTGTAAGCATGTACCAGAAGTCTCTTTCACTTTATTATATGTATGTTCTTCCTATTCTTTTTTCTCTTTGTGCTTCCTTTTGAATATTTTCTATTAATCTCTCTTCAGGTTTTTCAGTCCTGTGTTCTGCTGTGTCTAATTTTCTGTCAACTCCATTCACTGAGTTCATCTTTTAAGATATTAATATTTTTTTAGTTTTAGAATAAACTTTTGATTCTTTTTTTTAAATATTTACTTTATATTGGAATATAGTTGATTTACAATGTTGTGTTAGTTTCAGGTGTACAGCAAAGTGATTTAGTTATACATATACATATATCAATTCTTTTTCACTTTCTTTTCCCATGTAAGTTATTACAGAGTATTGAATAGAGTTCCCTGTGCTATACAGTAGGTTCTAGTTGATTATCTATTTTATGTATAGTAGTATGTATATGTTAATCCCAAGCTCCTAATTTATCCCTCCCCCCAACATTTTCCCTTTGATAACCATAGTTTATCTATTTTTTAAAACATTTAAATTTTTTATTTATTTATTTTTTTGGCTGTGCTGCACAGCATGCAGGATCTTAGTTCCCCAACCAGGGATCGAACCCATGCCCCCTGCAGTGGAAGCGCGGAGCCCTAACCACTGGACAGCCAGGAAATTCCTGGTAAGCATAAATTTAAAAAAATAGATTCTAGTACTTTGGTGAAATTCTCCATTATTTCATTTATTTTGTTCACTTTTCCTATATTTTATTTAACATATTGATCATAGTAATTTGTTTGCTAACTCAAAAATCTGGATCAATAGAAGGTCTATTTCTATTGTCTTTTATTCTATTGGTTATAAAGCATATGGTGCAGTATTTTTTTCAAGTCTAAGAATTTTTGACTGAATACACTGTTTTGTGTATTAAATAATGTACTGTAGTGACTGGATATAATTTTATGTTCCATTAGAGCAGGTTTCCTCTTTTTCTTTTATGCAGGAAGAATGCGGAGGTGACTATCTCAATTCAATATGGACCGAGCTTGGCTGTGGTCCATCTTCCTAGCGCAGGTCTTCCTAGGCTTTTGGCTGAGACTCTGCTCTTTGTCTCCTCGGCCCTGAAGTCCAAAGAAAATTCAACTCTTCCCATTAGCACTTTTCAACTTAACTTTTTATCATTCCAACTCATACAACTTTAAAATTTTCAAATGTCTTAAGGGGGTGGGCAGTCATGTATTTGAAGCAATTCTCTTTACCTGGCAAGTCTTGAATTCCTAAGTGCTGTGAGATTGTGGGAACAATTTCCTGTTTTCTAGAAGTTTTGACCTAGTTCCCCATCCTCCTGTACAACACCAGAACTCCAGAAATTTCCCTCCAGGGAAAGTTGGCTGTGTGTTTAGGGCTCCTCAAGTTTTCATTGTATCACCCCAGTTCTGTGTGACAGCTAAAGTTAGCTGGCTTCTCTTTCCCACAGGATTGGTCCTCCGCCTGGGCCAAGGTTGATCAACGCGTGGCCAGGACTTGAAAATGTCCCCAGAGAAAAAAATACTGGCCATCATCAGCTCACCTTAGAACGCTGCTTCCCTCTCTAGATTTTTAGTTCACCTAGTCCTAATTGCTTTTATAGCTCTCTAACGCCTTGAAAAATATGGAAGTCTTGGCCTGCTGTGGACTAAGTCATTCTCTCTAAACATATAAAGTCCTTGCCCTCACACTTTTTCATTTTCTTCATCAGTTATACCACCATTCAATACACTAATCTAGAGATGATTATAAAATCTTTTATCTAGTAGTTTTCCATATGAAATTGGCTTAGTTGTTATTTACTGCATTTTCAAGGATTATCTTACAAACATTAATTGAAAACAAATCCATTTATTTTCTACTTATTCTTCAGGACTGACTTTATATACTTCCTCTGCCGCAGTCTGACTCCCTGATTTCCCTAGTTGGACATAAATTCTTCCTTTCTGGAGTTCCCACATCACCTTATTTGTATGTCATTATTGTACTTCCACCTTGCATTACAGTTACTTACGTATATTTATATCCTTCACAGGAAACATCATAAAGCTTTGTCCACAGTGGAAGGAATAAATGAACAAAAGACTGACAGTATAAAACGTAATAATGCTCTGGGGATACCAAGAGAGTTCTTACATACTCATCCTTGTTGCTTGTGAAGAGATCACCCAGGAAGCAATATTTGTGTATGTTTTCTGAGCTGGGGGCCAGAATTACACCAGTATTATCCCATTTGTGTACTGGGACAAAGAATTTCATAAGAGTGAGGTCTTTATACAAAGAAACAAGGGTTTCTTCATACAAATTCTTGCTTTCACAGTCATTAAATAGGGGAAACATGGTTAACATGACAAAGGCAACTAGCTTGCACACACAGTCAAAGGCTATTTGCAGGGTCTGTCATATTGGCAGCGGTCAGAGTAGTCCTTGAGAAAATCCACGTACAACTTACATTTTCAAGAATATGAGCATAAAATTCCTGAGTCAGAAATGACTCTGCTACTCCAGGGATTCTAATACTTCTAAAATCAACCACTACTCATTTACTGAGCTCCACAGTGGGCAAAGCATTGTGGGAAACATCCCATTTCAGGCATTGTCTATTCTACACCAAGGGGATTATTTAAAACTATCCATAAATATATTATACAACATCATCAATATAATAAAATATGTGATAGGTGCTATGTGAACAGTATAGATAGTAAAAATTGTAAGGATTTAGAAAAGATGATGACCACCCTAGGGATGGTCTAGGGAGACTTGGATTACATTTTCTCATCAGACACATAGCCTCAAGGGCCTTTGGCTTTAAAGTTCTTTCCTTTTCTTCCTTTCCTAAGAGTTGGTTTAACATGGCCAATCATGTTGGAAAATAAATGACTAAATTTAATATGGCATCCAACCCCAGCTGGTTTTAATAGTCTGAATTGCTTTTAAGACAAACTTGTAAGAACAAGTAAAGAACTTCCTGCCAAACTATATGAATGCCATCTGGCCTGAAGTGAGAGCTTGGTGGTGGTCTAAGTCCTTTCACAAGGAGAGTACAATGTACCACAACTATTCTGGCAGAGCTTGGAGGTCTGTGGGGGGGAGTTGCAGAAATCTCACTAGAAATGTTAAATGAGGAAAAGGACCAGAGATGACTAAATAAACAATATCTCTGGAGAGCCAGGGGCTTTCATGTATTTCAGAGAGTTTGCTATGGTGAAGCCACATTAATAGTTGAGTAGAACACGAACTGTGGAGTGAAATTAGTGGGAGGGAATCAGAAAGAACACAGAAGAATGCTGTCTGACGATTGTATGTGACACCAGTACATAAATCAAAATTTGCCAATCTTTGAATGTTTGTTTAGCATGCTATGAAGTTATTAAAAATGACCATAGAGACTACCTGGTCACGTGGAAACATGTTCATGAAATGCTAAAAATTTAAGAGATAAAGATATAAGTTCAGAGGTACAGAATGCAAAAATGCAAGTGAAAAAGACTGGGAAGAGTTTGGACCCCAAAAGACAAGCTATTGTGCTGCATGATGGAGTAAAGGTAATTTTCTTTCATCCCCTTGTATTTCCTAAAATGTCCATAACTTGATTATATTATTTTAGTAATTTAAAAACACAGTACCTTTATTCAATAAATATTTCATGGTTTTTTCAAAGACATATTGTTTATTATCTCTACCCTCAAAGAACGCTGAATCTAGTAAGGGAGTAAGACATAAAATCTTACAAGTAGTGTGGAATACATAAAGTAGGAGAGCCATAGGAAGTCAGATGAAAAACATCACGTAGGACTGTCGTGATCATGAAGGCTTAATGAAGGCAGTGAAGTTTGAACGCGACCTTGAAGGACAGGATTTTAATAGATTGTGTTGAGCATGAAATGGCATTCTCTGTGGAGAAACTGTGCAAGCAAAAGGGCAAAGATGGAAAAGCATAGCTGTTTTTTGGAAAAGCAAAGATTCACATTGCTCAATGAACAGAGTAGCAAAGAAAAATGTGACTTGAAAGTGAGGCTGAGGCCAGATATTAACGTATCTTTGCCAGGCTAGATGTTGGATTTACTCATTTCATCATAATAGCTGAATGTGCATTTTCCTTCAGGGTTTACAAGGTGCAAAGTGTTTTCACATTCTATTTTTTTTAAACATTTTTATTGGAGTGTAATTGCTTTACAATGCTGTGTTAGTTTCTGCTTTATAACAAAGTGAATGAGCTATACATATACATATATCCCCATATCTCCTCCCTCTTGTGTCTCCCTTCCACCCTCCCCATCCCACTCCTTTAGGTGGTCACAAAGCACCAAGCAGATCTCCCTGTGCTATGAGGCTGCTTCCCACTAGCTATCTATTTTACACCTGGTAGTATACATAAGTGCATGTCACTCTCTCACTTCATCCCAGCTTACCCTTCCGCCTCCCCATGTCCTCAAGTCCATTCTCTACGTCTGAGTCTTTATTCCTGTCCTACCCCTAGGTTCTTCAGAACCCTTTTTTTTTTTTTTTTTTTAGATTCCATATATATATGTTAGCATACGGTATTTGTTTTTCTCTTTCTGACTTACTTCACTCTGTATGACAGACTCTAGGTCCATCCACCTCACTACAAATAACTCAATTTCATTTCTTTTTATGGCTGAATAATATTCATTGTATATATGTGCCACATCTTCTTTATCCGTTCATCTATCGACGGACACTTAGGTGGCTTCCATGTCCTGGCTATTGTAAATAAACCTGCAATGAACATTGTGGTACAAGACTCTTTTTGAATTATGGTTTTCTCAGGGTATATGCCCAGTAGAGGGATGGATGGGTCGTATGGTAGTTCTATTTTTAGTTTCTTAAGGAACCTCCATACTGTTCTCCATAGTGGCTGTATCAATTTACATTCCCACCAACAGTGCAAGAGGGTTCCCTTTTCTCCACATCTTCTCCAGCATTTATTGTTTGTAGATTTTTTGATGATGGCCATTCTGACTTGTGTGAGATGATACCTCATTGTAGTTTTGATTTGCATTTCTCCAATGATTAGTGATGTTGAGCATCCTTTCATGTGTTTGTTGGCAATCTGTATATCTTCTGTGGAGAAATGTCTGTTTAGGTCTTGTGCCCATTTTTGGATTGGGTTGTTTGTTTTTCTGATATTGAGCTGCATGAGCTACTTGTAAATTTTGGAGATTAATCCTTTGCCAATTGTTTCATTTGCAAATATTTTCTCCCATTCTGAGGGTTGTCGTTTTGTCTTCTTTATGTTTTCCTTTGCTGTGCAAAAGCCTTTAAGTTTCATTAGGTCCCATTTGTTTATTTTTGTTTTTATTTCCATTTCTCTAGGAGGTGGGTCAAAAAGGATCTTGCTGTGATTTATGTCATAGAGTGTTCTGCCTATGTTTTCCTCTAAGAGTTTTATAGTGTCTGGCTTTACATTTAGGTCTTTGATCGATTTTGAGTTTATTTTTGTGTATGGTGTTAGGGAGTGTTCTAATTTCATTCTTTCACATGTAGGTCTCCAGTTTTCCCAGCACCACTTATTGAAGAGGCTGTCTTTTCTCCATTGTATATTCTTGCCTCCTTTATCAAAACTAAGGTGACCATATGTGCGTGGGTTTATCTCTGGGCTTTTATCCTGTTGCATTGGTCTATATTTCTGTTTTTGTGCCAGTACCATACTGTCTTGATTACTGTAGCTTTGTAGTAGAGTCTGAAGTCTGGGAGCTTGATTCCTCCAGCTCCGTTTTCCTTTCTCAAGATTGCTTTGGCTATTCGGGGTCTTTTGTGTTTCCATACAGATTGTGAAATTTTTTGTTCTAGTTCTGTGAAAAATGCCATTGGTAGTTTTTTAAATCTTTTTTATAAATTTATTTATTTTTGGCTGTGCTGGGTCTTCGTTTTTGTGTGCGGGCTTTCTCTAGTTGTGGAGGGCAGGGGCTACTCTTCATTGCAGTGCACGGGCTTCTCATTGCAGTGGCTTCTCTTGTTGCCGAGCATAGGATCTAGGCATGCAGGCTTCAGTAGTGTGACCCACAGGCTCAGTAGTTGCGGATTGCAGGCTCTAGAGAGCAGGCTCAGTAGTTGTGGTGCACAAGCTTAGTTGATCCACAGCATGTGGCATCTTCCCAGACCAGGGATCGAACCTGTGTTCCCTGCATTGGCAGGCGGATTTTTACCACTATGCCATCAGGGAAGTCATTGACGCCAATTGCAATGCCACTGATGGAGATTGCATTGAATCTGTAGATTGCTTTGTGTAGTATACTCATTTTCACAATGTTGATTCTTGCAATCCACGAACATGGTATATCTCTCCATCTATTTGTATCATCTTTAATTTCTTTCATCAGTGTCTTATAGTTTTCTGCATAGAGGACTTTTGTCTCCTTAGGTAGGTTTATTCCTAGGTATTTTATTCTTTTTGTTGCAGTGGTAAATGGGAGTGTTTTCTTGATTTCTCTTTGAGATTTTTCATCATTAGTGTATAGAAATGCAAGAGATTTCTGTGCATTAATTTTGTATCCTGCCACTTTAACAAATTCATTGATTAGCTCTGTTGGCATCTTTAAGATTCTCTATTATGGTATCATGTCATCTGCAAACAGTGACAGCTTTACTTCATTTTTTCCAATTTGGATTCCTTTTATTTCTTTTTCTTCTCTGATTGCTGTGGCCAAAACTTCCAAGACTATGTTGAATAATAGTGAGAATGGACAACCTTGTCTTATTCCTGATCTTAGTGGAAATGGTTTCAGTTTTTCACCATTTAGAACGATGTTGGCTGTGGGTTTGTCATATAATGGCCTTTATTATTTTGAGGTAAGTTCCCTCTATGCATACTTTCTGGAGGCTTTTTATCATAAATAGTGTTGAATTTTGTCAAAAGCTTTTTCTGCATCTATTGAGATGATCATATGGTTTTTCTCCTTCAATTTGTTAATTTGGTTTATCACATTGACTGATTTCCGTATATTGAAGAATCCTTGCATTCCTGGGATAAACCCCACTTGGTCATGGTGTATGATCCTCTTAATGTGCTGTTGGATTCTGTTTGCTAGTATTTTGTTGAGGATTTTTGCAACTATGTTCATCAGGGATATTGGTCTGTAATTTTCTTTCTTTGTGACATCTCTGTCTGCTCTTGGTATCAGGGTGATGGTGACCTCGTAGAATGAGTTTGGGAGTGTTCCTCCCTCTGCTATATTTTGGAAGAGTTTGAGAAGGATAGGTGTTAGCTCTTCACTAAATGTTTGACTGAATTTGCATGTGAAGCCATCTGGTCTTGGGCTTTTGTTTGTTGGAAGATTTTTAATCACAGTCTCCATTTCAGTGCTTCTCATTGGTCTGTTTATATTTTCTATTTCTTCCTGGTTCAGTCTTGGAAGTCTGTCCTTTTCTAAGAATTTGCCCATTTATTCCAGGTTGTCCATTTTATTAGTATAGAGTTGCTTGTAGTAATCTCATGATCCTTTGTATTTCTGCAGTGTCAGTTGTTACTTCTCCTTTTTCATTTCTAATTCTATTTTTTTTTCTAATTCTATTGATTTGAGTCTTCTCCCATTTTTTCCTGATGAGTCAGGCTAATGGTTCGTCCATTTTCTTATCTTCTCAAAGAACCAGCTTTTAGTTTTATTGATCTTTGCTATTGTTTCCTTCATTTCTTTCTCAATAATTTCTGTGCTGATTTTTATGACTTGTTTCCTTCTGCTAACTTTGGGGCTTTTTTGTTCTTCTTTCTCTAATTGTTTTAGGTGTAAGGTTAGGTTGTTTATTTGTGATGTTTCTTATTTCTTGAGGTAGAATTGTATTGCTATAAACTTCCCTCATAGAACTGCTTTTGCTGCATCCCATAGGCTTTGTGTCTTAGTGTTTTCATTGTCATTTGTTTCTAGGTGTTTTATATTTCCTCTTTGATTTCTTCAGTGATCTCTTGGTTATTCAGTAGTGTATTGTTTAGCCTCCATGTGTTTGTATTTTTTACAGATTTTTTCCTGTAATTGATATCTAGTCTCATAGCGTTGTGGTTGGAAAAGATACTTGATATGATTTCAATTTTCTTAAATTTACCAAGGCTTGATTTGTGACCCAAGATATGATCTATTCTGGAAAATGCTCCATGAGCCCTTGAGAAGAAAGTGTATTCTGTTGTTTTTGGATGGAATGTCCTATAAATATCCATTAAGTCCATCTTGTTTAATGTATCATTTAAAGCTTGTGTTTCCTTATTTATTTTCATTTTGGATGATCTGTCCATTGGTGCAAGTAGGGTGTTAAATTCCCCTACTATGATTGTGTTACTGTTGATTTCTCCTTTTATGGCTGTTAGCATTTGCCTTATGTATTGAGGTGCTCCTATGTTGGGTGCATAAATATTTACAATTGTTATACCTTCTTCTTGGATCGGTCCCTTGATCAGTATGTAGTGTCCTTCTTTGTGTCTTGTAATAGTCTTTATTTTAAAGTCTATTTTGTCTGATATGAGAATTGCTACTCCAGCTTTCTTTTGATTTCCACTTGCATGGAATATCTTTTTCCATCCCCTCACTTTCAGTTTGTGTGTGTCCCTAGGTTTGAAGTGGGTCTCTTGGGGAGAGACCATTCAGCCAGTCTATGTCTTTTGGTTGGAGCTTTAATCCATTTATATTTAAGGTAGTTATCGATATGTATGTTCCTATTACCATTTTCTTCATTGTTTTGGGTTTGTTACCATAAGTCTTTTCCTTCTCCTGTATTTCTTGCCTAGAGAAGTTCCTTTAGCATTTGTTGTAAAGCGGGTTTAGTGGTGCTGAATTCTCTTAGCTTTTGCTTGTCTGTAAAGGTTTTAATTTCTCTGTTGAATCTGAATGAGATCCTTGCTGGGTAGAGTAAACTTGGTTGTAGACGTTTCCCTTTCATCACTTTAAATATGTCCTGCCACTCCCTCTGGCTTGCAGAGTTTCTGCTGAAAGATCAGCTGTTAACCTTACAGGGATTCCCTTGTATGTCATTTGTTGTTTTCCCTTGCTGCTTTTAATATTTTTTCTTTGTATTTAATTTTTGATAGTTTGATTAATATGTGTCTTGGCGTGTTTCTCCTTGGATTTCTCCTGTCCTGTATGGGACTCTCTGCACTTCCTGGACTTGATTGACTATTTCCTGTCCCATATTAGGGAAATTTTCAACTATAATCTCTTCAAATATGTTCTCAGTCCCTTTCTTTTTCTATTCTTCCTCTGGGGCCCCTGTAATTCGAATGTTGGTGCATTTAATGTTGTCCTAGAGGTCCCTAAGACTGTCCTCAATTCTTTTCATTCTTTTTTCTTTATTCTGCTCTGCTGTTGTTATTCCCACTATTTTATCTTCCAGGTCACTTATCCATTCTTCTGCCTCTGTTATTCTCCTGTTGATTCCTTCTAGAGAATTTTTTATTTCATTTATAGTGTTGTTCGTCATTGTTTGTTTGCTCTTTAGTTTTTCCAGGTCCTTGTTAAACGTTTCTTGTATTTTCTCCATTCCATTTCCAAGATTTGGGATCACCTTTACTATCATCACTCTGAATTCTTTTTCAGGTAGACTGCCTATTTCCTCTTCATTTCTTTGGTCTGGTGGGTTTTTACCTTGCTCCTTCATCTGCTCTGTGTTTCTCTGTCTTCTCATTTTGCTTAACTTACTGTGTTTGGGAGTTGTGTTCATGTATTCCACAGATGCAGGGTACATCAAGTTGATTGTGGAAATTTAATCCGCTGCTCCTGAGGCTGCTGGGAGAGATTTCCCTTTCTATTCCTTGTTGGCACAGCTCCTGGGGTTCAGCTTTTGGTTTGACCCTGCCTTTATGTGTAGCTTGCCTGTGGGCGTCTGTTCCCCACCCAGACAGGATGGAGTTAAAGTAGTAGCCGATTAGGGGGCTCTAGCTCACTGAGGCCGGGGGGAGGGAGGAGTACAGAATGCAGGGTGAGCCTGCGTGCTGCAGAGGCCGGCATGATGTTGCGCCAGCCTGAGGCGCGCCGTGTGTTCTCCCGGGGAAGTTGTCCCTGGATCCCGGGACCCTGGCAGTGGTGGGCTGCACAGGCTCCCAGGAGGGGAGGCATGGATAGTGACCTGTGTTTGCACACAGGCTTCATGGTGGCTGCAGCAACAGCCTTAGCTTCTCATGACCGTCTCTGGTGTCCACACTGATAGCCATGGCTGGCTCCCATCTCTGGAGCTCATTTAGGCAGTGCTCTGAATTCCCTCTCCTCATGCACCGCAAAACAATGGTCTCTTGCCTCTTCGGCAGTTCCAGACTCTATCCCAGACTCCCTCCTGGCTAGTTGTGGCACAGTAGCCCCCTTCAGGCTGTCTTTATGCAGTCAACCCCAGTCCTCTCCCTGGCATCTGACCTCCAAAGCCTGAGCCTCAGCTCCCAGCCCTTACCTGCCCCACCGGGTGAGCAGACAAGCCTCTCAGTCTGGTGAGTTCTGATCGGCACCGATCTGCTGTGCAGGAATCTCTCCCCTTTGCCCTCTGTTGCTCCCTGTTGCTGCGCTCTCCTCCGTGGCTCTGAAGTTTTCCACCTGCCGTCTCTGCCAGTGAAGGGGCTTCCTAGTGTGTGGGAACTTTTCCTCCTTCACAGTTCCCTCCCAGAGGTGCAGGTCCCATCCCTATTCTTTTGTCTCTGTTTTTTCCCTTTTCTTTTGCCCTACCCAGGTACGTGGGGAGTTTCTTGCCTTTTGGGAAGTCTGATGTCTTCTGCCAGCGTTCAGTAGGTGTTCTGTAGGAATTGTTCCACATGTAGATGTATTTCTGATGTATTTGTGGGGAGGAAGGTGATCTCCACATCTTACTCCTCCACTATCTTGAAGGTCTCCAAGACAAAGCATCTTAAAAACAGCTAGAGAAGAGAGTTATATTGTTTTCAAAGTATCAACAATGAGACTTTCAACTTAGTTCTCGACAGAAATGATGGAAACCAAAAGATTTTATAATAACATTTTTTTAAATAAATTTATTTATTTTTGGCTGTGTTGGGTCTTCTTTGCTGCACACGGGCTTTCTCTAGTTGTGGTGATCAGGGGCTACTCTTTGTTGCAGTGCGTGGGCTTCTGATTGTGGTGGCCTCTCTTGTTGCGGAACACAGGCTATAGGCATGCAAGCCTCAGTAGTTGTGGCACGCGGGCTCAGTAGTTTTGGCTCACGGGCCCTAGAGCACAGGCTCATTAGTTGTGGCACATGGGCTTAGTTGCTATGCATCATGTGGGATCTTTCCAGACCAGGGCTTGAACCCATGTCCCCTGCATTGGCAGGCAGATTCTTAACCCCTGCACCACCAGGAAAGCTCCTATAATAACATTGTTAAAGTGCTGAAAGAAAACAAAAGCCAACTCAGATTTCTATCTCTCTTAAAAAAAAATTCCCTCAAAATTGAAAATAACAATAGATAATTTCAGACAAATAAAAACTGAGGACATTTATTAACAGTGGATCTGCACTAAAAAAAATACCAAAGAGAGATTTTCAGGAGAAAAAAATGATCACAGATGGAAACATGGAAAAAAACAAGAATTAAGAATCCAGAAAAGGATACATATGTGGGTAACTATAAATGAGTATTGACCATACAAAAAATAATTGTGAATTATTGTGAAATTTAAAATATATATATAATTAAAATATATAACAAGAATAATTCAAAAGACAGGAGGGAGTGGTAAATAGAGTTCAATGTTCTAAATTTCCAGCAGTATTAGGAAAGAGATAAAATATAATTTTAATAAATCAAGGCATGTTGTGATCTCTAGGTTAACCATTATACAACTACTAATGATGATAATAATAACTGTAAAAAAAAAATAACTGTAAAAAAATAACTGATAAAAATAACTGTAAAAAAAATAAAAACATTAACGAATGAATAGGAGGAAAATGGAATACTGAAAATATTTAATCAGTTCTATAAAAAGCAAGAAAGGAGGGAAAAGAAAATATAAAGCAGACCAAATTAAAAGCAAATAGTAAGATGAGAGATATAAAACCAAATATATCAGTAATTTCATTAAAGATAAATGGACTAAATACACCAAGTAAAAGAATAAGATTGTCAGACTGGTTTAAAAATAACTCATTTTGGGCTTCCCTGGTGGCGCGGTGGTTGAGAGTCCGCCTGCCGATGCCGGGGACATGGGTTCATGCCCCAGTCTGGGAAGATCCCACATGCCGCGGAGCAGCTGGGCCCGTGAGCCATGGCCACTGAGCCTGCGCGTCCAGAGCCTGTGCTCCGCAACGGGAGAGGCCACAACAGTGAGAGGCCCACATACCGCAAAAAAAAAAAACAAAAAAAAAAAAAAAAACCTCATTTTATGATCCTAACAGGAGACAAAATTTAAATATAAGGTTATACCAGAAGAAAGGTGATGTAGCTATACTACCAGTAGGTGTAATAAAAATTAAAAAAAAAAAACAGAATAAACAAAGTTCATGTAAATGGGCATGAGTTCTTTCTACATTAAAAGCCTAGTATTTCTGGGTTGATAATATTTTGGCATATTAGATGCTGTTTTACAAATTATAAATCTGTTGTAGCTAATCAATGTTTTAAGAAATTATTGCACATGAAAGAAAAAAGGAAAAAAGAGAGAAAAAGAGAGATGATAGATAAATAGGCAAATGGACATGATAGATGTCTCTCCCAGGATTACACTCTCCCAGGATTCATATCTGTGGCTTAAAATTCTAACGTAATTCTTAGACCTAGAGGCCCTCCCTCACAGTATTGTTTCTTTAAACACGGTTCATAATCTCCAGGTGGTCTGCACTTGCACAGCCCCAGTCTCCACCCCTACACAAACACACAACTTTCTCAGCAATCTGAAGAAGAAAAGAGACACTGTGGCTCCAGAAGCCCTAAAACCATTGGGTGGGGGGGGCGGGTAGGGAGTAAAGTAACACTGGAGGCAAGATGAGGTATTCTGAGAATAAAGAGATAGGAGCTTACTCTGTAGAAGTAAAATATATAAAAGTAGTACTGTTATCCCAAAGTGAAAAAAAAACGTCCTGTTTGGGGATAAAAAGCCAAGGAATATGTCTGGTATATATCACCATGGATGTCAATTAAGTCTCAGATTCAGGTTTGACTCTTTAAAACGCTAGCAAAGGAAGACCAGATGGAGTGTGTGAGAAGTGAGTAGTTAATGGACGAGGCAGAGAGTGTTAATAAATTCCAAAGGACTTGTTCCATCAAGAAAGATTCCACTAATCTGCAGCAGCCTAACTCACAGGACCTCATAAGACACATTCTGTTAGTGTCAGTGTTCCACACCAATTACAGATTTCTGAAGGGCCATCAGAGCAAAACTATACCCTTCATATGTAAGCCGACACTGCTGTAACTAAGATTGCAATTGGACTGGGACAAATCTCTATGATCTTGATATATGAAAATCCAAATAGATGGTTTCCATAGAAATGAATAAAAACATTTCCAAATTACTTATTCAGGATTAATCCACTGCAGCTCTGCGAAGCAAATACATTTGATGAGGCTCAGTAAAGCAGCCAATGAAAAATAAACTACAATTGTCCAATAAGGTAGTTCCTTTCACTGACAGAAAATCCATGCACAGTTAAAATGTGCTTTTAGGCAAAGTGTTATCTTTTAATTTCAAGTGTATAAATCCATAAATTAATCATTGAAAACACATTAAAGATTACTGAATACGGTTTTAACTGGATGAAAAGAGCAAAGACTATAGCCACCAACCCTTCTATCCAAATCTTGATTCTATTATTTCCTAGCTGGGTTAACTTGGGCAAGTTCAATTCTTCTCTCTCAGCCTTAGTTTCATTATCTGCAAAATGGGAGTGATAATATTTTTCTCTTGGGTATAATGAAAATATTTTACACTTTTCAGATGAAGACAGCATAATGCAGAGAGATGAAGGGTTGTATTCAACACCATCATTAGTAAGAGAAAGAGATAAATTCAGAAGCCACATAACTGCCTTCACCGTCCCAAAACAACCCTCTTCTATTATTGTTCGGTTTTCTTTAGGTCCATATGGTTTCCATTTATACAAGTAAACCGAGCTGGAAAACTGGAGAATTGTCCAAACTAAATGATTTTTCCTCAAATGTTCTATCGATACAAATATACTCTCCATCCCACTCACCTCCCCCCACCGCCAAAAATGCTTTGTTTTCAGATATCTGTTATTAAATCAAATACTCTAAAATTTGAACCCATGGCATGTGTAGCAGGATATTAAATGCAATTTTTTCCTATTGTCTCAGATTAGAATTTTGGCTAAGTCCTCAAAACTGAAGACAGTGGGTATTCAGTACCTGTATGTGTTAGTTTAGGTTCTCTGAGAAGCAAACACCAAGACAGGTATAGATGTGAAAGAGATATATTGAGGAAAAGGTCTACTAGGGAAAAGGGGAAGGCAGCAGGGGAGACAGGAGGAACCTTAAGAATGCAATTCATGTCTGACCATGGTAAAGGGGGGAGGGAAAAAGGAAAGCTGGGTAGGAAGATTCTCAGCCTCCAGCTAATCTCTAAGGTTTGAAGAAGGCCAGTCGAAAGTTCTGGTGCCAACACCACTTCACAAAAGTTCCCCACCTGATAGGCCTGTCTCAGTACCCTTGACACACACGGTCACTGACTGGGAGTAGTCCATGAGGACTTTGGCACAAACAGGGACAGATTCAGAGCACAGCCTCTGGTGCTGTCAGTCAAGTGAGCTCCCTGCAGCAGGAGATCAGAGTGGCACGTTTTCATGACAGTTACACCACGTCTTCTCTATGTGAGGGTCATATTCCCAGAGGTCTTGCTGAGGAGGCAAAAGGGTCCAGTGACTTATAACCTTCAAACACTTCTGAAAGCAAAGACTATGAATTAATTAGGGGGAGACCTTGAAAGGGAATTTGTAGTAGAGAGCGCTGGGGCACTTTACTTCTCCCCAAACACTCATGGAAATTGGAGCCAGTTGATTGAATGGAAGCTGAGATCTCTACTTTCTACCCAAAGGTATGTGCATTCTATAGAACACCGAGCCTGCCCTGTCCTGCTTCCAGAGCAAAAAGCCAGAGCATCCTTGGAAAACCTAATATGTGCCCCCACTGAATTAGGGACCAGAGAGCAGCGCCTTTCTTTATCCTGGTGAAGCCTGGAGGTGGAATTCTGGTTAGAGAACCACTGGCATATACATTTTGGACATGCCCTCTTCACATCAGATTTCTCTACTATTTGAGACACAGTGTGTGCAGCCTTAGAAAGGGCAAGAGCTGCAATTGCACTGTTCATTGCCTTGCCACTTGTCTGTGACTTGAAGTAGATTATTTTACTCTTCTGAGCCTCCATTTCCTCATCTATAAAAGAGAATAGTAATTTCTACCCCTAGAATTTGTTGTCAGAGTTAAATGAGATAATGTATGAAACAGCCCAAAAAACCTCTACCAATAGTAAATATATTCCCAAGTATAGAAATAGAGTGCTCTGTAATCCTGTCTTATTGTACATTTTGAGGAAAACACAGATTTTGTAATTTTAAAAAAAAAGTACTTTTACGGTAGGTCTTTGTTGGTTATCCTTTAAAAAAAATTTTTTTTGTTGGAGTATAATTGCTTTCCAATGTTGTGTTCGTTTCTGCTGTACAACATAGTGAATAAGCTATATGTATACATATATCTCCTCCCTCTTGAACCTCCCTCCCACCCACCCCCTCCATCCCACCCATCTAGGTCATCCCAAAGCACTGAGTTAAATATAGCAGTGTGCACATGTCAATCCCAAACTCCCTAACTATCCCTCCCGCCTGCCCCCCCACTCTACCCCATCCCCCTAACCATAAGTTCATTCTCTAAGATTGTGAGTCTGTTACTGTTTTGTAAATAAGTTCATTTCTATAATTTTTTTTAGATTCCGCACATAAGCGATATCATATTTCTACCGTACCACAGGGAACTGCTCAATATCATGTAACAACCTAATTGGGAAAAGAATTTGAAGAAGAATAGATATGTATAACTGAATCACTTTGTTGTACAACTGAAACTAACACAACATTGTTAATCAACTCTACTCCAATATAAAATAAAGTTTTGGGTTTTTTTTTTAAAAAAAGCACTTTTAAAGAACTTGCTGCCTGTAAGGAATTTACTGAAAACCTGAAGACTCAGTGGGACTAAGAACAGCTAATGAGCTTTTCTCAGTATTCTTGTAATTTGAGGACAATAATAAGTCCACAATGTTTTATTGTTTAAAGACTGTAAATTACTCTACAGTTTGCTTGGAGTTATTACATGTGACAGAATGATGAACCATCCCAATTTGCCTAGGACCTTTACAGTTTACCACTCAAAGTGTCATATCTCAGAAACCCCTCAGTCCCAGCAAACCAAGACACTGGGTCGGCTATATATGAAGTTCCTAGAACTTTGCCTGGAATATTTTAGGCATTCAGTAAATGTTAACTATGGTCGTTTTCTTTTATTGCAATTTGAATTCATCCTCTATCAGCAAGACTGTGCTGAGCTTTGGAGTACAAAAGTGAATAAGACTCAGGGTCTCCCTTGTAGCGCTCAGAGATTGGCAGAGAAGGTGGATGAATGGGACTAATAGAATTTACTCCCAAAGTTAGGTTTTGATGCAATGTACTCTATAACTCCATAGAAACTTTATAGAGTAAATGTAATATGTATACTTTCTTAAAAGTGCTGTACTAGCTGGAGTCCTCCAGAGAAACAGAGCCAAGAGGAGAAATATATATATGAGAAGACTTATTACAGAAATTGGCTCATGAAATTATGGAGGACAAGAAGACCCCAGTTATCCCACCACTAATCTCTGTGTTGTTGTGAAGGTATCTTGTAGATGTAATTAAAGTCTATAATCAATTTATTTTAAGTAAGAAATGTTATTCTAGATATTGGACTGGACTTGATTCAATCAGCTGAAATGCCATAAGAAAAGAAGAAGGAAGAAGAAAAATAAGAAATTCCACCTGTGGATTTCATCTTCAGCTGGTGCAGGAGAGTTCCAGCCTGCTCTTCTTGACAGCCTACTATACGGATTTCAGACTTGCCTAGCAACTCCCACAATTGCAGAAATAATCCTTCGTGATTTTATATTTTATCTGTATAAAATATATATTTTTTTTCCCCTTTGTGTAAAGAGGATTGACACTCAATTCTTGAAGTTTTGCCCCTTGAAGACATATATATGTATCTTCAAGGGGCAAAACAATCCAGTTAGGCAGTAAACACAGATTTTGTATATCACCTTTAAACATGCAATAATATTGCGTATTACAAATTATTATTTTGTCAGCATATAAGGTAGGGTTCCACTGAAATGTGGAAATATAAATATAGATATATCCTTAAAATTTTTTATTGATAAATTCATTTACTATTGTCTCAGCAGGAGAAAGTTTATCCAAATTGAAATTAATGAAAACTACATAAGAAGCACTATGCACTTGAAAAGACTGTAACATTTAGCCTTGTTATCAATAGAATACAAATTATGTGAAAACCTTGGTAATAACAACATAACTAGTGATTTTGCTGAAATGAGTACACAAAAAACAAGTTTTATGAAATAGAGATATACTAATATATGAATTATGTGTGCCTTTATCTTATTACTTATGTAAACCTCATTGGCCCATCAATAAAATGCACATATATGCAAAATAATAATTAAATTCAGCCACCTTAGATATTTTGCTGACTTTCAGTCATATACAAAACATATTTTTATGCATATTTTTATTTTTTGTCATTATAGAGTTATTTTATTAAGGTAAGAAGGTTGGACATGTCTTTAAGAATTTGATAGTTGCTTTAATAGCTTTTGTATAGTTGGACTTATAATATGAGGCCTTCATATCCCACACATAACAAGGACAGGCCTGAATTGAGACTTCTTAATAGAATTTTGGTTTCTCCACCCTTACCATGCTACCCCAATAAACACCCAAGAGTCCTAGCCCCATAGTCGTATAGGAGAGCCTCTAGATTTTTCTATACTCCCAAGAGAGCTTAAAAAGCAAAAGGAGTTGAAAGAACACTGTTAGAACTGAATAGCAAGTGTCCTGAGAAAGATGTAGAATGACCTGCAAGGACCTGATAACCAGACAATATTGCAGGACCGTTGGCTTCAGGGCAGATAGCAGTAGCCATATATGTCATGGTCCTAAAGAATGAATTCCTTCTTAGTAGTGGAGAGTGAAGAACAACCAATAATCCTACATGTGATCATATCAACTGAAACTGAAAAGGAATTTGACAAAATTTAACAATCATTAATAATAAAAACTCTCAGAAAAATAGACATAGTAGAACTTCAATTTAAGAAAGAATAGCTACCGGGCTTCCCTGGTGGCGCAGTGGTTGAGAGTCCGCCTGCCGATTCAGGGGACACGGGTTCGTGCCCCGGTCTCGGAGGATCCCACGTGCCGCGGAGCGGCTGGGCCCGTGAGCCATGGCCGCTGAGCCTGCGCGTCCGGAGCCTGTGCTCCGCAACGGGAGAGGCCACAGCAGTGAGAGTTCCGCATACCGCCAAAAAAAAAAAAAAAAAAAAACCAAAAAAAAGAACAGCTACCAAAAAAAAAAATACACCAAAAACAAAAAAACCACTAATGGTGAAAAACTGAATGCTTCCCTCCTAAGACTGAGAACAATGCAAGGATTTCAACTCTCACCACTCTTATTCAACATAGTGCTGAAATTTGTAACTAATGCAGTTAAGACAAAAAAGGGGGGAAAAGGCATATAGATCTGAATGGAAGAAATACAATTGTCCTTATTTGTACCAAACATGATTGTCCACGTATAAAATTCCAAAAATCTACAAGAAAAATTTTTTGGAATATATAAATGTGTTCTGCAAGGTCATAGGACACAACAGCTGGTGTTTCAGAGAATTGCTTGGTGTGGGGAAATACACATTCGATGAGCACAAGTAAAGGGTTTTATGTAAGTAGTAAAGAAGACTCACAGGGAAGAATTGGGATTTTTTCCTACATAGGAAAAAAATACTGAGTTTTTCCATTTTAGGGAGGCAAGAATGTACCCAATCTCAGGATGTATTATATAGCTACAGTAATGGATACTGTGTGGTACTGGCTGAGGTATAGACACATAGGTGAGTGGAACAGAGCAGAGAAACCAGAAGTAACGCACACAGATACACCCAACTGATTCTTGACAAAGGGACAAAAGCAAAAATAGAGGAAAAACCACCTTTTCAACAAATGGTGCTGGAGCAATTGGACATCCACAGAAAAAAAGAAAGAAAGAAAGAAACTCAACCTAAGTTTTACAGTTTCTATAAAAATTAACCTAAAATGAATCCTGGTCTTAAATAGAAAATAAAACTTTTAGGAAAAAAACAAGAGAAAATATTTGGATCCAGGATTAAGTAAAGAGTTCATAGATTTGACACCAAAAGCATGACATACAAACAGAAAAATTGCTAAGTTGGACTTCATCAAAATTTAAAACTGTTCTTCATAAAAGACCCTGTTCAGAGAATGATAAGACAAGGTATATGTTGGGAAAAAATATTTACAAAGCACATATCTTTATCCAGGATAAAGAACTCTCAAAACTCAACAGTAAAAACGTAAACAACCCAATTAGAAAATGGGCAAAAGGCACAAATAGACATACGGATAGCAAATAAGCACATGAAAAGATGCTCAACATCATTAACGATGAAAGAAACACAAATTAAAACCACAATGATAGCATTACACATCTATCAGAACAGCTAAAATTTAAAAATAGCAGCATCACCAAATGCTAGCAAGGGTGTGGATTACTCATCCCTTACTGGTGGGAATGGGAAAAGGCACAGCCACTCTAGAAAACAATTTAGCACTTTCTGAAAAACTAAGTGATCAACTACCATACAATACAACAAGTATACTCCTGGACATTTATCCCAGAGAAATGAAAAATTATGTTCACACAAACACCTGTATTTGATGCTTACAGCAGCTTTATTCATAATAACTCAGTACTGGAAATAGCCAGAATAAATATCTCTCAATAGGTGAATGATAAACAAAGTGCAGTACATCCATACCATGGAATATTGCCCAGGAATAAGAAGGAAGGAACTCTTGATACATGCCCCAACCTGAATGACTCTCCAGAGAATTAGGCTGAGTGAAAAAACACCAATCCCAAAAGGTTATGTACTATGTGAATCCATTTATATAACATTCTTAAAATGACAAAATAAAAGAATGGAGAACAGATTAGTGGTTGTCAGGAATTAAGGAGGAGGTGGGGTGGGAGAGAAGAAGCAACAGAGGGGATCTTGTGGGGATGAAATGTTCTGTTTCTTGACTGTATCATCATGAGTATCCTCTGCGATATTTTACTCTAGTTTTCCGAGATGTTACCGTGGCAGGAAACTGGATAAAGAGGACGCAGGACCTACCTGCATTATTTCTTACAACTGCATGTAAATCTACGTTACCTTACCTTAAAAAATCTAATTTAAAAAAATTTTAAAGTCTTAAAAAAAAAAGTCTGAAAGTCTAAGAAAACCAGAAGTGATGAAGTTTGCCCGGGTTGACTAGATTATGTTTTTTACTATTCTATAGAATGAAAGGTGGAAAGAAAGAGTAGGACAAGTGGTCCAACAGTCAATTAAGTTTAAAAACAAAAAGATACAAAGTACCTTAAAGATTTTTTTCACAATTTAAAATATACAAATGCACATGTATTTGATAATCTGCTGCTATAAAGCCATAGGCTCCTCTTTGATTATCAAATGCCAGTAGCGCTGCGTGTGCCTGCACACGTCTAGGTAGTGCTGTCTACCATTCCAGTCTGGCTCTTTAAAGGGAAAAAGAAGCTTACAGAACTTGGGACATGATTAGCATTTTCTCTAATTTCTAGGTTTTCACATTTCTAGGTTTTCACAGATTTTTTGCTGTTTTTCTTCTTTTTCAAGTAGTTTACAGTTGTCTCTCACACAGGTTTAATTTAACAGCATTTTTAAAGCAACTCTCTGGTTCTCTCCAAACGAATCACAAAAATGAAATTACTGAACTAGCAATCCCTCCCCAACGATAACTACTCTTAATAGGTGGCACAGATCCTTCAGTGCAGATCTAATCCCAATGTATTTTTAAACTGAGGTGAATTTTGGGGTGTGCTGATTTGTATTTCTTTTTCCTATAAAGTATGTTTTACTATTCTTTTTTTTTTAATTTTATTTATTTTTGGCTGCGTTGGGTCTTCATTGCTGGGCCCGGGCTTTCCCTAGTTGCGATGAGAGGAGGTTACTCTTCGTTGCGGTGCGCGGGCTTCTCACTGCGGTGGCCTCTCTTGTGGCGGAGCACGGGCTCTAGGCGCGCGGGCTTCAGTAGTTGTGGCTCCCGGACTTAGTTGCTCCGCGGCATGTGGGATCTTCCCAGACCAGGGCTGGAACCCATGTCACCTGCATTGGTAGGTGGATTCTTAACCACTGCACCACCAAGGAAGTCCCTACTTTTCTAATAAAAAAATAAGTTGTGAATGTTCCTATAATAAAAAATCAGGTGGATAAATTTTTGTAATAAAAAAGTAAGTTATCAATGTGCTCACCGTCCTCCTTAATCCCCATTCTACCACCACACAAAAAAGGAAATTCCTATCTAAGGCAAGTTTTTCTCCACCTCATTTTCCCTTTGCACTCAATACAATCCTGGACCACCTTCCTTCAACTTCAGCTGGTATTGTGCTCAGGAAATATAAATGAATTTTCACCATCACTTTTATAATACATTCTAAACACTAATAGAAGTTGTTTGAGAGGATTCTTGGCTCTGTTGTCCTGGTGCATATTAAGCTGATGGAGACAGTTCATTAATGAAACAAGTCATCTACAAAGGTGAAAACAGAAGAAAACATACAAGGTGTTCTACCTGTACAGAGAAGTCTGGTAACAGGATATCGTGTGTGTGCTCATGTATATATGAATCAGAAAGGTAAACATGCGTAGACCCTGAAGTAATTGAATACGTGCATTTGCACATAAAAGATTGCTGTCCACGTGTGTGCGTGCACACTCGCACCTGTGGAGAAGCCTAAAGCCTTTGATTCTCCTCCACCAAGTAGCTATTACAGACCACACAGTGTACTGGAAATGAACACTGGAGGAGAACTGGGGAGACCACCAATTCTCCATCTTTGACGATCCAATCTCTGCCCTTGACTGTGACTTCCTGCTCAGAGCGCCAATGACTCCGCTAGCAAACTACCTGAAGAAGACAGTGATTTCTCAGAGGACACAGAACAGGAAAGAGAAACCAAATGAAAGAGAAACAAGTGCACTCAGGATGAACCCCACGAGGGAAAGCGGAATCTCAAGGCGTAGAATTTAATTTTTCTGGTAATGGTGCAATTCTGCTCTCAAGTGAATCACTCTTTATTCTACTTTATTTTGCACGTATTATCTGTAAGGCACAATTTTTAATCTATAATTATCTTACCACGTAATTTAACCTTTGCGTATAGCAGTAAGTTATGCACTACGTGAAATAATCTGGTGTTAAATTGTTTTGCCATGGTAGGTCTTATCATTCCCACTTTTTTTTTTTTTTTTTTTTTTTTTTTGTGGTACGCGGGCCTCTCACTGTTGTGGCCTCTCCCGTTGTGGAACACAGGCTCCGGACGCGCAGGCTCAGCGGCCATGGCTCACGGGCCCAGCCGCCCCGCGGCATGTGGGATCTTCCCGGACCGGGGCACGAACCCGTGTCCCCTGCATCGGCAGGCGGACTCTCAACCACCGCGCCACCAGGGAAGCCTTATCATTCCCATTTTTTATATCTCTTTGTTCAGGGCCCAACTTGGTGAGGCGATTGGATGATGTAACCTGCATGACAATGGTTGTGGAAATATTAAAACAAGTCCCCAATACCTGCTAAGTCAAAGGGTTGGGAAAGGATGATCAGAAAATATGCCTCTTTTTGCCAAAGGAAGTTTAAAACATCTCATCCCATTTCCCCCAAGAAGCTAAGAGGCAGAACAAGCATGATAGTGGACGTCAGGCAGGGCTGCATCAGGGGGGAGAAGAAAGGTGGGAAAGAGCAGGGAAGGAGGTGTGAGAGAAACATAAAGAACTATGTGCAGAAACGTGAGGAATAGATTTTAAAAATTAGAAAATGAAGTCAAATAAATGGTACAAAAAGGCACAAACAGGTACAAAAAAAAAGAATGTACACATATATTGGAAATTTTTCTGAATACTGTCCTTGAATCGTCATAGAACACTGTCTTATAGATAATAAAACAAACAAATCACTTTATCTCTTTAGTAACTAAACTCTCTGGGTCCAGGAGGATAACCACATTATAATAAATACTGCTCTTATGTAAATGCTGTCACAGTAAGGTTTTAAGACATCTCATGAAAATCCTTTAGGTTCCGAAAAGTTATCAGTGGGTGGCAGCTCACTTTAGAAATCCCATGGTATGTTTCAAATTACAATAAGATACTATGAAATATCACAATAAAAATACTGTTTTGTTTTTCTTTAAAAATAAAAAAAGAAGAGAAGGAAGAAAGAAAAAAAAACTCTAATGAGCAATCTTTTCTGTTTGGCTGGAAGCAAGATCTTCTATAGGAAGAAATCTTATAATCTCCTACCTTTTTTTCTGAGTCTCCAAATTAAAACACCCCAGAAAAGACTATGATCCCCTAATCCTTTGCAAATTACATCATAAACAGAATGTCACTGGAAATTTTGCTCTTGTTTCAGGTCAGCCTCTCATCTTAATCATCTAGTCTACCAATGTAGTTGCGCCTGAATTTTTATTAACCTGTTTCACCTTTGCCTTTGAATTACTTTGGGAAACAAAACTGATAGCAGATGCTAAGCAATAAACTAGGTCAAATTTGCAAGTTTGGGTCCAACTTTCTCATACCATCGGAAAGTGTCTAACATTGAAATTCCGGCTTCAGTGAGGTGTATTAATGTATATTTTAATTAACACAAACCGTGAGGTCTAGCAATGTACTGGAAACATTCTCTATAAAAAGAAAAATAGTTCCAGAAGGATATATGGATTTAACCCACAACTACCATTTTTAAGGAGTTGGTTTCCTAATAAATATAGGAACATCATGCTACCTGAAAATTAAGTTCTCTTTCATTAGTGATGATAGGGAAAATGTAGAATGTATTATACCAGTAGAAAGAAAAAACAAGCATCAAAACATTGACGGTAATAGTACAGTATTGAGTGTGTTTCGCAGAATATTACCCATATAGGATTTTTTTTAACATCTTTATTGGAGTATAATTGCTTTACAATGGTGTGTTAGTTTCTGCTTTATAACAAAGTGAATCAGCTATACATATACATATATCCCCATATCTCCTCCCTCTTGCATCTCCCTCCGTCCCACCCTCCCTATCCCACCCCTCTAGGTGATCGCAAGGCACCGAGCTGATTTCCCTGTGCTATGCGGCTGCTTCCCACTAGCTATCTAGCTATCTATTTTACATCATATGATAAATAACAAGCACCAACTATTAGTTTTATCATAGAGTGGCATAAATTAGCACCTTATTATTATGCACATTTGTATATATCGTAATAACATTCATGCTGGAAATAGGTTTTATTGAAATACTCTGTATCTGGTTTTCCTAAGAATAACTCCTAGATTCTCTGGGTGTCAAGGTGTCTTCTCCCTGTAGGGTAAAAACTCTGTTCCTCTCATCAATGTCAGCCACGAATAATTTTACACCCTCCCCAATAGGTTATGTTTTGGAAGTTTTCATTGGCCTGCGAAACATTTATTATATTCTGTGAACTTATTCAGCATGGTATGAAACATGGAAAAGATATAGTTCCTATCTGCAGCCCCTTCATCTAAATAGCACAAGCAACCAAATAAAAACAGTATGTCATAAAGATTGGTTTCAATTTCCTTCCTTTCTTTTTAGGATTATGATGTCATTTTTCAAAGACCATGCTCAGGAGCTTCCATATAAGGAGAGCCTGTGGTCATATGAGATTAGAAGATGGTTTACCAAAGAAACGAGTTTTGAGCAAGATGCACTGAAGCAGAATTTGGACCATACATCAGAAGAAATGCTGAAATGGAACTGAGCATAAAAGAACTGAAATGCCAGCTTTTTAGGCAGACGCATCTGCTAGAGAAAGCTCTGAATTTGGAGTAAAGATATGTTTAAGTTCCTGGTTCTTGCTCTTAAGCATGGTGAAGTCTGTGACCTTAGGCAAATGATTTCATCTCTTTCTACTTCTGTTCTGTTCCCCAGGTGTAAAAAGGGGATGAGTTTTCTGTTCTGTGTTGCTTGCAGAGACGACGGAAGTGCATAGAATAGGATACCTAGTGAGCATTTTGTGATCTTGGTTCTGGGGGCCTGAGCACTTTGTGGTTCCTCTCCTCTTACTTATCAGGAACAGATCGACAGAGCAGCCAGAATCCTGCAGGAGTCCAGGTCTTGGGTTTGTGTGCAGTACCTGGAGAAGAGCAATCCTCCCTTGGCTTCTCATTTAGATCATCTCCCTCGTCCAGGGAGAGGGGTACATCCCAGCAGTCCACGTCGTGCACCTCCCAGGGAAAAGCCAGAAGTCTGCACACTAGCAGAGGTGGTGTAGCTGGCTGAGACACTCCCATCCAGGACCATATGTACAAGCTGGTCATGTGTTGAGGGACATGGCCATTTGTCTCCACTCCAGATTATAACTAGCATTTACACAAGGCTTAATCACAGTCTATCAACACCGTATTCTTTCACTGGGATGTCACAAGAACCCCAAGCACTGTCATCCAAGAGCTGCACCGCACCAGGGGATCAGAGTCTGGAGACAGGCAGCCCTGGGTTTGAAGTCCATCTTAGCCATTTACCAGCTATGTAACCTTGTGCAAAGTACTCCATGTCTCGGAGCCCCAAATCTCCATCTTCGCTACAATGATCACAAAAAGGCATCTAATAGGGTTTTGTGAATGTTAAGCATGAAGTCAAGTAAAGCACTTAGTGCAGGGCCTGCCTCATTGTAAGCACTCTATAAATGCTGGCTACGTTTGTTTGTTTGTTTTTTATTAAGGCAATTTTTTAAAAAGAGTTTTATGTTCACAGCAAAATCCAGAGGAAGATACAGAAATTTCCTATATATCCCCACCTCCACACACATACACACTGCCTCCCCCATTATCAACATCCCCCACCAGAGTGCTACCTGTGCTACAACTCATGAACTTACATTGACACATTGTAATCATCCAAAGTCCACAGTGTACATTAAGGTCCATTCTTGGTGCTTATTCTATGGGTTTGGACAAATGACATGTGCTCATCTTAGTATCAAAGAGAGTATTTTAACTGCCCTAAAAATTCTCCACCTATTCACCCCTCTCCTCCCCACCATCCTCTGGTAACCAACAATCATTTTACTGTCTCCCCTAGTCTTGCCTTTTCCAGAATGTCATATAGTTGGCATCCTACATTAAGTAGCCTTTTCAGATTGGCTTTTTTCACTTAGGGATATGCATTTAAGGTTCTCCATGTCTTTTAATGTATTGATAGCTCCTTTTTTTTTAGTGCTGAATAATATTCCATTGTCTGGGTGTACCACCTGACTATGTTTTTGACGCAGGTATTGAATAGACGCAGAGAGGTTATGTAATACGCCCAATCTCACACAGCCAGCGGGCAACACGTCAGGACTTCAACCAGCAATTCTGTCCTCAGTACAGCCCTGCAGTCCAGCCTCAAATGAGCCCACGCAGCTGACAAACAGACATGAAAAATGTAAATCCCCACTTCCAGGGAATAGTCAGGAGACTTTGTACATTTCTGTTGTTGGAGAGACATTCTTATTCCCCTTGAATAGAAAGAAAACCACTACGAGGGCCACAGATGGGTCTGGAGCCAGTGGTGGAACGCAGGGGGCAGTGACAAGAAGCGCCCCACTCTCTTCTCCCAGTCAGTCTGGTAGAACCATCTCAAACTCTGATACAGTGGGTCTGGGGTGGGGCCTGAAATTCTGCATTTCTAACAAAAGTCCAGGCAGTGCCGTGCTGCCAGTCCATGGACCAGACTTTAAGAAGGAAGAGGATAGCCTATCATGCTCCCTTAGGAAGAAAAGGGACATTACTCAGTAATTCATCCAACAATTCTTTATTGAGTCTCTATCACATGTTAAGTAGTAGAGATCCAACGGGGAGGAAGGAAAAACTACTGTGATCCCTATCTTTGTAGACTGTTCATAGTATAGGAGAAAACAATTAAACAAACAAATAAAAGAGGAACAAACTGCAATAAATGCTACAAAGGACAAAACAGGGCCTGAGACAGACAGTAAGATGAGGATGTTCTTTAGACAGGTCAGAGAAGACCTCTCTGAGAAGGTGTCAATTAAGCTGAGATTCTAAGGATGGGAGCCAGCTCTGCAAAAAACAGAAGAGGAGAATTTTAGGCTAAGGCATTCATAACACCCCTGAAATGGCAAAAGAGGAGAAAAGGAAGTATGAATTTCATTTTAATACATTCATTCTATCTTCTGGGTGAAGAATGGACCCTAGATGGTGGCAAGGAAACTAGCCAGAGGCCATTTCATTACAGGGGTTCAGGAAACAGACAATGGAATTCCAGGCATTTGGCGCTGAAATAAAGCATGAAAGATGGCCTCGCAGAAGGAGAGAGTGAGACAGGGGCCAACAACCCAACGTTTCCGATCTCTGTACCCAGCATCAAGTCAGGCTACCCCAGGGACAACAACAAAAGCACCAGAAAGAGAGAAAGTATCCACAGTGCAGAAGAGCTGCCCTTGCGGTGAGAAGGGATCATACCACCTTGGTAGGAAGATTCTCCAGGTAGCAACAATGGCGCTGAAATTAGAAAAATGCCCCAAAGCTCTGGAGCCATGCTGTCCAACATGGTAGCCACTAGCCACATGTGGCTCTTTAAATTTAAATCAATGGAAACTTCATACAGTTAAATTTCAGCGTCTCAATCTCACTAGTCACATTTCAAGTGCTTGATAGATAGGACATGTGGCTTGTGGCTGCCATTTTGAACAGTAGTGATTCAGAAAACATTTCTATCTTCAGAGAAAGTTCTAGCGGACAGTGCTGCTCTGGATGGCTAAGATGTGAGTTAAAATAAATGGATGATGGAAACTCATAGGATATTCCATAAAGGAATATTCCATAATAATAATATATTCCATAATATTTGCTACTTTCTGGCATATGGACTGTACCCAGGTAATGGGGTCTGGAGTATATTTGCTACCAAGTAAGCAGGAGAAAATATGTGTAGCGGGGTTTCTATGGATGAAGATTGGAAGAGCAGGTATCATATAAAGACAAGTGAGTATTGAATTAGGGTGGTGGTATGAGAATCATCTCATGGTCCAATCCAAGGGACCTACGCTAGGCAGGAGCTTAACTGAAGCCAAAATGAAAACAAATGAATTCTAAGAACTGAGAGTAGTAAGGGGATTTGAGATCTGGGTGTTGGTCAATAATGAACTTCGTAGGAAAGATGGGGTAGTAGTGGGCAAGGTGGAAAGTGAATCCAAATAAGGAAATTTCATGGCTGGAGATCTTGGGGGAGAAACAGTCTAAGTGACATTGAAGTCCAACATGTGGTCTTGCCCATGGTAGCTGAAATGGAAGCAAAGACCATATTCAGGAAAGCTAAGTCCAGGATTTTGGAAGGGTCATCAACATGAAATGTTTTAACTTTTCATTTCAAGCTTACATAAAAGTAGAAAACTAGTATAATGAACCCCTTTATACCTTTAATCCAGCATCAACAATGAGTAACTCATGACCAATCTTATCAACATGGATTTTGTCACCGAGACATTGGGAGGTCTTAGCGTGAAGAAAGGAAAATGGGAGAAGGCAGTAAAACCAAAAAAGGGATGGGAGGTCCCCTTTGTCATGGTCAACGGTGGCAACTAAATAGGAGATGCGGAATTCAAAATAGGAGCGGTGCTAATGAAGGGACAATGGAAAGCAAGTAGCACAACAGCTGGCACATAGTAAAGACAATAAATAAGAAGGCAGACAGGGATAGACAAGGGAGAGCAAAGAATATCCTATTCGCATCTCCCTACATCTGTGAGGGATTTAAGCAGCAGGAGACAGACCCAATGATAGAAAAAAACCTTTGGAAAAGACTTCAAAATCTAGGTTGCTGTCATGGACACAGCCCCCATAGATTATAATTATAATCCAGCCAAACCACATTATATCAAGAAAATGTTGAGCAAAAGCCACACAGCCAAGAAGTTTGCTCCCTACTGATATTTGAAAATAAAACACAGCTACAAAGATCAGTCTCCATTAACGTGACTCCCGAAGGCTCTCCGCTGCCCTTTGCCCTGTCCCGGTGAAGATCGGCGTCACATCCGCCATTTGTCTTTGTTAAACACAAAAACTCTTCATGAGCCAGTATTCTTTCAGGTTAAGTGCAATGGGCACAGCTGCAAATGCACGGGGCCACGATGCCTCAAAGACCTTCCATGATTTGTTTGTATTTCTTCCAATTTTAATAGAACTGGCAAGTGACAGACATCCACAACCACATGAAAAGCTGCCTTCAGAGTTGGCCTCTTGGCCTGCTGTTAGTCCTGAAAATCTAAATACAACAAGCAAAAGCGTGGGCGTTAGAAATCCTATGTGTTTAAACCAAGATTCTAAATTTGTCTTCCTTTTCCTAGAGGAACACAGGAGTTCAATGTTTGGTTTCCTAAGACCGTTTCTGGTTCAGTTTCAGTCTGTACGCCTACTGAGCAGGTAGGGTGGGTATCACTAATACATGTGGTTTACATTAATGCTATTCATGATGTTTATCCTAACTCTGCAGGAAGCAGCTCACCAGATGGTATTCACATTTGTGTGTTGCTCAAATTCACTCAGAATCCCCATTCCAAAGACGAATCCATCAGTGGCAACGTCGATAAAACACATGCCTCTGCACTGGTTATTAAAAAGGCCACTTTCAATCAGAGGAAAAATACTGCAACAGGACACTCGGGATGAAATGTTAAAATCAAACGACTTCCCAAGCCTGCATCGCGATTTGGGGATCAGCTGATACCTGCAGAACAATGCATGTGCTTAGAAAAGAGCATTTCAAGTGAGTAAGAATTTGGTGGCTTCAAGGAGGCGAGCAACTGATTCAGTGCAAAAAGGGTAAATTTCTTCTGCACCGTCCCAACTGAGGACACTGTGCTCATCTCAGGCGGATACTAAGTGATGCAGTAAAGCAGCAAATTAGAAGAATGTAAATTCTTCAGTAGGAATTGCACGCAGGGGAAAAATGCCTCCTAAATCTCATATTTGTTTTCATGTAAATAATGTACACTCTTCCTAAAATCAGACTGGCAAGAGCCTAAGTAAGATGTCAAAATCTGCAATAGATAATATGCTGGACTCCAAAAGGGCTAGGACACAGTCATCTTCCTCCTTGGGTGGAATTCTTGCTGGCAAATGAGAGATCTACCCAACGTTGAAACCCAGCAGTTTTGGCCTTTTGCTGCCTCACTTCTTCTGGGTAGGTGCATGTGTTTGTGTTCTCATTCTCTCCCTCTCTCTCTTCTTCTCTCTGATTTCTCATTACACTAAATTGTATGCTACTTGGTTGAGTGATCCCAGATGATATCAGTTCTGTTTTAATTGGTGTAACTGTTATTGTTATTCCTTCCCCATCCCTCTGTCTGTCGCCCTTGCACAGATCTGGTCATGCCGAGAGTTCTCTCTCAGGTTCATGGGAGCCTCACTGTTCCACAGAGAATGGTCCAGGGTGAGCCCGGTGGGTGAATCAGAGTGGCCTGGGTTCTCCTCCATAGTCCCTTATGACCAGGAAACTGAAGACAAGGGCTCAAATCTCCATCTCCTAAATGTCTCCGATTGGCTTTCCATCAGCTGCACCTACAGTCTTCTATCCCCAACTGCTTGTGGCACTTACAGACCATATCTCAACATTTAGCACCTAATTGTAATCTGCCTTATATTGGTCCACTGAGGACATTATTGTCATGTAGGTTAAGCTCATTTGTCCTCCCAAGAGAACTTCTCAAGGAGACATGCTGTGGAGCATAAGGCACTGTTGGTTCCCTTCTGCTCCGTCCTGGCAATTAGGTAGGTCCAGCCCCAGCTGTCGGGGAGCTCACAACCTACAGGGCAGGACAAAGGAGTTAACAAAGGATTTACAATATGGTGCTCAGAAGGCAGTCAGCACAGCACATTTCAAATGCCCTAGGAGCACACTGGTTTATGTGAGGAGTCTAGAGCCCCTTGTATAAGGTGATATCTCAGATAAGATTGGCAATTTGCAGAAAAAAGATTGAGGTGGAACCATCTCAGGTGGAGAACCAAGGTCAATGTCTGGCGGGGAGATGCAGTGGGGCACTCAAGGAGACCAGCAGAGATGGGGTAAGAAAAACAGATAGCACTAGGTATTCAGAGATGCTCAAGGACTATGTCTTCAGGTTGAATCATATAAAATTACCAACCTCAACCAGAAATTTCTGACCTAAACATACAGCATTTTCATATGGTATGAAATCTGTAATATTATGTTTCTCTGCATATTCCCCCATAGACAATATTTGTTAGGTAGTTTTCATCTAGCTGGAGGGAGGGAGGTCAGCACCCTCATGGACGCTCTGGGGGTGGTTAGAATTTGAAAGACTCGAATGGAAACTTTGCCCTCCACGCGAGGCTCTAGCAACACTTCAGCTCTCTTTAGGGCCGATCAACTCCAGAGGCTTTCTTTGTAGAGTAATGGATATGAGAAATGATTTTTCATTGGTGAAACGAGTGGTGATCAAGATGTGTGTATTGACTGAAATATTGCGCAGGCATCCCGCTCATGCGTGAACAGGGCTAAGAATCCACTGAGCCCGAGAGCCTGTGCAATTAGGAGCTGCGCATGAGCCTTGATGCAGAAACCGTCCTGGGTCCGGCTGCTGAATCTGAAGATTCTCCTTGTCTGAATCTGGCTGGAATGTTAGCTGCATTCTGCTGCCCCATGACTGCCTCTTTGCCTCTAGCGAACCCTCTGGGCAAGTTGCTGTCGGAACACTCAAAGGCAGGGGTCCCCAACCCCCCGACTGCAGACCAGTACCGGTCCGCAGCCTGTTAGGAACCGGGTGGCCCAGCAGGAGGTGAGTGGGGACGAGTGAGCAAAGCTTCATCTGCCGCTGCCCATCGCTCACACTACCGCCTGAACCAATCCCCTCTCACCCCCATCCATGGAAAAACTGTCTTCCACGAAACCGGTCTCTGGTGCCAAAAAGTTTGGGGACCGCTGCTCAAAGGGACCCAGAGCTAGGACTTTCTCAAGCTCATAGAAGAGCTTATATGACTCCTTTGTGTCTCCTGACTTAAAATGTTTATATGTGTGGCAGAATTTGGTCTGAGCCTTGCTATCATTAAGACTTGGTGTCAGGAATTCCCTGGCAGTCCAGTGTTAGGGAATTCCCTGGCTTTCAGTGCCAGGGTTCAATCCCTGGTCGGGGGACTAAGATCCTGCAAGCTGTGGGGTGTGGCCAAATAAAAAGAAAGAAAGAAAACTAAAACTTGGTGTCAAGGTTGTCCCAATCCAAGAGATCTAGCACCCTGGCCAGGCTACCAGGATGTTCCCCAAAGACCTTTATGGGGCTGATCGAATCAGCTTAGGTCAGTTCACAGCATCCCTCCAGGAGAGCACCCAGCACGGCAATAGCCATCCAAGGAGCAGTGGGCAAACGTGAATTAAATCAAGGTTTTGACACAGGTTGAGATTACAGGATTATAGTTGCTCATAGGATAGTAAGAGGAAGTTAGAGATACTGAGGGGAAAGGACTTTCCTTCACACTTCAGAGCTCATCCCTTCCACCCCCCTCAGTTAGTACCTAGAGGTTCGGAGGCCCCGCAACCTCACGGATAATCTGTGACCACTGGCACCACTATCCAGGTTTCTGAATCCTGCTAAAGTGTTCATTTCACCTGACGGTGGCCCTCAAATTTGTGTGTGCATCACAGCGCCCTGGGTAGCTTCTTGAATTCTGGGCACACCCCCAGAATGCCTGATTCCGTAGGGCTGGGGTAGGGCCTGAGAATTTGCATTTCTAACAGCTTTCCAGGGGAGGCCGTTGCTGCGGGTCCAAGGACCACACTGGGAGAACTCCTGTGCCACACCAGACCCCTTCCTAACCATCCCACCCCTGCACCCCGCCCCCATCCAAATAGCCCTGTTCCTTACAGTCTGGGTCAGCTCCACTCACACGACCTCCAGTGGCAAACGGAACCAAGTGCAACGAAACTAGCACACACACACTCCCACCCTTTCACGATACCTGGCTTGAGGCCCTGCGTTCACATCACAGGGTTAGCAGATGATCCATCTTCAGGGGACTTCAAGGACATGCTTTGTCCTTTCTCTTTGGAAACATAGGATGTCTGTAAGGAACGAATGCCAGTTGACTTGGAAAAGCATCTTGGGGCCAGATCATACTGGGTCTGGACCATTAGGTCAAGACATAGGGCAACCAATTCAGCCCAGCTTTAGCGCTAAACGTTCTGTATTCTGACAAAGCCATTAGCCCTGGGAATACCACGATAGTTGTTCACCCTGTAAAGCACAGAATTTGATTTGTGATTTTCGACAGTGGAATCCAGTCATTCCTTCACCATACGTGCATTACCGTGCTTTGTTCCCAGCTCTCTGTCAGGCCCAGGGAACCAAAATAACATACTACTCCAGACGTTCATGGTCTATTGAAGGAGAAAGATAGGTAGGCAACAAATCTCATTATCTGTACTTTAAGCAAAGGTGTTTCTGCACCAACGCTATAGGAACAGAGCTGTGTTTTAAAAGTACTAGGGGGGGCTTCCCTGGTGGTGCAGTGGTTGAGAGTTCGCCTGCCGATGCAGGGGACATGGGTTCGTGCCCCGGTCTGGGAGGATCCCACATGCCATGGAGCGGCTGGGCCCGTGAGCCATGGCCGCTGAGCCTGCGCGTCCGGAGCCTGTGCTCCGCAATGGGAGAGGCCACAACAGTGAGAGGCCCGCGTACCACAAAAAAAACTAAAAACAAAACGAAAAAACAAAAACAAGTACTAGGGGATTGAGAGAGGGAGATTGAGAGAAGGAAAAGGGAAGTTTTCTGTAATAGGGGTAAATATGTTCACAGGGAGGAGGGTAGAGAATAAATACAGACGGTAGAGAATAGTTCTCAGTTGAGGAGGGGACAATGAAACAAAGACGGTAGAATTACCTGGAGAGGTTTTGGTTTTGTTTTCATGACCCATCCCTTGCCTGCTGCAGACCCTTCTTGTTGAGGATCCTCAAGACAGCAGGAGAGACTGGAGGTGTAAAAGGGAGAGAGAATACTTGATAGAGATAGGCCCAGAAGAGTCAGGAGAAGGAAGACCCCACGGCATAACTGGAGGGGTTGGCCTTGGGTAAGGGAAGCACTCCACCTTTCTCAGAGACCAGAAGAAGGGAAGTGTCTCTTTGAGGTCCCTAATCTCCCTGTTTGAAGCCTTTTAAATCCAGGTGTCCATTGTTCTACCTCCTTGAATCCCAGATCCATCCCATTCCTGCTAAGACCTGAGGAAATCATGAAATTTCCCTGAGTCCCAGTTTGCCTATTTATAAAACAGACATAGCAATGGCTCCTTCAACAAGACTTGTGAAAATCAAGCGAGGGAAGGTAAATCAGGGTTTCAGAGACAGTATCTAATTTATAGCAGCTGCTCATTAAATAACTCCATTTCTTCCATTCATGTCTTTCTCCTCCACCTCATGCAGAATCCTATTTGTAGATTGTTCTTTATTTTCCTGTGATTATATAATACTCTTTGAGTTTAAAAACCCCTCTAAGAAAGCTACAGGTATACCTTCTCTCTAGAAAAATGCTTATCAATTTTGCATACACGTCAGGGAGATGATTGACCATTTGGAGCCCATTCATGGGTTTCCCCAGATTAAGACCTTCAATTTTATTTTTATTTTTATTTTTGGCTGCACTGGGTCTTCGTTGCTGTGCGCGGCCTTTCTCTAGTTGCAGCGAGCGGGGGCTACTCTTCGTTGCAGTGCACGGGTTTCTCACTGCGGTGGCTTCTCTTTTTGCGGAGCATGGGCTCTAGGTGCGCGGTCTCAGTATTTGCAGCACGCGGGCTCAGTAGTTGTGGCGCACGGGCTTAGTTGCTCCGCAGCATGTGGGATCTTCCCGGATCAGGGCTCGAACCCGTGTCCCCTGCATTGGCAGGTGGATTCTCAACCACTGCGCCACCAGGGAAATCCCCAGACCTTCAATTTTAGAGCAGGAATCTGTGAAGCAGGGTTTGCCACCCAATCCATTGGGGGTCAGGAAAAATATCATTTATATACATTTATATTTTCATTGTTATGTTTGCATTAGTATCATATATATAATGTTGGTACTATAGTACATGTATATTTTAAGATAAATATATTTGGGGTCCTCTTCCAAGTCAGTTAAAGGGTACTGTTCAATTACAACCCACTCAGAGGGAATTCATAGCTTAAATAACTAAGGTTTCAATAGGAAAAGAAAGCAATAGAATATCAGAGTGACCAGTACATGGGGAACACTGACAGACAGGAAGGATTTTGGGCCTTCCTGGAGGTCTTTGTGGTATCCCTGAATTCACCGCCACTAAGCTGCTCCCTGCTTTTTTCTGCCCAGGCAGAGAGGAAGGAAGGAAGAAAATGATTAGTAATATCCTAGCCCACAAAGGCAAAGAGAGAGGATTTATTGCTGCTCAACACTGAAGTCCTCCATACACTGCCATCATCCGTCCCTCCTTAAACAAGTGCTGGTTGTCATAAAAATGATTATTATTACAATGCAGGCCAGATCCTCTGATGAATCAAAGCTGATGAAACACTCAAGTAAAGGGACTAAACTATTCCCAGGTGGCCTGATTTATTCCCTGGAAGTTGTGGTTTTCCACGTGGAACCCTGATGGCTGAAAGTCATATTCCCTTGTTGTATCAAGATAGAAAGTTAACCCTACAGAGTACACGTCTGCAGGGCAGGAATGCAGGGGTGGGTCCAGGTACACAAGCAGGTGACCAAAGAACTTGGCGTTTCCCCATGGTATCTTGTCCAGAAGCGTCCTCAAACTTGAATGTGCATTAGGAATCTACTAGAGATTTTTTTTTTTTTTGCGGTACGCGGGCCTCTCACTGTCGTGGCCTCTCCCGTTGTGGAGCACAGGCTCCGGACGCGCAGGCTCAGCGGCCATGGCTCACAGGCCCAGTCGCTCCGCGGCATGTGGGATCTTCCCGGACTGGGGCACGAACCTGCGTCCCCTGCATCGGCAGGCGGACTCTCAACCAGTGCGCCACCAGGGAAGCCCTCGACTAGAGATTTTAACCCAGACACAGATTTTAACCTTGGATCACAGATTGCTGATATGGCCATGGAGGGTTGCCACCGATCAGGGTGTGGTGGAGGACTTATTAAGAACCACTGATCCATTGTTGAATAACTCCACGCCCAAGCTTAACCATGAACTTTCTAAGCTAGAGAGGAAAGGTTGGCCTCTTAAACGCTAAAAGAGACATAACGATTTACTTAAATCTTTTTTTGTTTTATTTTGAAGTAGTGCTTTCCTTTGCATTCTGAATATATAGAAAAGATGGCACTGAAGGATAATTTTCATCTTTCTGTGTGACGTATGTATCAATTTAAAATAAATATAATAGAAAACTTTAAAAAAAAAAAAAAAATCTACTAGAGAGTGTGTGAAGAGTTTCCCGGACGCCATTCCCAGAGATTTGGATACGCTCGTCAGGCAGGGCCTATGGATCTGCATTTCTGACAAGCTCCCAGGTGATATCTGTACTGCTGTGGGGGGGAGGCCATCACCCTTTAAGTAACAGCAGGCACCCGGTCAGAGTCCCTGGCCAGGGACACCTCCCCGCCTCCCCGCTGGTTTCTCTCCCTCTGTGTTCCCTGCTTCAAGCTCTTTGCTCTGCTGGCTGCTAGAATGATCTTTCTGAAACTTGAGTATATCATTCCTTTACTCAAAATAGTGTTGACTGAGAACCTCACTTACCCCTAAATAGAATCCAAATGGTTTATACAAGGACATAGTATATAATTTGCCAAATGTGTTTTGCTGTTTTGTTTTGTTTTCACCCCCCATTTTGCCAGTTCAGGCTCATCTTCTCTCCAGGCATTCTCTTCCCGTCAGAGGAAACTTGAAGTAGGGTCAGGGCCACGCCAGATCATGGTCTGTGCGGGAGGTCAATGCGGTGTCACCAACCACAGGCTGTCTCCTGGGTTCAGCTTCGTGAAGACACCTTCCCACGGCACACACCACCGTCTACTGTCACCGAAACTAGCGTGTCCCAGTTCCATGCTTTTTTTCTTCTCTTGCTTTTGACAGAATGAAAGATTTCCTTTCCCAAGAGGGAGTTAAAGATACGGAGGGCGAAAGAAGGGAACGTATTTCTTAATCATACCCTTAGCCTAGATCATCCCAAGCAAACACCATCGGTTTCTCAGAGTCACTAGTCAGTGTGCTGGGAGAATTGACAACACCTGATGATTTGCTCGTCCTCTCAGAGCTACACTGTTTCAAGTTCTCCTGTGTATTTTGTTTCCAGTCCGTAGGCACCAGTAACCCTGCACTGGTTTTCCTGTTAACAATCCTACTGTGCCAGGAATAGGAGAAACTGAAACACAGTCCCAGTTGTGAAGAACAAACACCATTCAGGGCTGTCCACCAACACCTCTAGAAGGAATTCTAGTTAAAATATTTTATTTGGGTAACCGTTGAGCCAACCGAGAGAAGGGGGCAAAAGACTATAAAATAAGCAAGTAGGTAGCTTAGAAATTTCATTCTCCTGAAGAAAGCCTAAGAAAGCCCAGCTAAGATATCCTTCCCGAGAGAGTGTGGCCAAACCCTGAAATTCCCATGTCTTATTCCTGTATGTGCCTCAGAACCTGCCTCTACCATTCTGGTCCCTCTACGGATAATCCCAAAATGAAAATTTTCAGGAAAATTGTTTAATTCTTAAGCCTTAGGATTTTGTTTTCCAAATAAAAATTGTGCATAGATTTTCCTTAAGAATAAATTGCTCTGATTAAATGTCTTGGAAACCTAAGTTTATTACAGGATTTATTTAAGTGCTTATTAGAGTAGGCCCTAGACGTGAAAACTGACTCCTCAATCCATAGATAGATAAATAGACAGATATGCATATAGATTTAGATACACAAAACTCAATTCACTGGCTACATTAACAGCCTCATTGGTACTCTCTTATGTTTCAGGAATGGCATGGTTGGCTGCCTTTATGGCCTCATTTAGCATCTTTAAATGGGCACTTCTTTTATAAGAAGGGTTACGGCATGACTCAGCCACTTAGTGAACCTGACTAATTAGCATTCTGTCTCCCATTAACAGCATTAAAAAAACAACTGGGGGCTCTGAATACTTCTCAGATTTCCAAACAGACCTTTACAGTGTCAAGGACATTTGTTGCTCTCTGACCTTGGTGAACTTTTGGCCCAGTTAATCCCTCCAGCAGAAGCCCTCCTACTACCCTTAATAGAGAAGGCATCATCTTAAACGGCGTCCTAAATTGTCAGCCTCCTAAATTGTACTGCCTTTTCAGAAACACAATTCCAAATTGAAATTCTGTGTCAGAAGGAAAACATTAACCAAATTGCAACGTTCCTCTGAGCCTCATTGAACTCAGGTGCATACGTTGAGAAGGCAAATTTACATAAAGCGTGTCTTGAGTTTTGATGTTTCTGTTTTTGGGGGGAGGGGGTCGACATATTCATAACTGTGTAAAGGCTATAGCTAAAATTTAGACATAAAATGACAAAATTAAAATTCAGCATTTGCTCCAGGGCAGTGGGGAGAAAGAGAGAGAAAGCTAGCTAAATATTAAGAAAACGTAACAGCACACAGATTGCGTGCCCTGCAAATGTATCAGGTTTTCCTTTACTCAAAGGGGGAAACTTAAACAGCAACTTCATTGAATAAAAGCAGATTCAAAATACGCATGAATCAAAGCAATGTTTCTAGCCTTCTTAAATCCTCGCTATTTTATGTACACCAGTGCTGTAAAAATGGGGTGGGTGGAGGAATCACTGCGTTATCTCAGAAAAATGTTGGGAGTCATTTATTTATTCAATAAATATGTTTGTGCAGGTTGTCCTGTTTCTATACTGATGATACAGACAAGATAGACATGATCTCTGCCTTTGGAGAATTCATCATGGGGGAAAACAGTCATGAGAGGAGGGACATAATGGAAGCAGGCAGGACCAGAGCTGAGAGGAGACACACCTGTAGGCAAGGGGCTTGGTCAGGGATTGTGTTCCAGGAGAAATGCCTCAGAAAATGAACTTTGGGTTTTCCTCTCTACTTCCGTCTAGAGCTAGGCAAGCACATCCTCGATCAGTCTGCATGTTTTCTTCTCTCTAGGTCATTTTTTCAGTAGTCACTAAGGTACTGTGCTAAATGTGTTCTATATATTGTCTCAATTCTTCATCCCCAAAATATATGCAATAGCTTTTAAGATTATCCTCTTTGTTATGAACTGTGTCCCCATCAAATTCATATACTGAAGTCATAATGCCCAATACCTCAGAATGTGACTATATTTAGAGATAGGGACTTTAAAGACGTAATTAAGTTAAAGTGGGGTTATTAGGGTGGGCGCTAATCCAGTGTTTCTGGTGTCCTTATAAGAAGAGGTGATTAGAACATAGGCAATACAGAGGGATGACCATGTGAGGACACAGCAAGAAGGCGGTCATCTGCAAGCAGAGGGGGCAGAGGCCTCAGAAGAAATCAGACCTGCCGGCATGTCGATCGTGGACTTCTAGTCTCTAGAACTGTGGGAAAATAAATTCTTATTGTTTAAGCCACCCAGTCTGCGGGTATTTTGTTATGACAACCTGGACAAATAATATACCTTTTGGACAGATAAGGAAGTGGAGGCTTAGAAGAGTTGCTCCAAGTCACACAGAAAATACCAGAGCCAGGATCTGAGACAAGGTCTGTCTGACCCAGAGCTTAACTCCTAAGCATGACTGTATCCCATGAACCTAGCCTACCCTGGTGTGCTCTGAACCCCATCAGGAATGATCCCCTTTGCCCACCACCCCCATGATTCCCCTCCTCAGCGTACCAACTCTTATGAAATAGGAACTTGCATCTGCAGTGGACTCATTCCTGAGCCAGACCCAGGGATCAGAGACAGGCTATGTGCCCTGAAGGAGCCCACAGTCCCACAGCAGATGAAAAGTCACATTCCCAAGAATCAAGGGAATGACACATGACAATGCAGATGAAAAAGAAAGAGTTGTCTACCTTCCCATTGCCATGCCCACCCTCCCTTCTACTCCATCCACTGAAGCCTTGCTTCTGTCCCCACCGTTCATGTAAAACTGCTCCTGCCACAGCTTCTTGGTTTCCAAACCCAACGGACACTATTTACTTGTTATATAAGTTTGACAGCAGTGTCCGAGCCCTTCCTCTTTACATGCTTCTCCCTTGGTGTTCTTGGCATAATTGTCTGGTTTTCCTCCTTTCCTGCTGACTGTTCTGTTTTTGGTATCCTTTACTGTCTCCTTTTTTGAATCTCATCTTTCCACACTGGTAGATCATGGATTCTGTTCTCAGTCTCTCTCTTTTCTCCTTATATACTCAAGCGTGGTGACAACATTCATTCCCGTAATGTCAACACCCACCTAATGCTCCTCAATCTATATCCAGCCCAAACCTGGTTTCTGAGCTCTAGACTCATATATCCAACTGCCACAAAAACAAACTCAGCATCTTCCTCCCAAATCTATTCCTTCTCAAGTCCCATTCTTGGTGAATTGTACCCAGTTACCCAAGCCGGAAGTATAGGATTCTTTAGCTTAGGAAGTTTAGGATTGGAACTACAGGAATCATGGAGGTCTTTATTTGCATTGAAGTTTCATCATGTCTTAATTTCTTTGAACTTCATTGTTCTCATCCATAAGAATGAAAATAATAATATCCACCTGAAGAGGTTTTTGTGAGGATGCAATTCCAGAGTCCCCCCAAAACACCCTCAGGTTCAATAGTTGGCTAGAGAAACTCTCAGAACTCAGAAAAGCCATGATATTCACAATCACAGTTTATTACAGTGGAAGATACCGAGTAAAATCAACAAAAGGGAAAGGCACATAGGGCAGAGTCCAGGGAAGACCAGGCAGGAAGCTTCTAGCTGTCCTCTCCCAGCAGTCACACAGATAGCACTTAACTTCCCTCAGGAACAATGTGTGGTAACACCCATGGACTATTGCGCATCAGGCAAGCTCACCTGAGCCTTGGTGTCCAGAGTTTTTCATGGGGTTTGGTCACATAGACATGGCCAACCACCCGCATGGCTGACCTTACTCTCCAGTCCCTCCAGGGGTCAGACTGATACTACGTAGCCCAAAGCTCTCACCATAAGTCACATGTTAGCACAGACTACCTGGCATAGCCCAAGGTCTCCCAGTAAACAAAGATACTCTTAACAGCCCCAAAGCTGTCAAGGGCCAAATCTTTTACTACATGGAGCGTGAATGAGTTCATGCATGTAATATGTTTAGCCCAGTGCCCAACACATGCTAAGTACTCAGTAAATGTTCATTGTTTCATCTTGTATTCTTTCTTCTTTACTTCCTATGTTTAGTCAGTTACCAAGTCCTGCCAATACTACTTTCTTTCTTTTCTTAAATATCTTCTCTCTTTTTCATACCATTGCCTTTACACGGAGTGAAGGAAATAGCCTAATGATAGGATAGGAAAATATGTAAAATAAAGAAAGGTGAGGGGGCTTCCCTGGTGGCGCAGTGGTTAAGAATCCACCTGCCAATGCAGGGGACACGGGTTCGAGCCCTGATCCGGGAAGATCCCACATGCCTTGGAGCAACTAAGCCCGTGCGCCACAAGTACTGAGCCTGCACTCTGAGCCCGTGAGCCACAACTACTGAAGCCCACGCGCCTAGAGCCCATGCTCCGCAGCAAGGGAAGCCACTGCAGTGAGAAGCCCGCGCACCACAACGAAGAGTAGTCCCCACTCGCCACAACTAGAGAAAGCCTGTGCGTGGCAACGAAGACCCAATGGAGCCAAAAATAAAATAAATAAATAAATTTATAAAAAGGAAAGGTGAATTTGAAAAAAGAGCCAAATAAAACTTCTCAAAGAAAAAGTAGTTTTGGAATTAAAAACTCAGTGGATGTCATAAACATCAGATTAGACACAGATAAAAGAGAAAGATTCCATTTTTCATTATATGTTAAATTTTTGCACAAAAAGGAAGCAAGCAAAAGGGTCCATTTAGCACTGTTTGAAATAGTGAAAAGTTAGAACCAATAAGGAAAGGTATGAAAAATAATGGTGCATTTTTACAATGGAATGCTATTCGGAAGTTAAAATAAATGAACTAGGTTTATGTGTATAAATTTGTATGAATGTCTTATACATTACAGTAGTGAAAAAAGTAAGTTACAAAAAGATAAAGTATTATGGAATTTATGTAAATTTCTAAAACTCAAAATATAATACTCAGCAGTTTATGTTCATTTATACATATCTGAAAATGTGTAAACATGGATCAGAAGGGTACACACCAGATGTAGAATGTTCTTTACCTTGGAGAGGTGAGGTGGAGACAGGGAGTGAAGAATGGGATTGTAAGAGCTTTAACTATATCTGTTATATCTAAAAACATATTTTAACTGGAGCAAATATAACAAACATGGCCATAGATTACTTTCAGTTCTGCAAATGTGTCATGTTCTCTCTTTCTCTCACTTTCCCCCAGCTCATGACTTTGTATCAGCGAAGGTTCAACCAGAGAAGGAGAACCAGTAGAAGAGATAAACAGATAGATGGGATAGATATAGATATATAGACTTACTGTGTAGAATTACCATATGACCCTCAGAATTTACCAAAAGGAATTGAAAGTAGGGATTTGAACAGATATTTGTGTGTTAATATTCATTGCAGCATTATTCACAAGAGCCAAAAGATGAAAACAACCCAAGTGTCCATCAACTGATGAATAGATAAACAAAATGCAGTATATACATACAATGGAATATTATTCAGCCATAAAAAAGAATGAAGTACTGATACATGCTGCAACATGGATGAACTTTGAAATTTTATGCAAAGTAAAGTAAGCCAGACACAAAATGACAAATTTTGTATGATTCTACTATATGAAATGTCTAGAATAGGCAAATTCCCATAGACAGAAAGTAGATTAGAGGTTACCAGGGGCTGGGGAGAAGGAGGGAATGGGGAATTACTGCTTAATGTCTAGAGTTTCTCTTTGGGGTTATGAAAAAGTTTTGGAAATATTGATGATGGTTGCACTGCATTGTGAATGTAATTAATGCCACTAAATTGTTCACTTTAAAATGGTTAAAACAGCAAATTTCATGTTATATCTATTTTACCACAATTTTTTTAAATTAATAATGTAATAATCAAAACCATTGAACTGTGTATTTTAAATGGGTTAATTATATGGTATGTAAATGATATCTCAATAAAGTTTTTTTTTTAAAGAAAGAAATGTATTGAAGGTAACTGGCTTACGCACTTACGGAGGCTGACTAGGCAAGTGGGAAATCTGTAGGGCAGGCCATCGGGAAGGGCAGGCTGGAACTCTAGGGCAGAAGCTGAACCTGCCCTCCACAAGGGGAATTTCTTCCTCAGGGAAGCCTGTTTTACATGTAAAGTCTGATTGGATCAGGTCCACCCAAATTACATAAAATAATCTTCCATACTTGAAGTACTGATGATACATTTTAGTCACAGCTACAAAATACCTTCACAGCAACACAGATTAGTGTTTGATTGGATAACTGGCTGTACCCTAGCCAAGTTGACACTCAAAATTGTCCGTGACATCACGGTTTATGTTACGGGGTGCATTTTCTTCCTGTCCTTGACACCGACATGCGTTAAGATTGCAAGAGAGCCAATGGGGTCCAAAAGTACTGTGGAAGCATTTTGAAAAATGTAAATTATTTTTGAATGTGTGATATGAAAATTATGAGTATAATAGTTACCCAGTGGCTTTTCGTCTCTCCTAAAGGAAGATGAGGACTAATGTATTTTTAGGCATCTGTCATAAATTCTGCATTTACGCTTAAAAGAAAAAGTCTATGTACTAGGCCTTGAGTTTAGATGCAGGATGTTAAAATTAATAAGGCACAACACCTGGCCTCAGGGAGTTCCTAGTCTACTCCTATTTGCACAACAAGAAAACATGATTCTTCCCTGGTCACTAAATGAGAGACACCACTGACTGTCTGGGTCTCCCCTACAGCCCACCCTGTTTCAGTAGCCTGTGGAAATAGCCTCTACTGACCGGCCTCAGAACCTCAGGGTTTACCAGTTGGAAAATAGTAAGAAATGTAAACACCTCCTAGTCTTTTCAGAAAGATTACAGCCATTTCTTTCTGGTGTAATTCTTTTCATGAAAAGTTTCCCCAGGGGCTTCCCTGGTGGCGCAGTGGTTGAGAGTCTGCCTGCTGATGCAGGGGACATGGGTTTGTGCCACGGTCTGGGAAGATCGACGAGCCGCGGAGCGGCTGGGCCCGTGAGCCATGGCCGCTGGGCCTGCGCGTCCGGAGCCTATGCTCCATTACGGAGAGGCCACAACAGTGAGAGGCCCGCGTACCACAAAAAAAAAAAAAAAGTTTCTCCAGGCAGTGCTCCTTCAAAGCAGCAGAAGCTAGACGTCTGCTTCTAATTGAGATGCAAGAAAACAATGGTCCCAGCACCTGAGGTAACTGATGACCCCTCCCTATTCTCCAGCGTATCTGATTTTAACCCCTTCTTCTATTATGCATTCTTGCTCCTGTGCTTCTTTTCTACTCTGCCATTCTACCTCTCTGCTTTCCCTTTTCTCCTGCCTTTTCACGCTTTGGGTTCCCTCCTCATCTCTTTGGTCATTGTCAAGTCCCATGGTAGCACTCGGTTAAAGGAAATGCCATGATCCATTTTCTAACCTGTCAGTAGAGGGATGGAGAAATAAAAAACAAAGAAAAGAAAAATTCTGTTCAAGGTGAAATGGTAAGAAGTGAGAAGTTATAAACTTCAGTTTTCCTTAAGTTTATTTGATGGTGTCATTTTTTGAACCATGTTCAAAAATTATTTCATGTTGACAACGATAATGAACTACCAATGATTTGGTCTTTTATGAAACTTTGTTTCATTAAAAGACAACCACTACTATTTTTTTTTAAAGCTTGGGAGTGCTTTTTCCCCAGTTTTTCTGCCTTTAATTATTGAATGTCTTGGTGTGTTGTTTTTCGTTTTTTTGGTTTTTTTGGCTGCATTGGGTCTTTGTTGCTGCGCGCAGCTTTCTCTAGTTGCGGCGAGAGGGGGCTACTCTTTGTTGCGGTGCGCAGGCTTCTCACTGCGGTGGCTTCTCGTGCTGCGGAGCTCAGGCTCTAGGCGCACGGGCTTCAGTAATTGTTGGTGCACGGCTTAGTTGCTCTGCGGCATGTGGGATCTTCCAGGACCAGGACTCGAACCCATGTCCCCTGCATTGGCAGGCAGATTCTTAACCACTGCACCACCAGGGAAGCCCTGAATGTCTTTTGAAAAAGAAAATCAATACTTTGCAAACTTAAACTGTACAATCTCCACCCTTATTGAAGCTCAGGCAGCATGCAATCATGCGTGTAAACTTAACTGTGAACAAACAGTCCAGAATTCTATGAAAATTAATTCAATTATGCTCACCATGTGCTTGTAACTCCTTTAGGACAATAATATGGGTTATGAAATCTAATTCATGTGAGCAAAGGGTTTTGTTGTTGTTGAAATCATTAAATTTCTCTCAGAAACCATTTTGTCCAAGTGAGCAGTTTCACTACCATCTGAGAGGAGAAACTGAGGCAAAAATATACCATGAAACCAGAAGATTCCTCCCGAACATTACAGCATATTCTTGTATCATTTGCCTTCTATGCATCAAAATATCAGTGCTATGCTGTATGCTGGTAGGCAATGCAGAACCCCAGCACTGTATATTCCCTGACATTTTAGTTGAACAAATACCCAAAGGACCCTCCCAGGTGGATGTAACTTGGCTTTGGGCAATTAGTGTCCAAAGCCACATTAATGTTGTCTTCCTGAATCTGCAACTTGACAGTCTGATAAACAATAGCACTGAGAGAGGTGTGAACTTCCACTATTTATCTCAATGGGCTGTTAACTTTGAAACCTAATTATGATCACTTAAATGCCAACACTGTTAATCATTTCACTGCTGATCACTGTACCAGAAACCTCCAGCCACAGTAGTGCGCTTCTTCCTAGGGCTGCCAGACTCAATTGCCATGTCCTGATGTGCTTTTTCAGAATGTCCTCTTGTTAGTACTGTCAACCTTAGACTGCTTAAACTGGGTGTCTTTAACGCCTGAGCCCTTGGGTAAGCAAAGCACCTATTACTCTTTTGAAAACAAAGAAAAGAAATGGGTATCTGTTGTCTCATTTTGTTTGTTGGTTTTTAAACACTGAGACTGATGAGTTTTCCTTATGGTAATCTTTGAAATCCAATGGGTCCTTATGGAAATCTAAATCCTCTGGGATACCACAGTCATCACTGGGGGTACTGTAAGATAGGAGCAGAGAAGGTAATTTTCCAAAAGACACTGGGGTGAATTCATAGTAAATTGAATTTGAGGAATTTCTGATATCATAGACTTCAACCTCCCATCTAAAGTGGGAATCATTTTACACAATCTGACCAAAACTATGCAGCCTCTCTCTGAATATTTTCTGGGTTAGGTAATTCACTGCATCACACAAAAACACATTCTGTTGCTTGCCTAGGTTGGGTTCTTGGAAGGTTCATCCCTGTATTCAATGTAATTCTCCCTGGTACAATTTTTATCCTTTGGCCCTAATTCACTTATCACACCAAAAATATTCTCTCATCCATCTTCAAATATTTTTAACAATGGTTCTCCCAAATCTCCCATCCTAAATACCAGCAATTCATTTCTAACGGCCTCCTTTATTGAATACCTATTATGAGCCATGCTCTGTACATGTATTAATCACTTAATTATCAAAACCCTGTGAAGTAGACATTTTATTACTATTTTTACATATTAGGAAAATAAAACTCAGCAAGATTAAGCAACGGATAGGTAAGTGAAAAGGTGAGGTTTGACCCCTTTCTGGCTCTCTTGCTCCATTCCAGCCACAGTATCTCCAATATTCTTCTTTTTCATTGCAATACCTTTCTTTTGTGAAGCCCTTTTCTAGCTTAACAATGTCATCTATAATAGCAAATAGATATTATTATCCCTACTTTTACAACTAAGGAAACGAGGCTCAGAAAAATAGAAGTTCCTCTAATTCCTCTAACAGTTTCCAGACTTTTTGACATTTCCATATGCAGTTGCTTGATCTATCCTATTTGCATGTGATATTGACACAACACTCCAGAGCCCACCACCATGGGACTCACATGCAGCCACGTGCCCCTGCGAGGCCCAACGTGGACATAACTGATGACGGCGAGCGTCCCCACTAAGCTCGGGTGCCGTCAATTCATCTCAGTCTAGGCTCCGGGCAGCCACTATACAACCATCAATTGACCAAAAGAATAAGCCTTGTTTGTCATCCCAGGCTATCCAACAAGAGTCACTAATCTGTTTATATTAATAATATACTGAGGGACTTCCCTGGAAGTCCAGTGGTTAAGACTCCACACTTCCACTGGAGGGGGCACAGGCTTGATCCCTGGTCAGGGAACTAAAATCTTGCATGCTGTGCAGCACAGCCAAAAAAAAAAAATATATATATATATATATATATATATATATATATATATATATGTACACACACACACATATATACTGAAAGAGTGAAATAATGCTATTTGCAGCAACATGGATGGAACTAGAGATTATCATACTAAGTGAAGTAAGCCAAAGACAAATATCATATAATATCACTTATAGGTGGAATCTGAAATACAATACAGATGAACTTATTTACAATACAGAAACAGACTCACAGACATAGAAAACAAACTTACGGTTACCAAAGGGGAAAGGAGGTAGGGGAGGGATAGGTTAGGAGTTTGGGATTAGCAGACACAAACCACTATATATAAAATAGATAAACAACAAGATCCTACTGTATAGCACAGGGAACTATATTTAATATCTTGTAATAACCTATAATTAAAAAGAATCTGAAAAAATATATATGTATAAAACTGAATCACTTTGCTGTACACCAGTAACTAATACAACATTGTAAATCAACTATACTTCAGTAAAAAATAAATAAATAAGAATATACAGATCCGCATATGACAAATTTCAAATGCGACAGATATGGCTACATTGGGATGAATAAACTGACGAAGGGATCTATGATGAGAAAAATGTACGACAGCCAAGTAGAAGATTGTTATTATATAAAAAGCAAGCATTTACTAAAAGTACAAATCCAGATGGGGTCTTGAGCTTACATGGTTTGCAGTTCGTTGATGTCCAACACTCAGAAATCCAACAGGTAAACACAAAGAGCAACGGGAGACTGTTTCCTTCCCACTCCAGAAGGAATTCAAGTGGCCACTTGTTTGCAGTTTAGAAGAGGTCCGCATCATAGGCATTGATTTTGTCCAGAAAAATCACCTAATGATGAGTGCATGTGGCTTCACGTGTGAAGGAAGAAGGTGATGGAAGAAAAACAGAAAAAAGGAATATGAGAGGCTGCAACTGAAGTCAGTATATGTTATGGCAGGATTTCACTTTGACTTATAGAAATATAATGGAAAACAAAAATCAGCAGGAAGTGGAAGGAGGGTGCGCTGGGAAACCAAAGTTTATATCTTTCCTAAGGCAAATATAAAAAAAGAGGCTAACTATTGACCTTTCTAATGAGCTCACCCCACCCCAGCCCCCATCTTAGGCCAGAGGCACTGTTTGTCCCACAGAAAAGGTACAGGGCAGTGGTTCTCAAAGCGTGTTCCTCAAACCAGCAGTATCAGCATTATTTAGGAATGAATTAGAAATGCAAGTTCTCAGGCCCACCCCAGAAGGGGTGGAGTGTGAGACCAAAATAGCAAGCCCTCCAGGAGATTCTGACGCTCACTGTAGTGTGAGAACCACCGGTCTATGGGAAGTCTATAGCAAATCCGCCAGGACTGGCCCAACTGCAGCCAATATTGTTGTTATTCCAAGCCATCTACCAGCTCGTTCTCTGCATCCATCACCATTAATTTGATTGCAAAATTAAAAAGAAGGAAATCCATGCATCCACATTTGAAATCTGTGCTCCAATGCGCCACTGACCAGGCTCTGCCTGGGAGCCTGCATATGTTGGCTCTTTTTTACACTGTGTCCTGAGTAAGCCCCTGCCTGAGCTGCTTAGCAGAAAATTTAGGAAGAGATTAGATATGTGCATGAAATTTTAAATAGTTTGAATAAACCCCTGGGTTCAACTTTTCAAGTGTATGTCTCTTGCATTGCAAGTTAGGAAAACACTCCTAAAATCTACTGAAAACTATCGAAAATCCAAATTCTTCTACCCCAAACTTTAAAATGCACAGTATTCCAAATCATTGTATAAAAATAAAATTATCATCCTTTGTACACTCTAATGATCACTTTTTTTGAACAACCAAAAGTGTAGTTTCTCCAGGAAACATCTGAGATTTTCTCAAACAAGTGTTATTTATTTCAGAATGGCTCTTTTCCGGAAATACTCTCCCTCTTGACACTAGATCAGTCTGCTGTTGATAGATGCATGTCAAGCTCTACAGTTATAACGAAACCAGATTGGATGACTTTTCTCTGTGTTTATTTTTTCCATCAAAATGATCCACATCCCTTAAGGGAACCAACAAAGGCAGCCCAGCAAAGTGCCCTTCTAGTCTGCAATCTTAAATTAGAAGCTCTGCTTCAAAATATTCTTAATCAGAACCACACTTTTAGGCTACCTAAGGAGAGTCAGATTCTCATATGTTTTATTTTTAATCTAAGAGAGGGAGAAGAGAGGCCACCACCAGGGGTTTATTACCGGGAAGTACCTCATCAAAGACGTTTGGATCATTGGAAGGCAACTAGCTCTCCCCTTTTTTTTTTTTTTTTTTTTTTGCGGTACGCGGGCCTCTCACTGCTGTGGCCTCTCCCATTGCGGAGCACAGGCTCCAGACGCGCAGGCTCAGCGGCCATGGCTCACGGACCTAGCCGCTCCGCGGCATGTGGGATCTTCCCGGACCGGGGCACGAACCTGTGTCTCCTGCATCGGCAGGCGGACTCTCAACCACTGCGCCACCAGGGAAGCCCCTGTCTTATAATGTCACATTTTTTTGGATAGTGTTGCTGAGCTATAGATGAGATAATCACATACTCTTGAGATAGAGGCAGTCAAGAACCATGAAGGGTCTGAAATTTTTACCTTACTTGCAAGCTAACTGGTGAGCTTGCTACAGTTTTGTAGAAAAAAACATGAGAATCTTGGGTCAGAGATAAAGGATTTTATTACTCTCAGTAATAGCAATAGCCAGAAGATCAGCATTTGTACCAGTTACCCTACCCTCATTCCCACAGTGTCATGCTATGAGGGCCAGGTGACATCTGCACACACAGTGAGTTGCATTACAGGAGAGGAATTCTGAGCTTAGGGAACCTGCATCTTTTATAGCAGACAGTAAGCCTGCTTAAAGTTTGGGCCAGAGAGAGACATTATCTTATTATACTGGCCAGTAAACAAAACTGCCCTTTATTTTGTGGGGGGGGACACTGTGTCTCCTAAGGCTATTCATTACTTAAACTCCTTGAAAAGATAATTCAGAACAAGGCATTCAGTCCCTCTGCTCCCAAGACAAACAGAAATGCAAGAAATCCTTAGACAATTCTCTCCCAGCAGTGACTAAAGCCAGGGGCACTGAAGGAGCCCATCTTCCTGGGTTCAAACCACAGCTCTTGGGTACATTACTTAACATCTCAGTCTGTTTCCCAATCTATAATAATAATAATAGGAAGATAATAATAATAGGAATAATAATAGGAAACACTTCAAAGAGTTGCATATAAGTGATATGATACCTAACACACGTAAAGCATTTTACACAACGTCTGATACAGAATAAGCATTTAAATGTTATTATTATTTTTCCTGTTATCACCACAGCTGGGAGTATTGAAGAGAATATCCTCAGATGTCACAGAATTCCCATCACAACAGGATCCTCAAATTTCCAAACTCTAAAATAAAAAGCAACTGTAGAAAAATTGTAGAACATGCTACATGATACTACACATATTATGAAAAACCACATTTCTATTTATTCTAATATTTAAGTGTCATATACAATATATTTCTTATCAAAAAAGGAAACAACCCAATATAAGTACCATCTTGTGTAAAAATCAAACCTTATCACTTCAGGCTGTCCTCTTTCATCTCCTTTACAACTCCAACCAATACTGTCTTAGTCTCAACATGATTGAGAGAAATTCAAGTAGTGTATTTGAATTTCAGCCACATGTTTAATAAGGCCTGTCTTGGCGTCCTCACGGACAAGATGCAAAATTTGGGCTGGAAGAAAACACAGTTTGGTGGATTGGTAGGAGACCGAACAACCAAGTAAAGAACTTTGATAAATTAGAGGCAATATGGTTTATTAGTAACAGCGTGGAGTTAGAGAGATGCAGAATCAAAAATCAAGTTCAGGACTTACTAACTGTGTTACCATGATTCAAGGTTAAATATGCTAATATATGCAAGAAATCATTGGTAGTATCACATACATGGTAGATATTTCGTAGAAGTTGTTTTCCTCCCATTTCCCCCATTAATTAATTGTTGTCAACCACGGGAAATTAGGGCTTAGAGAGCTTTGTCCTCAAACCCTGTCCTCTCCACACTTTCAATCAGTTTTCTGGACGAAGATGTCAATGGCATAATTATTGTATTTGCAAATGGCACAAAGCTGGGAGAAACAGGTAACACACTATCAGTAGATGGTTGGGTTAGTATTCAAAAAGTTCTGAACAGCCTGGAAACTTGGTGTCGTTCAAAATCACAAGATCACATTAAATAGGGTTAAATATAAAATCCTCTACTTGGTTCCAGGTTCCAAAAGTTTAACTTCATAAATTACATGATAGAGAAACTCAGACTTGTGTTTTTTTTTAAAAAAAGTTGAAAATGATTCAGAGTTGAATCTGATTCAGTGTTTTTGCAAAAAGTAAACTGTGGAGGTCTTTAAATACCAGGCTACGAGGCTATGACAGTCCAATTTGTTTTCCAGATTCCAGCTTTGCTTAAATCCTAGCATTCTGTGTGCAGGGGAACGGTATCCAATACTGTTGGATCGTTGCCTATTTTAATACCCTTTACGTTTCCTGAATGGCACTTGGCATGCAGTCATTACATTCAGCTGGGGGAATTTGAAACAGAGGACTTTCAAAGGGACTCCCCTGGCGTCAGAGTCATCCTGGAGACATGGAGGGTACCTTCCTTCCCCTCGGAGGTCGAGCACCCCGACTTCACTTCTGTCATCCTCTGCTGCTGCTCGAAAGCTATTCTTACATTCTCAAAATATTAAACAATTTCATTAAAGAAATTAAATTACATCTCAATTACTGACATTTCAAAAGACTTCGTGTTAATAATATCAAATAGGAGAAAGAGAAAAGGACATACTTATAAACCAATTATCTTGACTGAATTCAATCTTACAATTTGCCTGCAATTCATAAAATGATTCCAGCTGTGTTTCTTTTGGTTTTTGTTGCCAGGAGTACTTTAGTGAATTGTCCACAAACCAATACTATGTCTTTCTTGATTCCCCTTAGGAATCTTTATAGCAAAATCTTCAGTTTTTTGTCTCTGAAACTTTAGAATGATCACATGATAAATTCAAAAGACTGTGATACTGTTGGGAGAAATACAAAGGGCAATGGGTCTGAATCTCTCCTCTGAGTTTAGAAAGTGCTGACCTCAGATTCCTGAGCCTGGAGGCAAGAGGGGCTGCCTTGCATCCCTTTCCCAACCATAAATTATTCTTTCTGGTTATCTCTTCCCGATTCCCTGATCCTTTCATCTCGCTTGCTATATCGCTGAGCAATCTTGCCCCAAAATTGCAGGCTTAGATATGCCCTGGACTCTGGGGGAAACGTTGTCTTTATCCAGGGGGACTTGGGGCATTTTATGGCAGTACTGGACTCCTTCAGCATTAACGCAGCCTAACTTCTAGTCTTTCTAGGACCTTGTCTGCCAGTAACTGGGCTTCTGCTTCCAAAAGTCCCAAGCTCCACTACTGAGTCTCCACTTGTTTCTCCTGTGGCTGAATTCCTTTCCCACAGCCTGCCCACCTCCTCCACTCCCCTTGAACTGGAACCTGTCTTTCATTTGATAGGTCATCTCTCACCCACTCCCCCAAAGAAACTGCAATCCTACCTTTGAACTCATGAAAGTGGTAAACGGTACAAGGAGGATTATAATCTGCTTCCAGCTCCCATCTGGTTCCACCCACACCACCCAGTGAATCTGTTCCTCGTTTTTTCTTAAGGTAACCACAGACTACTTAATTACGAAATTCAATAGACAATCCTTAATTCTCACTTTACTCCATCTTTTTTTCCAGTATTTAACACTGCGGAGCACTCCTCTTTCAGAATCCTCTCCCCTCCCGAAGTCGATTCAGCATCTTTCCAGCCCTCAAATATATTTTCCATTTTGCAGTTACAGCAACACCATCCTTTTAGGCACCCATAAAAAATCTGAATCTTCCAAGAATTCTTTCCATCCACTTTATCCCCATATTCATCTGTCACAAATCCTGTTGATTCTACGTCCTAAGAGCCTACCCCTTCTCTCAACCGTCTCCACATTGCCTTAGTTCGGTTCTCAACAAGTCTCAGGCCTTTGCAAGAGCCTCCTTCCAGACTCTTCCCCACCACTCCGTCTTCCAACTCATTGTCAGGGAGAGCTTTCTGAGTCACAGGTCATGCCAGGGGCAGATCCAGGCTTTGTGGAGCCTGAAGGCGATCCCATTTAGAAGGTCCTCTATAAAACACTCTATAAAATAAAAGATTTATTCTTCAAATTTTGCAAAAACCTGTGTCCATTGACACATTGCTTGGGATCTTCCCAAGGTCCTGGAAAGACCTATGCAAACGAGGGGCCCTGGGGCTTTTTTTTTTAACTTTTTATTTTATATTGGAGTATAGCCAATTAACAATGTTGTGATAGTTTCAGGTGCACAGCAAAGCCATACAGATACATGTATCCATTCTCCCCCAAACTCCCCTCCCATCCAGGCTGCCACATAACATTGAGCAGAGTTCCCTCTGCTATATAGTAGGTCCTTGTTGGTTATCCGTTTTAAATATAGCAGCGTGTACCTGTCGGTCCCAAACTCCCTAACTATCCCTTCCCTTCCCCCATCCCCCCTGGTAACCATAAGTTCTTTCTCTAAGTCTGTGAGTCTGTTCCTGTTTTGTAAATAAGTTCATTTGTATCATTTCTTTTTAGATTCTGCATATAAGTGATATCACATAGTCCAAAAGGATACATGTACCCCAATGTTCATTGCAGCTCTATTTACAATAGCCAAGACATGGAAGCAACCTAAATGTCCATCAACAGAAGAATGAATAAAGAAGATGTGGTACACATATACAATGGAATATTAGCCATTAAAAAGAATGAAATAATGCCAATTGCAGCAACATAGATGGACCTAGAGATTGTCAGACTGAGTGAAGTAAGAGGGGCCCTGGAGCTTTAACATCACCAGTTTCATGGTTAACGTATGTCTAACAAATGCTAATCCTGTGATGAAAACATTCAGTGGCTCCCCACCAGCTGGGCGATGATGATATTCAAAGTATTTTATGAACACCTATCTGGTTATCACTGCAGTCATATACCTTTTCACTTCCCCTGACATATCTGTACACTGATCCCCTAAAAGTAGTTTTCATTCTACAAATCAAGAAGCATTTTTCTCTCTTAATACCCTTTTATAAGCTGTTCCTATATCTGTAATGTTTTTCCTTCTTCCAACCAAATCCTATGAACCTTTTAAGGAACAGGCAACTTTTACCTTATTTGCCTCATCTGTGAGGTCTTTCCAGTATGATTTTGTCAGTTCCTTCCCCCGGGCTCATAAAAGTTTGCACGTTTACCTATATTCTAACACAACACATTGTATTGCAATTGTTAGATTTTGTTTCCATCACTGGATTGTGAGGAAGAGGCCATGTTTTATTCATCTTATATTCATAACACTTAGTATAGTGGCTGTCCCATAGAAGGCGCTTAATTAATGCTAAATGAGCATGTAAGGAAATAAACGACTCTAGGTCTGAAGCCTCTTGCTTCAAAACTTGTGTCATGATACTCTGTTCAGTTTACTTATGACGCTTTTCTGCACCATCCTGGCAGAGACCAACTTCCAGGACTGCTACCTGCTGCTTGTCATTATACACCTTGAATAACTTTATCTGTCTGGCTGGATTTCCTGCTACCAACTGTTGAATCCATCTTTCCATTCCCCCAAGCACATGCTCCAGCCTGATGAAGATAGCTTTTTAAGTGTGTGTCTCAGACATTGTACTATATGCTAGTTTCTAGTTCTTTTTTTGCGGTACGCGGGCCTCTCACTGTCGTGGCCTCTCCCGTTGTGGAGCACAGGCTCCGGACGCACAGGCTCAGCGGCCATGGCTCACGGGCCCAGCCACTCCGCGGCATGTAGGATCTTCCCGGACCGGGGCACGAACCCGTGTCCCCTGCATCGGCAGGCGGACTCTCAACCACTGCGCCACCAGGGAAGCCCCCTAGTTTCTAGTTCTTATCCACTCATTATCTCCAGCAAATAATGTCACAACAAAAGAGAGAGAGCTGATGACTTGAACAACTACCACGATAACTTGTGGTTATCTGTAACTATAACAGAAACAAGTGTAACTGGAATAAGGGGAAAGACGCCATCCTGCCTGGAATATATATATCCTGCACTCTAGAACGGTTTTCTAGTAAGAAAAGATGGAGGAGAATCACCTCTACTTCTTGTCCATTTGCTTTCCCATCAACTAGGCTATTTCACTGGCCTCTTCTTTCATGCTTGGTCAAGGAAATTGAGCTGCATGATCTACTGATTGAGACTGAGTCTCCCACAGCTTGCCCCTTGGAACTAGCTATATTTATATATACACATTTGAAAAAAATTACCCTTTGACCTGTATAATGATAATGAGCACACAAGGAATATAAAATTGGTATTCTAAAGAATATGACAGCTTGACCTGCCTGGGGCTTTCAGGATGCTGTCTTCAGGCATTTGGAATCTCCATACAGCCTCTTATGAGCTGTGTTAATACGTGTCCAACTTCTTGGAAAAGTTATTTCACCTCTCTAAGCCCGTTTATTCATCTGAGGATAAACTTGAGAGTAAATGAGATGCATGTAAAGCACTTGGCTAAACACACACACACACACACACACACACACACACACTACTGCTTTATAGGTTAACTTAAATGCCTATCAAATAAATATCTTTATTCTGACTGCAGTTGAATACATTTGCACAACTAAAATGTAGTGCTATGGATTTTAGCTGCAAAATGTATGTATGTGAAGCCCAAATATACTAGTGTAGGAAAGGACTAGTATAAATCCTAGAGAAAAAATATGAGATAAAATATGAGATAAAAAGAAATTTGTATTGATCATCAATATAAAACAGCCACTAGCATTATTTTACCTGATTATAATTGTTGAACTACTGTATTTGTTTATGAACATCTACTCAGAAAATATTCAGCATTGCATGTGGGCTCTGCAAGCATCATGGAATCCTCATGTTACATGAGTAGTAGGGTCCTATGATTGAACAATGATGTTCAAGGTGGGGTGACATCCCTGATTTTCACTGTCTTTTTTCATTCTTTATGTTTCTCTCTGTAAATTTAACTAAGATGCAATTTATAGACCTTTTGGTATTTTCCTTGCTCTGTACAAGGGTTTTTTAAAGTAACAGTGATCAGTTGTATATTCCTGTTAATTGACACACATTTTGCATCCAGCTGGTAAGATCTGGTTCTTTTGCTTTGAAAGCTGAAACAAAGCAAACATATCCACAACCGATTCTATACAGGTTTTCCCACTACTTTTCTAACCACACCAACTGTGAGTGGTATCAAGCTTTCCCAGGAGAAGATCTGCTCCTCGAAGAGGCTCTTGTGAAGCAATCCTGCCTGTAGAGACCCCAGAGTACACAAGTCAGCCATGAAGAGCGTTTTGAGATTGCCCTGGAGTTCATGACGAGAGGAAAGATTTCACTGCTCAGGGATAGATGCTCCCAAAGGTGCAAGTTAAACACAAGCCCAAACCTATACATAGTAGGCTACAAATTATTTTGAAGGATTTGCTTGAACATTTTGAAGAAAAAATCCTAGAATACTTGCAAAATAATGAAATGCAAACTGTGTAAAATTCATTTGCTTTAAAATGAAACCTTTTACTGGCAAAGGATACCCGATGGCTTAGGGACACTATCTTGCCCTTAAAATTTATCCCATAGTAGGTTAGCTGCCTTAAAATTTTTATGGAATAGAGCAGAGAATATAATATACTTCAGAGTTCCAATGCAAGATGTTTGGATTTCACCCTTCTGTATTTTTTTTCATAAGTCCCTGAGAGAATATTCATCAGATTTCAATCATCAAATATTTATTAAGAATGTATCTTTTCTATAAACTGATATAGTTCATGATATATTTTAAAATTTAAAAAACAAGATGCAAAAGAATGTATAGAGTATGTTACTTTTTGTGTAATAAAAATATTTAAATAAAGAATATATATGATAAGAATACATTAAATTTTTGCCAAAGAGAAATACAGGAAATATAAACCAGAAACTAATAATTTTGAAGACCTGTAATGAGGATGGAAGACAGGAGGTGTCAGAAAAGGGGATGGGAGTGAGATTTCACTAAATATACCTTTTTATATTATTTTGAATTTTTAATTAACTAAACATTTTATACATTCAAAAAATAAATTCAATCAAAAAGGATGAAAAAAGTACATGCTATACTAGATAGAAACAAAAACAAAGGAGACTAAAATTATATCAAATTGAGTTTAAATAATAAAATAAAATAAGCTCACAGAGGAAAGAATCAACTCAAGTAAATTTTGAACATAGTGTTCTGACCATAAACTTTTATACAATATATTCTAAACACAAAGAACTGCAAAGTAACCTATGCTTTACTTAGTGGGCTCATCGTTAGAGTACTATTGGTATTATAATTTTTCTAATTGCTTTATGTATATTTTAGGATAAAATAAATAAGGAAATCCATTAATGTTATTAGGAATACAGATTTTCACTGTAAGGGGAAAAAAATATAAACTAAAGGATGGTAAAGAAAATGATACTCTGGTGTTACATTTGAATTGGAAATATCAGAAGGACATTTTTTACCTACTTCCACTGAAATGGCATAGAATAGTGTTTCGCAGAGTGAGCTCCATGGCCTCCCTACATTGCAATCATATATGGTATTTTGGAAGTACAGATTCCTAGGTCCCTTGACAGACTTACTTAATCAGAACCTCTGGGAGTAGGATCTACAAATATAAACTTTTAATTAAATATGTTATATTGAGACAATTGTACATTCACATGCAGTTGTAAGAAATAATAGAGATCCCATGTACCCTTTATCCAGTTTCCCTCAATGGTAACATTTTGCAAAACTGTAGTACATTATCACAACCAGGACATTGACATTGATACAGTAAAAATTGTTTAGAATATTTACATCACTTCCAGGATCCCACATGGCCACACCCACTCCCCTTCTCTCCCTTTCCCTCCACTCTCAGCTCTACCCATTTCTTAACCAGTAGGGAAGTCCCTGGACTTATAGATTCTTTTTTTCAGGAGCTTTTGAATTACAAATCCAATTTCTTCAATAGTTATAGGGCTATTCAAATTATCTATTTCATATTAGGTATTATGGTAGTTTGCACTTTCAAGGAATTAGTCCATTTCATGTAAATTGTTAAGTTTATATGTGTCGTGTTTCTTTGTGGTATTCTCTTGTTATCTTTTTGATAACTTTCAGAGTCTGTAGTGATACCCACTGTTTCATTCCTGATATTAGTAATCTGAGTTTTCTTTCTGTTTTTTTTTTCAAACTTGCTAGAGATTTTTCTTTTATTGATCTTTCAGAGAATGAGAATTTTGTTTCATTGATTTTCTCTATTGTTTTCTGTTTTCAATTCACTGATTTTTTTGCTCCTACGTTTGTTACTTCCTTCTTTCTATCTGCTTTGAATTTATTTTGTTTTTCTTTTCTAAGTTCTTAAACTGGGAGCTAGATTATTCGTTTCCACTTATAAGAAGTGGCTAGAATAGTCAAATTCATAGAGACAGAAAGTAAAATAGTGGTTTTCAGGGGCTGGGTTGGGACAAAATGAGGAATTAGTGTCTAATGGATCTAGCATTTCAGTTTAGAATGGGGTAAAAGTTCTGGAGATAACTAGTGGTGATGGTTTCACAACAGCACAAATGTACTTAATGCACTGAACTCACAATGGTAAACTCACAAATGGTTACAATGGTCAATTTTATGTTATGTATATTTTAAGACAATAAAAAAGATCTCAACATGAAGAAATAAGCAGAAAAAAATTTTTTGCAAGACAATGGGCCTGGATTATTACAAAAAAGCAGTGTCACGAAAAATATGAAAAGCTGGAGGGATTGTTCTAGAGACTTAGCTAGATTAGTGTCACAACAACTAAATCCATGGGTGAACTTGCATTGAATCTAGATTTCCTTTTAAAAAGCTATGAAGGATAGGGAAGACATATGGGAACATATGTATATGTATAACTGATTCACTTTGTTATAAAGCAGAAACTAACACACCATTGTAAAGCAATTATACCCCAATAAAGATGTTAAAAAAAAAATAGTGTTGGGAAAACTGGACAGCTACGTGCAAAAGAATGAAACTAGACCACTTTCTTACACCATATACAAAAATAACTTAAAAAAAAAAGCTATGAAGGATAATTGGGTGATAATCAGGGACGTTAGAAAATGGGCTGTATATTAGAATACAAAGAATTATTGTCAACTTTGTGATAATGGTACTGTGGTTATGAAGGAGAATGTCCTTCTCAGGAAATGTATGCTGAGGTATTTATGACTTGTGGTGTGATATCTACAACTTACTTTTAAATATTTCAGCAAAATATCAATATACATAGAGAGAGAGGGAATGTGGTAACATGTTAACAATTGGATAAATCTAGGTGAAGGGTACATGGGTAGCCATTGAACCATTTGTTCAACTGTTGGGAAAGCTTGACATTTTTCAAAATTAACAGTTTGAGTTGGGAGTACCATCTTCAGACTTCTGTTCATTATGGCAGATGGGGCAGGAACAGGAAGCCGTCGTGTCCCTTTTCTGAACATGTAAAAATTCTAGATAAAAAATTCTTTTCCTTAATACCTGGCTACGCTTGAAAGCAAGAAAAAGAAAGCTCATCTTCCAGAAATAACAGAACTTATAGGCAAAGTGTTAAATAGAAGCTGAACTGAACAGCTCAGGGACATCCAAACCAGGAAGAGATGTTGGGGGCTGGAGGGGGTGAGTCCTAGACCCCCGCAAATGGGGCAGCTGGATTTACCTTCTGGGACCCAAGAAAGACTCTCCATATGTGGAAATGAAACAAAACAAAACGACCTCAACCTCACAGAATCAGCACAGTTGCCAGCTGTCTGCTCTGAGATATGAGTGGAGGAAGGGGGAGAAATCAGAAACCCAGCCCAGCCCTATGAGTGGACGTAAGCCAGGTCCCCACCAGCCCAGAATCCATCAAATCCCAGCAAAAGTGCCTGGGAATGAGGCCCACAGGAGCACCTCCACCATCCAACACAAGAAGACAAGCCAGACTGGGGCCCAAATGAGGGAATTTACTGCTACTTTATTTGGCTCTGCTTAAAAAAAAATTCTCAGCTCTCAGCTGAAGGTCCCTGGAATTTCCCTAGCCTCTTTGTAGGAACTGGAGGGGAGAAAACACTTAAAGGTGGTTATAGCCTCTCCTCCCTAACTTAACCTTTAAAAATATATTTTAAGCCTAAGCATCTGATTTTTCTGCATGGCCTTAAATTGCCTGATTATTAAACAGTTAGTTTTATTTGGAGGAGGTGATATCATTTTGTTATTTATTTGTAAGTAAAAGGACATGGGTTGTTTTCCATTAATGGAGATCTCTGGATACTTCAATCCTTTGTGGAGATGCACTCTCTCCTCCTGCTTTGGTTAGGAATTTTTAAAAGTGACTTCTTACCAGAGATCTTTCTGTCTTCTCTTCTGATGATTTATTGAGGAAGTTATTCCTCCAGTTCAAAAACCTTTCCTTATCTCTAAGCATTTTCCTCTCACTGCTCTATAATCTACTAAGTGCTGCTCGTGGCTTCTAACATCTGACAGCTTACAAGAATAAAGGACACTTATGCACATATTCCCATTTAAAAGAGCACTGCTTCTTGGGTTTTTTTTTTAAAGCACTATATATTGGCCTGATTGAAATTCCATTTTGGGTGTGAAAGAATGTAGATGGATTTCAGGGAGCAATCAATCACGATGGTAACTGTATTTGGCTTTTTTCTATTCTTTCTTTAATCATGGCTCATCTTACAGCCTATGTGGCCTCCTCTCAAGACCTATATTCTCTTCTCAGGTCAGTCTAAATCACTCCCCTTCTTCTAGAACCTGCACAATGCTAGGTGCTCGCTGGCAAGTTTGTTCTCTTGCTGAGCAATTATAATTGTCTAATTATCAGGGAACACTTTTTTGGAAGTGATCTGAAAACTGCTCTTCTGTAATTTCCATCAGTCAGTCCTAACTCTGCCCTCCAGAGATACAGCTGAGTCTTGTGGTTTGTGGATTTGTATCTGCAAATTCACCCCAAAATCAGTAGCCCCAACAGTACTGTGGTCATTTGTGTACATGTACACAGTGACACAAAATTTGAGTAAAAACATGCACATTCCCAGTTGAGACCAAACAAGGAGATGCTCTGTCTTCTTGTTCCAGCTCTCGTGTTATATACAAGTATCCTTCTGTGGTCTACTAAGACCACATTTTTTTTTTTTTTGCATTTTTGTATTTTGTTGATGATTTCACTATTTTAAATGACCCCGAATCATAGTGCTGTCTAGTATTCCTAAACACAAGAGAGCTATGATATGCCTTACAGAGAAATTACATGTGTTAGAGAAGCTTTGTTCAGGAATGAATTATAATGGTATTGGCCATGAGTTCAATGGTAATGAACCAACTATATATTAAATAAATAAGGTGTTTAAAAAAAGACACATATAAAACAAGGTTATGTATTAATGGGTTGGCAAAAATGTGACCAGCGGCTCACAGGACCCTAACTCCGTATTTCCCCTAGAAGCCACAGAATATTCATTAATTTAGTGTTCTTGGCAACTTTATAAAGCTTATTATAATTATTGTGAGTAAAAGGAATCAACTGCACTTATTGATGCTAACACATAGTTCACCTTTAATGAAAGAAAACAAACAGGCTCATATGAGTTTCACTTTTTTAGAGATAGGATAGAAGGGGAAAGGAATAGATATTAATGAGGAGGAGTGGGGAAAATTATAGTTGGAAGTCGTCTTTGAATTCTCCCAAGTTCTTATTAGAAATACCAAGGATCTCTCTCAGGCAGAGGAGAGTCAAAGAACAATTAGCCTAAGAGCATTCCAAAAATAACTGTCATAACAATCACCTCATTTGTGGTGTACTTTACATTTTATGAAGTATTTCCAGGGGCATTATTTCATTTGCTTTGCATTTACAACTCACACCGTGAGATAAGGACTGGCATCATACCTATTCCCAAATGAGGAATTTAGAGCCTTAAAAAGGAAGCAACTTGGTCAGGCTTCATAGCCTATCAATGGCATCACTTGGAGTTGCACCAGACCCTTTGATGCAACTTGCTCTTCCTAGAAAGAGGTATGACTTGTTCATTGGCAAAGGAAAATTAAGCTTGCAGTTTGGAGTACATCTGCACATCAGTATGTAGTACAGCCAAACCACCATTTAGTGCTGAAGATACATGTCAGAAAATGGAAAGGTCAAGAGAATCAGTGGAGAACTTACAGAGGAACAGTCCCAGCATCGTTTTTATTGCCTGTACCCATAGCATGTAATCGCTCCTCAACCAGGGGGTTATTGGCTCATGTTTAGATATCTCTGTAGGCCTTAGACTTACTCTAATGGTGAATCTAGGTAGGCTTAGGGAGTCAAGGTACCTAAGTAGACTCGAGGGCGCGTTGACCTGGTCAATGATTGCCTACAACCAGTAAAATTTGGATTTGAACTTCCAGTCCCTACTTTCCCTTTAAAGTAATGCCATTTTTATTCATCCTTTGGAAACAATCAAATTACTTGCTATGAATTAAGGGATGATAATAAGAAAATAGCTGTTAATGGAAAACAAGAGAACCCCTGTGGAATAAACGAAACAAAAAAGATGAGCTAGTACTCGTCAGACTGAGGAAGACGAAGTATGACAGCCTCTGCTCACTAGCTGCTCCATTGGCTACTCAGGCCTAAAGTGAGTGGCTCTAAAGAGATAAGGCTATACTGGACTAGAGATTTTAAAGGCCTAAAGTTCAGCCTGCCTAGTGATCTGGGGCTCAGAATAGCCCTGTACACACACACACACACACACACACACACACACACACACACACACCCCTTCAGAGAAGTACCTTCCAAATTCTGGAGAATGCACTGGGTGCTTTGCAAAAGTATCCTCCTGGACACGGTTTTTGCTTACCTAGGTGGGGAGAGGAGGAAGGAAAATGTAAAAAAAAAAAAAAATGACTGCAAATCTGTCCCCAAGTCACATGCATAACAGATCACATTGTCCACATTTTCCTTTTTTCTGGGAACAGAGTGGATACAGAGAAAGTTGGACAGACAAGTAAAACCTCTCACTATATAACTTTCCATTGAGAGTTGCAGACTCACGAGGCCATCAGAGCACCCACACCACTTAGATATTTTCCTGGACTGAGAATTCTCATTCAGTGGAGCTAGGACTCAGACACATGAGAAGGGAAAGACTTCAAAGCCCCATGATAATATTTTTAAAAGAAATATTAAGGGTTAGTAAAGTTGAGAAGAAGAGGACCCAGGCCTCCGACACATTTACTATGTCCTAATGATTGAGAAAGAATAAAATATGTACTCTGTTCAGAATTAAATACTAGTTTACAGAGCAGGCAAGTGGGAAAGCTCTACCGCTCTATTCTCTTGGTCTTCCCTGGGCAGATGAGGATGGAGACAGCCAACCTGCTACACAGAAAACATTTGCTGCTGATGCTGCTATTATTATTATAATTATTATTAACAACCTATTTCCTTCACCCTGGAAAAATGTATTGATCTATTCACCTGATCAAACCGTTTGAATGTCCAAAAGCCATTAGGAAATAATTAAGGGGGGAAAATGCCACCTCGCATTTCCAGTGCATTCCTAAATGTAAATAAGAGAGTTTTGGTTTGTGTTTTATGTAGACACGAGACTGGGATTCCAAGTCTGCCCCCTCATGAGAGAGAAAAGAGGAGGAGGGAGGGTGAGTGGCAGGTCACTCATTTTTGCCTTTCTGACAGAATGTGACATTTATCCTTACCATTCTGTCAGATGCCTGAAATTCTCATGTCTTTACAAAATATTTTTCTATTTAGTTGAATCAAGGAGCACAACGACAATACGTCTTCCCTCTGTGACTGCCTTTCACAGCCTCTGCCTTCACGAGACTTAGATGAGGTTTGGGTGATTCATGGCACTTAAACTTCTCCAGAGCACTTTTTCAATTGGAAAATTCTCCTAAACTGAATGCACCATCAGCACGGCTGTCCATGCATAAAAGAACGAGAAGCAAAACAATGAGCACCATTCTTTAAAACCTACGCTTAACCCAAGAAAAACAGTTGTATCACAAAATGTTAAAAGACCTTATTTTTCAGTTTCCAGGAATCTTTCATGGAGAACGTGGCCTATCTTTGTCTCAGAGCCCCTTATTCTAGGCTTTCTAAATTACAAATAAAAGAAATAGTTTATAGTCAGTTTAGCTTATTTTCAAGTTATTAACATGATGAATAGCAACTTAAGTAATGCCACCACCTGTTTTATTTATGGAGAACTTCTCACCCCTCCACCATATTAATTCTTTTCTTCATTCTTTGGGAAAATACTTCGAAATATTTTTGTATTTTAAGTGGCTTTCTCATTATTATTCTTATTTTTTATTTATTAAATAAGAAGGTACGGTTTTGAATGTGTTCATGTAGAGGATAGTCTATTGCAAAAATGTTAGTTATGCTGATAAACACAAAATCTTACCTGGAACTTCAAAGTAAAATACTTACCTATATTTCTGACCCAAAGGTACGCACTGGATAATGGAACGAGCGCCCCAGTAGGAGTTAAGAGGTGCAGGCTTTAGTTACACTCAATTCTGACTCAGTTTCCCCAAATGTAAAACTGGGACCACAGAAGTTTCCCATCGCAATGTCAGAGCTATTTATTCTTTCACTTAACACGTATTTATAGAGCAAAACTATACATCAGGAAAAGCAATGCAGGGCACTGTTTAAGAGACTGTGTAGGCTTGAATCCCAGCTCCACCACTGATGAGTTACAAACATGAGTACATTTCTCATCTATAAAATGGTACTCACCTCCTAGGTTTACTGTGAGGATTAAATAAATAAAACATATTAATCTGTTCCTGGCACCCACAGTAAACACTCAACAAGTGTTAGGCATTATCCATATTATTTTTAGTGGTTACTAGAGATGCAAAGATGAAAATTCACAGCCTCTGTCCTCAGGAAGCTTCCAATCTAGTGTGGGGAGGTTATGGGAACAGAGAAAATCAATCCCATAATTCTTACAATAGAAAGCCACACAGGAACGGAGCAGAGGTGAATTCTCTTGCCAGGATCAGCTGGAAAGACTGAATCTACTTTGTTCTTGCAAAGTTATATTTGAATCCACAGTTAAACAGGTACTGTTACTTTGGGTCTTCTTGAAAAACTGAACATTTTTCCTACCAATAAAAATGTTAGAAAAGTCTGTAATAGGAGTTGAAATCATAAGACACAATGTATAAGTTAGAACTGTTCTTACTATATTAGAAATGCAATTCAAATCAAATTCACTTAAGCAAAAAGAGAATTCATTGCCTCATGTAATGGAGAAATCAGAGTTCAGCTGGCTTAACAAGGTCAATTTCTCTCTCTCTCTCTCTCTCTCTCTCTTTCCCTCTCTCTTTATTCTGTGTGTGCTCGATTGTCAGGCCTGTTCTCCCCCTCACTGGTGCCAGGAATGTCCACCACTATCCCCATTGAGCAGCGCCAGCATGAACAGACCTCCTCTTCACCACTAGCTCCAGCAAAAGTCCCAGTGTGACTCTCATTGGCCCACCTTGGGCCTCAAATCCATCCCTGAACCCTTAGGTAGATGGAATACTCTGACTGACTAGGTTTTAGCCACATATCCGCCTTTGGAGCCCCTCAGAACCACATTAAGTGAGAATAGGGGAAGGGAGGCATTCCCAAAAGGATAAAGGATGGCGAGTTCTGTAATCAGAAGGAAGGTTCAAGACCCAGCTGTAACTTTAATAGCTGTGTAAGAAGCTTTGGAAAGTACCAGAACCTTCCTGAATTTTAGCTCCAACATCCGAAAAGGATGAGTATTGGACTAAATTACTTCTTTTACCATGGTACCATTAGAGTTCTTTAATTCTACTGCCCTACTTTTCTAAGAAAATGACTAGTATAGGGTGTGTTGAAGGACATTTAATTCTTAGAAATAAATTATTCTGTAAGAGGCAGTTTTTATAAATTTCCCAAAATGGAGCCCTGGCACGGAAGAGTAAAGATGAAATGGAGTCAGATTTAGGTCACAGGGCCCAACCTCCTGTTGGGGATCTTAAACACTAGTAAAATGTGACTCAATTCATGTTACATTACTCCTTCCTTTAAGGATCCACCCCCAAACAACAAACGTCATTGTAATAATTATTTGATGAACTTTCACAGGTTTTCCCTCCGGAAGTGGGATAAATCTGGTTTGGGTATTTATCAATCTCATTTCACAAAAAGAGAAACTGCGATAGAGTTAAGTTGTACACTAAAGTGATGTAAAAAGCCTCATGAGTTAATGGAGCCAAAGATAATCCAAAAAACTACCAACTGATTACATCCCAGCAAAAGTGATTAGGTGGGATAGCACAAAAGATCAGACTATCACATCAGACTCACACAAAAGAAATATCTAGCCCACAGTATCAAACTTCACTAATAACAAGGATATAAGTAAGACTGAGGTAAAGCAGGTTCAGCCCTATCACTTCAGCTCCCCAGGTTATAGTTTTTGCCATGTTGAATGCACTCTGGGCCCAGATCTACCAGGTGATATCACTAAGTGATGTGTATGATCCAGTCACTTGCACAGAAGGGGCCATTTTGATCATGAAGCATTTCTATGTTGTCCTCAGTTAGTTACATTGTTTACGTGACATTTTCCAGAAACCATTCCCATAATCCATAGATTCTAGGTTGGTTTACCATAAGGCATCCCAGACAACCAAGTTCATTCTGCTAAAAGCATTTCACAGTGAAGGACTCTCCTGCTAGCAGATACCATTATTTTGTTTGGAAGAAGTCTACCATTACTAGACCGAGTCACCTTATTTTTTCCCCAGGCCATCTCCCCCTTATTTTGAGAGGATGGATTCCAGACTTGCTGCCTAACCATTTATTTGCTCACTAGTAAATCTTAGCACATAGGAACTCAACAGTATTGAAATGAAAGGCTAATGTAGTCCCTACCCCTTACCACTGAAGCTGATTTGAGAAGTTGGAAAGTTTATCATTTCAATGGCCATTTAAATGATTCCATCTTGACTAATTTAATCCAAGACTTCCTAAACCACACTGAAATCAACCTGAATGTAGTCAATTCTATGTAGTATTCCAGCTTTCAGGAAGCTCTCCAGATTGTGACCCACCTTGGATTAGTCTTAATTTTGGTAGAGGGTGTTCATATCCTTAGAAAAAGCTTGCCTTATGTATACTCAGGACAGCCTGTTATTTACATGGTATAAGCAAAAGGGCAGGAGAAAGTCTCCTGACCCCAAAACATCCTTGCCTGTCAAAACAAAGTGCTTGGTAATCTACTTTCTACTTTGAGGGGATTTCTTCCTTTGGGTTAAGCGTTGGCCTTTCTAAGCAATCATCTTTAAAATATCTCAGAAGATTAGAGATTGGGTCATTTATCCCTAGAATAAACAATGAACCACAGCACCATCTTTAGAAACCAGACATGTCCTGGAGCTGCCTGAGAATATGAGGTGTCCATAGTACTTAAAAAGAGGAGTTGGGGGAGGAAGGATAATAAAGAGGAGGAAAGGGGGAACGGCCTGGCAGTCCAGTGTTTAGGGCTCTGCGCTTTCACCACTGATGGCGTGGGTTCGATCCCTAGTCGGGGAACTAAGGTTCCACAAGCGGTGGCGCAGCAAGGAAAAAAAAAAAGGGAGCAAAGGGAATATGAAGGGAAAATGGCAAATTCTGAAGGGAAATTTTAAATCAGTTTTCTTTATGTAAGTTACCATCACCTATAGATCTCTCCCTGGTGCAAAATATGTTAGCTCGGGCATGGGCAACCTTTTCTGCTTTAGTTAGATATATCAAGAGCCTAATACAAGATTGACTAACTATCTTTTTCTAGATTTTTTTCAATTTCATTACTATTTAGACCACATATTTATTTTAGTGGGTAGGTAGTTGCTTTATCTTTCAAATTGCTCATAGCTTGTGGCTCACAGATAAGGTAATATTCAACTTCTGGCAAAAATCTCGCCACCATTTTATTTTACTTGCCCTGGACTGTTTGGCTTGAACAGGCCTGTGGAGGATCCTTTCACCTTAGAAGAGTTTCCTACTTTTCCCCCTCTGACAGTAGACAGAGCTTAAGACTATTCCCAAGAGAATTAACATCATAATATGTTTGGCATTTTTAGAATAATCAGGGGGAAAAGTGACAGCTGATTTCTGTAAGATGCCACAATCAAGACATCCAGATATTTGAAAGTAACCACTTCCTGAATTACCCATGAAAACTTCTTACTTGGGAGTGAAGCTATGGACAAAGTAGCTATGGAAGTCTGGCTGTTTGTGCCCAGGTTCCCACTGTGAAACAGGGATAATGATACTTAGGTACTAGAGCGGTACCGGCACACCTCGCTTTATTGTGCTTCACAGATTTTGCCTTTTTCACAAACTGAAGGTTTGTAGCAGCCCTGCATTGTCAGATGATGTTTAGCATTATTTTAGCAAGAAGGTATTTTTAAATTAAGGTATGTACATTGTTATTTTAGACATAGTGCACACTTAATAGACTAGTGTAAGCATAACTTTTATATGCACTGGGAAACCGAAAAGAATTCATGTGACTCAATTTATTGAGGTGGTCTGGAACTGAACCTGCAATATCTCCAAGGTATGCCTGGACTGAGAAGCCAAAGTGATAATAGATGTAAATAAAGTCCCATGAAAATGTAGTTTGTTGTCCAATTACTGAAATTCAACAAATATAAGTGAGTGTCTACTATCTGTCTGGCACTATGCTAGGCACGGGGGGTTCTGTGATGAACAGGACACAGTCCCTCCTTTAATGAGCTTACAGTCTAACAAAGGAAATCAACAAAGGACTGCAGTGGAATGAGAGCTGTTGGGAGGGAATTGGATGGGATTCTAAGGGGCAGTTGTATACATGGACAATTAACCTGGCCTTGATGAGACAAGGCCGGTGCAGAGTAAAAGAGCTCTGAGGACTGGGGTGGAAGGGGAAATGGGCGTTACAGACAGAGGGCGGACATGCAACATCCTGAGACAAGAAAGAGCTGGGCATCTTAGGAGGCTTGCAAGTGTGCTGGAGGGGAGCTCGGAGGGGTGAGACAGAAAGCTGGCAGGGCCGCGTCCTGATGAGCCTTTGTGCCCCTTTCATGAGTGACCACTTGAGAGTGTCTTCTGATATAACCTGAAGGGCTCTAAAGAAAAATTTTAAAGGATGACATAGAGAGAAGCAAGATTTATAGATCTGAGAAATACTAAGGAGACAGAAAAGACTTGCACATTCAACAAATATTTATTGAAATTTTTAAATTAAAATGATGAAACTGAGGGCTTCCCTGGTGGCACAGTGGTTGAGAGTCCGGACCCGTATGCAGGGGATACGGGTTCGTGCCCCGGTCCGGGAAGATCCCACATGCAGCGGAGCGGCTGGGCCCGTGAGCCATGGCCGCTGAGCCTGCGCGTCCGGAGCCTGTGCTCCGCAGTGGGAGAGGCCGCAATGGTGAGAGGCCCGCGTACCGCAAAAAAAAAAAAAAAAAAAGAAAGAAATATACTTTGATCATTGCAAAGGCTGTTCTTTACTAGTTGGTTGATTGTAAGCAGCTTCCGTTTTCCCAAGATGGTCCTCTTTGGAGCGCTAAAGACAAAGTGGGTTTGAAAAGCATAGATTAAAATAAGTATAGGAACCCCATGCAGACAAGGCTACCCACAGACATCAGGTAGAGAATGGGAGGGAGCCACAAACCAAGTGAGCTCAATTTCATTTTATTTTTTTACTCTTACAAATTATATCACCATGAAAGCTTTTTGTTTATTTGCTTAAGACTCTATTTTCAGGTTCTATCATTAACACAGTTTTTATGTGTTACATCTATTATAAAAAGATTATAAGGTTACTTATAATATCGAAATCTTGTATAATTGGAGACAAGTGCAAAATGATGAATGACTGAAGTAAAGCTGGGACTGTAAGACTGACATGTGGATAGGAATTCAACAAACGAGCATTTACTGGCCCAGAGAGGAGCCGTGGTTATGAAGGGAAGGAGACAGAGCTAGGAATTAGGGAGGATATTTTAAATAACTTGATACCTGAGCATATTTGGGAGCTGCAAGGCAAGTGTCAATTAAAAGGGAGTGATTAGAAATACAGAAGTGAGGGAGAATGGTCCAGGGGGTTACAGGAGGGAGGATATACTCAGAAAACCTTCCCACCTAGGAGAATGGATAGAATCAGAGAACATCCTGGCACTGCTTAGAGTGTGGTCCTCCAGGCTAACACTTCCGACCCAAGGCTCATAGCACCCTGGAGTTATTTCAGAGGGTTCAGGAATCCAGAGGTGAGCCAATCATTATAAGCTGATGGAATAAATACCTTCTCCCACCTGTACCATTTTTTTTTAAGTACGTAGATATTGTTGTGAATACTTAAATACAAATTCACTTAAAAGTACAGTGAATTGATTTAAAAATATCATGTGGCTGTTCCTTGTATATATATTTATATATTAAAAGGAGTCCTTATTACTCTGAAAGATTGGAAGTTTCTGTCTAGATAATGTGGAACTGTTGGTGATTCCTGAGACAGGCCGTGATGTGACGACAGCATAGTGTTTTGGAAGATTCATCTGTCAGTAGTGGATCAGATGAATTGAAATGGAGAGAGAATAGAGACGGGACAGTTTCATATGAGCCAATCCTAAAAGCCCTGAGCAACTTTTCTCAAGCATCTCACAAGGCCACACGTTGCCTAGACAAATAGTCTTTTCCTAAAATTTCCTCTCTGTTTCTGAAAGAAAACAATGCTCTCAAGTATCCAACAACATTTAAAATAGCAAGCTTAGCTTTTGGGTTTTTTTTTAATGTCTTCTCTTTTTCTGACCATACAATTGCTCCAGTATCAGGACAAAGGGATCTGCATCTCACTATGGTCACAGCGATGCTTTGTCCTCCCTAAAGTGTGTGTCAGTCTTAACTTTCTAGCACTCTGCTGGGAAAGCAGCCAACGGCTGGCTCAGACTACGGCACTTGTGGCCCCCTAGTGGGGCGACAGTAGTTTCAAGTAGAAATCAGATTGGCTGAGAACAAATGCAAACAAAATAATACACCACGAGAATGTCTTGAGATATAATGAAATCTTTTCGATAAAAATCCCATCATGCAAAAAATATACAGACGACAACAAAAAATTGAAGCTCAGACAATGAGACAATACAGAGAAACTGAACTCGGAGACAGTAGGAAATAAAATTTAAATAAAATAAAAGAATAAATAAAGATTAGAAGAGCAACATGAAAGTGGTTATCGAGTCTAAACATAGCTGAGAAAACCGCCGTCATCATGAGGGGATTGGGGGGGGGGGGGTCCTTTCTCAAAGGGCTGGCAGCACAGCCTGCGAGGCTGACACTCACAGCATGTCCAGGTCCTCCCTTTCAGCGCGACGGTGTTCCTCCTGTGGTGTCACCACACCAGATGCTCTGCTTGCTTTATTTGGGAACTTGGAGGGGGAGGGGATTGGCTGTTTTGTTTTGTTAGCCCCCAGATTGACCACTTTTAGAACCTTACCATCCTCCAGAATTTTACAGTCCTCTTAACCAGAGTGGTAAAAAAAAGAACCAGGAATTTTGACACTTAGGCCTGTCTGCGCTGTGTGCTAATTGATCCCTTCCTTAACCGTTTAGTTGGGCCCCAATGCAAAGCACACTGATGGTTGTGTTTGCTCACTGATCATCACCAAGCTTGGCCTGCACTCCGAAGAGCATTAACTCCGTGAAACCCGGGACGACAAGTCAGCTGGCAGGGAAAGGCCATTAATTTCTTCATCTGTTTCCCCACCTCACAGTCCTCCCACCCTCCGTGGCTCACTGGAAACCTAGTCTTCACGTTCAGAATCTTACACTGTCCAGGGAGAGATAGAAATCCATCCTGCTAGAAAAATTGAGGATAGGAATTGTGTGTGAATGCACAGCTAATGTCAGTAATATTGATAACGCCCCAAACATGTTTTTTTTTATGTTGGTTGGAAGACTTATGTGTGTGTGTTTTCTTATTATGTACACCACTTAGATAAAAACATAAAAGAGTTAAATGTTATGTCAGTTACAAAATATAGGTATTGACATGGAAATTGTTCAGACTTTGTTAATATAAATTGGTTCACAAAACATTATGCACGGTATCATCCTGTTCTGTGAAAATGTATTAAAATGAGTATGTACTAAGCAAAAATAAATAAATAAATAAATAAATAAAAGAAATCCATCCTGCTAGACTGTCCCATCCTCCCTTGTTAATTCACAACAGTAAACAATTCCCACAGTCTGGAAAGTCTTCCTTATCTCTAACCTAAATCATGGGTGCTTTTGTACAGTCTGGTTCCCCTAATTCAATCCTCAAGGAAGATGTATTAAAGCTGGCCACTGTCTTTGGTGCAAGAACCCTCAGTGTCAAGGAAAAATTAAGTTTGCTCCAGGTCTTAGAGAATCATCAAATGTTAGAGCTGGAAGTAATGTTAGAAACCATCTCAAAAAAATTAAAAAATAAACAACTACTGTCCCCTTTGCAGCCCACTGTCCCCACTACCCCCAACTTAAAATACAAAGGAACTGAAGGAACTTGAGCTAATCAAGTTTTACTACCTCACCGCGTATTTTCCTCCTGGTTCCCTTAACATTTCATTGTGTATTTTTCAACCACAAATAAACTCTGAAGTTCTCTTGTAAGCAACAGCCTCTACCCAGGTGATCACAAACTCTAAAGCACAAAGAGGCTCCTAGACACGAGGAAACTGAGCCACCGAATAAGGAGTTGGTGTAACTTTGGCAAATGAAATCTCTCAAGCCTGGTCTGAAAGTGGCAGCCTTGCAGGGTGGCGATCACCCCTGATTTTTCAAATCAAGAAACCAAGAATCAGAGTTGCTAAATAGTTCATCCACAGGCTTCCAGTAGGTGAGAACACAGCCAGATTCTGAACCCACCTCCATCTCCAGAGTCTGCTCGGCTGTCATTAAAAACAAGGGAGAACTGAAGGTACTTTTAAAAATTAATAGAACAGTTTTTTCTAAAGTATTACAACGTTTTATTTGTACTTAAGCTTCTGTATTAAACACGTCAAGTCTTCTTTATGTAGAAACTAATCTGAATGTTGCCTCTTTTAGCCTATAAGCCTGGAAAACAGAAATCCTATTTTTTTAGAAGGGCGCCATAAGCAAATACGCACTGACTACATTTCATTGATTTGGATTCGACTATGTTAAGTACAAAAGAAACCTTTTCTCCAGTGTCAGTATGCTCTGCTTGTGTTTGTCTTTGAATTAACTTTACTTTGCAACCACCTCACTTTTTGGCTGGCTCAGATCCAGCCTCTGTTCCACCGTTATTGCCTTTTCTGGCATATTTCACATAGCCTGACTTTTGGCTTCTTGTTGTTTTAAAAGGTTGCTTTTATTTCTCCTGCAGATTAACACTATCCTTCAAGACTATGTTTCCAATCTCTCCTCCAAATGAACAAGGTCACCCAGGGATCTAGAATCCTGATGAGTGTGTTCTGCCGAGCTTCGGAAAAGATCTCTCATTTGTGGGCACAGCAAGCAATGAAATCTGCAAATATATAACATAAATAAATTAATGAATATTTATTTTTTATCTTTTTGTGTGCATGCGTATAACATTGTGGTGGAAACAAACAAAAAAATAGCACAGAATTTCTTCCTTTGAAGAGATTTTAATCTAATTGGGAAGCAAGATAGCATCACCTAAAAAATAACAATACATGATAATGAATTAGAAGAATCAGATGACTGTACCATAAAATAAATACCACAGGAGTTCAGAAGAGTAATCAGTCTAGTCTCAGAGGAAGTAAGGCATGTGCCAAGCTAAATGCCGGGGTCAGCAAATTTTTCCTGTAAAGGACCAGATAGTAAATATATGCTTTAGGCTGTGTGGGTTGTAAGATCTCTGTTGCAATTACTCAATTTTTCCATTGTAGTGTGAAAGTAGCCAAAACAACACATAAACAAATGAGCATTCCTGTGTTCCAATAAAACTTTATTTACAAAAACAATCAGTGAATCAGATTTGACCCATGACCATAGATTACTGTTATGGATTGAATGTTTGTGTCCCCCCACAATTCATATGTTGAGGTTCTAATTTCCAATGCAGCTGTATTTGGGAATGGGAACTCCAAGGAAATAATTAAGGTTAAATGAGGTCATAAAGGGTGAGGTCCTGATCCAAAACGATTAGTGTCCTTATAAGAAGAGACACCAGAGAGTGCTCCACATTCACCCCCAGATACACTGAGAAAGGCCATGTGAGGACATAGCAAGAAGGCAGCCATCTGCAAGCCAAGAAGAGAGCCCTCAACAGAAAACAAATTGGCTGAACCCTGATCTTGAACTTTAAGCCTCCAGAACTGTGAGAAAACAAATGTTTATTGTTTAAGCTACCCCGTCTGTGGTATTTCGTTACAACAGCCAGAGCAGACTAGGACATTTACCAACTCCTGGCTACATGTAATTTAGCTACAGAGGTAAATTGCAAAGCATCTAGGCAGGGTCAAAGTGTGAAGCAGGGCATACTCTTGTCAAGTCACCAGTGACCCCTTTGCTGCTAAAGCCAATGGTCCATAATCAGTTCTCTTCTTACCTGACCCATCAGCAGCATTTGGAACTATTGATTTCTCCTTCCCTCTTGGTAATCTTTCTACGTTAATCTTCTAAACGTCACAGTTTCTTAGTTTTCCTTTTCCCTCAATGGTAGCTCCTTTTCAGTCTCTCTGGTTGGTTTCCCCATCTTCCTTCCAACCTCTTAATGTTGGAGAAACCCAAGGCTCAGTCCTTGATCTTCTTTCCCTCTCTGTTTTCACCCACATCCTTGGTGAGCTCATTTAATCTTGTAGCTTTAAATGTCATCCATAGGATGGTGACTCCCAAATCTGTATTTCCAGGCCAGATTTCAAAACCATGCTCCAGAATTGTATATCTAACTGCTTACTTTGCAGCTCCATTTGAATGTTTAAGAGATATCTCAAACACTAATGTCCAAAACTGAGCTCCTTATCTCCCCCAAAACTTTCTCTACATAGTTTCCCAATCTCCATTCTCCATCTTCCAGGTGCTCTTCAAAAGACCCATAAAATTTACAAAATTCAAAAATCTGTTAGTCTGAAATCAGGATCTCCAAGAGATATTTGCACTCCCATGTTCATTGCAGCATTATTCACAATAACAACCTAAATATCCACTGAATGTGTAAAGAAAATGTGATATATATATACAATGGAACATTATTCAGCCTTAGAAAGGAGGACATCCTGAAATATGAAACAACTTGGTTGAACCTGGAGGACATTATGCCAAGTGATATAATCCAGGCACAGAAGGACAAATACTGCATGATTCCACTGACGTGAAGTGCCTAAAATAGTCAAATTCATAAAAGCAGAGTCGAATGGTGGTTACCAGAGGATGGGGGAAGGAGATAGAGAGTTGCTATTCAATGGGAATAAAGCTTCAGTTATACAATATGAGTACATTCCAGAGATCTGCTTTACAACATTGTACATATATTTAACAATATGATATTGTACACTTAAAAAATTGTTAAAAGGGTAGATAGCACATTCAATGTTTTTACTGTAGTAAGAAAACGTTATTAGCCCACAAAGAAAATGTAAATAAATTCCACTCAAGTAAAAATTACAGGAGTCATGTAAGCCACATTTGCAGTAAAATTAAAAATTAACAAATTCAGTCACTAGTAATATTTCAAAACATACCTAAAGAATTCTTAAAGAGGAAATCAAGACTTAACTGCAATTTATTTAGAAATTTTAAAAAATAAATAAAAGCACACAGATCCAAACATGTAGGATGTGGACAAAGAGAAAAATGTGATCTAAATAAATTTGTTAGAAAATAAAAGACTTTGAAAATAAAGAAATTAAATATTCAGTCCAAGAAGATAAAAAGAGAATCACAAAATAACCCTAAAGAAAGTAAATGAAGGAATTAATAGTAAAGAGATAATTTAATGATACAGGTAATTTTTTTAAGTAAACCTGATCAGAAAAACCAAAAGCTGGTTCTTTTAAAAGATCAATTACGTGTCATACAGAGTGAAGTAAGTCAGAAAGAGAAAAGCAAATATTGTATAATAATGCATATATATGGAATCTAGAAAAATGGTATAGATGGTCTTATTTGCAAAGCAGAAATAGAGACACAGAGGTAGAAAATAAATGTATGGATACCAAGGAGGAAAAGGGTGGGGTGGGAGGAATTGGGAGACTGGGATTGACACATATGCATTATTGATACCACGTATAAAATAGACAACTGATGGGAACATACTGTATAGCACAGGGAACTCTACTCAATGCACTGTGGTAACCTAAATGGGAGGGAAGTCCAAAAAGGAGGGGATGTCTGTATATGTATGGCTGATTCATTTTGTTGTGCAGTGGAGGCTAACACAACATTGTAAAGCAACCACACTGCAATAAAAATTAATTTTTAAAATTAAATTAAAAAATAAAAGATCAATTATGTATGCCTGTTACAAATATATTCACATTATTAAGAAAAGAAGGAAGAAAATAGAAAAAGACATAAGAATGTGAAAGGGTAAATAAGTACAAATATAGAGAAATGCTTGAAATATAAAAGGGAAACATGCAGAAATATACCCCCAAATTGAAAATTTATGTAGAAGACACCATTTTTAAAGAAAATACAAACTACTAACAACTCAAAAAAGAACCATAAAACTCAACAGATCAACAATCAGAGAAGAAATGTAAAAGTTGGTCAAATTTCTATTCCTGTAAAATGTATAAGTCTTGGGTGCAGTTACAGGTAATTTCTAGCAATTAAAAAAAACATAATCCCTATATTATTTAAATTGTTCCAAAGCATAGAAAACTATGGAAGCTTTCCTACCTCATTCCCTGAGGATAATACAATTCTGATGCCAATTCCAGGTGAATGAGAATACCAAAAATATCCTATTTATCAAAATAACTTATGAAAATCCTAACTAAAACTGTAGCAAATTAACTTCCACAGTTTATTAAAAAGTACTATTTATGATTCAACTATGTTTAACCACAGAATAGAAAAATGATTTAATATAAGGAAATGTTTTCTTGTCATTCACTATAACATATTACAAATGAAATTACGTAAAATGATCTTGCTAAATTCCAAAAGCACTTTGTAAATTAAGCACTTATTCTGATTAAAACTTACAGAGTACTAGAAATAGAAGCAACTTACTAAAATTGACAAAAGCTATAATATAGAAATATATCACAACCGTATTACTTAAAAGTGAAATATTGGAAGCATTCACATTAAAATTATGAGCTGAATGATAATGCCTGCTAATAATACTTCTATTCCACATTTTTTGCTGCACCCCCATATTCCAATATTTATTCAAAAGGAGACAATAGATAGTACAGAATACTACTTCAGAGCTCACACTCTCAACCACTCTTTGTTGAGTGACTGCCAGATGTAAGACAACTGTTCATGACACATGACCATGCCCGCCCTCAGATAATATTGTCCTTCCCTCCCAGACACCCCCCAATTTAATGTCCTAACATCCCACAGGAGGATTTTTTTCTTCTAAAGCTTGAATCAATAGTGCATACAATTTCATCGCAACCAACATTTTAAAAGATGCCACAAATACCATAATATGGAGAGCTCTACCATGTTATATATGCCTCTCCAGTTGCTTTCCTTTTACTTGTGACAGGGAAGAGGAAATGAGACTAAGGAGGAATATGTTTTGCTCCCTGATCAACATCATATAATCTTAATGTATGTGTGTTGGGGGTTTCATACCATTAATAAACTTTTACACCATGCAAAAACAAACAAACAAAACAAAAGGAGACAATAGTATCATTACACAGATTATATAATTATCTATCTAAAATAATTAACTGAGCAGCTATTAGAACTAATAAATATAACGTAATTTAATAATGTACTAGATTTAAGATATAAACCCAGAGTTTTTCTCTATGAAGGCAATAATCAGAAACAGGAACAGAAAAAAAATTCATTCACAATTGCATACAAAGAAGCAAAATGCCTAGAAATTGTCTTTAAAGCATGCAAGAAATATAGACAGGAATTAATACTTTACTGGAGGACTTTTTTTTAAAACAGAAGCTAGAATCAATTTTATTGATGAAATCTTATGATGTACATTGTTTTTGGTATTTGCTTTGTTTTTTAATACCCGAAGAGATAGGAATTATCTTCAGAGAAAGACTAATTAAGAAGAATTAGACTTACAAAGAAAGTATAGCTAATGGACCAAAAGGTAGACGATTCCTTTAAAGGTAAAGCTGGTTTACATGGAGGATGAGAGGCAAAACCAGAGATACTATTCTGTGACAGCAGTAAAACTCCTTTTAAGCCTAGGTTAATGTGAATTTTGGAGGGAACCGCTGATTAAGTATGGCAGCAGACCAGACTAAGATTAAATAGGAATGATTTGGAAAATTGAATTTTAAAAAAAAAGGTTTACTCAAATAGCTAAGGAACTCAGGAAATTTGTGTTTGTGTGTGCATGTTTAATAATTTATGGGTGTAATTATTGTATTACTTCTTTTTTTAATAAATTTATTTTTTATCTTTGGCTGCATTGCGTCTTTGTTGCAGCTTTCTCTAGTTGCGGCGAGCGGGGGCTATTCTTCGTTGCGGTGCGCGGGCTTCTCATTGCGGTGGCTTCTCTTGTTGCGGAGCACGGGTTCTAGCCGTGCAGGCTTCAGTAGTTGTGGCTCGAGGGCTCTAGAGCGCAGGCTCAGTAGTTGTGGCGCACGGGCTTAGTTGCTCTGTGGCACGTGGGATCTTCCCTGACCAGGGCTCGAACCTGTGTCCCTGAACCTGTGTTACCTGCATTTAGAGGCAGATTCTTAACCACTGCACCACCAGGGAAGCCCCGGGCAAGCCCCGGGGAAGCCCCTATTGTATTACTTCTAATAGGGGATTTTCACATTTAGTTGTTGCAAGGTGCTTGTGGGGTCTTAAAAAATCTATATTTCACTAAATGAGAATGTAATATGAAATTTTATTAGGTTTGCATGTACACGTTTAGCCACATTTTCAAGTTCAATTATATACAATTTGCTTGATTACGGCATTAGAATAAAAATACCCCTTTATCATCCCCTAATACCCAAAACAGAAGTCTTCTTTGCAGAATAAACAATTCTCATGGAGTAAGCACACATGTCTAAGTTGCCAGGAATAGTAGATGCTTTATTTTTTTCTCCACACTAGCCCAAAAAATCAAAAACAGAAAAATAAGTGCTTGTATATATCCTCAGATAAGGATAAGATACAAATAAATGTAATATACCTTTAAGTTTTCTGATGAACCATTTGTAAATATTAGCAGATTAAATCAAGGAATTTTCCTCTCCTTTTTCTTTGTTTGGTTTAATTTTTTCTAAAAATCCCCAGATAGAAAAAATACTCTTTAGGTTTTCTTGTAGAGAAGATTAAATGTATGATTGAATTATGCACGTTCTGATACATTTTCTTACCTTAATAGTAAAATTGAGTAGTCCTTCTTGGTTCGTTTCCCCTGTCAGTGATATCTCCTAAGGAATTTTAGAATACATTAAATAGAATTTTAAGGGAAAACAGACCTATATTAGCTTATTATGCCTAGCTTATATTTTTGCCTTGCTTTCAGGTCCTGTGTATATCTGTATGCATTTTCTTTTTTTAGAAACATTTTTTGAATAAATAAAAGATAAAAATTGCATGTATGAGCAAAACTGAACCGAATTTATTTGGTCCAATGTAGGTGAATGTTGGTGATATCTCACTAATGTAGATGAGAAAGGTAAAGCAGATATATATCTGAAATGACCAAAAACATTAAATTCTTTTCCAAAATGACAGTTCAAGTCAGATAATGGGTATATGAACATACATAAAAATATTTGCAAATATTTGTGTAACCCTAAAAAGACTAGAATCCAGTCAAGTAACATTAAATAGATTAGAGATGAGCTTTTATGTAAGACTCCTTAGAACGTTTGTTTTCTTTTTTTGTTTGTTTTTTAAATGTTCTGCAGGCAAATTTAATTCTTGACATTTTTTAACATCTTTATTGGAGTATAATTGCTTTACAATGGTGTGTTAATTTCTTCTGTATAACAAAGTGAATCAGCTATATGTATACATATATCCCCATATCTCCTCCCTCTTGTGTCTCCCTCCCATCCTCCCTATCCCACCTGGAGGACATTTTTTAAAGGAACTTAATAAATAGAGTAGCATGCTAGCATCCTGAGTGAGAAATTTCCATATTCTAATGATATCAACTTCCTTAAAGCAATTCATAAAGTCAATAAAATCCCTGTTAAAAATCCCATTAAGATTTATGCATGGCATCTGACAAAATTTTTAAATTTTTCTGGAAAAGAAAAATACAAGAAGAACAAAGATACTTTGGAAAAAGAACAATTAAATGGAATTTGACCTACTAGTTACCAAAGTTTACTATGGAAAAAATACTGTAAAGTTATAGTAATTTGAATAGTGTAATACTGGAGCAGATTTAGAAAAATATAAATGAACTAGAATTGAGATACAGAAACAGAGCCACATATATATAAAAATTTAGGATATGATAAAGATGATATTTCAAAATAATGGGAAGGTTACAATACTCAAGTGATGTTGAGACAACTAGCTGCTCATTTGGAAAAGTTGAATGTACGTATCACACCAGTCATAAAAATATAATTCCAAAAATATTAAAAATCTAAAAAAATTCTTTTAATTAGAAAACATCTGTGTAGTAAAGAATAAACTTTACCCAAAGAGAGGTCTGGTCTTTGTCCCAGCTCCCAGGAGGTAATCTCTAAACCCTTAGAATTTTCTCAGTGACTGGAGTGTCCTTGTTATTCATGGTGGGCCCCTCAGACATACCTGATAATTTATGCTAACAAGGTGACTCATGGTAGATAGTTCATGCTAAGGCGATAACTCAAGTTGGGGATTCGCCACACCAGAAAGACCAACCAAGTGATTAAAGGATTGGGGCATTAAGCCCCATGATAACAGCCTGATCTCCCCAAGGGAGAAGGGGTTAGAAATTGAGTGCAACACATGGCCAGTGTTTAACCAATCATGCCTACATAATGAAACCCCAATAAAAACTGTGGATACCAAGGTGTGGGTGAACTTCCCTGGTTGGCAGTATGCTGAGTGTTATCATACACCATAGCCTAAAGGAGGTAACACCATCCAGGACTCCACAGGGAGATGACGACTGGAAGATTTGCATCTGGACCTCTTCCAGACTTCACCTGTGCATCTCTTGTTTGGGCATGTCCTGATTTGTAGCTTTTTGCTGTAATAAAACTGTAATCATAAGGATAGCCCTTTCGGTAAGTTGTGTGAGTCTTTCTACTGAGTTATCAAACCTGAGGGTGGTCATGGGAACCCCTGAATTTGTGGTTAGTTGGTTGGAAGTGAGGGTGGCCCTAGAGACCCCCAAATTTGCACCTGGCACTTGAAGTGAGGGCAGTTTTGTGGAGAACTGTGCCCTTGACCCCGAGTTTGACAGGCTTATTGCAACACACCAAAAAAAATAGGGAAGGGTATTTTAATGATCTTGGGATAGGCAGTTGTATTAGGAAGGATAATACAATTCAAATAATACAATTCAAAATACAGAAACTGTAAGGAAAAAGAAGGATCGATGTGATGATATAAAAATGTAAACTTTCTGTATGATATTTAAGAAAGGATACCATAAAACAAAGTTACAAGATAAGTGACAGATTATGAGAAATATTTGAAATCAATATTAGACAAAGAAATATTATTTATAATACACAAAGTTTCCTTAAATGAATAGAAAGATGACAACTAGATTTTTTTTTAATGAGTAAAGCAAATGAACAGGCAATTTACGGAACTACAAATATCCAGAAAACACAAAAAAGACAACCTCGGGGCTTCCCTGGTGGCGCAGTGGTTGAGAGTCCGCCTGCCGTTGCAGGGGACGCGGGTTCGTGCCCCGGTCTGGGAAGATCCCACATGCCGCCGAGTGGCTGGGCCCGTGAGCAATGGCTGCTGAGCCTGCATGTCCGGAGCCTCTGCTCCGCAATGGGAGAGGCCACAACAGTGAGAGGCCCGCATAACGCAAAAAAAAAAAAAAAAAAAAGACAACCTCACTCATAATCCAAAAATGCAAATTAAACAATGAAATATTATTTTTCACTCTTCAGAGTCACAGAAAATAAATATTCAGTATTGGCAAAGGTATGATCAAACCAAGGACCTCCTAAACTAATCACAGGAAGATATTTTGGTACCATAGTTTTGCTCTTTAAATTTGACAACATCTAACAAAATTTTAAATATGAAGATCTTTTGAATTCTAGGAATGTATACTATAAAATCACTCACACATGTGCACCAAAACATAGGTGCAAGTATATCATTGCGGCTGTTTTAGTTCCAGCAAAAATTAGGTACAATCTATTTGCACATGCCAGGCACTGTTTAAAAAACTAATGGTTTATATCCACACACACTGATGAAGAATGATCTCCAAGGAAAAAGATTACAAAGACAAGTCCAAATATAATATGTTTCAACATACTTTTATACACAAATTATATTCTGCATATGTTATATAGGCAAAGCTGTATAAAGATACCTTCTGAAGCTGTTAACCGCAGTGTGGAGGGTACTGTAGATTGCCTTCCTGGGTGCCCTTCCAGCCTCCTTCTAGGTGGAGGGCTTGGAAGCTAAAACCCACTAGGGTTCTGGATATGAACGAGGTTTGGCCTATTAGAAGGACTTACACAAGATTTGGGAGTGTAAGTGAAGCAAAGGCAATTCCCTGCCCATCTTGCCTGTTTCTTTTGGAAGACAGTCTGTGGAAACAGCTTTTCTGCAGAAATATTCCAGCTTCCTGGTGCTGACATACAGTCGTGGTGGCAGCTGGTGCAGAAGTAGATCCTTGAGTCTGGCTTTCCCATCCATGGCTCACAGCTACAGGTGTCTACTTTCCGGCTTCTTAGGTGTCAAGAGGCCATTACAGCAGGGACCATGGCAGCAACAGCAACTTCTTGAACTTGGGTGACACCTACAGTGATGAATTGTCAAACTCATATCTCCCGTGGCTGTCTCAAAGGCAGTAGCTCCCCTACTGGGTCAATTCTTCTCATCCTGGAGTCCCAGCCTATAGCCTAGTCCTATACCTCTTTCAACGATTTTGTAAACACTTGAAACTCTATTTTAAATTTCTTTATGTTTAAAATATGCAGAGAGGTTTCTATTTCCTTAACTTACTAGGTAAGAATTGTAGAATTGGTGTAGAGACCCAGAAATCTGTACACCAGGAGAGTCTCAAGTGTGTTTCAGACAAATTCGATGTTGAGAAGCAATGCTTTAGGAAGTGAGTGTTTGCCTGAGGCCACCTAAATAGTATCTATAATAAAGCTGGGTTGTCTTTTTCTAAATGCCTGAAGATTTGGGGTGCTACCCAGAGGCTTGGCAACAAAGATGTCCCTAGTGGGTAACAGGGCCTCTACTTAGCTACATTAGAGCTTGTTTAGTTTATGCAATAGATATCAACACAAACTTACTTAAAATCATTTGTTAGGACTTCCCTGGTGGCGCAGTGGTTGGGAATCTGCCTGCCAATTCAGGGGACACGCGTGCAAGCCCTGGTCCGGGAAGATCCCACATGCCGCAGAACAAATAAGCCTGTGCGCCACAACTACTGAGCCTGCGCTCTAGAGGCTGCAAGCCACAACTTCTGAAGCCCACACACCTAGAGCCTGTGCTCCGCAACAAGAGAAGCCACCATAATGAGAAACCCACACACCGTAACGAAGAGTAGCCCCCGCTCACTGAAACTAAAGAAAGCCCACGTGCAGCAACAGAGACCTAATTCAGCCAAAAACTAAATACATAAAAAAATAAATAAATTTTTAAAAATAAAATAAAAAATAGTAAGGAATGTAATGAATGTGGTTTGGGACACCATGAATTAGAAGTGTTAGAGATCTCGCAAGGCTAGAAGACAAGGATCAGTAACAGGAAAGAATATGAAGCCTTACAACCACAGATGCAAGAAATAATCACTGAGATAACACAAAACCTGGGTTAAAATTTTTAATTTCACGACATTTTCATAGTGCAGTCTGTCTGAGTTTTATTTTCCTCATGTGTAAAATGGAAATAATACCCACTTCTTGGGGTAGTTGAAAGAACAATGTGAGGCCACACATGGAAAGTAGGCACACAGTGTTTGCCACACAAGGGAGACCCTTGATAAATGCAAGTTTCTTTCCCTCCTCCTACTGTCTCCAGCTGTCTGAGATTTTACAACCAACCTATATAGCCACAGGAGGAGGATATGGACCAAGTGTTGCTTGACATGTCTACTCTCTATTCGGGAGTTAAGCACAGTGTAGTGGTCAAAGCAAGACTGACAGCCCAGACATTAATCACAAAGATGAAGGCAACCTCACCAATGAGGTCTTTACATTCTCATAAATATGCCACATCTTTAACAGAGATGTATAGCTTCAATGTATTCTGGAGGAAAAAAGGTAGATCACTATAGCGTATTCCCCTACGTGAATGTCGAGAAGAATGCTGACTTGACCAGTAAGCCACCTCTCTTCCGGCATATCAGCTGGAGTTTCTGTATTCCTGTGTATGAGCCCTTTAACTCTTGTAATCAGCTGATTTAACAAATGCTGTGTTGACTGTCTACTGGGAGTAGATTCTTTAAGGAAGAAATAACGATTTATATTTCAAATTTTCATATGTTACATAATGTTTGGTTTCATATTAAGAAACAAGTTGCAGATGTTGATGTTTTCAGAAAAGTAATCAATGTCAGTTTATGACCCTCATGGGTTTGTTTGTTTTCTTTTCGAGAACATGGAAGATTTTATCTGAAATCAGTGAACTGTCTTGGTGTTTGTTATTTTGTACTCTTTCCTGACTAGTTATGAAATTGCTTGAAATGTCACATAAAGACAAAGAATTCAGGCATGTGATGGATATTGACTCGTAGAGTTTTCACTAACATTTGCTGACATTTTAGGTCAATATGTTTTGAAGTTTACTTAACGAACCAATATACTTTATTTCAGTTTAGATCTAAATTGTTTTAAATTGCCAGAGTTTTCCCTTTTTTATGAATTCAAAACTACTGTCAGAGTTCATTAACGTACGTGTTAAAAACTAGTTTCTTTGGGAATTAGAAGTGTCCTGCATTTTTTTTCAAAATAATAGAAGCATATTTAAAATGACCCTTTGTCTTTCACCCTTTCATCTCATATGCCTTTATTTCCTTTAAAGAGCTATAATGTCTAGAAAGCTGTACAAACAATTAAGCTGAATCATTCTGTAAGCAGTTCTATGAAATGCAAGAGTGATTTTTTTCTTAAAGTCCAAATGTGTAACTCAGCTTACATGAGCATATAAGCATATTTTGCTTAAATTACATTTCCATCTGACAATACTAATTTCATCAAGGAAGCTTAGTATAAAATTAATTATAGCTATCATTTATGTTATTTCATCTTCCCCTTCCTTCCATTGAAGCATCAATGAGAATTCATCAACTGAAGGGCATGATTCACATTTTAACAACAATAATAAAGAAAATAACCCAAACTGCATTTTTTCCCCTCCTACTAGAATTCCATGACTAAAGACTTATCTCTTAATGTCATCTGAAATGTAATAATGTATTTTGAAGATCACTGGCAAAGAACATTTCAGTTTCATTGACTTTCGTGAATAACCTCCTGTGATTGTTTAAGAAACAAGTTCCAAGAAAGAATCTGAACAAGTATCCAAATGCCATCCTGTTGAGCATGAAGACAAGGATATCTGCTCTCGTTCACTCACCAATTCCAGAGCACTAAGATTTGCAAAGAAAATAACCTCCACACTTCAGAAATCTTCTCCCCAGCCCAGCTCCCCATGAAAGCTCACTCTTGGCGATGGATGACATCCTTCTAGGGATTGGCCATAGGGTTTTATCCAGGTGGCAGGAAGCAACAGTAAAGCAGTTAATGACGTCACATACTTCCAATATCCAACTAAGGTGAGAGAATCCTTGAAAAGACAGACTTTGTGAAGGGTGCACAAATATAGACAGTTGTAAGGAAATTAATTTGCATATTCTCAACTTCTGTTTGTGTTTTTCCCTAAAGCTGATCTGTCTGAGAACTGAGGAAGGATTATCTTGGTTCTCCCCTTTCACAAGGACCAGGGTTCCCGCTTCAGGAATAAATGTTCTCCCTCTCACCCACTGTGAATTGAACTGTAGTATAAAAACTCCAGGACGCCAAAGAACAAGAAAATTTCAAACATTGCTGTAGGCGCGGCCTCCTCTGATCATCATACTCATCAGACGGTAGTATGGGGAAGCTGAAGTGAAGACAATTTTCCTTTAACAGTCTCACCTCTTTGCCCCCTAATTAGTGGCAAAGGATGCAGTACTTCTGAAGGAGGGTGGGTGGGAAAGTAAAGGCAAAGCATGTGGGTTAAAACTGAAAGAGTGTCACTTTATTTCTCCTAGTTAACAACACGTGGCAAGAGTCTCAGGCCTTAGATTCTTAGATTAGTATTTGTAAAACAAAACAATACTAAATAATACTAAATACTAAGTATGCTTGAAGACACTGATCTGCTGCAAATCCAGCCTCTCTGTATGTTCACCTTTCTTAGTAATAACAGCATATGATGACAAGATGTCAATCAGATCAGACACTTGTGCCCCATCTCTGTCCTCCAGGCCCACCCCGTGCCCTGCAGCCAACCAGCTGCACACATCTGTGGAACACCAGCGGCACTTCATCTCTTTTACTTTCTACCCTCAAGTCTCTCTTCTGCTGCCGCCAGGTGGGACACCCACGTTTGACACATGCACAGACTGGAAAGGGAGATAGTTAATATCTCATGAGGTGACATTTGCCCCATGGGAACAAGAACCGGAGGATGAAAACTCCTCTAACATATCCCTTGGGTAGGCAACGTTGAGGTGCATTTCACACGACTCCTTGAAGGGTCCTTAGTGGGAATGAGCTGCAACTGCCCCCAGTGGTGACCCAGCTCAACGAACTACCCTTGGATTGGCGTTTCTGCCTTCTGTCTCTCAATCCTTCCTCTCTCCCACTTCCATTTCTCAGGATCACTTCTCAAAATAAGCCTCCTGCATTGCAGGCTCTACTGATGGAGGAAGGCTGGGTCAGAATGTCTCAGTGTTTTGCCTATTTTGCATGATTCCAGAAGATGTAAAATTTTCCATGATTATTTCAGTAAAATGATAGTATATCTTTGAGTAAAAGAGATCTATGGGTAATAGGTAAGTTAATGTCATATTTTCTTATATTATTCACCCAGGTAGAAGAAACATTTTCATTAACTGTTGCCCAACCGTTAGATACTGTAAATACAAATTCATTTTTAACTTGGGCACAAATCTCCCACTTGCCTGCATTTGCCTATGTTCATTTGTTACATGTATTTTGGGGCTGAAGATTAAAATAAAGAGATTATGTTATAGATTTTTACCCTAAATCATGCACTTAGCAATAATAGTTAATTCATCTCTCTTTTTAAATTTTATTTATTTATTTATTTGTTTGTTTGTTTTGGCTGTGCCTGGTCTTAGTTGTGGCATGCAGGATCTTTGTTGCAGCATGCGGACTCTTAGTTGCGGCGTGCGGACTCTTAGTTGTGGCATCCAGACTCTTAGTTGCGGCAAGCATGCAGTATCTATTTCCCCGACATGAGATTGAACCCGGGCCCCCCTGCATTGGGAGTGCAAAGTCTTACCCACTGGATCACCTGGGAAGTCCCAATTCATCTCTCTTTTGATGCGTCTTTTTATTTAATGCATCATTTATATGCCCTAAAATTAACAGTGGCCATATAGATTTTTTGTCAATTTTTATAAAAATGCAAACCTGTAGGCTTAAAAACAGACCATCCTCTTATATGCAAATGTGAGACAAAATGTTTCTAAAATGCATTTTTGGATATATCTTAAACCCTAGAAAACCAGCTTCATTTAATTTGAATTGCTTCCTCTTTTGCAAATTCAAATCTCTTCCAATTCTGTCAAATATATTAGTTATAAAAACATCATGTTTCATCATAAAATAAAATTAGAATTTATTTATATATAATAATTCTCAAGTATCACAACTTTTAAAGACTTTGTGATGACTTCCTAGACAGTTTAAATTTGGCATTAATATATAGATCTGTGTTCAGAAATAATGGGTAAATTCCTAAAATACATAAGTCTAATTATTCAGGGTTATTTTTAAACCCAGTTTCATGTAATTTTAGCTCCATAAACAAGGGACCTCTAAGTTAAAGATTAATAGGAATCAGAGCTGATACATTTCTTTTTAATATACTTCCCAGATATTGAGAAATTAAATGATTTTAATGACAGGGTAGCAAATCCTTTTGTAAATCAGATGGTTCCAATTCATGCCTTTTACAAAATTAAATGGCCATTATGAAGTCACCAGCTGCTAAATAATTTAAAATATTTTTTATTATAGATTACTACATTCTTTTGGCGTGCAACTTGGAAGAACTTCAAATAACTAAATGATATTCTTATATCAAAATTCCTTCCATTACCACCAACTGTTGTGAGCAAGTTTTCTCGGTACCTACATCTAGATTAAGAAAGAAAGAAGGGGGGTGGTGGAGGGAGAAAGGGGGTGGGGGAGGGGAAGAGAGGGGAGAGGACAGGAAGGAGAGAAACTTGAAGTTGAACTCTGTCACATTCTAGTGGTAAATAATATTCATCTGTAGATTCATAAACTGTGAAAAAAGCCAGCTTTATCCCTCAATAACAGATGTATTTTCAAGAGACTTTACATTTTATATTTAATAATTACCAAATTTTATAATATATTTATATTCTTCTGATCAATTTAACATAACTAATAATTTTATAGATAATTTAATGCATAAAAAATTGTTAGCATTTACAGACTTACCAACAAGGATAATGAAAACCCTTTAATTTAAATGTATAGGCATACTTAAATGGTCATAGCAGAGTGCCTCCAGGAAGCAATTTTAAAGTTCCAGGCAGGAGATAATTAGCTCTCAGACTGGAGTGGCTTTAATCTTAGAAAAAAAAGGACAAAGCTCAAACTTTTCCAAAAAGAACCTGAAAGTACAATGACTTACAAGACATGAGAAATGAGATCGAGGAATGAATCAAAGACGACTCAGAAATTTTGAGTCCAGTTATCTGTAAGAATAGGAATGGTGGTGACGAGATTATGCTCAGGCCATTGCTTTTATGAAGCTAATCCTGTAAGGAAAGTCAAAGAGTAGTGAGTGTTCCACACCTGCTTAAAGTTGGAGATAAAACAGGAGGTGATGACAAAAGCTCAGCCTCTCTGTACACCAGTGCCAAATCGAATTTCAGAGATAGAGTTTTGGGTGAAGTAGAAAAGAATAGCTTTATTGCTTTGCCAGGCAAAGGGGGATACACTGGGCTCCTACCCTCGAAAACTATATGTCCCAGCCAGGGAAGTTTGCTGAGGAGTTTTATGGCAATGGTTCAAGGGTCGGGTTGCTGACAAGATTAGGGTGTGTGCAGGCTCTCCTGAATCTTGATGAGTTTCTCTGGTTCCTTTAATCTGGCCTCAGGTAGTTTTTTGGCTGCCCCTCCCTTGATTAGCAACTGTTCAAATCTGCCCTTTGGAACTCAGGGAAGGTCATGGAGACTGGAGTCTTGCCTAAGAGAAACGGGGGACAGAAAAAGGCCTTTGTGTCCAGGAGCCCCACAGAGCCCCACTCGGTTTCACTGGGCACTGGTAGTCAAGGAGGTAAAGCAGGGCATGGATGAGCTTCAAATCACCTGCTATTATGTTCCTTCTCCAAGCAGTTAAATAATCTTGAACCGGCCTAGCAGCTAGGCTCCGTCTACAGATAATAGTCATCTCTACATTGGCTTTATTAATGGCCTTTGACATCATTTTAATTTGAAAGATCATTATGATTTTATTCCTGCCTTTCACAATACTCATTGACTAAAAGCTTAAGCAGCAAGTGCGCCCAGTTTTCTCAGGAATCCTGCCGCTTCACTGCTCTAAAGAAAAGGTGCCAGTTTTGTTAAATCTGCTAGTTTGAGTAAAGCCCTTCCCCAAGAGTTAAAATGCTAAGTCACACCCACTTCTCTGCTTTTAGAAGTGACTCATTCTTCAACTTCAGACCTGAGAAGTCGAGGCTTTTTGCAAAATGTAATGCTTTTAAATGTATTTTTCACTAGATGCGTACATTTCTCTGGGTAATGGTATACCACGTGACTCAGGTTTGCGATGCATTTTTTGCTTCTCCCCAGTGACGTCTGCTTATAACCAACTTCTAAACATTGTTTTACTGTCAAACATTTATTTTGAGTGACACAACAGCATTTTAATTTCACTTTTGAAAAACTATGTTAAAATTAAAATACTCAGATGGGCCGGTACAACTTTGACACTTCAGCTGCTATAGTTTCATGTTTTTGTTGTTGTTACTTTTAAGAAAACTGCATCTCATAAAACACGTAATGGTCCATATTTTCATCTGCTTTTTTTTTTTTGAATTTTCTTTTATTTATTATTTATACAGCAGGTTCTTGTTAGTTATCTATTTTATACATATTAGTGTACACATGTCAATCCCAATCGCCCAATTCATCCCACCACCACCACCCCAACCCCATCCCCCATCACTTTCTCCCCCTTGGTGTCCATACGTTTCTTCTCTACATCAGTGTCTCTATTTCTGCCTTGCGAACCGGTTCATCTGTACCATTTTTGTAGGTTCCACATGTATGCGTTAATATACAATATTTGTATTTCTCTTTCTGACTTACTTCACTCTGTAAGACAGTCTCTAGTTCCATCCACATCTCTACAAATGACCCAATTTCATTCCTTTTTATGGCTGAGTAATATTCCATTGTATATATGTACCACTTCTTCTTTATCCATCTTTCTGTCATTGGGCATTTAGGTTGCTTCCATTACCTGGCTACTGTAAATAGTGCTGCAATGAACATTGTGGTACATGACTCTTTTTGAATTATGGTTTTCTCAGGGTATATGCCCAGTAGTGGGATTGCTGGGTCATATGGTAGTTCTATTTTTAGTTTTTTAAGGAGCCTCCATACTGTTCTCCACTATGGAGAAATTTTTCTACAAAATTTTTCTAAAAAAATCCATGTAGAAATTTACATTCCCACCAACAATGCAAGAGGGTTCCCTTTTCTCCACACCCTCTCCAGCATTTGTTGGTTATAGATTTTCTGATGATGCCCATTCCAATTGGTGTGAGGTGATACCTCACTGCAGTTTTGATTTGCATTCTCTAATAATTAGTGATGTTGAGCAGCTTTTCATGTGCTTCTTGGCCATCTGCATGTCTTCTTTGGAGAAATGTCTATTTAGGTATTCTACCCATTTTTTGATTGGGTTGTTTGGTTTTTTAATATTGAGCTGCATGAGCTGTTTATACATTTTGGAGATTAATCCTCTGTCTACTGATTCATTTGCAAATATTTTCTCCCATTCTGAGGGTTGTCTTTTCATCTTATTTGTAGTTAGTTTCCTTAGCTTTGCAAAAGCCTTTAAGTTTCATTAGGTCCCATTTGTTTATTTTTGGTTTTATTTCCATCACTCTAGGAGGTGGATCAAAAAAGATCTTGCAAAAAAAAAAAAAAAGATCTTGCTGTGATTTATGTCAAAAAATGTTCTTCCTGTGTTTTCCTCTAAGAGTTTTATAGTGTCCAGTCTTACATTTAGGTCTCTAATACATTTTGAGTTTATTTTTGTTTATTTAGGGAGTGTTCTAATTTCATTCTTTTACATGTAGCTGTCCAGTTTTCCCAGCACCTCTTATTGAAGAGACTGTCTTTTCTCCATTGTATATCCTTGCCTCCTTTGTCATAAATTAGTTGACCATAGGTGTGTGGGTTTATCTCTGGGCTTTCTATCCTTTTCCATTGATCTATATTTCTGTTTTTGTGCCAGTACCATATTGTCTTGATTACTGTAGCTTTGTATTATAGTCTGAAGCCAGGGAGTCTGATTCCTCCAGCTCCATTTTTTTCTCTTAAGACTGCTTTTGCTATTTGGGGTCCTTTGTGTCTCCATACAATTTTAAGATTTTTTTGTTCTAGTTCTGTAAAAAAAATGCCACTGGTAATTTGATAGGATTGCATTGAATCTGTAGATTGTTTTGGAAAGTATAGTCACCTTCACAATATTGATTCTTCCAATCCAAGAACATGGTATATCTCTCCGTCTGTTTGTGTCATCTTTGATTTCTTTCATCAGTGTCTTATAGTTTTCTGAGTACAGGTCTTTTACCTCCTTAGGTTCATTTTTAGGTATTTTATTATTTTTGTTGCAATGGTGAAAGGGAATGTTTCCTTAATTTCTCTTTCTGATTTTTCATTGTTAGTGTATAGGAATGCAAGAGATTTCTGTGCATTAATTTTGTATCCTGAAAGTTTACCAAATTCATTGATTAGTTCTAGTAGTTTTCTGGTGGCATCTTTAGGATTCTCTATGTATAGCATCATGTCATCTGCAAACAGTGACCGTTTTACTTCTTCTTTTCCAATTTGTATTCCTTTTATTTCTTTTCTTCTCTGATTGCCGTGGCTAGGACTTCCAAAACTATGTTGAATAATAGTGGTGAGAGTGGACATCCTTGTCTTGTTCTTGATCTTAGAGGAAATGCTTTCAGTTTTTCACCATTGAGAATGATGTTTGCTGTGGGTTTGTCGTATATGGCCTTTATTATGTTGAGGTAGATTCCCTCTATGCCCACTTTCTGGAGAGTTTTTAAAATAAATGGGTGTTGAATTTTGTCAAAAGCTTTTTCTGCATCTATTGAGATGATCATATAGTTTTTCTCCTTTAATTTGTTAATATGGTGTATCACATTGATTGATTTGCATATATTGAAGAATCTTTGCATCCCTGGGGTAAATCCCACTTGATGATGGTATATGATCCTTTTAATGTGTTGTTGGATTCTGTTTGCTAGTATTTTGTTCAGGATTTTTGCATCTATGTTCATCAGTGATATTGGTCTGTAATTTTCTTTTTTTGTAGTATCTTTGTCTGGTTTTGGTATCAGGGTGATGGTGGCCTCATAGAATGAGTTTGGGAGTGTTCCTTCCTCTGCAATTTTTTGGAAGAGTTTGAGAAGGATTGGTGTTAGCTCTTCTCTAAATGTTTGATAGAATTCACCTGTGAAGACATCGGGTCCTGGACTTTCGTTTGTTGGAAGATTTTAAATCACAGTTTCAATTTCATTACTTGTGATCGGTCTGCTCATATTTTCTATTTTTCCTGGTTCAGTCTTGGAAGGTTATACTTTTCTAAGAATTTGTCCATTTCTTCCAGGTTGTCCATTTTATTGGCATAGATTTGCTTCTAGTACTCTCTTATGATGCTTTGTATTTCTGTGGTGTCCTTTGTAACTTCTCCTTTTTCATTTCTAACTTTATTAATTTGAGTCCTCTCCCTTTTTCTTGATGAGTCTGGCTAAAGGTTTCTCAATTTTGTTTATCTTCTCAAATAACCAGCTTTTAGTTTTATTGATCTTTGCTATTGTTTTCTTTGTTTCAATTTCATTTATTTCTGCTTTGATCTTTATGATTTCTTTCCTTCTGCTAACTTTGGGTTTGCTTTGTTCTTCTTTTCTGGTTCTTTTAGGTGCAAGGTTAGGTTGTTTATTTGAGATTATTCTTGTTTCTTGAGGTAGGCTTGTATTGCTATAAGCTTCCCTCTTAGAACTGCTTTCACTGTGTCCCATAGGTTTTGGATCATCATGTTTTCATTGTCCTTTGTCTCTAGGTATTTTTTTGATTTCCTCTTTGATTTCTTCAGTGATCTCTTGGTTATTTAGTAATGTACTGTTTAGCCTCCATGTGTTTTTGTTTTTTATACTTTTCCCCCTGTAATTGACTTCTAACCTCAGAGTGTTGTGGTTGGAAAAGATGTTTGATATGATTTCAGTTTTCTTAAATTTACTGAGGCTTGATTTGTAACCCAAGATATGATTTATCCTGGAGAATGTTCCATGTGCACTTGAGAAGAAGGTGTAATCTGCTGGTTTTGATGGAATGTCCTATAAATATCAATTAAATCTATCTGGTCTACTGTGTCTATTAAAGCTTGTGTTTCCTTATTAATTTTCTGTCTGGATGATCTGTCCATTGGTGTAAGTGAGGTGTTCAAGTCTCCCACTATTGTGTTACTGTCGATTTCCTCTTTTAGAGCTCTTAGCAGTTGCCTTATGTATTGAGGTGTTCCTATGTTGGGTGCATATATATTTATAATTGTTATATCTTCTTCTTGGATTGATCCCTTGATCATTATGTAGTGTCCTTCCTTGTCTCTTGTAACATTCTTTATTTTAAAGTCTATTTTATCTGAAATGAGTATTGCTACTCCAGCTTTCTTTTGATTTCCATTTGCATGGAATATCTTTTTCCATCCCCTCACTCTCAGTCTGTATGTGTCCCTAGGTCTGAAGTGGGTCTCTTGTAGACAGCATATATATAGGTCTTTGTTTTGTATCCATTCAGCTAGGCTGTGTCTTTTGGTTGGAGCATTTAATCTATTCACGTTTAAGGTAATAATTGATATGTATGTTCCTATGACCATTTTCTTAATTGTTATGGGTCTATTTTTGTAGGTCCTTTTCTTCTCTTGTGTTTCCCACTTAGAGAAGTTCCTTTAGCATTTATTGTAGAGCTGGTTTGGTGGTGCTGAATTCTCTTAGCTTTTGCTTGTCTGTAAAGCTTTTGATTTCTCCATCAAATCTGGATGAGATCCTTGCTGGGCAGAGTAATCTTGGTTGTAGCTTCTTCCCTTTCGTCACTTTAAATATATCGTGCCACTCTCTTCTGACTTGTAGAGTTTCTGCTGAGAAATCAGCTGTTAACCTTATGGAGTTCCCTTGTATGTTATTTGTCGTTTTTCCCTTGCTGCTTTCAATAATTTTTCTTTGTCTTTAATTTTTGCCAATTTGGTTACTATGTGTCTCAGCGTGTTTCTCCTTGGGTTTATCCTGTATGGGACTCTCTGTGCTTCCTGGACTTGGGTGGCTATTTCCTTTCCCATGTTAGGGAAGTTTTTGACTATAATCTCTTCAAATATTTTCTCTGTTCCTTTCTCTCCCTCTTCTCCTTCGAGACCCCTATAATGCGAATGTTGTTGCATTAAATGTTGTCCCAGAGTCTCTTAGGCTGCCTTCATTTCTTTTCTTTCTTTTTCCTTTATTCTGCTCCATGGCCATGAATTCCACCATTATGTCTTCCAGGTCACTCATCCGTTCTTCTGCCTCAGTTATTCATCTATTGATTCTTTCTAGTGTATTTTTCATTTCAGTTATTGTGTTTTTCATCTCTGTTTGTTTGTTCTTTAATTCTTCTAGGTGTTTGTTCTTTAGTTCTTCTAGGTCTTTGTTAAACATTTCCTTCATCTTCTCGATCTTTGCCTCCATTCTTTTTCTGAGGTCCTGGATCATCTTCACTATAATTTTTCTGAATTCTTTTTCTGGAAGGTTGCCTATCTCCACTTCATTTAGTTGTTTTTCTGGGGTTTTCTCTTGTTCCTTCATCTGGTACATAGCCCTTTGCCTTTTCATCTTGTCCATCTTTCTGTGAATGTGGTTTTCCTTCCACAGGCTGCAGAATTGTAGTTCTTCTTTCTCCTGCAGTCTGCGCTCTGGTGGATGAGGCTGTCTAAGAGGCTTGTGCAAGCTTCCTGATGGGAGGGACTGTTCTCATCTGCTTTTAATAGCCAACTTTTCCATGTTGAAAGTTCTATTTCATACATCTGTCTGCTTCATGATAGGTAAGGTTCTAGCCATAATTGTTTACTGGCTTTATTAGAGGAAACACTTGATGCTGACCAACGAAATTGTGCTAACCTCTGCTTCTACCAAGCTCCACATCTTACAGTTCTTCAAGCACATGGCCACTAGAGAGAAAGATCATTTTGCTCCTTTTTTATTTCAAATTCAAAAAATATATATCATTCTTTGTTATCATTGTCTCACGTCTCATTTTTCTTTCACATTCCCTTTGACCATGCTTTGCTTTGGAATCTTTATTCCATTTAATTAATTCAGTTAATAGTACCTCCATGTCTATTTCTTCTAACATCTAGTGTAACTTCATTCCTCTCCAGTTACCGCATATATTTTCATCTATCAATCACTGATCTTCATCAAGGAGAGAAGGAGAGAAAGGGGGGAGGGGGAGGGGAGGAAAGGAACAGGGAGAAGGAAAAAGACCATCTACAATGAACATTGACAGTTATGCATTCCTTTCCATCCTTGGGCCGCTCAAAGGCCCATTCTGGTGTATGCCCCTCAAATCAATTGCGCCTTATTTAGCCAAAGGCATTTACTGATGACATCCATCTATACACATATTTTTCTCTTTCTTATTGTTACACAAGTGAGTTATGCCTTCCTGTGCATTAGACCAGAACTAATAGAAAGGTAATATTAAAAATTATTACCTTACCCTAAGCAAGTCCATCTTTCTCACAGAGTCTAGGGTAGGCTGAAGTCTTATTATATATAAAGAATAAAGCTTTGCATGGCCTTGCCAATACTACAAAATGGTTTCTTGAGTTTTCAGAATTTTAGGAACATAGAAGTAATCAAACTGCATGAGTCACCATTGTTCATATACATGGCTGACCTAAATATTGTTTTTTAAAAACCATGACTTCAAAAGTAATTTTCATGGAGATTATTGAAAATGATCATCTGAATTTAGCTTTTGGCAAAGAAAAAATATCTTTGGCCTTTTAATTTACATTACGTTTCAAATATCTTTAAAATTAATTTTAACTTTACAATTTTAAATTTGCTTTTTAACATGTTATTCTAATATGTCATTTTAACTGTAACAGTTTTTGAGATTAAATTTATTCTGTACTGTTTTTTGCACTAAGAATCGTACCATCTTAAACACTCTTGCTAACTCATTCTATTTGTTTCTCTTTGGGGATCAGGAGAATTGATTTGTCTAGGAGCCAAGGACATTCAGTACAGATGATGGATTTTCAATGATGCACACACAAAGGCCAATCCACGCAAAATCATGAAATATTCAAACTTTATCTCTATTGCTTTAGCCTCTTCGTTTTGAATGTTTTTGGACATTTCTTCTAAATTTAAAAAGATCCTCCTTCCCCTGCAAGTTCCCACTAACTTCATGTTCATTCCCTGTTATAACTGCCTCTTGGAAGAATATTTGAGACCAGTCCATATTAGAGTATAATTGATTGTTTTCAAGATATAGGCATGGGGGCAAGGGCTGTTCCAGTTGAACTGAAAGTTAATCTTTAAGCTGAAAGATTGAATTTTCTACATAAGAATTTCAGGTGTGCACATGAAGAAAGATGTTTCAGTGTAGAGGACTTTCCCATTCTTAAAGTCAACCTACATTTTCTAGGCCATTAGCCATTGGGCAGGCTGGTCCACACTGCACAGGATCCTACCACTTCTCTGGAAGATCCCAGCCTGCATACCTTGTGCCTTCTGATAAATTTGCTGGCGTTTGCCAACACTTGAAGCCTAGGAATCTCAAAGGAGCTATTCATGAGGCTTTCTTTTCTTGTTGTCACTTATTTGTTCACTCTACCCCCTCCACCACCAAATTTACTGACTGCCTACCATGTGCCTGAATGGATACTAAGTACTATGAATACAACAGTGAATAAGAAGTAGTCCTGGGCCTTAAAGAAGATAAATCTAATGTAGAAGGTGGGGAAATGAGCAGCTAAATTACAATACAATAAGATAAAGGCTTTGTAGAGGGGTCAGTATTATCCTTGGGAAGCATAGAAGAGTACCCAACCCACCTTTGGGAGGTCAAGGAGGGCTTCCTGAAGGAGGTGATGGCTCAGCTGAGCCCCAAAAGACCAGTTAGGGTTAGCCAGGCAAAAAGGAGAAAGGAGAATATACCGAGAAAAGTGGGTGAGCAAAGGCTATAACGTTGAAAGTAATCATGTTTCACTGGGAGAACTATTTCCAAAACAGAGAGTGAACGGGAAGGGGAGCAAAAGGAGAAGGGAACTGCAGGGGACATCAAGGCCCAGGTCTTAGAGGACTGTGTAAGCCACTCCGAGGAATTTAAACTTAACCCTGAGGCAATGGGAAACAATCGTAGTGTTTTCAACAGAAAAATGACATGAACAAATACATATTCTAGAAAGTCCATACCGACAACAGTGTGGAGATCAGATTAAAGATGGACAAAACTGGAGTCAGGGAGGCCATTTCGAAGGATGTAGCTGTGATGCAGGTCGGTGATACTGAGGGCTTGAGCTCAGGTGAGAAGCTGAGGTGGAGATGAGCAAATGGTGGTAGAATCCATAGGACTTGGTAGTTGAGCAGATTGGATGGTGGTCAGGAAGAGAAGAACCAACAGTGAGGAAGGAATAAAAGAATCACCCTTTGATATGAGAAGGCAAGAGAAAAAATCATTTTCAGAGGGGCAATAATAAGTTCTGTTTGGGCCATGTCATGTTTGCGATTCCTAAAGAAGGTCTCCTGCATACCAGTGGGTGCCAATCGCATGGACTACAATGAGATTGACCTCCCATGGAAGAGCAGGGCCCACACTGTCCAAATGTGTATGGTGGCCCTGGCTAGGGCTCAAGAGAGAGACTCTTGTTGGAGATGAAGACTTGAGGGTCATCAGCATATAAACAGTGTTTGAAGCTCAAGAGTAGATGAATTCCACCAACACCAAAGAAAGCGTGTAGAAGAAGAAGCCCAAGGACACAAAGAAACACTGATATTTACAGAATAGGCAAAAGAAGAGAAACCCACAAAAGAAAAGGAGAAAGAGGAGCCAATAAAAACAGAGGAACACCAAGGAGAGGTCACCAATGCCAAGAGGCACTTGCAATTTAGGTAAATTGCCACCAGGTGGAGTGTGGTCTCAGCATTTGAAATTCCTGCAAGTGTTAAAGCAGGGCAAACAATGGTTAGCATTTATATAGGTCATTTGGTTCACAACTTTTGGCAAACCTGTAGACAGTGGAGGAACAGGAGTTCCACTGTATAATGTAGAGAAGAAAGCATTGAAAGAGAAGAAAGGAAACAAGGTTCTACCTCACCTTTATGACTCTCTAGCAAGAAGACCTTAGGCAAATCTTTATCTCCCTGTCTTCAGTTTCCTCACTTTTTTTTTTAAATGATAACTCATGGTTTCTTTTTTTTTTTTTTAATTTATTTTATATTTGGCTGTGTTGGGTCTTCGTTGCTGCACGTGGGCTTTCTCTAGTTGCGGCGAGTGGGGGCTACTCTTCGTTGCGGTGCGCGGGCTTCTCATTGCAGTGGCTTCTCTTGTTGCGGAGCACGGGCTCTAGGCGCGCAGGTTCAGTAGTTGTGGCGCATGGGCTTAGTTGCTCCACGGCATGTGGGATCTTCCTGGACCAGGGCTCGAACCTGTGTCCCCTGCATTGGCAGGCGGATTCTTAACCACTGCGCCACCAGGGAAGCCCTCCACACATTTAATATAAGGAAGTTGGGCTAGGTGTTTAAATCCCTTCCAACTTATTATAATAAAAGAAAATAATAATAACAAACATGTACACAGCACATATCTGGGCCTGATATTTCAGTAGGTGCTGGAGATACAAAAAAGGAATAGAACAAATATAGAGTCTGTACTCATGGGCCTACTACCCTAGCAAGTTGGACATACTTATAAACTAACAGTCACAGCAATATGGAGAGTGCTATAACGGATAGACACACAGCTATGGGAGCACAGAGAAGAAGCTAACTGTTTTCCAGGCTTCATGAAGGAGGGCAATCTTGAGTGATTTTTACAGCATAAGTAGGAATCTTCAGGAGATCGTGAGGAAAGGAATCTTATGCAGAATGTATAGAATGCGCAAAGGTCTAGAGGTATATGAGAGCACTGAGTTTTCGGTTCAATATGGCAGAATATAAGTTGCCTGGAGGGAAATAAATGCAACTGGAAAAGTGGACAAAGACCGGAGAAGTCACTGCAGGTCTTATTTATTACAGTGATATGTTTTAACCTTGTTTAATTAACAAACACTTCCTGCGGGATTGCTCTGTACCAGGTACTGTTTGAAGTGCATTACAAATGTTAAGTCATTTAATTCTTGCAAAAGTCCTATGCGGTAAATGTCCCACCCCCTGCCCCCCCCCCCCATTTTACAATGAGTAACAGACACAGAGATTAAGTAACTTAATAGCCCTTGCATTAGTATAAGCCTGTCAGGGATGCTTCTGGGGTTCCCACTAAGATGCTCTGGCTCCCAAGTTCCTGCTCTTAACTGTAGGAACGTACAGTTGCTGTAGGAGACGTGAGCCAGTGAAAGGATTTTCACCTAGAAATAATGACATCAAATTGGCATTTTAGAACTGTCCTCTGGTAGGAGTGAAGAGCTGGATTGGAGGGTGTGACATTGGAGGAAGGATGCTTTTGCCGGATTTCAGCTAAAATACATGTGCTGAGACTAAACAGTGAGAACTTTGAAAAGAGAGACTTAAGAGGTGCTTAGCAAGCATCGTTTCAAGGCTTGGTGACCAGCTGAAAGGAAAAGAGCAAGAGAAATCTAAAATGATGCCCAGGTTTCTGGCTTAGAGAACTGGGGGATTGATAGTGACCTTAAGTGAAATTGGGAAAAGAACAATTTTGAGCATGCTGAGTAAGAAATATAATGGACCATTGGAAATATAAGGTCTGGAACTCGGGAAGAAAGTCTGAACATAGATGGTTGAATTGGAATAAGTAGAGTCCTCTGGAAAGAATGGGTAGAAGGAGAAAGGAACTAAAATCAGAACCTGAATGTTGAACAAGAGGAAGAAAAATTGGGGATGAGGGGTCTCTAAGGCTGGAGGAAGGCCAAATAAGAGTGTTTTCACTTTTTAAATTATTTAATGTTTTCCTTTGTGTTGAGATCAGAGTCTTGTGCTAAAATAGAGGTAAAAAAGTGTGGCATTACATGTCTGTAACTAGCCATGTTCTCTCCAGGCAGAAATCATATCCAATTCCTTTGTATATCACTGTGCCTGGAATAGAACAGCCCCTTCCTCAGCAAACACTTGGTAAATAAATATTAATTTGTAGACTTTGATGTTCTAATACTTTTAACTTTCTTTCTTTTTTTAAAATCTTTATTGGAGTATAATTGCTTTACAATTGTGTGTTAGTTTCTGCTTTATAACAAAGTGAATCAGTTATATATATATATATGTTCCCATACCTCCTCCCTCTTGCGTCTCCCTCCCTCCCACCCTCCCTATCCTACCCCTCCAGGCGGTCACAAAGCACCGAACTGATCTCCCTGTGCTATGCGGCTGCTTCCCACTAGCTATCTACCTTACGTTTGGTAGTGTATATATGTCCATGCCTCTCTCTCGCTTCGTCACAGCTTACCCTTCCCCCTCCCCGTATCTTCAAGTCCATTCTCTAGTAGGTCTGTGTCTTTATTCCTGTCTTACCCCTAGGTTCTTCATGACATTTTTTTTCTTAAATTCCATATATATGTGTTAGCATACGGTATTTGTCTTTCTCTTTCTGACTTACTTCACTCTGTATGACAGACTCTAGGTCTATCCACCTCATTACAAATAGCTCAATTTCGTTTCTTTTTATGGCTGAGTAATATTCCATTGTATATATGTGCCACATCTTCCTTATCCATTCATCCGATGATGGACACTTAGGTTGTTTCCATCTCCGGGCTATTGTAAATAGATACATTTAACTTTCTCTTATCTCTCTTGGGTACACAGCCCACCTTGGGGAAAGATCTTGTCCAGTTTTTCAAAACTGGAAGGCCAACAATAAATTGATCCAGTTATGTTGAAATACTTATTCTTAAATGCTCCCCAAATGAACACATTAACTGTGGGCCTACATCCTACATCACCCCCTAAAAAAATCACAAAGCATCTCATTGCCCTTTGTTATGCAAAATTCAGACAGTAAGTTTTGGAAAGAATGTTTTCCCTTGGGTCAGACAAATCTGATTTCAACCCACAGGTCCAGCAGGCCTAGCTCTCTGACCTTGGGCAAGTCATTTAATCTTGTTGTGCCTCAGTTTCCTCATCTGTAAAATGGTGATTATGATACTCTGTACGGTATAGGACTGCGGCAAGGATGACATACCCAGAACCCCTGCAGTTGTTGCTCTCACAAAAGAGATGCTCGGGAACTATTAAATCTTTGGCAGTATTTGCAACCTCGACAATCATGTTCATTGTAAGAACATACGTTTGCAAGAAGTGCTCCCCGGAAGTTCAAGGCTTCCTCTGAGCCCAGTGGACCTGCAACATTATCAAGAGCCATCAGGTGGTGTTGGTGCCTCTTAGGGGACCCTAGGTCGGGGGGTTCTTACCATCAGGGTCAATAAACTTCCCAGTGCTAAGTAAGCACCAAGTTCTGTTTCCATAGCATTATAACCTTACTAAAATCGCAGTCTCTACAGAGTAAACGCGAACGTGAGCATTTAGCAGTAAAAAAAAGTTATATATATTATTTGAGAAAAGGCTTAATGAAAAACAGCTACTTCAGTACACATCACATAACTTCCTGACTCCCTTAAACTGTTTTTTAATGATTTCTTAAACTTAAGCTAACCTTGGTTTTAATTCCCTCACATTAATTTCGATTCATTCTTATGTGGGCAGAAGGCTAATCGCCTCTGGACTGTGCTTAACCATAGAATTTGGCAAAGACTCCGTGGAAAAAGCCCTCGGTCCTTTTCACCTGCTGGGGGATTAAATCCCCTCATTAAGAGGCTTAGGCAAGCCACTTCAGCCAGTACTTAGAAGAAAATCTGGCCTCTAGATGCCATTTCAGAGCTTGGCCCTCTTCCTGCTGCCTGTCTTTATCCACATTGAAATAGAAAACGCTCACTGGGTTCTCCAAGCCCCATGGCCCTTGATTTCTAATCAAAACCCGGTTACCAGGGTTACCCCGACCCTTGCGCAGGCTCCCTGACTCTGTGCTTGCCACCAGTGCCACTTGGCAAGGTCACTCTGCTTTCTCCTGGCTGCTCGCACAGGGTCCGGTTTGGGATGCTCTGTGCGCTGCAGCTCCTGGGACCCTGTGCCCGCTGAAGCCCTCTGCTTATAGATGTCAAACATGTGCTGTTTGTCTTCTCAACTTCTATGCAATTTTGAAGGCTAAAAACAAAGAATGTTTAAAAACATTTTTAGCACCATCATTGTTCTAAGGGCAGTGAAACTACTCTGTGGGATACTACAGTGGTACATACCCGCTATTTTACATTTGTCCAACCCATAAAATGTAAAACAGCAAGAGTGAACCCTAAAGTAAACTATGGCCTTTGGGTGATCATGACGTGTCAACGTAGGTTCATTAGTTGTAACAGATGTACCACTTTGGTGAGGGATGGTGATGGAGAGAGAGGTTGGGGGGGAGGGGTATATGGGAAATTTCTATATTTTCCACTCAATGTTGCTGTTAACCTAAAACTGCTCTAAAAATCAGTCTTTTTTTTTTTTTAAGTGTCATTGCTATGACCATTTCTACCCTGTAAAGTAGGTCTTTACCGCCTCCACATAAAAGAGAACGGGGGGTGTGCTCTTGTGATTATCAGACCATTATTTGGCACTTACCTTGTGCTGGTGACTGTGTTCTGGGAACATTGGTGACTCTACAGACCCAGCTCCTGCCCCCAGGAATCCTGCAGTTGAAAGAAAAGGAAAGTAAATTAAACTAAGCCACCTGACTGAGCACTTAATTTCACGGTAAATGCAGAGAAGGTGCTAGGAGGGTGTTTCCCTGGGGGGCAGCTGGAAAGGGCTGCTTCTCGTCCCTTGGCAAACATTCATGTGCCTCCTTCAACACCGACACACTGAGTAGTTGGCAGTTGAGTAGTTGAGTTAGTACAGCAGTGTCAGTCCCTCACCCCTTCTTCCAGCTATTCTCAATCGTGGCCTTTAAGATCCAGATAGCAGAAGAGCTACTGCTGTGACACATGTGCTGCCCTCAGCTGGGCCTCTCCCAAAAAGGAGCGCTGCAGCTCCAAAAGCAACCAGAATCACCTCATACCTGTTAGGTTGGCTAGTATCAAAAAAATAGAAAAGTACAAGTGTCGGCAAGAATGTGGAGCAATTAGAACCCCTGTGTACCATTGGTGGGAACGCAAAATGATTCAGCGTTATGGAAAATAGCATGGCAGTTTCTCAAACAAATAAGAACATAGTTATCATATGATCCAACTATTCCACTTTTGGGTATACTCCTGAAAGGATTGAAAACAGGTCTCAAAGAAATATGTGTACACCCATGTTCATAGCAGCATTATTCAGAATAAGTAAAACATGAAAGCAATCCAGGTATCCATCAATGGGTGAATAGATAAGCAAAATATGGTATATATATACAATGGAATATTATTCAACCTTAAAAAGGAAGGAAATTCTGAGGAAGACATTACGCTAACTGAAATAAGCCAATGACAAAAAGGCAAATACTGTATGATTCTATTTATATAAGGTACCTAGAATAGTCAAATTCATAGAGTCAAAAAGAATGGTGGGACTTCCCTGGTGGCACAGTGGTTAAGAATCCCCCTGCCAATGCAGGGGACACAGGCTCTATCCCTGGTCCTGGAGGATCCTACATGCCGCGGAGCAACTAAGCCCGTGAGCCACAAATACTGAGCCTGTGCTCTAGAGCCCATGAGCCACAAATACTGAGCCCTCATACCACAACTACTGAAGCCCACGCGCCTAGAGCTCATGTTCCGCAACAAGAGAAACCACCGCAATGAGAAGCCCGCACACCGCAACGAAGGGTAGCCCCCGCTCGCCACAACTAGAGAAAGCCCATATGCAGCAACGAAGACCCAGTGCAGCCAAAAATAAATAAATTAAATTAAATAATTTTTTTTTAAAAAATGGTGATTGTCAGGGGCTGTGAGGAGGAAGAATAGGGAGTTATTGTTTAATGTATATAAAACATAATTTTGAAAGATTAAGAGTTCTGGAGATGGATGATGGTAATGGTTGTAGAAAAATATGAATGTAGTTAGTACTTCTGAATTGTACATTTTTAAATGGTTAAGATAGTAAATTTTATATTACTGTATTTTACCACAATAAAAAAAAACTGGGAAAAAAAGCGCATCCCGATGGCAAGACATTACAACCTTCCTTAGCTGCCTTCAAGGTTCTAACTACTTACCCACAAGCCAGTGATGGAAAACTGTGAAACCAGGCGGACGGTGACCAGATTGTTTTTCTCCTCTATTCATTCTCTGCCTCTCCTTTTCTCCTGCCTTTCCCAAAATAATTTTTGACTTGGAGTGTAACAGAGAAAGGGTATACATGTACAGATATGTCAGATAATAGGAAATTGTATCTGGAGATGGGTTGCATCGGACTCAGCACTCCCCACCTTTTGAGAAGTCGAGGGTGTGGGAAAATGGAGACGCTCATCCGTTGCTAGTGGGAGGTCCACTCATGGGACGTTTTCAGAGAGTGATCTGCCACCTTCCAACAAATTGTTCGAAACTTTTGACCAAGCTATTATACTTCTGGAACATTCTTTTAGAAATACAAGTGGGCAAAGATATATCCTTAAGAATGTCAATTGCAGCACTATTTAATACAACAAAAAGAAATAGAAAACCCAAACGTCCATTAATCAGAGAATGGTTAAATAAATTGTGGCTCAGCAATGTGACAGAGTAGTATAAAAGTACTTGTCAAAAGAGCCTAAATCATATAAACTAACGGAGAGAAGTCAATGATATAGAAAGTAAAAACAATAAGTTGCAGAACTATGTCTAGAATGATCTCATATTATTTAAAAACAAAGTGTTCACATATGTGTTTGTATATTCATTTTTTAAAGTCCAGAAGGCTGTGCAAATCACTAAAAGTGGTTAGTTACCCCTAGGGAGGGAAATTTAGGAGAAAGGAACTTTTATTCTCTCTATAGGATATATTTTCATTTAGTTTGACTACTACTTATAATGAGTATGTATGATTAAGGAGAAAAACTTTAAGAAAGAAAAAAATTTTTTAATTTTATCTGCTCCAAAACAGGATGGTAATGGTAGACTCATCCCTAACATTGACTCTTGTTTCATAAAAGTTCACGGTGTTTGATTTGAAACAGGCCTTTCTTTTCAGAGCCCCCTGTTTTCCCCTATACTTGGCATTCCACATAAAACAACTGTCTGGAGATCACAGAGATGGAAAGGTGGAAACAAATGCACAGGAGGAGATAGGGGATGGAAGATTAAGAACTTAACCTAAATAAAAAGCAGTCATCAAAATTATGTTCATGGAGAATTCACAATATGGTGAAATATATACATAATAAAAAATACAGAAGTCAAAGACATATAGTTAGCACGACCATAACTAGAAAAAAGAAATAAATGGCCTCCAAAAAGCCTCCAACAAGGATACTAGGGAAAAGTAAACCGAAATATTAACGATAGACTAGATGATATGTTAGAGTTTTCATTTTTTTACACTCTACATTTTCAAAAATGTAGAATTACTTTTTAAAAAATATTTATTTATTTATTTAGCTGTGTCGGTCTTAGCTGTGGCACGCAGGATCTTCGTTGCAGCATGAAGGATCTTTCATTGCGGCACACGGGTTTCTCTCTAGATGTGGCATGCGGGCTCGGTAGTTGCGGCATGTGGGCTTAGTTGCCCCACAGCGTGTGGGATTTAGTTCCCCGACCAAGGATCAAACCCACGTCCCCTGCATTGGATGGCTGATTCTTAACCACTGGACTACCAGGGACGTCCCTAGAATGACTTTTATCACGTAAATAATCACACTTTTATTTCAGCTACATCTATCACTACCCCACAGTTTATCCTCCCAAAATACCACCATCACAGATAGTAGTACAGCATATAGATATGTCTAGTTCTAAACTCATTTTCAAAGCCTTTGTGTCTTAATTCTGAGAAGCCCATCAAGTTTGGAGCCTTTCCTTCTCTCTGCAATAAGACAACTTGAAGATTCCATTATCTTCCTAAGGGATACAGTATGGGGAAGTAAACATCAACTAATTGTTTGGTCTGTGAATCTGGGAGATATTATATAATATTCATTGAAAGTATTTAGAACCTTGACGTGAGAACCCGGGACACGTTGTAGAGGGACTTTGTTGCTTAAATTTTCTTCACAAAGTTGAAGTGAGAAACCGTAAGAGTTTAACAAAATTTATCTCAGCCTCTCAAATCCCTTGCTTTGGATTTCCTGAATCTCTTTTGGCCAGAAGGCACTCACACCCTCTGTTTTCTGGTGAGAATTTATGTTGGCTTGCTTTTCTTGGTTTGGTTTGTTTGCTAACACTCACCAGCTGTGCAAGCTCCCTCTATAATTTCTTGTAACTTTTTTTTAAAAAACAATAGGGCCTCAAATGCAGGGTTTCATGATAAGGTCTCAAGTTCCACATAAAATGGAAAATTTTCAGTACCAAGGCATGCCAAGGAGGGGTGGGGCCGCTTGACTGCCTTTGACCCTTTGTAACCCCGAAAGAGGTCCTCTCATCCCTGCAAGTCAGGTTTCTCTGAAACTGTTACACACCCAAGAGGAGAGATGCTAGTTGTTTTCTAACTTTGAAATCTGCATGAGTTGAAGCAGCAGCTCTCCCTCATTTCTTCTTGAAAGCTTATCAGAATGGGACTTTGAACCCCTAATATCACATCCTTTGATACTCACCAACTCATTTTATAAATAATCCCCTCGGCATAGTCGACCTGAAGATCTATGTGTATATGGTTTGATGTTCCTTTATCTCATATAAGAAGTGCTAGTCTCTTTCGTCTAACTTTCTCCTCTTATTATCAGACTTCAAAGTGTCGTCATGGCTGTTGGTTTGGCTTTGCTTTTTTAAAAATATATATTTGACTTCTAGTAGCCCAAGGGAGGATGAGGGGAGAAATTATATTGACTGTGAGCCCTGAGCTTTATATAAATATAGTGTGTTTTTCAAGTCAATTTCTATCCAAAGTTCATGCTTTTTTGTTCTACCATGTTGTTTCTGACAATTTAATACAAGAGGAAACTAACATTCATTGAGCATCTATGATATGCCAGATGTGCTATAGAGATTAACTCACATAACCTTTCCAAAACATATTCCAATGGGAATAGCTATCCTCATTTTTATGGGAAAAAAAAAAAAAGGCTCAGAGAGGTTAAATATTTGCCTAACGTCACATGGTTTGCTGAGAACAGATCCAGGATTTAACGCCAAGTCTATCTCCAAAGCTCGCTTTCTATCTCATCATAGGTAGTGTTTTATGTGGAATCACTCACCGGAAGAGCTCTGTGAGCTAGGTACCATGATCATTCCCATTTTATAGCGAAAAATCCAGCTTAGAGAAGTTAAGGAACTTGTCCACAAGTCCATTAAGTGTGCAAAAGAAGAGATTAAGACCCAGACAGTCTGACTTTGGCACTGTTAGTCACTTATTGGGCTATTTCCCCAGAAACACTTTCAGAGACTTTCTATTCTAATGAAGACAAGGGAGAAGTTTTCTTAGTCACGCAAGGCACCAAATGTGATTTTAAAAAGAGAGAGAAAAGAAAAATAAACTCTCTGCTAAACTAGGATTGGTCACTAGGAATTTCTCTCCTCCACAAATGCATGGTACAAATTATTCATTGATATTCGCAGAAGTGTCCATTAGCACATGATGGGAATGTCTGATTCCTCTTCACTGTGGCACTAGTGAAACCTTGCAGCTTCAGAGGAAAAGGAGGAGGGTTCTGGAGCTGTATAAATCAGGAAACTGTGCAATGAACCGTGTGGGTGGTGGTAAGGCTTTTAGCAGCCAGGCCTTCTGAGTCTTGAGATGAGCTTACTCATCCTCAGTGTTCTGGGTCAGGGGAGAGCTCTGTCTAATGAAGGAATGAGCCATCCTTCATGTTCGAGGCCAGGGCCATTGACCCTCCGTCAGGAGGGCATGACATTGGAATTACAATTTCCGTCGTGGTCATGGATTTGCACACATCTCTGTGTGCATCCACAGGCTCCCCTGGCTCTCTGTGAGCCATGACAAGGACCTCTGAGGGCACCAGGAATCAAGGGGCGCCGTCGTCATGACATATGACATTAGCAACATCCTTAGCTATCTCGGAGCCTAAGACAAAAAAAATGAGCAGGTTCCCATGTAAACTTAAACCCGGTGAATGTGTGACCTCACTTCTCTCTCGGGTTGTCTGGCCAATTAAGGGACGAGATAAGAAACTATTATAAGAAGCTGTGTTTTCAATGTCAGCAGCAGCTCTTGTTTCCAGGAACGGGATAAAACAGAGAGCCCAAGCAGAGTGTCCTGAGCCTAGTCTGAGACAAATTTTTTTTATGACAGGTGTTGGATTTATATGCCTCCGACTTCTGTAATTTATTACAAGGCCATCCAGCCTGAATGCCCTCACAGAGAGACAGAGGCAATATTTCCTCCTGGCGGGAGGCAAGGAGGAAGAAGAAGGGAGAGCAGCCTTGCTATGCAAAGGAGCTATAATAAAGGCTGCTTTTCCCCACTGCAAGTGGCCCTTCGAGAAGATGAACAGTGAAGGGGAGCGGGCAAAGGGCTCAATGCCTATTTATCTAATAAAACCTGATTACTAGCAACAGGTGCACCAGCATATAAACTACCTTGGAGTCATCAGGAAATTCTAAGGAAAGCAGCATCAAATTGCAAATGATATGACTTTCATCTAATGATAGATATTAATTATACAGGGAAGATTGCAGTAGGCCCATAAAATGGGTGTTTGCATCCTCATTATTCAGTATTTCATGCCATGATGATAGAGCAATAATGACAGAATAATAAACAAGCTCTTTATTTATTTATTTATTTCCGTCATGGAAAACTAGACTTTGAAAGTCAAATCACAAAGTTTGGAGGAAGTGGGTCAAAGACGTCCACAAACATCCAGAAAGGGCGAGTGGAGATGTCGGGGGCGGGGTGGGGGGGAAGAGTAAGGAAGAGATCAATGAATTGATAGATGGAAAAAACAGACGTGTTTTTCTTTCTGATAAACATACTCCTACAATTGTATCAGAATTAAGATGGCAATCTTCCCTTGCTGGTGACAGCAGCATTTTATTGATATGTTTTTAAACGTCCAAACCCTTTGAAAGAACAGTTCTTTGAGGTGATGTGGTGGACTGGGGCGTGGGGAGGAGGGTACCATATTGAGAAGGAACACATGAGGTCAGATGTCACGCCCACAGCAGCACCTGTCGCTTCTATGAATTGCTACGTTTCACCCATTCATGAGGCCCCAGTGAGGAGCAGAGCCAGGCTGAGCGGGAATGACAAGTGGGTGGGAAAGAGCTGGAAGGACTGAGATTGTCTGCGAAGAGAAGTGAGGGCGGAAAGGAGACTGGGATGCAGGAAAGAATGCAGTGAGTAAACACACCCGCAAGCACGCGTGTGCCAAGAGACCGCGCAGATCCTTATCGCGACAGTTTATTACATAGCACCTCGTAAAAATTGAGGGCAATTGGAGAAGAGGATGTGGAGAACTCGGGGGAGAGGAGTAGCAAAGATCGACTTACCTGGAATCCTAAAATAACCCTCTCGGAGCAGGCTCTGCCCAAAGTACCCTGTTTGGTTTAACGCAGCAGAACTCCCCATCCTCTTGCCAGCCAACCAGCCTCCTGCCTGCCTGCCTTTTCAGCATTTCTCAACGCTTTGAACCCTGCTCATTTTAATGGGTTTTTTTTTTTTTTTTTTGCGATGCGCGGGCCTCTCACTGTTGTGGCCTCTCCCGTTGCGGAGCACAGGCTCCGGACGCGCAGGCTCAGTGGCCATGGTTCACGGGCCCAGCCGCTCCGCGGCATGTGGGATCTTCCCGGACTGAGGCACGAACCCGTGTCCCCTGCATCGGCAGGCGGACTCTCAACCACTGCGCCACCAGGGAAGCCCTAATGTTTTGATAGATGTATTTTTCAAAACATTGGCCAGTCTTTATGGCTATGACTCAACTTTTTTTTTTCTTTTCGGTCCTAATGGAGAGAGTGAAGACACTTTTCCATCTCAAAGAAAAATAAAATGATCTGATTATTGACCCACTCTCCATTTTTCCTTGAATGCTATCTCTGGAGACAAAGGCAAAGGAGTCCTGTTAGATGTTTCTAAGTTACATTATATGCATAACAGATCCAATCTCATCTAGTTCATCTGGTTAGTGATGTAAGCATGGAAAACCAAACTGGAAAAGGTAGATGAAGGATGAATGTGGAAAACCTTTTAAGTTAGATCCCACTAATTCAGAAGTTGTGATAAATCTCAACTTGAGAAAATTTCCCTTTCATTTATTTTTTGAAAATGGCAGGCAAATTAATAACGTAAAAAAGAGTGGAAGAAAACTCTTCTTTATCTGCTGAAGCAAACAATACCTCATGTTACCCAGATATCAACAACTGTGCATATTTAAGTCTCAAATGGGCAAATGGTAGCCTATTTTTCACAAACGCAGTCATGGAATAAACCAGTGGTAGACTATTTTTCTTTTATTAAAGTTTGGACCATCCATCTTTTATTTATAAAGCAAAACAAAAGTCAGGTTTGATAGAATTGTTTATTAATTTAAAAGCATACTCTTGATTTATATACAATATGTATGCTGCTGTGCTCTGAGATTAAATTTATATTTAGCTTGTGGATATCTCATTCTGGAATCTGGGACACTAAATCCCAAGGAACAAAATCAGTTTATTCAGGAAACTCCCAAGTTCCCTGACCTTCAGTTAGATGATTGCAGATTAAAAGACTTAATCGTCCTCTGGAACACTCATTTTTACATTCCCATGGAGTATTTTCATGAAAACTGGTGTCAAGATGATTCAGGGTGATTTTATCTCCTGAGTCGGAAGAGGAACAACCAATAGGACAGAGGTGTGACACTACGACACCCTTGCTCCATCTTCACACCTTAAATACCAAACAGCAAAATCCTCCACATCACCGACGAAACTTGTCACTCCCTCTTCCTATCTAAATTGCCCAGTCATTCACCGACTTACTGAGAGTCTGGAAGATACTATGATGGTTACATGTGCCCCTGAGCTATCCCACATATGAGAATTCAAGAAGGGAAGCTGACGGGCTTCCCTGGTGGCGCGGTGGTTGAGAGTCCGCTTGCCGATACAGGGGACACGGGTTCGTGCCCCGGTCCGGGAAGATCCCACATGCCGCGGAGCGGTTGGGCCCGTGAGCCATGGCCGCTGAGCCTGCGCGTCCGGAGCCTGTGCTCCGCAAAGGGAGAGACCACTGCAGTGAGAGCCCAAAAAGTAAGAAGGGAAGCTGAGGTCCTATCTCTTCCCCCAAAGTTTTTGCCTCGACTCATTCACTCACGTTCACTGATTCATTTGTTTTAGGAACATTTATTGGCTACCATTATGTAAATGATAATTAGAGAATAAAAGATTTAGACTCCTTTCCCCCTAAGGCAAGTGCAGTCTGGAGTTTCTGGGTTTGGAGATAACAATTGAATCAAGATGTGAACAGAGCAAGAATAACATAAGCCAGACAGCATGTAAGAAAGATGGAAAAACAGATATGCCTGTTTTCTATCTTTTTTATAAGGAAATGAAATCAGGGAGAGCAGGAGAAAATTACTTCTCTATGGGGATAATTGATAAAGCCCTTAGAGAATAAGGTGTTTGAGATGAATTTGCAAAATTGTTTTCAACTTGAGATAAAAGTGAGCTAGCTCTCCAAGTGAGAGTAACATGGAATTGTCATAGGAAACGGGAAATATGGGGTGATGTTAAGACAGTGTGTTGAGATTTAGGTATGTAAAGGAAAATATTAGCCAGTGAGTTTGGAAAAGTATTCATTCAAGAGACATTTATCTTCCTCAAAAAGGATTAGACTAAAAAGTAATAATAATGAATATAATACACTAATAAGTGCACCTAGCACTTATTGAACAATTAACTGTGTCCCAAGGTTTGTCATAAGTGTCTTAGATGCATTATATCTTTTAATTAGCACAATAATTCGATGATATAAGAATAATTAACTGGATTTTACAGAAAAGAAAATGAAGCCTCAAACTGTTAGTAAATAGTGCCTCAGACTTTCCTGTTTGTGGCTATACTTCTTCCAGGCAATCAGTCAAATTCACTTTTACTGAATTTCACATATAAATTATGTTTGAAGCAAAGAATTGGTTCAACCTTAATTAGAAATGGCCCTCTCTAGAGGTTTATCCACTTTAAAGATAAACATATTCAGATAAGGAGTTCACTGACGCTGTCAGTAGAGGCACTTTACATTAGGGGATCTTTCCAGCACCCCTCAAATAATCCCAGCTCACCCAGAAGTCACCCATCCCACCTGCCCATAGAACTGACCCTTAGTTTCAGTGGCCATAAATATAATAGATACAAGTGTCTAACTTTTTCATTACCGACCACATAAAATGTCTCATTTCTAATGGACTTTTAATGGATTGAAAAGACCTTCCTTGTGTCTAGTTCTCAATAATTGCTGCTTTTTGTTTACTCTTTAAACAATTGCTTTGACATTCTAAAGTCATCCATTCTTAAGACATGATCTGCTTAGCATTTTATTCTACCTAATGAACACTGTGGTAGACAGAATAATGGTCCTCCAAAGATGTTCATGCCCTAATTCCTAGAACCTGTGAATATGGTACCATGCATAGCAAAAGAGACCAGTCAAGGTTCCCTCAAGCCTCCTGAAGGAACACTACCCTGCCGACATCTTGATTTTTAACCCAGGGAAGCATATTTCAGAACTTTGACCTTGAGAACTGGAAGATAACAAATATGTGTTATGTTTGTGGTAATTTGATACAACAGCAATAGGAAACTTATTCTTTTATTCTTTTCCTGTTCTTGATACCTTGTTATTGGAAATGCTATGTGCCACATAAAATGACTGAACAGTTGTATTACCAGTATATCATCTGTCCCCAGTTTCTTTGTCCAAAGCACTCTCCTGATAGTTTTAGAATTCAGTCCTCTATAAAGTCCTCTATAGCTTTATTTTTTTTCTTATTTCTAAGCTTCTTTTATTCCCACCCACATTAACCAATATTTTCAGGTCGAAACATTTGCAAGTCAGAAATATATAGTCATATTTCATCCTCCAACTTTTTCCCTTATTTGCACCCTAGAATTCAGGTTCTCAAACTTGAGAAGACACTAGAATCACCTGGAGGGCTTGTTAAAACACAGATTGTTGTGTCCCACCTCAGAATTTCTGATTTCACTCTTCTAGGATGGGATCTGAGATATGCATTTCTAACAACTGCCCAGGTAACACTCATGCTGCTGGTCAGGGGACCACACTTGGAGAAGCACTCTTTTAGTCTTTGCTGGGGAATGCTTTGTTACAGGAGAGAACTGCAACTGTAATAGACACATTGACCCTATAGATGAATAAAATGCAATAGGATCTAGAATGGGTAGGGATGACACTAAACTGTTAACTCTGAGAACGGGGTCAAAGCATGTTATTCAATATCTACCTTAGCACTAGGCGCAGTAAAGAGTGCTCAATAAATAGTTCTTTTTTTATTATTGAGAGATAATTGACATATTATATTTATTTTAGGTGTACAACATAATGAATAAGCTTTTGAATGAATGTCGAGACCATTCTTCATTCATTCATTCAATGACTATTTATTGACTGCCTCACTCATTCCTTTGTCCACACTGTTTTATGTGGTCTTTTGGGAAGATACAGCAGTGAACCAACCAAACAAAAATCTCTCTCCTCATGGTGGACTGAGGGAAATAAAAGTAAACTAAGTAAATGATAAAAAAGTGTTGAAAGTGGGCTTCCCTGGTGGCGCAGTGGTTGAGAGTCCGCCTGCCGATGCAGGGGATACGGGTTCGTGCCCCGGTCCGGGAAGATCCCACATGCCGCTGAGCGGCTGGGCCCGTAAGTCATGGCCGCTGAGCCTGCGCATCCGTAAGCCTGTGCTCCGCAACAGGAGAGGCCACAACAGTGAGAGGCCCACGTACCGCAAAAAGAAAAAAAAAAAAAAAAATGTTGAGAGTGATCATTGCTGTGGGGAAAAATAAAGCAGGGAGGAGAATCAGGGCTGGTGAGCAGCCTGTAAATTTAAATAGTGTGGACAGACCAAACCTTGCCTGATGCCCATCAAGCCCTATTAAACTCACTCACAAACAATACATTCGCTGAGTTCCTGGCTGTAGCACTTCAAGCTGGGTACCAAGATACAGCAAATAACGAGAGGGAACATGTAGTCTTGTCCTCCAAGAGTTTGTATCCAGTAGGACCAAGATAAAGGACGGAGACCCCGAATGCTCACCCTGCTGTGCCTATCTTCCAATCATCAAGAACCTAAAGTTGGGACTTCCCTGGTGGTGCAGTGGCTAAGAATCCGCCTTCCAATGCAGGGGACATGGGTTCGAGCCCTGGTCCGGGAAGAGCCCACATGCCACAGGACAACTAAGCCCATGCGCCACGACTACTGAGCCTGCACTCTAGAACCCCCGCACCACAAGTACTGAAGCCCTCATGCCTAGAGCCCATGCTCCGCAACAAGAGAAGCTACTGCAATGAGAAGCCCGTGCACCACGACAAAGAGTAGCCCCCGCTCATCGCAGCTAGAGAAAGCCCACGCACAGCAACGAAGACCCAACGCAAACAAAAATAAATTTAAAAAAAGAAAGAAAAGAACCTAAAGTAGCTGCCCATAGCACTTAAACCATTTTTCAAGAATAAACCCAGGGGCCCTGGGAAAGCCAGTGGAGGAAAAGTCGTCTCTTTTCTCATCTTTGGGCTAATACCTCCCAAGCTTGAAAAAACTTTGAGCGAGAAAGATGTTTCTTACATTTTCACTTTACGTTTGACTAAGAGTGTCTTTTTCATTTTCAAAGCTTTTCTATACAAATGTTATTCTACAGGATCAAAAAGACGGAGAGGAATTTAAAGACTGAATCATTTTTACAGCTCCAGATTCAATACTACTTATTATTTCAAAACAAGTGGATGGAAATTATCCTGGGGGCATATTGAGGAGAGGGAGTTGAGAAGAATATACAAAGTGATATGCAGATTTTTAAATGTGTCAATAAAGTAATGATGGAACTAATTAAGCCGTTTGGGAGACATGCCCCTTTCACTGAGGCAGCCTCAAGAACTAACGTGTCTGTCTGCACACATGACTAGATACAGAGCACAGAGTGGTCTTTTTTGCACGAGTCTGGCTCAATAAAGCAATTCTTTGCTTCTCTTCTAAGTATCTACATGATTAGAAATACAAAACTTCCTTTAATATACTGCTACAATATAACCACGTTACTTAGAAATATTCTTCTTGAGATCAAAATAAACTCGTTCATCATTTTCTTTTTTTAAAATGTATCCCTATTTTTAGTATCTGTTCTTTTCCCTAAAACACAAAACATTAGTTCTCAGACTTTAGTGTGCATCAGAATCACCTGGAAGTTTAGTTAAACCAGTTTCTGTGCTCCATCTGTATTGTTTCTGATGCAATAGTTCAGGGGTGGGCCCTAGGAATCTGCATTTCTCACAGATACCCAGGTGATACTGATGCTGATGCCGCTGGTCATGGGACCATATTTTGAGAATGTCTCTTCTAAATAAAATAGAGGTGACTAATTGAAATGACTCCTGTTGACCATAATAATAACCAGTACACCTGAAGGGAATAATAAATAAACATCTTAGTTTCTCCTCCAGGAAAAATAACCCAATCAAATTTAATCTTTCAATTGACATCCCTTTCATCAATTCCACTGCCCTTTTCTAAATTCTCTGGGTTAAAAAAAAAAAAATTACCCTGAAAATATAGAAATTAAAATGGACATCATATGTTAATAAGGGCCTAATAGACAGTGAATTAAGTGGAAATAATCTTCCCCAGCTCTTGCATATAACCCAATAATTATTAAATATCCAATAGCATATTAGCTTTTTAGATTAAGCACATTATTGCTCATGAAAGACCTCAGTAGACTACTTGCTTTGTCAAGCAAAAAACATTCATTGTTCAGATTCTGTTTCTTTAATAAATACATAGAGATAAGTAAATAGTAAATTTTCCTTTAATATTTTATATCAGAACAATTAATTTTTAAAATCCATCTTCTCAAACCACATTTTAAAATAAGGGTTAGGACTTCCCTGGTGGTACAGTGGTTAAGAATCCGCCTGCCAATGCAGGGGACACGGGTTAGAGCCCTGGTCCGAGAAGATCCCACATGCCGTGGAGCAACTTAGCCCATGCACCACAACTACTGAGCTTGTGCTCTAGAGCCCAAGCCACAACTACTGAGCCCATGTGCCACAACTACTGAAGCCCGCACACCTAGAGCCCATGCTCCGCAGCAAGAGAAGCCACTGCAATGAGAAGCCCACGCACCACAATGAACAGTAGCCCCTGCCCAACTCAACTAGAGAAAGCCTGCGCACAGCAACAAAGACCCAACGCAGCCAAAAATGAAATATAAAATAAATAAATAACTTTAAAATAAGGGTTAAAATTACACAAAAGGAAAGCAAATTTCTATTTTAACTGATCAACTAAAATGAAACAGGACTCCTACAGCAACTAATAAAGCATATCTTTTAACATTTGTAAATTCAGTAGATACAGCTTTATACAATGGAGAAGTGTATATTGGTCCTCAGTTCATTAGTTTTAGTGTGCCCTCTTAAAATATCTTACTTGCATTTTTGTATCTGCCAAGATGTCAGTTCTGACATGACTCTCTTTAGGCGAAATGTAGTTGGCCTTTCCTCATTTTTCGCTGACACAGAAAATGAACAGTTTCTTAACACCATTTAGGATAATGCTATCTGAATCATAGCAAGTTCAAGTGTAAATGAGGTGCACATGTTAAGTCATCTGCAGAAAGGTACAGTTTAACAACTGACTGAATTAATTCAGGGCATGAAAATTTAGCAGCCAGACCGACCAATTCTAGAAGTACATCTCACTGTAGAAAAATTTCCAAATACGTAAAAACAACCAGCCTGTAATGTCCTCATTTCCACTTGTAAATGACATTTGACTATAATCTATGTATATGCAAGTTGCTTCCTGCAATGTTAAGCATTAACTATAATCCACTCCTTTATAGAATACATTTGATGATTTGGGCTGGCCATTAAAATATTTAAATTGAGTGCTTAAGTACAGTTTAGAAAATTATATTCTCTACATTTGAAATAACCCTAAATAAAACTCTCTTTAAATTATCATGGAAGAATAATGCTAAATGAAAAAAGCAGAATACAAAATTGAATCTACACTGTAATTGCAACTATATTAAATTGGTTATGCATGTAAACAAGGCTGGGGAAAAAACATAGAAAATATAAGTGACTGATTTGTTAAGGAAAAGTATATTGGAAGAGTGTCTTTTAAAAAATTGTATACTTCTCATAACATTATTTGTACAATTTTCAAAATTGTTAAAATTATCCTAGGGAAGGAATTGTTTTTTCTCCTCTTGGATTGTATGTTTTCTTGTCATTGATGATGATTTAAATTACCAAGATATAAGAAAGATAGTTTGTGTGTTAAACAGTTACAATCTTCTTTCCTTTAAAAAATTTATTTTTAAAGCCCATGATGTTATTGAAGATATACTAATGCATATTCTTTACACAGACATTATTATTGCCATTCATCACGAATATTACAATTATCAAAAATACTAGTTTTCAGTCGGAAATAATCATGGAATCATAATAAAGACAAATGAACTAAATTACTGATGAAGTTGAAAGTTGCAGTAGTTTGATTAAACAGCCAGCAGGAATTGTCAGACTAATTAACTCAGGGTCAAGCGACTGCTGAACCGAGTGCCAGAACTATCAAAATCCAATACAGGCTGTGCCCCGTTACTTCACTAAGACTACATGTTTGTACTTAAGAGTAATGATCTGATATGTTCAGAAAGTTCAGCTCAGTAAAATAACTGCTGTCGAAAACTATTTGTGCCAGGGCTGTTGTCAGCAAATCAGTCGAGTTCTGATAGTCAAGCTAGATCTTCTCAATTCTGAAAGCTAGAAATGCCTAGCATCTATATAGGACTTCACAAGTCGGCTGGGGCAGGGCCTATAGCCTAATATTCATATCCCTGACCATAATAATACATGGTGAGAAGCAGGGATGACCTGGGGCCTCGGGAGAACCAGAACACGTCTTTAAGAACTAGAGATGAAGCTGAGAGAATATTAGAAGTGGTGCAGGGAGAAGGAAAATGGCCCCTGAAGAGGCACTGGCCAAAGGACTGAGCTCTTCTTCCCCAATTCGTCCTCTACAAATTCCAACATTCATCCATAAAATTAAGATGATGAGCACTAAAACCATTCTGGTCTAACTCGTCTCTTTCCTTTCTCGATTTCCTTCATTGCTTCCATTCCTTGTACTAAAATACTAGTCCATGATACAGATATTTAGAGAGCTTGGAGTTACTGGTTTAGGTTGCTAAGTATTGGTACAATTTCTTAAGCTCTTACAAACAGATGTTAACCACCCACATGTCCCTCTCCAAAGAACTAACACACAGCTAAAGTAGATTTACTTGCTTCAATTAAAATGAAAGGAGGGATTGACTAGGAAACCAGATCAATGTTGCGCACATTACATTGGATAAGATGTAATAGGCCTGTGACATTCAAGGCCTATTACTGGTTCTCCCCTGCTACAATGTTGGTGGGAATGTAAGTTGGTACAGCCACTATGGAAAACAGTGTGGAGGTTCCTAAAAACTAAAAAAAAAAAAAAAATAGAATTACCATATGATCAAGCAATCCCACTCCTTGGCTTATACCCGGACAAAACTATAATTCAAAAAGATACATGCACCCTTATGTTCATAGCAGAACTATTCATGATAGCCAAAACATGGAAACAACCTAAATGTCCATCAACAGATGAATGGATAAAGATGTTGTACATATATACAATGGAATACTACTCAGCCATAAAAAAGAACAAAATAATGCCATTTGCAGCAACAGGTATGCAGCTAGAGGTTATCATACTAAGTGAAGTAAGTCAGGAAGAGAAAGACAAATACCATATGATATCACTTATATGTGGAATCTAAAATATGGCACAAGTGAACCTATCTACAAAACAGACTCACAGACATGGCAAACAGATTTTTGGTTGCCAAGGGGGAGGGGGGTAAGGGAGGGAAGGACTGGGAGTTTGAGATTAGCAAATGTAAACTATTATATATAGGATGGATAAACAGCAAGGTCCTACTGTATAGCACAGGGAACTATATTCAATATTCTGTGATAAACCCTAATGGAAAAGAATATAAAGAAGAATGTCTATATGTGTATCACTGAGTCACTATGCTGTACAGCAGAGATTGCCACAACTTTGTAAATCAACTCTACTTCAATAAAAAATTTTTTTAAAGAAAAAAATATATTAGTGGTTCTCAACTACAGCAGTGTTGTCTATTGTAACAAATGGGGGGTAGGAGAGATACTACTGGCATCTAGTGCATAGAGGCCAGGGATGCTGCTAAAATATCCTACAAATGCAGAGAATAACCACCCACAATTTTTTAAAAAGTATCCAGCCCAAAGTGTCAATGGTGCCAAGGTTGAGAAACCCTGGGTGTACATGTGTTCATGACAGCCTATAATCATCATATCTGAATCTGAATTATCTTAGCTAAAAAAAATAGCCACTCACTCAGGCACTATGAATGTTCTCTTTCAGCAGACTCTCCAATTTTAAAATAACACAGAGGAAAATTTAGTTATACAGAATTTGACCAGCCTTATAGAAATGCCTCCATGGCTTCTGCTGTAATTGAGCTGCAACTTCCATCTATCAGTTTCACACTGAAGATTTAACCAGTTTCTTAAAAGATGAGAAATAAAGCCTGTTACAGTACTTATCACACGTGATTCTGTAACTATTTACATATCTGTTTCCCCCTTGCAATTGTGAATTTCTTAGGAATGTGAGCCATATCTTATTTATCCCAAGATTACATAGTAGGTGGGGAAAATACATGGCTAAAGGCAAAGGTGGATGGGTAGGGGGTTGGAGTATGGATAAATGATTCTAGTTCAGCCTTCAAGGAGGTTTTTAAGTAATCTGAGTTTATTGGTCATGTCATTAGTTCTAACAATTGCTAATGACAGTATTTTTGTTGTCATGGTTAAGTTTTTTAATACATAAAATAAAATCAAGATTTTCAAAATCAAGATAGTTTTGTGATTGAACTGTGTCACCCAAAAAATATATGTTGCAGCCCTAACCCCCAGTACCTCAGAATGTGACCTTATTCAGAAATATAGTCATTACAGATATAATTAGTTAAGATGAGGTCATTAGGGTGAGCACTAATCCAATTTGACTGGTATCCTTATAAAAAGGGGAAATTTGGATAGGGACGCACACACACATATACGCACACAGGGAGAACACCATGTAAGGCAGAGATCAGAATGATACAAGCCAAGCAACACCAAAGATTGCCAGTGATTCCCTAGAAGCTAAAGGAGAACCACAGTACAAATTCTTTCTCACAGCCCTCAGAAGGAACCAACCCTACTGACACCTTGACCTTGGACTTCAAGCCTCCAAAACTGCGACACAGTAAGCTTCTTTGTTTAAGCCATTCAGTTTGTGGTACTTTGTTAAAGTATCCCGAGCAAACGAATACCATTCTCTTCATCAATCGACATGAACTCCTTTGTTACTCACGTAGAGAAAATTCTTTTTTTTTTTTTTTTTTTTTTGCGGTACGCGGGCCTCTCACTGTTGTGGCCTCTCCCATTGCGGAGCACAGGCTCCGGACGCGCAGGCTCAGTGGCCATGGCTCACGGGCCCAGCCGCTCCGTGGCATGTGGGATCTTCCCAGACCAGGGGACGAACCCGTGTCCCCTGCATCGGCAGGCGGACTCTCAACCACTGCGCCACCAGGGAAGCCCGAGAAAATTCATTTTTTAAGCCACTCCTGATACCCTAAATCTGAGCTGGGTAGCCCCCAATTTTTTTTCTTGGAGTCTTTATGTATGCCACTCTTATTCTTACCATCATATTAAATTGAAAATATCTGTTCAGAAGAAATAGGTCTCCTCTTCTGGACTCTGAGGTATTTACGGGCAAACATCCTATTAATTTGTATCCCTTACACTGCTCCTGCCACAAAGAATGCACACAATGAATGTTCAACTGAATTAACTGGCAACATTATTGTAAGAGAATCTGAATATAATGTTCACTGTTTCAACTGCTCGATACACATTTATCAATTACCTACCAAGTACTAGGTATGTGAAAAGTTACCCTATAGATCCCTTCATTCTCCATAGACGTTCCTTTTTCATGTAAAAATTTGACCTTTGCAAATAGCACAAGACTTTTTTATTGCAGTTAAAATAAAACTTAAAATATCCCCCTACAATCAGCTGTGCATTAGCATGCCCTAGCCTAATGAAAAAGCAAGAACTGTAACAGGAGAGAGGAGATGGACCATACATGGATTGCAAAGAAATAAAAAGAACCAACCCGTACAATAAAGTGGAGACATTCTACATTGTAGAGGTCAAGTGAAGATTGGCAAACTAGTTTTTCTACTTGGGCCTTAGTTACAAGATTGGAAGTGCAGCATTTTAAAACCACATATAAATATTTTCTTATAAAGGAAAAATTATCTTTTTAAATAATGGAAAAGAGAGTCCTTTGTTAAACTGTAGCCTTCAAATAGGCCAAGACCACAGAAGTCTTACCACTGCATATATCTTTGGTAAGTATAAATATGACCTCAGTACCTAAAATGGGCTTGTCCAAATGCTCTTATTCAGAATCATCTGTCATTTTGTTATTTATAAAGTTGGTTGTTCTGGAAAATAAGACTGAAGCCTACTTCTTAGTCAGATTAGAAAAAAAAATGAGTGTCCCAGGACAAACACCTTCCTTTGAGGGTAGAATCAGAGGACATGAAGGGGCTTAAAGTTTCATCCGGGGATTCAAAAATTAAATTAGTATTTATAATGAGAATCATAGCCTTCATCTTTATATTTTAAAAAATTGACAGTACCCAGTGCAAAATAAGAGTGAAATTACTAAATGTTTAATTTTGTCTTTCTATATTAAAAGGACAATCTAAGGGAATCTTGAGAAGGGAAGAGAAGGTCCCTCTTCCATATATTTGTTATTATTCAATCCCTGAAAACCACAGCAAAAATCTTTAATCGCCTATTTCTACAGAAGAAAAGGCTTCTTTCTGGTGTCTAGGTATGTGGCAGGGATAGCTGAGTAGGAAACCATTCAAAGTTACACTATTTATTTTGTTCTTCCACAGAGGATGCTATTTGGGCAAATGATAAATCATCTCAGTGCTCTTCCGCCACCCCTACCCAAACAACTTGTGACCTTTCTCAGAAGTGGGTCTAGGCCCTGTTTCAAATAGAATCATGAAATCTATCTCTGAAAATTATGGATGAAAGTCGTCTTGCCCTTCATACATGCAGTTCTTCATACATAGAGCTTCACTGTGGGACTGCTGAGATTCTTCCCCCCTCCCTTCCTCCCTCCCTCTTTCCTTCCTCCCTTCCTTCCTTCCTTCCTTCCTTCTGCCTTTTCTTTAATAGCTTTTTTTAATCAGTAGGAAATTCACAAAGCTTAGATTTATTCAAATATAGGGAAAGATAGGTGAGATGTAGTAGTTTACCATTTAATAAAACACCATGATTATAAACCTAAAGGCCTTAAATCTGATACAATTCTAACCAGAAAGTTGCTTCACGTTCTTGCAAAGGGGAAAACTACCTATATTCTAAGAAACTATAAGTAAGATGAATTGGAGTCAGAAGACATTAAAATTAGTCAAACTAACTCATAGAATTTTGCAATAATGCAGATGAAAAATAATCAGAGCACCTAAAAACTCTTGCTTGCTTTTATATCTTTTTGTCTTTGACATTCACTATGTTGTAATGACAGACCACATGTTCTAAACTTTCTCCTATCTTCTCATCTAATACTTGCCAAATCATTAAGACTTAGGGGCCTCTGCAATAGGTAAAACATATACAATGATACCCAATTAAATTAAACTTGATAAAGAGCACTTTCTTTTAAGAGGGTTAATTTGTATGTGGGTAAAGGATAAAAACTGTTCTGTGAGTTAAAGTTTCATAAGTAACTATTACATTATGGGAAAACTGAGCCATCACTTTCTGTCTTCTTTATCAGATTAGATTGTAAACTTTTGATTGAAGAGCTAATGTCTTACATTGCTTTGTATCCACCTTCACACTCGGCCCACAGTCTCACCTGAAAAGGGCACTCGGTGTACTGTTGTTGATTTTGCCTTATACAATAGTCATCATTTTCAGGGAGAAAATTTAAAAGAGTGACTTATAGTAGCAAAAAACGGGATGGTATATGACTCAAACATTAAAATGTTGGGGCCAGTTAATGCACCTTTGTTCTAAACAGTGGAATTTTTTATTGCCAATTAGAAGAATTACCAGTACTTAATGAAGACTAGTTACTATGGACCAGTCACAGTGTTAAGTAATTTACATGCACAGTATTATCCCATTTAATTCTCCCAACAGTGCTTTAGGTAGCTATTATCATTATCCGCATTTTACAGATGAGGAAACAGGCTTACAGAAGTTAACTGTGAAATAATTAATTAATTACAGTTTATTAATGCATTCTTTCATGGTATCATAAAGCCTAAAAGCTTAACTATGTTATTTTTTCCTCTAAGAAATTAAAATGTCTTAAATTATCTGTTTGCTACTTTGATATATTTTACACATTTTTATTAAATTACTACTACTCTTCCTTGAAAAGTCCAGTTAGAATTTTTCCATTAAAAAGTAAAAGTTAGTCAAGAACTATTAATTCAGTGGCACATGGCACATATATACAATGGAATATTACTCAGCCATAAAAAGAAACAAAACTGAGTTATTTGTAGTGAGGTGGATGGACCTAGAGTCTGTCATACAGAGTGAAGTAAGTCAGAAGGAGAAAAACAAATACTGTATGCTAACACATATATATGGAATCTAAAAAAAAAATGGTTATGAAGAACCTAGGGGCAGGACAGGAATAAAGACGCAGATGTAGAGAATGGACTTGAGGACACGGGGAGGGGGAAGGGTAAGCCGGGACAAAGTAAGAGAGTGGCATGGACTTATATATACTACCAAATGTAAAATAGATAGCTAGTGGGAAGCAGCCACATAGCACAGGGAGATCAGCTCGATGCTTTGTAACCACCTAGAGGGGTGGGTTAGGGAGGGTGGGAGGGAGACGCAAGAGGGAGGAGATATGGGGACATATGTATATGTATGGCTGATTCACTTTGTTATAAAGCAGAAACTAACACATGCTTGTAAAGCAATTATACTCCAATAAAGATGTTTAAATATATATATATATATATAAAAGAAGTATTAGTTCAGTTCTCGTATTAAATACAATGCCATCATTTAATGCTTTAATTTGTGGGTATCTGTGTGTATCTTAAAAGTTTCTGTTGGTACAAAGACATGATTAGTTTGAAACAAATGAACATGCTGTTTCTGATTTGGGTTATGGAGTTATACAAACCTGAAGTAGTTATTTAATTGTATCTTCAATAAATTTATCAACCAAATAGTGTTCATACCATGGGTATGGATCTCAAAACAATGATTCTCCCCGTATCAATGAGAAGCTATATTTGCATTCTGGTGATCCGGTTTATATTTGTGTGAAACTCTATTTTTATGGCCAAATTTGTCCTTCTGGAAATTTGTACCGTGTACTTGAAAGTTCTCAGGAAGATATGCTGTATAGATAGGAAATGCATAATCGAATAGGGTTGTAGATTCATGGACATGTCAGAATAGAAGAAACAGGCATTTCCTGAAAAACCTCACATCCTCTAAAACTGTGCACTAGATATAACAAGGTATATGTGAAAAAAGTGGGATTAGGAGCAAAAAACTCAGAACTTGGTAGTCAGAAAACTAATGGGATCAATAGCAATCTTTTAAAAACATTACACAGTTGAAAAGACGTACTAAATTTTTAAGAAGCAAAATAATGCTACAGGACATTAACTTAAGAAAAAGTTTTAGTAGTTTGATGGACTTGGGTATAAGGAAGGGTCGAGGCTGCTATAAGTTGTAGAGACCGGGGTAAGCTGCACAAGAAGAAGAGAGGATCACTCCCAATAAGCACTGCCAAGAAAGCACAGAACCAACTGAGCAAGAGGAAAACTGGTGTGAAATTGCAGAACTGGGCTCCCCTATGACTTGCTGCTTTCAAGCCTGTTATTTTATGTTTAGCTGCTGTTAATTGGGAATACAGAGCATTAATATGCTCAGAATATCCTTAAACTGAGGAGACTTCAGTATTTTACTGACACCATTTCCCTATTTACCCATCCCATATGAGCTAATTTTGCTAATTCCCATTTCAGAAACACACGTGGTAGCAAAACAAACTGGACCTAAAGGATTATCTTTCTTCCACTGCTTTTCACCTCTAGACTAGTGAACAAATATGATCCAGTATAGTGATTATTTAATAAATTTTAATCATTTTTAGATATTTAATCAAAGATTAAAACCTTATCATATGGAGCCATAGTTTATTTCAGCCACAACATACTTTTCAAAATGAGGTTTGGAGGAACAAGATGGGCGTTAGAGTATTTTCATCTTCTCCTTGGGGTTTCTTGTGTTATTGAGTTTTTTTAATATTCAAAAAATATTTAGACACACAGATAGACCCCATTTTAACCCATAATTTCAGGTTTATCTAAGTAACTTTCAAACCCTTATTAAATTGGGCTTGAAACAAAGTGCTATATAGATACTTTTAACTTTTTAATGTTTTCATATCTATTATTTTATTAAAAGTAACTACTGGGCTTCCCTGGTGGCGCAGTGGTTGAGAGTCCGCCTGCCGATGCAGGGGACACGGGTTTGTGCCCGGGTCCGGGAAGATCCCACGTGCCGCGGAGCGGCTGGGCCCGCGAGCCATGGCTGCTAAGCCTGCGCGTCCGGAGCCTGTGCTCCGCAACGGGACAGGCCACAACAGTGAGAGACCCGCATAACGCAAGAAAAAAAAAAAAAAAAGTAACTACTGTCTAGAGAATGTAAAATGCAAACCAGACCCAGTTCTGCTACAACTTTCCTGATAGTTGGCCCTTGGTTCCTCAGGATAAAAATTATTTTTTCGATGCAAATGATTTCATTTGAATAATTCCATTCTTGGCCAAATTTTCTCTCCTTAAGTGACGTTAGAAGTCCAAATCTTACCTTTATGAGATTCCTTTCTGGGTTCCCTGACCTTTTAAAGTTGTTTGTTTTTTAATCCCCAGACAGGTATACTTCTTTTCCAGACTTTAATCTCTTCTTCTCCGGAAAGCCACTTCTCTGTTTCATTAAGCCCCCCTGTAATATCCAGAATTAAATCGCATAACTCATTTATTGTTGTGGTTGTGGATTGCTTTTTTGCTTTTTTTACTGCAGTGCTGGAAATGACTTTGAAAGGAATGACCTAAAGTTTTCATCATTCGATTTATTTTATCTTTTACTTCCGGTTTATTGTGGAATAAGAAGTTGTTTAACCTAAAAAAAAGAAGAAATCTTCCAAAGTGTTGGGGTAATGAGAGGGCAATGTTAGCTGTTTCACAATAGTTGAAGGATTTTGTCATGTGAAGGAAGAATGATATTTTTCTATAGAGCTTTCCAGATAGAACCAGGACCTGATAGAATGTTATACAGAAACATATTTCTAAGAGGCAGTGAATTATTCCCTTCTAGAAATACTTTACTTGGAGGATTCCTGAAATGAATATGATATTTTATCAAATGAGTTTATCAATCTGTACCCATATCAAGACTTCTGTGAGCCTTTGGCTGAAGGCTGATTATAGCAAAACAGAACCTTGTGGCAGGTTAGAACAAAGACAGAGAGAATGAGCAAACTAGGTTCAAGTCCCAGCTCTGCCAGAGACAATTTTATATTATGTTGGGTGAGATTTTTGAAGCTCTCACTGCCTCAGTTTCCTCATCTATAAAATGGGAATGAAAATAGAGTCATAGTCGTTTTGAGATTAGATTAGTTAATATATGTAAAGTATGCCTGACAACTTACATGCTTTATGTATTAGCTATAAATATTTAGTAATTTTGTAGGGATTTCTTCTGTGTCCTTTTAAATTCTTTGGAAATAGCGAATAAAACTGAGGAAATAGAGAAAAAAATTGAGCATGGGCTATTATTCTGAAAACTCCTTCCTTCAGTTGTCCATACGTCCAAAACACATTTTCATGAAAATGCACAAGATCCACAACAGCAGGGATCTTTTGTTTGTTCACTGATGATTCCCAAGCATTAGGAACAGCTAGCCTATAGTAGATGCTCAATAAATATGTATTAAATAAATGAATGGAAGTGTCCAAGTGCCTCACAGTTTGAAGAACAAATAGATGTATTTAGAGTGATTATATCACGATAATTCCTTTCAATCCTAAATGAAGGCCTTCTTTGTCATAAACAGGACATTCAAAAAAAGTCACCAAAGTTGGGAAACATGTCTAATTTTTGTTTTTCTTACTTCTTAAAATTCTGCACCAGAAATGATCTCCTAATAGGGTATCCGTGACACTTTTCTATTCCTGCCATTTTAAACACTGGGATGATTTATCTGGTAGGGAATACAAACATTATAGGACACAAACCAGGTACAGAACTGGCCCATACTAAGAAGACTCGAGAGTTTTTATTTAAATAGTATCAAAAGAGATTAGTAATATAATCTGAAACCTAAAAACCATGTGTCAAGTATCAAATGGTCAAGGAGTGACATTTTTAAGTGCATTGATGTCTTGCTAGATCCTGGCTTGGATCTAAGATGTGTGGTTTTCTACTGTTACTCCATGATTAAAATATGTTCCAACTGTATTATGACTATTCCCCTGATCCCTCCTTGTCTTTAATGGATCCTGATTCACCCATCCACTGTGCCAGAGGAAGTATTCATTTCCAAGTAAAAGTTAAGTAACTAGTTTGACAAATCAGAGATCAAACATGTAAACTGTATGGAGCTTCTATTGAATCTTTCAAAATTCACATATAATACAACAAAATTAACATTTCACAATTCTCTGAACAATCATGTTAATGTAGTTGACACTCAGATGTTTGTCCCTGTGCAAGGGTCGAGACGGGGATTGGGGCAGTTTAAAAACATCAGGAAACCATTCAAAAATATTTCTAATGCTTTGGCTAAATCCTGTGTTTTTCTGTAGAAACTCATCACTACTCGGGCTTATAGCAGAATTTTGGAATCAAAAAAGACCTGGGTTTACTCTTTCATTTACTGTGACTTGGACCAATTATTTATGCTCTCTAAGTTTTAGTCTATTCATTTGTAAAAGGAAGATGTTAATCCCACCTTACAGAATTATTGTGATGGTTAAATGAAAAAATGTATGTTTGTAAAACATATTATTAATAATAATACCAACCCTTCATGACACTCATCAATATATTCAAAACATATTTAAGTAGGACCAAATATGTGCCAGGTACTGCGCTCCACCCTAGTGATACTGAGAGGTTATCCTCTGACTCTGGAAGAAAATAAACTTTTTTTTTTTTGGGCTGCACCATGCAGCTTGCAGGATCTTAGTTCCTCAACCAAGGATGGAACCCGTGCCCCCTGCCGTGGAGGTGCAGAGTCCTAACCACTGGACTGCCAGGGAAGTCCCTAGAAGGAAATAAACTTTTAAGTAAATGGTGCGGTCAAGTATGCCAGGTTGTGTAAGTCTGTAATGGGTTCGTTGAGGGCACCAAACTTTGATTCTACCCCAGGAGGAAATGTCATAAAGAGACAATTAGTCAGTGTCCCAGCAAGAGAGATGGCACGCTCAAAGGCATAAATGACAAGAGTTTACTGGAAGGACTATGTACAGAGCTGTGAGTAGGGTTAAGGGAACCAAAAGGAATAATGAAGCCCTCGAGAATGAACAAGAGTGGGAAGAAGTTAACACTGATAGACTGGAAAGGATGGGAATGTTTGTTTCCTGTATCAAGTGAGAGCTGTAGCCATGAGTGCTATGTTGTTTGGAGGAACAAAGCCACTGCCAAACCATAGTCCAGCAGGGGTGAAAGCATGGGGAAGTGGAGGGGATGAATACCTAGACTCCTCTCTGCTCCTGCCCTCCAGTCTTTGCTAGTGCCTCCCATTGGCCAACCTCAACTGCAAGCCAGCACTCAAGGGAGAATGATGAGGAGACCTCCAGCATCAGCCCGTGAGGCACAGAGGTGGGAGGAAAAGGGTGATGAGTAGAGCTGGAAGGGCAAATGGAGACTGTCCAGGGCTTCCCTGGTGGCGCAGTGGTTGAGAGTCCGCCCGCCGATGCAGGGGACACGGGTTCGTGCCCCGGTCCGGGAAGATTCCACATGCCGCGGAGCGGTTGGGCCCGTGAGCCGTGGCCGCTGAGCCTACGCGTCCGGAGCCTGTGCTCCGCAACGGGAGAGGCCACAACAGTGAGAGGCCTGCGTACCGCAAAAAAAAAAAAAAAAAAAAAAATTGGAGACTGTCCAGCACACTGTCACTTGATATGAGCCAAGAAATGTGAGCAGGTATGACTCTGCTTAAGTGCTCTCTCAGGCACAACAAAAACAAAAACACAGAGGTGTGACAACTGAAAGAAACATGTCACATTATGGGAATTGAAGTGTTGAGACGCAAGGCGGGAGATGAAGTAGAAGTCCGATCATGGAGGGCCTAGTATATCATGCCAAGTCATTTAGGCCATATTCTTCATAACCAACAACAGCCCGTGCCCCGCAATGACAAAAGGAATCTGGTGAGTGGTTTAGAACAGATCATATTAAGAAACTAGGTTCTGTGTCTATTTTCTAAGACTCTTCCAAACCAAGGCTGCTAATACCAATCACATATGTTATGGAAGACACTGTATTCCTAATTATTTTAGGGTAATGTATTTAGTTACACAGTAAATTAACACTAATTGAAGTTGGAAGAGGTTCAGAAAGCTATTAAGTATTACTTGGAATAGAGTGGCAGAGTAGGAAATGTTGTTCTCTCAGTACAAAATTTGTGTTGAATGATTGCACTGAGTTAAATTGACATTTTTTTCCCCCTGAATTCCAGCAAGTAATTCAGTCTCCTTTATTTTTTCTAAATCACATGGAAATGAGAGAAAAAGATGCTAATGTAAGTATATTTCCCAATTTAGATTTGCCCTTGCATTAGGTATTGAGACTAAAAGCCAAATTAATCTTATGGTGAAGCCCACAAACTCTAAGTCACATATAATGAATCATATGTTTTGCTTCTTTTCTCATCTTGTCCATGGAAATACAAGGGAGATACTCAGAAGCTTGTTCAAAGAGAAAATTGAAAAATAATTATTAAAAAGAGCTCTTATGCACAGTGCCTTTTTTTTTTTTTTTGGTCCTGTTTACTTCTTATGCGTAAAACAAAATATAGAAAATACACTAATTCTCTTTGCGTCCAGACATACATCTTATAATTTTTTAAATTTCTGTTCAGAGTCTAAGGCCACAGAGCCGCATTTAACCTTTAATTCCAGCTCCATTGGCTACTAAAATGTGAACTAAAAATTAAACCGATTTATGGCTGTTTCTATAAGTATATTATGTGTTATAACTTAAGAGATTACCAAACTAAACTGACTACCTAATTTTTTTTTTGGCCTAAGTCTGTTATAATTTTCTACCCAGTTTTAAGGTTTTAAAAGCAGCAGACTAGGGCTTCCCTGGTGGCACAGTGGTTGAGAGTCCGCCTGCCGATGCAGGCGACACGGGTTCGTGCCTCAGTCCGGGAAGATCCCACATGCCGCGGAGCGGCTGGGCCCGTGAGCCATGGCCACTGAGCCTGTGCGTCCGGAGCCTGTGCTCCGCAACGGGAGAGGCCACAACAGTGAGAGGCCTGTGTACCGCAAAACAAAAAGCAGAAGACTAGCTTAATTCATAGGAAATATGTGATGGTATGCAAAACTCTATTTGTTTAGCGTGTATAGATTCTGGAATTGGATAAAAATTAATTTTTAATTAATTTGTTACATATTACAATAAGTGTATGGCTGGAAACGCCAGTCTGGTAATTTATCTACTCAGAGATTTCTTGGTTTGGCTGGAATCTGCGGAATAATTAAGTTACTACAGTTCTCTAGGGTATAATGACGATTTGAAAATTCAGAGGAAGATTTGCTCCCTCTCATGAGGGAGATTTTCTACAGGGAAAAGAAGTATGAATTAACACTCAGAGAAAATGACTGCAGCAGAGGGGAGAAGGGAACACTTTACTTCAAAATGAGGATGATTTAGAAAAAGACCAGCTGCTATGAAAACCCAAGAAAGAAGCCAATCATAGACACTGAAGAACTCATAGTACATTTTTTTAATATTAAAGGATTTAAACCAACAGTTACAAAGTCCTATCTCTTAAAGACTAGTAATTCTATTGAGAGACGTCAAATAAATAGTCTTAAAACGATGTGTTAATTTTAAAATAGAATTTGTATAAAATGCTGTGAGAACAAAGAGCTGTGTGCTGGAAGAGGAAGTTTGCAGAGGAGGTGACACTTGAGCTTGGTCTTGAACAAGGAGAATTAGTTCACAAAGCAGAGAAAGAATCAGCTATTTGTGGTTAAGAATCTCCTAGGGGGGAACTGTACCTTCAGTGTGGCTGGAAGGTGGAGTGTGTAGGGGAAAGTGGTGTCAGAATAGGCTGGACGGATGCAAGCTGTTATATACAGAATGGATAAACAACAAGGTCTTACTGTGTAGCACAGGGAAATATATTCAATATCCTGTAATAAACCATAAGGGAAAATAATTTTTTAAAAAAGAATGGGCTGGATTGCGGTCCTTAGGCAGCATACCAAGGAATGTGAATGTCATTCTGTAGGTGACAGAGGGCCATTAAGGATTTCAGGGAGAGAAGAGATTTGCTACAATTCATCTTTCAGAAATATCACCTGGAGTACCATGGCAGCTTGATTAAAGGGGGTGAGCCAGGAAGCATCTTAGTAAATGATACACAATAGTTATAAACGATATCCACTTGGAATATTCGCTATTAACTGATCACTATTAAGGAATAACTCCAAAGTTTTCAAACTTGAGAAAACCAGACTCAGAATACTTTTTTAAAAGAGAGAGGGGGTGAGGGAAGGGGGCACTGGATTTTATAAATTAGAGCTATAACATGAAACAGAAGGAGCATGCTAATTAGGATAATTCAAGGCAGGTTCAGCAAAAGGACTATTTACAAAGTCATGGGCAGCGCCTAGGAAAATAAAATGGGTAGCTCAGTACCCAAGGGCTAGTAACGGTGTAGCTGTTACCACCCCTAGGCTGAAGGATGAAGGGAAAGAACGTCATTTCTATGACATCAGGAGGCTAAAAAGATCAGGAGACGGTCTCTGCTTCCAATTAATCTCCTAACCTCTGCCAAGAGAATAAACTAAAAATCATGACACATCCTGGGTAGAATGGGAGAGATTAGTCCAATTGTTATACTCCCACTTATTTTACCAGTTTGGCCGTTGGAAAAAATGTATAGATCATGGCAAATAATAGTGGACTAACACACACTTAACCAAGGGGAAACTCCAGCCTCAGCTTCTGATATTGAGTATATTAGAGGATGCATGCCTTTTAATATCCATAAGAAAGGAGAAACCAAAGCAGTTCAAACTGAACTGGGATGGACAGTAGATTATGTTCATGGTCTTGTCCTACAGCTCTCCTGTCCTTTATCATGATATGATTCAAGTGGACCTGGACCATCTGAACATTTCAGAGAATGTCACGTTGGCCCACTATACTGTTTTATTTTAGATTGAAGTATAGTTGATTTACAATGTTGTATTAGTTTCAGGTGTACAGATTCTTTTCCATTATAGGTTACTACAAGATATTGAATATAGTTTCCTCTGCTATACAGTAGTATGTCCTTGTTGTTTATCTATTTTATATGATAGTAGTGTGTATCTGTTAATTCTAAACTCCTAATTTAATCCTCCCCAGCTTCCCCTTTGGTAACCGTAAGTTTGTTTTCTATGTCTGTGAGTCTATTTCTGTTTTGTAAATAAGTTCATTTGTATCATTTTTTTTAGATTCCACATATAAGTGATATTATATGATATTTGTCTTTGTCTGACTTCAGTTAGTATGATAATCTCTAAGTTCATCCATGTTGCTGCAAATGGCATTATTTCATTCTTTTTTATAACTAATATTCCATTATATATATATATAATGGAATATTACTCACATACCGCATCTTCTTTATCCATTCATCTGTCAATGGACATTTAGTTTGCTTCCATGCCTTGGTTATTGTAAATATTGCTGCTATGAACATTGGGATGCATGTATTTTTTCAAATTAGAGTTTTCTCCAGATATATTCCCAGGAGTGGGATTGCTGGATCATATGGTAACTCCATTTTTAGTTTTTTAAGGAACCTCCATTCTGTTCTCCACAGTGGCTATACCAATTTACATTCCCACCAACAGTGTAGGAGGGTTCCCTTTTCTCCACACCCTCTCCAGCATTTATTGTTTGTAGACTTTTTGATGATGGCCATTCTGACTGGTGTGAGGTACACTATACTGTTGATATCATGTTAATATCATGATATCATGTTGATATCATGTTAATATCATGATATCATGTTGATATCATGTTGATATCATGTTGATATCATGTTATCAAACCTGATGAGAAAGAAGCTCGGATGGCTTGGTGTGGTGGTTAATTTTATGTGTCAAGTTAACTGGGATAAGGGATGTCCAGAAAGCTGTTATACATTATTTCTGGGTGTGTCTGTGAGGTTGTTTCTGTAAGATATCAGTATTTAAATTGATGAACAAAGTAAAGTTGATGGCCATCCCCAGTGTTGGTGGGCATCATCCAATCCACTGAGAGCTTGAATAGAATAAAAAGGCAGAGGAAGGGCAAATTCGCTCTCAGTGCTCGAGCTGAGACCTCCATCTTCTCCAGTCCTGGAAGAGGGCATCGGAGCTCCTGGTTCTCGGGCCTACAGACTCAGACTGAATTACAACACTGGTTTTTCTCGTTCTCTAGTTTGCGGGTGGCAGATTGAGGACTTTTCAGCCTCCATACCCACGTGAGCTAATCTCTATAATTAATAGATAGATAGACGGATACATAGACAGATAGTCAACAGATACATAGTCAATCCCAATCTTCCAAGTTATCCCTCCCTACATTTTTTAAAGATTGGAAAAAATCAAAATCAAAATAATATATACATATAAAGTGATATGAAACTCAAATTTCAGTGTTGATAAAGTTTTATTCGAACATAACTACACTTATGCACTTACATATTGCTTCTGACCACTTTTGAGCTATAGCAGTAGAGTTGAATGAAACCATACAGCTTGTAAAGTCTGAAATACTATCTGGCCCTTTATAGGTAAAATCTGCTGACTTCCATTTTATAGTGGAATGCACTGTGCACATCCAATTTTATGGTTCAATGAATCAGGAAGCACAAGGTTTGTGATTTGGATATCCTATGGTCAAGAATTCAATCTGTCCCAAGACCAGCAGTCAGTTAGGATCTTCCTTTCTAATGAATAGTTGTTGGCAGAATAAGACATAGCCTTATTCCAAAGGTCTAGGGTGTCTGTTGTCATTCTACTGGGGCTTGGCAGATGCTGTATAGCATCTCTATCTGCCACTGACAGGAAGAGCAGACCATTGATTTTGCTTGGTCACAGGGGCCCTGTGGCAGGATTGAACTGCAGCCTGAAGTGTTTCAGAGCTCTTTGCTATTTCAGGTCCTACTAAAAGCTATCAGCTTATGGAGTTACCCGGTAAATGGGTTGGTACAGCATGCCTAATTGTGGTACATATTGTCTCAAAAAACCCAAATAGGACCACAAAACATGAGTGATAAAATGTACAACAGCTTCTCTCTCACTTCAGAAGGGATGTCCCAATATGCTCAGACCATTGGTTTCCTATAAACATCACTGATATTGTAGGGTCTTGAATGTTCAGAAAGTTTTTCTCTCACTCTTTGGCAAGCATATATCTTATCCTTTCCATAGGTGTTGATCTCTAATAAACATCCTGAACACCAAACTCCTTCTCAGAGTGTGCTTCCTGGAGAGCTCAACTTGTGATGTTCTAGAGCAAGATTGAAATAGCGTACTGTTGTCCCTGCTATGTAAACGCAAGCTGTTTCTGATTTCACATACTGAAGAAAATAGAAAAGAAGGTATTTTCATTACCAGATACTAGGAGATCTGTTGATTTGCTCCAAGAAAGATACCTTACCTGAAACCATAGCTATGCTAGGTACCACCATGTAATTGAGTTGACAACAATTTGCTGTCACTCTCCATACCTACCTTGTCTCTGCCCCAGCTAACAGGTGAGATATATGATATATAGTAGGAATCACAACCTCTGCATCTTTCAGGTCTTTTTGATGGCACTAACATCTGGATGCAATATTTTCTCAAGATGCAATATTGCTTTAAGTTTACTATCTTGAAAGGTCAGTTCCAGGGTCTTCCTCTATTCCTAACATCAAAGCCCTCACTCCATGGGTCAGGGAATCAATGTGGGGCTTCTGTCATTTATTAACTATATCTATTGCTGCTATATCCTCTAAGATTGGGGGTAAACCATATGATGGGTCTACAGTCCCACTATTAAACAAATTTGAGCCAAAACTCCATCTATCGTTTAAAATCCATTAGTTTCCATCTCACTTGTGGGTCACGGTTGTATTTTGGGTCTCCAGGGATTAGTGATTAAGTAAAAATTTCTCAGGATCACCTATGTCTGACCAAATATTCCCATTTCTTGTCTGAAGATCTCATTTCTTCCCTACTATAAAATTTGAGAGCAAATTCTGTCATCATGACTGCAGGTCTCTCTGGGTAAGTCTCAGGAGAAGATTCATGATATATATGTGTGGCCACGTGGCAGCATTCTTCTTTTAAAGGAAACTGGACTCCTCTCAGACCATGTGTTCTGGGTGTATGAACTATCTTATGTATAGGAAATTGGTAGCTGTCTGCAAAGACCTACAAGAGTGACTCAAAGTAGATTTCTGACTAGTGGTCTTAGAATTTTCTACCTAAATATGTCAAGTAGCATCTGCCTATTTATTTCATTTCTAAGGACACTCCCTGAACAATTAGTCATTGTAACAAATCCCTGCAGCTCAAAACACTCTAAATATTATTCTGTCCCTTTATTTTATTGTGATAATTGTGCCTACCTTATCTCTGAGATTTAAGCTTGACCATCTGGCCTCTACTAACCCAGAATTCCATTGTTCCTAGTGATATCAGAGAACTCAATCTGTGTAACCCTTCACTATCTTCTCTGGCCTGACAGAACAGCCTCCACGGAGCAATTCAAATATAGCACAGGGAGATCAGCTCCGTGCTTTGTGACCGCCTGGAGGGGTGGGATAGGGAGGGTGGGAGGGAAGGAGATGCAAGAGGGAAGAGATATGGGAACATATGTATATGTATAACTGATTCACTTTGTTATAAAGCAGAAACTAACACACCATTGTAAAGCAATTATACTCCAATAAAGATGTAAAAAAAAAGATAGTGATCCTCTTCAACATTGCATTTCATAATGACCCAATGAAGGGAATGATCACCCAGGGGATATAGTTAGGGAGTGGTTGATGAGCTCTATGCCAACATTCCCAGTTCCATGAGGCTTTAGACGCACTCCTTCTTCAATAGGATTCCAGAGAAGTTCTGACATTTTGACTTCATGAGCTATCGGGTATGGTTCAGTACAAACTTTAATTAACCAACCTAGACAATGATTATGCCACTTCCAGGTGCTCAAGACACATTAAGTCAAAATTCCTGGGTAGATAAATCCATCTCTCTTGGTCTAGCACTTCTGTATATTTTCCTCAAGCTTCTGCTGATTAGAAAGTTTTTGCAACTCTTTCAGTGTATCTTCTTTGAATGGCATTTTGCCTCTCCCTCCATGTTATACTGGAATCTTACTCTCATTATGGGCTTAGAAGAAATGAGAAGAATTGACATTAATTTGTAAGTTTCAGGGTAATTTTAGGGATCAAAGTTCCCAGGAGAATTTAATAAAGAAACAATACATGAAGGTGTGGGCTAGATGGAAGAAAACTACAAGGGATAATAGAACTTTGCCACAGGGCTTCTCTGTGAGAGGCTTCCCTACCGCAAAAAAAATAATAATAATAATAATAAAAATAGAACTTTGCCAGAAAACTAATACAAGCTCTGGGCCCAAAAGGAAGCAGGGAGAGAGTATAGTTCCTGGAACCCAGAAAGAGTCATGTAGAGGGCTGCCTTGAGCGGAGAAAAGTAGTAATATTGTAAGTCTCTATCCATTGGCTAATTGGAATATTTCTATTAACGATACTTTACTTCATCAACTATTTGATTACTCTAAGATGCACTTTGTATAAAAGAATAGGCAGTATAATGCCTGACTTTTTTCTCTTTATTTACCAATTTTAAAAACTTAAAATTGGCTCTCCGGTACCTTCTAATGGTCACCAATGAGTTTGTTCATGAACTTACTTGATGTATTTCAATCCAGTTCAGATACTGATGCTCAAACTGGCCAGTGAGAGCCTACCAGGTTGGCTCCTGAGTCCTTCTGAAACATCCCTATTAGCCTTGGATTGCTTCCTTGCTTTCTGATATGACAAGATGTTCCAGGCTCATATTGTAAAATTCCTGCCCCAGACGTGTCATCACTCATTTCTTTAAGATGACTCCTTCCTGTGGAAAGTTGTGCTTTAAGACCATAATCTGAGTGCTACAGGTACTGATCGCTACTGTGATTATTATTGTTTCTCAGCCTTTTCAGAGGACAGGGTTAGAAAAAATGTATATTTTTAAGTTCATATTGATACTTCCTAGCAAAATCAGGACTATAGGGTTTTTATTTAACCTCTTTGATCTTCTGTATTTCCTTTTTCCCATGCCAAAAATACAAGTAATTAAAATAAGCCAGGACATGTATCTGATTTTTCCCATGATATGCATCAAAAGAATGGGAATAGCAACCTCAGCTTTTCATGGACACATTTAAAGTATACCTTGAGTGCTTCCAGAAATAACTTGGGGAAGTGTCTTTAGTAAGCTGAATATCCTGTCTGAGCTGGTGAAGGCAAGAACATGATATAGGAGTTGTCAGATTAGATGTACCATAATTTGTACCCAAAATGTGGTGAGGCCCAGGATAAGCAGGTTATATATCCATTCAATATATTATAGGCCAAGGGCCTTTACCACATCAAGTTTCTATTTGAAAATGCAAACGGTAATAAACAAGCAATTTTCAAATATTTTTAAAGAATAAAAGAAATTCATCAATTGAGGAGTTACTATAATATTCCTTTGCCTAATATATATATATGTGTGTGTGTGTGTATATATATATATATATACACATATATATATATATATATTTTTGGCCACACCAAACAGCATGTGGGATCTTAGTTCCCCAACCAGGGATTACACCCATGCCCCCTGCACTGGAAGCACGGAGTCCTAACCACTAGACTGCCAGGGAATTCCCCCAATAAATACAATTAATAAAACAAATCAGCTGCATAATGTTTATTTTAAAAACATTAGCATCGGTGAGCTATTTCTTTTGTGTTCTTAATATATAATTCTATACTTCAAAGTTAAATTATTGGTAGAAAGAGCAATGCCGTTTTACTAGGCGGCAGGGGAAAAAATGGCTGGCTGACCCAGGAGGAGAACTAATGTGTTTCTTCAGAGCTTGCCCCAAACTTCAATGGTGACTATGATGCAAAAGGGATGATCATCAAGAGAAAAGGCAAGAACACTGCCCAAGCAGTCCCTGTCTGACGGGGTACCCACAAAAGGCAGGGCTCCTCTCTACTGAAGGGACTTTTCTTCTGCAATGAACAGTGAAGGGGCTAATTCAGAATTCACTCATTTTAATCCCAAGATTTAGATGAATTTTTCTATCATCTTGCAAGCTGGTATCTAGTATGTGTAACTTACAAATTTTTATTGCTGTCTTTAAGCAATTAGCTCATGCCTTTTTTTTTTTTTTCAGTACTTTTCCCTACAGGACTGAAGGTTCAGAAGTAATTTGCAAAGGAAAACATTCCCAGCCATGTGACTTAAAGGTTACCCCAGCAATATTTGTCTTCATTAGTTTCCTTGAAAGGCCATGTTTTCTTAACTTTATATCATGCTCTTTCCCCCACTCACTAAATTTGGTCTGAGTCTGTATTAAGGGCTGCGTTGTTGTCTGCTAACTTCCAGAGAAACTGCTAAGCACCAAGAAAGAAAGCACTTAGCTGCTTTTAGTCACGATCAACGGTTTGCTCATAAGAGCCTAAAAGGATCAGAAGGGGTGGGGGGAAGGATATAGAAAACCTCTAATAGATCACCACAGAACTTTTGATTTTGTTTATAGAGAGAACACCAGTAATAGTGACTGACAGGTAGTGCTCATAATTGATGTTGCTGTAATTCTAGATGGGGTGCAATTTTATGTATATTTAATGTACAATATCTTTATGAAATTTATGTCACATCCTACTCTAATGCTCCTATAAACTGCTGCACAGGAATAGAAGGAAATGATATTTGTGTTCTGTTTAATCTCTGTCTGGGGCATTAACCTCTGCCCGCGGAACGTCTCTACCCATTTGTCTCTGTATTGGTTTGGGAGTAGTACCGAGACCAATAGGTGGTACTAAATAAATATGTTATCAGCTAGGTCATTTAACCCATATACACGAACCTAACTTACTTATTGTGGTTGTATAGCATGCTTTTCCGGGGTAATAATAACCATAATGGCTATCATTTATAGGATGGGCACTATCTTATTTAACCTCTAACGCAGGTATCTTCACTCTTTGTTCACAGTTGAGGAAACTGTGGCCTGGGGAAGTTAACTAACCTGCCCAAGGTCATTCAGCTAGCAAGGAATTCGAGCAAAGACTCAAGTTCAGGCATATCAGGCCACAAAGACAATACACGTGAAGAAAATTCTTCATCATCATCGTCATGTACATCCACGTTCGCTACTAACCTTGAATTTGCCTTCAATTCTCTCTTAGACTATAAGCATCTAGAGAGAGATTTGTAGCCCAAGTATCAACATCACGGAATGCTCTGGACAACTGATGGGAGGATCATTTAGTATAATGCGGCATAATCCCCACTTTCTAGGTGTTTGGGTACTAGGATGAATACTCATTCCCAGTGGTGAACATGTCTCAAGTAAAAACAATGGTGTACATTCTGAGGTAAACAGTATGATCCTAAAAAGACTCCAGTAACCAATAAGTAATATCCTAATTTCAACACGTTGTGCTTTCAGAGGTTGTTGGTAAGTGACGTAGAACATATATAGACTTCTTTATGAGTTCACTTTGGTTCTGGGGGTGAATGGGGGTAGCACGGCTGGGTGAAAGGAGCACGTGAGTTAGTTCCAAATTCTTCACGTACCGATTGCCTGGCCTAGGATGACTGGGTTAACCTCTCTGCCCTTAGTTTTCTCAAACATTAAAAGGGATTAATAATACATACTTTATAGGATTATTATGAAAACCAAAGGGAAAACTTTAAATTTCCTTGCAATGGTCTAAAACATAGTAGATTTTCAACAAGTATTGGCACTTAATTTTTACTCTTTTAAAATCCAATTCAAGAAAGGTTTGCTGAGCTTGTATTATATATTATGCAGCAACTGCAAAGCAGATTTAAAAAGCGATTAGGAAACAACACTCCATAAGCTAGAATGAGGACAGATGTGTAAATAGCTACCTGCAATGTGATATAAAAAGTGCTATCTTAACAGAAAGGACAAAGTGGGAACACACAGATAGGAATGGTTAATTCTTTCTTTAGGATGTCAGAAATCGTTTGCAGAAATGGGAGAATTTCAATCTATATTTGAATGTAAGGAAAGAAATGATAAGAATTTGGAAAGTTTTGAGTGCAGGCAAGGTTATGTAATATTAATCTGCATGAGATTCATCCATCTATTCACGCAAACATTTACTGAAAGCCTACTATGTGCCAGGCACTGTTACAACATGCTAGGGTACAAAAATGAGAAGACATGGTTTTCCTTCAAGGAGCTCACAGTAGTGATTGATACAGAGGGATAGTTTGCATTTTTACTCTGAACTTTCCTGTCATTTTTATAAAAACTATTAATAGTACTTAGGCATATTTGTAAAAATGGTCATTGAGGCCATAACTCAGATCAGTAGTAAAGTACAATAGAAATTCTAGCACTGTTGCCATTTTTTTCAAAATAATTTCTGTCACAAGAGGAACATTTGTAAATTTCCATTACTGGTTTGTTTGTTTTTTCCTTCTTCCCTCCACAAAATCAAGATTTCAGTCCAGGTCAACTTCTGAGCTTCAACTGTATGCACTGAATATATAATTTGCACAAGATACATCTGCCTTTGAAGAGTTTATAATTTAGTGAGGGTATGAAATTCTCTCTCTGTAGAGATTACGGTAAAATTCCTTCTGAAGATTTATCTTCCATGAAAATTTAGAAGGAAGATAATAGAAAGCAAAGTAGAATTTATTAAATTGTTCTTTTAGAGTACCTGTAGAATCATTTCTATCTTAGTTTCTGCACAAGAAAACCAAATTGTGTTGGATTTATTGCCTGCTCTGGGGATCTTGACAGACTACCAGACTACTTGACAGACTACAGACTAAACTTAAGTCTCTGTTTCCTTGGAACCGTTGGACATAGGCATCTTGTATTTCTCACTGAGAAATTTTACACCAAAGAGACAAAGGAGATTAAGGCAATAAACAAATTGGAATGGCTTAAGGAGACCTGGCACTCTTCCATGATATGACAGCTCTCCTGTTTCTCAGACCGGATTGTATTTTTTGAAAATCCAGCTATACATTCTTTTAAGAGACACCCCTAAAACATAATGACACAGAAATATGTAAATAAAAGTAATGGAAAAAATATATTAGGCAAATACCACCTCAAAGAAAGCTGGTGTAGGATAAAAATATCAGAGAAAATAGAGAGTAAGGCAAATAGAGATAAAGATGGCAACACAATAGAAAAAGGAACAAACCACCAAAAAGATATGACAATCATAAACTTTTATGAGCCTAACAACAAAACAGAACCAAACCAATGCAGTGACAAGTAGAAATTGACAAATCCACTATGATAGTAGGCAGTTTTAACAATTCTCCATCTGAAACAGACATATCAAGTAGAATAGAGAATATTTCAACAGTAAAATTAACAAGCTTGTACAATTGGATGGGTCTAACACTCTGCACTGAACAAACAGAAATACATATATATTTTTTCAAACGTATTTTCAAGTACACATGAAACATTTACATAAATTGCTCACAAATGAGTCATAGAAGAAGTCCAATATATTTTGAAGAATTATCTACGAAACACATTTCCTCACTACCAAGCAACAAAGTTAGAAAGCAATAATTGAAAAAAAGCCTCCAGATATTTAAAAAGTTTTAAATACATTCCTAATAAGTCATCAGTTAAAAAGGGACACACAATAGAATTTACAAAATATTTAGAACCAAATGATAACTAAGTGTTATGTATCAAAACATGTGTGGCAAGTCAGAGTGGATCTTAGAAGGGGATTCAGAGCCTGTAGATACATTTATTTTATAAAAAGAAAGAAAGAAAGAAGGACTGAAAGTAAATGAGTTGACAAATCAGCTCAAGAGATTAGAAAAAGAACAGAGTAAACCTGAAGAGAGTAAAAGGTAAAGCAAATAACAGCAATTAATAAAATAGAAAATTAAGAAAAAGTAAATCAAACCAAAAAAAAACTGGTTTTCTCAAAACAACAACAGCAACTAACAAATTCATAACTCTCTAGCAAGACTTATCAAGAATTCAAAACAACCTAAAATGTCTATCAACAGAGAATTATGGACTCTTCATGAAATGAAATGTATAAAAGGTATAATAGTTAGAAAGAAGATTAGAGATTCATGGTCAGCATGGATAAATCTTAAAAACATGTTTGGCCAAAAAAGCAACTTGCAGAATATGTATAAACATATCATTTTTGTAAATGTCAAAAGTGTGCAAATCAGGACTATATTCTATTTATGGGCACACACACACGTAGTAAAAATATGGAAACATTCATGGGGTTAACAAAAACCAAAATCGAGGTAAAGTTTACACCACAAGGGAAAGAGGGAACGAGGGAAACGGGATTGGAAACGGGGAAAGAGAGGGAAGTCTTGTCTGTATCCATAAGGTTTTTTCTTTATACGCATCTGAAGTAAATAAAGCAAAAAGTTAGTATTTGCTTAAGCTGGGTTGTGGGTAGACAGGTAGTCATTATACCATTCTCCGTCATTTTCTATGTATTTGAAACATAATAAAATTTTAGAAGTAAAAACGTAGTTATCTTACGTAATCTTTTGTTCTTTCTTAATTCTCTCTCCTATCCTTCTCTCCCACCCCACAACTGTAACACAAAGGTCCCAGGTTTACCAGTTTATGTACCCATGAAGTTACACAGATATTAATATATTTCACCTCCACCTGGATATCTGAAAAACCTCAAATCCTCTTCAGGTTTCTCAGGAACTCCCTAGAGATATTTTGCCTCCTTATTCAAGTCACTGCCACAAGCCTTTTAGGGGGGTTTACCCAGAAAACCCAGCTCTGTACGTAAAAAAAGAGGTAGGCCAGAAGGTCCAAAGCCACCTTAGGAAGAAAGGAATTTCAGATTTTGATGAGTAAATGACAACCAGAGGTATCTTTCACTTCAAATACCAAAGCACCATCTCATACATACACTCCTCTTATTTTTCATTCTCTTAACCCACCCTACTCAAGGAACAGTGCAAACAAATCGCCCTGGGATCACTGCCATTGATTCTGCTTCCACCCAGTCTGCACTTTGACCCACACCTGACCCACAGCCTACCGTCCCTCACCCCAACCCACACCCAATTCAGTCTTGCAGATAAGTAAGAAAGGCAGGAGATGCTCTTTCCCCACAGTTCACGTGAAACAGGTATTTCTTTTGAGACAAATGTGGAGTTTCAATCCATCTGGATGCAAGTCATTTAAAATATGACAAAAGCTACTACTAAACAGTTATTTGCAAGGGATTCAAATAAAACTCTCATAATTCTTAAAATGGTCATAAATTGTTCATGTTGAGAATTAAAGTTACCTTACACTGTCTTTGTAGAGTAAGGTACTTAACAGCTATACCAGTGCTTTTAATGACAACTTTACTGTATTAATTGCAGGTACCTTTCATTGCTTTCTTGAATCTATGCTAAAACATAAAGCAAAGCAAAAACAAAAACAAAAATAAACAAGAATGAGGGCTCCATTCTTAAGCTACTATAAAAATCTTGCTTTAAATCACTATTTTAAGGCAATAGTGTGGTGTCTCGAGGGCACCAAAGGAGATACAAAGGCACATGTAGATTGCCGATTAGGACTATTACTTGGATACAAAGGGACTACTCAGGCGAAATAGTATTGAAATGGTGGCTGTATGGTGTGTTCCTTTATCAAACCCTAAACAAGCTATATTTCTGTAATTTCACCATTGTAAAAAAAACATGCTAGAAGAATGATTGATTTTAAGATGACTTTTATAGTAACATAGGAAACTCTTAATGTTTTATAACAAAATGCTAACCCAATCGCTCACTGCATTGTCAGGTGTTGTACAATGCAGCCCATATTGTTGGATCAGTAAAAGCTTCCATTTGATACCAGTGGGAAAACTTGAAATGTTTGTACCTGAGTAATAAAATGGAATATTTGTTGGCTTAACTTTACTTCTATATATGTTTGAAGCAATATCCCCACTGGTATGTATTACAAATGATTGAAATAAATTTGGCAGGAAGTCTCAGAAACCAATAATGGATTTCTCAGGACTTAGGAAAATATTTGCATTCCTGTACCCACTTTCATGCCAGGAAAGGAAAATAAAACTTATTAACACAAATTTGATTTTATCTTATGATTTCCCTTCCCCTCTTCTTTCCCTCCCTTGCCTCCACTCACAAATCCCCCTCCCTCATTGTTTTCCCTTGAGGTTTTCTGCTTATCTCATAACCCCTAGCAATACAGTTCTTGCCCATTTCCATAGCTCCGTCATTTCCAATAGGCTTTTCCTCAGGTACACACAGCTCTCCATCTTCTTTGTTCCACCTTTACCTTGCTTTCCCATTTTCAGGTTTCCTCTCAGCTCCTACCCTGTTTCACCCTCTCTGTCTTTTTAGTCTGAAAGGTAATAAAGAGGATATTGTCATCTTTACTTCCCAGGGAGCTCGAGATGGATTCACCCCAGAAGATGGTAACCCTATTTCCTTTGTCAATTTCCATTGTCTATGTTAACCATATAAATGTAAAGAAAGCAGAAAAACCCAAACTGGCCAAATGCACTCCTCTGTGTTTCTTTAATCCTGAGCAAGGTGGTGTAAACTGCCCACCAAAGTTTCCCTGAAAATCAAGGACACCAAAGCTCACATGTGTATTAATGAGACCCAAGAGCATGTAGTTCAAATAAAAGCAAATTAAATGTTAATGTAAATTTTGGCATTAATGAGATTTACTAATAAGAAGAACCCTATTAACTCTTTTTCTGGATGGAATTATAACTAATACAAAAAGGTCAAACGCTTTATTAACTTATTGCATCTTCCCTCCAGATGTGGGATTTGCTTTTTGACGTGGTACAAGCCCAGTGGCAACACTTAGTTTAACGAAATTCTGAAAGCACTAAGTGTATTTCGTCAGGGTTTTATGTTTTTTTCATGAAATAATCCTTAAGCAAGTATTCTTGTGCTTTGCTTCTCACTTCCTGATTTCATCTGACCTTGTGACACTTTTTTTGGCGGAATAATAGAACATAAAATGATAAGATCTCATTTGACCTAATGTCTTTGAGCAATACAAATAATGTTGGATGATTCTATATCAAAATAAAAATTTTAAAGCAACTTTCTAGTCCCTGAAACAATTTGGAAGTCAATACCTTCCCTCACTATTAGAAATGTAAAATGTTTTCATATTGACTATGCATCCCCCAGAGAGTTTGATTTCTAGTGAATATGATTCTACTAACAGATCAAGCCCCAGATAAATACAACAAGCAATTGAAAACTGTATTACCTTTCCTTATAGAGAAGGATAGATCATACAACATAGACTAAATGAAATGGAAAAGACCTTGGGAAAGACATGGCACCAATGTTTAAATTGTCTAGGAGTGGTGATCATTTATTCTTCTTAAAGATCTCCAAGGCAGAAAACTTGGCAATGTCTTTCCATGGTCTATACAGAGATTCACCACTTCATGGTAGAATTCCTTCTTAAGTTTAACAGAAATTTTTGAAATTTGTGCTATTGCAAATACATTTCTGGGTTTAATATATCTGTGCATAAAACTTCCTTTCTCGGGCTTCCCTGGTGGCGCAGTGGTTGAGAGTCCGCCTGCCGATGCAGGGGACACGCGTTCGTGCCCCGGTCCGGGAAGATCCCACATGCCGCGGAGCAGCTGGGCCCGTGAGCCATGGCCGCTGAGCCTGCGCATCCGGAGCCTGTGCTCCGCAACGGGAGAGGCCACAACAGTGAGAGGCCCGCGTACCGCAAAAAAAAAAACCCAAAAAACAAAAAACACAAAACTTCCTTTCTGTAGTTAGGTTAATTTACTTAGGGCAGTTTCTCCAAATTTAATTGGCAAGTAGGCATTTAAAGCCTCATTGAAAATAGCCAAATGCATAAATATACACCAATTTACATTTCCACCACCAAGAGATGAAAAAGCCCATTTCATCATATCCTTGACATCCAAACTGCTTGATGTTTAAAAAAAATGCTTTGTGTAGGAGTAATCCACCAAGTTACTAGAGTTTAGCAGGAATGGGTGTTCTCATCTTCCTTTCTTCAGATGGTTTGGAGAGTACAAAACCGATTATATTGTTACCAAGGAGCAGTGGAGGGCCGAAGAAGGGCAATGTACTTAGTAATTCTGCATCATTTGCATTATGTGATCCTCCATGTATTTCTATTTACTTAACGAATCTTTATCTATTATTATGTTCTAGACTCTGTTTAAGACTCTGGAAGCAAAAATGATGAATACACATTGTTGTTCTCAAGGAGGTTACAGTTATAACTGAGCCGTTTCTCTAAATAGCATACAGCAGCAGTTAAAAGGAGTTTGTATACCAGCCTATTATAAACAATTCTAGGGAGAAGTCTGCTAAATTATCTCTGTTGTTGGTGTTACTTCTAAATCATATTTCAACAAATATTTATTAGTACCTGTCATATGCAAGGCACTAACCTGGGAGATGCAATATGAACCTGAAAATATGGGAGAAATTAAGTGTGCCTAAAGGCAGACAAATCTTCATGGGTCTCCAGTGTTTCTGCACATCTTTTGAGCAGAGGCATTGATAGCTTTTGTTCTGGAGAATCCTTTCAAGGATGTATGTATAGCGAACAGTCCTAGAAGGTAGAGGCAATGTCTCCCTTTGGAGCAGAGGGCAGTTTCTGTAATGTCCAGTAATAAAAGTGACATCTCCTTCTGAAGAAAAGGTAGGTCAGGTTTGCCTGTTAAAGATTTGGTTCTCAGGGTGTCTTAGCTGTAACACAAACTCACTGGGCATGCAGCATCCACCTGGGCATTCTGAGTCACGCCATGGGACTTGGGGGACAAGGAAAACTGATGTGAACATGAAGTTCATGCTGCCTGATGAGCTAAGAGTAATAAATCCTTTATCTCTGATCTGGGAGTCTCCTGTCTTCTGCCAGGATCCGTGAAACTGTGGCAGGCTAAATTGTTAGTTCCAGAGTCAGTAAAATCTTGATAGTGCCAATCAAGAAGTTTAGTATTTAATAAGGAGTTTAAGAAAAGCACACATATAACCATGGTATGTTACAACTGTGGTCATAGTTACCCAAAATACTATAGAGAAGGACAAAATTGGTTCTGACCAAGAGATAGTTTCATGTAGGAAGTTAAGGGAAGGAAAAGGAAAAGACTCAAAAAATTATCATTCTCTTCCTATTTCTCTGACCTTTCTCAGTATCTTTTGCTGGGTCTGCCTCTGTTGTAGGAAGCCCTCAAGATTCTGTCATTGTCCCACTTCTCTTTGCATCTATGTCCTTTGGGAAATTTTATCCATTCACATGACTGCGGCTGCCAAATATGCATCTTCGTCCTTAATTTCTTTCCCAACTCCAGCTCCCTGTTTCCAATTGTCTACGTCACATCTGGATATTTTACAGGTGACCCAAATTGAACGTGTCCAGAATTGAACCTATTCTCTCATCTTCCGACATATTCACTAGTCTCCTCCTGAAACTGTTAAAGGAATCATCATTTCCAGGGCCCCATGCAAGAAATCCACAAGGAATTCTCATTGCTAGGCAGGCATGTCGTCAGAACACAGTCAGTTTAATAGAATCAGCCTGAGGTAAACTATGCCACTAGAGTCTGTTAAGTATTGATACTGTCAACAAAGACTCATTTTGACCTGGGGGTTGTCCTATCTTTTCAAAGTGACTTTATCTCCAGTCTGATCCATAATGGATTGACTTGATAGTTCCATGTTATTCTTATTTCAAAGTTCTCATCCTTGTCCTTGTGCACAATGTCCTACCCATACTGGGTTCTACACAGACCTGCTTGGGATTCATGATCATTTTGGGAGAGCTGTTTTATCCCATGAAGTGAATTAATAAACAGGTTCTGAGGATATTACCTCCTTAATAAATATCCTATATCTGTTCCCTTATTTTCATGTCTAGAATAGACTGTCCTGTTTCAACCCTTGATCAACCATCACCAGCGTCTTCTACTGTCTCCTATGTGTCTTCTATTTCTTTCTTTGAATCCATCTTGTATACACTTTCCAAAACACTCTTTTCAAAAATTCAAAGCTGGTTAACAAATTTGGTGCTTAAGACCTCGCAGTAGCTCCCATAATGAACACCATAGGTCACCTACTACAGGTCCTTTATGATAAAGTTCAAGTTCCTTCACAGGACAGACAAATGTCTCCATGATCTGAATCCTATCTAACTCTCCAGCTTCATCTCAGCCACTCCTTCCTTCAAATCTCAAGATACAGCAAAATCACACTAATTATAGTTCTTCCCATGCAATATGCTGCTTCTCGCTTCCATGCTATTACTGACTCGGCTCCTTTTGTCTAGGGTTCACTTCCTAGTCTCTCCCTCTGTCTTGTCTTGACTTGGCTAATTTGTTCTGTTGCGTGCTTCACTAGTCGGTCATCTCCTCGAAGAAGTCTATGATTTTCTCATCCAGTTCCTTGCCACGTAAGAAACTCCCTTCATAGCCTCAAAATATCACTACACATCTCTAATCCCTACCACACTGGATTGTAATTACCTTTATTTCCTGTGTTTCTGGCTCTCTTACTAGATTAAGACACTTGAGAACAAGAACTATCTTTGCATCCCTATTGGCTTGTGCCTGGCATATAAGTATTCAATAAATATTTATTGAATGAGTGGATGGATAGATAGATAGGTGAAGAGTGGGAGATGAGCTGTGAACATTTATGTAGCAATTCAATCAAAGTACATTTAAAATTTTAATGAATGGAAAAATGGACAGACTATAGTATGGTGCTCTTTTGAAAGGGTATTAGTTACCATAATAAACATATCAGCAATAGAATAGATTTGGCTGCTGTTCCTAATTATTATGAATATTTTCTTTTTCTCCTGCTAAACTCCTGATAAGTTAGACATGTAATAGATAAACTGGAACATAGTCAATATTTTCAAATTGACATATTTAACCTTTTTTAAATGGTAAATACAAAGCATTTATAATACTAGCATATATAAAGAGCAAAGTTAATATTAACATTGCCTATGTTTGTCCTTCTTCTCTTCCTCTTCTTCTTCTTTTTAGTGAATTCATTTCCATTTATATCAATTCCAAAGTGTGACAAATGACTTGAATCCTTGGAAAAGACTGTGACTTTCAGGTGTTCAGGTGTGACTCTGAAGCACTTGGTAAGGTAGAAAAAAGAAACTCCAGAGAATAGATGATATAGAATGATAAAATATTTGAAAATAGCAGGTAAGACTTTAACTTGTTGTTACAAACGAAGTAGTGGGAAAAAAAGGTGTTTTAATCATCTGAGTTACAAAAATAATGCAAGATGAATACATTTCAAAATATAATTTCAATGAGAGTTTGAGAAGAAAAGCAGAGATGTTTTTTACAACTACAGGGTCAGAACCTCTGAGGAGACCTACAGAGAGTCTGCACAATCATTCTAATGAGACCATCTTCCACTACATTAGCTTGAATAGTATAGAGCCAAGTGGAACTCAGTGGTCTTCCCCCTCATGAATCCCTAGTGCTTATTCAAATGTAGTGTGATTTCAAGGGTAGATCAACTTAAGCTAGATATGTTTATCCCTCTATAGATTTAATGGTGAGGATTTAAAAAAATTAAATGCATTTATTTATCTATAATAATAAAGTCAAGAAATGGAAAAATTTATAAGCTCAGAAAATACAAATGAAGGTCTTGAACAGAAGCATGAAAAGCATTATCTTCATAGTTATATACATAAATATTTGCCTACTAGTTCTTATTTTGACATTTGATGGACTTTTACTGTACTTCAGTATTTTGTCTGGCAATTTTCTTGTTAAATTTGACCTCCCCAAATATCTTCAAAATTTTTTCTTATTCTTCTAGTTATAGGTGTTCTTACTAAATTTAGGAAGAATGTTTTATCCAGGGTCTTGCATCTACTATTAAATATTCTGGCCCACTCATAGAATCACATGTAGTAATTGCTAACTACACTCTATTTTTGTTACTTCTTAGTACTTGTTCAAATACTTTTAAAAGCTTTTGCCTTTAAAAATTCTAAAGCAAAAAGAGTTTTAAAAGGAAAAGATAATGTGGAATCTTCAGTATCCAAGTTGTGGAAGTGAAAATTCTTACATTTTGGGAAAGTAAATTGGCAATATGTATCAAAAGCCTTAAAAAATAAGTTTACACTTTCTAATACAACAATTCTCCCCTATAGGAATTTATATTAAGGAGGAAAATCATGAATACGCCCAAAGATTTACCTATAAGGATAGTCATGAGGATGTTATTAATAATATAAAAATTACAAACAATAAAAATGCCAAATCATAAAGAGTTGGATAAACTATCCAACTCTCTAAGCATGTTTCTTATGTGGAATACTATACAGTCGTTAATTTAAAAAATCACATTTTGGAATACATATCAACATGGTAAAATGAGTGAGAAAGGCAGACTACAAAATTATAGGTTGATCCAAATTAAACAGATACACACACATACATATATACTATAAGTAGAAGAATATGTACCAAATAAGAAGAGTGATAAATTGTAAGCAGGGTGATGGGATTATAGGTTGTATTTTTTCTTTTGGGGGATTTTCTATATTTTAAAAATTTTATAAAATAGACATTTAAACACCATTTTGGAGAATTTTAAATTTGTTTCTGAGGTGAGGGAAAGGCATAAACTCTTCAAGAAGTGGGTTTGGGAATGAGTAGAAAATCTACTAGAGAAGTTAAGCATGATCTCAAGCAATTCTACGTAAGTGAAGGTGACACTCCAGCCTTCATAAACCAGGAACCTGAGTATGAGAGCAGTCAGGGAAGAAAGATGCATCCAGTTTGGACCAGGGTGGTCGGGTATCCAGGAGAGGTGTCCAGCATAACCCCACTTTCCCTGTCTTTCTCTTTTCACTGGTTACTTCAAAAGAGGGGTGGAAACATATGATGGACTTTTTTTAGAGGATTTGTCAGCAGGGAGCTAAAATCTCATTATCTTTCAAGGGAGAGGCTTAAAAATGGAACTGCCTCTGACACTAAAACTCCTTTGAAGCTTCAAATCATCAGAACACCAACAACAAAGCTGTACACATCCTGTGAAGATTTCTGGCACTAAGAAATATTTACTAATAATTATTATTTGGGCACTAATAAAAATAAAATGAACGGTTTTCTACCTGTGCTTTGTCACATTAAATACATTTATTAAGAAAATATAAATTATATCATGAACCATACAATTTTCTAGGTGGAAAGAATCTTAGCTTATCTACTTCTTAAGTGATATAGCCAATTAAGCTATCTATTTCTTTAACTAATATGTTAAATGTAGGATTCAAAACAATTTATTAATATATGAAAAATAAATAATTAGTGATTAGTTAGTAATGGTGCTTTATTTTAGTAAAGTACTTCTTGAAACTTTAGAATTGGATAGCTAAACTATGAATCACTTAACTACTCCTTTGGAAAGCCTTTCGCATGATTTATAAAAGCACACGGGAGTCAGGACCACTACTCATCACCAGCAGCTTCTCAGACTGACGTCTTGTGCTTGTTTGGGAGGAGAAACACCATCTACAAAGAGCTTGCTTCTTCATAAGCCCAAACCTATAACCTATAAAGTTACACACATGCACACACATGTACAATGATGATTTTGGTAAATACAGTAATTAAATTATCATTTGCTCTTTATATTTCTGATTATTTTTGAATTTTAGAAGCTCCTACAACTTCAGCCATAATGTTCCCTGCTTTGCTAAATTATAAACAATGCACAAAAAGAACTATTATTTAAAATGGTGGTTTTAACACTGTAGCTTGTGTTATGGACTGTGAAATAAAATTAGTGGATCATGACTGATGTTGAAAAAATTAAACAGTAAAGAATAGATTAAAAGATCAGGATTCGGTACACATTAGAAGTACACAAAAAAGTATTATTTTGGAAAACTTCTGTTTTGATAATATGTGTATTCTGGGTTGCAACGCGATACATATTTTTAAATGGGGCTATGTTGTATATGGTTTCAGAAAGCAAACATGCCCACAAAATCCAACTTGCAACTTGGAATGTTTTTCCTTAATATGGATATTTTCCCTTCATATTCCTACTTTGACACTGTAATATACGTATTATTCAATGATCTACTTAAGAAAGGCACATCCTGTATCAAAAGCAGGAAAGGAAGAGATGACAAAGTAAAATTCTGAATATGTTTTAAAATCCTTCCTGAAAGTACCCATATGGGATATGCTTCTTTATGGTATTTTGTTTACTCATTTATACATTCTCTTGATAGACAGATAAATAGATAGATAGATAGATGAAAGAGAGATAGATGGATAGATAGGTTGATCAATTTACCTATATAGAGAACTTACTATGTGACAAGTGCTGGGGATGCAAATGTAATAAAGCAAGGCTTTCTGACAGTAAAGTCCTGGCAAAGGAGACCACAAATAAGCTAACAAACAATAAACTAACAATATGCTAACAGTTTTAATGTGTTGTAACTGATGGTCTAGAGGTACATTTCTAGTTCAGTGACAAAATTGCAGAACTTGATTTTAATAAATAAAATTTAAATTTTCAGATGAACGAAAAGAATTGGGGGCCAATCTAATAGTAACCATTGTTGTATGGAACTAGAACCTTGAAAATTTCTAGACCTGATGAACATTAATCATTTAAAATCCAGAGATGCAGTGTCCTGCTAAATAATACAGAGTGTGAGGATGACTCGGCCTATTGATTATTCAGTTCAACTTTCCATGTGCCAGGCATGGTAACGAGAGCTGGAGAAACAAAGGTGAATAAAATACACTTTTAGTGGCCATGGCTAATTGTGGTCTAGTAGGGAAAGCCAACATAAAAACATAATAAATCATAGAGCAACTCTCACAATTAAAAGGGTTGGGGGTATTGCCAGGTACGATGGTGACACAGGGAAAGGAGTGGTCAGCTCTTTGCGGGAGACAGGATTTCACGGAAGAGAAAGGAAGAAAGGCATTCCAAGCCAAGAGGACCACCTCTTGAAAGGGAAAAGAGCTTAGAGACCTAGAAAACCACCGGGGCTGTGAACTTCGATATCACACTTGACCACTAGCATATTATGTGACCCAGGACATTCCGATACGGGGAAAACCAACATGTAATGTTTTTTTCTTGCAAAGCTGATGATGCAGAGAATTAACGAGATATGTAGGTATAAACAGAAGTTTCACAGTTAGGAAGTCGTGAAATGTCCCTCCTAGGAGTCCTATAGTATCATATGCCTGATTCACTCCCGGGCTTATCAGCATCATTAGATCAGCATATGAAGGGTCATCATGGCCACTGCCTGGATCTGCTGGGTAGCAGGGCTGGCTTACTGTGAAATTAGTGTAGAATAACCCCATAGACTCTAGATTTAGGGACTCAGGTCCCACAGCTGGGAGCAGGCACCTGGGTTTCCTGTTTGAGGAATGATGCTCTCTACTCTTTGCCAGATGTAACTGTTCTTCCAAAATCAAACCATTTCCTCACCGCTCCATTTGCCTCTTCATTTCTTTTTTAAATTTTGCCCTTCAAAATCAATACTTCTTTTAATAACAACAGCAAATGCTTCCATAGCCCTTCCTATGTGTCAGGCCCTATTCTAAATGCTTAACATATATTAAAGGATTACATTTTCATATCAATCCTATGAGATGAGAACTATTATTGTTATCTTAGTCTATCTAGGCTGCTATAACAGAATATCATAGACTAGGGGGCTTATAAACAACAGAAATTTATTTTTCACAGGGCTGGAGGCTGGGAAGTCCAAGATCAAGGCGCTGGTAGATTCTGAGTCTGGTGAGGGCCTATTTTCTTGTTCAAGACCTAATCACCTCCCAAAGGCACCACCTGGGGATTAGGTTTCAACATACGAATTTGGGGGGAGCACAAACATTCAGTCTATAGCGATTATCCCCATTTTTCAGAGGAGGAAATAGCAAGTTGCCCAAGATCCTGAATAGGAGCAGAGTCACTAATGAAACCCACGCCATCTGGCGCTGGAGTCAATATTTTTAATCACCATAAAATGCCGCCTCCCACAAACGTCAATTTAAAAAGGTATTTGGCAGGAACCAGGGAACAGCACATTGAATTCTGCTCTACAGAAAATTTTTCTTGGATGTTTCTTTTTCATAAACTGCAAAATCTCATAAGTTTTGCCCCTGTACACAGCTGTTATGCTTTTATGTACGTGGTTTATATCGGCCCAACAATCTTAAGAAACACGCCTCCTCATATCATGTTTGGAAGTGTAGGTCAGCCAGACTGAAAGATTACCCTTCTCAGCTGATTTATTTTCCGTAGAGTTTAACCAAAACTCTCTCTGTCTCACAAATAAGATCTTTCTGAAAGAGTTCTGCCACAACAGGAGACTTACATAAGAATTTGTAGCTCATTAAATTTTCTTCCCTCTAATACTCAAGGTTGAAATGAAAACTTTTCTGCAAGGCCAGCATTAAGAGCAAATCTAAGTTCTTTATTGATTAAAAAAAAAAAGCTGATTGCATTAATCTTTTTACTTTTTATCTTGTCTTTCGGTCACAAGTCACCAATCCTTTCATGGGAAGGAACTACTTCTATTTCCTGAAGCTTTTAAAGAGGATATAATAGTCGCAGAAAGTTATTTTTTAAACTCAATCTACCATATATGGTTTTAGGATCTACAAACTGGTCGAAGGACCCCTGACCCTATCCATTCTTAAATGTTTCTTGTATCATTTTTGAACTCAGCTTTATTTCCAGAAATGATTAAATATTTAGATAGAAAAAAAATTAGCTGGCACTTAGCTCCTTTAAGTTTTCAAAAATTCTTCTTTCTGTGGGCAAAACTTAGAACTTTATGGACCTGTGATTCTGAGTAAAACCGACACTAAAATCTTTCCCACTTTTTTTTCAAGACTTTTCCAAAAACTTAACATCAGTGACAGAAAGGTCAAAACTTTCAGCAGAAGACTTTTGTGAAAATCATCGCCAGTATTTCAAAGTGAGAGGACAGGGAAAGTGGGAGTAGAAGAATCTCCGTGTTTTTCTTTAATTGCTATGGAGAGGTTTATTCATTGGCACAGAACTAAGCCAGCCCACTGAAAGGCAGCGGATGTTTTCAAGTCCCCTTGGGCGGGCGAAGCAGGTGCTGTTTTGTCTTACATGCGCTGAACACTGAATACATATTGAAAAATATAAAGAACTGATATGTAACCCTTTCACCTGGCCATCATTCACCTCTGCCGGTGTAAAATAACGCTAAAAAAAAAAAGATTAGCACATAAATGTCAGGATGTGCCTGAAGAAGCAGGAATCTTACAGCCACCTTTACATTCTGAGCTCTGTCTGCAGTAAGCAGGCCATACGCAATATCAGGGAAAACAGAGTGTTTGTCACGGAAGGCAGACTGTGGGGTTGTATCTCGGCAAGGCTATCTACAAGTGTGTAATCTTGCCAAACTATCTAATGTCCTGGTACGCGTATCTAGAAAACGGGAACTATTCCAACCTTTAAGCTTGGGAGAGAAATGAGTGATAAAAGCATGTGAAAACATCTGGTCCCAGTCGTCTCCCAGTAACCCTTGGCGTGTCCACAGCTGTTGTTAGCCTCATCCTCTGCGGTCTCCAGCAGTTTGTCCATACAATGAAGGTACTAAACCGACAGTCACCTTCCCCTGCGTGGGTACTCATCATTCATTACCTTTCTGCTTCTCGGTGCTTCGGCCTTTTCCATTCTGCCTAGCAGCCAAAGTCTAGATTGCTGGCGGTAACTACCAGCTGCGTTTCTGGAGAATTGTAGGGCTGGCGGGGGACACGGCAGGGGATGGTCCCCGCCTGCCTTTCCCAGCTTCGTTTGTCTGTGGAACTCTCAGGAGGTGGGCACCAAACAGGTCTTTTTTGTGTCCTGTAGTAGCAACTCCAGTGCTAACAGGGTCGGGGTAGACGGGAGAGTGCCCGACATGAAGACTGAGAAAGATTCCTGAGCTCGCTGCGTTCCTCCAGGGCGCCCTTCGGGCAGGCCCTGGGTAGCGAAGGAGTGCGGGCGCGCGGTGGCGCCCGGGCGAGGTTGCAGGGCCCCCGAACGGTCGGATGGGGGAGCGAGAGCTAAAGCTTGCAGAGCGCGCCGAGCCGCCTGAGCCGCGGCCAGACCCGGGAGCCAACGGCGAACGGAGCCAGCCGGGCTACAGCGGGAGGAGGCCGAGAGGGAGGCGGGGCGGAGCGGGGCGGGGCGGGTGGTGCAGGGGAGGCGGGGGCGGAGGCGGGGGCGGTGTCTCCCCGAGCTGCGCAGGCGTCGCTCGCACCTTGTTGATTAGTCAGTGCTGGGAACGCTGCTATGGCGTTTCTCAGACCCGCGGCTCCTCCTCACACGCTCCAGGCGGAGGGAAGGAGGGGTAAAAGAAGGAGGAGGAGAGCGGGCGGCCGCCGCAGCTGCAGACCCGGGGCCAGAGGAGGAGGCGGAGCGGGAGCCGCCGCATACACCCCGGCCGCCGCCGCCCGCCGCCGCCGCCGGCTTGCTGCGAGTCCTCTCCAGGCTTGAGGGCACGCGGGGCGCCCGGCCATGTCCCGCAGCGGCAGCTGAGCCGGCCGCGGGCCCCCTCCCTCCCCGCCGCCGCGCCCCCGGGCTGCCCGCGGCCAGAGTGCCCGGCGCCTTCCGCGCGCCCCAGACCGCAAGTGCGAGCAGCGGCGGCCGCCGAGGCGCGGGTGGTGCAGGCGGCGGCGGCGGCGGGAGCGCGGGGCCGAAGGAGGCGGGGAAGATGGACCCGGTCCCCTCGCTGGGCTGCAGCCTCAAGGATGTGAAGTGGAGCTCCGTGGCCGTTCCGCTGGACCTGCTGGTCAGCACTTACCGACTGCCCCAGATCGCGCGGCTGGACAGCGGTGAGTCCCCGCCCGCGGACCGCAGCCTCGGCGCGTCTCTGCACGCGTGTGCCCGGGAGGGTGGGACCCTGTGGGGAGTGGGCTGCCCGCCCCCCAGCGTTGGACTTGGCTCGAGCGGCTGCCGCAGCCCTGGCGCGTCGCTCTCAACTCCCCCCAGCAGCAGCTAGAGGTGTGAAAATCAGAGCCCTAGTAGTATAATTTAAAAGGACGCAAAAAAAAAAAAAAAAAAAAATTCAACATAAGGGAAGCCTCTGCAGATAGTAATCTTGGAGGCGAGCTGTCTCTCTTCACCCGCCTGCAAGAATTACTCAACCTGGGAAACCCTGTATGAGTTATCTTAGGCAACTTTCTTACAAAATAATTGTGCTTTGGGTGGCACCTTTATTTTGGATACTCTCCTCCCCCTCCGCCACAAGAAGGAACAGATTTTAGGGGAAAGGCTCCTGGGTGACCAATGGAAGGGATCACATTTCTCGGAGACGTTTTATTACAGCTTGTCTGTTTTGTTTAACTGAAGAGAAAGTAATTTAGGGCTGTGTGTAGAAAATGTTTTTAGCAGAGGTGATGGTATGCTTAAGGTTAATTATTAGCTTAGCGCCTTTCTAGCCTGGAAAATAATTGAAAATACACCAACACCTGTATTGACTTGGAACGTGAGCTCGGAACTAAGAAATGCTTGTGTTTCCTGAAATTGACAACCAGAAACCAACCAAACGTCTCCCAGCTGTTTGTTCTGCAGGTTGACATCTGCAATCGAGTAGATGGATGTGCATACTGTCAAGCAATACCTTTCAGTTTGAGAGTTCTGACGTGTAAGGTGGCAGTTTAGGTGTGTTTTGTCCTTTGTGTTTTGGTAATAACTTCAGTTGATGTTGGCTTCGTGCGATTTCAGACTGTTTGCAGAAACAGGCTTGCTTCTGCTGTGGGGCTGTCAGAAGCACCTGGGTGCAGGCTGGCGGGCAAGCAGATAGAGCTGTGGTCACACAGGCCAAGTCAGAACAGCACTGAGCAGAAAGATGTCATTTCAAGTCACAAGGACTTGGGTTACTCCTTTTCTGGAGTACAGGAGTGAGTAACATGAGACGTATAAACGTCCAAAGGCATTTTTGTTCCCGTTCTTTTCTGTGGGGTTAGATCAGACATTTGAAGTACTGATGTGAAAAATAAAGGCAGGAAAGTTCATGAACGCTGAAAAACAGTCTTGGCATGCGTGTTAGCCTTGTTTGATTGGTGGTGGTAGTGGTGGGCTTTGGGAATAAACTAAGAGTTTTAAAAGTAGTAATGAAGTGCACGTGAGTTCAGGGAGGGTCAGGTGGTGTGTTGAGGCATTTCTGCTTAGAGTGGGCGTGCTTTAAATTTGCGTCTGTAGATCAGAATCAAAGAGAGAGAGAGAGAGAGAGTGTGTGTGTGTGTGTGCTGACAGTGTTTCATTTACTCTTACACCGTGCAAAATTGTGCATATTGGAAGGTTATGTGAGTCCTCACCTTTTCCTACCGTCTCTCATCTCTGCACACTCCCCCAAAACTTACTAGCTAGGTAGTGAACATTGGTGTGTGTGGTGTAAAAGTCACCCAAAAGTTTCATTAAACTGAAAGTTTAAAGAGGCTGAATACCAGTTGCAGACATGTTAGCTTTATTATCCACTTTCCTCTCTACGCCATTCATAAAAAGGGTCTGAATCAACAGTGTACTCATCCCACACTTCTTTTTAAAATTAGGACGTGGGTAGCGAGTCTTAACAGCGTGTCCTTTCAAGCTGTGGATTTTGATCACTATGTGTAATTCCAATTCTTTATTGTAAATTTTCTCTTATTCCCGCTTGAGAATCACAGTGACATACACAAATTTGGAATCATAGCCAAATACTGCTTTATACCTTGTTTCTTTCACTTAATCCCATTGTTAATTTTTTTTAAGCTGCATGATGTTCCATGGGATGATGGCTGTATATCTAGTCCCCTGCAGCGGACATCAAGCGGCTTCATTTTTTACTATTATTAAGTTGTGATGTAATGAATACTCTTGTACATAAATCTGTTTGTTTGGGTTAGTATGTATTCCTTCCCTGCTGAGTAAGCATGTAGATCCGTTTTAAGTCCTTGATACACATTGTCAAATTGCTTTAGAGGTTGTACTCATGTATACACAAATGAGAATTTTGGGAGTACCAGTGTCCCTACAGCCTTAAAACAATAAGTATTTTACAAACAACCAAAAAAAAAAACAAACTGCTAATTTGAAGGGGAAAGTGTTAAATTACCAATTAAATTTGGATAGACTTTAAAAGAACGGATGATAGAGTCCATGCTTATGTTTTAAAATGTTTCACAGCAATGCTTAGAACACGTTAAGGATATGCCACCATGCTCTATGTGAAATTTGTGCAGTCGTCGTCCTGTGTGTGTCCTTTTGCCGGTTTTAGTACTGCAGGTACATTTTACACACGCACACCCTATACTTAGACATGAAAGGTAGTCATTTTCCAAATCACTTGTTTTCAAAGAAATGGAAAAACATGACAGTAGTTGACATTATGTCAAGAGAAAACTGTTGGCTGTTTTAAACAATCATTAAAACCATTAAACATCTGATTTCATAACTGTTGATTATTGAAGGCCTACTATGTGCTGGTACATTTCTAAGTGCTTGATGTATTTCTCATCCTTAGCACCCCATTTTAAGGACTTTGCGAGCCTTGAGATTTAGAGAAATTGAGCGACATACCTAGTAAATGGGGGACTGTGGTTTTCAGCTGACTTTCCGATTCTAAAGACACCTTTTATCTCAAACTGTACTACCTCCTTCTACTAAATGGGAGTAGATTTAGAGTAGGTCTAACGTCTGCTCTAAATAGCCCCACTGTCTCTCTGAGAGCTTGAGGACAGGAAAGTCAATATTTTTAAAACAGTATAGACAGCGAATTAAGCGCTGGCCTCATCCATCGTATCTAGACGATTTTCTGCTTCCTAAAGGAGTGGCTGAAAAGAGGTAAGGGGCAGAGGAGAAGAGAGTACAGAATCTGAGAAAGAAGGGAAAAAGCAGAGTCTGAGGGCTTAGGGTATGTAGATGTGTCTGTCGACATTACTCCTTAGGACATTTGCCATGTTTAACATACTAACTATACAATAAGTAAGAGCTTTCCAGTTCTTTGCCTCATGCATGTCAGTAATGAAATGCCAGTCAGACGCATTCGGTATTCCATCCCCGGTAGCGAAATTTGTCATCGTATAAGATAAATACAAAATTAGTGCGCCTTTATGGTATGGTCTCATGAGTCTTTCTGGAGACTAAAAGAAAAGTACTCCAGCGGTTCTCCTTAGGAGTGAGATACATCTCTTCAGCCAGTGTCTAATCCCCGTCAGCAATGCAGTTAAGATCAGATATCTAACTTCATCATCAATTTTAGAAACTTGGCTGCAGAACCAGGTTCAACAAATGTGTTTATGACTAAGAAGAGGGTGGAGAGAATGCTAATCCTCACCCCATCATCAGCCCATCCCCGCTCAAAGCTAGGTAGGTGGGGAAATTGTTCTGTCTCTGTCTTTTCAATATTTTGTCTTGGAAGGGTTTTCTGAAGGGTTGTTCTACAGCAGTGTTCTTACAGCTTTTTTGCTCTCGTAGTGCCTAAAAATTCTGTAAAACCCTGTACCCTAAGCATGTTTTTAAGTTCATTGCTAAAACTTTTCATCCTAAGTTTAAATAGTTGCAAAGGATGTCATTTTTCAGCATATTGTAAATGTTGACTTTTTAAATTGTTACATCATTTAAAAAACTCTGTAGTGGGATCTATATTTAATTCCCAGTATCATTCATTTTTAAAAACGCAGGAGTAAGTTCTTAACAGTAAAAGTCTTACATCTTTCCTTTTTCTCCTTAAATTCATATTTCCATTTCCCTTCCCCTACAGACTTCTATCCCAATGTAATATAGTGTTTTTGTTTGTTCGTTTGTTTTGGTAGAAGGAAGGATTTATTACTTGCAGTAAATAAGGAGAACACTGGAGATCTTTCCCAAAGCAGTGTCTCCCAATGTAATATAGTTTTATGCATGAAAGTGTCTTATTGATCACTCTGTCTTACGTAACAAAAAAGAATATAAATTGAAATGTAGTATTTTGTATTTCTTTTGGCCATAAGCCTCTTTTTATTTAAATATTTCAGGTTGTTTAAAACAAACAAGTGGAAATTACCTTAGAGAAGGAGTTCCCTAAATGCTGGAGACCTGATCCTCAACAGGCATCACCTTTTTAATTTGTTCCTTTGTTAGTTGCCCTGAGCCCTGTGTTCTTTACACCCTGGGGTAATGAAGATTAGAAAGATCTGGTGAAGGCGCTGTAGACGCATTGCTTTTGTAAAGTGGGAGAAGGAGCTTTGCGAAGGGGAGATGACGAAGGACAGCTTCCCTTTATCAGGAGATGGATGTCCCTCCATCCCAGTCTTGGTTTCAGGCAGATCAGTTTTCAGACAAGAGAATATTTGGAAGTTGGGGATTTAGAAATTGACTCACGTATAGCTATGATGGTGAATCCCTTGGGAAGTGTTGGCTTTGCTTCAGACACATATCCCAGTTCAAAGAATGCTGGTCTAGAGCAGTGAAAGGTGAGCTTATGGTCCTGTCTGCTGAAAGAAGGAGGAAGACCAAGGCTGCGTGAATTGCCAGGGAGAGAGAAATAAAGATGGTGGGCATTGGAGGCAGCTGCGTATAAATTAGCAGCAGTCTGGCCCTCCTAGCTTTGTGGAGGAATCAGAGTTGACTCTAAGCCCCAGGTGTGTTGGGACTGTGGGAGCTTTGGTATTTGCTTTCTGCTGAGCTGCTTCTCTAACTTTACCATGTAAGTGCCTGGAGGGCTGATGGTGCAGAAACAAGGTGGACACTCAGATGGCAGTGAGGGTCCACGTGGCTGTTTGCAAATGTCAAAGGTGTTTATAGATTCAAGTTTTATCTTTGAAATTAATGTAAATTCCCAAAATCTGCTCCATGACTGGTGTTACTTTAATATATATTAAAAAATTTTTTCTAAAGTAACTTAATCTAAGTCTTTTTCTGGGAAGATGTGCTGTGCTTATCTTTGGTTTCATTTCCCCTGGCATTCTAAGTTGTAAGAGGTTATGTGTGCCCCAGGTGAGACAGTTGCTTAAAGGATACTGGATTTGGAGCCTAGAAACCTCCGTTCAGTTACATGCATTGCCATTTCTTAGCCATGTGATCTTGGGCAGTCTCTTAATCCCTTTGATTGATATTAAAGTTTTCTCATGCAGAAAAAAAAATGTACGTTATACTTGCCCATGAATCTCATAGTTATTCATTAATCTGTTTATTCAATAAGCTAATATTTATTAAGGCTCTACTATGTGTCAAACCCTGTTATAGGTATTGGGACAGTAGCACGGAACAAAACAGAAAAAAACCTCTGTCCTCATGCAGCCTACAATCTTATGTATCTACTTACTATGATAGTTAAAGGCAATAATATATGTGAATACATGTGTATTTTATTATGTTTTTTAGTTAATTTATTGTTTTTTGGCCGTACCACGTGGCTTGCAGGATCTTAGTTCCCCCACCGGGGATCCAGCCTGTGCCCCCTGTGGTGGAAGCTTGGAGTCTTAACCACTGGACTGCCGGGGAATTCCCAATACATATGTGTTTTAAAACAATGTATATGTAAGATTGACATAGTGCATGCTCAGAGCAGTTGATGGGGAGGCTTCAGAAGCCTCCCCTTCTGTTGCCTATCATTTAGGCAACAGAAGTCCAGTGAATAATAAACAGATTTTGCTATCCTTACAGATAAAGAAGCTGAGGGAAACGTTCTGTGTGACTTTAGTCCATTTCCTTCTGAGTATTCCAGGTTATTGACTTAGTAATACACAGGTTATAAAAAGGTGGTGTAAGGTCTTTATCAGAGAGAAAGTCTTGTAAACTAACTCAACCAAGATTGGGTTTGGGAGAGACAGGAAGTTAGTTTTGTTTTGTTTTGTTTTTTTTTGCGGTACGCGGGCTTCTCTCCGTTGTGGCCTCTCCCGTTGCAGAGCACAGGCTCCGGACGCGCAGGCTCAGCGGCCATGGGTCACGGGCCCAGCGGCTTCGCGGCATGTAGGATCTTCCCGGACCGGGGCACGAACCCATGTCGCCTGCATCGGCAGGCGGACTCTCAATCACTGTGCCACCAGGGAAGCCCAAGAAGTTAGTTTTAACTTTAGGTTTTAACTTAATCCAGAACCACATGTGAGCCTGACCTAGTGATACTGAGACACTGGAATCTTTTTTTAGTGCATACTCATCGATTCTTTTATCGAATTGATGATGATTTTCGGAGCACCTACAGTTGGAGAACTATTAGCAGGAAAGAAGTGCCTAGTATGATGTTATACACAAGGTGGGTTATGAAGAAAGTCTCTTGAATATTCTTTTATATACCATATACTTTTACTTTCCTCTCGTCATGTATTCTAGTTGGCCATGCCTAAAAATTATGAAAAAAGAGTAGGAGAGGACCTTGTGGAGGACAGTGGATGGAGGTAAACATTTAGACCCACAAGACGAGATTTGGACATGGCTCCTTGAATGCTCTTGCTTTTCAAGTAAGATGGCTGTTTTGAAAGTCTTAAATGAGTATCCACATGACCAGTAAAACAAATCTTAAGATGCTCAGTTCATCTGTAAAAGGAAAACTGGTTTGACCATTGTGATCAACTGCATCATAGTTTAAAGAGAGTATTTTAGTCTCTTTACCTCATTTGGCTGCCTTGTTGAAATAGCAAGTTCTAGTAGACCAGCTTGTAAACTCGTTTATTTTTGTTTGAGATTCTTGAGGTATCTGTCTTTTCACTTAGTAAGCTGCAGTTCTAGGAAGAATCATAAACTCCCTCTCGTCTTCAGCAGGGCTATCAATCTTAAGAAGACCAGCTATTATATGCAACTTGAAAAATAGCTTTTATTCCTGGTTTATGTATCATTTTGTCATACTTGACAAAATATACCTGCTAAAATATTTTTTAAATCTCATGGGATTAACTCCTCTTTTAGATGACATTTCCACATGAAGATGCTCCCCCCACATCTCAGCCTCCACCCCTTTTCCCAGTTTCACAAGATTGTTCACTCGAATTTCAGGTTAAAGGTATTTAGGGTAATTTTTACTGTTTCTTAGCTTCTAAGCACAATGCCTGGTACCTAGGAGGCATTCAGTAAGAATGTAATAAATTAATAAGCAAATTTCAGTATTAAAATTTTTAAGGTCCAAAATATCGGTATTACTAAAGCTGTCTATGACCTCTGCTAGTCTGACATAGAACTTCACGCTTGTTCCACTTGAGATAAGGTGGTAGGTCCTAAAATTAGCAGTAGGGAAAAGAGAGACTGGTAGAGCATCATGATGAAATCATGATTCTTAGGGTCATTAATTATCAATGTTGTAAATAAGTTATTTCTAGAAATTACAACTCAGTTTTTCAGATTTTTTTGCTTTCTTACTAGTTCTTTCATTCTGAAATTAAGATGCCTTCTTTACATATTACATGTAGCTATGTCATTGAATTTTTAATCTTATATCACCTAGAATACCATAAATCTTTGGGACTAGTCAACTCTTAAAACAATAAAGAAAAACCTGATTGGAGAGTCAGCTAGCCATTTAACTATCCATTGTCTCATCTTCTCAGGGCACCAGGGATTTTACTTCTAAGCAAAACAAGCCACTTGATTTAAGTAGTGTTACAAAACTACAACTGCTAATTTGATACAGTTGTCATCTTCCTAGAATAGCCCCAAGATTGACTTGAAACCATAGTGTCTTAATCCCAGACAATGAGTTTCCTTTTCTGCCATTGCAGGAGTATTACATAGTGGTAAAATAAAAAGGAAAAACCAATATTCCTGAGCTGTTTTCTAGTTTTGGGGATGAATTACTTTATATATACTTACACGCAAGTCGTTTTAATTGATTCTGCTACTTCTTAAACCTACTTTGAAGTATTTAAATACCACTTGGGCTTTGATGACTTGAATGGTTGTTTAATAAATATCAAGTTATTGAATTCAAAATGCAATGTGAAGTCTTATAGTTATGAAGCTAGTTGTTATTCAGGCTAATATTTAACGTGTACAGTAAGTTACTACGATTAGCCCTGGTTATAGTTTAGAGAGGAATGTAATTGTGAGCAGTGCTTATGTTTGTATCCTTGTGAAGATTTAAAATAGGTTATATTCTGTTGTTTTTTTCCACTCAGTAGAGAAAAATTTCCTTGGTCAGACTTTTTTTTTCAAGGTGACAGTTTTCTCAATACCAGACTTTAAGATGTTAGAAATGAAAATTTGCTTTTGATAATTAGTTCACATTGACAGTATTTTCCTCCTAGCAGGGAACCAGATTCAGATATCCAAGAGTAACTGGAAAAGGGTAAATATTTACTTTTCTATTTTTAAACATATCTTGTTACCTTGTAGGTAATTAGGAAGCACTGGTTATAAGAGATTTTTGTCATCCATTCAAAAAAACGTTAATGAAATGCCAGAGGAAGCTCACTTGAATAACTCCAGGCCATCCATCTATGCAGATGCTATACTCCGTGATTGATACTCACTTTGAATTGCCACTCTCTTCCTTTAGCAGCAATGGGCAAGTAGGGAATGGCTGGAATCAAGGACCTAACATCTATTCCATTGTCATTCCTCGTCCCCAGTAGCTTGTGCTATGAAATCTTCAATTTGTTTCAGGTTAACATTTAATGTAATGCAGAATCCATTTTTACCTTGGACCACCGACCCACAAAATCAGTCAAGCACCAGACCCAAGTTAAAAACAATTCAATTAGTTATGCCTAAAGAGGGCGAGAGCTCTAGAAGGTTCAGATTACTTATTTAAAAATAATAAAGAACATAAAGCTTCATTAAGATATTCTGCTGTTATTTTTTCCTGTTTATTTTGGTCCAGTCTTTGGTCTGTTAAGAGGAAGGGAGCCACTGAGAGTAGACAGGATCAAGAGAAAAATTTTCACAAGCTCAGCATGGCCAGGTACATCAGTTTAGGTTAATTTCAACTGTATGTAACAGGGACCAAAAAAAAAAGGTGGAGATTTCTTTTTCATATAACTAAAGTCTAAAGGAACACGGTCCAGGATGATAGGGCAGATCCACAGAGTCAAGGACCCAGGCTCCTCATGTCTTTCTGCTCTGTCATCCTCAGAGGTAGTTTTTTGTTTGTTTGTTTGTTTTTTGCGGTACGCGGGCCTCTCACTGCTGCGGCGTCTCCCGCTGCAGAGCACAGGCTCCAGACGCACAGGCCCAGCGGCCATGGCTCACGGGCCCAGCCGCTCCACGGCACGTGGGATCCTCCCGGACCGGGGCGCGAACCCGTGCCCCCTGCATCGGCAGGTGGACTCCCAACCACTGCGCCACCAGGGAAGCCCCTCAGAGGTAGTTTTGACTTTATGGTTCTCAGTGGCTGCTAGAGCTCCAGCGATCGTGTCTGCATCCCAGACAGGAGGAAGGGGAAAAGGGTATGTTTGACTGCACCATACTTACATCTCATTGGTCAGGACTTACACACTCCTATATGGGCAGGAAGGCAAAGAACTGGAGTCTTAACTGGGCACAGTGCCCAGGGATTTTTACTGCAGGAGAGGGAAGCAATGAATATTGGGAGCCGCCTAGCAGCTTTTGCCATTCAGATTTTTGCTTTGATGCCTTTTCTTTACTTTTTTTCTCCTATTCAAAACTTACTAAAATAGTCATGCCTTGTAAATAACTAGTAAGAACCTCCTGTATAGCACAGGGAACTCTACTCAATACTCTGTAATAACCTATATGGGAATAGAATCTAAAAAAGAGTAGATATTTATATGTATAACTGATTGACTTTGCTGTACAGCCGAAACTAACACAACATTGTAAATCAACTGTACTCCAATAAAAATTAATTTTAAAATAAATAAATAAAGTTACTGTGCATCTTAAGAAAAAAACAAAAGTCATGCTTTGGGCCCTAATTCCTTGACATCTCCTTGTTCAGGTTCTTCCTTAGCTAAGAGAGTAGGAACTTCTTGCCCCAACTTACTTTTCTCTCTTCATCCTTGAGCTAAAACCTTAAAGCGGTTCTATTTAAGAGGCCCCTTATTAGAGGTGGAAGTACTTTATCAGTAAGCCATGAAAAGTTGTATACTCTAAGAAATTGTTGTTAGAAGGCACTCTCACATTCTTTTTTGGTTTGTCTGCTTGTCAGGTTTTGTCCCAGACCTGATATACACAATGGGGATAGTTGTCCAATTTTTTTTTTTTTTTTGGCTGCATTGGGTGTTTGTTGCTGCGTGTGGGCTTTCTCAAGTTGCGGCGAGCGGGGGCTACTCTTCGTTGCAGTGCGCGGGCTTCTCACTGCCATGGCTTCTCTTGTTGCGGAGCATGGGCTCTAGGCATGCGGGCTTCAGAGTTGTGGCTCGCAGGCTTCAGTAGCTGTGGCTTGCGGGCTCTAGAGCACAGGCTCAGTAGTTATGGTGCACGGGCTTAGTTGCTCCGCGGCTTGTGGGATGTTCCTGGACCAGGGCTCGAGTCCATGTCCCCTGCATTGGCAGGCAGATTCTTAACCACTACACTACCAGGGAAGCCGTGTCCAGTTTTTTAAAGGTGCTTTTTTTCCTGCTCTATTTCTTTTGCCAGAGAGGCTTGGCGGTTTTTTTTTTTAAAACATACTATTTCCCCCCCAGATATCATTGTTATAGAGAATTTGGAAACAGAAACAGAAATTTGGAAACATTTTCTGTAGACAGAAAATGACAGAAATGAATATCAGTGTTAATTCCAGAGGTTATATAATTTGTTATGTAACCTTTTTTTCTTTTTAAATTTTATTTATTTATTTTGGGCCGCGTTGGGTCTTCGTTGCTGTGTGCAGGGTTTCTCTAGTTGCGGCAAGCGGGGGCTACTTTTCGTTGCAGTGCCGGCTCGCAGGCTCTAGAGCGCAGGCTCAGTAGTTGTGGCCCACGGGCTTAGTGGCTCCGCGGCATATGGGATCTTTCCGGACCAGGGCTCGAACCCGTGTCCCCTGCATTGGCAGGTGGATTCTTAACTGCTGCGCCACCAGGAAAGTCCTGTAACCATTATTAACATTTTCCTATTATGCAGGCATGCCATGTAAATGGAGAATATATATAAAAGTGAGACCAAGCTATATGTAAAACTTTTAAAATTTTGCATTATATCATGAGCATTTTCTTTCATTATTAATATTCTTTGAAAATAAAATTGTCATGACTGAATGTGATTCTTCTATTACCAGTTAACCATGATTTGACTATTTTCCACTTGTTAGACATTTAGTTGTTTTGAGTGTTATGTTTTTGAGGCTATCTTTATACTTAAATTTGACAGTTTTATACATCATTTCATTATTTGGGATTCCTGGAAGTGGGATTAAAAAAAATTTATTTTTTAGATTGTTGATGTGTACTGCTAGATTGTATCCGGGAAAGTTTGTACCATTAACAATGAATGAGTAATATCATTGTGCATCATTGAATATCATAGGTGTTTTTCAGTCTTTGCTAATTTAGATAATTTAAAAGTTGGCACTTTTTCTAATTTGTATCGCTTTGATGACTAGTAGAATAAATTCAATGATTTTATCATATTTGTGAATTTTATGAGTTATTTGTTTAGTTTTTCGGTAGAGTGTTTTTTTTAAAGCTTCTGTAATAAAAATAAAATCCTAGTGTCCTTTATTCCTGGTTTTTCTGCAGGATGTTTATAAGTAATCTCCAGGTTTCAGGTGGGCTTAATCACTTTATAAACTTCTGTTCTATTTTTTCCAGTTAATGTTCATAAATAGGTATTACCTGTTTCTGAAATTGAATAAGTGTGGTTAATTTACTTTTCTTCATCGAGTTGGATATTGGATTTAAATGTTATGTTCAGTGTTGCATTGTGGCCAGTCAATAATCTCATGAAAATCTTGATAAAACCATGTTGTGTGTTCGTAGCTATAATTATACATACAGAATTTGAATCATGTCATGGAGAGCTCCCACTGGTACGTCATTGTTGACAAATTCCTGTGCATTGCATAAAACTAAGCTGACAAACTAGGTTCATTACTATTCACTTTTAAAGACTAAGAATGAATAGACAAGTTTATAAAAATATTTCATTATTTTTACATGTAATCTATAATGAACCCTGAAGTGCTGCATTTAGGGCAGGTAGAGTTTTCTATTCCATTTCCTATTCTCTCTCTTGTAAGCATTAGGTTTTGGCAAATTGAGAACCTGTTGAAGCTTAGAATCTGAGTGCTGATGTGAGAGAATAAATACTAGAGATTCACAGATAACTTCAAGACCAGGAGAGAAGCAAACATGATAGTTTGAATGTCGTTTCATTTCCTCTGTTGAATATCTGTGCAAATGTCGACTTTGATGTAGTAATGTTTAAGAAGAAGGGAACTGGAGGTAAGAGAAGGAAAGCCCGGTTTAATTCTTTCTACGTATAGACAGTGATTGATGGGGGAATGAAATACTTATCCCACTGCCAACTTGGCACCTGAGGACTCTATAAATAGTTGTCTTTATCAGAGGCTTGAGGTGACAGTTGCTGAAAGCACAGTACAAGATGACTTTAAGAGAATCTTTTAGTGCCAAAGAAGAAGCCTCAAATTAACTTCACAGGGGATCAGGTAGCTTGTGAATTGTACTTGCCCCTCCCCCCAGTCTTCTGTCTTTTTTCTTGACCCTGTTGGGAAGCTGTCAATCTGAGCAGGTTGTATACAGTTGAATACAGTAGCTATCTGAGGAGTTTCGTGTTAATGGACACTAGAGGGGGAGGGAAGAGGAGAAATATATGAATTAAGTTATAAATATCATGTATAGTCTATTTAGTTTTTTAAATTGTCACAATGAAACAAAACTTCATTTCTCCCAATTATAAACATCATGTATTCACAATTAAAAATTTGAATGCATGGAAATATTTTAAAACTAAAGATAATCTGAGGTCCCACCATCCTAAGATAACTTGGTGACCGTCCTCTCTTGCATCCTCTATTCTCTTTCTCTCTTACACTCTTATAATTTTACAGAAACAAGGCATTTTATCTACCACTTTTGTGTTTTGTTTTTTTGCTTTCTCCCTTCACATCAACCCCCATTCCTCCAATCCAACCCTGCCTGCCCACACAATCCACTTTAATAATCCAGGAGTATCTTTCATATTTCCTCTATACTCATATAATTCTGCACTGACGTTAGATTTACAGTCCTCCCTCAGTATCTGCAGGGGATTGGTTCCAAAACCCCCGCAGATACCAGAATCTGTGGATGCTCAAGTCCGCATAGTAAAAATGTCCGTAGTACAGTGGCCCTCTGTATCCATGGGTTCTGTGTCCGTGGATCCAACCAACCTTGATTCGAAGACAATACTGAAACAAAATTCTGTCATTGCTTTTTAAAAACAGGATTATATTATACATACTTGTGTATTATACATACTTCTTGGCTTCTTGTTTATGTCACTCATGGGAATCTTTCTAAATCATCTGGTGTAAAACAAATTCATTCTTTGTTAACAGCTGCATAATAGTCCATGGTACGGGTATACTCATTCTTCTGTTCATTTGTGTTCAACTTGTTCCTAGTTATTGGTCTCACTAAACCTCCATGTACATGATGTTGTTAATTTGTTCATTATTTCTATAAAAGTCTGGTTTCTCTCACATATCTTTTACTTCTCCCCCAAACATCTTTGATGGCACTGTCTTCCTGATTCTCTTAATCTCACATGCAAGGACCAGAATGAAATCTTTTTAGAAAAAATTATTTAGGGAAAGTGGGTCTTCTATCCCAGTATCAGAACCCAATTCACAGAAGTGGACCCGATTTAACAGCGGTTGCCCGAATGCTGTCCAAAAAGTCGGTAACAATTCTCATTTCCATCCCTGATGTATGAGAATACCATTTCTCCAAACCTGTGACAACCATTAGATGTTATAAAGTTTAAAAGAAATATTTGCCAGACTAATGGACATAAAATGAAATCTGCTATGTTAATTTGCATTTGCCTGACCATTAGTGATTTTTGTGCCCTTTTAATGTCTGTTTATCATGTAGACTCGCTCTTCTGCAAATTGACATATTTTTTGCTGCTTTTTCTGTTGTCATTTTATTCTTGCCAATTTCTAGGTGCTGTTTATATTATTCTAGAGATTTTTTTCTTATTTACATTTACCTTATCTGTTGACTTTGCTTGTTATATGTATCCACTCAAGAGTTTAAAATTTTTACTTAGACAAGTGTCTTTTTTCTTTTTTTAGAAATTTCATAAATGTCTGAAATAAATGTCTGAAACATTTATATTAACATAATTCCACACAAATAACCCAATGAAAGTTTAGTATTAGTTGTTTGCTTGTTTGTTTGTACTGCAGCTTCTTATTAGTCATCAATTTTATACACATCAGTGTATACATGTCAATCCCAATCGCCAAATTCAGCACACCACCATCCCCACCCGCCACGGTTTTCCCACCTGGTGTCCATACCTCTGTTCTCTACATCTGTGTCTCAACTTCTGCCCTGCAAACCGGCTCATCTGTACCATTTTTCTAGGTTCCACGTACATGCATTAATATATGATATCTGTTTTTCTCTTTCTGACTTACTTCACTCTCTATGACTAGATCCGTCCACATCTCAACAAATGACTCAATTTCGTTCCTTTTTATGGCTGAGTAATATTCCATTGTATATATGTACCACAACTTCTTTATCCATTCGTCTGTCGATGGGCATTTAGGTTGCATCCATGATCTGGCTATGTAAATAGTGCTGCAATGAACTTTGGGGTGCATGTGTCTTTTTGAATTATGGTTTTCTCTGGGTATATGCCCAGTGATGGGATTGCTGGATCATATGGTAAATCTATTTTTAGTTTTTTAAGGAACCACCATACTGTTCTCCATAGTGGCTGTATCAATTTACATTCCCACCAACAGTGCAGGAGGGTTCTCTTTTCTCCACACCCTCTCCAGCATTTGTTGTTTGTAGATTTTCTGATGGTGCCCATTCTAACTGGTGTGAGGTGATACCTCATTGTAGTTTTGATTTGCATTTCTTTAATAATCAGTGATGTTGAGCAGCTTCTCATATGCTTCTTGGCCATCTGTATGTCTTCTTTGGAGAAATGTCTATTTAGGTCTTCTGCCCATTTTTGGATTGGGTTGTTTGTTTCTTTAATATTGAGCTGCATGAGGTGTTTATATATTTTGGAGATTAATCCTTTGTCCGTTGATTTGTTTGCAAATATTTTCTCCCATTCTGAGGGTTGTCTTTTCATCTGGTTTATGGTTTCCTTTGCTGTGCAAAAGCTTTTAAGTTTCATTATGTCCCATTTTTTATTTTTGGGTTTATTTCCATTACTCTAAGAGGTGGATCAAAAAAGATCTTGCTGTGATTTATGTCAAAGAGTGTTCTTCCTATATTTTCCTCTAAGAGTTTTATAGTGTCCGGTCTTACATTTACGTCTCGAATCCATTTTGAGTTTATTTTTGTTTATGGTGTTAGGGAGTGTTCTAATTTCATTCTTTTACATGTAGCTGTCCAGTTATCCCAGCACCACTTACTGAAGAGACTGTCTTTTCTGCATTGTATATCTTTGCCTCCTTTGTCATAGATTAGTTGACCATAGGTGCGTGGGTTTATCTCTGGGCTTCCTATCTTGTTCCATTGATCTATGTTTCTGTTTTTGTGCCAGTACCATATTGTCTTGATTACTGTAGCTTTGTAGTATAGTCTGAAGTCAGGGAGTCTGATTCCTCCAACTCCGTTTTTTTCCCTCAAGACTGCTTTGGCTATTCGGGGTCTTCTGTGTCTCCATAGAAATTTTAAGATGATTTGTTCTAGTTCCGTAAAAAATGCCATTGGTAATTTGATAGGGATTGCATTGAATCTGTAGGTTGCTTTGGGTAGTATAGTCATTTTCACAATATTGATTCTTCCAATCCCAGAACATGGTATATCTCTCCATCTGTTTGTATCATCTTTAATTTCTTTCATCAGTGTCTTATAGTTTTCTGCATACAGGTCTTTTGTCTCCCTAGGTAGGTTTATTCCTAGGTATTTTATTCTTTTTGTTGCAGTGGTAAATGGGAGTGTTTCCATATATTCTCTTTCAGATTTTTCATCATTAGTGTATAGAAATGCAAGTGAATTCTGTGCATTAATTTTGTATCCTGCAACTTTACCAAATTCATTGATTAGCTCTAGTAGTTTTCTGGTGGCATTTTTAGGATTCTCTATGTATAGTATCATGTCATCTGCAAACAGTGACCATATTACTTCTTCTTTTCCAGTTTGGATTCCTTTTATTTCTTTTTCTTCTCTGACTGCCGTGGCTAGGACTTACAAAACTATGTTGAATGATAGTGGTGAGAATGGACATCCTTGTCTCGTGCCTGATCTTAGAGGAAATGCTTTCAGTTTTTCACCGTTGAGAATGATGTTTGCTGTGGGTTTGTCGTATATGGCCTTTATTATGTTGAGGGAGGTTACCTCTATACCCACTTTCTGGAGAGTTTTTATCATAAATGGGTGTTGAATTTTGTCAAAAGCTTTTTCTGCATCTGTTGAGATGATCATGTGGTTTTTATTTTCAATTTGTTAATATGGTGTATCACATTAATTAATTTGCGTATATTGAAGAATCCTTGCATCCCTGGGATAAATGCCACTTGATCGTGGTGTATGATCCTTTTAATGTGTTGTTGGATTCTGTTTGCTAGTATTTTTTTTTTAACATCTTCATTGGGGTATAATTGCTTTACAATGGTGTGTTAGTTTCTGCTTTATAACAAAGTGCATCAGTTATACATATACATATGTTCCCATATCTCTTCGCTCTTGCGTCTCCCTCCCTCCCACCCTCCCTAGCCCACCCCAGTTTGCTATATTTTGTTGAGGATTTATGCATCTATATTCATCAGTGATATTGGTCTGTAATTTTCTTTTTTTGTAGTATCTTTGTCTGGTTTTGGTATCAGGGTGATGGTGGCCTCATAGAATAAGTTTGGGAGTGTTCCTTCCTCTGCAATTTTTTGGAAGATTTTGAGAAGAATGGGTGTTAGCTCTTCTCTAAATGTTTGATAGAATTCACCTGTGAAGCCATCTGGTCCTGGACTTTTGTTTGTTGGAAGATTTTTAATCACAGCTTCAATTTCATTACTTGTGATTGGTCTGTTCATATTTTCTTTTTTTCCTGGTTCAGTCTTGGAAGGTTCTACCTTTCTAAGAATTTGTCTGTTTCTTCCAGGTTGTCCATTTTATTGGCATAGATTTGCTTTTAGTACTCTCTTATGATGCTTTGTATTTCTGTGGTGTCCTTTGTAACTTCTCCTTTTTCATTTCTAATTTTATCGATTTGAGTCCTCTCCCTCTTTTTCTTGATGAGTCTGGCTAATGGTTTATCAATTTTGTTTATCTTCTCAAAGAACCAGCTTTTAGTTTCATTGATCTTTGCTACTGTTTTGTTTGTTTCTATTTCATTTATTTCTGCTCTGATCTTTATGATTTCTTTCCTTCTGCTAACTTTGGGTTTTGTTTGTTCTTCTTTCTCTAGTTCCTTTAGGTGTAAGGTTAGATTGTTTACTTGAGATTTTTCTTGTTTCCTGAGGTAGGCTTGTATAGCTATAAACTTCCCTCTTAGAACTGCTTTTGCTGCATCCCATAGGTTTTGGATTGTCGTGTTTTCATTGTCATTTGTTTCTAGGTATTTTTTGATTTGTTCTTTGATTTCTTCAATGATCTCTTGGTTATTTAGTAATGTATTCTTTAGCCTCGATGTGTTTGTGTTTTTTACATTGTTTCCCTGTAATTCATTTCTAATCTCATAGTGTTGTGGTCAGAAAAGATGCTTGATATGATTTCAGTTTTCTTAAATTTACAGAGGCTCGATTTGTGACCCAAGATGTGATCTATCCTGGAGAATGTTCTGTGTGCACTTGAGAAGAAAGTGTAATTTGCTGTTTTTGGATGGAATGTCCTATAAATATCAATTAAATCTATCTGGTCTACTGTGTCATTTAAAGCTTCTGTTTCCTTATTTATTTTCATTTTGGATGATACGTCCATTGGTGTAAGTGAGGTATTAAAGTCCCCCCTATTATTGTGTTACTGTCAATTTCCTGTTTTAGAGCTGTTATACTTGCCTTATGTATTGAGGTGCTCATATGTTGGGTGCATATATATTGATAATTGTTATATCTTCTTCTTGGATTGATCCCTTGATCATTATGTAGTGTCCTTCCTTGTCTCTTGTAACATTCTTTATTTTAAAGTTTCTTTTATCTGATATGAGTATAGCTACTCCAGCTTTCTTTTGATTTCCATTTGCATGGAATATCTTTTTCCATCCCCTCACTTTCAGTCCGTACGTGTCCCTAGGTCTGAAGTGGATCTCTTGTAGACAGCATATATATGGGTCTTGTTTTTGTATCCATTCAGCAAGCCTGTGTCTTTTGGTTGGAGCATTTAATCCATTCATGTTTAAGGTAATTATCGATATGTATGTTCCTATGACTATTTTCTTAATTGTTTTGGGTTTGTTTTTGCAGGTCCTTTTTTCTTTTGTGTTTCTCAGTTAGAGAAGTTCCTTTAGCATTTGTTGTAGAGCTGGTTTAGTGGTGCTGAATTCTCTTGGCTTTTGCTTGTCTGTTAAGCTTTTGATTTCTCCCTCGAATCTGAATCTGAATGAGATCCTTTCCAGGTAGAGTAATCTTGGTTGTAGGTTCTTCCCTTTCATCACTTTAAGTATATCATGCCACTCCCTTCTGGCTTGTAGAGTTTCTGCTGAGAAATCAGCTGTTAACCTTATGGGAGTTCCCTTGTATGTTATTTGTCATTTTTCCCTTGCTGCTTTCAATAATTTTTCTTTGTCTTTAAATTTTGCCAGTTTGATTACTGTGTGTCTCGGCGTGTTTCTCCTTGGGTTTATCCTGTCTGGGAGTCTCTGCGCTTCCTGGACTTAGGTGGCTATTTCCTTTCCCATGTTAGGGAAGTTTTTGACTGTAATCTCTTCAAATATTTTCTCTGGTCCTTTCTCTCTCTCTTCTCCTTCTGGGATCCCTATAATGTGAATGTTGTGTTTAATGTTGTTCCAGAGGTCTCTTAGGCTGTCTTCATTTCTTCTCATTCTTTTTTCTTTAGTCTGTTCAGCAGCAGTGACTTCCACCATTCAGTCTTCCAGGTCACTTATCCGTTCTTCTGCCTCGGTTATTATGCTATTGATTCCTTCTAGTGTAGTTTTCATTTCAGTCACTGCATTGTTCATCTCTGTTTGTTTGTTCTTTAATTCTTCTAGGTCTTTGTTAAACATTTCTTTCATCTTCTCGATCTTTGCCTCCATTCTTTTTCCAAGGTCCTGGATCATCTTCACTATCAGTATTCTGAATTCTTTTTCTGGAAGGTTGCCTATCTCCACTTCATTTAGTTGTTTTTCTGGGGTTTTATCTTGTTCCTTCATCTGGTATATAGCCCTCTGCCTTTTCATCTTGTCTGTCTTTCTGTGAATGTGGTTTTTGTTCTACAGGCTGCAGGATTGTAGTTCTTCTTGATTCTGCTGTCTGCCCTCTGGTGGATGAGGCTATCTAAGAGGCTTGATGGGAGGGACTGGTGGTGGGTAGAGCTGACTGTTGCTCTGGTGGGCAGAGATCAGTTAAACTTTAATCCACTTGACTGTTGATGGGTGGGGCTGGATTCCTTCTCTGTTGGTTGTTTGGCCTGAGGCAACCCAATACTGGAGCCTACCTGGGCTCTTTGGTGGAGCTAATGACAGACTCTGGGAGGGCTCATGCCAAGGAGTACTTCCCAGAACTTCTGCTGCCAGTGTCCTTGTCCCCATGGTGAAACAGAGCCACCCCCTGCCTCTGCAGGAGATCCTCCAACACTAGCAGGTAGGTGTGGTTCAGTTTTCCCTGGGGTCACTGCTCCTTCCCCTGGGTCCCGATGCGCACACTACTTTGTGTGTGCCCTCCAAGAGTGGAGTCTCTGTTTCCCCCCTGTCCTGTCAAAGTCCTGCAATCAGTTCCCACTAGGCTTCAAAGTCTGATTATCTAGGAATTCCTCCTCACATTATCAGACCCCCAGGTTGGGAAGCCTGACATGGGGCTCAGAACCTTCACTCCAGTGGATGGACTTCTGTGGTATAAGTGTTCGCCACTCTGTGAGTCACCCACCCAGCACTTATGGGATTTGATTTTACTGTGATTGCGCCCCTCCTACTGTCTCATTGTGGCTTCTCCTTTGTCTTTGGATGTGGAGTATCTTTTTTGGTAAGTTCCAGTGTCTTCCTGTTGATGATTGTCCAGCAGCTAGTTGTGATTCTGGTGTTCTCGCAAGAGGGAGTGAGAGCACGTCCTTCTACTCCACCATCTTGTTTCCTCCTAGACAAGTGTCTTTTTCCTGTGTTTTCACTCTTGGCTGAGAAAGTGACTCCTAGATTGTATATACATTTTCTTAGATATTCTAGGAAGATTGAAAAAAAATTTTTTTAGGGCTTCCCTGGTGGCGCAGTTGTTGAGAGTCCGCCTGCCAATGCACGGGAAACGGGTTCGTGTCCCGGTCCAGGAGGATCCCACATGCCACGGAGCGGCTGGGCCTGTGAGCCATGGCCGCTGAGCCTGCGCGTCCGGAGCCTGTGCTCCGCAACGGGAGAGGCCACAACAGTGAGAGGCCTGTGTACCGCAAAAAAAAAAAAAAAAAAAAAAAAAAAACCAAACAAAAAAACCACAATTTTTAAAATTTAAGTCTTTAGTCCATCTGGAATTAATTTTTGCATATGACGTAAGATTTTTATTTTCTTTCGGACTGTTGTGCCAGCCCAGTTATTCAAAAGTATGCTTATTAAATTGAATATCATTGTCAAAGTTTTGTTCTTTAACAGTAGAAAAGACACACTTCATCCACACCTGTCTTTTAGGGATTGCCTTGGGCTGTGATGTAAAAACATGTAGGTTAATGAAATCTGAAAACAGATTTTTTTAAAAATTCTTTTTTTTTCATTCTTTTTATTAAAAAGAAGTTGTGGCTAGAGCTGTCCCTAACGTTGATTTACTCTTCTTTTCCAATAGCTGTGGGAGGTCTGAGATTTTTTTTCTAAATAAAATTTTAATTCATTTTAAAGCCAGTGCTACCCTGTTGAGTCTGGGAAATGATAGTAACTTGTTAAATGCCTTCTGGAAGCATAGTCCAGATGCTTTGGCAATAAGTTGTCTCCAGGGAAGAATTTGTCTTAAAATGATACTGTACTAGGCTGGTGTGTGTGTGTGTGTGTGTGTGTGTGTGTGTGTGTGTGTGTAAAAGAGAGAGTATGTGCCTTGCAAAATTTCAGAAGCATTTGCAAGTCTGTGCTCATCTTTTTAACTGTTTGATTAATTGAAAGTGTATTTACCCCATTATTTTTTGGACAAGGAGCACACTTCACACACTATTCTTAACGTATATCTGTGTTTATTGCTTAAAAATCCCATTATGACCCACATCTGTTCATTTTTAAAGGCTTGAAGTAAATTTCTCTTAATGTTTTCCTTACCTCCCCGCAAATCATGGATGGCATTGTCTTCCTGATTCCTCTTAATTTCACATGCAAGGAGCAAAATTAAATCTTTTTAGGAAAAACGTAGGGAAATGTGGACCTGCTATCTCAATGTCCCAGACTTTCTGCTTAAAAAAAGGAGAAATAAATGTGAGAAGAGAACTCATACAGAGATTATTCTTTGAGACTTTTTCTACTGTAAGACCTTTGTGCAGAACTACAACAAAATCTCAATTGTGCATTCCATAAAGTCCTCCAAGCTTTATGAAGTTGGAGTTGGGTGTGTTTAAAAGTTTCATCACTTCTCTTTTTAGGTGTCTTTCTGAGCCATCTGAGAGCCAGGATCCTGTCTTCTCTTTCCATTGTACATTTCACAGGGTCTAGTAGGACCACCGGATGTCCACCAGATGGATCAGAAATCCTGTCTGAGTGACTCTGCCACAGAGCTCTCTGGACACTCCAGCTTATCGCTAAAGTATTTGCAAGCTCCACCCCCGGACACACACAGGTGTACATACTCTATTCTTCACCTTCTGACCTTTTAGCAAGTTCTGGGCATGGAAAGAAGTGGTAACCGGTTTGTTACCTTATTTGGAAAACGGAGTTTTGCAGATGTAATTAACAGTTTTGAGATGAAATGATCCTGGATTACATAAGTGTGCTCTAAGTTCACTGACACCTGTCATTCGAAGAGAAAGGCAGAGGGGGGTTTGAGACAGACAGAAGAGGAGGGAGAGATTAGAGTGCTAGAGCCACAGGCCGGGGTATTCCTGCAGCCGCCAGAGGCTGCAAGAGGCAGCGAACAGAATCTCCCCTAGAGCCTCCCAAGGAAGCACAGGCTTGCCGACAGCTTGATTTTGGACTTTTGGCCTCCAGAGCTGTGAGAATAAATTTCAGTTGTTTCAAGGCACTCAATTTGTGGAAATTTATTATGGCAGCCAGAGGAAACTACATATATACACGTGTATGCACATAAGCACACATACATATGTAAACACACACACACACATTTTGCTGGCCTATAGTTAAATAAAGTGTCAGATAATTTTTTTAACATCGGAAGTTATAAATGTGTCATCTCGTTTTCTGGATTTTCCCAGTGATAGAGTTTACGCTAACATCCATCAGTAGGCTGATGGATAAGTGGGATTATGGAATGTGGTTTTCACAGCATGTTTGCTGAGCAGCTGTGGATCACACGCCCGCTGTCTTACAAGCACAGTACCAAGTTCCAGGAACATGAAGGTGAGTGAGTGCAGTCCTGATGCTCAAGGAGTTCAGAGGCCCACTGGGCAGGTAGATTCTTAGAAGTAACTATTATCGTGTAATAAGCGTGGAAACGCTTCATCCCAGAGGTCAGTTAATGTTGCCAGGAGCTCTGGAGGCAGGTTTCACAGAAAACATTAACTGACTGCTGAGCTAGACACTGACGAGTGAGTAGGGTTCCAGTGGGTTTAGAAGAGAGGGTGCTCTTCCTGACAGAGGTTAGGAACATCCTGAACAGAGGCATGGAAGGGGGTGGTAGGAGATGAGGCTCAAAAGGCAGTGGGGAGCAGATCTTGAAGAGCTGTCACATGTTGAGGTTGGACCTTTATCCTGTGGCTTAGCTGCTGGCTCTTAGCCTTTCCCCCGCCTTCTAGGACACAAATAACACATGGTGTTATAACAGACTCCACTGCAGCAGAATCCACTCAGGTGCCCAAATTTGATGCACTTCAGAATGAAACAGTAAATAATGAAGTAGAGTGAGATGTTTAGCCTACCTCTCCCAATTCTCAGACCAACAAGGAGTTTTTTCTCATAACGTGTGAGCTCCTGATATCAAGAGCAGTCTCTGGAGAGGCTCAGTGTAGAATCTTGGGCCATGTGTACTTCCTTGCCCAGCTAATGATAAACTCCATCCCATTCTGTCTCAAGAAAACCTACTAGAGTTTGTGAGTCAAGTTTTCATAGAGAAACTTGAGTCCACTCCAGTTTTTATTTTAGGAATAAATTATCTCACAGACTTCATATTTCACCCAATCCTAGTATTGAGCAACACTTTCTACAACCAGCTGTGTCACCGCGTCACAGCTGCAGATGAGTGTGTAGACAAAGGGCTCATCTTTGTTCCTGTGCTCCTAGCACGGTCCCTGGTCACAGAAGTGCTCCTCTAATGTTTGTTACTATGAACCGAGGGGAAATGTTGGACGGCTTTCCATATGGGAAGGGCCCAATTATTTAGATTTTAGAAGGATCGTTCTGGTGTCATTTAGAGCAGGAAAGATTTGGAATTATAGAATGACAATATTTGGAAGCTATGGAGTTATAATCAGGGAGAAAGATGGTCTGCAGCCAAACCTAAAGTGGGAGTGGAGAGGAGGGGGTGATATCCTGGAAATATTTTCAAGGTGAGATTTCCAGGACTGATGACTGGATAGATGGGATATGAGGAGGAGAGAAGCACTCAGGAGTCCTGAGGCTCCTGGGGGGCTGATGTCCTTGTCAGAGGTATGAACACAAACGAAGGAGCAGATTGCGGGTGAGTGCATTAGTCAGGGTAGACCCGGTGAGGCTGCAGTAACCACTACAAAATGTCAGTCTTTGAAAATAGCGGAGGTTTATTTCTCCCTTGTGCTATGTGTTTATCACAAGGTGGCCAAGGACTCTCCTCTATGTGCTCATCCTCCCTGCAGGACCCGGGCCCAGAAGCCCGTGTTTATGCTTCCACACCTGTTGAGGAAGGAGACAGAATACGGCTTATCACGCACTGGCCCCTTAAAGATTCTACCCAGAAGCGATGCCCCTCACGTCCCTCTTACATTTCATTGTTGGTGGCAAATCCCACGGCCACACCTAACATTCAGGAGCGTGGAGATGTGCAGTCCTGCCATGGGCTGGGAATATGACTCCAGTGACTGTTGTGCTAATTGGTGGATATGTTGAGCTTGAGGTATTTATTTAAGGGAAATTCCCTTCAGAAAAAAATTACAAATCATGGCTTGCATCTTGAGAGAGTTCAGGGCTAGAGAAATAGTGTTGGAAGATTTCAAAGTTGTTGGTCATAAAACAGGCCACAGGAGTGAGTAACATTGATCAGGAGGGAATAGAACCTGTGCTCATGATGGTAAAAGATCAAGGTTAATAAGCTTGTGGTTCCAAATATTGCAACCCCAAAGTGTATTTTTTTTAGCAGTTTATTTTAACTTTTAAATAATTTTAAGTAACTGTTGACATAGGTGTTGAATTAATCACTTAAACGGAGTTTAGCTTTTTCATACTCCAAAATCACTGACTTGCATTTAGTAATTTAAAAGGTGCCGTTAGATTTTCCAGTAGGATTTAGGCCAATTTTCTAACCCAGCATGGAGGAAAAAGTATTGCCAAGGATAGCTACTGTAGTTCGAACTAAAGATCAGTTACAAGTTGATTGATACTAAGATTGCTGAGTACTCAGAAAATTAGAATACCTTATAAGATTTTCTAACTGGTTGTGCCTCAGACAGAAAGATGTGGGCTTAACCTTTCTCTAATGATACTCTTTTTATAGCTCCGATTACTGGCAAAGGGAGTAGTTAATAGCACTTTTCCCCGTTGGCTGGTGCGCATACATAAGGAGACATGATGATTCTCTTCTCCATTCTCTTAAAAGGTTCTTGTGCTCCTGCCTGCCTGACCTCCATCGAAGTCTACACCTAAGTTACTCACTTTTTAATCTTTTCGTGTAGACATATGTGATTACCACAAATAAACCCTCCTCCCTTCAAGACTGTGCACTTAACAGGAAAATGAAAAAACAAATCTGGTTTAATGCATGTCACCATTATTTCTTTGAAGGAAACTGCAGAATTACAATAGTAGTGATGGTAAAAATTCTGGTCTTCACAGCCGAGGTGAACGAGTATTTGTCAGGCTTCCACTTCTCGTTAGCACTGTATCATGAATGGTTGCAAAATAAAGAAGGAAGCTATACCTTTTACCTTCTTGTCACAGACACATAAAACTATTAAAAGCAACTCTTCCTTATTCCTCAAGCAAAGCCATTGGTGTTTACTCCTGGACGATGATTATAATTAACATTTATTGAGGGTAATTACAGTGCTGGTTATGGTACAATACTTTATATACATTATCTCATTTAATTCTCATAATAGCTCTTTGACGTAAGGCTACCTACCAGGAACAAGAGGCTGAGAGAAAGGGAATAGTATGCTCAAGGTCACACAGCTGGGAAGACGGGCAGCGAGCTGCCAGCCGGTTCTGGAGCCCTGCCTTCCCTCCTGTTGCCTGCCTCTCTCAGTTTTCCGACCAACGAGGAGTTTTTTTTCCCCACTCATATTGCACATTACAGAATAAGAGAATCTTCTGTTGATCATCTTTATTAAAAATTGAACCACTCGTAGGCAGGGTACCAAGAGTAGGCCTGGGTGCACTAACTGAAGTAAAGAGAACTACCAGGGCCCCAGAGAACTGTTAGTAGAAGATGGGAACTAAACTGGACACTGGGAATTACCAGCTGAGGGAGGTTTTCTGTTTTAAATGTTTGTTGTCTTCCTGCCCCGTCCTCCCCAAGAAGAAAGACTCAGGGTAGAAGTTGACCTGTAAAAGCCGAGTAAGAACTGTCTTCATTTTTCCTTCTTGGCATCTAAAATGCTTGTTCCTTAATTGCCTTCCATGGTCTATGCATATGTGTGTGTGTTTGTGTGTGTGTTTGTGTGTGTGTGTGTGTGTGTGTGTGTATTTCTACATGTAAACCCATATGTATAGTCAAAGCCTTCACTTACCTTGGGGCGAGACTTGATGAAACTCCAGCCTTTCCAGAGAGGCTCTGCTTCTGATGTCCATCTGTCAGAAAGTCCACACTTGTAGTCAGATCCCTTCCTTTGACTGAGGAGTAGTGTATTTTATGGTTACAGTGTGACACAGCAAGCACTTTGGAAACCGAGCAGAAACAGGTTGGTACCATCAAAGGTGACAAGAAAGAACATAAGAGATGCAGTCAGGGCCTGTGGTCACACTTAGGCTCCGACACCAACAGATACCCTCCCCACTAATACATCTCTCTACTGGGCAGTATTTTCACATTGTGTATTGATTAGAACAACATTAGCGGCGGTTCTTGCCTAACTTCTTGGGGATCTGATGAAAGCTGCAAATCGACATGTGCACAAACACAAAGTTTTTTACATAATTTCACAGTGTTTGTTATCTGCCCACCTGTTGCCTGAAGCCAAGGACTCAGAACCGTGAATTAGCGTGTCCTGTCACTGCACAGTACATGGCCACCGTAGCGGGGCACAGTCACTGATGGCATTAGAAGGGGAAAGGCAACACCCCATCCTGGAAGTTTATTACTTTATCTTACAATCATCAGTTGACTAGGTAGCATTCTGCACGTTGGGATTTTCTCCGTGACGGAGGGGGTGGCAGTGCCCTGGGGTGGGAAGTGGTGAAGAACGTCTCTCAGAAGTGGAACTCTGTGCCATTCACACAAATCTGATTTCGCTTTACTTGGGTTCCCCCCACCAGAGAGCACCAACTGTGGCCAGGTCTGGCCCGCTGCCTGTTTAGTAAACTGAGTTTTACCAGCCATACCGTTCATTCACATACTGTCTCTGGCTGCTTCTGCACTTGAACAGCAGAGTTGAGTAGTTGCGTCAGAGATTGTGTAAGCCTACCATGCCTAAAATTTTTACTCTCTGGTGCTCGACAACCCTTGTCCTAAGCTATTTGTTCTTACCCAGTTTTCTTTGAGGTTGGTGTTGTTTATTTACATAGATGAAAGTAGAGATGTCTGTAGATTCTGGAAAACGAACAGATGTGGACGGACCAGGCTTATGTACACTCACATTTAACAGTGGTTTAATCAATGGTAGCTGTCTCTTTGAAAACAAGGCAAGAGAGCTCTCCAGATAACCCCCTTTAGAAATACAGTAGAGCAGTCCTTGATTATTTGTAGCCTTATCTCTTTGTGAAATGGCTTAATTTTCATGCTAGGCTGGGTTCTCCGGTGCCCTCTCAGAGTATACTTGGTCAACACAAACTATATTATTTAGTGTCACACTACATAACACAGAATCAGGAAAGCAAAACCACCTCAGTAATCACACATAATGAATTTCAACAACATAACTTCTAAATTCAATTGTGTGTCTCTTGGATTATCCATAGTACCTCTTTTCATTAATGTCACTAAAAACTGTCTGCAGAAATAAAAATGACAGTTGTAGAAACATGTCTTTGATGGATAAAGCAAATGGAAAGAACAAACTAGTATTGACACAAGACCCCTGACCTCAAGAAATTTAAATTTTAGTACTTTGTCTTTTAGTACTAGCATTATATCAATTTTTACAACTATTCCAGCAGATGTGGATGATTTAAGAAAGAGAACTGAATCTGTACCAATCCAGAGAAGTTGTTATTAATCATTTATTGCTTTCCTGTAAAACAAATATAGTTTTCTAGACTTCACCACCACGCTGATATGATATGAGAAGAAATGAAAAAGTTACATTAATGTGTATATTTCCTCTTTTTAAAAGTTTGCTTTTCTGTAAAGCCAAAGAATTTTTTTTATAATACTGAGAGAAGGAGTGTATATCATAATACTGGTAGGACTATGACTTAGAAATTTATTGGGTTTTGTTTAATAAGCTTTTAAATATACAAAAGTAAAATTTGAAAATTGAGAATTTAGTTGAATGATAAACAGCTAAGTTAACTTATTTCTTATTTGAGCTATACATCCCGCCAGAAAAAAAATTGTCTTAAATTTGGTAGTACATATTCAGAGATTCTTTGGCCTAAAACATGGAGGAATAATTTGTGTAGTAAATGTAAATGAATTATCAGAAACCCACTCATAGCTTCCTACTGAATGTAAATGAGATGGTGACGGATGCTGTTCATCTGTGTGAAACAGTTGTGACTGCTGTTTGTGCTTGCTTGTAATAGGGGCAGCATATATAGTTTTAAAAGCAGCAAAGTTGCATGTACTTAGTGCTCTCTATGTATTCAGTACAATCAGGGCCATTGATGGCTTGTGGCAGTTGAGCCTACTGGGATGATGTATACAGTAAACATCTCTTAATAAGATACTGCTGCCCAGTTACTGTTGTGAGATTGTGCTTGGTAACACTCACCAGGGCTAGATTTTTGTTTTCATTCTATACTTCATAGAGTTTCATCTTCCCAGAGTCTTGAAAATTTAACTTCCGCATTACTTACCTGGCATAATTATAGGAATTGCTAGGGGATTTGAGACGGTGTGGGTGGAAGCAATAATAGTCAACGAAGGAAGCCTCATACAAGTCATGTTGATAAGCTCACGAGTATAGCAGTATATCAAATAGAGAAGCACTGCTACTACATTCGTTGACTTCCTGCTGATTTTTGTGTTTGGGTTTTTTTTTTTTGGGAAATTGTTATTCTTTTGGTCTCCAGTCAGACATGGATTTCAACCCCAATTCCCTCTTGACCCTGTGTGTGAATTTGAGAAATTAAGGAACTTTTCTGAATTTGTTTCCTATGTGGAAGATCCTGGCTTGCCCAGGATAGTCCCAGTTTGTGTCTCTTGTCCCAGAGTAATTATTAATAGTGCCCTCTCTCACTCTGTGAAGCGCCCTGGTTTGGACAGTAGATTACATGGACATCCTATTTATAGGTGAAGTGGAGGTAATACCTCCCCCCTAGCCTTGTGATATGTGGTGATTCTATGAAATAACATGAAAATGAACAGCATGATTCTTTTGGTTTACAAAAAAGTAAAATTTTTGTCACAGTAGATAACCTTGAATTCTAGAATAATGCTGAATAGTTTTATTCATATATATCTTATACATACATACATATTATGGGGAATTTGCGACAGATAAATAGGTAGATATCGTATACATACATACATATGTTAGTGAAATTGCTGTCTGAGAAATGGAGAGAATATTTTGGTGACCATTAACGGTGCATCAGGAATCAACACTCTCTGTATTTTGAAAGGAGTAATTACTACTGTATTTGTATCATTAGAAATTTCTGCTGCACAGCTCTGTGTATCATTGTTTCAATGTCCCTGTCTGCTATTTGAATTAATTTGAAGGCTGTGGTACCCTTGTGGCAGAGCATGATTTAAAATTTAGAGCAGTTCTTTTGATGAGCAATATGCATTTTACCTCAACACTACATTTCCTAGGATAATACGGTTTTGCAACTGAAATGATAATTTGTGAGAGTGATTTCTATCGTGCTACTATGATCTTATATTTTTTGCTAGAAAAATGAATCTAGTTTAAGCCCATATGATTTGATTCTGGGATTATTAAATACACTAATTTAATATTTGGGGTTTACTGTAGGGATTTTAAACTATTTTTAGAAGGTGGAAATAATATGTTGTGCTATAGTAAGATGATTGTGCATTGGAATCTTACAAAGCAAACTACACATATTTCTACATAGAACTTTGGCAGTTTTAACTAGGAGTCTTTAGCTTCAACCATTCAGCTTGACTTAGTCATCTTTCATCGGAAGATTTCTGGTTTATATTCAAAAGCAAGAAATTATTCATGAATTCTAAGTTATACCATATGCAGTAATTTTGACAAGACTATTTATACTATTCCTTTCCTTTCCTTCCTTCCTTCACTGTGGATGGTGCTCTGGGGGATTATATGCCTCCATTTGAGGAGCAGATGGCTGTTAAGCATTTCTGATGAGCTGTCTTACACATAGATCATAGGTAGTAAAGTTTTTTCTGTTCCTAAAAGATGCTTAGAAAGATCTATAATAGTTCTTGGGCCATTTTGTGTGTGTGATCCTGAATGAAAGCTATACAACTTTTTAAAAAATTCTATAATTCACCCTTCTTACTACTGAGGGTAGGTTTTTCCACTTGCATCCCATTAGTCTGTATAGGTGGTGATGCCCTTCTCCAAAATGAGGAATAAACGGCAGGCTTGGGATGGGTAGTGGAGAGACTAGGTGATGAGGTCACGGGCTGGACGTGCTGAGCTTGACTTGCTGATAGCACATCCAGGTGGAGATGTTACCCAGGCAGTTGCTTGCTCCCATCCATGGGCACAGGTGTTCTGGGGTCACATACAGGCGTTGGGTCCAGATTGATGAGTGGGAAGGGAGGCAGAATACGCTTCCAGAAGGAATTATTTCCTGTGCTAAATCTTGAAGGACAGATAGGGATTAGCCAGCTGAAGAGGGCTGCTCTGTTTTCCTTTGCCTCTCAAACACTTCTTACCCGATGTGGCCTTCTATTAATCTTTGAAAGTTATACCCTTTTAAATGTTTGTGATATAAGCACATACACATTCAATATAGAATTTTCTGAACCAGTCCATCTAGGAAAAGAGACAAAGAGAGTTTTCCCTTGCCAGTGTGAGGTTAATTCATAAGGGCTGGTTGGAAGGAACTGGCATGGGATCTGGCACTGTTGGGTGGTTAAAACTTACAGGGGTAGCTTGGTTCAGCTGCTTTTACTGTTTCCTTTTTAGAAGTATTAACTCTCTTTACAGTTAATCCCTCATGTGATGACTATACCTTAACCAGGATAGAATGTGAAATTTCTGGTGACTCCTAAATATGCTCTGGGATTGTTGCTGTGTTTTGAGATCTGGCTTGATTATAGGCTTATCTCTTTGAAGCCAGAGAGGGCCTTCTGTCTTAGCCCAGGCCAAGCAGTTAACACCGTTAGAAACCAAGGCTCACAAGAAACTGGCTCAGCCCTACGTCTGAGCTCCATGCTATTTGCACAGAGTAGGTGACTTTTTAAAAAAAACTTACTAACAGCTTTATTGATGAATAATTCGCAGCTCATAAAATTCACTCTTTTGAAGTGTACAATTCAGTGGTCTTTGGTATATTCAGGGAGTTGTATAACTATCACCACTATTTATTGCTACCGAAGGAAACCTCGGACCCAGTAGCACTCACTTCTCACCCCGCTCTCTCCCTAGCTGCCAGGAGCTACCAGTCTTTCTGTCTGTATGGATTTGTCTGTCCTAGACATTTTGTATAAATGGAATCATATAGTATGTGGCCCTCTGTGACTGGCTTCTTTCACGTAGCATCGTGTTTTCAAGCTTCATCCATGTTGTACGTATCAACACTTCGTTCCTTTTTATGGTTAACTAATAGTCCACTGCAAGGATTTATCCCATTTTATGTATCCATTCATCAGTTGGTGGCCATTTGGGTTGTTCCTACTTTTGGCTCTTATGAATACGGCTGATATGAACATTCAAATACGGTCTTTTGTGTGGACGTATATTTTCATTTCTCTTGGATATATGCCTACAAGTAGAATTGCTGGGTCATATGGTAACTATATGTTTAATCAGTGGAGGAACTGCCAGACTCTTTTCCAAAATGTCTGCACCATTTTACTTTCCCACTAACAATGTATGAAGGTTCTAATTTCCACACATCTTTATTGTCTGTCTTTTTTATTATAGCCATTCTAGAATGTGAAGCGGTGTCGCATTGTGGTTTTGATTTGCATTTCCCTAGTGACTAGTGATGTTGAGTATCTTTTCATGTGCTTGTTGGCCACTTGTGTATCTTCTTTGGAGAGATGACTATTCAATTCTTTCCCATTTTTAAATTGGGAAATTGTTGAATTACGAGAGTTCCTTATGTATTCTGGATACATGCCCTTTATCAGATACATGTTTTGCAAATATTTTCTCCCATTCTGTGGGCTGTCTTTTCACTTTCTTTTTTTTTTTTTTTTTTTTTTTTGCTGTGAGCAGGCCTCTCACTGTTGTGGCCTCTCCCGTTGTGGAGCACAGGCTCCGGACGCACAAGCTCAGCGGCCATGGCTCACGGGCCCAGCCGCTCTGCGGCATGTGGGATCTTCCCGGACTGGGGAACAGAACCCGTGTCCCCTGCATCGGCAGGCGGACTCTCAACCACTGCACCACCAGGGAAGCCCTCTTTTCACTTTCTTGATGGTGTTTTTGGAAGCATAAATGTTTTAACTTTTGATGATTTCCAGTTTATCTGTTTTTTATTGTCATGTGCTTTTGGTGTTACATATAAGAAACCATTGCTTAATCCAAGGGCACAGATATTTATTCCTATTGTGTTCTTCTAAAAGTTTTATAGTTTTAGCTCTTACATTCGGGTCTACTGAGTTGATCCATTTTTCGTTGGTTTTTTGTATAGATTACTTTCAAATGATGGCTTTTCTGTGCTTCCCAGCTATTTTATCTTTGAAGTATTTCTGGTGTCTCAATCCACATGAAATTACATGAAAAGTTTTAAGAAAAATTCTTTTTTTTCACTCTTCTGTGTCTTATGTTTGGTCATTTGAGAGAATCTACTTACTGGCATACAGTGATTAATTTCAACTTTTTTTTAACCTACTGCTATTGTGAGCTGAAGAATACACATGTTCTCTTTTACAGTAGTAAGTACAAGTCAGCGTAGTACTGAAGACTCTTGCTCTGTTAACCTGAACAGTTGGTCTCTGTTCTAGAACAATATCTTCATTTTCTGAGAGCATTTGTTTGGGATCTTTCAATGAAAGCATCTCTCTTTCCATCAGCCTCTTATCTGCACAATGAACAAAGCTACTGAGTAGAGGGCAAAAGCTTAAGACATGCAGGTGATTTGGAAACTGCCACATCCCATATGCTGTAAATGCTGAAAATTTACATCTAAATCAAAGTTGAGTTTGGAAACTTCACAGTCTATTCTACTCTTCAAATAATATGCTACAAAGTTTTCTTATAACGTCATTGATTATTTTTATTTTTCATTAAAACAGAATGTTTTTTAGTGCTTTAATATGCCTAGTTCAGCAGGCAGTGATGCCGCTCGTTTTGTAAATAGCATGTTTTAAATTTAAGGGTGTCAGTGTCTCTTAAAATGTCCTTTATATTTCAAAGAGCTTCAGCTACCTTCAAATATCACACATTGAATGAAAAGCTGAAATGGAATTTTTGTACTGAATTCACATAAATCGGTTTCTATTCTTTAGTTATTATTTTGGTATACTTAGCTTTTCAGGTTGTTAAGAAAATCATTTTGTTCTAAGTAGCTTAGCTTCATACTTTATGGTGATGAATATAAAAATTGAGTATTACCTGTTAAATACTGTCGTAGTTGTGATACAAAGGGTAACGGGCATTATATAAAGCCATAAACTAGTTTACTTAGCAATATTAAATAGAACAACAGATTTTCAATACTGATTTTTATTTTTAAAAGATAGGTCAATAATGGTTTTCATGTAGCAGTTCAGTAATTTAGTTTAGTAGTTGGCAAGGCTGCTTCTAGCCACTTCAGAGGGGTTTCTTCTGCCAAAAGAAATTACAGTTTGCACCTGCCGTGAAAATGGATAGAAGCGGGGTTCAGCCTCACGGGATTGCCTTCTGGGGCTAGTTTGTGAACTGCCCGCAGCGCTGTGACAGTGACCTTTCCAAGGAACTCGGTAGGCGGCAGCAGGGACAGGAAGTTTGCTATATTTTGGAATGCAAGCAAAAATATTGGTACATTGTCTCTCCAGATGACTCTCAGAGCACTTTTCTTTCTGTACGGGGTTGGGAGGGTGGGCTATGTATGGAGAGATTTGCCATGTGGGTTGGCTTGTGTCTGAAGAAGGAACCCTTTCAGATTTGGGTCTGATTACAGAAACGGAGAAATAAAGCTGCAGTGGGGGCTGCTTTCATCTCTGGATATAAGGGAAGGCCTCTGTCTATTGAAACAGTTGCTTGTGTCTGGGTGAGCAGTCACCAAATAGAGAACACGACCACAGAAGTCCGGGTCAAGCTAGCAGCTTTCCTCATCTGCTTCTTCCATTTTTTTTTCCCGAAGCTGTGTTTTCTTGACTGGTGACTGTTAGTAGCAGCCTAACATTTATTGAGTGTTTACTCTGTACCAGGTGGTGTGCTTTTCTTTAGCTGGATTATTTAATCCCCACAGCAGCAGCATGAAGATAAACACTGTTATCTCCATTTTACAGAGGAGAATAGTGAATCTGGGTTGTCCATGGAGTTGGCCTACCAGAGCCCAAACTCTTTTGCGAATTTTGGGAAAAAAATTTTAAAATAGTCTTAGTTACAGTAAATACTGCTTTCTGTATATTTAAATGCATACTATCTGAGATCTTGCTTCTGCACCTCTAGGCTTCCTCAGAGGATCCTTGTCTCTTTCAAAGACACTGTAGGAACTGGGGTCCTAATGTCTCTTAAGTCTTTGATACAGCTTCTGCTAGTTACGATTACTAGCTCTGTATTTCATTGAATCTTACAAAATTATCAATTGTAAAAGGCACTGTTATTTTATATATAGTTAAGAAAGAACACAGATGCCAAATAAACTGTAGCAGTGCTTTTTATCACCTACGGTTTTATTTTATACTTGTGAAATAAGCTCTTTGAGACTTACTTAGACATAGATTTTCCATTCTTGGGCCATAGAAACAAGAAAATATATGTGAAACAAATTTAGGTATTTCTCAGTCTTCTTTACAATCCAAGTTGAACTGCTCTGCTTTATTTTGCCACTCAGCTGTAGATGTCCGTGCTTTTCCTACACAATATGTCCTCTGTGCAGTCAAGAGCATTGCTGAGACAGCATTTCTTAGGAATGCTCTACCGTTGTCTCCAGGATCTTCTTCCAAACTACAAGTTCTAATGAGTATGCACAGGAAATGAGGATACAGCAGAACCACCACCTAGCCAGCAGTGATTGTAAGATGGCAACCCAAGTTTGGAGATGCGTCATAGAATCAAAATATAGTACTGTGATATTAGAGGAAGAAACAGAATCAAAACCCCAGACTTCTTAACTTCATCACCTTTACTGGGGCTCATCTTTTTATCTCTGGAATGTGCTCGTGCTAATTATGAGTAATGATAACAAGAATACAGGCAGTGTGCTATTTCTAGTATTACACGTGGCTGGGTGGTTAATTCACTCTGGACAGTTTAATAGCAAATAGCAACAGTCCTGGGATCTGAAGCTAAAACATCATGATGTGGAGAAGTGCCAGAAGCCGGCTGTAGTCATGTGGAAGCTGTGTGAGCTTAAGCAAGTTACTTCTCTGTGCCCCATTTTCTTCATCAAAAAAAGATAGTTTCCACCTCAGATCCTTTTGCTTTAATGAATTAATTTCTATAGGGCCTTTAAAACATTGTCTTCTCTACCAGTAAGTGCTATTTATGTTAAATAAATTCGTGAATAAACAAATAAATGACTGGTATCATCAGGAAGTATGGAGCAAGCCGTAAGCAGAGGCCAGCCAGCGAGAGAGGAGAAGGGAGCAGATGTGCAGAAGCCAGGAGGCCAGGGGCCTCCTGCCCTCCTGCAGGAACCTAGCACTGGAATCCCCTGGATAGGGCTGGGGGCTGGGCTTGCACCTTCGTTGTTTACTTCGTTGTTTATAGTACTTTCCCTGAGTGTAAATAAAGGTCGTGTGTGTGTGTGTGTGTGTGTGTGTGTGTGTGTGTGTGTGTGTGTGTGTGAGAGAGAGAGAGAGAGAGAGAGAGAGAGAGAGGGAGGGAGGGAGGGAGGGGGGGAGAGAGGGAGAGAGAGAATGGGTGCTAAGATGCTCCACCCAGCATGGCCCTCACTCAACTATCTCAACCTCTGACCAGGAATCGTCTTACCAAAAATAACCCCACCTTTTAAAGTTTTTAAAAATTATCATTATTAAAGATGGCTTGGTCATTCTGTGACTTTGCAACCAAAGCATTTTAACTGCTTCTTCAATATCTTTTGGTCCAGAAATGACCCAGGATAAGGCCCAACCCACAGGTTGTAAATCTGTTGAGCCCTCTTCAGTTGGAGAGGTTTTATAGGCCCGGGGAAGCCATCTGCAGCATCACCTTATCAGAGGTAAATTTACCTAAGCAATCACGGAGCTTCTCCTTTACAAATTTCCGTTTTGGGTTCTTGATGGGCGGGCCAATTCCGGGCTTATCTGATGTCAGCCTGGGGCAGGACCAAGGCTCTTATTCTTACGTAATTCTGCCTCCTTCCTCCATGTTCTTTTGGGGGAAGAACTGAACTTCGCTTCTTTACAACTCTTCACGTTAAATAACCGAACTTATCAGCACGGGGTGAAGAAAATGGGCCTTGGAATTCTGCAGCCTGCCTTTCAGTGCCCGTCAAGGCTTCACACCTCAGTTTTGTTCTTTCTCAAATAGGGAGGCTGGTATTTACTCCAGAGAGCTATCGTAAGAACCCTCTGCAATGTTGTAGCTTCAGCTCTTAGTCTTTCAAATACTAGTGCCAGCTCAATAAAGTCAGTAAAACTTGGTCACAATTAGATATCCCACCTTTGTCCAAAGCAGGGGTGCGGATGGGGCTAGGGATCAGATGGGGACCTTTTCCAACAATATATACTCCCCGCCAAGAGTCCTTACTGCAATGAGCCACTTTTACTCCTTGGGGCGGGGCCAGAAGCCAGAGATGAGGTGCTGCTTCTCTTTCCATCCTCCGACCTGGAAGCTCTTGCTTGGGGGACACCGGGCCCCCAAATTATTCACCTTGAGAAGATTTAATGCTTATTTCAATGATAATTCCTTTAAAATCTTTTTTGGCAGACATACATATCTTCCAAGCAACCTTGGAAGGTCGTATTGTTACAGTTTTCATCTTACAGATAAGAAAACTGAGATTCAGCAGTTCGGTAATTGCCCAAAGATAGAAAGTAAAAGTTAAGTTCCATTGTAAACTTATAAATCAGCCGAAGTCAGTTCCTGGTTTTCGTGTTTCAGTGTCATTTAACAGGATGAGGCTTTGACAAGCTTTTGTTCTTGACACTCGTTTGTTCCAGGGGCAGGAAAGAATGGGGGTCTGTCTTCTGTTTCTGATCCCCCCTTTCTCAGCACAGTTTGTGAGATTCACAGCTCCCTGAGGGGAAGGGTCAGTTTGATAAGGGGTTCAGCTGCCTCTAGAGCTGAGGGGCCATGTGGAGGAGTGCTAGCTGTCATCATGGGAGCCAGGCACCCGGCCAAGGTGAGGAAAGTGTGAGGGCTTAGTAGGACCTTGTGGAAGGAAGTTCACCGATTGAAGCCATAAATTCACAGGGCTGGTGGCCATCCCACGGCTGCTAGCTTGCATGTGAACTGAGGGTTAGACCAGAGCAAACAGACTTTCTCCGCCAGTTAAAGCGGAAGCATGTTTATTTTTGTCTCTTATTTAGTTGTGTGTTGTAGGCCTTCTCCCTTCCTTATTTTTTGCTGAGAGTAGAAATGGCAGCTGAAGTTCATTCCTTTCCAAGTCAAAAAGATAGATTTGCAGGGCAGAAACAGAGGCACAGATGTAGAGAACAAACGTATGGACACCAAGCGGGGAAAGCGGTGGGGGTGGGTGCTGGTGGCGGTGTGATGAATTGGGAGATCGGGGTTGACATGTGTACACTGATGTGGATAAAATGGATGACTAACAAGAACCTGCTGTATAAAAAAAATAAAATAAAAATCAAAAAAACCCAATAAAAGTACGGTAAATTTATAAAGGATCCCTCCCCCCCAAAAAAGAAAGAATATAGAAATGGGGAAGGGGAGCGTGTTTAGTTGCTCATATTTTGGGTGGGAACAGTAGTTCAATAAATTGTTTTTATTCTAGGCTTTTTAAGAGTGTTGGGTTTTGGCTATTCTGAGCTATTGGCTATTAGTTTACCATTGTAAAGAGACCAGTCCAGTTGTTGCTAGATGAAATATGAGGGTCATAAACACTGCATAAAGGTAAGCTCGGTTTGCCTGGTTTAATGATGTGAAGAGCACAGGAAGGGAATAAAAGCAAATTTCCAGGTAAGTTAGACCTGAAACATTCTTTAAAGCATCAATTTGAATTATCTGTATCGGATTTTTAAGAAGGAAGTAGATACAGCGACTAAAGCATCATTCTTTGTCCCATTTTCTGGTGTTTGAAAGCCCCCTAGTTTCCACCTGTCTGTATCTGGAGGTAGAGTGGCCTTGACTCGGGGCCATTCAGCTTGGTACCCTGTTTCAAGGTGTAATCATCATCCTTGACATTCATCATCCCCGGTGCTCACTTTCTTCTTTACCTCTGAATACTCTAGAAAGTGAGTTTCTACCAGCATCTCTGGTTGTGGCATTTTAGACACCAGAGAGCTCGGGATCACAGTTGAATGCTTGCAGGCTGGAGTTGTTTTCACTTCTGTCCTTTCCGTATAGAACTAATGGCAGGCAGTTTTTATCACTTTACACATTTTCTCATTCAGCCCTTTCTCACGTCCCCGGTACCATGTAGCAGAACCCGGGAGCTAGAAGGAAGCCCCAAGACAGTCCTACCCCGACCCCTTCCTATGATGGAAGAGGCTACAGGAGGAGGCAGGGGCTGGAGGTGACTTGTCTCCAGGTCGCTGGCTGAGTAATGGTCGAAATATAACTAAAGTCCACGTCTCCCAGCTCTGTCTGGTGGTGTTTCAACCATAGCACGTTACTTTGGTTGGTTGAATTCGTTTGTTGCCCAGCTGTCACTATTGCCATTTTAATGATTCTATATCATTATAATGGTTTAAAATCTGTGTGTGACATGAACAGCCATGTGTTACTTTCTCTTAACCCATATACTAAGGGCTCCCTGTGTGCAGAGGCCGGGTTGGGAGCTAGACCTGGCATTTCTCGGTTAATTCCATGGTAACTTTTACAGTAGGTGAGGGAGCTAGGATTTGAATCTGTTTCTCTGTCTTCAAAATCTCTGCCCTCTCAGTACCTCACAATTACATATTCAGAATAAATAAACCTCTCGCACTTGAGGTTTCTTCAGTTTTAAATCAGAAAATATCTAATCAGAATAATGCGTTTTTCTTAAACTATTATCCTGCTTTGCTTTAATTTAGCAGTAAAATTCAAGAGAAACTCTTGGAATGAATAGGGTGATGCATGTAAACAGTCCTAATAATGAAGCTGCATGAAGTTACAGAAATGACATCTGATTTAAGTGGCTTCATCAGGTTGGATAAGAAGGGACATTGATAATTGGCTACAAAAAGAGGCCTTGTTTTTACGCAAGAGTTTATGTTCCAGCTGTTAATTTGAAGTGTTTCTTTTAGGTTAGAAAGATCTAGATAAATACATGTCCTCTTCTTATTGTAATAGTTATTTTTCTTACTTGTGAATCTCTACATTTAAATCATTGAAAGTTTTACACACATTCATCTAAATGAGCAGTAGAGCAGAGCTACAGTGATTGCAGGAGTGTGAAGCTGCAATGGCCCTATGTTCTGTGTTGTTCTATGTAACTTCCTTGACCTTCAGAGGCCCTCCAGAGAACAGCTCCGATAGGGGCTGGTTCTGTGCTGCAGCTCTTACATCCCTTCCCATCCCCCCAGCCCCGAAGTTCTCGTGTGGAGAACACTGATCTAAAACCTCTACCGCCAGTATTTTTCTTTACCATTTGATGACTTAATTAGTTCTGCCTTCTTTATTCTCTTATCATACTCACTCCCTTTGGTGCCTCTCACTGTTCTTCTTGCCCTTTATCTAAGGAGAATGACTCAGTTTTTGTTAGAGGCAGTAAATACAGAGAAAGAGACATTGAAATTAATCAGACCTGAGATTGAAACTCAGTTCTACTGCCTTAACTAGCTGTGAGACCTCACTGACATGTTTTTACTTGTAAAACAGGGCTAGCAATACCTCCCTCACAAGGCAATAAGAAAGATTAACGAAGGTCATACATGAAAGCACCTAAAACTGTGCCTGGCACACTCTAGGAATTCAAACCTGAGTACTCCTCACCCTGTCTCTCACCCTTTTCCAGGTTCCATTGCAAAATTAGGCATAATACCTCTAAAGTAATTTCATGAAATTTTACATCTACAGCAGCATCTTTCTCTTTTTTAAATAGACTGCTTTTTCTCATATAACATTTTTAAACAACCAGATTTTTATTTTATGTTATTATTTTTGTTTAATTACTGCCATTATAACTACATTGATTTCTCCTGTTATGAAAATAATCTCATTATTGGTTACATAGACTTTGTGGGATATTCTGCAAACCTATCCACCATGTATAATATTTCTACAGACAAAAACGACCTAGTTTTCAGACAGCCAATTTAATAATGTTAGAAAACTTTTGCTTTGTTTTTTAACTTGGTATTTTGAAAGAATTTTAGACTTACAAGAGTTACAAAAATAGTACAGTGAGTTCCCGTATACCCTTAACCCATCTTCCCCTAATAACCGTAATAACAGTTATCAAAGTTAATGTTGGTTCAATACTATTAATTAAAACAACAGACTGTATTTGGATTTCACCAGTTTTTTGGCTGTTTTCCTTTTTTATCCAAGATTTCATCCAGGATCCCACATTACATTCAGTTTTCCACTTCCTTAGGCTTCTCTGATTTGTCACAGTTCCTTGGTGTCTCTCCTTGTCTCTCATGATCTTGACACTTTTAAAAAGTATTGGTCATTTACTGTGACTCAATCTGAGTTTGTCTGATGTCTTCTCTTGATTAGATTGAGGTAATTCGTTACCGCCAAGGATACGCAGACGTGATGTCCTCATAGCTTTTTACAGATCTAACATTAGTCACTTGGATGAGTTGGTCTCTGCCACGTTCTCCAGTGTAAAGTTCCTGTTGATCCCTTGGTAATTAACTAATATTTGGGGGAGACACTTTGAGACCATGCATATATATATATATATGTTTCTGCTTAACTTTTGCGCACTCATTTTAGCATTCATCGGTGCATCTTGCCTGCAGCAATGTTACAGTGGTATTCTAATGGTGATTTTCTTGTTCATTCATCCCATCTACATTTATGAATTGGAATTCTTCTGTAAGGAAGATTTGTCTTCTCCTATTTATTTTTTTATTATCATTCATTTATATCAGCATGGACTCATGGATATTTATTTTATCCTTTGGGTTATAATTTAATATTATCACTATTTACTTTGTTGATCAAATTGTTCCAGCTTTGGCTGTAAGGAGTTCTCATGGCGGTTTCTGTGTTCTTCTGTGTACCTTCATCTTTTTTTTTAAAGCACTTTTTTACTTTCTGACCCCCCCACAAGATGTTCCAGGCTTATTTTCTATTTACCCTACCTCAGCCCTCACTTCTCCAAGGAGCCTTGATTCCTTTTAATAAAGGTATGTTTATTGCTACTGGAGTGTCACTGCTTCTAGGCCTCTCCGCAGACAAAGTTAGGAAATATATGTATGTAAACTAACAAATGTCTACACACACGTATCTCCGTATTTTCATATCCATCTATCTGTATATGAACTGAGGGGGTTCATACTGTATAATCTCTGTTTCATATCTAGCACAAGGTTCATTTTAACTTTTCTCTTTTGCTTATTTGTAACTTCTTTTTCCAGCAGTGAGAAGCTGGCTTTCAGTATCAAAAATCAATTGATGGTATCCATGTGGATAAATTTTTGGATTTTCTATTCTGTTCCATTGATCTTTGTGTCTATCCATTTGCCCATACCACACAGTCTTGATTATAGTTAAGTCTTAAAATCAGCCAGTGTGAGTCCTCTAACTTTCTTTCTCTTACTCAAATTGTATGGACTGTTCTAGTTCCTTTGCCTTTCCCTATGAGTATTAGAATCAACTTGTCTATATTTACCAGTAAAACTCCTGCCAGGATTTTGATTGTAATTGTGTTAAATCTATAAATCATTTTGGGGAGAATTGATATAATGAGTCTTCAAATCCATGAACATGCTATGTCTCTCCATTTATTTACATCTTCTTTTGATTTCTTTCAAAGGTTTTATAGTATTCCCTGTATAGAAACATACCTGTACATGTTTGGTTAGATTTATACATAAGTATTTCTTTCTTTTTTTAACAAAAATTTAAATGGTATTATATTGGAAGCAGACGAGTGGATATCCTTACCTTGTTCCCGATCTTAGGGGGAAAACTTTCATTCTTTTACCATGATGTGTGATGTTAGCTTTGGATTTTTTTTTTTTTTTTGTAATGTCCTTATCAGATTAGAAAGTTTCTGTTCTCTTCCTACTTGCTCAAAGTTTTGATCATAAGTGGGTGTTGTAGTTTGTGAAATGCTTTTTCTATATCAGTTGAAATGATCACGTGTGGGTTGTGTTTTTAGCCTGTTAATTTGGTGAATTAGTTGGCTTGAAACATTAATCTCGCCATGAATTCTCAGGGTAAACTCCAGTTGAAAGTGGTATGTTACTATTAATGTTAATATTTTGTTGAGGCTCATGAGGGATATTGGTGTCATTTTCTTTTCTTGTGCTGTCTTTGTCTGGTTCTGCTATCACGGTAATTCTGACCCCAGGGGTGAGTTTGGAAGTATTCCCTTTTTTTTTATTTTCTAGAAGCAGTAGAATTGGTGTTATTTTTTCTTTAAATGTTTGGTAGAATTTGCCAATGATCTGGGCTTTGGGATTTCTTTTTTGAAAAGGTTTTCTAAGTACAAATTTCATTTCCTTAATAGAAGACTGATCAGGTTATATATTTTTTCCTTCAGTGAGTTTTAATAGTTTGGGTTTTCAAGAAATTATTCCATTTCATCTAAAGTGTTGAATTTATGTGTGTAGAGTTGTTCTTATGTGCTTACTTTGTTTTCCTTTCCATGCCTGCTGGGTCTTATTGATAGCCAGATGTTGATAATTTTTTCTGATGTTGATAGTTTTTCTGTCTCTTTTGTTCTTTGTCAGCCTGGCTAGAGATTTATCGATTTTACTGATTTTTTTCAAAGAGTTAAGCTTTAGCTTTGATTGATTTTTTTCTCTATTTTTTTCTGTTTTTAATTTCATTGATTTCTGCTTTCATTTCCTTCTTCTTCTTAACATTTCTTTGATTTCTGCTCTGTTCCTTCTGATTGCTTTGGGTTTATCTCTCTCTGCTTTTTCTAGTTTCTTAAGGTTGGAGCTTAGGTTGTTGATTTCAGACCTTTCTACTTTTATAGTACAAGCGTTTCATGTTATAAGTATCCTTCTAATTGCTGCTTTATTAGCATCCCACGTACATTGAAAATCCCAAAAGACATTGTTTTAATTTTTGCTTTTAACCACCATACAAATTTTATAGAAATTAAGAGGAGAAGAATAGCATACTCTCTTTTGCCAGGTATTTACCATTTCTGTTGCTTTTCTTTATTCCTGATGTTTCTTTCTGGTACCATTTCTCTGTTTGAAGAACTGTCTTTAGCATTTTTTTTTTTCTAAGAGGAAATCTGGCAAACAAATTTTCTCTTAGTTTTTCTTCATCTGAGAGGGCCTTTATTTCACATTCATTTGTTAAGGGTATTTTCACTGGATGACAATTCTTTTCTTTCAGGACTTGGAAAATGTTCTACTTCTTTCTGGCCTCCATGATTTCTGACGAAAAGTCAGCAGTCATTTCATTGTTTTCCTAGACTATGGGTCACTATAATCTTCTGCTTTCAGGATTTTAATCTTTGTCTTCAGTGTTCAGCAGTTTGATAGTAATGTGTCAGGGCTTGGAATTCTTTGAGCTTATTCAGTGTGGTGTATGCTGAGACTTCTGAATCTGTAAGTTTATATCTACCAGGTTTCAAAGCTTTCAGTCATTATTTTTTCAGACAGTTTTTTCAGCACATGTTCTTTCTCTTCTCCTTCTGGGACTCTGATGACATGAATATTAGACTTTTTGGTATATTCTCATGGGATCCTGAGGACCTGTTCAGGTTTTTTTGTTTTTTGCTTTTTGTTTTTTTTCTTTCTGTTTCTGTTTCTGTTTTGCTTTCTGTTTCTTTCTGGTTTTTTTTCTTTCTGTTTCTGTTGAATAATTTCTATTGATTTATCTACAGATTTACTGACATTTTCCTCTATTATCTGCATTCTATTATAGAATCCATCAGTTAATATTTTAGTTACTGTATTTTTCAGTTCTAGTGTTTCCATTTTCTCCTTTATATTTTCTGGTTTTAGGGAGAGACGTTTTATCTATTTGTTTCATGAGTGTTCACTGTTACTTCTTAAACCATAGTTTTAACAGCTGCTTTAAAGTCTTTGTCTCATAATTTCAGTATTTGGATTGGTGTCTGTCTTTTCCCTTCCAAGTTAATGTTTTCCTGGTCATTTGTATGCCACATAATTTTGGTTTTTAAACGGGACATGTTGAATGTCCTTTTATGAAATTCAGGGTCTTGAGGTCTTGTTTAAATTTTAAGCAGAAAATTGATTTGGGTTCTGCTTGCGTTAGCAGACATTCAACAGGTGAGGTTCAGGTTACAAGTTTCCACCTGCCTTTTCAGGCTGCGGTTCCACTGACAGTTCAGTTTTCACAACCTTTGCAGTGCTAATTGGATCTGACTTCCTTGTGCCCCACCCTGTAGCCAGGCTGGGTCTGGGCATTGTTGTATGCTGCAGTTAGCGCTCAAGGCATTTGGTAGGCTACTGAAAGTCGGAACCATGCACAGCTCAGAGGTGAGCCCAGGAGTGCTGTACAACTTTGCAAAATTTCTCTCCTGAGCTTCCTTCTCTTTGTGATCCTGCTGGCATTTTCTGGCTCCTTGGGAGCCCACTTCTCAGTCCTCTAGCCAAGAAGTCAAAGCTCTAGTTTTTCCTCTACCCTGCACTACCTGCAATTGCATTTGTGTCCAGGGGAATGCTGCAAGAGGCCAGGGAAATAAAAAAGCAACAGTGATTTGCCCATCCTCTTGGGACCACCACTTCTCTGGTCAGAGAGGGTTCCTCTCCTGAGAGTTTTAGGGACCTGCCGAGCTCCTCTCTGCCCATAGACAAATTTAGCAATAGTGTACAGTATTTGTGTACAGGTCTTTTATTCTTTAACATGACAATAGCAAGTTAAAAACGTGGTTTTCGAAGCTAGTAGGGTCAGCTCCATCCATCCCCTTCAGTGTATTTATGTGTGCCATTCATTTGTAATATAGTCAGATTCATTTGGTAAGAATGTTTTAAAGGTTGGGTTTCACATTTTTAAGATACTCTGAGACATCAGCACACCCTAACATGACTGCCTTTGGTCTGTTTTCTGGGTCTGAACGCATGCAGAGGTGTGCTTCAGTGTCAATTGTTTCTTCCAGTCACCAGCCTCCTCTCACTTTGATTTCACTCAGCAATGCTATTGTCCATTCTCACGGCAGTGCTATAGTACAGACTGATTTACAGTATCCTAGGACTTGATTGGTGATTATGCCATGACAGTTATCCTGTAATGCATTTGCTAACAGAAAAGGATAAGACTTCTTTTTTTTTTTTTTAAATATTTATTTGGCTGTCCCAGGTCTTAGTTGCAGCATGCAGGATCTTTAGTGGCGACATGCGGGATCTAGTTCCCTGACCAGGGATCAAACCCGGGCCCCCGGGCACTGGGAGTGCAGAGTCTTAACCACTGGACCACCAGAGAAGTCCCAGACAAGGCTTCTTAAAACTTCCAGTGACATCCGTTGTGTTTCAGAATTCAAATGAAGATATAATGCTGTGACATGCTGTTGGAAACCAAATTGTTACTGTATCAGGCCTGGATATGGTAACATGTTGCTGGATTTCTTGTTAGTGGATTGTCTGTGACAAACCATGATTTCTGGTCTTTTTTTGAATGTCTTTACCAATCTTTGTAGTACAGAAAGTGGCCAAGTATTTAGCTGGGTTTTTTTTTTTTTTTTTTTTTTTTTGCTTTTTTACATGTATACTCTAGGTCAATAGCAATAAAGATTAAAGAATGTCATTCCTCCCCTGCACCAGGAAGGGGTGAGCTAGAAAGGCTCTCTGTTTAGAATTAAAGTTCACCTCTAGTTGGATCAGTGCTTTTCATTAAAGAAGTAAAGTGTTCTTTATCCACATAGATTAAAATGTTGTCAAGGTCCCAGGCCGGAAACACAGCCGGCGAACTGAAGTGCTCTCTGGCTTCTCTCAGCTTGAAATCACTTTTAGAATTCGACAGTACTGTGTTGTGAGACTCCTGGCAGCACCTGAATTCAGAATAGCATGCAGCCTCTCCTTCTGCGGTGACCATGGCTTCCTTTGCAGAAGGGCTTTGTCTTGTTATGAAGGTTCAGGCTTGGTTATTGAGTGCTGGGGACAGTGATTCTGGGAGGTGGACATCATCGTCCAGAGTGCTGAGGTTGACTTGTGAACTACATATATTTGATTCTTAGGAGAGAAATAATCCTAAGTGGCAGATCATCGGTGTTAATGTCACTAAAATGATTTAGAATATTAGTGGTGGGGGGGGAGGGGAGGAAGAATATCAGGGGGAAGATTTAAGAGGAGTGGATTTCTAATAGCTAGTGTAGAATGATATATAGTTTGAATTAACTTGTTACTGAGATACAAGAAGCCTACCAGTGCATACAAATTTGAACTGGTGCATTTCCCTTTATTCTTTGATGGAGATAATAAGCCATAATATGGGCAATAGATTCGAGATCTCCAAAATTGACCTTGTCCTTTTTATCCCCCAGTAGTAAAGGGAAGTAAGTGATCACCACAGTCTTCATTTTTAGAGAGTTATCTTTTCAGGGAAAGGGGCAGTACCCAGAGAAACATAAAATTCATTCCATAAATGCTTTTGAAAATGTATACTTTGGCTAGGGCTTTGCAAATGGTAAAAACAAACTCAAGCTGCTTAATCAGAAAAGAATACTGGAGTATCATGAAATCCAAGGGCAAGAATGCAGCAAAGGATGAAACAAGGAACTGAAAAGATGGAAAATGATCTCATTGGCTCATCTTGGGTTCATGTGTCCTCGCTTGAGCCAATCAGCTGTGTCCGGGCAGTCGGGCATATAGTCCAAATGTACTATGGGGTTCCTTCTCTGTGGGGAAAGAGTGACATTTATTGATGAAGGGTTAAACTAGATGGAACCCTGCGAAGTGATCTATTACAATGCCATGTTTAAACTTGCCGGCCTATTATAATTAAAACCTCTAATAATGGTGTGTGGCCTTTAGGTAGGTTACACAGTTTATCAAACTTGCAAATATAATAAGCTTTTCAACCATTTTCCTTCACATGCTGTCATACTGTTCTAACAGTTTTCCTCCAGGTGGCTGCTGTGTATCTCAAAGATCACTGCATTGCTAATTATATATATATTTTAAAAATATAATGCCTTTCTTCTTACATAATCCACTACCATTTTTAGAACTCTCTATAATGTACTTTTCCTCCATGTATAGTCATATCTCTCATGCAATTTTTCTTAAATTGCCCTGGACCCCTTTTTTTCTCCATACTGTTGTATGTTACCACTTTTTTGAGACCTAAGAAATTTAACTTTCAGATTTAGAAAATATGGCTTTAATATATTAGTAAATGATGTGGCATTTTTGAAAAGTCACATTTTTTTATGGTTGGAAGGAAAATGGGAAATATTTGTGAGTCATTTTAGCTGTCTCAGTGAGTTTAATGCCAGTTTTTCTCTCTAAGGTTAAATGCTTAATTTCAACACAAAGTATCACTTTTCTCCATATGCCTGACTTTAATTTTTGTGACATGGCAGAATAGACTGATACAGTCCTTTGGAGTAGAAGTTTGCATGTGTGGTAGTGGGTGGTAAGCATGTTGCTTCTACCAGCTTTGCTCTTCATGACTCTTAGGGTATTGGTGTTACAACCAGACCACAACTACCTTATATATCACCGTGGTCAAGCACTATCGGTTCTCTCTCCAGCTCTGTCATTTATTAACAGAGTGATCTTGGGCTAATTATTTCACCTCTTGGAGCTGTTGTTTTTCTCATCCATAAATTTGGAGAAAAGAGTTTTTAGAGCTATTGACTTTTAAAAACAATACTTAACACTGTTCCTGGAAATTCATCACTGATAACTAAATGGTAGTTACTATTAATTTTTAGTAGATGACGTGTGTTTCTTGTAAAATGCAACTTCACTAGTGCAAAGCCCCTATCTAGTTAAATTGATATCCATTTTGTTGCTTTGCAGTGGTATGTGGCTTTCCTAAATTTGGAGCTCGCGGAAGCCATGGTTAGAAGTTGGGGCAATGAGGAAAATACAGACATAGGAGTGAACTGATAAAATAATTGGCAAACTCATTAGCTATTCAGGGAATGTTAAACTGATTGAGTTGATTACTTTGTGAAAGCTCGAAGTAGAATTAAAAAGAAGAATTTCTGTAGAATAAAGTAGTAACATATTTGAAGACTGAAACTCACACGAAGTAGAAAATAGAAATGGAAAGAACAAACCTGTGTACAATAAAGTGAAGTATAAATTGAAGCAAGAATTGCTGTCATGTATGTATGTTACCTTACATCCTGAAATACACATTTTAATAAGTAAAAAAATATAATTTTTAAGAACAGTAAAACAATCCTGCTTTTGCCTGCTGTCAGCCAGGCCATTAGTAGAACATTTTATTTTCTTTTGGGCTCTAGAACTAAAGAAAGAAAACTGGACAAGATCCAGAGAAGAGTGATAGCAGGAACCAAAGGACTATTAAAAAAATAAGGCCCATGAGGAAAGGGTGAAGGAGTTGTGAATCTTTCGTTTGAAGAGAAGTTCAAGAGGCCACTTAATAAGTCTTCGCATATGTGAAGGGTTGTCATGAGAAGGATACTGAGTAGTTGTTTCCTTTCTCACTAAGAACTGAAGAAAGGGGAATGGTGCCAGAGAGACGTGGGTTAGATAAAAAGAAATACTCCTTGCAGAGAGAGCAAGGCATGAAATCTGTAGTCAGATTAGCTGGTCCACATATCTTTGACTGGACTAGACAGCCTTGGGCCTTGACCGTTTGGCTGTATTCTTTTGAGGTTGGCTTCACTGCACACCTATGGACTTAAATCTTGGCCACAGAGGTGGCACTTTAAAATCTTGTACCATCTTGAATTTCTTGACTTTTTCATGCCTGTTTCTCTTCTTTATCTGCTCCAAATTACGAGGTGGTACAGAGCACAGAATGAATTCTTGTAGCCACTGAAAGAGACTCTTAGACCTGAATAATTAGTAGACTCGTGAGGCAGGTGTCCCCTCCACAATGTTTGTCATATATACTTGGAATCACTGTTTACCTCAAACAGTATTAAATTACATTTAAAAATAGAAACTCTTTTCCTAGGGAGATCTTCACAGTTGTTAATGGGAAAAGTCTCCAAATAAGATTTTATACCACGATGACAGTTTAGCCGATTGGTTAAATAACTGTGTTTCCTATCACTAAATATGGAAAAGCTTTTTTTTTTTTTAAGTGAGAGCTGCTGAGTTAATAGAGTTTAAAAGTGAAATGTATACAAAATCCTAAGCACATTTATAGTGGACTGTGTAAGTGAGTGGTAACTAACAGATGTGTGCCAGCCCACTGGGGTGAAAATAGTGGAAGGGAGGAGCCGGGGGATGATTTGGTTGACATTTACTCAATCACACAGACACTTAATTGGGACTGGTACAGAATTTTAAGTGCCTTTTGGGGGACTTACTGTTGTGATCTTTCTTTAGAACAGCCCTGATATACCCTTCAGAAGGCTGGCCTGGGAGGACGTTGTCTGTGCCAAATTACAACACAGAACAAGGGGCTGTTCTCTTTCATTTGCTGAGAATAGTGCTTAATAAGTACTATTTGACAACATGCTGAATTAAGAGAATGTTATAAGGATGTTTCACGAAGGAAAGTGGGTAAAACATCTGATGTTTACAAGTTCTATTTACATGTAAGTTGACAACAGGATAAAGCCATGCTTAAAGCTTTATTTTAAAAATTTTATTCATTCGTTTGAATATATATGCTGAGAGAAAATGCTTTTATCTGGTTCCAGATATACTTTATATCTCTGTATAGTTAATGCCAATTTTTTTCCGTGTTGGTTTGAAATGTATCAGGCCCTGGTAAACTGCTTTATGTTAACCAAATTCATGCAGTACTGATTTGTAGCCCGGGATACATCCCTGATTATTTCCTGTTTCTTTTGACCTTGACTTTGATCCCATTCTGGTATCTTAGTTTATAATCATAAGTAAAGGGAGAAAGAACTCAAAAATTTTAATAATATTTTTATGTATATTTCAGTGTCATAAGCTAACTGTCTCAAGTTTTATGTTATCATAGATTGTAGCATATGAAAGTACTGCTGTGGGACATTCAAATGTAGTTCCATTTATTAATACACATCTATAATCTATAGTCAGGTATAACCTATGAAATAATTAACTTGTGTGTTGAAATATAAAATAGTATAGTGATTTGTGACTTCTTTTCTAGCTAGGTTTCTCACTTAAATATGCTTTAAAAATGGGTTTAGATGACCCCCAGTGCCCCTTGCAACTTGAAGATTCTGTGCTTCCCTGATACTGAGCTTGTGTGAGGCCTGTAGCCTGTCTGAATACATGGGTAAGTAGCAGTCTGTGTTATACAGCTGTAGGCTGATGATATACTCGTGACCTTATTTTAAAGAGAGATTTGTATTTTGTCACTGCAATAGGGCCTAAGGAAAACCTGAATTTTTGTGTATTCAAGTAATACATCCCTTCCTTTTCTTTTCCTTACTTAGGATCTAGTGCAATTCTAATGAGCACAACAAGTGCTGGAGTAAAAAAAAGAAAGAGAAAGATATAAGAATAAACAGAACAATTAACTAGTGACTAGTTTTCAATGCTTAAAAAAAATACAGTGTATAGGGAGGGTGGGAGGGAGATGCAAGAGGGAGGGGATATGGGGATATATGTATAGATATAGCTGATTCACTTTGTTATACAGCAGAAACTAACACAACATTGTTAAGCAATTATACTCCATTAAAGATGTTTAAAAAAAATAAAAGGATACTCTTTTAACCCCCCCCAAAAAAATACAGTGTAAACTAATACCTTACCTTATATTTTATTTTATTAATACCTGGCAATTGTGTGGCATTTGTGATTCACAGAATGCACTCATCAACGTCCTCATTTAATCCTCACAGACAATTTATGAAAGAGGCGCTGTTCTTTGCATTTCAATTAGAAAACTGCTTCTGAGGGCTTCCCTGGTGGCGCAGTGGTTGAGAGTCCGCCTGCCGATGCAGGGGACACGGGTACACGCCCCGATCCGGGAGGATCCCACATGCCTCGGAGCGGCTGGGCCCGTGAGCCATGGCCGCTGAGCCTGCGCATCCGGAGCCTGTGCTCCGCAACGGGAGAGGCCACAACAGTGAGAGGCCCGCGTACCAAAAAAAAAAAAGAAAAGAAAACTGCTTCCGAGATTATTGTGACTTAACTGGGATCACGCAGCTAGTATTGGGTCAGGATTCAAACTTTGCACTCAGACTTCAGAACCAGCTGTCTGTCTTTTCTGTTCTTCACAATATTCATCTGGGCTGGGTTTACTCTGAAACTATATTGAGATACACAGTTTAGGTGAACTGCATATGTGCTCGTGTGAAATCTGGGTAAATCATTTATAGAACAGGCTGTTTAGTTTTCCTTTTCATCTGGCTTAATGAGATTGCATGGTTTAAGACTAAGAAACAGGAAGTCTTCAGTTGCCACTAACTGACTGGGAACCTTGTGTCCATTTCTTCAAATATAAAATGAAGGCAGGTGGCGTTTAGGTTCTCCAAGCTTCCCTCTAGCTCTGAAATTCTGTGATTCCAAATTTATATATTAAAATTTAATTTTTAAATTAATTTAATAATTAAATGTAAAATTCTGCTCCATTCAGAATTAAAAAAAAAAAAGTTGCCTCATATGATGAGCCCACCTTTCTTACATTAACTTTCTCCTAACAGTCTATGCCAGGGATTGATAGGCTTTGTTTGAGTTTTAGATAATATGGTAGCAAAATCCCAGATTCTATTCTGTAAGAAATAGTTACCACATGGTGAGACTCTCATTCTGAATTTAAAGAGTGAAAAATGACTGCAGAACGCCAATTATACAGGAGTTTATTCCCCAAATGTAAATTGAGACTTAGTATTAAGTACTTGGGCTGCCAAGACCTTGAGCTCCCAGCCTAGCACGGAAAGCCAGGCCCGCAATCATGAAATGTCGTTACAGCTAGAAGGCCCCTGGGAAGGATGCGTACAGAGTGCCAGCAGAGTAAGAGAAGGAAACAGTTCCATCCGTGGGATGGAAAATGGAAAGGATGCACCAGTGAGGACTTCACCAAGAATGGGGTTTTACCAGATGGAGAAAGGATAGTAGACCATCCTAGGCCGAAGGAAGCATGTAAGAGAAGCAGATCCCTTAAGGAAACTACTTCAGAGAACCCCAGCTAGTTCTGTTTGTATCACGTGCTGGAGGTTGACTTGCTGGGAAGGTAAGCTGCACCTAGCATGGGAAAGTCTTGTATGGACTTGAGACCATCCTAGGCATTAAGGAGACATTCGAAGAAAGTAAGGAAGAACTGATGTCTTGCAAAGATGACAGAGAAGGCAATGTTAGACTCTGAAATTTCTAGCTCGAACAACTGAGGGGGAAGGGCATTCTGGGCAACAGGATGAGCGTGAGAAAAGCCCATGGACACCCAAGATAGATAGCACACAGGGCTGTGCTAGTCTCCATCTATGGGCCCTTCTTTGGCCCTCTCATGCCTCAGACCTTCCCAGTGTGATTACTGTAGCCAGGTCAGGAAGGGTTCCATGCTGTACTCCATGGATTTTGGACTTTTTTCTCTCAACAGTGAAGAGCCATTGAAGATTTCTAAGCCAAGTAATAATGAAAGTAGATTTGCATTTGCAAGACTCTAATTGCAGCAAAATGGAAGCTAGGTTAGAGGGGTGCCACAGTCTATACGGAAAGACCCTTACAATATTCCTGCTGAGAGCTGTTGGGAGCCTGCATTAAGTGAGAGCAGAGGGATGTGTAGAAAGGGAGGGAGCCCAGAGACTGAGTTAGAATAACGACAGCAATAATATTAGCTGAGGTTTATTGAGGGCTCACCTTGTACCAGGTGCCTGGTGTAAATGCTTTATATTCACTAATCATGTACGCCTTACAACAGCCCTATGAAGTAGACACTGTTATTCTTATCATCATCATCTACATTCTCCAGATGAGAAGACTGAAGTACAGAGACATTAAATAACTTGCAGAGTTACACAGCCAGCAAGTGGCAGTTTGGGGATGTGAACTGAAGCACGCTGTTTCTAGAGTCCACACCGTCATGACTGCATTCTGTTGCTTCTGGATCAATAGGCATCCATGCGATTTGGTGAGGAGTTGGATGTAGGTGATGAGGGAAGAGGTACCATTGGCAGTGACTGCTTGGTTGACTGGGAGGGTAGAGCTACCCCACACAGAGATGCGAGGAGCCAGGGCTCTTGGAGGAAAGATCATCATTCTGAGATATATCAAGTTTTCAGGTTCTCATGGGGCGTTCAGCTGGTGATATCCAGATGACAATTGGATATATAGACCTGGAGCTCAGGGTTGGCCTGTGCCTGACAGTTGCGTGTAATTCTAAGTGCAGCTGCTATCAGGGCAAAGTAATGAATTGGCAAAGCTAAATATAGCTCAAACTATATTCATAATCGCCCTTTATCTGAAGGACTCTGGCTCATGCCCTTGCTGTATCTCCCCAGAAATATTTATAAATATTTCTCTACATAGGTCCATGCAGTGGAAATACTGGGGAGGGAACTCCAGCGTCAGCGTAAGTGGGACTAATCTGGGGATTCTCTGTAGTGAAGACAGCTCCAAGGCAGAAAACGCGTATTGAACCTGTGTATTGAACCAGTGCAGTTAAATGCTGTGTAGCTCTCCTGCATCCAGCTTTGGATTCCATTCTTTACAATCTAAATGGAAAGTACCCTTTACAAACCTCCGAAAAGGTGTGTGGTTTCTTGGTGGTCCTTGGAACAGATGAGTGAGGTGGTTGTTTAATCCCAGCCAGGGTGGCAGTTCAGGGTCAGCATCATGAAATCCAAAAAGCAGAGGAGTCGTTTGGAGCCAATGCCCAGCAATAGTCAGATGCATTCAAGGAGGTACAGATGAATGGAGTTCAAGGGGTAGGCACATTTCTCTGCATGTCAGTGGACTGTACTTGCTTTCCAGAAAAAAATGTTCTTTGCCTCTCTATTCTAGGGTTTAAAAGTACAATCAAAGGAACGTAGCAAAGAAACCTTGGGACCTAAGCATCATATAAAAAGTAACAATTTTGAAACTACTTAAAAGTTCTGATTATTATATCCAATTAATTTTAAAAAGCCAAGTGAAATTGTTGGAAATTATTTTCAGCTTTATTTTTAAATACAGACTAGTAAGTTTTAGCTGCATTCATTTCTCAATTTATCTGATTGTTAGATTCTGTTTGCCTCCAGAATCTTAAGTGAACTGTGTTCTTTTGGCCTACCTGAGATGTTAAACATAAGCAGAGCTGCACTCTTATTTGACTGTGCCACTCAGCTTGGGCAAGGTAACAGCAGTTTCGTATCCTAATATCTCAAAGTATAAATTGATTGTGATTACTTATAAAGCCTCTGTGGAAGAAACATAAAGTTTACCCATAATACTCTTGACTTAAATTCTATATCTGCTGTGTGCTGGAATGACCAGCTTTCTTCCTGTATCACTCTCTGTGGGAGGCAGAATTCTAAGGTGACCCCCTTGGTGGCCATCCCCTGGTGTTATACCAGATTATGTTATATGGCAAAGGGAATTTTGCAGATGTAATTAAGGTCCCTAATTAGTTGACTTTGAGATAGAGAGATTATCCTTAGTGGGCCCAACCTAATCAGGCAAGCCCTTCAAAATAGATAGTTTTCTCTGGCTGGTTACAGAAAATGAAGGTCAGAGATACTCAAAGCATGAGAGGGATTCAACATAAGGCAGGTTCTTGTCCCTAAGGTAGCAAGGGGGCCACAGGGCAAGGACTTGAGAGCAGCCTTTAAGAGTCCAGAGTTCCTCCAGCAAGAAGAAAACAACTGCAACTGAATTCTTCCAACAAAAAGAATGAGTTTAGAAGAGCACCCTGAGCTTCAGATGAGAATCCAGCCAGCCAGCATTTTTTTTTTTTAACATCTTTATTAGGGTATAATTGCTTTACAATGGTGTGTTAGTTTCTGCTTTATAACAAAGTGAATCAGTTATACATACGCATATGTTCCCATATCTCTTCCGTCTTGCATCTCCCTCCCTCCCACCCTCCTTATCCCACCCCTCCAGGCAGTCACAAAGCACGGAGCTGATCTCCCTATGCTAAGCCAGCATCTTGATTTCAGCCTGAGCAGAGAACTCAGCCATGCCGTGCCAGATTTCTGACCCATGTATAAGCTGCTAAGTTTGTGGTAGTTTGTTATGCAGCAATAGAAAACTGATATACTGTCCCTCGCTGCATTTCTCTCTATTAATGCTGGTTACTGGTCTTCAGAGCTGCAGTGTTACCATCTCTCAACTTAGTGTATTTTCCATCTGTTGCTCTGATAGCCACAACTGCATTAAATTAAGGAGAATCCTATTTCTTTTCCCCTTTTCTCTTTTAAAACCCTGAGCCCAGTCTTACTGGTTCTTATTGTGATTCTTCATCTAGGTTCCAGGCTTTGAAGGGAGATAGGGAAGGACTTACCCTCTTCATGTTGTTAACGTATCATCATGCTGAAAGTGATTTCAGGATGTAGTTTCTGTTCCATTTCCCTTTATTGACTTAGTTCTTGGCGATGTTATATCCTGCTGTCGAAGATGTTTCTCATGTTACCCATTGGAGTGGGTCTGTTATCTCCATTTCACATGTAGAAAATAAGCAAAAGAGCAGTATGTGGCTATCCCATAGCAGAGGTGGGAGTGGGACCTAGAATAGAAATAAATGTGTGGGACGGTCTGGTAGGTGTTTCTAGAACACAGCAACGAGGAGCAGTTGATCAGACATGGATATCAGAGAGTCCCACCAGTGCAATCTGTAAGCACGCTAAGCAGAAAGTATCTCGTTTTGACTGTCTGACTTGGGGGGAAAGAACGCAGGCTGTCAGTTTTATATGTGTGTGATTGTTCTATTTCAGTCTCCTTGGTTTTATTTAGACCCTCTACCTAGTATTTCTCTTGCATCTAAAAGAAAAATAAATTTTGAAATGGAAGAAAATAATCTTTTTATTAAGTTAATGGAATAATATTCTGGACACTGGTCCCCTGGATAATTTATAAAATGATTTCTTTATTTCTTAGAGGTGGAAGAGAGAATGGAATGGGGTAGAAAGTTTTCCGTATTCATTTTTATTATATCCACATCATTCAGGTAAATTTCTTTAATTAGCTTTGCCCTTGTCTGAAAAAAAATTAAATATATTTATATATTATTAACTATATTCCAACTCTCTGCTATCTAGCTCGGCAAGCTTAGACTTAGAACATGCTGAGTGATTTGGTCACGTTCACATAGTGACTCACTGATGGATCTTGGTGGGTGGAGCCCCCTCATTAATTGAGCCAAACTGTGCTTTCCCTTATTTGTCAATGTTTGCGAAACCCTTTCAGATGTTATTTAAATTTAACATAATTTAAACTTCACTAGTAGTGACCTTTATGTATAATTGCCAACATAATTTTGATCAATTAAAATAGATTTCTAATTTTAAAAAGTATATGCGTGCATAATACACTTGAGAACTCTTGGAACTGTATTTTGCCTTTCCTCAAGCCAGCCAAATATTCCATGTCTCAGATTACACACTTAGGAAGTAGCCCTGTGTACAGAGGAATAAATGTCAAAGTGATTTTTTTCGTTACATTTTGCCTCAGAAAATTGTACTAATAATTTATCTGTAAACAATATATCAATAGTTGGTTAGGTGATATAACTAACCAAATTAATTGATGATGTCTTTCCATCAATATCTGTAAACTCCTGGTTTTGCTGGGGGGAGGGGGGTTGGTTATTTTTTTAGATTTTTAGAAAGAAAGGATTTTTTTTTTTGCTTTGTTTTGTTTTCCAGTTCTATTTTAGGAAGTTGCACCCCACTTATCAGAGACACTATGTACTTCTTTTAGGCCTACGATATGTTTATAGACTTGTCTTTAAAATTTGGTGATCTGATTTTTTTTTTTTAAGTTTCTGACTGTTTATTTCTAGTATTTTAATATGGTGTTCTTTCATGTGGAACTTTTTTTTTTCAGTTTTATTTATTTTATTTTTTAAACTTTAAAAATTTTTTGGCTGTGCTGTGTGGCATGCGGGATCTTAGTTCCCCGACCAGAGATCAAACCCATACGCCCGGCATTGGGAGCACGGAGTCTTAACCACTGGACCACCAGGGAAAGTCCCTGAACTTCTTTATTACATGTTTTTTGAAATTGTAGAGGTAAAGCGTTGTCTAGCTTCTGCCTTCAGGGCAACCCACCTGGAAAAATAGAAATCCAGGTGTTACTTGGCATCTGTATTTTTCATGTTACCCCTCTTTTATGTGTTCAGAGGTTTTATGTGTTCAGAAAATTTTTTTTTAATTTAGTGGTTTTGTGTGTTGACACTGGAAACACCATTAGATTTTCAACAATGGCATACGTGCGAGTCTTTGTTTCTTTTTTTCAAAATCTTGTTTGGATTTCTTTTGAAGGCCATGCGGGATTTTTGGAAATCGACTTAATGGGAGAAAAATTCTAAAAACTGTCATATATAATTAAATATTTTACTAAGATTGTATCTTTTCATGTAACTTCTATAGCAGTGAATCATTTTTTTTAGTTTGATGCTTCAGTACTTTATATTTTATTTGTCACATAATAAAGCTCTAGGGACTCTAAACCACATTTGAAACTAAAAATGACAGTGAAAATCCTATAAGTTTGACTCATGGCTCAGTTTATCCTCTTGAAATAAAATTGTTGAATTTTTTTTTATAATTTATGTTCTTTTTAAAAAAGTGTATTTATTTATTTATTTTAAATTTTGTTTTTGGCTGCGTTGGGTCTTCGTTGCTGCGCACAGGCTTTCTCTAGTTGCAGCGAGCAGGGGCTACTCTTCGTTGCGGTGTATGAGCTTCTCATTGTGGTGGCTTCTCTTGTTGTGGAGCACGGGCTCTAGGAGAGTGGACTTCAGTAGTTGTGGCATGCAGGCTCAGTAGTTGTGGCTTGCGGCTCTAGAGCACAGGCTCAGTAGTTGTGGCACATGGGCTTAGTTGCTCTGCGGCATGTGGGATCTTCCTGAACCGGGGATCGAACCTATGTCCCCTGCATTGGCAGGCAGATTCTTAACCAGTGCGCCACCAGGGAAGTCCCAAATTGTTGGATTTAACATGACATTTACACCTGGTGAAAATCATCCCTTTATTTTAATAGTTGATGTGAAGCATACAGTGCAAATCATTGCACATTAATTATCAGAGCATTTTCTCATTGGAGAAAGAAACTGTTGTGTACCTGAGTCCAGCTGGTAAGAGAAAGGGAACTAATTGAGGAAGGAAATAAGTCAAAGTCATATTTTTCATGAGCTTTCTATCTATACAGTACTATCCTGATCCTTCACGTTTATCCTCATCCACTCATCCCAACTTCCTTACAATATTATCACCATCATTTTAAATGTGAGAATTCTGAGGCTCAAAGATGTTAAATAATTTTCCAGAGTCATATAGTTAATAAATATTAGAATCTCAATTCAAACCTAAGTCTGGCTCCAACTCTTAGCCTATTGAGATCCCAAACTGCCTTCCACCTAACATGTGGAATCATCATACATTCATTTGAATTAGTGGAAGCAAAGAGCTGGGGGCAGGGCAAGGAGGAGGGATCCTAGGAATGTGCCTGGTGATTTGGCCTTTGCCTGCCCTCCCTTTTCAGAGCTTGGTGTCTGGAGGAGGCTGGGATGATGCCTGCGTGTTTCGATGCTTGGTCTCTGCGTGATTTTATGGTATAACGTTGCCTCGCACCATGTGATAAATAACACATGTTGCACCAACCAAATGCATCATCTTATGTTCACTGTCCAACACTGGAGGACACACGGGCTCTATCAGACTTATGGAGAGAGGAATGTCTATATTCTGTCTTTTAATGGATTGGCAAAGTGTAATTTTCCTATGTGAATCTGGGCCCCCTTCCTCGCCTGCCAGAAATGTGATTCCATGGTATGTGCCAGGCACCGTACTAAGAGATTTAGTATATTGTCAATGTTTGTAGAAATACTGATACTACAATTGCTTACCTGTTTTTCTAAAAATCACTTGACATAGAATTCTTATCTTTTAAATATTAGGTACAGTACAGTATTTCAGAGCATAAAATTTCAGATTTGACTTAAGTAGGCATACTTCTGTTTCCTACAGCAGAAGTCTATTATTCCTGGTAAATCTACTGTTGAAAAGGGAGTCCTTTGTCCCAGGGTTCATTTGAAAAGAGGTAATAATATATCCTTAATCTCTCTCTCTCTTTTTTAAACATCTTTCTCTTTTGTTTTATACATTCCTTTTTGCTTAGATTTCACCATGAAGTTCTTTGATTCCCTTACCATTTAGTGTTTTGTCTAAATTCATCTCTATTTCTTTCTCTTCTTGTTGGGATTTCACAGTAAACCGTAAAATGTAAAAACTCTTTCACTTGCTTAGAACCCAAGGTTACAGTTTTTGGGCCTTTGAACAGAGTATTCATCTAAAGAAGGGATCTTAGTGTAGATTTGTGGATGTTTGTTTAGGGTGGGAAGAGATCAGTAGGAGATACTTGAAAAAACAGCCTTTCTAAATACTCTGCTTTCCTCGAGGGGCTTAAATATTGAATAAGACCTTAGTGCTTAATTTATACTTAGACCTATTTAATGTGAATGCTCACTCATTTCTACCCAAGATTGTTCATTCAGAAAGCACTTATTATATAGCTGTTCTACACCCGGTGGTCTTGTGGAATGCAAACCAGAGGAGAAATAGAAATGATGTTGGGCCTGAAGAGTTGAAGATCTGGTTGAGGTGACAGGGTTCCTGGTTGTTTCATGTCTGTGCACTCAAAGTAAAGATAGGTGCAGATTTAATAGTTCTTAGCATTTGTTTCATCTTTCTAAACTTTAGATACTTTTAGTCAATAGAAGAACTAGGCATCACTTCTAGATTAGTCAGCATGCTATGACAGCAGATATTTGGCTTCACTTAATCAGAATATTTTACAAGAATAAAAATATCCTGGGGGCTTCAGTTGCTTTCTTTGACATTCCTACTCATTTTCAGAAAACAGGGACCTCTTAATCATGGGTTACACTAGAATTTCTGTGCTGCAGGTTCATGGCCAAAGTGAGATACAAGGGGAGGAGTTGAAGTTTAGCTACTGGGTCTTGATTCTTAGTAATGGTCAAATGGACGCTTCACCCACAGGCTGTGGAGTGACTTCCTTCCTCTGGCACTCAGCATGTGGTATCACTGAGGTACTTGACATTAAATTCTTCTGTTGATGGTAAATTCTAGGAAATTCTAGGAAAGCTGTTTCACTGTTTTTCTCAAGATTTCTTTTTGCCATTAATATAAGAACACTTACTATTTTTCTCTCTGCATTTAGGAATACTCGATATTACCCCATTTAGAGCCATACCCCTGACTTAGATTCATAGATAACCTAGAGCCAAAGCTCATAATACGTGAATTTAACTATCCAAATGTAAGTTAACATTTAACTTTTATCTGTAATTAGGTACAAGTAAAGAGTTCTTATCAATGTGTGACAATATTTTTAGCAATTTTTGAGTAATGTGCTGGTCTTTATGAAGTAAACTTGAGTTAGTAAAAGTAATACAATCTCTGTACCCACAAACCAGTTAGGAAGGTTGAAAGAAATTATCAAAAGCATAATATTGTTGAATGCCGTTTCCTGTAAACTCTGGGAGATTATTTTGAAGTAAAAAATCATTAGATACCAGCCGTTGTTCAGATTTTACAACCGGGAGGTAGGCTTAGACAGTACATCCTTAGATAGGCATCTTTAATACAATCGGTTTCTTAAAGATGAACAACAAAAATTATTTTCTGTTTTGAAACTAGTTTACATATTTTGACTGTATAATGTAGGCACCACAATTCTTAATTTATTCTAATACTCCTGTATCATTTTAGGCTTGAGTTTGGCTGCAAGTCACAGAGACCCAAAGACCAAAAGTTCAGGTTGGGGTGTTGCCCAAGGTGACAGGGGCCTGTTTTTGTTGTTGTTGTTTTTCAGTTGCTATGTCATGCACTCAATTTCAGCCCTAAGTTTTCCTTCAAGGTCTGAGATAGTCGCTACCATTCCAGTTCTGATAATCACCTCCATATTTCATCCATCAGGAAGAATAAAGAGGGAAAAGAAAGGCACATTCCCTCCAAAGATACGTCTTGGTTGCCACTTAAGTTCAGTGTGGTGCTGGAGATTCTAGCCAGAGGTATTAGGCAAGAAAAGAGGGGGAAAAATGGCATCCAGTTGGAAAAGAAAAAGTATAACTGTATCTATTTACAGATGACATGAACTTGTATATAGAAAATCCTAAGGAATCTACAAAAGAAACTATTAGAACTAACAAGTTCAGCAAGATTTCAAGATATAATATCAGTATGCAAAAATCAGTTGTTTCTCTACACTGGCAATGAACACTCCAAAAATGAAATTTTAAAATAATTCTATTTGCAATACCATCAAAAGAATAAAATACGTAGGAATAAATTTAACAAAAACAGTGTAAGACTTGCACACTAAAAACTACAAAACATCATTGAAATAAAGATTTAAATAAACGGGAAGACATCCCATGTTCATGGATCAGAAACATTAATACTGTTAAGATGACAGACAGTTCTCCCCAAATTGATCTATAGATTGAACACAATCCCTATCACAATCCTAGCTTTTGAGACAAGAACTGGTAAGCCGATCCTAAAATTCATATGGAAATGCAAGGGACCCGGAAAAACCACAATAGTCTTGAACAAGGTTGGAAGACTCACATTTCCCAATTTCAAAACTTATTACAGAGCTACAGTAATTAAGACAGTGTGGTTCTAGCATAAAGATAGATGTATAGGGCAATGGAACAGTATTGGGAAACCAGAAATAAACCCTTACATTTATGGTCAATTGGTTTTTGACAGGGAGGCAAGACAGTTCAATGAAGAAAGAGTAGTCTTAGCAACTGGTGCTTGGATAACTGAATAGCCACATGAAAAAACAAAGTTGGACCCCTACTTACAGCATTCAGAAAAGTTAATTCAAAATGGATCGTAAACCTAAATATAAGAGCTAAAAACTATAAAATGTTTTATAAAATATTTTAAATCTTCATGATGCATGGGTTATGCAGAAATTTATCAAATATGACATGCAAAGCACAAAATTAAAAATAAATTTGACTTCATCAAAATTAAAAAATTTTGTGGTTCAAAGGACACTATCAAGAGTGAAAGTATAGTCCTTGTAATGTGAGAAAATGTTTTCAAATCGTATGTCTGATAAGGGACTTGTATCCAGAATGTTAAAAATAAAATAAAATAAAATAAAGACTCTTACAACTAGGCATTAAAGACAAGCAACCAAATTTAAAATTGGGCAAAGGATTTGAATAAACATTCCTCCAAAAAAGATACACGAATGGCCAACAAGCACATGAAAAGATGCTCAACATCACTAATCATTAGGTAAATACAAGTCAAAACCACAGTGAGACACACTTCACACCCACTAAAATGCCTATAATTTAAAAGATGGATAATAGCAAGTGTTGGAGTATGTGGAGTCCCTGGAACTCTCATTCATTGCTAGTGGAAATGTAAAATGGTGTAGCCAATTTGGAAAAAAACAGGGAGTTCTCAGAAAGTTAAATATAGAGTTACCATATGACCCAGCAGTTCTACCCCAGGTATGTATTTGAGAGAAATGAAAACATATGTCCATACAAAAATTTGTATACTGATGTTCATATCAGCAGTATTCAATAACTGTCAAGATTGTAAACAGTCCAACTGTTCATCCTCTGATGATTGGACGAATAAAACATAGTATATCCATATAATCAAATATTTGGCCATTAAAATGATGTACTGATGCATGCTACAACAGAGATGAACCTTGAAAACATGCTAAATGAAAGAAGGCAGACAGAAAAGCTCAAATATTTTATACCTCCATTCATATGAAATTTTCAAAATAGGCAAATTTATAGATACAGAAAGTAGATTAGTGGTTGCCTAAGCCTGGGGTGGGGAGTAGGGAATAATTGTTAATGGGTTTGAGGTTTCTTTTGGGGTGATAGAAATGTTCTGTAATTCAACAGTAGTGATGATTGCACAGCTCTGTGAATATACTAAAAGCATTGAATTATAAACTACAATCAGTTGATTTTCTGGTATATTAAAGATTTTAAATCTATATATATATATATCTTGGAAGTTACATATACTACTTGCACTACATCCCATTGGCTATAACCTAGTTACTGTGTTACACCTACTTGTTACGGGGCCTGGGAACAGTAGTCTGTATTCTGGGCAGCCATGTGCCCAGCTAATATAAGAGGCCTGTTACTGAGGACAAGGAGTGAGTGAGGTATTACTGGATGTCTAGCAATCTTTGCCACTTTTCCAAGTTAAAGGGGAATCATGACCAAAAAAAAACCTGCTACAAGTTATTATGGTTAAGTCAGACAATCGTGTTGATATACAGCTTCCTATTAGCCTGAAATAATAACCTGTTTGTTTTTCTTTTTAAAGATTTTACATACAAAGAGAGGATGCAAAGGGCTCATGAGTACCAGTGATCCCCTGGTGGTGTCTTTATGAAACCTGGTCCTCCCAAAATTTATGGCTGTGGTAACCAAGTTGATCATTACAGCCTCCTCTACTTTATTTATTGAAAAAGTACTGATACTTTTAAGAATTTTTGAGAAGTCTATAAATGCCATTTCAGAACACACAGTGAAATCAATAATAATTCTTCTAATTATTGAGATATAATAAATGTCAAAAATAAGGAAAGCATATTGTTTTCTGTATAAAGGAATTAGTCTTTTCAAGTTGTTGTTTTTTTGTTTGTTTGGTTTTTTAGCATTTAAAATTACTAAACCAGGATTAATGGGATGGATTATTTCAGCATCTAAGAAAAAAAAAAGGGAACATTTTTTAAGTTTCAGGGAATGGATTTCTCTTTTGAAATAGTTTGTTATTGGCTGAAAAGCTGAAAAGTTACTTTAGAAAATATTAAAATGAAAAAAATAATTTCATGTGTATGCTATAAAGCTTCATTATTTTCAGTTGATTGGGAAATTTGGTAGGCCAGAGAGAACTGGCAAAACATAACATTTTATTTTTTTTATTGAAGTATAGTTGATTTACAACGTTGTGTTAGTTTCAGGTGTAGTTACAATTACATATGAGTATATATTACATGTATATGTAGTTACAGTTACATGTATTCAGTTACATATATATTCTTTTTCAGATTCTTTTCCATTATAGGTTATTACAAGATGTTGAATATTATTCCCTGTGCTGTTTTTCTATTTTATATATAGCAGTGTGTATCTGTTGATCCCAGACTCCTAATTTATCCCTCCCCCTCACCTTTCCCCTTTGGTAACCATAAGTTTGTTTTCTATGTCTGTGAGTCTCTTTCTGTTTTGGAAATAAGTTCATTTGTATCATATTTTTAGATTCCACGTGTGAGTGATATCATACGATATTTGTCTTTCTCTGACTTACTTCACTCAGTATGATAACCTCTAGGTCCATCCATGTTGCTGCAAATGGCATTATTTCATTCTTTTTTATGGCTCAGTAATGTTCCATTGTATATATGGACCACATCTTCTTTATCCATTCCTCTGTCGATGGACATTTAGGTTGCTTCTATGTCTTGGCTATTGTAAACAGTGCTGCAATGAACATTGCGGTGCGTGTATCTTTTCAAATTAGAGTTTTCATCATTTCCTGTTACAGGCCCAGGAATGGGATTGCTGGATCATATGGTAACTCTATTTTCAGTTTTTAAAGTAAGCTCCATACTGTTCTCCATAGTGGCTGTATCAGTTTACATTCCCACCAACGGTGTAGGAGGGCTCCCTTTTCTCCACACCCTCTCCAGCATTTATTATTTGTAGACTATTTCATGACGGCCATTCTGATTGGTGTGAGGTGATACTTCATTGTAGTTTTGATTTGCATTTCTCTAATAATTAGTGATGTTGAGCATCTTTTCATGTGCCTGTTGACCATCTGTACGTCTTCTTTGGAGAAATGTCTATTTTGATCTTCTGCCCATTTTTTTATTGGGTTGTTTGTTTCTTTGATGTTGAGCTATGTGAGCTGTTTGTATATTTTTGAAATTAATCCTTTGTCAGTCACATTTTTTATGAATATTTTTTCCTATTCTGTAGGTTGTCTTTTCCTTTTCTTTATGGCTTCCTTTGCTGTGTAAAAGCTTTTTTTTTTTTTGGCCGTACGTGGGCCTCTCACTGCTGTGGCCTCTCCCGTTGTGGAGCACAGGCTCCGGATGCGCAGGCTCAGCGGCCATGGCTTACGGGCCCAGCCGCTCCGCGGCATGTGGGATCTTCCCGGACCGGGGCGCAAACCCCTGTCCCCTGCATCGGCAGGCAGACTCTCAACCACCGCGCCACCAGGGAAACCCTGTGTAAAAGCTTTTGAGTTTGATTAGGTCCTATTTGTTTATTTTTGCTTTCATTTCCATTAGTCTAGGAAACGGATCCAAAATAATATTGCTGCAATTTATGTCAAAGGTATTCTGCCTATGTTTTTCTCTAGGAGTTTTAGAGTATACGGTCTTACGTTTAGGTCTCTAATCCATTTTGAGTTTGTTTTCATATATGGTGTTAGAGAATGTTCTAATTTTATTCTTTTACATGTAGCTGTCCAGTTTTCCCAGCAACACTTGTTGTAGAGACTGTCTTTTCTGTATTGTATATTCTTGCCTCCTTTGTTGTAGATTAATTGACCATAAGTGCATGGGTTTATTTCTGGGCTTTCTGTTCTGTTCCATTGATCTATGTGTCCGTTTTTGTACCAGTACCATACTAAAACATATAAAATTTGAAAGGAGATACAGGCATTTAATCTCAAGTACTGTTTCAACAGAGAGATAAATTTATTATATATTTTTGGTAGGTATGTTGTAGTGATTAAGAGCATAAGCTTTGGGGGAATTCCCTGGCAGTCCAGTGGTTGGGACTCTGCACTTTCACTGCTGAGGACCCGGGTTCCATCCCTGGTTGGGGAACTAGGATCCCGCAAGCCGCACGGCATGACCAAAAAAGAACATAGCTTTGGAATCTTTTTGACATAGTCCTGAATCTGCACTTTTCTGCTTATTAAATCTGTGAGCTTAGACTACACTTAACATTCTGAACCTTAATTTTCCTTACCTGTAAAGAAGGAACAATACCTACCTCATAATGTTACTGTATTACATTGAAATAATACATGCAAAGCATTTAATTAGTGTCCGATTTACTGTTGGCACTTAATAAATGTTTGTTTTATTATCATTGAAATACAATCATTAAGATAGAATGAGGTATTTGAAAATCTCTTTGCACATAAGTGGGAAACATTTTTATGGAACCCTGTGTAGAGTTGTCAACTTGGTATGAAATGCCTTTTTTTATTGGTAACTCAAAAGTGAACTTTTTCTCATCTTGGGATGAACTATCAACTTCTCCATTGGTGAAGTTTTAACTAACAAAATTTTATTGCAGAGAATGGAGTAAACAGACGCTAATTCTAAGTTTCTCATATAAAATTTATTTTCTAGGAGAATGCATAGAAGGGCTGCGGGAAAATGACTACCTTCTGATTCACTCGTGCCGTCAGTGGACCACCATCACTGCCCATAGCTTGGAGGAGGGGCACTATGTCATTGGGCCAAAGATAGAGATTCCGGTACATTATGCAGGTAAAGCTCCTTTCAAGAGACAAGAAACGGCTAATGAAGGGTACTTGAATATGCTAATTTTCTCCTCCACAGTGAGAAAATAGGAATTGTCTATAATAACTAGAGGGTATAATGACTTAGAAAAAGATGAATGAAACACTTTGGTTATTTTATCAGTGAAAGCTCAGATTCATTTTGTCATAGGCATTTCTAATTAATGCATGTAGTTAAGCGTGAATTCTTAAGCACAGATTCTTATTAGATACTTATAAAATGAAAATGGTACAAACACAAAGATCATCTCTGGAATGACAGTCCATATGCGTAACCAGCCTCTGAACACCAGTATCTCTGAATAAACCTGAGCACGATTTGTGAATGACTTTGATGTCATGGTTTCACAAGATACCATTTCACAAACAAGCATTGTGGTCTGGTTTTAAAAGTATTGGATTGAAAGGTCAGATACCTGAACATGTCCCTCTTTGCAAGGAAGCGTTTAGAATACAGGCAGCAGAGGTGACCTCACTGCTTAGTTGAATCAGGATAATAACTACTTTCTTGCCTCAGTTGGAACTCCATTCAGTGTAACAATGTCATTTAACTAATTTTTATTAAGGGCTTTCTAAATACCAGCACTGTTCTAGGAGTTTATGATACATCTAGTAGCTTAAATCCACTTTCAATAGTGGCGGCTTACAAATGCAGTTTTTAGAAAACGTTCTGTATATATATTTCCTATACTTTCTTCTGGTGCTTATAGTTCATTATGTGAAGGATCTTGACTTTTTCTCTACTATTGTTAATTTTTCAAAAGTCTCTAGCAGGACACTGTAATTGATTAGCTATAAATTGTATAGCCCTAGACTGCCGTCATGTTTTTGAGTGACTCCTCTACATTGCCCAGAGAGTTGTCTGTTTGGAAAAGAGACCTTGCTATATCCCCACTGTCTAGAACAGCAGCAAATGGTGTGTGTTCAGTAAATATTTTTTGGATGAATGAATGGTTTGGTCCCCCTTTTATTCCTAGGAGTCTTCATTGCTAGATATGACCTAGAGATCACTAAATATCTCAAAATCCTTCTTATTCCAGAAAAATTATAAGAAAGAATTTCTCTTGCCTGAAACCCTGTCCTGGAATTCTCTTGCCCAGATGTAGGAGTAGACTTCATAGAAAAAGGAGGAACATATAGCTACAGAAAGTATCATGACTGTGAGATTGGGAGCCAGGCCAAAGGGGCAGAGAATGAGACAGACCCTCCACCTGCCCAGTCTCTCCTGCCAGTGGTCCCACAACAGGTGAGATCCATGCTAGTTTTAGCAGAACCAAAATTCTGTCCCTTGTGGAAAACCGAGAAGGAAGGTGTAAGATTGTGACTCACATACATGATTTTACCTAATCTGCTGTGTTCTTCTTTTAGTAGATTGAGTTTTAGTCTTTCCCCCAAATCCATTGCTCCATGACATCGTTCGTCCCACATGCATGCTGTCATTTGATCAGTTACTCAGATCTCTTTAGAGACTCCGTATGCCACCAGTCTCTTTGACTTATTGCTCAGAGCCCTCACAGGGGCTGGTTCTAGTCCACTTCTCCAAACTTACCTCTTCTACTCTGAAGAGTGAGCCTTCCACTCTAGCTAGATTAGTCACCTCACTGTGTCCTGGATATCCTGAGTACTTTTCCACTTACACCATTCCCCGGGCGGCGTTGCCTTCCTTGGCCATGCTTTTATCAGAGCCTGTCATTGCATCAGGAGGGGGCAAGTACCCCCGACTCTCCCCATGTGGTCTTCGATGTACTTACCGTGTATCACATTCATTTAGCACATCCTCGGGCTTCGTTCAGTTACCTTTTCCTACAAGCACACACATCTTCACTTGCCAGCTGCACTGTACACTCCTTAACAAGTGAGACCAATTCTAAAAACCTTTGTGAGTCCTTAGGATCTATACACAAAAGATACAATTCTTCATGGCTGCAGATGCTTCACCTAGGGATCTCAAACTTGGCTGTACATTGGAATCACCTGGGAAGCTTTCAAAATGGCTGATGCCCAGTTCCTATGTCCAGGGTTCTGGTAATTGGTTTTGAGTGTGGGCTGAGCATTAGGATTTTAATAGCTCCTCTTGTATGTAGTTAAATTATGCAGCCAAGGCTGGGAATCCTTTGTTCTGGAATGGGCATTCACAGTGTCAGATGATCAGATTTCCCTAAATACCTGCAAATATTTGCAAATGTTTTATTGTTCTGAACATTTTTTAAAATAGACTTTCACCTTCCACTGGGATAAAAGATATGGTATGTTCAACAGCTTACCCTTTATCTGCAGGGAAATGATAGTACACTTAATTGGGAGACCCCAGGGCGTGTATTGCAAATGACACTATTTTTTTTAAAGTGAAATTGAGGTCCCAAGACTAAAAGGAAACATGAACACTAAGACTGTACCACTTTACATGAAAAGAAAGAAAATATATTAAAGGAAGAAAAACTTGAAATAGAACTATCTTGGTTCAAGCTGCTATAACAAAATACCATAGACTGGATAGATCATAAACAAAAGAAATTTATTTCTTGAGAAGTCCAAGATCAAGGTGCCAGTAGATCCGGTGTCTGGTGAGAGCTCAATTTTCTGGTTTGCAGATGGTCATTTTCTTGCTGTGTCCTCACAAGTTAGAGAGAGAGAACAATCATCCTTCTCAAGTCTGTTCTTATAAGGGCACTAATCTCATTCATGAGGACTCCACCCTCATGACCTAATTATTTCCTGAAGGCCGCACCTCCAAATTCCATTACATTGAATTACTCTGATTTTGGGAGGATGTAAACATTCAGTCCATAACAAGTAACCAATGGTTTATGAGACATTTGATAAGATTATTTCAAAGAGCATCCTAGGGGATATTTTATTTCAAAGAATTTATTATCAAGTCCAGCCTTTGGAAGAGAGTATAAAGTAAATTGTGGAGACTAAAAATATCATATATGTCTCTGGTTTATTAGTGTTTTAATTTTAATTCGTAGAAGAAACCCTTATTCATGCATGTTGTACTAATTTGTTGTAATTTCATATAGGTTAAGAGTCATCACTCATTCTTTGAGGAAAATTAATAAATAATAATTAAATATGTTTAACATAGTAATAAAATCTACCAGCTTTGTAATCAGCCTAGTTGGATTCCTGGTTCTGCCACTTACTGTCTGTATTTGGGCAAGTTACTAAACCTCTCTGAATCTTAGTTTCCTCATCTGTTAAGTGGGGATAACTATAGTGCCTTTCTCTTCAGCTAGTTGTGAAGATTAAAAGAGGTAATGCAAGTGAAGCACCTTTCTGAGCGCTTACTAATTCCAAGTGCTCCATAGTGTTAATAGTGGTGATTATGGTAGTGATAGCAGTAAAATGTTTCTAAAGATTTAACTGTTTATTTTGAAGTACAGATTACAAGTTGAATTACTTTTCTGCTCCTTAAAGCAGGCTGAATACTGATACCCCTCAATGTTGTTTTGGCTGCTGGGTTTTGTTGTTGTTGTTTTAAACTTTTTACTTTGAGGCTGCAATCGTATGATATATTCCTTTATACTATTTACCCATTTTTACCATCATCTGCCATGTTTGTTGTATTCTTTTCCTCCATCTCTTTCTCTGCGCGCGCGCGCACACACACACACACACACACACACACCCATATTATTTATTTATCCCGAATCATTGGAGAGCAGACAGCACACATCCCCCTTAGACTTCATTATGTATTTCCTAAGAACAGGGATATCCTCTTATGTAACCACAGTACTGTTAGCAAATTCAGGACATTTAATACTTTAATCTGCGGTCCATGTTCCAGTTTTGTCAGTTGTCCCAATAATATTTTTTCGCTCTAGGACAGCACCTAGTCTGGTGCAGTCTAGGACAGCACCTAGTCTGGTGCAGCACCCTTATTGTATTTCCCTATCATGTCTCTTTAGTCTCCTTTAATCTGGGATAGTTCCTTATCCTTCCCCTTATCCTTCCTTCCTGATGTGTTTTATGACTTTTTTTTTTTTTTTTTTTTTTGGCTGCGTTGGGTCTTCGTTGCTGTGCGCGGGCTTTTTCTAGCTGCTGAGTGGGGGCTACTCTTCGTCGTGGTGCGTGGGCTTCTCATTGCGGTGGCTTCTCTTGTGGAGCACAGGCTCTAAGCACATGGGCTTCAGTAGTTGTGGCACATGGGCTCAGTGGTTGTGGCTTGCGGGCTCTAGAGCTCATACTCAGTAGTTGTGGCACATGGGTTTAGTTGCTCTGCAGCATGTGGGATCTTCCGGACCAGGGCTCGAACCCATGTCCCCTGCATTGGCAGACTGATTCTTAACCACTGCGCCACCAGAGAAGTCCCTATGATATTTTTGAAGAATATAGGCAAGTTGTTTTATAGACTAGCCCTCAATTTGGGTTCCCCAGGCTGTTCATGATTAGATTGAGATTATGCACTTCGGTCTGGTTGTGTCCTCCTCAGGGAATCACATCTAGAGACACGGGATGTCCCTTTGTCCCTTATTGGTGACATTGATTTTGATCACTCGGTTAAGGTGTTGTCTGATTTCTCTGCTGTATAATTACCATGCTTTGTGTTACTGGGAAATTTGAAAGAAGGTTCTTTGAGATTCTGTAGGTATCTTATTCCTTCTCTAACTCTCCCCTTTTGTTGAGCAGCTATTGATGTTTCCTGTCTGATTCAATTTTTACTTTGAAGGTGGCAAAACAGTGCATTTCTAACGTAACTCCATCATTCCTTCTTATATGTGTTGTCATTCTACTGTAAGGAAGAGCTGTTCCTTCTGTCCCATTGTTCAGTTAGTTACCTTTTATTATCAGCATGAAATTATGGATTCTTACTTCAGGAAGGGGGTCAAAATATCTTCCTGTCCTTGTTTATTTTGATGCTCAAATTGTCTCATATTTTGCCATTTGGGTACAAGCTGGCCCATCTGTCTTTATGACATGCCCCCTTTTCCTTATTTTCTGTTACAGGTAGCAACCATTCTTCTCAGTTAGTGTACCATTTTCATCAGGGCTACTGCACTGTCCTATTCCAGGCAACGCTCCTTACTTTGTGGTCTCTGTAAATGGTGTCCCTTGGAGTTGTGCAGTGCACAGCCACGGCAGTTGTACACAGCTCTATTCACATATATTCTGGAAAGTTGTGAAACTCAGCATTTTTAGAAAATCACAGAGTGCCTTTCCCATATTTTTTATCAGAGATTTTCATGAAATTCCTCATGTGAAAAGAAATAATTTCATAAAATTTTCAGAAAAGAGAAATATGACTTGAAGTCCCTTATCAGAATTATACTCTGATGTGGTGGTAATAAGAGTCGCCTTACTCTGAATTCTGAAATTATTAGATGTGCTTTGAGAAAAAAAATAAAGACTTCCCTTATTCTGACAAAGTAAGTTTTTTATTTGGGATAAAAGGAATTTTCTTGGTTTAACAAACAGTTGATTCCGAGAGAGAGAATGTGTTCAGTCAGCATCAGCATCACATATTTTGCTAACAGCAGGGAAACCGCTCAAGAAAAATTGGCATAGTGTTTAGAAAAATGATTGCAGCTTTCAGACAACTTTTAGTCAAAAGGTATCAGAGATCAGTTTAATCTAAACTCTAACTTCTTGTTGCTACCGAAAGGGCAAAGATTTCCTAAGGAATGTACAACACAGAATGTGGAATTTTTCTGCATTCTGTGTACTCAGACCATCTAAATTCCTGCCTGGCACTCCATCAGACACTGCTAACTCACCCTGCACGCTTCCTGACTTGTTAAACCAAAAAAAAAAAAAAAAAATCTATTTTTAAAAATTAGAAAAGGGAACCTAGTGCAACTTAATTATAGCCAACAGTTTGTAAAGATGAATGATTTCCATTTTACAGTTCACATTTCTATTCATCAAATTCCTTGTGTCTCTGCAGCTCAGAGTGGTCAAGCTCGCGCATATTGCTTACACTAAAGCATGTGTCTCAGGGTTTACGCTGAGCCCTTCTAGGGCCTTAAACCTAATTTGGTATTCACAATTTGACATTTTGTCCTTTAAAACTAGTATAAACTTCAGGCTCCACAAAAAGCTGGATACGCCATTGCCTCTGGAATTTTATTTGCCCTTTTAAGCTCCAAGTTTCCAACCTATAAAATGAAGTTTTACCTTAGAAAATGTCGTGAAGATTTTCTGAGATCTGACTTGTGTAAATGACTCAACACTGTCCCTGTCACGAGATGAGTACTAAATAATGTTACCTCCTCGTTATCAACTCTGTCGTGAAAACCAGAAAAAGCTCTCTCTAGAGACACAGCTCTGAAAAATCAAATGAATCAGAATGGGAGGTGTCTGTACCCGTGATCCACCACTTGGGGAAGTAGTGGAATTCCGACTGGGTTTATGAAAATATAAATCATTTGACGGCGTGCTTGGTGTCATCATCACCGAACAGATTGCTACTTGAATATAAGCATCTGAGATAAACTCCAGCCACGTTTGGCTTCTATTTTTAAATTCTCATCCTCCTGCAAATCTGGTGAATCTTTAACAAGCTAAAATGATCTCAGTACTGCCCTCCTAGCTACAGTATGTACAGAAATAGGTAACAGTGGAGCCCAGGGTTGGTTAGAATTGCTTATGAAATCTGCAAGGCCCTTCTCAGCAAGCACCTGCATTTATATCAGCAGTACCTGTTTTTAAAAATGTAGGATGTGCAGTGTCTGTCTCTCGGGCAAAATTATAGTAATGTGGTATTCTAACATAACCTTGAATTGTAATTACTGAACAAAGGGAAGTGTTGAAACAAGCTAATTTTATTCTCCTGGGTTGTGAGTTTAATTAGTGTGAATCATCTGTTTACAAAAGTGACTACTTTTGTAGAACATCTTGTGTACTTTCTCTGTTACATGGGATAAAGCTTATGTGATAAAATGGAAAGTAACCAAATGGTCTTTTAAAAAGTCCTCAGGACCAATGTAGTATGCCAAGGAATATTATCCCAACCAGTTTTGCCAGTAATAAATATTAGCTATCTAACAAATAACCATTTTTCATAATTGAATCTTTAGGTCACAGATAGCAATAACTCAGATTTATGTAGTGTTTAGTATTCTCTTGTTAACTCAGCATTTTACTTGTATTTCTTCATGTAGCTTTGACAACAAACCCATGAGGCGGGTTCTATTATTATCTGCATTTGTGCACAAGTGCAAACCAAGGTTCAAAGATGTTAAGGATCTTGTAATGTTACACAGTAATAGGTGTGATTTGAACCCAGGATATGCGGCTCCAGAACCTGATTTCCTCACCACAATTCTCTGGAAAGTGCTAGAACGCACTTCGCACAAGGAAGATATTCTGACCATCACAGAGAAGAGAGATCTGTTAGAATTTGCTAGTAAATTGAGTAAAGCTTTTGCTTTTCTTTCCTTACACGCACAGCTCCCCACTTGTAATCTGACTCTAGGGGAAAACTAAGGAAACATATATTTCTCTTGACCTTTTCCAGATTCATAAGTCATCTGCGTACAGGTGACATTCCCATTTCTAAGTAAATTACAGGAAGGAGCAAAGACAGAAGAGCTTCCAGGAGAGCCTGTGGGAGATCGAGAGGATGCTGTGGGAACCTGGGGGCCTTCCTATCCAAGTCTGGAGGCCGGGGGAGAAGGTCTTTTAAGTGCGACTTAGGAAGTTGGTGATATTCAAAAGGACAGACTCGGTGAATAAATGACAGGAAAATTAGACTTCACCAGGGGATTAAAAATGAGTGGAAGGTGAGACAGCAACACAGATCAACTATGTGTGCCAGTGTAGTAAAGAAAAGTAAGTAAAGAAGTTGGTGATATTCAAAAGGACAGACTCGGTGAATAAATGGCAGGAAAATTAGACTTCACCAGGGGATTAAAAATGAGTGGAGGGCTTCCCTGGTGGCGCAGTGGTTGAGAGTCCGCCTGCCGATGCAGGGGACACGGGTTCGTGCCCTGGTCCGGGAAGATCCCACATGCCGCGGAGTGGCTGGGCCCGTGAGCCATGGCCGCTGAGCCTGCGCGTCCGGAGCCTGTGCTCCACAATGGGAGAGGCCACAACAGTGAGAGGCCCGTGTACCGCAAAAAAAAAAAAAGAGTGGAAGGTGAGACAGCAACACAGATCAACTATGTGTGCCAGTGTAGTAAAGAAAAGCTAAGGGTGACGACATAGGAGTGAAAGGCTTCTAATATTCATTTTTTAAGAATAATGGAGTCGGAAGCATCTTTCTCAGCTGGGGGGATGACTCAGAAGAGAAAAGGGGGGAACTAATTAAGTAATGTAATAGCCTGGTATCTGGGAAATTGTCTCTGCCATTGTTTTCCACCAGAGACGTTGTTACCCTCTCCCTCTCTACTTCTTTGTTTCATGATGTATTTGGTGTAGCTACTGTAACATAGTGTTTGTGGTCAGAGGTCAGGTGAATTGTATCTGTCACATTTGGATATTCACCCAGACGTTTAAACTCAAAACAAGGGTAAAGAACTTACGTAAGCATCTGCCTTTGATGGAAGAATGACTGGAGGACTGTCGCCAGCCTTCGGTATAGTTTTCTAGTTTCACTTCTAAATGCTTAAGAATAATACCCCAAGGAAATTTGAATATGAATGATATTCATGAGGAGATGATTCTAGGGAATTATCTTGATTTTGTTAAGTATTGTTAGGTATGATAGTAGTATTACAGTTTTGAAGGAAAACATCCTTATTTTTTAGAGACATACTGAATTACTTAGGGGAGGGGAATATGATTATCATTTATAAAATACTTCAAAAACAAACAGATCAACATAGACAAATATTGGGTGAGCTGTTAAAGTTGTTCAGTCTAGGTGACGGGTAGATGGTACAGTATTCATTTTCTGTGTGTTTTGAAAAATTTTGTAATAAGGAAAAAAATGGACTCTCTGACAGCAACCAACAGCAAAGTTAATTGTCGTGTATAACTCTTCAGTGGTATTCTTACCAAAACGACTTCTGCCTCAATCCTTGAATCCTACTTGTAGTCTTAGTAAGTTGTTCTGTTCCAGTGTCAAGTGTGGAAATAGCCCAGTGAAAGGTGAACTCAGAAAGAAATGATTCTGTTTTCACCACATGGTGCTACCATCCCAGTTTAGCAGCTACCTGTGGAGACTTGATTGCTCCCAGCCTGGCCGGTTCCCAGGGGCTTACCCAGTTGGTGGTAGTGATTTAAGTATAAAGGAGGAAGGAGGTGTGTGTGTGTATGATTTGGAAAGAAAGGAAATTCTTTTTTATTAGTTTCTTCTTAAAATAAGAGCTTTATGGGAGAAATGGAAAGGGGGAATATGAGTAAATACAGGGAAGGTTATTTGGTGTCACACTGTGGCTTTTCTTTTTTTTTAAACATTTAAAAAATTTTATGTATGTATGTATGACTGTGTTGGGTCTTCGTTGCTCCACTCAGGCTTTCTCTAGTTGCGGCGAGCCGGGGCTACTCTTCGTTGCGGTGCGCAGGCTTATTGCAGTGGCTTCTCTTGTTGTGGATCATGGGCTCTAGGCGCGCGGGCTTCAGTAGTTGCGGCACGTGGGCTCTAGAGCACAGGCTCAGTAGTTCTGGCACACGGGCATAGTTGCCTCACGGCATGTGGGATCTTCCTGGACCAGGGCTCGAACCCGTGTCCCTGCCTTGGCAGGCGGATTCTTAACCACTGCGCCTCTGTGGCTTTTCTTGATCTATAAATGCTGGTAAAACAACGTTTATAAAAATTTGAGAATCCGTCGATTGCTGTTTTCACATTTTGGCCTGTTTACTCTCAGAATCCTTGAAAATCACACACTGCATCTACAACAGAAACTCTAGGATCCAAAACATAAAACAAAAAACTCTGGTACAAAAACAGGGATGGTGTTTGGGGTTCAAAACTCGAAGGCTGCTGTTTTCTAATTTTTTTTTCTACTTCTCTGTCAGTACTGAATGGAAAGTTGGTACTTGAAAGGGATACCTCCAACTTTAGTCTGATTTAACCTATGAGATAAATGTGATTAACATCAGGTGGAAAATTTGAACAAGCTGCCTGTAACCACACTGTTAATGGGGTGTTTAAAACATGGGTGGGGATGGGTTCGTCTCACTTCGTAATTTGATTTCCGTGTTGGATTTGTACCTCCGAGAGGTGATGTGACCTTTTAAAAAGTTCCCTTTCAGCTTTTAGGGATTGCTTTTTTTTTTTTTTTCTTTGCGGAAAACAGACTTCTGTGTTTCAAAACTGATCTCAATGCCGGTAAATCTTCCTGAAGTCACTTCCCTCCGTTTCTTAGAATTGGAATCGCTTACCTTTATGACTCACCCTCCAGGGCAGTCGTGTGCTGGTCTTCTGTTAAACCGCTTACCCAGCTGGGTAGTTGTCAGGAGGACTTGTCCACAGGAAAACGACAGACCACGTGTACCATGCGAACTTTTGTGACATTTAGGGCAAGAGCATAGATGATTCAGAACTCGCATGTGTGCTTTTCCGGAAGGTATACATTACCAAGGCCTCCAACCTGTTAGGACTGGTTTACAGAACATCATGGGGTTTGTCCCTAAGAGTGAGTCAAGCCAGTGAGTGAGCGTGAGACCAGCAAGAAACACAAAGCTTTTATCTTCTAGACGTTAAAAATCGTTGTAGGTAAATGAAATGCAGGGGGCGCATCACTGTTTGAAATAGTCCATGTCTCCCCTCATGTCATTTGCATCCCATGAGCTTCATACTCAGTGGCAGCTGTGTCTTTGCATACAGCCCTTCACACCATTTCATCACCCCAGCTTCCTTACTTGTAGTAATGAAGCCAGTCACCCAGGGAGGGAATTTCAGCCCTCCATCACCTCATGCCCTTTCCTTTTTGCCCCTGTAAGTAATTGTGTGCCAAGTCTTGCTGATGCCATCCCCACTGTCCCTGCCAAATCTGCTCCCCCTTTCCAACCTGCTTTCACTGCGTCTCTGAAGACCCGAGTGCCTCCTTCCCAGCCCCCATCAGTCAGGTTATTTTTTCTCAACTAGAGCTGTTACTTTACCACTGGCCGGGACGTGTCAGAGGCGTCCTCCAGGTGGGTGCAGACTGTCGTCTAATCAGGGCCCTTCTGAGACCTGACATCCATTCAACTATGAGAGCATGCTCTCCGGTACACACCTCTCAGGGCGCCAGCCCCACTGGCCTGTTCGTTGTTCCCCAGATGGGCCCCACCCGCCTTGCCTCACTCTGTGCTGCTTCTAGTCCTTGGATGGCTCGCACATCAGTCACCCCCCAGCTGTGAGACCCTACCTCATACACCACCTCCCCTCAAGAAGCTTTTCTCAATTTTCCACAACGTGTGTATAGATAAGGTCCTTCCTGTTTGGAATCCCTATAATACTTTGTGCTCAAGAGTGTTTATGTCTTGCTTTTATTCTCCTCCCTACTAAAGGCTCCTTGAGGACAGTCCTGTCTCTCACAGAATCTAGAACAGGCTTGGATAGTTTAAGAGCTCACTAAATATTTTTGAGCGAACTGAACCTGAGTCATCTTTAAAGAATGAACATTTTTTTCAGTCGGTTTACAAAGATGCCTGAGAATGCCTGGAGAACAGTCTGGTTTCCTTTTCCCTTGAAGCAGGCAAGTGTAGCTCTAAGCCCCTCCATGGATAGTAAGAGAAATGATCATGATGCTCTGATAGAAGTGCAAACTGTTGAATAAGGAGAGAGCAGTTCTGTCTGGGAGTGGGAGGTGAGGGTCCTCAGGTGACCATAGCAGGAAAGGGAGTCTAGACCAAGTGCCAGATTAAAGAAAGGTTTGGATTATGGGCAATAGTGAAAGATAATTTAAATGGTTAGTGGGTTAGAGGGGGAAGGATTATTTAGGAAATGAGTTTCGAAACCCAGCTTGGAACAAATGTAAAGAGATTCAAATTCTAGGATGAATTATGGGAACAGTAATCTCTGTGTCTTGTGGGCATCCCTCCTAATCTGTGTCTCAAAAAGATTACAGGAGGCCACCACCTCCCACACTGATCCAGAATGGACGATGAGAAATCAGAGAAACCGGATAGGAAGTTGTTGAAATAACCTGATGAAAGATAATGAAGACCTGACCTAGGCTGGGGGAAGTGCTGATGAGGTAAAAGTTGATATCTAGATGCAGGGGACAAGGAAAAAGGAGAGAAAGGTAATTCTGAGAATTTTTTTTTTTTTTTTGGTCCAGTTTTTAAGGAAACAGACTTTTGTTTTTAACCTCCCAGGCATAGGCCTTAGCTCGTGGACTCTTTTTCCTAATGGCTTTCATTTATTTCTGCCATTTTCTTTTTTGCTAAAACATTTTTTGCCCTTAAAATAAATGTTGTCAACAAAATAAATGTCAAGTTCTTCCTAGAAAGAAGTAGAGTAGGAAAGTGAAGATTCAGATTTCTTTTAAAATGCTTTTGTGATCTTGTTGGGACACTCAGGGCCTTCCAGTAGAAGTTTCACATCTTCTCAGGTACTTAGACTTCTTGATTGGCAAGAATGTGCTTATCCTTTTAGTTCTTGAGCCTGCCAGGTACATCAGAGATAGGAGTTCCACAGAAAAAGTGTGTTTGGAGTAAGGCGTCAGGTGATAGGAGGGGAAAAAAATATATACAAAAATCTCAAGGACTAAAAGATTGATACCATAAAAATTTAACAGTTTTGCCTATATCTGGCATTTACTTATTTCCTACATCCAGTAGGAATTCTTTGTTCTATGTGTCAAACTAGGAAAGTTTGATGAACTGAATGAAATAGTCCAGTCGTATGTTTTCAGTGCTTATGATAAAGACATTCCTCTGTGAAGAAGAACATGTGTGTTTTGTAGGTTGACTCGTTAAGATCAAAACATCTGTTATGGAGTCTGTCACAGTTCTTAATAACTCTGTTACTTTCTTTAAGAAAAATAATGTTTGTTTTCTATAACATAGACCAGTGGTTTTCAACCAAGTTTGAGCAAGCAAGTTGGTCAACCAAGTTGAGCGTCTGTACCCACCTCCCCTTCCCCAGCACATTTGGCAATATCGAGAGACGTTTTTGGCTGTTGCAACGAGGGATGGGGGGCTATTGTGACCCGGTGAGTAGAAACCAAGGATGCTGCTGACCATCCCATAATGCCCAGGACAGCCGCCACTACAGAGATGTCGGTGGTGCCGAGATGGAGAATCCCAGATAACAATAATAATGTTATTATTATGCTGTGTTATCAAAAAATATTTTATGCTGTGTTATCAAACAATCTCATTTTGCACAGAGGCTGCCAGGCAGACATTGTCTAGAAAAAAGTATCAGAGTTGATTTCTAAAACATAACAAGCTGTTGCCCAGACTGAAAAAAACATGTTAAACAGTTTGTGAACAGACATCACATTCTGCACACACTGCCTGAGACTGACAGCAACCATGTGTGTCATGGCAGAAAAATTCAGGGGGCAGCAAAGGAGCAATCCCCTTTCGTTGCAAAGCTTTGTTTATCCTCCAGGACTACCCTGGCCCCTTCCTTCTCCCTTTATCTTCTCCCTTTATATATATATTAAAAAAAAAAAAAAGGTGGGGCTTCCCTGGTGGCGCAGTGGTTGAGAGTCCGCCTGCCGATGCAGGGGACACGGGTTCGTGCCCCGGTCCGGCAAGATCCCACATGCCGCGGAGCGGCTGGGCCCGTGAGCCATGGCCGCTGGGCCTGCGCGTCCGGAGCCTGTGCTCCGAAACGGGAGAGGCCACAACAGTGAGAGGCCCACGTACCGCAAAAAGAAAAAAAAAAAAAGGTGTATCTATCTGTAAATGCCTAGAATAAACAGATTTTAAAAAACAACATTATAAAACCTGGTTTCCCTACTTCAGATTGTAGTATGTATCTACATAAAATATGGTTCTTCAGATGCTGTTGAAATTGAGAATTTTACGTGTTGTATCTGTGTGGGTCAAGATCTGCCCCCCACCGCCCCCCAATAGAAGTGTAGCATCATTTCTCTTTTATTGTTCTATCTTCTCCTTCCCCATTTTCACAAAGTTCAGGTAACTGAATAGGGAGTCCAAATCCAGCAAGGAGAGGCTGCCTTGAAGCAGTGCTGCTGTGGGTCTGCGGATCTATTCAGACGTTGATTGAATAATGGAACACACTGGAGACGCTGGGCAGTGGGCACAGAGGGTGGAGGGAGGAGTGCAGCGGAGGGAGTGGTAGCACATAGGACCCACAACAGTGAGTAGCTGGGAGCACCTACTGAGTGGGGGCCAGGCCTGTATCACACAGAGCCATGATTTCATTTCATGGTGGCAACTGTCCCCTTCCAGATGAAGAACCCAAGGCTTTGGGATCTTAGCCAAGGTCCTACCGTCAACAGGTAGGAGAAGTCAAGATTGAAACCCAGAGCCATGCAACCGCGAAGCCTACCCACTCCGCCTGCAGCCTCCCTGCCTGCCACGGGGGCCAGATCCCAAAGTTCTGATGGACCTTCTGGGTTTGGGTTGCACCTTGTCAGCATGAGCTCACTCCCATGATTTTATATTTGGGTTTTAGAGATAACCCTTTGGTAGCAGGTGGGGACAGCCCTTGGTGACTAGCGTAAGTAAGGCGGAAGCAGCAAATAATACAGCCCATTGCTCCCAGGGCTGCTCTCGAGTCTCTCAGTGGCAGGCCGGGTGAATCATGAAGAGAAGGTTATTATCTCAAGGGTGAGGAAGCATTTCGATTGGGGCTGTAATTATTCGGTCTGTTTTTCCACCTTTCCTTTACCTGGCGCCCTCCTGTCAGCCAGTATGCGCTGGCTGGTAATATTCTTCTGCTCATCTAGCAGGCAAAGCTCACAAATTCGAGGACATTTTGTTCCTCCTCCCTGCAGAAAGGCCTTCTTTGTGTTCCCAAGGTGTAAATGAGCTGGGCAAAGAGCAGTCCTTTGGAGCAACAACCCCATGTCTGGATTAACAGGGCAGATGAGTAGGGAAACGTAAAAAATAAAGGCACTTAAACTGAACTACAGAATTCCTGGCATAGATCACTTCACTTCACCTTGGCCCCGCTCTCCTGAACACACACATATATGCACAGTGTTTCATAGCGAGTGTGTCTTTTTTGTGAGGTAGTGGAAGGAAGATGAGGTGATGCATTTTACCTGTTGCAGGAACCATTAGGAGACTATATTCTCTTTGATGTTTGGTTCTGGTGGGTTTCTATGTGACGACTGTAGAGCATCTTGCTGTGTAGAGAGATGATGTCACTAGTGCTGCTGGTGTCCAGTCATCTCCGTCTGCTGTCTTCATGCTTGACCAGCTGGGCACTCTAGACCTTGAATGACATTGAGGTGGGAGGAGCCACCTTGGGTCAGCTCTGTGGTTCCCGCCAGACTCAAGGTCATTGCCTCCTGCCTTATGGCAAAAACCAACAACAGTATAGAGTTAGGAACACGATGAGGGTTCCTACTTTCACCTCTTCTCCTCTGTGGCTGTCTCAGTCCATTCGGGTCACTATAACAAAGTATCACACGCTGGGTGGCTTATAAGCGGCAGAAATTTACTTCTCACAGTTGTGGAAATGGAAAAGTCCAAGGTCATCATGCTAGCTTGGTTGGGTTCTGGGGAAGCCCGCTTCTGGGTTGCAGGCAGCTGACTTCTTGCTGTGTCCACTCATGGTGGAAGGGGCTAAAGACCTCTGTGGGGTCTGTCTTATGAGAGCACTAACCTCATTCATGATGGTCCCCCTTCCATGACCTAAGCGCCTCCCAGACGCCCCACCTCCTAATGCCATCACACAGGCTTAGGATTTCAACGTATAAGTTGGGGAGGGGAGACACATTCAGTCCATAGCAGTGGCCTAACAACTTGAATTTTTCTCCCCAACTAGAGTTGGTACTCTACCAAAATGACAATGTAGAGAGGAAGTTCATTGATCTGGCTCAGCTTCTTAGGGGCTATGTGATCGTTTCTGTATGTTGCCTAACTTTTCTGTGCCTCAATTTCATCACTCATAAGATGGGGAAAATAATAGCTATATATACTTGTTTCGAGGCTGAAATGAGCTTAGAACTGATGCTTAGAAGAGCATCTGGCATATCCGAAGTGCTGTATAAATGTTCTGTGCTGCTGTTACTGTGTGGTTGATGTAGTAAGACAAAAAAGGAAATGAGATTTCAAGCATTGGAAAGGAAGAGAAAAATACCATGATTGTCTTACAAAATCCCAGTAAACCAACTGAACCAAAGATTATGATTAATATCAGAATTTAGTGGTCAGATACAAGGTTAGGTTATAAAATCAATAATGTTCTCTAATACACTAGAAATAACCAAGTGGAAAATGTAAGTTTTACACAGTAGTACAGAGCGGCATCCAGAACACATTCTTGTTTCCCTTGTAAAGACCTTCACTTGATCTGAATGAAGATAGATAAGCCTTGAGATGTCAGCATATCTATTATTCCACAAGACAAGTGTTTCTTTGTTGGCATGTGAAAACATGTTAAATGTTCTGTATAGATTTGTTTTAATACTTAAAAGGGTCCTCCTACCTTTACATGGAGGATCTTATTTACAGATTTCCTCCAGAAATCTATTTTGGGATATCCTGAAGAGTTCATACCATACTTTTAATTCAGTCAGTTGTCTGAACATGATGAGGTGTGATGAGACAGTTTTCTTAAGATCATCGTCCAGATTTTTTTTTCAACTAAGTACATGCAAACCCCCTGTTAGCAAGTAAGTTTCCTGGAAGTCAGGTTCCTGGCAATCTGTTTGTGGCTGCACAGCGGCGATTATGGTAGTTCTTGCTCTGGAGTGGCCATATGAAGTCTTGACAAAAATCTATTGATCACTGTACAGACAAAGTAGGTATAAATTGGTTTGAAGAGCCAGGTATGTGCCATTGTCTTTTTAAGTCTCTTCACTATTGGAATCATTTCCAAATCACTGGATCTAACTTCCAACCATTGGCTTTAATCAAATGATTCCAGTTTGACTGCCTGTAGGGTGGGCGGGATATCTAGCGTGATATTGCTTTAGCTACGTGAGACCTAATTCAAGGAAGAGATCACTCCAGCTGGCAGCTTTTGAATGGTTTCGGTTTCTCAAGTGATTCTTGACTCAGTTTAATTGATCTGAATGAGTAAGATGCAAAGTCCCCCAAACTCAGATGAACCTGTGATAAAACCCACACAGCTTAGGATTTCGAATTGCATTTAGAATTGCTCTTTCAGGTGTGCAGACGCTGAGGCAGCTGTGTGGGGTGGAATGGGTCTTAGACTTGGAGTCAGAAGTTGTAGATTCTGGTGTTTGCCTCTGCAATTTACATTATCAGCTCTGTAACCTCAAAAAGTGCCTTTATTCTTTCTCCGTTCCCAAGTTTTTAAAATAAGAATGTTTGTGAATATTAAATACATTGACTATAGAAGCTTTGTAAACTATAATGAACTATCCCTTTGCAAAGCATTACTTTTAGTAGATCAAAATATTCCTGGTTCTCCATATACTTAGTACCTTCTTTAAGAACAAGTGAGTGTCTTTTGTGCTTAGAATAAATGGTACCTGATCTTCAAGCCATTCTGAATCCTCTCACCTTAAACCCGACTGTTGGAAGCACTTCTTGTAAGTTTCATAGCACTTTATTGAAACCATGTCTGGCACTTGCGTATACGTGGCCTTTACATGTATCTGCTACTTTATTTTAGCTCTTAAAAATGACATTGCAGTTATTTAATTATTTAATGCATTATTTATCTTTGCACTCTTCACAGTACCTTGAAGTGTGCCAGGTACGTAGAGATGCTTAAATGGTTGAACGGTTGGAGCTATAGTGTTTTGCTTGAATCTAAGGAAGGGTCTATCATAAGATGAGTACTTGATTGTTATTATCAGTCTGGTTTAAGCTAGAGGTAAAACAGTATCGTATGGGCACATGCTATCAAGGAGGATATTACTTGCAGGGAAGGTGGAGAGTTAAGTCATGGAACCAAGAACACATAAACTTGCATCTAGAAAACCAACCTGCAAATTAAAGGAAGCACTCTAATTGTACAGAGCAGGAAATGGCGTGATAAGTAATGACTGAACACAATGTACAACATTGACCAACTGCCCAGAAAAGGAATTGATGACCATGTGATCTCACTTTACCTTCAGCCGAGCATCACCTTTCTAACATCTACTTGAATGTTCCTTATGCCTTTGAAGACCACGCTCAAAACATTTGATAAGAAATATGTAGCGTGAACCCTGGGTTCATATTCCTCAGTGGCAGCTGAAGCATTTCACATCAGGGAACTCAACCCAACCTTATCACCATTGTTGATGAAAGCTGCTGAAATCACACACTAGATTTTAAGCATCAAAGCTCCCAAACAGTGTATTGGCAAAAGGAATTCTGTTAACTACATTCTTCATCAGTAAGAACTCTAGGTTTGCATAGTTTATTTGGGGTGGATATCAATGTGTTCATTTTGCCAGAAATTCTTATCTGTAGTTTTCTAAGGCCGTGAAGTCTAATGTGTGAAAATAATTGAACCTCCCATGACCAGACACCACTGATGGTAAATCTGGTTCACTTTAAAGCAAATGATGGAAAATCACCAGGTTCATATATCTCTGAAGGTTGAAAAACCAGTCAGGACAGCACATAGTGGCTGACCTAGTGATCTTCTCATGGAAAGACTGGTGGGCAGCTAGAGCACATCGTGTGACAGCTGTTCTATTTTGGCATCTTCTCCCAGATGCCTTATTTTCAGGTGGCTTTGCTTGTAAGGATATGCCCTGAAGAGCAGAGAAATGCACTTGTTTTCACTGTTTCTTATCAGTCTTCTTGGGAAAATGTGCAGGAAGAGAAAATAGAGATTTTTTTTTCTTTTGTAATTTGACCAAACCAAAAAATCATACCAAGTAAGTTGTTATCCTAAGTCCTCTTTATGTTGTATACCATTTTCCACTTGTTTCTGAGAGTGAAAGTGAGTGAGGGCCACGGGTGCCTGTGTGTTCTGTTGCTCCCTGGAGAACTCAGTCAGGGACACTAGGAAGCAGTGTATCCAGCAGGAAGCACCCATTGTCGTCCCCTCTAATTCGTCGCCTGAAAAAGGACATGTTGCTTTGGACTTGAGTTCTGCACAGTCTTGTTTACTGCATCCCAGAATTCCGTTTATAACTGTGTCTGTTCCATGGTGGTAGAAAGAAATCCCCTCTCCCCCACCCCCACCCCGCAAATGGAAGCTAGTTTTTACCTAAGTGGATAATATTTCCTTTTATTAAAACGTGGTCAGAAAGAGTTCTGTTTTGACATTATAAACGAGAGTTAGGATTATCTACCAGGTGGATACGGCAATTGTGTGTGTCCCCTCCAGCTAGGCTATTTGACTATTCAGTTTTTCATTCTCCAGTTAAAAATTAAAATTCAGATATTTATCTACTGTATATAGAGAGATAGCATTAATGCTTTTAAATCTTTCTACTATATACAAGACTAGGGAGAGTGATTCATACAGAAAAGCTTTATCAAACATGTTCCTTCTGATAACTTCGAGGATAACTTCTATAGAAGGGAAGTTGGCATCAGAACAGGGAGAGTCAGGGGTGAGGGTGAGAGGAGAGAGCTGTAGCCAAATGCAGCTGCTTGGAAGCTGCGGTGTCTGGGTCCCTCCATTAAAAAAAACCTATACAGTACCCAGTTTTCTACAATAAAACCCTACGTCCTGTTCTCTTCTCTCAAAGTCTTTAGGGACTGCCTTTTCTGTGTTACAGTTCCAACCTCTTGCCCCATTTCCTAGTAGAGCGAACCCCAAGCCAAACCCAGTGGCCATTCAGCTGACTGGGCCAGTTTAACCAGTATTCCCAGCTCTGTTGACATTGCAGCACCACACTAGAGAGCTTTTGTGTTGTTCCTTCCGTGGTGGTGAGACAGAAGACAGGTGTGGAAGCTTCACAGGGTGGAACTTGCCCCTCTGATGACTCACTGGGTGCCACTCTTTGGGTGTATATTGTCAATACCCCTTTGCTAGGAGGTTGTCTGACCTCAGGGGTGTAGCTTCTGGGGCTTTGCTCATAAGGTTGCATGTTTAACCCGCTGGAAACATTCCAAGTGGGTAATTGCTCTCCACCTTCTAAAATCAATGGATTGGGTGTGTCTGTTTCCTAGGCTGACTGTTCTATGTTAAATTTCTCAGAAGTAAGAACGAGATTTGTTTTGTCAAAGGGTAGTGTGTGTCACATGGAGATGTTGGGTTTTGATTTAGAAGAAGGACTGTGCTTCTTTTATGAGTGTGCTTGTGATTCTGATAACTTAAAGAGTGGTTTAGGTGTAAAGATACAACTTGTCTTATTAGTACATAATAATTTCATAGACAATAAATGTTGTTCCTTGTGTCTGTTGTGTTATTAGGTATGTGTATTTATGTACAGGCATACGTCATTTTATTGCACTTTGCAGATAGTGCATTTTTTACAAATTGAAGGTCTGTGGCAACCTTGTGTTGAGCAAGTCTGTCAACACCATTTTTCCAGCAGCATCCTTTTTAAATTAAGGTATGTACATTGTTTTTTTAGACAATGCTAATGCACCCTTAATAGGTTACAGTATAGTGGAAAAGTAACTTTTATATGCACTGGGAAAACAAAAAATGTGTGTGACTCTCTTCGTTGTGATAGTTGCTTTATGGCAGTGGTCTGATATCTCTGAGGTATGTCTGTGTCTATAGGCCCCTGAGTGTGTGTGTGTGTGTGTGTGTTTACACACACACACACAGGAATGTGTGGAAAAAATGGTTACCAAAATGTCAGTGTTGGCTATCTCCAGGTGATTTTAACTGATTTAAAAAACAAACCAACCCAAGGGCTTCCCTGGTGGCACAGTGGTTAATAATCCGCCTGCCAATGCAGGAGACATGGGTTCGAGTCCTGGCCCAGGAAGATCCCACATGCCGCGGAGCAGCTAAGCCCGTGTGCCACAACTACTGTGCCCACGTGCCACAACTACTGAAGCCCGCGTGGCTAGAGCCCGTGCTCTGCAGCAAGAGAAGCCACCACAATGAGAAGCCTGCGCACCACAATAAAGAGTAGCCCCTGCTCACCGTGACTAGAGAGAGCCCACGCGCAGCAACAAAGACCCAATACAGCCAAAAATAAATAAATTTTTTAAAATAAATAAAAAACAAACAAACCCTAGGTGCAAACTATTACATTTAGGCTGGATAAACAACAAGGTCCTACTGTATAGCACAGGGAACTATATCCAATCTCTGGGGATAAACCTTATGGAAAAGATTATTTTTTAAAAAAATGTCTCTGTGTATAACTGAGTCACTGTGCTGTACAGCAGAGATTGGCACAGCATGGTAAATCAATTATACCTCAAAAAAACAAATAAGCAACCGAAACCCCACCTTGAACCCTGTTTCTCCATCTAGCAGCTCCTCAACCAAACATCTCTGCCCCTCACCTCTCCTTTGCCGCATAACCTACTGTGGTCTGACTTTCATTCTCATAACTTGGCCGCCATAGCTTTTACTAAGGTCCTTAGTGCATCCTGCTTTCTCCATCTAACAGGGGTTTTCCAGCCCTTTCCTTGCTGGACCTTTCTACCACATGTGAGGCTATTGTTTGTTTTTCTCCTTGACGTTGTGGACTGCCAGGACATCACCACTTGCTCCCGGTTCCAAGCTCTGTCTCTCTGTGTCACCCGCCCCTTGGCACTGGGTGTCACCCAGACTGCCATCCTTGGCCCACTCAGCTCAGGGGAGCTCAGTCTAAAGCTACCACCCGCCCTTAAACCTGCCCTTCTTCCTGTATCCTGTTTGGTGGCATCACCACCCAAGCCAGAAATCTTGGACTCTTCCCACGACTTCATCCCCCACATCCTGTGATGAAAAGTTCACTGATTCCATCTCCCCTGCGTATCAAATGTGTCCTTTTCTTGAAAACACATGTCTACTGCCCTAATTCAAACCCTCTTTGTTTTTCATTTACAGTGGCCTCTGAACTGCCTCCAGTTTTGTTCCCCTAAAATTCGCTACCCACACAGCAGCCAGAAAGGTCCTTGATATTTAAGACACATAGGATTTTTAATTTACACACCTTACACCTTTGCTTTAAATCTTTTCATGGATCCCCAGGCCAATAAGAGAAAGTCACTATGACAAATTAAGACACTCTGACACTTAGGTCCTGCCTGCCCAGTTCTGCATTTGTATAGTTCCCACACCTGCCATGTCCTTCCTTTAGTCAGACTCTCCTCTCCACCTAGAATAGTCATCCGTCGTCCAGGAAGCATCTTCTGGTCTTCTGGTAACCATCTGTCTCTGACATTGCATGTCCACATTTATAATTGCCTTCCCCCACCCCCCAGTAGATCCTGAGTTCTTTGAGGGCAAGTACAGATCTTCCTTTGTACCTCTAGTGCTTATCAGAAGATCTGGCATGTAATAAGACAGTAAATCTTCGGATTAATGATGTGCCTATGTAGTTTGAATTGCTGATACGAATTAGGATATATAAAGATTGTCAACAGCAGATAGTTCGTGCATAATCTTAGTGTTAGTGTTACCTTGGCTTCTATCACTGATCGCCAGCCTATGTGGTGAAGGTGAGGAGAGTTGAGCTTGCGTGTTTTGAAGTGGCGCACTTAATATTTAAACTTCCCTTCTGTATGTTTGATTTATTTTGAAATTTTGAATACAAGGGAAACAGAAATTTAGGAAGCTTTAAAAGAGTGTGGCTTATAAATTGAGGAACATTGGCTTAAAGAAGTTCACAAAACATGACTGCAAATGTTGGGAGTCATGCCGATAGTAAAAATTAATCTTACACTTTTATAAGCATTGTCAATATAAACTAGTTACATTTACTTTAAAATTGCCACAGAGTAATGTGTAAGCTGTCAGGCAGTGGAAACTTTCATAATTTTCTTCATCTAGAACAGAGATATAGATATAAATAGATATATATCAAATCTTGTCTTAAGTACTTTCTGATGATGCTTATAGCAACTTACAGCTCAAAGGGAAGGGCTATCTTTTTTTTTTTTAACTTTTTTTTTTTTTTTTTTGCGGTAGGCGGGCCTCTCACTGCTGTAGCCTCTTCCGTTGCAGAGCACAGGCTCCGGATGCGCAGGCTCAGCGGCCATGGCTCACAGGCCCAGCCGCTCCGCGGCATGTGGGATCTTCCCAGACTGGGGCACGAACCCGTGTCCCCTGCATCGGCAGGCGGACGCTCAACCACTGCGCCACCAGGGAAGCCCTAGGGAAGGGTTAATCTTATTCATCCCCTAAATTTCACAGTTGAAGGAAATGAAAGACACACACATCCATATCCAGAGGGAAAGACACCAAAATGATAACTGTGTCAGAGTGATGTTGGAAGAATTCACTGATGTTATAGTTGATTTACTTTTTATTTACAAGATGCCCCATGAAGTGGTTTAGTTAATCAGGAAGAAATTAAATACAAAGTCTTTACTTTAAATGATACCTCACTCAACCCCTGCCAAAAAAAAAAAAAAAATTCTTGATGTTTTCAAGTAAAAGTATTGTTTATTAGCAACCATAGAAATCATTCTCTCATTTTTAAAAACTCCATGGGAGCTTGAGATGTGTGTGTGTGTGTCTGTGTCTGTGTCTGTGTAACAAATATTATCAACAAAGATTTTGTTAGTGCTGAAAGTAGAAGGAAAGAGTTTCAGATTAGTAAGCTTTAAATACCTCTCTACAAGGCTGATTTCTAACTATCTCTTCTCTAAAATATGCCAAGAAATGTATTTGACGTAAGCAGACTTCCAGTCATTTGGATCATTGTTCAAATGATGTGAAAGTTATTGATGTGAAAGTTATTCTACATCATCTAAAAAGAAGCATATGGGCCCTGAAATGTGAATCCACATTTGGAATTCATTTTGTCTTTGACTCACTCATTCTCAGGATGTCTGATAACATGTAGTTGTGCCGCAATATAGTCGTCCTTAGAGCTTGTGTGGGAAAGGCGGTACAATGAAAGTAACGTTCGGATGCCGTTACAGTTCCAGTCTGCCTTCGCGAGGAACAATGGTGTAGGTGTACCATTCGGATCAAGTGCAGCCTTATGGTCCACTTTCAAAAAGGACAGTTATTACATTTCATGTTTACTTCCCAAAGGGGATTTTTCCTTGGTTAGCGATATTTAAATGAAAGTGCTGGGCAGTAATGCCTTTTGTTTAATTTCACTGTTATTATTGGTAGGGAACTAGATTTCTCAGATTCCTGATCGAAATGATGCAAAGTCTCATTTTGAAAAGCCACATTTTTGTTGTATGTGTTTGGCATGAGTGGAGGGGGAGGGAAAGGGGACGAGGAGAGGAAGAACATGGGAATGAATGGGTCACAGTGGCTGGGAGTGAGCTAGAAACATACCTAGGTCCAGGTTGTGAAGGGTCTTTATAGATCCACTTCCACTCACTAAAGTTAATACTTCACCCACTTAGGACTTAGCATCAGGGCCTGCGGAGACTTTATGACCTTAATATATAAAAGATAGAGTTCCCGCAACCTAGAGGTTGTCAGTGAGGCAGTGGGAACAGTGACGCAGAGTAGAAAAGGAGAATGCTGTATTTACCAACTGAAGAAATATCGAGACCTCTCTTTCAATTCTACTATGTGGCATTTTTGCCTGATTTTCCATGAAAATTACTTGACTGTCACCAACTGTGACACACTGCCAACGGATGTGAAGATCCACAGATTCATAGAAGTTCTGTCAGGTTTTGAAATAATAAAGAGCTCAGTTTTGATCACTGGTCCTTATTGGCAAGGGACATTCGCTAAGCATTTTTCTCCCTGCAGAGGGGCAAGCACTGGTGATACAGGCAGTGAAACTACTCAGAATGATACTGTCATGGTGGATACATGTCGCTACACATTTGCCCAAACTTCTATCTACAATGTGTGCCACAAAGAGTGAACCCTAAGATATGGACTTCGGGTGATTATGATGTGTCCGTGTAGGTTCCTCAGTTGTAATAAATGTCCCACTCTGGTGGGGATGTTGATAACGGGGGAGACTGTCCTTGAGTGGGGGCAGGAGGTGTTTGGGAAATCTCTCTACTTCTCAGTTTTGCTGTGAACCTAAAACTGCTCTAGAAAAAAAATACTTAAAAAAAAATAGATGGATTTGTCAGGAGTAGGAGATTATTTTAAGAGTGAATACCTCATGTGTGTCATAGTCTTTGTGGCTCTGCTTTAAATCCCCCTTCCCGTCATTGCTCAAGCCCCGCATTAGTGTCACCTCCCATATGCACAACCTCACCTGGTTCCCTGGGCAGTTAGTCATCCCTCCTGTGAGTGAGCTTTTCTTCTCGCTTCCACGTAGCCCTTCACTTTGAATGGTTATTCTGTTTCATCTGTGTCTCCCTGGCTTGCTCAGGAGTGGGACTAGACCCTGTTCATCATCCTTGTATCCCTAAAACCTAGGAGGGTGCCCAGCTTGGAAATGCTCAATAAAGAAAATAAAACAGAGCAAAATAAAATAAAATTTGGACTTTGGCAATGAGGAACTTATTGAGAGATTGTTCTTCTTGTGTTTGTTTTATCAGAGAGGTAATCTGGAAACTAGGTGAAGAGTAAGAGTGCCTCAAAGGAGAAGCATACATTCTGTAAATCATCGGAATTTGGGTTATCCCTAGATGTTATAAAATCAAATATCTTAGGAGAAGAAAAAGGCTTAGTCTGAGTCTTAGGATCAAAACGTAGTCTTAGGCTAAAACAACCAGTTTATTGCTGCTGAATTTATAGTAGGGAAAAGCCTGCTCTTACCCATATCAGCTGGTATTATATGCATAAACATATCTACTAAGCAGTGTTCTTCTACCAGTCAAAAATCAGTATCTGGGGCTTCCCTGGTGGCGCAGTGGTTGAGAGTCCGCCTGCCGATGCAGGGGACATGGGTTCGTGCCCCGGTCCGGGAAGATCCCACATGCCGCGGAGCGGCTGGGCCCGTGAGCCACGGCCGCTGAGCCTGCGCCTCCGGAGCCTGTGCTCCGCAACAGGAGAGGCCACAACAGTGAGAGGCCCATGTAGTGCAAAAAAAAAAAAAAAAAAAAAAAAAAAAAATTAAGTATCTAATGTAAACCCTAAGCATTGTTGCTATTCGTTAAATTTTTTTTAATACTGTTTGAAAGCAGTAGTTGATCAGTTTTATTTAAATACAGGCGATTTTCTTGGGCTTTGCAGCGAGGAAGGGATTTACATAGATATAGATTTTTTTTTTTTTTTTTTTGGTACGCGGGCCTCTCACTGTTGTGGCCTCTCCCGTTGCGGAGTACAGGCTCCGGACGCGTAGGCTCAGCGGCCATGGCTCACGGGCCTAGCCGCTCCGCGGCATATGGGATCTTCCCGGACCGGGGCACGAACCCGTGTCCCCTGCGTTGGCAGGCAGACTCTCAACCACTGCGCCACCAGGGAAGCCCTACATAGATATATTTTAAAAGAAAGTGAAGTGTTTACTGTTTTTATTTGATGTGGGCTTTTTTTGTTGTTATTGCTGTTGGTTTTGTTTGACAGGAATCAGTTTACAGCTCTGAATGGCAAGGTTGTAAATGAAGAACGGAAACTCTGCCAGAAGGCATAGGGAAGGCTTAAGGGAGATAAAGATGTTGTTCTTGTAGATTCTCAACTTGCTCTTGTCCTTGCAGCTTAGCATCAGTAACTCCTCTCCATTTAAAAAAAAAAAAAACTTTTTTTAATAAAAAGTACTGTTAGCTTTCAGTGTAGTTTGTTTGTTTTTAATGCAGGGTGTTCATTGTGAAGCTCTTGACCCTAATATAGTGATATTTGGTTTCTCAACCTTACATTTCACCTGTTGGCAATAAAAGCTGTATTATTACTGAGGACCTAAATTCCACCCACTGGTTTTTCCAGAATATTTGTAGGACTTTCTCAACCACTAGGAGCTGCCAACTCAGCTTTGGTATGTAGACCTCCCAGCTAGCCGGAAGCAAAATATAATTTGAATCACTCCTCTTTGTTGCATAACTGCTGGTTGACTCTGATACTTAGGTTTCCTTAATGGCTTTAATCAAACTTTATCTCATGTTATGATGTAGTCGTTAGACTTTCTTGTAAAAGTGGATGAAGAAGATGATTAAAAAGCTGCATTGGCCCAGCTTCCTAGTCTACGTCCCTTTAGGTGTTTGAATGGATAGATCTGAGTGAATAAGAATGTTTCTCTATTATGCACAGGTCCCTTCCTATTAAATATATATACATGTAATACACTTTAAAGACTTTTCTCTTTCTTACTTTCTCCCGGGGCAGCCTTTGCCATACCTTTATTTATAAATTCATTTGTGCAGCACGTACTGGGCGAGGACTCTTCTATGCCAAGCAGTGTACCAGTCCCGGAAGCAGACGGGAACCATAAGCCTGCCTGGAAGAGGCTTGCTTACTGTGTTGCACTGTAGCTAAAAAGTAGCACCAAAGAGGGAAACCCGAGGGGCCTCATCATCTAGAAGGCGCTCCGAACTGAACTATGGTATAGTGGGTAGAACTACAGAGTGGTGTTCCTGCCAGGTCATGGGGTGGGGAGAGGAGAGAAGTGTTAACAGGAGTCCAGTCTGGAGGACCATGTATCATTTACTAAGAACTTTAAGCAACACCTAAGGAATATTATTTGAAGAGGTTTTGAACACATTCCACCACCTCCATAAATCCTCCCCTACCTAACAGTGGAATTCCTCATTTAACTTTTACTTATCCTGTGCATTACCTCCAGAGATTTAACTCTTACTGAAGGAAAAAAACCCCACACTTCCTTTGCATTATTTTAATGGCATTGCTTTCTTTCTAAGATTAGCGCTCAGAGGAAGGCCCTGTGATGAGGTGCTGGTGGCAGAGGGGGTAGATAACCAAGAAGTGATTGGAGCCTGAAGCGGGGGGGATCCTAAATGAGACATGGGTGGGATGAGACTGGCCAGTGGGGGTAGGAACGAGTCAGGAAGTATGCAGTCACTGTCCTTAGAGTTCTGATCAACCCTACCCCCTCTTCCATTTCCCCATCGTAATAGATAAAGGATATGTACCTATAGTGTCCATATTTTTTGAACCAAAAATTGAAACCATGATCTTATAAAAGATTTTTGTACCACTGCCTGTGAGATATTTAGACTCTTTTATTGGATTTACAGGAAATCTCCATGTTATGTTTGTGTAATAAAGAGAATATTCGAAATCAGGATGCTTTCTGTTGCTTTAGTATAGCTGTGGGTGTGGAATAATGGTATTTCATGATGCTGTGAATGGCTAATATTTTTTTTCTGTTGAATAAACTAAACTATCTATCATTGCCAGAATAGAACATCAAAGTTAAAGGCAATTGGAGTGATGTTTATTGTTTCCCAATAAAAATAATTCTGTATATATATGAAGGTTCTGGTCAATATTTTAAATTACTATTCTGAACCAGCGTTCTTTGTGAAGGCTAGAAATGAAAATTCCATCTTAGTGTCCTTTGCCCATTTTTATAAGTTCCTGTAGGTGACCAAAGGCACAGGCTTTAAAGAGTCTTTGGTTTTACTTTTTGTTTTGCCACTCACTACTCTGTGATTTCATTAAGTTAACACTCTGGAGATCAGTTTCCTCCTCAACTTACTTCATGTGCCTGGTACATGGTATGCTCACGTATTTTACAACTTCGATCTAATTATCTTTATCTCATGTACTGGTGCACCTTTTCCACATTTTTCTACTGCTGTAACATTTGCCTTATGTTTATAAAGTAATTTTCTGTACATCAGTCCTATGAGCTAGATTAGAGAATTTTATAAGTGTGTTTTACTAACATTAATGCATTCACAAGATACAACGTGCCTTTGTTAACACTAGCACATCAGACTTTTATAAAATCAATGAATATAGTTCTTGCTTTTGGATTTTGCTTTTCTCCCACATTTGCTGTTTCTGTGTTGCATGCTCTGTGTGGGGGGGGAGGGAAGGGCAGGGGTGAACACTTATGGCCCTGAGATATTGAAATTATTCCTTTTATGGTATCAGAAAGCTGACCTCGACCAGAGTGTGCCTTAAAGTCAGATTGGTAAGGGCTTCTCCTGTGGTATTTCAGAAAGTTCCAGGAAGTTACCAAGCCTCTTTAGAACAACCCTCCTTTCTATGTGTTGATGACTGAAAATCTTCAAAGGCTTTATCTCTTATGAAAGTTCAGAATGTTCCAGAGCTCCTAGAGTTAGGGGTACGGGGGGCGGGGGGGATTGAGTTAGCTCATTTAAGCCTTTTCTAACATTTGCATAAAATTTAAAATCTTTTAGTGAAGCTTGATTTGTTAGGAAAGAAGCCTGCGACCTAGGCTTTCAGTGCCCAGATCAGAAGGGATCTCCCACCAAGAGGTGAAAATCTTAATCAGAGAAAGTCTTAAGAAATTTTATTTCAGTTTTACCAGCTGTAAATAACACATAGATGATCATTGGTAATTCTAACTAGGATGATTAAGTGTACAATTATGACACTATATTCATTTTATAAAGAAACAACGACGAGGTAATATCCAAAAAGTAAATTTACCTTTGCAGAGGAATGAAGCCATGATAAAGTTAATGGCTAGGCAATTGTTTTTGATTTCCTGAAAATAATTGGTGTTTTAAAGGTTTACTGTGTTCTTAAGTAATATTTTTTTGGCCTTGAAACAGAAAAATATTTTTTTCCCTTAAGAAACATAGGTATGCTTTTGTAATCATCACAAGGAATATTGTGGTATATCCAGTTTTTCAGGAATATTTCTGTTTTGATTAAGTCAGACTCATCAATTTGGACTCACAGCCAAATCCCTCATATTCTTTATTGATAGAGCTGAATACTTACAAGCTACAACTGCAGTTTATTCTAATTTAAGCAAATTTGATATATGAATTTAGATATAAAGGTGTATAAGTTAAGTGATTGTATACTTGACATTCTGTGTTTGCCATAGACTTTGCCTTGGAAGAACAATCTTAGCTAGTCAATATAAAATAATTCACTGTAGATGAAAATGTACAGTTTTACAGAGAGGTACACAAATGGATAACTGTATAATCAGTAGTATATTACTGTTTTCAAAATGCAAACTCTGCTGATGAGCAGCTCATCTTTCCTCAGTAGTATACATTCTTTTGTTTTGATGTTTAAAATATCCCGAATTTTCCTCTTTTGAAACAAACTGGAAGGGCAGATTGTAGTATAAATAGATGAAGTTGGGGCTTCCCTGGTGGCACAGTGGTTGAGAGTCTGCCTGCGGATGCAGGGGACACGGGTTCGTGCCCGGGTCTGGGAAGATCCCACATGCCGTGGAGCAGCGGGGCCCGTGAGCCATGGCCGCTGAGCCTGCGCGTCCGGAGCCTGTGCTCCGCAAAGGGAGAGGCCACAACAGTGAGAGGCCCGTGTACCAAAAAAAAAAAAAAGATGAAGTTTTTTCTTTGACATCTTGCACAGTGTTAGGCATTTGATCCCAGCTTAGTTATCATTTGGTTAAACCATATACACTTATATCAGTTGCTTTATAGTTGAGCATTTCATGCTTCTCAATAATTTCTTTCTCTTTTCTGTAATTTGCCTTTAAACTGAAGTATGAAAAACTGAGAAAATCACACATTCCATTTGTCCATTACTGATTAGCTACATATATTTAGCAACTGAAGGAACATTATAATTTCAAATATTATTTATAACTTAAAGCACATTTAATTTAGGAATACAGTACGAGTTAGATCCTTATAAACCCACTAAAATTCTTTGAAAGTCTTTTACAAAGGACACGAAAAGGTCTGACCCTAGAAAATGACATACTCCAGAGAGATCATTTGGGTACCTGAGGGTAAATGTACTAGAATGGAAAGGAAGTATGAGTAGTGAAGGTGATGCAAAGATGAGGAAACTGTATCCTGGAATAGGAATTCTGGGAGCTAGAACATCTAGTATGGGAAATACTGAAGACCATAGCTACTTAGTCCAAATACTGAGGATTTGCATGTTCAATTATGGTACCTCTGTCTTCTGCCTTCCCACCCTCCTTGCCAGACCAGCTGTGATAGTAGCTAGTAGCTATTGAAGGTGGCAGAAATGGTTTATAAACTTTTATTTTTGTACAGTTGCTTGACAGTAGTCATTGTTAAGCAACACATGTAGACGATTCCACTTTAAATGGAGGTACACATTGATGTAAAAACATTCACTGTACTCAACATTTTAATTATTAACCTGGCACATAGGTCTTCAAAAGATGTTTGAATGACTGGTTTCCATTACAGTTTCTACCTATCTATTTAACTTAACTGATGCTGATTTTATATGGGGTAATCATAATATACTCTATAAACTCTACTAGGGAATATAACTGGTTTACATATTTTTCTAAAATAATTGTCTTAAACGGGATATTGGGAAATTATAAAATGCTGATGTAAAGTCTTTCATAGAATGTCTTCATTCCATTTGCTATTGATTGGGAGGGGGAGAGTGGGATGTCAGATTTCCAAATACTTTGAAAATAATTTTCTATCTAAAATCAAAACTTAGAGAGTTAACTTGTGCACCCAAATGAATTTACAGTTAATCGTACTATTGAAGTTGTTAATAAGTAATATTTTGGTGGATTCTTCCTTCTTATTTCATTGAAGGGAAACAAATATCCAAAACTATTTTGATTTAATTTGGGGATATCATTATATTTTTGATTGATTTTTGCAGCCAATCAAAGATTTGCCTTCCTCATCGTGCTTAACTCGTTCTAACATTAAAAATAGCCAGAGTCCTTGGGCTCCTGCCAACAAAAAGTGTTATGAGGAGGTGGTCAGATGTGTGTGGTTATGGGCAGGGCAGGTGCAGGAGGTAAGGAGCCAGTCTCAGATATCAAGATTATCTCTAGGTGATCCCAGAAGTGGGTCGTCCGCATATGAATGTGTTCCTGTGTGGGATGATGAAGGTGATGGTAGTGATGACAGAGAGGAAAGAAAACTCATGCACCTGAGACCTGATGGGAGTGTGCTTTGTTTCCTTACAGTTGCATGGTAGGATCTAAGGATTAGGTAAAAATCAGAAGGCTGTCACCTGTGAGAATTTCAGTATTTTTAAAAGAATATTAAGTAGAAATATATTTCTACCTAACTGGAAATGCTGCCATAGTAACAGAATTTCTGTTTGAGGTCTGAAGCAAAGGGAGAACTCTGATTAAATGTGCCAGTTCAGCACAAATGTTGAGTATTTGCTCTTTCCCAAAACCAAGAAAAAGATGAAGTGAAGAAGCAAATAGGGGGTAGACCCTTAAGAACAAACGGAAGAAGATAGGACAGAGCATGAAAGATATTAAGTCTCTAGAATAAATAATGGAAATTTCACCCATAATCTTCAGATTTTCAGTAGAATGGAACCATAGTGAAGATGAGATGCCAGTATTAAAAACCGGAGGTCTGTGAAAGTCGGAACAGCTGGTATAACCCCCAGAACGCTCCCTCACTTGGCTTTGGAGTGTTTGCTGTCCAGTGTAACTCATCCAGGTGGAAGGATTCTCCTTTGGAAAGGTGATCCCCCAGTAAAGGGTCTGTAGATACTAACATTGGGGGGTTCCCTAATGAAATAGTGTGCTCCCCAGCTGATCAGACTACAGTGAAATTAACAAGTCGACAAGTCCATTCACCTGCACAGAGCTTCCCATGCATCCAAATTTTAGTGCCTCCCTCTGAGGTGAGGCAACCAAGGAGCATCCGCCTGTGGGGAGTGTCTGCAACAAGACTGTCCAAGCAAACCACATACCGGGAAAAAGAAATCTTGGCACAAATGCCCTCCAGGAATCAGAAGAAAAGTTCCGTGATTGTCTGAAAGAGATCAAAGGATAGAAGATATTTTATTAAACAAAACCAAGGTTTTTATTTTAAAAAGAAACAGAATAAGCAAGCTCTTCTTTTAGAAGTTAAAAATATGGCAGAAGTAAAGAAGTTCAGTGGAATGATTGTATAACTAAAGATGAGGAACTCTCCCAGAAAGTAAAATTTTGAAGAGGAGAGGAGTATAGGAGAGGAAAGAAGAGAAACAAAGTAGACAGCGTGAGGCTCAATGTTTGAATAATAGGTGTTCCAGAAAAGGAATGAATGGAGGTGATCATGAGCATCATTTTTTTTAAAAAGAGAGAACCCGTACCTGATGTGTTTGACCATGTTGAGAGGGGTTTTATGCTTTGGATCAGCAAGAATTAGTTACTTAAAACACAAAGCAACTGTACGGCAGTTATTTACCCTGCAGATGGGGATTAAATATTGCACAGGAAAGAATGTAATCCTTTTGGTTCTACTGTGACCTGTATCATATAAACACTGAATATTGATTCTAATCCCCAAATTAAACTGTCATGGAACCTAGTTGGGAGGATTGGGACAAGAGAGTGTAGAGTGAGTGTAGGTGGTATCATAAGCCTCCTATGTGACGGGAAATCAACAGAGGATATATACTAGTCATACCTATTTAGAAACACAGAGACAGATATCAGAAGACATGCTCAAAGAGGTAAAAATGAACAGCTCTGGGGAGCAGGCATCAGGTTGAAAGGTGTAAGGCGGGAGCTGCTGTTGCTCTTTTTATTGTAACACACTTAGTGCCATTTGACTGTTAAAACTATGGGAATGTTTTACTTTGAAAATAAAAGCAGGAGACAATTTTTTGAACAGAGCCTGCCACGTACAGTGTATGGATGTCACAGCAGGAGGGATGTGAACTGAGTGGACGGCTGGGCAGTTTGGGGAAGGTTCTCAGGTCCTCCCCCTTGGGTCTGGCATCCCCGGCTTGCGCAGGATGCGTCCTTGTCGTCACAGAGGCCCCACGCCTGGCAGAATGCTCTGCCATCACTGTTTCAGAATTCTCAATAATTTAGGGACAAGGGGCCCCGTATTTTCATTTTGCCCTGGGCTCTGTGAATTATGTAGCCAGACCTGCTTCTAATAGATACATTGTTTGAATTCCGGCCTGGCTGAGGTTGCTACTACTTCCTTTGACTCTGACCTTCTAGTGGCCTGTTTTCACCACCCAGGCATTGCTATGGCCACAAGAGTTGGAGTAAACTGACATTCCTTGCAGATGAAGGGAGTTTAGAGAGAGTCTAGCAGTCGTGGATTACATGACCCCCTCCAGAAAACTGTTCTGGCATCTTCTATCAGTTAATTCTTTGTCTTTTTAAAGAAGACATCTGACACAGAAAGAAGTTGTGGTGATGGTGGTTGTTTAATAGACCTTATTTTTTAGAGCAGTTTAGGTTCACGGCAAAATTGAGGGAAAGGTTCCAAGGTTTTCCATATACTTCCTGCCCACACATAAATGGCCTCCCCCATATATCCCCCCACCAGAGTGGTATACTTGTTAAAACTGATGAACCTACACTGATCCATCTTCATCACCCGGAAGCCCTAGTTTACATCAGCGTTCACACTTGGTGTTTGCTGTAGTCTGTTCCGGCTGCTATAACAGAATACCATAGACTGGGTGGCTGATAAACAACAGAAATTCATTTCTCACAGTTTTGGAGACTGGGAAGTCCAAGATCAAGGCACAGGCCTGTGTCCTCACATGTGTGAAAGCGGGGAGGGAGCTCTGTAGGGTCTCTTTTATATGGGCACTAATCCCAGGCCCCATCTCCTGATACCATCACATTCAGGATTAGATTTCAGCATACGAATTTGGGTGGATGGGGGCACAGATATTGTCAGTCTGTCTGTAGTAGTGTTGTATATTCTATGGGGTTGACGACTTTATAATAACGTGTATCCATCATTTTAATATCATACGGAGACATTTCGCTGCCCTAAGAATCCTCTGCGCTCTGCCTGTTCACCTCTCCCTGCCCCCAGGCCCTGGTTATTTTTAATTCTGAACCATGTACTGAGTTAAATGGTTTTCTTAGGAAAGAGTATCGGGGCTGCCCAACAGAGAAGTGGAAAGCTAAGCTCACAGCATCAGGAAGAAGTTGATGGTGCCCCTGAGGTATGAAAGGATCCCCCTCAACCAAGGAGGGCACAAAGAAGGCTAAAATCGGGCACCTTTTGGCCAACTGGGAGGTCTCACTTGACTTTCTGTAACGAGCAGCGCCATCTGCAGGCAGTTCTTAGTTTCTGGACCGTCACCGCATGGCAGTTGGCACATCCCACCTGTGTTACTTCCAGGGCCAGTTGGGGAAGCACACACGTCTGATGCGCTCTTTGAAAGGTTCTCCTCTGTCCCTTCCTCCATGGGCTGACTGAACCTGTCAGATCTGCTGCAGCTCTCCTGGCCTGTGTGTGTCACTCGAGCTCAGTGGTGGGGGCTAAGCTGAGTATGTCCTGTGTATATAGAGGAGGGGACAGACAGTGCCAACGGAAAGGTGGTGGCTTGTCGCCATAAAGTGAGGAGGATGGTTTTCCTGTTTAGTTAGTAAGTTCATTTCAGAGGCAGTTACCAAAGAGGATCCTTAGAAATGCCTAGGGCAATAGCAGTCACAGTAGTCTTCATGCAGCCCCCAGAACGATGTGCCTGAAATGCACTGCTAATATGGATATATGCCTTCTGCTGTATTTATTAACAGTTGTTATTTATAGTTATATCTCATTGATTCATTAAAATTACTTAAAATTGTAGTGTTCTAGAGATTACTGTTGAAGGAAATAAGTGTGACTTGTGACTTAGATGAAATTTTTTCCTCCCTCCCTCCCTCCTTGCCTCCTTGCCTCTCTTCCTCCTTCCTCCCTCCCTCCCTCCCTCCCTCCCTCTCTTCCTTCCTCCCTTCCTTCCTTCCTTTCGATAAAACAGTTTTGTAAAGAGTGAAAGTGCCCATGCAGGTAACATTACTTCCGGCATGCCTCAGCGTACCAGGTGGAGCTGATGAAACAATTGGAGGCTGGCCTTTTTCCTGGTCTTATTGGCTCTTCTTGATGTCCATTCAGTTCACATGCCTGACACTGTGCTGGACACTGGAGGTGCAAGGTCAAACAAGATAAAGTCAGACACTGTCATCGGGGAGCTCTCGGTCCAGGGAGGAGAGGTGCTAATCAACTCCACATTGAGATAAAGGCTGTAAATGAAAAGGTCAACGTGTCTTCAGAGCTAAAAAGGAAGAGCTACTTTAGATTCAGTTCAGGAAAAACCTTTTTGAGGAAATGACTTGTGAGCTGAAACCTGAATGATACGTTAGGAAAAAAAAGAGTATGGCCGGCACAGGGAACAGAGTGTGCAAAGGCCTTGAGGCAAGATACATGCTCTTTGTGTGAAAGAAATTCACAGAGGGTCAGTGTCCCTAGAGCTCAGAAAGGAAGGAGTAAGGTAGCACAGCACTGAACCCCCAAGGCAGGGGGGACCACGTGGCCAGGACCCAAAACTCCATTAGGGTTTTTATTTTAAAATCATACATACAACAGAAGCCATTAGGGAAAGGTTTTAACAGCAAAACCATAAGTCTTGAATCTTCAGAATATCGTCACAGTAATGGTTCTCTTAGGAGGTAGCTTTCACACCTTACTGGAGACTTCTGGCTTAGTCATATAAACCCGGGTTCAAATCCTGGTTTTGCTCTTTGCTAGCCATATGGCCTGGGGTATATGGCTTAATTCGGTGAACCTCAGTTCCTTACTTGTAAAATTGACATGGTAATACCGTATACCATAGTGGAGATCAAAAGACATATATAAGGCACTTGTACAATAGCTGACATCCAATAAGTTCTCAATATGTGGTGGTAGTGGGAATAGTAGTTGTCATCTTTGTCATCTTTGTCATCTTTGTTGTTGTTGTTATGTTTTTGAGGAATTTAAACAAGTATAAGTGGGCAGAGGAGCAGAGTAGTAAATAAACTGGCCATTAAATAGGAAAGAGATAAATAGAAGAGCATGTTCTACGAATCAAAGGAAGGAGTCCCCAGAATTACATTTATGTAATTGTGATTGGAAAACTCAAAAAGCCCAGCAGTAAAATTTGAATAATTTCACTCTTTTTCCTAGTTGGCGTTTTTCCTTTGTAGAATTATAAAGTTAAACAGCTTGTAAGAGTTTAGAAAGCAAACGTGGGAGATTAATATGAATGGTCATGAGACATATTCGAAAATCCCTGGTCTGTCGTTATCAGTGCATTTTGAATTAGTCATTTTCTCAAGGAAAAGATTTTGGAGACTAACTTTTTTTTGAAATAGGAAAGAATTGCTAACCTGACCTGCTTCATGGTGATTCATTCTTTTCCCATTTTGCCCCTTAAAACAAACCAAGAAGCCAGATGTTTGGTTGCCTAAGATGAAAGCCGTTTCCTTAGAAATTCTGAATGAAAGGAAAGTGCTTCTCTAGAATGGCAAGGTCTGTTTGGAGGTAATCACGACCTGATTCAGGCAGTAGAATGTGGTTCTAAGAATGTTGCTCGTAGCAACAGAGTACTTGAAGATATGTTCATTTTCTAAAATAAGCCTTCTCTAATAACAAGTGTGTATGGAATTTTCCTGAACTCTATTGAATGTTCTTTTTTTCAACAATTGTGTAGACCTAAATCATATTCAGTTTGGTCCGCTTATAATTTTTTTATTACTTCTGTTTGCTTAAAAAGCCTCCATGTCTTCTATGGAATATTTCTTTACCTGCTAACACACTCTTCTTTGTTCTGTCTGTGAACGTAGATCAAACTTAAGGGTGTTAAAGTTATTAGGAAAAAATCCCTTCATTCCCCTATATTTATAAATATCAGGATGAAACCAGTAATTTTTAGTTGTCATTATTTAAGAAGATAAAAATAAAATAAGAAATTTCCAATGTGTTTGTATGTTTGTTGAATTTTTTCCCCCACCTCTTGTTAGTGACTGAAACATTGAGTTGTGAAGTTCTGAAATGCAAGTGGAAAGCTAGTAATTTTCCACTTTCCTTCCTGTTCTTGATTTCTTAAAGTAAAATATTGATATATGAATAATTATCATAAACAGAAATCCAGATAAAACAGCCATATCTAAAATGTATCTATTCCAAAGATACAAAATAAGAAAATTTTGTTTACTTATCTAAGTATACAATTCTAGGTAGTGTTATTTTGTTCTTCATCATAAGCTTCTTGTTTTGAGAGTCTTTTTAAAAAGGAATTAGATATAGATTTGTAAAATTGTATACCTGCTAGGTAGTTTTGGAAAAAACGTAGAATACCATCATTAGAGATGAGCTCTTCAATACAGATAATGATCTTAGGACTGTTTTCTCTTGAAGTTTTTTTCCTTCTGTCTCTGCTCCAAATTTTCATTCTTTTAATGCCCTATAAAGTCAATTTGTTTGTGGAGTTTTCTGGAACAGAGTCCAGTGACACAGTGATCTCTATGGTAAATTTATCATCAGGCAAACACACTAGCTTTTTCTGTCACTCACTCTTCACTTACCTTGCCCATGACATCTGCTTTCTCACAAAATATTTATTTAAACACGGTAAAGAGTAAAACACTGGAGGGAAGTCATAGGACTAGAATTCTAACTGCTGCTCTGCTCTGTTACCTCAAGCGAATCATTTAACCTCTCTGGGCCAAGTTTAATCAGTGAATCAAGGGAGTTGGCCTTTGCTCTGTGGTCTCTTCTAGCCCGTTCTGGGGTGATCAAAATGTCAATCCTGCTTTTGTGGAGGTTTAGAGAGAGTTATAGCTTGTTTCTCTCTTAGCTAAATGTGTTGTTAAAGTTTTAAATTTGCATTGTAGATAGAAAAGAAACAAGTTCTTATGTGCAGGTAGTGCTGGCGATTTTTAGAGTTAATTTTGGATTCTCCCAGATGAAAACTAAATTCTTCTAGCCATAGCTATCTCTCCTTTGCCTTAACGTTCACTTAGTAATGTAACAAATATTTGTTGACCTAATGTGCTGGGTACCAGGCACTCTTTTAGGCACTGAAATAGAATATATTGTATACTATAGTTGTCTCAAACTTGGCACATATATGTATTTTAATGTTTTTCTTTCATGCTTTCAGATGAAGCTATTAACATTTAGAAGTGCACACAAAATCTGTGAAACTCTTTCACATAATCCTTTGCTAATATTGTTTTGTTTGTATTGTTAAATAATATTTTCACGGGCTTCCCTGGTGGCGCAGTGGTTGAGAGTCCGCCTGCCGGTGCAGGGGACACAGGTTCGTGCCCCGGTCCGGGAAGATCCCACATGCCGTGGAGCGGCTAGGCCCGTGAGCCATGGCCACTGAGCCTGCACGTCCGGAGCCTGTGCTCCGCAACGGGAGAGGCCACAACAGTGAGAGGCCCACGTAACGCAAAAAAATAATAATAAAATAAAAAAAATAATAATATTTTCACCACTAAGAGGAATTTCAATGTAAGGTACACAAAACATAAACATGAAGCAGAAACAACCTCTGGTACTAAATTATTACTTTATTTTTACTGTATCTTGATAGTGCTAATGAATTTGTTGGTTTAGATTATCAAGATGATTTATGCCTCATGTATGTTGTCTGTGGTTCTTTGGCTTCCCTAATTAATATTTATCAGTTTCTTAACATAGACCCATCTAAGACATCTTGTATGAGTCATTATATTATTTGTAATGATTCATTTCTAACTAGTCAGTTTACTAATAGAAGACTTTATAATCTTTGTAATGACAAAACTTTGTTTCTTGACTTCTGAGAGTTTTAGTTCTCCCTTATTCCCCCTATCCATTTCCCCCTCCTCCTTTCTTCACAAGTTCCACTACTTCCCCTTCCCTATATTAACTCCCCCAGCTCTGTAATAGTTCTAAATCAGAAAAGTCCAGGTTCCATTAATAAGTATTTCCACATAGTCATAGGACAGCATGGAATCACAATCAGAAGGCATCTTATAATCCACTTGCCAAAGATGGTGTGATTTCAGTGTAGTCAAAGTGATTAAATAGTCATGTCTTAGGGACTTCCCTGGTGATGCAGTGGTTAAGAATCTACCTGCCAGTGCAGGGGACACAGTTCAATCCCTGGTCCGGGAAGATCCCACTTGCCGCAGAGCAGCTAAGCCTGTGCGCCACAACTACTGAGCCTGCGCTCTAGAGCCTGTGAGCCACAACTACTGAAGCCCACACACCTAGAGCCCATGCTCCGCAACAAGAGAAACCACCACAATGAGAAGCCCGTGCACCTCAACGAAGAGTAGCCCCCACTTGCCGCAACTAGAGAAAGCCTGTGCACAGCAATGAAGACCCAACGCAGCCAAAACTAAATAAATAAAGTAGATAAATTTATTTTAAAAAAATAGTCATGTCCTAGACAAGTTTCTAGAAACATACAGCCCACAAAAACTGAATCAAGAAGAAACAGAATAGACCAGTCACTAGAACTGAAATAGAATCTGTAATTTTCAAAACTCCCTACAAACAAAAGTCCAGGACCAAATGGCTTCACTGGGGAATTCTGCCAAACATGCAAAGAAGATCTTCTGTGGATCCTTCTCAAACTCTTCCAGAAGATTAAAGAGGAAGGAATCTCCCAAAGTCATTCTATGAAGCCACTGTTACCCTGATACAAAACCAGACCAAGACAGTACCAAAAAAGAAAATTACAGGCCAATAACTGATGAATATAGATACAAAAATCCTCAACAAAACATTAGCAAACCAAATCCAACAATACATAAAAAGGATCACACACCATGATCCAGTTGGATTCATCCCAGGGTCATTAGGATGGTTCATCATATGCAAATCAATCAGTGTGATACACTACATCAATAAAAGAAAAGACAAAAACCACATGATCATCTCAGTAGATTCAGAAAAAGCATTTGATAAAATTCAACATTCATTCATGATAAAAACTCTCACCAAATAAAAATCTCAACATAATAAAAGACATTTTTGACAAACCCACAGCCAATATACTACTCAACAATGAAAACCTGCAAACCTTCCCACTAAATTCTGGAATAAGACAAGGATGCCCAATCTCACCACTTCTCTTCAAAGTAGTATTGGAAGTCCTAGCCACAGCAGTCAGACAAGAAAAAGAAGTAAAAGGTATCCAAATTGGAAGAGAAGAGGTAAAATTGTCACTATATGCAGATGACATGATACTATATATAGAAAACTCTAAGGACTCCACACAAAAACTACTAGATCTAATAAATGAATTCAGCAGAGTAGGAGGATATAAGATTAACATTCAGAAATTGGTTGCATTCCTTTACACTAACAATGAAATATCAGAAAGGGAATGTAAAAAGACAATACCTTTTAAAATTACACACCCCAAAAATAAAATACCTAGGAATAAACCTGACCAAGGAGGAGAAAGGCTTACGCTGAGAACTATAAAACATTAATAAAGGAAATAAAAGGGGATTCAAAGAAATGGGAAGATATCCCATGCTCTTGGATTGGAAGAATTAACATTGTTAAAGTGGCCATACTACGCAAAGCAATCTACAGATTTAATGTGCTCCCTATCAAAATGCCTATGACATTTTTCACAGAACTAGAACAAATAATCCAAAAATTTATATGGAACCATAAAAGACACAGAATTGCTAGAGCAATCCTGAGGAAAAAAACCAAAGCAGGAGGCATAACTCTCCGAGACTTCAGACAATACTGCAAAGCTACAGTAATCAAAACAGTGTGGTATTGGTACAAAAACAGGCATACAGATCCATAGAACAGAATAGAGAGTCCAGAAATAAACCCACACACCTATGGTCAATTAGTCTTCAACAAAGGAGGCAAGAATATAAAATGGGAAAAAGTCTCTTCAGCAAGTGGTGCTGGGAAAGTTGGACAGCTACATGTAAATCAATGACGTTAGAATACACCCTGTAACCATGCACAAAAATAAACTCAAAATGGCTTAAAGACTTAAACATAAGACAGGATACCATAAAACTCGTAGAGGAGAGCATAGGCAAACCATTCTCTGACATAAACCGTCCCAGTGTTTTCTTAGATCAGTCTCGCAAGGCAATAAAAATAAAACCAAAAATAAACAAATGGGACCTAATCAAACTTACAAGCTTTTGTTGAGAAAAGGAAACCATTAAAAAAAAAACCAAAAAGACAGCCTATGGAGTGGGAAAAAATATTTGCAAATGATGCAACAGACAAGGGCTTAATCTCCAAAATATACAAACAACTTATACGACTCAACAACAACAAAAAACAAACAACCCAATCGAAAAATGGGCAGAAGACCTAAATAGAAATCTCTCCAAAGAAGACATACAGATGGGCAAGAGACACATGGAAAGATGCTCAGCGTCACTAATTATTAGAGAAATGCAAATCAAAAGTACAATGAGGTATCACTTCACACCAATCAGAATGGCCATCATTAAAAAGTCTACAAATAGCAAATGCTGGAGAGGATGTGGAGGAAAGGGAACCCTCCTACACTGTTGGTGGGAATTTAAACTGGTACAGCCACTATGGAAAACAGTATAGAGGTTCCTTAAAAAACTAAAAATAGAATTACCATATGATCTAGCAATCCCATTCCTGGGAATATACCCAGACAAAACTATAATTCAAAAAGATACATGCACCCCTAGGTTCATAGCAGCACTGTTCACAATAGCCAAAACATGGAAACAACCTAAATGTCCATTGACAGATGAATGGATAAAGAAGATGTGGTATGTATATGCAATGGAATACTACTCAGCCATAAAAAAGAATGAAATAATGCCATATGCAGAAAAATGGATGCAACTAGAGATTATCATACTAAGTGAAGTAAGTCAGAAAGAGAAAGACAAATATCATATGATTTCATTTATATGTGGAATCTGAAATATGGTACAAATGAACCTATCTACAAAATAGAAACAGTCTCATAGACATAGAGAACAGACATGTGGTTGCCAAGGGGAAGTGGGGGAGGGAGAGGGATGGACTGGGAATTTGGGGTTGGTAGATACAAACTATTACATTTAGGATGGACAAACAACAAGGTCCTAATGAATAGCCCAGGGAGCTATATTGAATCTCCTTTGATAAACCATAATGGAAAAGAATATTTAAAAAATGTCTCTATGTGTATAATTCAGTCACTTTGCTATACAGCGGAGATTGGCACAACATTGTAAAACAACTGTACTTCAATTAGAAAAACAAAAGATATTTTTGACAAACCCACAGCCAATATAATACTCAACAGTGAAAAGCTGAAAACCTTCCCACTAAATTCTGGAGCAAGACAAGGATGCCCAATCTCACCACTTCTATTCAACATAGTATTGGAAGTCCTAGCCACAGCAATTGGACAAGAAAAAAAATAAAAGGTATCCAGATTGAAAGGGAAGAGGTAAAATTTGTCATTATATGCAGATGACATGATACTCTATATAGAAAACCCTAAAGACTCCACACAAAAACTATTAGAATTGATAAACAAAATCAGCAAGGTAGCAGGATACAGGATTAATGTACAGAAATCTGCTACATTTCTTTACACTAACAATAAAATATCAGAAAGAAAAAGTTAAAAATACCTTTTAAAATCTCATCCAAAAAAATAAAATACCTAGGAATAAACCTGACCAAGGAAATAAAAGACTTATATGCTGAGAACTGTAAAACATTGATAAAGGAAATAGATGATTCAAAGAAATGAAAAGATATTCCCATGCTTTTGGGTTGGAAGAATTAATATTAAAATGGCCATACTACCCAAAGCAATCTACAGATTTAATGGGATCCCTGTCAAATTACCCATGACGTTTTTCACAGAACTAGAACAAATAATCTTAAAATTTATATGGAACCACAAAAGACCCAGAACTGCCAAAGCAATCCTGAAGAAAAAGAACAGAGCTGGAGGCATAACCCTCTCAGACTTTAGGCAATACTACAAAGCTACAGTAATCAAAACAATGTCCTATTGGCAAAAAAACAGACATATGGATCGATGGAACAGAATAGAGAGCCCAGAAATAAACCCACACACCTACAGTCAATTAATCTTCAACAAAGAAGGCAAGGATATACAATGGAGAAAAGACAGTGTCTTCAGCAAGTGGTGTTGGGAAAGCTAGGCAGCTGCATATAAATCAGTGAAGTTAGAATACACCCTCACACCATAAACAGAAATAAACTCAAAATGGCTTAAAGATTTAAATATAAGACATGACACCATAGAACTCCTAGAAGAGAACATAGCCAAAACATTATCTGACTTAAATCATAGCAATACTTTCTTAGATCAGTCTCCCAAGATAAAAGAAATAAAAGCAAAAATAAACAAATGGGAACTAATCAAACTTAAAAGCTTTTGCACAAGAAAGGAAACCATAAGCAAAATGAAAGATAACCTACAGACTGGGAGAAGATATTTGCAAATGATGCAACTGACAAGGAATTAAATTCTGAAATATACAAACAGCTCATACAACTCATATCAGAAAAACAACCCAATCAAAAATGGGCAGAAGACCTAGACATTTCTCGAAAGAAGACATGTAGATGGCCAATAAGCACATGAAAAGATGCTCAACATCACTAATTATTAGAGAAATGCAAACCAAAACTACAATGAGGTATCACCTCACACCAGTCAGAATGGCCATCATCAAAAAGTCTACAAATAGGACTTCCCTGGTGGCACAGTGGTTAAGAATCCGCCTGCCAATGCAGGGGACACGGGTTCGAGCCTTGGTCCAGGAAGATCCCACATGCCGCGGAGCAACTAAGCCCGTGTGTCACAACTACTGAGCCTGCGCTCTAGAACCCACGAGCCACAACAACTGAGCCCACATGGCACAACTACTGAAGCCCACGCGCCTAGAGCTCGTGCTCTGCAACAAAGAGAAGCCACCACAATGAGAAGCCCGCACACCGCAACGAAGAGCAGCCCCTGCTCACCGCAACTAGAGAAGGCCCACGCGCAACAACAAAGACGCAACACAGCCAAAAATAAATATATTTTTAAAGAAGTCTACAAATAATAAATGCTGGAGAGAGTGTGGAGAAAAGGGAACCCTCCTGTACTGTTAGTGGGAATGTAAATTGGTGCAGTCACTATGGGGAACAGTATGGAGGTTCCTTAAAAAACTAAAAATAGAATTACTGTATGATCCAGCAATGCCACTCCTGTGCATATATCCAGAAAAGATGGAAACTATAGTTTTTTTGTTGTTTTGGGGTTTTTTTTTTTTGCGGTACACGGGCCTCTCACTGCTGTGGCCTCTCCCATTGTGGAGCACAGGCTCCGGACACGCAGGCTCAGCGGCCATGGCTCACGGGACCAGCCGCTCCGTGGCATGTGGGATCCTGAAAAAACTTTTATTGAGAAAACTTTTATTGAAAAAACTAAATGCTTTCGATTCTATTAGCATCTGATTGGAACTTGTTTGTGCATTTCTTTATATCCAGGACATTTAAAAATATTAATTTAACATAAATGGAATAAAAATCAGTGAAAAAAGATGTACATATAGGGTCTCATTCTAAATAAAAAATCAGTATAGCTTTTATTTCCATATTAACATCTGACTCTTCTAAAAACTCAGTGCTCTGTCAGAAGCAACAGATGATCTAGTTGGCATATGGAAATTTATAATTGAAAGATTTAGTGTGAGTTGGTCTTCTATTAATAAAAGAAATAATTGAACTCATTTGCTTTGTTATTTACATTCTGAGTCCCTTCGTGGTCTGAATTTATACCACGTACATATTAGCAGCAATTCCCAAAGGGAAGTAATTGAGAGCTCCTCTATCCCATGGTCACAGCTAGAGAGTTTCTTCTACAGATCCCAAATCAACGTGGAATTCTCCATCCTCCACTCTCATCCTTCTAAACCCGTTTTCCATGGAGACTTTTGCCTTCCCTCATAATCACAGATGCTCACAGGTCTGGTCTTTTTAATCCTGGGGAAAGAGAAAGTGGATGCACAGAAAGGAGGGAGGTAAACTCTCGCTCGTATCAGTCCTCACTAGCCTACCCCTAGACCCTGCCCCCCTCCTCTTTCTAGTAGGTTGGCCAAAAAGTTCCTTCGGGTTTTTCGTACTGGAAAAGCCCGAAGGAACTTTTTGGCCAGCCAGTATTTCACTTTCTTCTCCATCTCACCTCCCTACCCCTTGCCAACTCCTCCCATGCTCCCATTCAGCTTGTCATCCCCAAATGCCTGATTCTGCCCCTCATCTCCTGAAAATGCGGTTTCTTAGAGGCTACTGCCCAGCCTTGCCTTATGGAACATATACCCCCAAATCCTCTAACAGTGACTGGCACTGGCAGAGTTCTGGGCCCACAGTGAGAAGGACAGCATTCCCTGCTCTCAGACCAGCATGGCAGCGCAAGAAGACGCACCCCAGGCCAACCCTAAATCAGCGTTCTGTAGAACTCCTGGCCCTGTCTCAGTACTGTTATGTGTTAAATCAGGTTTTGTGTGCTGATCTGGCAGCTTAATCCCCAATTTTCATCTTGTTTCTCTGGGAAGATGTCAAAGTTTTGAAGAACTGATTAGTAAATGAACTTTTGGAATAACCATACATTTGTAATTTGGTGCCTGCCTGTTTCTGATAAGAGGGTATCCTGCAGCTGCTCAAAAGGGCTTTGTTTGGCATGGGGGTTGAGAAGGAAAAGAGTTACCGGTTTTGCTTTAAACATTGAGAATTTTTGGCTCTAAAAGCACTTTTTAATCATTTTAATTTGTATTTTTCCGTTTAAATTTGGGCATTTTAGACGTGATGCGTTTGCACAAACATGTATTTCAGACACACAGAATTCCATAAATCTGCATATCAACAGCTGTGTACCTACACTGAAGAAAAGATTCCCTTTCACAGGCATTTCTTTACGGCCTAGAAACTGGTATTTTAATCCATCTTTTCAAAGAATGTACTGAGAATTTTAATGTAGGGTAGCTGGTCAGACTTGAACTGTGGCATCGAGTCATGCCGAGCAAAATTTGGGTTTTTAGATTAGTGATGTTTTCTGTTCAAGTAAAAGGCCTGGAAAAAAAAAAAAAGAGAAGGTATTGCTTTAGAAACACATCCATTTTCATTTTTCAGGATGTTACCTAGAATGTTTATTAACCAGGTTTCCAGGACATTGAATGTTTAAGGTCATCCTTGAACCTAATTATCTCTACACTTCTCAAGGTTAAACTCACGGCTAAATGAAGCAAGGTTAAACTCATGGCTAAATGAAGCGTATATTCGTGAACTTGGTTGAATTGTGTGAAACTTGTGTCATGCAGTCCCTTTAATCCCCACTGTAAAGCTTTTCTTGCAAAATGTCTGAACCTTTATTAATGTATTATTTATATCAGAGTTGAATTAGGACCAAGAACTGTAATTGTTGTTCTCCTGCTTATATCAATAATTTTACATAAGTCTTCTCTACTGATAAATTTGAGTCAGATTAATGAGTAATAAATCTAAAGATAACCTTTTCAAACCATTGGAGAGCCAAGAAAGTGAATATATAATTGTGATTAAAAGGGATATATGACTAAGGCACTCAAATGCATTTCATGTGGTGCCTGAGTACTCCTTTCTGGCTTAACACAATTGAATGAAAATTACTTCCTAGTTATATTAAAATAGTGTCATTGATTACTTTAAACTCTCTTTTTTTTAATGATGTAAGGAAATACAACAGTGCACTATAAAATTTAAACTTGAGGGGACAGAAGTACCAGAAGTTTAACTAAAAGACTAAGAAATTAAGATACAGGTTTCTAGAAAAATGCTGTGTCAGCTTTCTCATAAACTCTTTTGCTAATGTTTGCTCTCTTTCCAGTTAAAAATAGGGGTACCATTCAAAACCAAAGTACATTTATCAAAAAAGTAGGAACTTATCTAATAAATCACAATTTTATTGAAACATCATGCTTTACATTCCTGATAGACCATAAAACTTAATGTGGAACAGAAATGTAAAACCTTGACCAGTGGGGTTTTATGCGTATTTTGAAACTAGAAGGCCATCACTTGGTTTGCTTCTCCAGTATGAACTTTGATGTTTTTAAAACTCACATTACCTTTTTATTGTATAAAGTAGAAATGAAAACTCTTCAATGTATAGTTTGCTAAAATAAAGGACAAACATCCAAATAAGAACTTTAAGAAGTGATTCACGAACTATGAGTTTATTTGACATTTAAAGCTATTTTTAAAACTACATTTAAAAACTCTCTTCACATTTCTTAGAGAGAAGGGGTCTTATCTTTAGTTTGAAGTAGTAACAGCTAGACCTCATGTATTGGCAGGAATATTGACATCCACAAGTTTGAGTAGAAATGTTTATTCTTCCTTATACCAAATTTAAATGTCTTTGGGTCCATACTTAATATCTTAAAGACCCTGACTTAAAGCAGTTGGGGCAAGAAGGTACTAATATTAGCCAAAAATCCTAATCAGGGTAGTTCTGTTGAATTTGAACTGTTATGGGTTATTTTATTCTTACTTTCTGAATTGTAAAGTGGTTATATTACTTTCATAAATAGGCTTTTTTTAAGTCTCTGTGTGTATGTATATTTAGAGAGGAGAGACACTCTGAATGACTCATTCTGAAGGAGGGGGGGGTCAGTTTTAAACTTTTCAAATAGCTTCCTTTTCTCCTTTTCCCATTTCTTTACTGAAACTTACCAGTTACTGTACATAAAAAGTGTTCCCTTTCTTTTAACTATCTCTACTGGTTGCCAAGGTGTAAATCAGAAAGCCCAAGTTTTCTGTCTCCCACTTCATAAACAAGACTCAGTTCTGCTTCAGACACTTGGAGCCCTGCCAAAGTTGTCGTGATGATGTCAGTTTACCAAGAATGTTCACATTTCTCATGCTGTGTTCCACATTCCCTGGACTCGAGCAAATGTCCTTTTAGAGCTCATTGAAGTTTTAGGGTTGGATTAAAAAAGCATGCCTTGTTTTCAATACTTCATGCTACCTTTTCAAATCAAGGATCCATTTTTAACACCATGACGGTTTACAAGCCCATGATCCATTTTGTATTTGTTGGTTAAGAAAATACAGAATGACCAAAAGTTTATCAGGTGGTGAAACCAATAAGATTTGCTAGTTTAGTAAATTGAAATTGTATTAATTTAGTATTCCCTCATTCATCAACTGCTTATTTCATATCTATATTTATAATCCAGTATATTTATTTTAATATAGTTCTTGATTTTCAAATTTTTACAAATAACAATGGCCTCTACCTGTATTTGGAAAGACATAGGTAGGCGTTACTCAGTGTACAGAATTCTTAGATCTCTTACAGTACTTCTTAGTTCTTGGCTAGATTGGAAATCACTGTGCTGTAGGTGGTTATTTCTAGTTATTTAATAAGTGATTTTGGCCTGTAAGCCATAAACATTAGAAAAACCTGACAATTTTAAAAGATTATTTAGAGAAATGGCTGCATTTGAAGGGAGTAGTTTAACTTTATATATACCTGTCCTGGTAAACTTTATGGAGAAGTTATGAGGACCATGAAAATTTCAGTCCTTCCAACATTTAAAATGTGTGTAAGTTCAGTTTTATGATAACGAAGGTTTAAAATAAAATCTGTTCTATTTTATATCTACTACATTTGGGCAGTTTATGTGTTGGAAAATGGACTAAATATGATAAATTCTGTGAAATATATTTGTCCTCAGACAGAATTCTTTGTACACACCAAACAGATGATGTTTACATGGATTTCTTGCAGTTAATGTTCATTAATGACCTAATTAGCCGAAAAAATAAAGTACCAGCTAATAGTTATTTATACTGTAAATATATTTGATTCTTTTTATATCCTATTTGAGTGGGTAAATTACATATTTACAAAGTGGAAAGGAGGATTTTCCTTAATATTCATGTTTAAATTGAACTCTGGTTGACTTTCTAGGCTGAGGTCGCACGTTGCCTACTTTTCATTTCGTTTATGGTAATGTGAAGTATGGATAGTTTTCTTGTCATCACCCAGTTTTGATTCATTCAAAAGAATGGAACTTCTTGAGACAGATCCACTAGCCAAATCTAAGACAAGTATTGTTAATCACAGGCAAAACCCTGGCCCTCTGCCTCTCTTTCTCATCAAGCAGCATAATGTAGCCTTTTGATAATTTCTAGAGCATTTCCTCGTGGCTTTTTACGAAAGTTTCAAAACAGGTTTAAACTAGGCAAATTAAAATCTAGTTTGAATTCAGAGATTTTTAAACCTCTATTTTAAGAAATAATTGCAGATTCCAAAAGTAGTTTTCAAATTAGCAAGGAGGCCTCAACCAGTGTTTCCTTCCTGTGGTAGAACTCCCTGTCATGTTCTCTGGAATGTCAGGAGTGAATTTGCAGAGCTAGAATGTCCTACTGGGTCAGACTTCCAGATCCTACCTTCCTGGAAGTTAATTCATGACAGTGATAGATCACAATTAGTGAATTTTTTCAGGCATGTTTATGTAATGGAACATTGTCGAGGTCATCAGACTAAGGAAGTAGTTACCTGGCATGAAAGGAGCACCAGGATAAGTGTCTGCTAGCCCCAGTTTCGGTTGTGCTGTTTTCAAGATCACTGTTACCGCTCTAGGGACAGAACCTCTCTCATAAACCCTGTTGTACTCCTTTTTCCATTGTACTCATTTCCAATTTTATCCATTGCACAAAATACATAAATAAATAAATAAATATATATATATATATATATATATATTTTTGTGTGTGTGTGTGTCATGTGGGCCTCTCAGTGTTGTGGCCTCTCCTTTTGCGGAGCACAGACTCCGGACGTGCAGGCTCAGCAGCCATGGCTCACGGGCCCAGCCGCTCCGCGGCATGTGGGATCTTCCCAGACCGGGGCACGAACCTGTGTCCCCTGCATCGGCAGGTGGACTCTCAACCACTGCGCCACCAGGGAAGCCCCATAAATATTTTTTTAATTGACATCCATTTGGTCTTTTCCTGTGATTTCAGTTAAAGTAGTTGTTTGTTTTGTGCATCCTATGGCATTTTCTAAAGAAGAAAATAGTTCCTCTCTTCCAGAAGTCCCTTCGAATTGACCCAAACTCATCCCCTATTATCCAGTGAGTACAGTTGCCTCCGTTCACCTTTGAAAATATTGCTTTTCTAAATTTGGTTCCATTTCACATTTCTCTTGTCTCCTTACTTCCGCCATGAGCTCCCTTTTGTTTCTTTGTTCACAAGCAGCCACCTGGAGTCCTGAGAGGGTCTTGCTGCACAAGGACAGGAGGCTAGTTCCTTGGTCGCGGAGCAGTGCTTTCCACAGGCCAGAACCGCACTATGTGTGTTGGTTCGTTGTTTTTAATGTTCTTGCTACTAAACTTTAATCTTTTATTCTCTCAACAATTTCTTTTTATCTTGAATCGTCTTAAGGTCGCTTCTTTTTTTTTTATTCTTGGATGCACACTGCTAGCAGTCTGGAGACACAGTGTATGCATAGTTACATAAATTAAAGGCCTCAAACCTGGCTCTCGTAGCGGGCGTTTATATGCAGACTTCTCCAGATTCTCTCCAAACAGAAATGTAGCGTGAACGAAGCCAAGACCAGATTGAGCTGAACTAACTGAATTGAGATGGTGCTGACACCCTGTCTCTTCCCTTCTCTTTAACCCGGTGATGACCTCCTTCCCTTTTGGGGGAAGTGCTTTTCAGACCTGCCGCCTTCTGCAAAGCTTGTTGTCCCCTGCAGTTCAACTCTGCTTTATCAACATTCTTCTAATGTTAAGTTTGTGTTTGGGGAACCTCGGTGAAAGTTCTTGAATCATATTCTGTTAAGTTCTCTAAAATCCAGTGATACCATGTCTCTTTACTTTTCAACATCTGAAACACAACCAGGGAGTAATCAGTCAATCATTTCTCTGATTCCCATAACATTAATGCACTAAAAAAAATAAACAGAACAATAAACGATTTGTTCTCCTGACCCCAAAGGAAAGCCCAAACTCTTTGGGTGTATTGGAATTTTATTTTTATATGTGATCTGAAACAAAAGAACCATCAACCAGGACTTGGACACATTTTCATGTACTAAGTTACCTCTAACAATATCTATCACTTTCTAAGAGGATTTGCTTTATATTGATGAAATGTATGCAGAATACTTAAAGGAATTCTCATAAAAGGATGGTCCAATTGTATTGGGAGTTTGTTTTTGTAGATCTAAACCAGTTAAGGTCAATGATGTTATTTTCCATAAGGGGGCCTCTGTCTGTTGTTAATTTAAAATTCTATACTCGCTTGACTTAGCTTCTTCAGTTATGTTTAAATTATGCAGTATGTTGATATTGATATGATTTTCAGCTTTTGGTAAACGTTGCAATTTATGTGGGGACTCCCAGACTTTAACCCAACACAGAGTTAAAATGAAACCAACCCAGAGTATACTATAAAGTAGACAGTATAACCGTAGTGGAAAGGACATCTAACATTTAGACCAATTCTGTGCTTGTTGCCAGTTTCACCAAATTAGCATTGCCTTATCAAGGTTGTAGTGAGAAGACGTGCTAAAAGCTTTCCTATTTTTGTAGTCTATTTTAAGAACTCAGTATTGATTAAAATGGAATTAATATGTCCTTTATCTTTTTTCATATCATAATTTTTTGTTCTAGTTTATCACTGAATGATATTTCTAATTAGCAGTTGAAAATTTTGCTAAATTTTAGTGTTGGTTTAGATTTCAAAAATTAAATGAGATGAATGTGATTGCTGGAGAGGACTTCCCATGCTGTGGTAGTAATACTGGATTCCTAACAATGGTCTTCTAGTACATAGACATTTCACTTATTTGTAGTCATTTTAACCTTGTCCAAATGCCATGACTTTGTAATTAATCTGTCCCTGGATAATCAAGAGTTGACTGGGGCTCCCCTGGTGGCGCAGTGGTTGAGAGTCCGCCTGCCGATGCAGGGGACATGGGCTCGCCCCGGTCCGGGAGGATACCACATGCCGCGGAGCGGCTGGGCCCGTGAGCCATGGCCGCTGAGCCTGTGCGTCCGGAGCCTGTGCTCCGCAACGGGAGAGGCCACAACAGTGAGAGGCCCGCATACCGCAAAAAAAAAAAAAAAAAAGAGACAGTTGACTGTACTCTGTGCCTGTGTTTGACTTGCTCATACGTTTTACTTTTCTCGTTTGCTTATAGACTATAGACTGTTTTATTGTAGACTATTCATTAGCTGTCTGATCTGTTACTTCAGTATTACAAATTTAAATATAAGTATGCATGTGTTTTATCATCTGGTAATGTCTTACTTTGAAAATGGTTTTTGTATCAGTAATCCTTAAGCTTAATTTTTACCAGCATAATTTAATTTCCCAAAACTTATTCAAATAATTAGGCATTTCTAGATATAGTAAATTGCTGTTTACTCAGCATAGTGAGTAGTTACTTTTTTCCCCACTTAGTGTGATTAGACATAATCATTGATAATTTCTGTGAAGAAGCTAGCAGTATGGGACCAGGTTTCAACAAAAATGTAGCCTTTTCAATCTAAGTCCAGTTGGATGTCTGGGTCCAAAAATAGATCATATGCAAAAGAGACAGGCTGACGGTTGGGGTCTGGAGGTGGGACAAGGGAGGCAGCACAGTTGTGTGAGTGTAATGCAGAGGTGGTATTAACACCACTTACCAAGCTGGGCATTTCCAAGACTTCCTCCAGGGTGGATGTGAGAAGACCAGAGTAGGATGCACGCAGGCCCCTGGAGGTCTGAACCTTAGCAGAAACAGAACAGAATTGATACAAAGACTGCCAGTGTGACCAGGAGGGGTCACACGGTGACACACACTCCCCACCCTGGCCTGGCCCCACCCAAGTGCTTGGGTTGGAAGGGAATCAGACACCAGCCCTGTGTATTCAAGCATTGGGCGGAAGAGCTGGGAGTGGGAGGTGCCTGTGAATATCCTGGACTGCTGCCCTTGGCAGGCTGCTAGGGAGTGGGTGGCTTGCTGACACTTGGACATACATTCTAACTGCTCAGATGGCTCTAGACAGTGCTAAAGATGGCAACCACTGTTTCCTATGAAGATGAGTAAATGCTTGTTAGGTAAATGGTAATCTGTTACACTAAAATATATAATAATCTGGAACATATCAGATTGATTATATGAAGTACAGGTTTTGCTTTGTTTTCTTTTAACCAGCTTGTTTTTAAAGTGCTCATGTGAAAAATTCTAAAATTCATATGGAACCACAAAGGACTGTACAAAGCTAAATCAAGCTTGAGAAGGAAGAACAAAGCTGGAGGCATCACAATTCCTGATTTCAAAATATATTACAAGGCTACAGTAATTAAAACAGTATGGTACTGGCATAAAGATAGACATATAAACCAATGGAACAGAATAAAGAGCCTAGAAATAAACCCATGCATATACAATCAACTGACCTTTGACAAGAGTGCTAAGAATACACAATAGGAAAAGGATAGTTACTTCAATAAATGGTGCTGGGAAAACTAGATACCCGCATGCAAATAAATGAAATTGCATCCTTATATTACACTATACACAAAATTCAACTCAAAGTGGATTAAAGGCTTAAACATAAGACCTGAAACTATAAATCTTCTAGGAAAAAAACATAGAGGAAGAGCTTCTGGACATTGGTCTTGTCAATGGTTTCATTGATATGACACTAAAAGAACAACAAAGGCAAAAATAGACAAGTGGGACTACATCAAATTTAAAAGCTTCAACACAGCAAAGGAAACCATCAGCAGAGTGAAAAGGCAACCTACGGAATGGAGGAAAATATTTGCAAATCATATATCAGATATGGGGTTAATTTCCAAAATATGCCAAGGATAAGGAACTCCTACAACTCCATAGCAAAAAACCTGATTTTAAAATGGGCTAAATACTTGAATAGGCATTTCTCCAAAGAAGAAATATAAATGTCCAACAGGTATATGAGCAGATAGTGTCACTCATCTTTAGAGAAATACAAATCAAAACCACAGTTAGAAATCACCTCATACCTGCTAGAATTGCTGTTATCAAGAAAATAATAGACAGGTGTTGGTGAGGATGTAGAGAAATTGGAACCTTGCAGAATATTGATGGGAGTGCAAAATGGTACAGCTGCTATGGAAAACAGTATGGAGATTCCTCAAAAAATTAAAAATAGAACTACCATATGATCTAGCGATCTCACTTCTGTGTATTTATCCAAAAGAATTGAGATCAGGATTTTGAAGAGATACTAGCATGCCAGTGTTCATTGCAATATTCACAATAGGCAAGATTTGGAAACAACCTAAATGTCCATTGACAGATGAATGTATAAAGAAAATGTGGTCTCATATGCCCAAGGATTGCAGTAGGCTCCTAAGCTTCTCCCCTCTACCCCTCCCTGCCCCACCCTATCCTTATCCTCCATTTGGGAGCCAGAGTGTGAGAATCTTTTTAAAATACAGTTGGGGTGGACTTCCCTGGCGGGTCCAGTGGTTAAGACTGCACTTGGGTTCGATCCCTGGTCAGGGAACTACGATCCCACATGCTGCACGGCATGGCCAAAAAATATAAAATAAAATAAAATAAAATACAGTTGGGGTCAGGGGTGCCAGCTATCCACGGAGTGGAAAATCCACGTGTAACTTTATAGTCAGCCCTTCCTATCCGATGTTCTGCAGATTCAACCAACCGCGGATGCTGTAGTATGTATTTATTGAAAAACAATCCATGTATTAGTGGGCCCATGCATTTCAGACCTGTGTTGTTCAAGGTCCACTGTACAAATCTGATTGCCTTACTGCCGTGTTAAACAAACTCAAGGGGCTTCTGTTTGCTTATAAGAGAAATATCAAAATTTCCCTTTTGCAGGAAACAAATTCCAATATATGTCTATTTTCTTTTATCTAGTTGATTTTACATATTTGAGCACAGAGAAACCTACACAAGGATATGTAAAACACTTTACATCAGTCCTTAACGGAGTAGGGTCGGAGGCAGGGCCGACTTGTGGCCTTAGCATGGTGGCTAAGAGCCGGACTGTAGGACTAGACTGCTTGGGTCCACATCCAGCACGGACTTGCTAACTCTGTGGCCTTGGGCAGGTAACTTAAACTTCTTTGTATTGTAGGGTTAATAGTAGCATGAAAGCATTTGGCAGGTGCCTAGCACCTAGTAAGAACTCTGTGTTTTCCTCTGTTAATTAACAGTTAATTAATTTTTCTCTCTATTGTTGAGTTGCTATAATAAAAATGCTTTACTTTTACAACACATAAATTTAGAAGAAAGTTTTAAAGAAAAGGGGGAAAAGAGATCCAAGGATATCTGGGGGCAGTTCTTACTATTGCCTGCAAAGCACTGTATGACAGGCCCCTGTCTATTAGTAACTTCATCTTACGCTACTTTTCTTTCCTTCGCTCGTCTTGACCCCAGTCACCCCAGTCTTCTCATTTCCTGCAGCCTGACCTCTGCTCATCTTTCAGGTCTCAGGTCAGAGTGATTTCTCAGGAAGTCCTTTTATTGGCCCCTTAGACAAGGCCAGATCCCCTTGACCTCATAGAACTTTTTTTTTTTTTAAACAGCATTTATCCAAGTTGTAATTACATATTTCTTTGAGTGTTTGTTTAGTGATTGACACCCCATCAGTTGACGAGAACCTCTGAGAGGCTAAGACTGTCCATATCACCCACCATTCTATCCCCCGTGCCTAGCACAGCAATTGCCAAACTGAGAAGGAAAGGGGTGTTTCAGAAAACCCACCAGGTCGGTGTGGGGAGCCCCTAGGCTCTATGAGGACCTGGCAGCAGTGACACTGGAAGGGAGGGGAGCTGCTGCATTTTTAAGGGTATTGTCATTTCTGCCAAGAATTTTTAGTTGCATCCAGATATCTTGGAGCCCCCAAAGATAGCTCCTCAAGCATTTTTTTATTTCAGAAGTTTTTCTTAGAGGCCTGCAGAGAAACTCTTACGTACAGAAATGTGAATCCTGCCCTCCGAGATCTGCCTGCAGCACTAGGACAGTGTTTTCACCTAGTAGGTGTGCAGGAATCATAGCAGGTATGCTTCTTGAACCATCATCATGGGCTACAGGACCAGCATTCACATCAGCAGCTGGTATGGAAGCAAAGGACTTAATAAATTTTCATGGTTTAGTGTTAAATAAAATTAAGAAGGGTGAAGCCCAGTATGTTAGTCAGGCTTCTCCAGAGAAACAGAACCAATAAGGGGGGGGGGGGTGTAAAATAGAGATTGGTTGGTTGATTGATTGTAAGAAATTGGTTCATGCAGTTGTGGAGGCTGGCAAGTCCAAAAGCTGGAGGCTGGAGGCCCACGGAGGAGCTGCCATTTGCTTCCAAAGGCAGATGGCTGGCAGAATCCCCCTTCTTTGGAAAACCTCAGTCTAATTTCTCAAGGGATTGCGTGAGGCCCACCCGCATCACGGAGGGCAATCTGCTTTACTCAGTCTGTTGATTTAACTGTTAATCCCATCCCCAAAAATGCCTTCACAGAAATATCTAGAATAGTGTTTGACCAACCATCTGGGAACCGTGCCTGAGCCAAGTTGACACACACACGATCAACCATCATACCCAGTAAGCTGCCCTTGCCTGTGCTGTTAACCTGCTCCAGGAAAGCTCTGAAGTGCTGCAGGTCTATAGAAGACAGCCTCTGCGTGAGGTTCAGATTCTAGTCCGATCATCTAGAGCTTATATGTAAGGTGCCCAGAATATCCAAAAGAACCTTAAAGAACCAGAGGTCTTTGTTACTTACATAAAGTTCAGGAGCTTTGCTGTTGTTTTAGAGGTATTTAAGCATCATGGTTTCCTTGTTTTGTTTTGTAGTTTGCATTGCCTTTCAAAAACAAAGTGCATGCACTCACCCCCAGAAATCAGCATCTCATGTTTTTTTCCCATTTTATAGTTGAGGAAATATATTAGCTTTTATGCCAGATTGATGGCCATTAAGTGGCTGGGTTGAACCTCGGTCTTCTCATTTTATGTTGAGCCTTTCCCCTCTTTCCCTAACCCCTTGTTCCATAACATCTCATTTCTAAAGGAGGAGGGAGGGGAAAAGAGAGAGTGTATGAATGAATATGAAAATGAATATTTACAGAACTCCTACCTGAATTCAGTATAGGAGAAATAAAAAATTTTACCAGATTATATGCTTGCCTTGACCTCTCTGGGGCTGTGGCTCCTTCAAGCCAGAGGAATTTAGGTTTGCTGTCCATTCCTTTCTAGTTCTACATTATGGGTGACTATATTTATGGACAAATAAATATTGAAACTCTAAAGAAATCACCTTCACTCTCTGGGTCACATTCCCTACTACCCTGTAGCATTTAAGAGTGTTTTCACAGTCATCACGTCTGCCAGGTTTGGGTCTTGTGTTATGCCTCCTTCCAGTTTGTTTGGTTAGTTAGCTAATGTGTTTTGCATTCAACCAAGGAAATTCAAAATACTGTCTCCAAGAGAGCCAGCTAGAGTAGAAGTGCTGTCCAACTTGAGAGTGGTAGGCCGGCTGAGTTCTCTGGGTGATGATTGAGCAAACCACCCGCTAATTTTAGGCTGGGAAAGGATGGGGCACAAATTGAGTTTTCAGTAGAAAAATAACGTCCTGCTAAGACGTCCTATAACCTTGGAAGTATCTTCTGGCTCTCTAGCTCTTGGCCATTTTGAAGCTTCATATCCCTACTCATTATCGGATTAAGTGTAGTGAAGACTTCAGTTTTGAAACTGTAACTTTCTGCCTTAGATCACCTGGATCTGAAAGGTCACGAAAGCGAAGCTTGTCCTTCTTTCCTATGACTAATGTAGGTGGGAAGCAGTGGGCCTCAGGCACCCATAAGTGGATAAGCTGAGCAGTAGCACGCAGGGCTACAGAATTTTCCTGCATTACCACTTTCAAGCTTGTATACCAGATACTGAATTGTAGTGCAAAATGTGTATTAATTGCCCGTACTTATAGACATATTGTAACTTTTCAAAAAATTTTATTGTGAACACCATCTGCCTTGGCTTGTGTGGATGAAGTTTAAGTTTATAGCCAAAGCTCCATTTGGTCCTGCACAACAAAATTGCATATGGCTTTGTTAGTCCCAATTCTGACATCTCTTGGAGCTAAAAACAGTCCATTAAAAATAAAACATATGGGGCTTCCCTGGTGGCGCAGTGGTTGAGAGTCCGTCTGCTGATGCAGGGGACGCGGGTTCGTGCCCCGGTCCAGGAAGATCCCACATGCCGCGGAGCGGCTGGGCCCTTGAGCCATGGCCGCTGAACCTGCGCGTCCGGAGCCTGTGCTCCGCAACGCGAAAGGCCACAACAGTGAGAGGCCCGCGTACCGCAAAAAGAAAAAAAAAAAAATTAAAAAAAAAAACTATGTTTTCCAGGGATTGATTTCCTAGAGGCAGTGCAAAAGCATAATGTATCTTTGCCTTGAATATAGAGATGACATTTAATAGTTCCTAGTTTTGAACTTCCTAGATTATCTCACTGAATTTTCATGACAAATCTGTGCAGTAGGTAGAACAGTTGTTTTATAAAATAAGTGGAAACAGAGAAATAGTATTCACCTAAAGACCCCTGGACTGCATATTTTTAGCAATTCCCATTTTTGGTTGCCTACTTTGAGTCGAGGGACTGATTCTAGCTGGCTGTGTTACCTACATCTGCTAATATTATTTAATCCTCATAACAACCTGTGGAGTCGCTGGTAGGGTTCTCACTTTATAGACGAGGAGGGTAAGTTTCAGGAAGGTTAAATAATCTAAGGTCGTGTTGCTGGTCAGGTAGAGCTCTTCTGGTCTGAAGTCCATGCTTTTTCTAGCCTTCAAGCTTCACCTCATTACAGTGTTTAGATTGATGTCATTAAGTTCCGTGGCCGTTTATGACCCATATCTGATTTTTAGTTCATCAGAGCGTTTGAGTGGGGAATAGGTCAGAGCCAATGGAAATTTGACTTGTTGGATCCTATGGTTGCTGTATGCTAACTTTTATAGTAATAAAATGCTATATAAATCCCTGTGTTTGTGTTGCTTATGGCAATCAAGATGTTTCAACTAAAAAAAAAGTATATTGTCAGGGAATTAAGATACTTAAATTCAAGAAGTATTTATAGAGCACCAGTATTTGCTAGGTGCTGTGTGATTGGTACTTTCATGTCTAGTATTTAATATGATTTTTACAATGTTCCAGCAGGCCTTAATTATTGCTTGTTTGCAGATAAGGAAACCTAGCCTCAAAAAGAATAAAATACTTGGGGAAGGATACACAACTAGTAAGCAGAGCTAGAGATACACTGGGGTGTTTCGCTTCACGTCCATTACTTTTAGTCCAGTGTTAATGTTCACAGCTTCCAACATGCTCTGTTGCTACTGTGGTCACTCTGCCAGCTCTCAACCCACCATCAACACAACCCATTCCTTGTCATTTGCATACCCTCCCTTGTGAATTTCAGAAAATTTTGTGATCAACCCAGGAAGCATTTCCTGAATTGTAACTAAAATTGTCTATGGGAGATCATGCATCTAAAGAAGGTACTATATTATGCAGCCATTAGCATCTTGTTGAGGGACCTCTGCTTTTCGGAATTCATTTCACAGGAAGCAATGGAGTTATCTATCCATCATTTCTGAGAAATAAGACAAGTGATGGATACATGTAGTTCTAATCAGGACAACTCATTACATCTTCAGTGGGTGTTTAAGGAGACCTGAGGTAATTGAACATGGTAATTGTGTTGCTGTATCTGAAGGGTTTGACTGACACTTGTTTTGTTTTGCCTGAGCCCATAATTGCAGAAATATTCTCCCATGGTGATTAGTTCCCAATTTAAAATTGACTGTTTCGGGCTTCCCTGGTGGCACAGTGGTTAAGAATCCACCTGCCAGTGCGGGGGACGCGGGTCGAGCCCTGGTCTGGGAAGATCCCACATGCCGCGGAGAAACTAGGCCCATGCGCCATAACTACTGAGCCTGCGCTCTAGAGCCCACGAGCCACAACTACTGAGCCTGCGAGCCACAACTACTGAGCCCGTGCACCACAACTACTGAAGCCCGCCCACCTAGAGCCCATGCTTCACAACAAGAGAAGCCACCGCAATGAGAAGCCCGCGCACCCCAACAAAGAGTAGCCCCCGCTCGCTGCAAGTAGAGAAAGCCTGTGCGCAGCAACGAAGACCCAACACAGCCAAAAATAAATAAATTTAATAAATTTAAAAAAATAAAATTGACTTTCATTAAAGGTAACTCCATAATGAGACCAGTGAGGACCCAAGGTGTGTGCTTTAATGATAGTAATTCCCTCCTCACTTGCTGCTTGACCAAGTGCACAGAGAAGATGTAAGGCAAAGCCTTCCTCTTAAGTCCTGCTTGAATTGCAAGAAAAGAGGAGGTCGAATTACATTGCCTTTAAGGTCCCTTCCAGCGTTAGCATTCTGTGATTCTTTGGAATATTCACCAAATGGAAGTTCAAAAATTGATTCTGCTTTCACACTGAGAGGGAAGAATGCCCACAATTCAATACAAGATTAGAAGCTGCAGAGAGGAAATAGTTGTCTTGAGTGAGTTCTTTTATTGGAAATCAGCCTTGTACTACTGGACAGGAAATTAAGTGCTTGCCTGGGTCATTAATCATTGTGCCGATTTGAAAATTAGCAGTGGGGGGAGGTGGTTATATTTGAGGAGGAAGGAAGGAGTGGGTGGAAGGAGCGGTCCTGAAAGTTCCCCCTTCAGAGTGGGCATTAGCTGGAGAAGATAGAGTGATACCAACCACCCCCATCTGGTGCAGGTGTCTCCGCTATTTCTGCCAAGTCTCCTGATTGTTCCCACACATCTCCTACTCCAAACTCTCCCATCTCTGCCAAGAGGAGGGAAAGAGAAAGAATTCTGGGATTTTCACCGAGAAAAGGCAGAGAAGTGATCATCTAATGGGGGTCATATTTCTCTGTTTAGCTCAAGAGGGATATTACAAGGGAAGAAGATAAGATAGGGATAGCCATAGTTCTTGTCAAAGTTACATTGAAAAGAGACAAAAAGAAAAAAAATATGAGTAATAGGTTATATCATGTCAGGACAGCTTGTGTCCTTCAAAACAACTCCAACTTTTACTGTCTCTCTCCTCCCAAGTAGAACCGCACTCAGGAAATCGTCTGCTGCCACGTAAAGTTGGAGCTTTTTTCTTCTGTTACTTGGGCTAGAAAAGTATCAAGACCATCCTTGCTTTCCTTTTCCATCCTCCCTCCCGCCACCCCGGTATGTAACAGTTTTAGAGTGTTTGCACTTTTCTGTGTATTTTTCCTTTAAGGTGAGAGGTTTTGGTAAATAAAAACTTGGCAGCAGATTTTATTTCCACAAAAATAACAATTCTGACATCTCCGGGTATCATCTCTCTCAAAGGTGTTCCCAGGGGAGTTGAAATATACCACTGGACTTTCTCATCACTCATCAGAACTGCCTTGGAAATTGGCACCCCTTGCGGTCTGATTGACTAAGCCTTCTATAACACTCTCTCTTCTCCTAGGGATTTTTCTGATGGGAAAGTGGCTAAATTAGGTTGGGAGTCGAAGCATTTGGCTCGGTTACGGTTTGTGTGAGGCTTTGCTCTTTCTCTGTCTCCAGACACTTGCTTCTTTCTGACTGTAGTTTCACAGTGTTCCTAACTGCTGGGTGTTCAGTATGGTCCTTAGCGTCCCTGATGAATCCTGTCCTGAATCGTCCTTCTGAGCACTGCAGGGGCTGGCCTGCTTGGTGGTCGCTCTCAGGCTTGGGTGGAACAGAAACAGACTGCTCCGTTCTCCCTACAGATCACACTCTAGCCTGCATAGAGATCGGCATCTTTTCCCCAAACTAGTCACAGCTGCTCCCACCCTCACCCCCATTATTTACACCAGGGTTGAGTACCTAGAGATAATTCCAAAATTTAAAAAAAAAAGAAATCAACACCAGGTGAAGCGTCATTGTCAGCACGGGAAGAGTCTTTGGAGCAGCTAATGAGGCAAAGGATAAGATGTGCTGCTGTGAGCCAGCCGCCTCTTCACAGGAAGTCACACAGACTTGCAGTATTCGGGGCTCTCCTGAGTGAAAACCAGTAGGCCAGGTTCCCACTTGGTTGGAGTTTAGCTAGCTAGCTCGAGAAGTAATGTCAGTTACTTGGGAACTCTTGAAGTTCTGACTTGGAGAACTGGATCCCAACAGTGCCTTTAGGGGCCTTCGTCTTCTGAGGATGCACTCCTGCCTCCTAAAACCTGGCTCTTGTAGTCATAATGACTTGTAATGGCCAGAGCCCTGGTCTCCTCCATTCCTTCTCCTTGACTCTGTAACACCAGACACCAGCAGGAGCCGTCCTTGAAACTCTACCTCCCACTGTCCGTGGCGGTCCACTCTCCTGGCTTCTCTCCATCTTTTCAATTCCTTCTTTGTCTTCTTTGGTTCATCCCTGCTGTGTTGGCCTTAAGACTCTGCCTGTTTCTCTTTCTCTTTCTCCCTCTCCCTCCCTCCCTCCCTCCCTCTCTCTCCCTCCCTCCCTCTCTCTCCCTCTCTTTCTCTCTCTCTCTCTCTCTCTCTCCCTCTCCCCCCTTCTCTTCACGTCTCCCTCTCTTCATCTCTACAGAAAACCTAACCCTCCCAGCTTCCAGTGTCACCTCCTGTAGGTGACTCCTTACTCTTGACCTCTCCCATTCCAAAGTTCCACTGACTGCTGAATACACTTCCACTTTATCATCTCAGCTTCAACTTATCTGAGGAAAAAAAAAAATTTTCACCCCCTAAACCCTGCAGTGTCTGTTTTTGTCATTGTCATTTCAATCCATGTCATAGACCCCCATGTTGGTCCCCATACTCTTTCTCCTTTGTGCCACTGTTCCCAGGAGAGGGCTCAAGCAGACTTGCAGGGACGTGTATGAGGTCGTTTCCACGTACGAAGCACTAAGCGCCAAGCACCGCACTGAACTCTTTCCTGGGCCCTGTCCCACTCAGTCCTCACAGCTTCCTGTCAGCTGACCAGTGGGAAGGGACTGTGCTCTCTCTACCCAGAGGTGGGAGCAGACATCGCCCTTTCCCCTCCTCCCCTCGGGACATCCCAGGACTGACTGTGTACTTTGGAATAGGAAGAGGGTGTGGATTGTCAATCCAGGCTGCCCGTGAGGGCAACGCCCTTGGGGATTCTGTAGCTGGAGACTCAAGTGCCTTCCCTCCTTCTTTGCCCCCCTCCCTTTTTGGAGTTGCAGGACTTGGTTCTGGGGTGCCTTCCCTGTGCCGGGCTCCTTTGGCTCTGCCTGGGGGAGGAGAAAAATACACGGCTGGCATAGGCTTCGGCACTGAGTCTGAAAGAGGGCAAGAGGAGGAGCCGGGAGGAGTTCAGTGTGCCCTGACCAGTGGCAGCTTCGCTCTGACGTCCTGCCTTCCTGGCGCTCCTTCATTCATTCAACCAGTCTGTCTGTGTGTATCGCAGAGGGACGCTGGGCAGCACGCTGGACACTCAGCCCCAGCTCTCCCCTGTGACCGGAAGAAATGCACTTTTTACAGCTCATTTTATAGTTGATTTCACTGGAACCATGGTAAGTGCCACAAGTGTGTGGCAGGCACTTGTTGGTCGGGGCTCTTCGCCGCGCTGTCTCCTGGCTTTCCACGTGAGGAGTCGTGGTGCAGGGTGGCCACTGGGCGAGGCGCACACCCCGTGCGCCAGCAGGGCGTCCTCTGCCCACAGCATGGCAGTAGGTGGAGCCCACCCACCCGTCGCCAAGTCCATCAGGCCAGCCCCGCCCAGGGCTCCACCTGCGCTCAGGTATTCTTACCACCTCCGGCGTTTTCTCCTCACTCTTCCACCTCCACGTTCTCGAATCACCCAAAGCCCAGCCCACCCTCAGGGCCTCCCTCGTGTCCCAATTTCTCCTCTGTCCCAACAGTGCCCTTGTGCTCTGTCTCTCCTCTAATATTATAGCTGATGGCTCTTCTGTGAGGAGTTGTTACGGGTTCTCAAACTCCATACAGGCACTGGCAGTAGCAGGATCCCCTGGAAACTTGTCAGTAATGCAGTCTCAGTCCGCCGGCCCCTACCGTCAGAATCCGAGCTGGCGGTGGGCCCAGCAGGCTCTGCTGCAACAAGCCCTCAGGTGATGTTGATATACACCAGTTTGAGACCCACTAGTGGTGTCTCCTTTAGAATTTAATGGTGTGTTACCTTATTTTCTTATTTCATGTTTCATAGGTTAATATTTTGTTTCCACAGCGAGATTGTAAGTCTGCTATTTTGCCTACATTTCGTCTCTTTACACAGTGTTATTAACAGTTTAATATACATTTGGTTGCACCCCTGAAAGCTGTTCCAATCAATTTTCACCAATTTCCATATGACTAGTAATTTCATCTTGGTCTGCTTAGGAATCCGTGGTATACGTAGAGCAATAGTAAATTCTTCACAATCTCTGAAACCAGTTGAGAAGCTCTTATTGGTATAGAGTGCATAACACAGGAAGGGCTGTAACCCGCAAACCATTCTTTATGGGTTTAAGTGTGGGAGAGAAATGTTCTTAAGATGATTAGATTTTGCTACCCACACAATGGATGGCAATAGAATGGAACGGGTTGGGGGGGTGGGGACTTAGTATGACATCAGTTTGATGGAAATGATGAAATAAAAGAAGGGGGAACAGATTTTTTGTGAGTTAAAGTACGTGGTTAGGTTGGAAGGTATTTCCCACTTCAAAGGCTAGGGTCTAGTTATGTTGGCATGTTTCTCTGGGGGGGCCTGTATGAATTTTGAGGAGAATGCTGTAAGGCACCTGTTGTTTCAAGGGAGAATATTTTTAATGTGTTGATCAAACCCAATGCTTGACCTGTAAGACATTCAAACTTTTCCCTTCTTTTCTTCTTTCTTTTTTCCTTCCCTTCTTTCCTTTATTCTTTCCTTCCTGATATATTAAAGTGTTAAAGATACTAGTGATAGATTTTTCTCTAGAAATAACAGTCTGGGAGAAGAGTTTATTTATTCTATTTCATCATGATAGTCCTTTACCTTCCCACCCTCCCATATGCAGCCATTTAAATGTGATTCTGGTGCCTTCTTTCTTTGGATGTGTTTTTATGAAAGCACAATGGTTTATGTGCAAGTACTTTAGATTTACATAAATTATACTGTGTTTTAAGTCTCATATTTTTTTTCCATTCAGCCCTGTGTTTTTAAGGATCCACTATGTTTTTCTTTTTTTATTTACTTATTTTAAATTTATTTTATTGAAGTATAGTTGATTTACAATGTGTTAATTTCTACTGCACAGCAAAGTGATTCAGTTATACATATACACACATTCTTTTTCATATTCTTTTCCGTTATGGTTTATCACAGGATATTGAATATAGTTCCCTGTGCTTTACAAAGATCCACTATGTTTTTAAAATCCATTCTTGTTTTACTGTGTGTTCATATGCTCTCCCAAGAATGGGCAGCAAAAACCCTGCTGCTCTGAGCATCCTCCTGCATTCTCCTTATGCTCTTGTTTGAACATTTCTTGGGGATGTGAACCCAGGAGTGGAATTGCCGGCCTTAGAAGTTTGTAGAATTAATTTTACTACCTGGTGTCAGATCGCTCTCCAGAATGGCTGCCCCAGCCTCACTCCCATCACAGTCTAACAGGATTCCTTACCCACATCAGGAATTCACCATTTTTGTCTAATGAATGTGAAGTAATAGCTCTTCATTTGCATTTATTTGACTATTCAGCTTCTTGTCACCTGCTTGATACTTTTTTTTTTTTCCCTGCCTCCTGCTCTGTAGGATAGCCTTCTTGGTAGATTGTCTGTTCATTTTCTGGCCTACCATTGTGTTAGCGGTGGTGTCTTTTTTGGTGATTTGCGGCATTACATGGACCAGTTCAGATATCAGTCTCTTTTTCAGTTTTGGGCTTCGCAAGCGTCACCTGTTCCATCACTGCTCTGCCAACTTTTCCCATGAAATCCTTTACTGAACAGAAATCCTTAATTTTAATGTAATGTAATCGTTATTTGGCCCTATAGTTTCTGCTTCTGAAGTCCTTCCTTGCCTGTAGGTGATGTCAGGTAGGGATTCATTTTTAGTTTTTCTCTGCATAGTGAGCCAGTTTTACCACACCGAAGTCTGAATATCTTTTCCAGTTATCTTTGTCACATAATATAATGTCGTCTTCCATTTCCCTAACTCTCTCGAAATTCATTCATTCCACAAAAGTGTTTGTATAAGTTGAAATGACTCAGAAGGCTAGAAGAATAAGCTGCCTCTCACTGACTAGTAAGAATAACACTCATGAAAACAATGTCAGCACACCCTTATTCTGGCCTTGGAAAGTTTCAGCTGGACTCCAGGTGGAAATAGAGTGTAATTGCCGAAAGAATCTATCTGTTGACATTGGCTATTCTACTTACAGGGAGTTGATGATATCAGCCCGCATGAACTCAGGTCCTGTCTCACTGTATCCTATAGTGATTAGGTTTATCAACCATCTAATCATTTCAGATTTATGAATTATTTACAGGGCACGCTAAACATGCTACCCTAAATTATTCACATCTTAAAAACTGGATAGGCTTCCCTAGTGGCACAGTGGTTGAGAATCTGCCTGCCGATGCAGGGGTCCGGGAAGATCTCACATGCCACGGAGCAACTAAGCCTGTGCGCCACAACTACTGAGCCTGCGCTCTAGAGCCCGAGAGCCACAACTACTGAAGCCCGCTCGCCTAGAGCCCGTGCTCCACAACAAGAGAAACCACAGCAGTGAGAAGCCCTTGCACCACAAGGAAGAATAGCCCCCACTCACCGCAACTAGAGAAAGCCCACGCGCAGCAACAAAGACCCAACGCAGCCAAAAATAAATAAATTAAATAAATTTAAAAAAAAAACTGGATAGGCGTTGGAAAAATTCAAATGTATGTAAATGAGAGAGAAGGAAACACAGAGACTTGTATTTTTTTTCCCGGTAATCTCTGAGTGTCTGAAATATCCTTAGCACTCTGCACGCTGCCTTGAACAGAGTACTAAGTAAATAAATCATATGCTTTGAACTGTTATATTAGTTTGACTAATAGTTAAAATAGGGAGGGAAAATGAACTCAGCCCTTATTTTCATTTCTCTTATTGAATCCAGGCAATAAGAAAACAATATTTATCATCTTACTATTAATCAAATGCATACTGCTCTTTGCTGAATATTCTTGTACATACATGGCCTAATTTAATCTTTGCAACAATCCCATGAAGTAGGTATCAGTTTCAAGTATTGCAATTCCTGTTTGTTTTCTTTGATACTGGTTTTCTTCACTATAAGCTATCATCACCTTAGTATAGTGAATTTTCTATATATATTTGCATATATATATATTTTGTATATATTTGCAAGGCCAAATGCTGCACTTTCATCCCTCTTCCTAGGAGCCAAATATTAATGAAGACAGTGTTAAGCCTCTGTATCAACATGGATATAATCTACCAATTTTTTGATGATTACTCCTAATTTGACAGATTATTAGCCATCATTTCCATTCAGCATCTATATGGGTTCTCAAATGTTATAAATTCTTACAGTTGCCTTCTAACATCCCTGGCACGTCAAATGTTTTTGGTTTTTATTTTTAAAGAAATAAAATTCTACAACCAGAAAAGGAAAAAGTCAAATCCCCTTAGCACAGTTTCAGAAATCACAGTCACTGACTCACCCCTTATTGTTCTTTTTAAATTTCCCCCAGAGATTTAGGTTTTTTAAAAGCCTGATCTTACATTAGAAACAAGAGTATTTTTATTTAAATGTATCTCTGTGCCCTGACAAAGTCACTCCTCTCTGTAAGAGTCCTTCTTCTCTCCAGCCTTGTTTATCCCATCAGACATTCCTGCCAGAAGCAGCCCTGTTTACATAACTGCCCCCGTTGGATGGAATATTTTACTGAGCGCAGCCCTGCGCTCACACCACAGCCTGTTTAACATGGAACAGGGACAGACCTGAAAGGCACTAGAGAATGCTCAGTGAGCTCGATCTGCAGTGAATAAAAGTGGAGGCATTTGGATGAAAATGAAGCTTTGCAAAAAGGGAGCAAGTGCAGGGACGTGTTGTCAGCAAAGACCAAAGCAAACCAAAGAGGAGAGAGTAGTTCTCTGGTGAAGGGATGGAGGGGAAAACCTTCCGATGGTTCTGGAGTGTCGGACATAGGTATGTATTTACTGTTTGAAAGCATGCCATTCATGAAACCCTTGAACAGAAATGGAGCCCTAGGTCTCAGAGCCACAGCATGGCTATTGCTTCTCCATTTTTTAATTAAAAGAAAAAGATTTAACAGGAACGAAGGGCTCTTTGTCCTGTAGGGCCTTTTCCTTTTACTAGAGTTTCTGTTTTCGTACTGCAATTTTGACTGATTTCTAATAAGCGTAGGACTCTCCTCCACAGCACTGTGGTCACAAACATATTAGAGTAATTGTGTTTTGAGGGTGATACAGTCTAACTGGAATTGCTCTGCATTGAGCAGAGGGTACAGTAGGCAGCTTGTCGTAGAGAAGATAAAATTGGCCATCTCCCATGCTTTGTCCTTCTGTCCCAGAACCAGGTGGCCGTGCTCCACCCTGAATCCACATCTTCAGCATTTCTTTCTCCTCTCTTCCTCCCAGCTACCTGGCTGCCAATTGTGCCGCTTCTTTAAATTTAGAATGCTTCTTAATGGCTCCTCTTCTGGAGTTTTGCCCAGATTAATATAAGAAGGAGCTAACGCTGTTCTCCTAACCAGTACCACATTCCAAAGAGTATCGTGATTACATTCCTTTTCATTCGTGACAGGTACATCTTTATCTCATTTGACTTCGCTCTGATGTTCATTGAGCCCTTATCAAGTGCCTCTCATCAAGTGAAACCCTTTATGTAAGTTTAATCATCCCAATAGCTGATGTTATGTTAGTGTTACCGCCCTTGCATTATGGAACTAGGAGACACACGGAGGTGTAGAAGGTCATGACTTAACCAAAGTTGCCCAGTGGGAGGGAGAGCCAGGATTTCAACTCCAGAAGTTCATATGCTTAACTGCTGTGTGAAGATGTAGAGGCAAAATGATAACCAATGAGTACGTGCTAAGCCATGAGAACAGAGCATGCCTGGCTCCAGGAGTGCCATACCTCAGCTCTGCCCTTGTATCGACTGCAAGCCTTTGAAGAGTTGCCTTGTTGGTGTGTGTGTATATATGTATATGTGTATGTATTTATATATACACATACGTACTCTTTATTTCAGAGTAGTTTTAGTTCCAGAGCAAAATTAAAGGGGAAGGTACAGAGATTTCCCATATACCCCCTTCCCCTACACAGACACAGCCTCCTCCATATCACCATGCCCCGCCAGAGTGGTACCTTTGTTAAAACTGATGAACCTCCATGGACACATCATTATCACCCAAAGGCCGTAGTTTACATAACGGTTCACTTTTGGTGTTGCACATTCTGTGTGTCCAGACAACTGTATAATGACATGTATCCACCATTATAGAATCATACACAATAGTTCCACTGCCCTAAAAATCCTCTGTTCTCTGCCTACTCATCTCCCCCTCTCCACTAATCCCTGAAAACCACTGACTTTTTTACTGTCTCCATAGTTTTGCCTTTTCCAGAGTGTCATATAGTTGGAATGATACAGTCTGGAGCCTCTTCAAACTGGCTTCTTTTTCTTAGTAATAAGCATTCACGTTTCCTCTACATCTTTTTTATGGCTTGATTGCCTCGCTTTTTGTAGCTAAAGAATTTGGTGAAAATGTACCCCTAGCCCTTACAGAAGTGCGATTTAGGACCTCTCCAGTATGTTTTCATTGAGTGTCTCTGCTAGCTTTTCCATCTTTAAGTCCATGCACTGAGCCAAGGTGGGTGTTAAAATTTGAGGATTCTCCCCACCCCCCTTTGATTATGCCGAGTACGCTCTACATCAGAGTTTTAAGAAACCATTCGTGTTTCTCTACATGGAGTTTTAATCAGTTCAGTTTTGGCCTGAAGGTTCAAAACTAAATCCCTTATAATCAAGGCACTTTTTTTCCTAATGAAAACCACAGCTTGAGCAGCTGCTTGTATTATTGTCTCTCCTCTGTGGTCCCACTGGTGTGTGGGAGTTTACTGTTGGGCTGTGGAAAAGGGAGCAAATGAGAATCCAAGAAAGGGGTCATGTTTCAATAGAGGAAGAATGGTGGAATGTTAAAATCCTTGAGTGTTTTCCTCACCCTCCCCACACTTTGGACATGCAGTTTGGCTCTCTTTTTCCTTTTTAAATACTTCCATAAGGCATGGAAGAGAAGCATATATCATATGAACCGTAGTATTGAAAACTCTTAGACCTCAACTTTGATTCTATACAGAATACCTTCATTTTTGCCTGTAGTTGTAAAATGACAACATAACTTTAAAGTCTTTCTGTGTTGTGTATGTCCATATTTTGTCCATCTGCGTTGGTGGGGTCTTCCTCTCCTTTGTCTGGGTTGAAATTGTGTTTATCTGTGTGTAATTTTTTTTCTTGCATCAATTTCTGTCTCATTTTCTTTTTTAAATTTGTTTCCATATCTCCTTTTCGCCTCATTTTCCCTGCTTCCCATTTTCTCTTAACCTTTGTTTTCCCTTCATTTTTTTGTACTATGTGATTTTAAGCTCTACAAATAAAAATTGAAGTTTTACTTTTGCTGTTTGTAACTTTTTATGTAACTCTTTAATGTAGATAAATAGATCATTTTCTATTTCTCCAAAAGGATCCTACCTCAAATAAAATTGCTTTTTACTTATTAGAACCTTGATTTTTTTTTTTAATGTGGGTTTTTGATCCATAATAGAAGCAGCTGCTTCATCCCAGCGACTAGTTCCAGTGCTAGAGATTAGAAAGAGGAGCTGGGTTCTCTTTCCACTGAATGGGTGAACTATTGGTGACACTGTGTACCTTCTATGCTCCAGTCACCCTAAGTTACCCAGAAGTGAAGATAGGTTTTATCATGTAACCAGTTGCCAGGGTCATTGTGGGGATTAAACAGGACCATCTGAATAGCCCTCCACACTATCAAAGAAGAATTCGTTGCATATGTAAATAGTAAATGACCCTTCTTCCTACTAACTTTGGGGAACTTTTTCAGTAACCGACAAGGCACAGTCAGCTCCCCTCTCTGTCAACCTCATCCTGAGGAGGGAGGTATTAGTGGCTTGGGGAAGCAGCACAGTAAAAGTGGGCTTAGGGTGAGAACGCACGAGTGACCGTCCTGGGCTCGCTATTGACTTGCTGTGACCAAAGACATATTCCTTAATCTCTGCCAGCTTCAGTTTCCTCGTGGGTAAAGTCTCTAATAATCCCCGCCCACTACTGTGGATTGTTGAGTGAGGTTGAAAGCAGGCTCTCGGTGGAGTCATCGTGACATGGCTCCAGTCCAGAGGCTCAGACTCCTTTTTCTTTTGTTATTTTGTCTTTCCACATCCTATCGAGTCTCTTTCTTAAGAAGCTGGTCACTTGGTATGCGATTCTGTCTTCTGATTCTTTGTCAGTGCTGCCATTTAACATGTTCTGGCCTTCAGAGTCAGGCAAGACCTACCATCATCCGTTACCACGTTTCGATGGAATACCTGTGGTAGAGGCCAGAAGTAGAGGGAGCTCGGCTATGTCCAGGCAGAAGGCTGTCAGCAGTGTAGGTCTTAAATGAGCTTGCTCATAAGCTTAGGCTAAAAGCTGTAAACGGAGGCCTCCCACTTAAAGTCATCCTTTCAATTTGAGGCAAAAGGAAGCACCCCAAGAGGCTAGACTTCCCACCTAAATTTCTCAAATATTTCCTGATATCTGCCCACTCACATGGCATCACGTCAGTCAATATTGTGTTAAGCCCTGTTCAAACCACAGCCACTCCCTCCTGTCTCGTAGAAACCCAGGGTAGTCCCTGGGTTAGAGGAGACTTTTTTATTTGAGTGAATCATTAAAAACTATTAATAACTAGGTGCATTTACATTTTTTAAAAAATCCAGGTTTCCTGCCTCTGGAAATCAGCAGGTGCTGGAGCTCTGAGGTGGCCATCTCCACCTTTTTACTAATTTTACTAATTTACAGCTTCTCTGGTCATGTAAATATTTGATTTTGGTACTCTGGAAGAAATACATACATATTATATATATTTACATACACACATATATATGTATTTCTCCTACTCTGAACGCCTGTTCTTCAAAGCAAGCATTTAGTAAGTTTCTAGTATGGACTCAAATTGAGCTGTCAGAGAAGCAGAAGACATGATTCCTGCTGTCAGGGTGCTTGTGGTCTAAGAGAACAATACAAAAACAGGTGAAATAAGTAGGGAATAGTTCAACAAACTCCGGTGATAAATATGAACAAAGATCAGCATGGGCTGAGGTTGTGAGGGAGAGCTTCATGGATGACATTGGACTTGAGCTCATACTGAAATTCATTCCCTCATTCAGCTGTTATTAATTAAGTAGCTGCTATGTGTCTTGCACAGTATTGGGCACCGGGAATAAATAGGTGATTGACACACCCCCTGCTTTCTTTAGAGAGTTTACTGTTTAGTTTACAAAGACATGTAAACAAATGAGAATGATAAAATTTACATGCTTGGATAAAGATCTATAGACAGTGAGATCACACAAGAGTGCGGCCAGGTATATACCTGAGCTAAGAAGATTTTTGATAGAGTAGGTGAAGCGTGAATTGGTTTTGGATGAATAGCTTGGCCAAACCTGGGAATAGAGAAAAGGCATTCCAGATCTTGAGTTCAGTATAAGAAGAAGTATAATTCACTTGGATGGATCTAGATGGATTTTAGCATAATGAGAGGAAAGTAAGGGTCAGATCTTGGAGGGCCTATATATTCTCTACAAAGTTAAATTTTACAGGAGGTGGAAGGCCTCCAAAGTCCTTTAATCAGAGGGTAGAAGGGCATACACCCCCACCCCCAGTCTGTCCTCCACTGCCTCCACCCTGCCCCTCCCCAGAGGCTGACCAGCAGGGCGAAATCAGCAGACTCTCATGCCCTTTGATTTCCAGCTAAGTTCAGCCATTGGATAGATAGCCCCAGCAGGAGATGGGCGGGTCAAGGGAGGAAGCTGGTCATGGTCTTTATATTCTCCAGCTTCATGGCTCCCTTGAAGGATAGCTTGGGAACAGCTGCTTCTCCCCTTCTCAGGGCAACCTTATTTACATAACGTTCTCCTTCCTGTAACTAGTCCCTCCCCCTGGCACCACAGGCCTATGGTGGTGACCTCTTCTCTGATACTGTCCCTAGCTTCTCACTCTGCTTCCCCTGCAGCCCACCCACACCATTATCAGTGACCCTGTTGTAAATAAATCCTCTGCAAATTATCCTCATTTAAAATATGATTCAACTTTAATTTTAAGCACTAGTGGAAAGAATAGTTTTCTGGAATGGAAGTCAATGGGTAAAGCAATCAACTGGTAAAACTGGCCAAAGCGAGAGATGTTGTAGTTTGTTCAAGAAAGGGAATGGAGTTGAATTGACACCAGTTGAACGTGAGGGATTAGGGAAAGGGAGGGGTTAAGGATGACCACCCGGGGTTCTGACTTGGGTGGCTGCTTGATTCAGAAAGTAGAAAGATGAGTTCAGTTTTGCACGTGTTGATTTTTTTTTAATTAATTAATTTATTTATTTTTGGCTGTGTTGGGTCTTCGCTGCTGCACATGGGCTTTCTCTAGTTGCAGTGAGCGGGGGCTACTCTTCGTTGCAGTGAGCGGGCTTCTCATTACGGTGGCTTCTCATTGCGGAGCACGGGCTCTAGGCACGCGGGCTTCAGTAGTTGCAGCACGCGGGCTCAGTAGTTGTGGCTCATGGGCTCTAGAGCACAGGCTCAGTAGTTGTGGCGCACGGGCACGTGGGCTCAGTAGTTGTGGCTCACGGGCTCTAGAGCACAGGCTCAGTAGTTGTGGCACATGGGCTTAGTTGCTCCACGCCATGTGGGATCTTCCCGGACCAGGGATCGAACCTGTGTCCCCTGCATTGGCAGGCGGATTCTCAGCCACTGCGCCACCAGGGAAGCCCCGCATGTGTTGATTTTGAGAGAGATCTTTGTGGAAGAAGTGTTGGAGATATGCACCAGGTATTGGGTAGACCAATGCGGAATTCAGGAGAGATCTGGCTGGAGGGAATGTTGGTGTGCTGTCAGCTTGTAGGTGGTCCTTGAAGCCAAGGTGATAGAGGGGGTCCCCCAGGAGAGCTGAGAGAGTGGGAGGCCCACAGATGGATACCAGAGGTTTCGGCTCTCGTTTCGTTTTATTTACACACAGAAAGTCAGCCACTGGGCTGAAGGGAAGGCGAACGGTAAAACCAGGGCTGTGAAAGGAGATTTACCGCAGGCCGTGCTCATCACCAGGAGTGATAGGGACCAGGGAGGCATGAATCATGGGGAGCCCCACCTTCCCAGTAGCACGAGACTGACTTCTCACTGCCTGTTGACCATAACTTCCCAGCCAGTAGCAAACGGGACAGAACTGAATTTGGCCACCTCTGACTCTCTCTGTTATCTCTACGCATCTCAGCATCGTTGCTGTCTCTTCTTCATTAGCAAAATTTATTTCCATTTTTCATTTCTGACAAGTGACCTTCTTTCCCTCTGAGTAAAGGAGAGCGTGTGGTCCTACCGTCTGTTCAGCATCATACAGGTGCTTGAAACTTAGACGCCTCACGTAGGACTTTGGGCCTCTTAGCTGTCTGTGCCTAATGTATCATCTCTGTTGAGGCGAATCACTGTGATTATCTTGAGGGACACACACCAAAGAATGGATATTTTCTAGATGAGAGTTATTCCCTGTCACCAGACTAATTATGTAATATAGTTTTAGAAGCACGTCATGAAAACAGTGCAATAATAGTACCAGTCTTTGCTTTTTACATATTACCTTCAATTTCTTTAACCTGTCATCGAGGATCGTGGTGTTGGATTCGTTCCTGGGAATTTCAGGGTCCTGCTGAGAGAACAGCTCTCACAATGGAGATGGTTTATGAAATTAACAAAACCGTTGAAAGACAATGCAGTTTCCTCCCTCTCCCGGAACAGGGTTTTGACAGTAACGTCTCAGAACAGATGTTTCAGCGATCTCCAAATGTTTTCATTTGGTGGCACAAAGACTCTGTTATTCATGAAATGGTCTGTTAAAAAAATTAGTTCCTCCATGTGGGGATTGTGGGAAGATGTGTTGTATAAATTGATTTCACATTTTGTCAGGAAACCGGCTCTTAACTCTTTAAATTGGCTCCAGGATTTGACTCTGACAGGTTCCGACTTCCAGGCTACAGCAGTCACAGGGAACAGAGCAACACAACGGCTCAGCATCTTTCCCAGAAAACTTCAACTTGACTCATCTGAGAGGGTCCTATTCTTTTATAGGAGAATAGAAGCCATAAAATACAGTGAGAGGAGGTGGGCACGTTTGCTTTTCATTTGCATTATTCTCCTAATACAATCCTCATGTGCAGCTTAACACATCTTGATTTTAGACTCGTATTTAAAGGGAAAACTGCCATTCTAAGATGAACATGGGCCGGCTTAGGGTGTAGTTTCAACTACCTTACAAGAGACCTCAGGATAACTACTTAGGTGTGTTGGTCATTTTCATTTCTGATGTCTGATGTCTTTCATTTCTTGATGTCTCCCTGCAGGACAGAGGTCAGCAAACTGTGTGGCCTCAGGGCCAGATCTGACCTGCTGCTTGTTTTTGTGAAGTTTGATTGGAACACAGATGTTGTAATTCATTTACATATCGTCTGTGGCTGCTTTTGAGATACTTCGCCAGAGTTGAATAGTTGTTAACAGAGGCCATTCAGCCCACAAAACCTAAAATATTTACAGAACAAGTTTGCCAACCCCTGAAATAGGAAGTTGCATATATCCCATGACCTGGTATTTAAAACATTACATTAAAACATTTGATACATTTAGATTTTAAAGGTATTTGTGGGGTGTAAGAAGTATAAAATATTTATTTGGTTTTAGACCATTAAACATATGACAAGAAAATGTTTAAAATAATAATATATGTACACAAAGAAACATGAACTAAAATCTTACAGGACAATATAAAGAAACTATATGGAAAAGAGGAGACAGAAGTTAATGGATGATATTGGATATTCAATAAACAGTTAAAAGAATGAATGAGAGGAATCAGTTTTTCTGATGTACAGTATGTTCAGATGTGAAAACATTTGGTCATATTTAGCTGCTACTTTGTTTTTATTCTTATTCTTTCATCTGTGTATGTTCATCATTCCCAGAATAGACTCTTGTCAGTGCTCCCATGCGTGTGCTTCTGAGGTCTTCCTGTCCATCTTTCCTGAGATGACACACACAGGTGAGACTAGAAGGTTAGAATTTATACAGCTTTACTATTGACATCACAGACACACCAGATAGGATTATTCATTTGGTTCATATGCCAGAATGTATTTGAGGCTGCTAACAGTAAGAGATCTCAGACACAAGAGAAAAATAACTAAAGAATGCTTGAAGAACGAGCACCCAAGTTGAAAGAGAAGAAAAACGGTGTTAAGGGGATAGAGGTGCTTTATATCAAGAAACCCAGGCTCTGTTCTTTGAACCAGAATATCAGCGATCACGACAGACAGAGCAAGGAAAAGAAAATATAAGCGTTCTGAAGCTGTTATTTCATGAGATGAAACATCCTATTTTATCAGGAGGTATTCCATCACATGATCTTTTTTACGGATGTGAACAGTATCTGCAGTTTTAAGAGAAGGCAGAGACGTTCTCTACCCACATGGATACAGCAACCACTAGCCACATGGGCTTTTGAGCGCTTGTAATGAGGGTAGTGTGAACAGAGGTGTGCCGCAAGTGTAAAACCTACATGGGATTTAAAAGACTTAATGTGGAAAAAATTTAATTAATGATTCTTATATTGAATTTAGATGTATTGGTTTAGCTAGAACCATATTATTAAAATAAATTTCACCTCTTTTTACTTTTTTAATGTGGCCATCATAAAACACATAATTGCATGTGTGGCTTGCGTTGTATTTCTGTGAGGCAGCACTATCTGTAGGGTGATGTCTCATCTGATGTGAAAGTGTTAGGATTTGGTGACACATCCTTGACTTGTGAATGTCTTTCTGAAGGGACAGAATGGAATTTAGTATAGGCATGTAGCTTTCGGGTAATCTGTTAGCTCAGAGATTGTACATCTACAGACCACTTGGCCTGCATACAGATCCTCCTGCCTTCGGAAAGCTTTTCTAAAATATTGATCAACATTTTAAAATAAGTTAAACTATTTCATGCTCGTGGAAAGATAATTTGTAGACTTTCATAAACTATACTTGGTTTAGTGATGGTAGCTCGACTTGGCTTCCAAATCTACAATTTATTTTGTTATTCTGCTAACAAATTAGACAATATAAATTACAGTTGCAGATAATTGGAAGTGTTGGCAAATATCTGATGTCTCTGTCAGATGATTCTGGGTATTCCCACCAAATGGACCCATAAATTTGAACTCTTACTCACTGGTGACTACTTTTTTCCCCTTGTGTATTACATCCTGGTGCTAAAAGACTGTTTCATCCTGGAAGATAGTTCCAGTTGCTTATCTAATCTGTTCTTTGGTTGGATTGGTCCCTGAAAAATATGTCTTGAGGTTCTGTACCTTATTCAGATTTGAATGATTTTTAAGTACACCATTGCTTTCTTTCTCTGTTGAGTGAAAACATTCATCTGTAGTTCAGAAACAAACCTTGTGTATAGTAATGTAGTTCACCTTTTATTTATAACTTTGAAAACCTGCAGTTATTTATGCATTGCTTCATTGTTTGCTAATTCCAGGACTATATTTATTACACAGTTATTAAGTACCTATTGACTTTAGACATGTTGAATTTGGTGCTAATGGGACTTCCAAGTATAAATATCCAACAGGCCCTTAGATGTCTCTAGAAGTGAAAAGAAATGTAGACTGTATCAAATATATTTATTATATATTTGTACAGTCGTTTGTACAAGAAAAATTCAAATGTTTAGCTTCACTGATCTTCAAAGAGATGCAGATTAATACAGGAAGGAGATGCTTTTCAATATGCATTGAATTGTCTAATTCAAAAAATACTCAGTGCTGGCAAGATTGTGCCCCAACTAGGAGGCATGTAGCCTATTCATAGAAATATAAATTGGTTTTGGTATTTTGGAAAAAAATACAGCTGTGCATGGTAAACATAAGGAATTGTGTATTATTCTTTGATTTAATAACCTCACACTAGAAAATTTATCCCTAAAATGTGAGCCAGAAGACAAAAGAAAATCTCTTTGCAGAAGAGGGAAGGGAGCCCAGAGTTGCTGAGTGGCTACTTGTGCTGAGTACTTTGCATCATCTCACTTAATCCCCACAGCAGCCCTATGAAGTGTCCCCACTTTACAGGCAAGGAAGCAAGGCTCAGACGGATTAGTAATTTGCCAGCATCATAAAACGTGTACATGACAGAGTTCCCACTTACATTAGGCACGTGCCAAACTCAGACTGACCATGTAAGAATAGAAAAATAGTTAAATCCATTATTAAGTGCTGTGCAAGTATTGTAAGTGTCATCACGTGGGAAAATGTAGGAAAATACAGAAAGAAACAGTATAAAACTGTAGATAAGCCAGTTGTTAAAAATTTGTACATAGACTAAGTAGAATAATGACAAATGAAAAGTTTAATTTGGCAGAATTTGTTTAAATAAGTAGTATTGAGATTACCATAATCTTTTTGATTTTTTAAAAATTGTTTTTTTTATGAAAAAGGTACAATCCAGCGTATTTTGTATTTTCAAATGTGTTATTCATCCCTCTACATTTTCTAAAAGGTACATGAGCTGTTATGTCTAGGTGCATCCTCTATTTTGTCCTCATCACCTATCCTTTAACTCTTGAAAATGCCTCCATCGAGGTTCATCGCTAGCAAAAGCCCTACATCCTTAAACCCTCCTCTGAAATTACTTTCATTTTGTTAAAACCCAAATCTGCATATGCCCTGAAAACACTGCTTCCTTGAAGGCCTCTCAGGTGGTAGCTCTATTTTTTTTTTTTTTGCCCCAGAGTTGAGGGGATATAAGTGTCTCTATGGTCTTCATTGCTACCCTGACCTTCACTGCTCCCTAAAAACTCAGCTGTAAATCTCTTGTCATCAGACAGCATCCCCTGCTCCCCCATTGTTGGTACATTCTCTACCAAGCCTAGGATTCCTCCCTCATTTCTCCATGGTTCTCACTCCTGGCTCACTGCCGTTCTCCCCAGCAGTGCTTCTCTCCTCACCCTTGGAGATTTCAGTGCTTACCTGTAAGATTCATTTGATACCCCTGGCTTCTCAGTTCCTTTAGCTTCTCACCACCACAATGCTTGCCTCCCATGGTCGCCCCCTCGACCACAGCATCGCCAACAACTCCATCCCTCCGTGATCTCAGTCGCATACATACCACTCTCTGACCTCTCTCCTCTGCCTGGTTCTCGAGCTCACTCCTCCAGGGCACGGAAATCAAGTCCGTCGGAACCTGCCATCCGTTGATCCCATGATTATTTTCATCCTCTTCCCTCCCTCCCAAGATGTTGGGTCCAGCTCAAGCTCCGTGAACTCCCTTGCATACATCCTGCCTGCTTTGTCCCTCTTTCACGTCTCATACTCACTTGGCAATTGGCTGAATCCAAATCTCTACCTGCTTCACGCCAGCCCCCGGGCGTCATACATTGGCTAGAGGAACACACACAACTAGAATGTTTGGTTTCATTTTCAGATGCTGACCATTAACCTCAAGTGGGAACTTAGGGCTGCCCACCAGACATATTATGGTATTCATTCTCACTGGATTTTTTTTTTTTGCGGTACGTGGACCTCTCACTGCTGTGGCCTCTCTGGTTGCGGAGCCCAGGCTCCGGATGCACAGGCTCAGCAGCCATGGCTCACGGGCCCAGCCGCTCTGCGGCATGTGGGATCTTCCTGGACTGGGGCACGAACCCGCGTCCCCTGCATCGGCAGGCGGACTGTCAACCACTGCGCCACCAGGGAAGCCCTCACTGGACTTTTTACAATCTTCTCCTCTTTCCTTAACCTCCAACACCTCCTTTCTCAACTTTATTCTCAACTGATGCCTTCCTTCCCACTTTTGCTGGAAATATTGAAGCAATAAGAGGGAGCTTCCCCCAGGTCCCACTGAACCTGCCACAGATGGACTCCTGTTGAAGGCCAGCTCCTCCACTCTGATGTCCCCCCATGTCCTCAAGGATGTGCTCCAGCAATCTTGCTCATCATCTGTGCGTCATTCCCATCAGCATCAAACATGCTGGCACTTCTCCCATCGTATTGAGGAAACAAAAACACTCTCTGGGCCCCATCCCACTTCCTCCCTTTAGCTACTACTCAGTGTCTCTTGTCCCCTCATCACAGAACTCCCCAAAACATCACCTGCTGTCCATTCTTGTTATTCCCAGCTCTCCTTTCTCAGGCTCTCAGGTTCAATCAAGCTTTGGCCCAGCTATTCCACTGCTCGTATCAAAATCCCCAGTTAAACACAAGCTGCTAAATCCAACAGTTCTCAGTCCCGTTTCACAGTCCTGTACACAGCATTTGACGTCACTCCCGCTTCTTCTCCTTGAGGCACTCGAATCACCTGGCTTCTAGAATGTAGCACTTCTGGATTTTTCTCTTATTTTCCTGGCCATTCCTTAGTCTCCCAGAACTCAAACCTTGGACCTCTTCTCAGTCTACACTTGAGACCGTGGTTGTCATCATTAAAGTGTCATGGCTTTGGGCTTCCCTGGTGGCGCAGTGGTTGAGAGTCCGCCTGCCGATGCAGGGGACGCGGGTTCGTGCCCCAGTCCGGCAAGATCCCACATGCCACGGAGCGGCTGGGCCCGTGAGCCATGGCCACTGAGCCTGTGCGTCCGGAGCCTGTGCTCCACAATGGGAGAGGCCACAGCAGTGAGAGGCCCGCGTACCTCAAAAAAAAAAAAAAAAATGTCATGGCTTTAAATATCATCCATGTTCCAGTGGCGCCCAGAGTTACTATTTCCAGCCAGACCTTTCTCCTGACATCCACACTTATGTATCCATCTAAGAGCTTTCGGGATATCTCTGTTTCTATGTCTAATAGACGTAACCTGTCCAGACTGAATTCCTGATCTTACCTCCTCATCTTACCCCTCCAGACCTGCCCATCTCAGTTAGTGGCAGCTCTGTTCCTTAGCCGCTCAGGCCACATTCCTCACTGCTTCCAAACCCTGGCCGTCTCATACCTGGATGATTGCAGGGCCCTCCTAACTGGTGTCTGGGCTTCTACGCCTGGCACCTTTACAGCGTGTCCTCAACACGGCAACTAGAGTGATTCTTCTGTAACGTTGGTTAAATCGCCTCTTCTGCACTTAGACCCCCCCAGGTGGCTCCCCATCGCACTCAGATGAAGAACCACAGTTCTGCAAAGCTGTGGACAACCTAAACCACCTGTTATTTCTCTGACTTTCTTTCTCTTCCTTCTTAGCTTCTACTCACCCCACTCCAGCCACAGCATGCCAAAGACGCACCAACCCATCCGCCTGAGGGTTTCTGTGTAGACTGTTGCGTGTGCTTAGAGCTCTAAGAACTCACTGCCCAGCTACATCAAAGTCACTGTCTCAGCCACGCCTACTCTGGCCACCCTGCGCTCTCCAACCCCCTCACCCTATTTTTAATGGTACTTCTCACCTTCTGGCATATCTTCTGCTGACTGATTGTATTTATCCTCTGTCTCCCACTTCAGTGTAAGCTTCAAAAGGACAGAGATTTTTATCTGGTCTCTTGATTGATTTATCTCCAGCATCTAGAATAATGCCTCCACCTAGTAGATGCGTTAAAGAAAATGTGTTGAAAGTATGAAAGTTTCCCTGTTTCTGCCTGATGCCCCGTGGACGCATGCAGAGAGATCTGCCTCATAATAGCTTTTCATTCCTTTTCAAGTTTCTCAAGTGTTATATTGTAAACAGTGTTCAGAAAATGACCACTAAGAAACATGGCGTCATGGACTTGACCGTATATGGTCTTTTATTCTAAACCGAAAGCAGCTCCTCCAGAATGTGGCAGCAGTATCACAAATACCAAAAACGTCCAAGCAGCATAATAGAGCCTTGACATTTTTAGGAATATGTTCAGAGTTCTTCAGAAATCCCCCAAATTATGGATACTTTCATAGTATATCCTACTCTCATGAATTTCACATGGTAGTGAAAAGGAAAGATGGAAGCTACGTGCTGCTCCAGATGCCGAGTGGCTCACTCACTGCAAGGGGGCTCCTCCCAGCGCCCGCCCCAGGCCCCTTGGTCTCAAGCCCCACGCGTGTGCCGCAGCCAAGCTATAGAATTGCAAATTATAGCAGCTCCTGAGCCCTCAGCATCGCCTGCGTATTGTTGAAACCAAGGATATCTGTGAAAGCTAAGGGTCCACGTATTATTTTATTCCATTGCACATTTTTTAAAAAATCAGTTCCCCCAGGCCTCTCAGCCTTGGTTTTAGAATATAATGTATGGGGGGGGGACATTATTACAACTAAATGACAATGTGACTTACGGTTACAAACAACATGAGCAACCATGTATATAACACGTTAAGTTTTCAATGTCGAGTTTACATTACAAGTAAGCATCTATCAGATTTGTTATTGATCCTCTGGTAATAAACTCTGAAAGTAGCAAAAAAAGAAAAAATATGTTCGCTTTCATTTTTAAGCTGATTTTTAAATAAATATCCTAGTTCAAGAAAACCTTTTGCCACGGTAACTTTTTCTTTTTTTAAATGATAATGCTCAGAAAGCCTTTGACAGAGAAGAGTGGGAGTAAGGAAGGGGGATGCTGTCGCCACGGTGACAGCTGTCCAGCGTAAACATCTCATATCTCTTCCGTTTATCACGTATTTCAGGGCAATTCAAGCTGCTGGAACAAGACCGAGATATAAAGGAGCCAGTGCAATATTTCAACAGTGTGGAGGAGGTGGCTAAAGCATTTCCTGAACGCGTGTACGTCATGGAGGAAATAACATTCAACGTGAAGGTAGTTCTGAAAGAACCAAAGATTTATCCTCACTAAGATAATTTAGCTTTCAGGTTGTTGTGTACACAGTAAGTGCTCATCTGTGCCTCTTAGGAGGTTCCGTCTTCCTAATGAGTTGGTGTCAATGGCCAAAACTGGTCTTATAAGAACTGTGCTGTAGCTGAGCTGACCCCCACCCCAAAGGTTACTACACTTAGTTAGCATTATCTTTGGCTAGAATAACTGCTAAGGCAGATCAAAGGTTATTTTCCTTTTTTAACATTTGGACTTTATTCCCTAAGATGTAACCATTTTTTGGCCGTATCTTCTGTGAGGCTAGATGCTCCACTTGGAAGAGCAAGCAAAAGGCATATGGTGAATCTAATACCAAACACTTATTGAGAGAAAGAGGGACTTCCAGAGCATGCCCTGACATCAGCATGTATTCATTCTGTCTATATCAGTCTACAAAGGAGGGAAAATTGATGTATCGAATGTTGCCCAATAGGTACTTATTGATCCTTGTTTGTCAGAGGAAAGCTGAATACTGTTTACTGTGCTGTGTTGGTTTTGCATTCTTAAAGGGACAGTTCTGTCCCCTCCTACACAGTGAGCAAGCTCCTTGACGAGAGTCTGGTTAGAAGAGGGACTAACCAGAGAAGCGATGCCACCAACCAGGTCCAGCCTTGTTTCAGCCTGCAAACCCACTGCACTTTCTTCAGCCACGTCCACGATTACACTGACTCATTTGAGAAAGTGTTCACATTGAAAGGATTTTCTGTTTAACCTCATTTCAGCAGGAAGTCCAACTGAGTCACTGTTCTCTGAATATTTCAAGATTTAGGGAGCAGATGCCGGATTCTTGGAAATCTACTCTATGTGAAAAACAGACTACATGGTATCTTGGCCCAAGAACGCAAGTGTCTTTACAGGTGGGTCACTCCACCCACACTCCCAGGAAGCAGGGAGATGCCCAAGACAGCTTCCTTAGTGGAGAAGTGGCCCATTGAATTAGCTAAGTCATTCTTTCCCCCAGTTCTAAAACACAGCTGCCATAATCTGCTTCCTTTAGTTTTATTATTAAAATGATGTTGTATTTAGTAAAGTTCTTTACTCACCAAATTATGCTTATGTTCAGAATATTTACAATTTTTAACTCCTTCAGTGGCCCGGGCTGTGAGTCCTTAAGACAGCTTCTGTTGGTTTACATTGAAGATTTGTGAGAAAGTGTTCATTTTTAAACTTTCCAAGATTCATTGGCCAGAAGTTAATCAAATCCTATTTCATTAGTGTCTTGATTTGATTTAAATCTCTCCTTAAAACTTACATTTAGAATTAACTAAATGAAAAAAATTTTGTTTAGAAAGCAAAGTTAATACTGCAAAACTCTCTTCTGATACATTTCGTTTGCTGATAAATGATGAGGAATCTAGCATAAAATTTTTTTATGATTTTTTTAAATGTCCTCAAGTATTAAAATCTAATATTCAGTCTTTGGTGGCATATTGTTTACATGAAAGGTTTTTAAAAGATGCCTCTAAGAGCTGTTTGTGAATTTGTATTGAACCAGCAATGAATGAAAAAATAATACTGAAACTAATACATTTTGATAGGGGTTTTTTTCCCCACAGAATACCATGATTGGCTATATTGATTCAAATGTATATAATAGAGATATCATTTAAAAGTCTAGCACAACAGTGTGAATGTACTTACCACTACTGACCTGTGTACTTAAAAACGGTTAAGATGGTAAATTTCATGTTATGTATATTTTACCACAATTTTTTTAAAAAGCAAAAAAAAAAAAGTCAGTTGGACTCCCCACTGAAATGAGGCCGAACAGAAAATCCTTTCAATCTGAACACTTTTTAAAATATGTCAGTGTAATTGTGGATATTACAGATAAGTGTATGGGGTAGAAGCTTATAGCATCCGTAGAGCTGGTTGGATTTGGGTTGAGTTCTGTGCTATGCATACATAAATATTTAATACCTCTAGTCTATCTCTCATAAAGTTGTAAGAGGTCATCACTTAAGTCGTCTCTCAATGCTATTCCAAGAAGACGCGATAAAGGAACCTCAAGAAATTTACAGAGATATACACAAAAGTCTGTGTGCTTAGTGAGTAAACACCCACGTAAATAAATAAACCGAGGAGATTTGGGGGAAGGATGCCTGGATACTGCCTGGATTTTAAAGGAAAATGTTGGATGCCATGGTCTTCTTTAAAAATTGATTATAATGTACACGAACATATATGTAGAGCTTAATGTGAGACCTAATTGGGGGCAAGGAAGTGCTATGCTTGGTTATTACTTCTCCTGGAGAGGGAGAGAAAAAATGAAAAACAGTACAACCTATTCATAACTATAGCTATTACAAACATTATTAAATATAATGTAATATGAAATATTATATAAATATAGCTATTATCCAGCAAGCAATTTTTTACAAGATAGGAGAATTCAAACCTCCTTGGAAAATTCAGCCTCTTCTCTCTGCTTCAGATACAGTGTAAATTAGACCAAGAGGCTAAACAACTATAGAAATGACTAACAGTTAAGAATTGACAGCTAACTGGCGTCATGATCGTCAAAAGGCACAATTATTATTTGAAATAAAGAAATATATATTTATGCACATATATTCATATATAGTTACAAGTGCAAATTGAAATGAAGCATGATAAGAATACAGAGTAAAACAAAAGTATTGAAAGAATAAGAACTAGTTTTGTTATTTTCAAGACTATAGCAAACTTTTATCTAAAATTTAACAGATAGTATTAGTACTATTTACATATTTATTTCAAAATAATGTATTCCTTTTATCTTAAAGAAAATATGTCTTTAAAAGATGACTTGATGTGTTTAAAAATGATCTGCCCAATTGTCCCATCATTGATTAACTGTGTGAAATGAGTTAATATATGTTAAACGTTTAATTCTTTAAGCAGCAAATATATTTTGAGCCCCTACTACATGGCCCACCCTGTCCTAGGCACTGGGGGTAAATATTGAATAAGTAAATCCTTGCCTGCTTGGAGATTACATTCTATTGGGGAGGCAGGGAATAAATAAGCAAATAAAAACACTACCTCCAAATAAAGCAATGGAGAAGACATTTGGATATACAAGTCCGGAGCTTGGGGCAGGGTCTGGCTTGGGGTGTAATATATATTTGGGGCTTATCAGCTCCTAGGTGGCATTTGAAGTCATGAGGCTAGCTGAGTTCACCTACATCTCAACCAAGGGTGCTTCTCCCCACCCCCCAGGGACATTTGACAATGTTTGGATACAATTTTGATTGTCACAGCTTGGGGAAGGGGTGGGTGCTACTGGTGTCTAGTGAACAGAGGACAGAGATGCTGATAAACATCCTACAGTGCCCAGGACAGCCCCCCAACAAAGCATTATCCAGCAAAAACATCCAGAGTGCCAAGGTTGAGAAACCCTAACCTAGAGTCTAGATTAAGACAGGAGATCTGAGGACTGAGCCCTGGAGCATTCCAGCACTGGGGTCTAGAGGAGGCAGAAAGGAGTAGCAGATAGAAAGACGGCAGAGCATGTGGTATCCCTGCAGCCAAATGACAATAGCGTTTCAAAGAAGAATGGGCAATTGTGTCAAATGCTTAGTGATTGAGTTAGATAAGCACTGGGAACTAACCATTAAATTTAGCCTTTAGAAGCTTTGAGAGGAAGGAAATAATAATCAGCTCAGAGACCCAGAAAACAGTTAACCAGGGAGGTATAGTAGGGTGGTCCCACGGTTTTGTCAAAGTAAATTTCAAGTGAGATTACTCGGCACTAACCCTTTTTTCTTCCAGCCGTCTTCAGCTGGAGAGTTGGGTATATAGTCAGAGTTGGGTTCTACCAGGCAGCGTAACAGAGATGAGCAAAGGCACAGATGAAGTGCCCTGGAGTGGCAGGTAGCAATGAGCCATGAATACAAGACGTGTAACCCCAATGAAAATTGGAGATCCTGACAGGGTTAAGGAACTTTTGATGTGGATTTGTTTAAGGAAGTGATGTGCAAAATAGGAGAGTGGTAGAGCGTCAAGTCCTTGAAATTAAACTTGAGGCAGTAATATAGGAAATGATAGGAGTAGCTGTTTTTCAAATCTAAATAGGCAACTGAGGTGGGAGGAACAGAAAATGGGAGACGAGAAGGTCAAGAAAATGAAAGAATATGTGGGCAGGTAACCTCTTGCTGATCATTTTGTCCATTTCCTCCAATCCCTCCTAAGCTGATGGCATTCGACGTTTTTACAGCAGTCACCTGCCTCATTCACCACTTTTTCCCTCTGTTAATAACATCCAGTTTTTGGTTTCCATGGTAAGAATTTTGTTTACCTGCTTTCCTACCTATTTGTTTTTAACTGTAATAGGCATTTTCTCAATTACCTCTTTTAGTTTTTTCATCAGCTGTCTCTGTTCTCATGTTTACTTTCAAAGTCAGAAGATGTCTTAGTTCTGAATTGGTCATTCCAACCGAAGGCTCAGTCCTCTACCCTTTAATAAGAAAAATAGCTACACCAACAGTTTTTCAGCCCGACTTCTTTCTTTAAACAAGTTGCCCGTTATCTAAAGAGCATGTCAGACTGTGTATCGTAGCTCAGGCTCTGGATTCAGAGTTGAGGTCAGACACCAGCTCCAGGCATTGACTGTGACCTTGGGCAGGTCACATGACCCCAGGTGTCTTCACCTCCAAAATGTACAAATCATAGATTTGTCATGAGAGTTAAATGAAGCAATGCATTCATGTGCTTTGCAAGTGTCTCATGTAGGGGCTGGCTAACTGCAATCTTGGGGGAAGGCACCTGTCTTGCAAATAAAGTTTTATTGGAACACAGCCATCCCCCTACACTTAGTGTTGTCTGTGGCTGCTTTCATGATACAACAACGGCACAGTCTGGTAGTTGCAAAAGAGACCATATGGCCCACAAGCCTGAAATTATTACTCCCTGGCCCTGTAAGAAGAGGTTTGCCAACCCCTGATTCAAAACATAAAATCCAACTAAATGAAGTTTCACATTTTAAAAAAATTTCCCAGCACAGATGATTTCACTTACTCTTTATTTAGTACTTTATACTCTGTGACTGAATATTAGAACAGAGTATTTATGTGTTGTTGTTTCAGAATACCCTTTCACCTCAGATACTTTTTTGGAGACTTATTATGCCAGTACCTAGTGAATTATTTTACATGTCTTCCAGCCTCTCAAACCCAGCCCAGTAATAATGAGAAATGTTCCCACACGTGTATTTTCTGCCATCAAACTAATGACTAACAAATTAAGCCTGATGTAAGTCTGTCTTTCCTGTGACATTTGCAGAGAGAGCGGGAAGAAAGGGCAGCCTTGGATTTGGCACTCGGTAGCTTGCAGCTCTCGTAAAGTGGGGAGGAGGCTTCCTGCTTTCAGTGCCCTCAGGCACAAGCTTTCTACATTAAAATGACGGCTCCCCAGTCCTAGGGAGCCCAAATGCACTAATCTGGATGCTATAACGTTGCTATTTTCGTTCCAGTTAGTGAGGTCCAAGCTTTCAGCTGTTCCAGCATAGATTTCCCCGGAAGCAGAATAACAAGTTTGCATTGTCTCAGCTGGGGAAAGCGCCCCACTCAGGAACTGTGAGATTTGGGCCAAATGTGGAATGTAGTCGCCGCTTCAGCCCACACAGACCTCGTAAGAACCGTTACCCTGTGGCTGGGTCAGAGCTCAGCTGACAGTCCTGTCACCTGCGAATCAGCTCCTGCTAACTGGGCTTGGCGCTGGCAGGGGTGGCAGTGCCTCACGGCAGAGCTGCTGGAGTGGAGCGCAAAGGATCTCAGGATCAACTTCTTTTAATAGGGAAAAAAAATCGTGTAAGATTCAGAGAACTTGAGTGATAGCTGAGCTTCTCAATACTGAAAAACGTGACCAAGAATAAAGTGACAAACTGTTATAAATAATCCAGCAGGACTAGGAAATTTATAGACTCTGAGTTTTGATAATCATCAGATGTTAGACCTAGAAAGGCCCTTACACATTGCTTTGTCCTACTCCTTCTTTTAATAAATAGGGAAACTAAGAAACAGATGTCAGCCAACTTCATTGATACATACAAAACCACAAAACAACTTAGCTGCAAAGCCAGATCCCCTAATTCAATCCAGTCATCCTTCTACTCCCTCATATTCTGTCTGTGGATTTGAGATAAGGCCCGTGATTATGATCAGAAAATCCTTTCACATTGACACTATAGCTTGCACGGTAAATTCATTTTCTTTTTTTAAAAATCTAAATAAACATATTCAATAATTATTGCCTAGCCAGATCCTTTCGTCTTTCATATTTCTGAACTGCTTATGGTCTGACACACAGGATTTGGCAACTTTCTGAATGTTATATGTGCCGATTTTTAGATCTTACATCATTCCAGAGTATGTTGCCAATATTTCAGAAATAAAATCCTACAAGTTAACTTGATGTTTTCTATCAGCAGTGGTACAGTTTCTAATTAGATAGCACATGTCAAAATGAGCCCCTTCAAAAATGCTACTGTAACATATTAACCCAGAATTGTTTTAAAGTATTAACCAGTATTCACAGAGAAACAAGATGGGTTCTTGCATTGTCGCTTGAAGCAGTGGTAAAGACACAAGGAAGTAGCCAAAATGCATCATTGAATAAATAAGCAAGAGTTCTAAAGTTTAATATGTTTCCTGCAACTTGATGCTGAACTTTGGATTTTTTCCAAGGCTTCTAACTTACTGAGAATCAGCCAGCTTTTCCCCCAAGCCGTAGATTTGAGGCAATCTGTGTGCCTTTTATCTTAATATATTCATTCCCCTTTTTAAAGCTGCCATCTGAAAAAGTGCTGAAGAAATAAATATCTTCCCCCTCTGCCAGCCAGTTAGACTGTACTTTGTTTCCATACCTAAGATAGTTAACAAATTAAACATATGTCATGTTACTTCCTTGACTCATTTTAACAGAACACACTACAGACAAGGCCTTGGAGATACATTAATGGAAAGCATTTGGGCTGCTCTTGATTCTAACTCTTGTCATAATTATTTTACTCTCTGCCATCTTTCTGATCACGTCTGTCTTTTAAAAGGCAAAAACAGCGTACGACTAGACTTTATTCTGTGTGCATGGGCCATCCTGTATTCGTCCTGTAGAGTAATACAAAATAGTGGGACTGAGTTCTTTGGTTGTTTTGTTTTATTCTTATACTAAGAGTATAGTTGAGTCGCGGTGGTCACATCATTCCTGGGGCTTCCCTGGTGGCGCAGTGGTTGAGAGTCCGCCTGCGGATGCAGGGGACGTGGGTTCGTGCCCTGGTCCGGGAGGATCCCACATGCCGTGGAGCGGCTGGGCCCGTGAGCCGTGGCCGCTGGGCCTGCGTGTCCGGAGCCTGTGCTCCTCAACAGGAGAGGCCACAACGGTGAGAGGCCCGCGTACCGAGAAAAAAAAAAAAAAGAAAAATACCATTCCTGGTTTCTGTCTTGACCATTCAGAAAAGGAATCCTCATGCTGTAAGTTTATAATGATGTCAGACAGGTGTTTTATTCCTCTGATTCTTCACAATGGATAAGGATCATTTGCTCTGGCATTTTCTACCTCTGTGGAGTCTTTAGAGCATGAGTAGTTCTAGGTAGCCAGCTTTTGGGGTAGCTGTGAATTTTAACAAAAATCCTGTCCAAAATGACTGTAATTTTCTTTTCAGTTTCTTAAAATGTATTGTACTTTCTATCATCCGAAAGAGAAGTACTGGAACAAAATTTAAACTTATCCTCATCTCCTGATGTGTATGACTTTTACCTTTATATGCGGAGACCCTACAACCCTGAGAATTATGTGCTCTATGGTCTCATTTAAATTGTTTGTTTGTTGCCTCTTATGTTTGTTAGAATACCTGCTTTAACAGTCCGTATTTCCAGTGTTGATTTCCACTTCTATTCCGCTGTGGGCTGGAAACTGGTAACCAAGCTGGATAGAGTTTTAGTTAGATGGGAGTAAGTACCCTTAAGGTCCTTAAAGCCTTTTCCATAAGCCCTAATATCACATCTTTTTGGTGCTCAGAGGCCTTTAGTTCACTACCTTGTTCTTGGTTACATTTCAGAGAGATCAGAAATTACCGATTAGTACGCAACCTGAATTTTGTCAGATATAAGAATGAATTTTAAAAATGAAGAGTGAATGAATTTAGAAGTAGCCAGTTTTTATTTGTATTTTCCAGTTTTTAAAAAATTCATCTTTTCCTTACCATGAGTCAGATGTCATTTATTTTCAAGAGTCATTCAGAATGATAAAATTGGATACAATGGTGAGGCTAATTATTTCAGTGTTTGAAGACAGCCCCAGTGCTCTTTTCGTCATCTGAGGTTTCAAGACCTCTGAAAAACTACCAGTTGGCAAGCCCTCGGCTGCACCGTCACAAATTAAATCATGGCCGTTGTACTTGTCATCCTTGCCCTATTTCCTGTTTAAAAAAATAAAACACTCAGGATTGACATTTGTCTTAACTCTTCATGCCCTTTCTTTCTCATTTTCTGCCATTTTCCCAAAAGAAAGAGTTACAAAAATCGAAGTTTGGGGGGAAATGATCTAATATTAATCAAATATTGTCTATTTAACCAAATATCAATCGGATCAATCCTGATTTTTTTTTTCAGGAGTTGAGATTTTAACCTCTGTTACGCGTTTCATCTTTAAAACAACTATTCTTAGGGAACAGGTTGCCAGTCACCAGGGACAGAGAGAAACAGAAGAGGTAGGGAGAGAGAGTATGTGTATGTGTGTAAAATTTTATGTCAGTGTTTTCAAATGTTGCTTGACCTTGGGGTATTAATTCTGAATGGTATTATGAACAGTAAAACCCTGATAGTTTCCTGGATTAGACCTATTAGAGTTGTTTAGATAACACACTTTGAATGACTTCCTCTCAGGAAGTATTGAAACTGGAAATGTTAACCAGGCACGCATACCCAAGCACTTAGAATGCATTTTCTTTTGCTATTAAAAAATGTTTAAAGGAAAGAAATTATGCAAATAAATCACATCTGTAGAAACCAGAGGAGACTGTTTGGCTCAACTGTCAAAGGAAGAACACTTATTTATGAGCTTCTTCCTCTGTCACTGACAGTGACCGCGAGATTGGTCGGTACATTAGTCTCCTAATATATGCAGAGCTAATTGTCAGCGTGAATGGTGACATCACAGTTGGAAGCATGGAACCACAGATGGTACGCACATATGTTATGCATTTTTATGTATGGGAGTAGGAGTAACTTCCTTTAGAAGTACAGACATACACAAAGACGTAGACAAAACTGTTGAGTGTGCCCAGAGAGTGACATTTACTGAAGATAATTTAGATCTGTTTAATCTGTGTGAATCGTGTCTCACAAACTATGTGGACATTCTCTTTCAGATCATTTGGTGTGCAGTACTCACTAGACCTATAATTTCTTCATTCTGGAAGGTGTATGTTTATAAAAGTAAATGAGGAAAAATAGAAAAAATACCAATTGAAAGAAGCTAGAAAGAGACATTTCTTCTTGTTATTCCTTCATGTTTGAGAAGCACTGTTGGCTCCCTGTATGTTCACTGGAAACAGTTTGTTGTATGAGGGAACATGTGTGTGTTTCCTCAAATCTCATGAGAACCCTTTCTCAACATCCTTGTCTCCATTCTGATCCAAATGGATGAACTGCCAACTTTTTTTATAAAGTTCCAATAAAAAGGAAGTATAGCAATGCATCTGAGCATTTTGGAGACCAGTTTATCCTAAAACAGTATATTCTGAATCATTTCAACATGTTCACTTCCTTTGAGATACAACTGTAATGATATTTCAGTCCCTATTCTGACATTAAGTTTTATTCTGGGATAACACATTCAATAAAAACTTGAGCAATTCTTTAGTACAGAAGGAAGGATAATGCTTAAAGGTAGCAGTTTGGGCTTGAAAACAGTAGTGCATGAAAATAGAAAATAACATGAAAATACAGAGATGTGAAAGGTAATGTGAAGCAGAATTATAAGAATTAAAACATTTTAAGAACTACTGTTAATAAAAGTAATAATAATGGTCTCCCCTTATTGGGGGCGTACCACTGTGGGAAGTTGTTTACCTACATTGGTTAAGCTTGAGAAGTAGCTGACGGTGTTCTCATTTTACAGATGAGGAAACTGAGGCTCAAAAAGGTAAAACACTTCATCTGAGGTCACCTAATAGTAAACAGGATTCAAACTCAGCTTGTAGTTTAGTTATTAGTATTGTACCCTTAATAGTATTGTACCAATTAATTTCCAAAGAACACGGTTCCTTTTATTCATCTATACCAGGGGTCAGCAACCTTTTTCTGTAAAGGCGCACAAAGAGTAACTAGGTTAGAGTTTGCAGGCCATACAGTCCCTGTTGCAGCTACTCAGCATTGCCAGTGGAGAGTGAAAGCAGCCACAGACCGTGCAGAAACAAATGGGTGTAGCAGTGTCCTAATAAAACTTTATTTACAAAGTCATGTGGTGGGCCAGAGCTGGACTGTGGGCAGTAGTTTGCTGACCTCTGATCTGTGTTATTATAAGCTTAACTAGTTGCCAGCTGGAAGTAAAAGGGATAAACCAAAAATTAAAATTAATAGCCAGTGAATCTTCATAAGGACCCTTGGTGACCAAAGTCAGGAGAATAAAATAACTGAAACCTTGAAGCTACAGGTTCTGTAGGAAAAGACAGTCAGCTTTAATACGTGCCAAGTACTGTCATGTATAAATGATATATTAGCTTCAAAGAAAACCCTCTTCTATATTCTTCAAAACTGTCAAGGTCATAAAAAACAAGGCAAGATAAAGAAACTCACAGAACAGAGGCCTAGATGCAATGTGGTATCCTGGTTTGGTCCAGGAACAGAAAAAGGACATTCATGGAAAAATTTAGTGAAATCCAAATAAAGCTTATAATGTAGTTAATAGATTGTACCAATGTTCATTTCTTAGCTTTGATAACGTGCCATGGTTTTGTAAGATGTTAACAGGAGAAGCTAGGTGAAGGGTATACAGGAACGCTCTGTACTGCCTTTGCAACTTTTCTACAAATCTGAAATTATTCCAAATAAAAAGTTAAATTTAATTTATTTATTATTAATTAATTGATTTAAATTCCTAAACTAACTCCAATATAGAAGTCCAGATGAATGCTGAATCTGAAAATAAACACAGCTAAGTTGAGGTCTTGTTAAAAAATAATAATAATAACACTTATCTGAGTCCACTTAAATGGATTTTAAACCTTAGGAGCCTGAACTGCTGTTAAAACAATATCGTGCTGCCATTTATGTACTGATAATGCCTCCTTCAGAGGGATTCCCTTCGCTCCAGAGACAACAGAACTGTTTGTTTTATATAGCACTAATGTTGATCGACAAACTCCTTTTCCCAAAGGTTAAAATTATATAGAGATGACCCAGAATGGGTAAGAAATTATTTACAAGGATTCTTACTACCTAGTTTTCTAAAGACATAATGATTCCTACTCAGTAAGCAATATGAACAATGTCAGTCGCTTGACCCAAGATGCTTTTTTATTAACATAAAAGAAAAAATCCATCTCAGGCTTAATGTAAGCCTGATACTAAAATGTGATAAAGATAACATAATAATAAAACTGTAGACTAATCTCACCTGTGACTAAGATACCTCAATCATAGATCAAATGCTATCAAGGAGAATCATGCAGTATATTTTTTAAGTGCAACATGATCACGTCGAGATTGTTTCGGGCATGTAGTGTTGTTTTACTATTTGGGAATCTACTATTAAAATATAAAATACATCAAAATGAAAAATAAACATATGACTATCTTATTGGATACAGAAACAGCATTTGGTAAAAAAAAATTAATTTCATTGTAGAAACTTTTCGAAAACTAGAATTGGAAAGACACATCACTAATAAGATTTTTTTAAATATCCATTTCAAACCAACAAATTTCTCATAGTTGATATTAAAACACAGGTGATATTCACATTAAAATGTGAAGCAACACTCTTGCCACCACCACTCTGTTGTGGGGAGAAAGGATGAAAACTTTAAAAATGAAAACAAATTTTTCGACTGCATAAGATATAATTACCTAGGAATCCCAAGAGAATCAACTGGGAAAAACTATTACAATAAGATTACTGGACACACAGAATAGCAGCAAAGTATATTCAACAAGACAGTAAACAGTAATGTCCAGGGATTGATAACAAAGGCAAATTTAAATACTAATAAGGGAAATAAAAGATATGAATACATGGTGAGAGTTTTCATCTGCCTATTTGGAAATACTAATATAATGATGTTACTTCTTGTCAAAACACCATGTAGATGTACTTCCAGTAAAATTACCAGTGCAAACCATGGACAGGATGATTCTAAAGTTCATCTGGAAAAATAGGCAAAAATATCTAAAATTTCCTATTGCCATGTTTTCTTTTAAGTTTTTATTTTTAAATAATTTCAATCTTAAAGAATTATTGCAAGAATAATATAAGATCTCCCTAACCACTTTAGATTCACCAACTGTTAACATTTTGCACATTTGTTTTATCATCCTCTACTCCTGCATGTGCGTATACATACATATGTATGTTTTTCTGAACCATTCAAGAGTGAATTGCCTACATTATGCCCTTTGCCCCTTAATAGTGTATATTTCCTAAGCATAAGGATATTTTCTTATGTAACCACGGTACGTTGATAACAATACTTTTATTTACAGTCTGTATTCTAACTTTGCCAAGTGTCCCAATGTCGTACTTTATAGTATTTTTGTTTCTTCCAGTACAGAATCCATTCCAGAATCACGTACGGCATTTACTTTTCATTTCTCTTTATTTCACTTTAATCTGGAACAGTTCTTCAACCTTTCTTTGTCTTTCATCACATGGATGTTTTTCAAGAATACACACCAGATATTTTATAGAATATTTCTCATTTTGGGTTTTTCTGATATTTCCTCATGATTAGATTCTAGTAATGAATGTGTTTTTAAGGTGGAATGTTATGTGATTGAGGTCCTGAACTTCTCAGGGAATCATATCCAGAGGTACGTGACGTGAACATGCTTCTCTTTGGTAATACTAAGTTTTATCACTTGGTCAAGATGTGTCCACTTTCTACCCTCTACAATTACTTTTCCTCCCCTGGTAATTAATTAGCTTCTGGGGATGACATTTTAAGACCTTGCACATTATCTATTACCTTAATCAAACTTCTATAAATTCAGTATTAATGATTCTAGTGTATAATCTTTACTGTAATAGATACAAAATTATGATTTTTTTCAATTCCACCACTTCTTTACATTTGTCAGCTTTTCCCCCATTCATTTTTTTCATTCATTCATCTTTTTGTTAACAATATGGACTTAGACGTTCCTGTTTTATTCAATAGATTATAACTCATTACAGTCTTCATTTACTGTGGTACTCAAACTGTCCCAGATTTAGCCAGTGGGGGCTAGTTCAGGCTGGCTCCTGTGTCTTTTTGACATGATCCCATCATCTTATGAGCACTTTCGGGCACAACAGAATGTTCCAAGCTAATCTTGTATCTTTCCTGCCCTAGCCCTGGAATCAGTCATTTGTCCCAGGAGCCCTAGTTCCTTTTAATGGGGAATGAGTTGGGCACTAAGTATACTTGGCGATAGTTGGAATCTTTGCTTCTAGTCCCTTGGAAAGAACAAAGCTAAGTAGTATGTGTGTGTGTGGTTTCTTCAATTATGAGTTGGTACTAATATGTCCAATTCCAATCCAACCCTGTGGAGTTCTTGCTTGCTTTTCCCAATTCCATACTTCCATCTCCCCTGCCACGGTGAAAACTCTGGCTCCCAAAATATCGACACATTTACTCATTTGTTCAGTTCTACAATACACATAGAGTTGTTTGAGAATCACTCTACCTATATCCCTATACAAAACAAATCTACTAAAAAGAACACAATCTTGGTTGGTCTTTTCTTTTCCTTACTTGTAGTATATAGTCAGTGTTCCAAAGTTACTTGGATTATTTCTCTGTCCCCAGGGCTGTTAGTTTATTCATTTGAAATACAGTTGGGTTCATCTGTTTCCATTTGCATTCAGCTTTTTTTTTTAATTTCTTGTTAACTTTTATTGTACTTTTTGAATATATAGGCCATTAGCCTACTTCCTAAAAGACAAAACTCTATAGCAAGGTTTACTCACAGAGGTGTCACTCTCTCCCATGTCCCTTCCTCCCTCCCCTCCCTCCTGTAAGTGACCAATTTCATTGTTTTCTGGTTTATTTTTCTTGTGTTCCTTAAAAAAAAAATAAGCAGAAATACACACACACACACACACACTTTTCCTTCTTTCTTAAACAAAAAGGCAATATACCATATAAATTTTCACGTGCTTTGCTTTTTTTTTAACTTAGTATATCCTGGAATTTATTTCATACCAATTCACTGAACTAACAGTACTCATTCATTTTCACATAATATCATTTCGTGTGTGTACCATAGTTTATTCAATCAATTGTCAATGTTTGGGCATTGAAATAGGTTCCAGTATTTTACAAATACAAATGATGCTACAACGAATAACCTTGTACATGGGTATTTTCATACGGTTGGAGAAATGTCTTCAGGGTAAATTCCTAAAAGTAGCATTGCTGGGTGGAGGGATAAATGCATGAATAGATTGGTTAGGTATTGCCAAATTCCTGGCCACCAGGCTTGTACTATTTGCATTTCCACCAGCTATGAACAAGAGTGCCTGTTTCCCCATAGCTTTACCAACTGAGGGCAGTGTCTAGCTTTTGAATATTTATCAGTGTTCTAGGTGAGAAATGGTATCTCAGTGGAATTATAGTTTACCTTTCTGTTTAGTATAAGAAAAGTTGAACATCTTTTCATAGATGTATCTTTTTAGTAGATTGATTATTCATGGCTTTTCTGTTTTTCTGGAGGTTTTGGGGTCTTTTTTAAAAACTGCTTATGTATTAGGGATGTTGGCTCTTTTTCTGTCATATACACTGGAAATATTTTCTGTCAGTCTGTTATTTGACTTTTGACTTTGCTTCTCTTGTTTATTTCCATCTAAAAACTTTGAGTCAGAATAACCACAAGTGAGGGCTTTTGTCATCAGATCTCAAAATGTATGACAAAGATACAGGAATTAAAACAGTATTGTTATGATAGGAAAATAGGCAGAAAGGTCATAGGGTAAAATGGCCCCTAAATAAATGCTAATATATGTATACATTTGAGTGTATGTGTTTTATAAATTTAATATATAATAAAAGTGGCACTTCAGATCAGTGATGAAAGGGATGGTTATTTGGAAATGTACTGGACACTCAGTTAACTATTTAAAAAACTGAAGTCAGATCCCTACCTTAAATAATCCACCAAAAAAATTAAATAAGTTAAATATTTAATAAATGAAACCATCAAAATGCCGGAAGAAAATATTGGTTAATGATATCAACATTTCTCAACCTGAGCACCAGTGAAAATTGGACTGGATAAATCTTTGCTGTAGGACTGTCCTGTGCCTTGTAGCATGTTTACCACCATTCTTTGTTCCCACTAGGTGTAAGCACCCTCCCAGTCATGGCCATCAAAAATGTCTGAAGACACTGTCAGATGTCCCCTGGTGGGGGGGGGGGGGCAAAACCACTCCTAGATCAGAACCTTGAGCTATATCTTCTCAACAAGTAGACACATAACACCCAAGAATGAAATCACAAAGGAAATGTTTGAAAATGCTGCATAGAAAAAAACTTTAATACTTAAAGAAGGCATAAAATTGAAATGCAAGCAACATATTGGAAAATGTATAGCATAAATGACATTCACATTGCATAAATAGTAATCAATAAGATAGCCATCACAACAGAAAAATGGGTGAGGGACACAAGCAGACAATTCACAGAGGAAAAACTCTAAATAGCTTGATAAATAAATACCAGAAAATATTCACAATACTAATATTCAAGCATATTCAACATAAGACATAAATAAATGCAGGACACATGCTTTACTTTTAATATTGGTAAACATTAAATTTATTCAGCATGGGTATGGGGAAACATAACTTCATAGAGTAGAAATATGTCTGTATAACATTGATGAAGTACAATGGGTAACACATATTAGACCTTTCACATGTATATACAGCTTTGTCCATGCAATTCTGAGACTTTATCCTAAGGAAATAATTGAAGTGTAAAAAAGTTTGCTGCAGTACTATTTATACTTGCTAAAAATTGGGAAATCCCATCTGTCTAACAATAAGGAATTGGTCAAATGAATTAAGGCATATCCATATATAATGGAATATGTTAGGTTAGTATTACAATTGATGGAGTATATGCACAGGAAAATAGATAAATTACAGTGAGAAGCAGAGCAATAAAACTGTATGTGTATTTATATATATCTGAGATAGACTGATACACTCATTTCTTTTTTTTTCATTCTTTTTAATTGCTGAGTAGTATTCCAATGTATATATGTACCACATCTTCTTTATCTGTTCATCTGTCGATGGACATTTAAGTTGCTTCCGTGTCTTGGCTATTGTAAACAGCACTGCGGTGAACATTGGGATGCATGTATCCTTTCAAACCATGATTTCCTCTGGATGTATGCCCAGGAGTGGGATTGGTGGGTCATATGGTAGATCCATTTTTAGTTTCTTAAGGAACCTCCATACTGTTCTCCATAGTGGCTGCACCAATTTACATTCCCACCAATGGTGCAGGAGGGTTCCCTTTTCTCCACACACCCTTGCCAGCATTTATTGTTTGTAGACTTTTTGACGATGGCCATTCTGAGTGGTGTGAGGTGATACCTCACTGTAGTTTTGATTAGCATTTCTCTAATAATTAGCGATGTTGAGCATCTTTTCATGTGCCTCTTGGCCGTCTATATATCTTCTTTGGGGAAATGTCTATTTATGTCTTCTGCCCATTTTTTGATTCGGTTGTTTTGGGGTTTTTTTTATGTCAAGCCACATGACCTGTTTGTAAAATTTAGAGACTAATCCCTTGTCACTCGCATTGTTTGCAAATATTTTCTCCCATTCTGTAGGTTGTTTTCTCATTTTGTTTATGGTTTCCTTTGCTGTGCAAAAGCTTTTGAGTTTAATTAGGCCCCAGTTGTTTATTTTTGTTTTTATTTCCAGTACTCTAGGAGGCGGATCATAAAAGATATTGCTGAGATTTATGTCAAAGAGTGTTCGGCCTATGTTTTCCTCTAAGAGTTTTGTAGTATCTGGTCTTACATTTAGGGCTTTAATACATTTTGAGCTTATTTTTGTGTATGTTGTTAAAGGATGTTCTAATTTCATTTTTTTACATGTAGCTGTCCAATTTTCCCAGCACCATTTATTAAAGAGACCATCTTTCCTCCATTGTATAGCCTTGCTTTCTTTGTCATAGATTAATTGCCCATAGGTACATGGGTTTATTTCTGGGCTTTCCACCCTGTTCCATTAATCCGTATTTCTGTTTTTGTGCCTGTACGGTACTGTTTTGGTGACTGTAGCTTTGTAGTATAGACTGAAGTCAGGGAGCCTGATTCTTCCAGCTCCATTTTTCTGTCCCAAGATTGCTTTGGCTATCTGGGGTATTTTGTGTCTCCATACAAATTTTAAGATTTTTTTGTTTCAGTTCTGTGAAAAATGCCACTGGTAAATTGATAGGGATTGCATTGAATCTGTAGATTGCCTTGGGTGGTATGGCCATTTTAACAATATTGATTCTTCCAATCCAAGAACATGGTATATCTTTCCAACTGTTTGTATCATCTTCACTTTCTTTCATCAGTGTCTTATAGCTTCAGAGTACAGATCTTTTGCCTACTTAGACAGGGATATTCTTAGGTATTTTATTCTTTTTGCTACAATGGTAAATGGGATTGTTTCTTTAATTTCTTTTTCTGATCTTTTGTTGTTAGTGTATAGAAATGCAACAGATTTATGTGTATTAATTTTGTATCCTGTAACTTTACCTAATTCAGTAATGAGTTCTATTAGTTTTCTGGTAGCATCTTTAGGATTTTTTATGTATAGTATCATGTCATCTGCAGACACTGACAGTTTTCCTTCTTCTTTTCCAATTTGGATTCATTTTTTTATCCTTCTCTGATTGCCATAGCTAGGGACTTCCAAAACTATGTTGAATAAAAGTGGCGAGAGTGGACATCCTTGTCTTGTTCCTCATCCTTTCCCCATTGAGTATGATGCTAGCTCTAGGTTTATCATATGTGGCCTTTATTACGTTGAGGGATGTTCCCTCTATACCCAGTTTCTGGAGAGTTTTTATCATAAATGGGTGTTGAATTTTGTCAAAAGCTTTTCCTGCATCTATTGAGATGATCACATGGGTTTTTGGTGTTTTTTTTTTTAATTTTATTTTATTTATTTATTTTTATACAGCAGGTTCTTATTAGTCATCCATTTTATACACATCAATGTATACATGTAAATCTCAATCTCCCAATTCATCGCACCACCACCACCACCACCCCTGGTGCTTTCCCCCGCTTGGTGTCCATACGTTTGCTCTCTACATTTGTGTCTCTATTTCTGCCCTGCAAACCGGTTCATCTGTACCATTTTTCTAGGTTCCACATATATGCATTAATATACAATATTTGTTTTTCTCTTTCTGACTAACTTCACTCTGTATGAGAGTCTCTAGATTCATCCACATCTCTACAAATGACCTAATTTCATTCCTTTGTATGGCTGAGTAATATTCCATTGTATATATGTACCACATCTTCTTTATCCATTCGTCTGTCGAAGGGCATTTAGGTTGCATCCATGACCTGGCTGTTGTAAATAGTGCACAAAAGAACATTGGGGTGCATGTGTCTTGTTCAATTATGGTTTTCTCTGGGTATATGCCCAATAGTGGGATGGCTGGGTCATATGGTAATTCTATTTTTAGTTTTGTAAGGAACCTCCATACTGTTCTCCATAGTGGCTGTATCAATTTACATTCCCACCAACAGTGCAAGAGGGTTCCGTTTTCTCCACACCCTCTCCAGCATTTGTTGTTTGTAGATTTTTTGATGATGCCCACTCTAACTGGTGTGAGGTGATACCTCATTGTAGTTTTGATTTGCATTTCTCTAATAATTAGTGATGTTGAGCAGCTTTTCATATGCTTCTTGGTCATCTGTATGTCCTCTTTGGAGAAATGTCTATTTCGGTCTTCTGCCCATTTTTTGATTGGGTTGTTGGTTTTTTTTAATATTGAGCTGCATGAGCTGTTTATATATTTTGGAGATTAATCCTTTGTCTGTTGACTCATTTGCAAATGTTTGCTCCCATTCTGAGGCTTCTCTTTTCACCTTGTTTGTAGTTTGCTTTGCAAAAGCTTTGAAGTTTCATTAGGTCCCATTTGTTTATTTTTGTTTTTATTTCCGTTACTCTAGTAGGTGGATCAAAAAGGATCTTGCTGTGATTTATGTCAAAGAGTGTTCTTCCTATGTTTTCCTCTAAGAGTTTTATAATGTCTGGTCTTACATTTAGGTCTCTAATACATTTTGAGTTTATTTTTGTGTATGGTGTTAGGGTGTGTTCTAATTTCATTCTTTTACATGTAGCTGTCCAGTTTTCCCAGCAGTGCTTATTGAAGAGACTGTCTTTTCTCCATTGTATATCCTTGCCTCCTTTGTCATAGATTAGTTTACCATAGGTGCGTGGGTTTATCTCTGGGCTTTCTATCCTGTTCCATTGATCTATATTTCTGTTTTTGTGCCAGTACCATATTGTCCTGATTAGTGTACCTTTGTAGTATAGTCTGAAGTAAGGGAGTCTGATTCCTCCAGCTCTGGTTTTTTCCCTCAAGACTGCTTTGGCTATTCGGGGGCTTTTGTGTCTCCATACAAATTTTAAGATTTTTTGTTCTAGTTCTGTAAAAAAATACCACTGGTAATTTGATGGGGATTGCCTTGAATATGTAGATTGCTTTGGGTAGTAGAGTCATTTTCACAGTGTTGATTATTCCAATCCAACAACATGGTATATATCTCTCCATCTGTTGGTTTCATCTTTAAATTCTCTCACAGTGTCTTATAGTTCTGTGCATACAGGTCTTTTGTCTCCCTAGGTAGGTTTATTCCTAGGTATTTATTCTTTTTCTTGCAGTGGTAAATGGGACTGTTTCCTTCACTTCTTTCAGATTTTTCATCATTAGTGTATAGGAATGCAAGAGATTTCTGTGCATTAATTTTGTATCCTGCTACTTTACCAAACTCATTGATTAGCTCTAGTAGTTTTCTGGTGGCATCTTTAGTATTCTCTATGTATAGTATCATGTCATCTGCAAACAGTGACCGTTTTGCTTCTTCTTTTCCAATTTGTATTCCTTTTATTTCTTTTTCTTCTCTGATTGCATGGCTAGGACTTCCAAAACTATGTTGAATAATAGTGGCGAGAGTGGACATCCTTCTCTTGTTTCTGATCTTAGAGGAAATGCTTTCAGTTTTTCACCATTGAGAATGATGTTTGCTGTGGGTTTGTCATATATGGCCTTTATTATGTTGAGGGAGGTTCCCTATGTGCCCACTTTCCGGAGAGTTTTTATCATAAATGGGTATCAAATTTTGTCAAAAGCTTTTTCTGCATGTATTGAGATGATCATATGGTTTTCCTCCTTCAATTTTGTAATATGGTGTACCACATCGATTGATTTGTGTATATTGAAGAATCCTTGCATCCCTGGGATAAATCCCACTTGATGATGGTATATGATCCTTTTAATGTGTTGTTGGATTCTGTTTGCTAGTATTTTGTTGAGGATTTTTGCATCTGTATTCATCAGTGATATTGGTCTATAATTTTCTTTTTTTGTAGTGTTTTTGTCTGGTTTTGGTATCAGGGTGATGGTGGCCTCATAGAATGAGTTTGGGAGTATTCCTTCCTCTGCAATTTTCTGGAAGAGTTTGAGAAGGATGGGTGTTAGCTCTTCTCTAAATGTTTGATAGAATTCACCTGTGAAGCCATGTGGACCAGAAGTTTTGTTTGTTGCAAGATTCTTAATCACAGTTTCAATTTCATTACTTGTGATTGGTCTGTTCATATTTTCTATTTCTTCCTGGGTCAGTCTTGGAAGGTTATACCTTTCTAAGAATTTGTCCATTTCTTCCAAATTGTCCATTTTATTGGCATAGAGTTGCTGTAGTAGTCTCTTAGGATGCTTTGTATTTCTGTGGTGTCTGTTGTAACTACTCCTCTTTCATTTGTATTTTATTAATTGAGTCCTCTCCCTCTTTTTTTTGATGAGTCTGGCTAATAGTTTATCAACTTTGTTTATCTTCTCAAAGAACCAGCTTTTAGTTTCATTGATCTTTGCCACTGTTTTCTTCGTTTCTATTTCATTTATTTCTGCTCTGATCTTTATGATTTCTTTCCTTCTGCTAACTTTGGGTTTTGTTTCTTCTTCTTTCTCTAGTTCTTTAGGTGTAAGGTTAGATTGTTTATTTGAGATTTTTCTCGTTTCTTGATGTAGGCTTGTATTGCTATAAACTTCCCTCTTAGACTGCCTTTGCTGCATCCCATAGGTTTTGGATCATTGTGTTTTCACTGTCATTTATCCCTAGGTATTTCTTTATTTCCTCTGATTTCTTCAGTGATCTCTTGGTTATTTAGTAACATACTGTTCAGCCTCCATGTGTTTGTGTTTTTTACATTTTTTCCCAGTAATTGATTTCTAATCTCATAGCATTGTGGTCAGAAAAGATGCTTGATATGATTTCAATTTTCTTAAATTTACTGAAGCTTAATTTGTGACCCAAGATGTGATCTATCCTGGAGAATGTTCCATGTGCACTAGAGAAGAAAGTGTAATCTGCTGTTTTTGGATGGAATGTCCTATAAATATCAATTAAATCTATCTGGTCTGTTGTGTCATTTAAAGCTTGTGTTTCCTTGTTAATTTTCTGTTTGGATGATCTGTCCATTTGTGTAAGTGAGGTGTTAGGAGTCCCCCACTATTACTGTCTTACTGTCGATTTCCTCTTTTATAGCTCTTAGCAGTTGCCTTATGTATTGAGGTGCTCCTATGTTGGGTGCATATATATTTAGAATTGTTATATCTTCTTCTTGGATTGATCCCTTGATCATTATGTAGTGTCCTTCCTTGTCTCTTGTAACATTCTTTCTTTTAAAGTCTATTTTATCTGATATGAGTATTGCTACTCCAGCTTTCTTTGGATTTCCATTTGCATGGAATATCTTTTTCCATCCCCTCACTCTCAGTCTGTATGTGTCCCTAGGTCTGAAGTGGGTCTCTTGAAGACAGCATATATATTGGTCTTGTTTTTGTATCCATTCAGCAAGCCTGTGTCTTTTGGTTGGAGCATTTAATCCATTCACGTTTAAAGTAATTATCGATATGTATGTTCCTATGACCATTTTCTTAATTGTTTTGGGTTTGTTTTTGTAGGTCCTTTTCTTCTCTTGTGTTTCCCACTTAGAGAAGTTCCTTTAGCATTTGTTGTAGAGCTGGTTTGGTGGTGCTGAATTCTCTTAGCTTTTGCTTGTCTGTAAAGCTTTTGACTTCTCCATCAAATCTGAATGAGATTCTTGCCAGGTAGAGTACTCTTGGTTGTAGGTTCTTCCCTTTCATCACTTTAAGTATATCATGCCACTCCCTTCTGGCTTGTAGAGCTTTTGCTGAGAAATCAGCTCTTAACCTTATGGGAGTTCCTTTGTATGTTATTTGTCATTTTTCTCTTGCTGCTTTCAATAATTTTTCTTTGCCTTTAATTTTTGCCAATTTGATTACTATGTGTCTTGGCGTGTTTCTCCTTGGTTTTATCCTGTATGGGACTCTCTGCACTTCCTGGACTTGGGTGGCTATTTCCTTTTCCATGTTAGGGAAATTTTCAACTATAATCTCTTCAAATATTTTCTCAGGTCCTTTCTCTCTCTTCTCCTTCTGGGACCCCTATAATGCGAATGTTGTTGTGTTTAATGTTGTCCCAGAGGTCTCTTAAGCTGTCTTCATTTCTTTTCATTTTTTTATCTTTATTCTGTTCTGCAGCAGTGTATTCCACCATTCTGTCTTCCAGGTCACTTACCCATTCTTCTGCCTCAGTTATTCTGCTGTTGATTCCTTCTAGTGTATTTTTCATTTCAGTTCTTGTGTTGTTCATCTCCGTTTCTTTGTTCTTTAATTCTTCTAGATCTTTGTTAACCATTTCTTGCATCTTCTCAATCTTTGCCTCCATTCTTTTTCCGAGGTCCTGAATCATCTTCACTATCATTATTCTGATTTCTTTTTCTGGAAGGTTGCCTATCTCCACTTCATTAAGTTGTCTTTCTGGGGTTTTATCTTGTTCCTTCATCTGGTACATAGCCCTCTGCCTTTTCATCTTGTCTGTCTTCCTGTGAATGTGGTTTTTGTTCCACAGGCTGCAGGATTGTAGTTCTTGCTTCTCCTGTCTGCCCTCTGGTGGATGAGGCTGTCTAAGAGGCTTGTGCAAGTTTCCTGATGGGAGGGACTGGTGGTGGGTACAGCTGGCTTTTGCTTTGGTGGGCAGAGCTCAGTAAAACTTTAATCCACTTGTCTGCTGATGGCTGGGGCTGGGTTCCCTCCCTGTTGGTTGTTTGGCCTGAGGCGACCCAACACTGCAGCCTACCCTGGCTCTTTGGTGGGGCTAATGGCAGACTCTGGGAGGGCTCATGCCAAGGAGTACTTCCCAGAATTTCTGTGCCAGTGTCCTTGTCCTCACAGTAACACACAGCTGCCCCCAACATCTGCAGGAGACCCTCCAACAGTAGCAGGTAGGTCTGTTTCAGTCTCCTATGGGTCACTGCTCCTTCCCGTGGGTCGCGATGAGCACACTACTTTGTGTGTGCCTTCCAAGAGTGGAGTCTCTGTTTCCCCCAGTCCTGTCAAAGTCCTGCAATCAAATCCCACTTGCCTTCAAAGTCTGATTTCTCTAGGAATTCTTCCTCCCATTGCCGGACCCCCAGATTGGGAAGCCTGACGTGGGGCTCAGAACTTTCACTCCAATGGGTGGACTTCTGTGGTATAAGTGTTCTCCAGTCTGTGAGTCACCCACCCAGCATTTATGGGATTTGATTTTATTGTGTTTGTGCCCCTCCTACCGCCTCACTGCGGCTTCTCCTTTGTCTTCGGATCACATGGGTTTTATTCTTCAGTTTGTTGATGTTCTGTATCACACTGATTTTCGGATATTGAAAAATTCTTGCATCCCTGGGATAAATCCCACTTGATCATGGTGTGTGATCCTTTTAAAGTATTGTTGAAAACCACCCAATTAAAAAATGAGTGGAAGATCTAAATAGACATTTCACCAAAGGCATACACATGACCAAGAGGCACATGAAAAGATGCTCAACATCACTAATTATTAGAGAAATGCAAATCAAAAACTACAATGAGGTATCACCTCACACCTGACAGAATGGCCATTTTCAAAAAAATGAAACAATAAATGCTGGAAAGGGTGTAGTGAAAGGGAACCCTCCTGCACTGTTGGTGGGAATGTAAATTGATACAACCACTATGGAGAACAGTATGGTGGTTCCTTAAGAAACTGAAAAATTGAACTACCACATGACCCAGCAATCCCACTACTCAGCACATACCCTGAGAAAACCGTAATTCAAAAAGAGACATGTACCACAGTGTTCATTGCAGCTCTATTTACAACAGCCAGGACATGGAAGCAACCTAAATGGCCATCGACAGATGAATGGATAAAGATGTGGCACATGTATACAATGCAATATTACTCAGCCATAAAAAGAAATGGAATTGAGTTATTTGTAGTGAGGTGGATGGACCTAGAGTCTTTCTTACAGAGTGAAGGAAATCAGAAAGAGAAAAACAGATACCATATGCTAACACATATATATGGAATCTAAAAAAAATGGTACTGATGAACCTAGGGGCAGGGCAGGAATAAAGATGTAGACATAGAAAATGGACTTGAGGACATGAGGGAGGGGGAAGCTGCGGTGAAGTGAGAGTAACATCAACATATATACATTACCAAATGTAAAATAGATAGCTAGTGGGAAGCAACAGCATAGCACAGGGAGATCAGCTCGGTGCTTTGCAATGACGTAGAGGGGTAGGATAGAGAGGGTGGGAGGGAGGTTCAAGAGGGAGGGGATATGGGGATATATGTATGCACATGGCTGATTCACTTTGTTGTACAACAGAAACTAAAATAACATTGTGAAGCAATTATACTCCAATAAAGATGTATTTAAAAAAAAAAAACTTTAGTTCTGAAAGACTTCCAAAAAAAAAAAAAAGTATTGTTGGATTTAGTTAGCTAGTATTTTGCTGAGTGTTTTTGCGACTGTTCATCAGTGATACTGGCCTGTAATTTTCTTTTTTTGTGGTATCTTTTTCTGGTTTTGGTATCAGGGTGATAGTGGCCTCAGAGAATGGGTTGGGAGTGTTCCTTCCTCTGCAATTTTTTGTAATACTTTCAGAAAGATAGGTGTTCTCTGAATGTTTGATAGAATTTACCTGTGAAGTCATCTGGTCCTGGACTTTTGTTTGTTGGGAGTTCTTTAATCACAGTTTCAATTTGAGTACTTGTGATTGGTCTGTTCATATTTTCTATTTCTTCCTGGTTCAGTCTTGGGAGATTGTACCTTTCAAAGAATTTGTCCATTTCTTGTAGGTTGTCCATTTCATTGGCATATATGGTAGTCTTTCATGATCCTTTGTATTTCTGTGGTGTCAGTTGTGACTTCTCCTTTGTCATATCTAATTTTATTGATTTGAGTCCTCTCCCCTTTTTTCTTGATGAGTGTGGCTAAAGGTTTATCAGTTTTGTTTATCTTTTCAAAGAACCAGCTTTTAGTTTCATTGATCTTTTCTGCTTTTTCTTCATCCTTATTTCTGCTCTGATCTTTATGATTTCTTTCCATCTACTAACTTTGGGTTTTGTTTGTTCTTATTTTTCTAGTTGCTTTAGGTGTAAGGTTAGATTATTTATTTGAGATTTTTCTTGTTTCCTGAGGTAAGATTATATTGCAGTAAACTTCCCTCTCAAAACTGCTTTTGCTGAGTCCCATAGGTTTTGGATCGTCACGCTTTCGTTTTCATTTGTCTTTAGGTATTTTTTGATTTCCTCTTTAATTTCTTCAGTGATCCATTGGTTGTTTAGGAGCATATTGTTTAGCCTCCATCTGTTTGTGTTTTTACAGTCTTTTTCTTGTAGTTGATTTCTAATCTCATAGTGTTGTGATCGTAAAAGATGCTTAATATGATTTCAATTTTCTTAAATTTACTCACTTTGTGGCCCAGCATGTGATTAGTCCTGGAGAATGTTCCACGTGCACTTGAGAAGAATTTGTATTCTGCTGCTTTTGGATGGAATGCTCTATAAATATCAATTAAGTCCATCTAGTCTAATGTGTCATTTAAGGCCTGTGTTTCCTTATTGATCTTCTGTCTGGATGATCTGTCCATTGATGAAAGTAGGGTGTTAAAGTCCTCCACTATGTATTACTGTCGATTACTCCTTTTATGGCTGTTAATATTTGCCTTATATATTGAGGTGCTCCTATGTTGGGTGCATATATATTTACAGTTGTTATATCTTCTTGGATTGATTCCCTTGACCATTATGTGGTGTCCTCCTTTGTCTCTTATAACAGTCTTTATTTTAAAGTCTGATATGAGTATTGCTACTCCAGCTTTCTTTTGATTTCCATTTGTGTGGAATACCTTTTTCCATCCCATCACTTTCAGTCTGTGTGTGTCCCTAGATCTGAAGTGCGTCTCTTGTATACACCATATATACGGGTCTTGTTTTTGTATCCATTTAGCCAGTCTGTGTCTTTTGGTTGGAGCATTTAATCCATTTACATTTAAGGTAATTATCAATATGTATGTTCTTATTGCCATTTTGTTAATTGTTTTTGATTTGTTTTTATAGATGTTTTTTCTTCCCTTCCTCTTTTGTTCTCTTGTGATTTGACGACTAACTTTAGTGTTGTGTTTGGATTCCTTATTCTTTTTTGTGTGTGTATCTGTTGTAGATTTTTGGTTTGCTGTTACCATGAGTTTTTGTTACAGCAGACTATATATAAACAAGATTGTTTTAAGTTGCTGGTCTTTTAATTTCAACTGCATTTCTAATATCCTGCATTATGCTCTCCTCTTCTCATGATTGCTGGGTTTTTTAAGTATTTATTTATTTATTAGCTTGGTTGCTCTGGGTCTTTGTTGGAGCAGTGGGCTCCTTACTTGCAGCTCACAGGATCCTTAGTTGCGGCTTGTGGGCTTCTTAGCTGCAGCACAAGGGCTCCTTAGTTGTGGCATGCAAACTCTTAGTTGCAGCACACATGTGGGATCTAGTTCCCTGACCAGAGATCGAACTTGGCTCCCTGCATTGAGAGCACGGAGTCTTATCCACTGCGCCACCAGGGAAGTCCCCCATGATTGCTGGTTTTGATATATTTGTGTGTGGATGATTTCCTACCTTTACTTTATGTTTGCCTTTACCATTGAGCTTTTCCATTCATAATTTTCTTATTTGTAGTTGTGGCCTTTTCTGCCTAGAGAAGTTCTTTTAGCATTTGTTGCAAAGCTGGTCTGGTGGTGCTGAATTTGAATTCTCTTAGCTTTTTCTTGTCTGTAAAGCTTTTGATTTCTCTGTCAAATCTGAATGAGAACCTTGCTGGGTACAGTATTCTTGGTTGTAGGTTCTTCCTTTTCATTACTTTAAATATATCATGCCTCTCCCTTCTGGCCTGCAGAGTTTCTGCTGAGAAATCAGCTGATAACCTTATGGGAGTTCTCTTCTATGTTATTTGTTGCTTTTCTCTTGTTGCTTTTAGTATTTTTTCTTTGTCTTTAATTTTTGTCAATTTGATTATTGTGTGTCTCAGCATGTTCCTCCTTGGGTTTATCCTGCCTGGGACTCTCAGCACTTCCTCTACCTGGGTGGACTGTTTCCTTTCCCATGTTAGGGAAGTTTTCAGCTATTATCTCTTCAAATATTTTCTCAGGTATTTTTTCTCTCTCTTCTCCTTCTGGGACCTCTATAATTCAAATATTGGTACGTTTAATGTTGTCTGAGAGGTCTCTTTGGCTGTCCTCATTTCTTTTCATTTTTTTTTCTTTATTCTGTTCTGCAGCAGTGATTTCCACCATTCTGTCTTCCAGCTCACTTATCCATTCTTCTGCCTCAGTTACTCTGCTAATGATTGCTTCCAGTGAATTTTTCATTTCAGTTTTTGGGTTGTTCATCTCTGTTTGTTCGGTCTTTAGTTCTTCTAGGTCTTTGTTAAACATTTCTTCTGTCTTCTCAATCTGTGCCTCCATTCTTTTTCTGAGATCTTGGATCATCTTTACTATCATTGCTCTAAATTCTTTTTTGGGTAGATTGCCTATCTCCACTTCACTTAGTTGTTCTCTAGGGTTTTATCTTGTTCCTTCATCTGGGACATACTCCTCTGCCATCTCATTTTGTCTAACTTTCTATGATTGTGGTTTCCTTACCGCAGGCTGCAGGGTTGTAGTTCTTCTGCTGTCTGCCCCCTGGTGGATGAGGCTGTCTAAGAGTCTTGTGCAGGCTTCCTGGTGGAAGGGACTGGTTCCTCCCCACTGGTGGGTGCAGCTGGGTCTTGTTTGTCTGTTGGGCAGGGCTGTGTCAAGGGGCATGTTTAGTGGGCAGCTGTATGCTCAGGAAGACTTTAAGCAGCCTGTCTCTTGATGGATGGGGCTGTGTTCCCTCCCTGTTGATTGTTTGGCCTGAGGTGTCCCAGCACTAGAGCCTACAGGCTGTTGAGTGGGTCCAGGTCTTGGAGAGAAAATGGCCACCTCCCCTAGGGCTCACACCAATTAGTACTCCCCAGAACTACTGCCACCAGTGTCTTTGTTGCCGCAGTGAGCCAAAGCTGCCCCCATTGCTGCAGGAGACCCTCCACAGCAGACAGATTTGGCCCAGGCTCTTATGAGGTCACTGCTTTTTTTCCTGGGTCCTGATGCACATGAGACTTTGTGTGCACCCTCCAAGAGTGGAGTCTCTGTTTCCCCCAATCCTGTGGAATTCCTGAGATCAAACCCCGCTGGCCTTCAAAGCCAGATTCTTTAGGGGCTCCTCCTCCTGTTGCCAGACCCACAGGCTGGGGAGCCTGACATGGGGCTCAGAACTTTCACTCCTGTGGGAGAACTTCTGTGGTACAATTATTTTCCAGTTTGTGGGTCGCCCACCCAGCAGGTATGGGATTTGATTTTATTGCAGTTGTGCCCCCTCCTACCATCTCATTGTGGCTTCTTCTTTGTCTTTGGATGTAGAATGTCTTTTCTGATAGATTCCAGTGGTTTGTTTTTTTGTCGATGGTTGTTCATCAGTTAGTTGTGATTTTGCTGTTTTTGTAAGGAGAAGTGAGCTCACATCTTCTACTCCGCCATCTTATCTCTGTCTTTTCTTTCTGTTTATATAAAATTGTTAACAGGTTATCTTTAGTGGTCAAGTTGTGTAGAAATTGTTCATTTTTATATCTGTATTTTCTAATATTTCTTCCAATGAATATGAATAGTTTTCATAATAAATAGAAGAATGGGGAGAAAGAAGACATTTTTTAAATCCTTTGTCCCAATTTTAGAACAGTTAATAAAATTAGATTTTTAAAGGTAAAAAATTAGAATTTTAATAGTTTAAAAAGAATTTTCTACAGTGATATTCATGAAAGCATTTTTATAACTGAAAATGATACAATGATAATACTAATGTCCCAAAATAATTATCCATATGGTAGAATACATAGGAAAAGAAACTAGAAGGATGTTTATCAAACCATTAACCATGGCTGTATCTGCATCAGGTTCATGGGTGTTATTTTTTGGGTGTTTTTCTTCTGTATTTCCCAAAATGTTACAAATGAATACAGGGTACCTTCTTCTTCAGAAAAAAAAATGCTTTTAAAAGTCTAAACTAATATCATCTTGTTATTGTTAACCACATAAACATTACAGGAGAAATGGATTGTCTAAATTTAGTATTAAAATAAAACAGCATTTTCCTTTGTGTATGCATGTGTGTCTTAACAGCATGTTCACTACTTCTCTGTGTGAATAAACTAAAGACAACTACCCTAAAATTTGATTTATCCTATTGTAGGTTGCTTCAGGTGAATGCAATGAAGACACCGAAGTTTACAACATCACCCTTTGTACGGGGGATGAACTCACTCTCATGGGCCAGGCAGAAATCCTTTATGCAAAGACTTTCAAGGAGAAGTCACGACTCAACACCATCTTCAAAAAGATTGGGAAGCTCAATTCCATCAGCAAGCTGGGAAAAGGCAAAATGCCGTGCCTCATTTGCATGAATCACCGGACCAACGAGAGCATCAGCCTCCCATTCCAGTGCAAGGGCAGGTTCAGCACCCGAAGCCCTCTGGAGCTTCAGATGCAGGAGGGCGAGCACACCATCCGCAACATTGTGGAGAAAACCAGACTTCCCGTGAACGTGACCGTGCCCAGCCCTCCACCGAGGAACCCGTATGACCTCCACTTCATCCGTGAGGGGCACCGCTACAAGTTTGTGAACATCCAGACCAAGACAGTGGTGGTTTGCTGTGTGCTGCGGAACAACAAGATCCTCCCCATGCACTTCCCTTTGCACTTGACTGTCCCCAAGTTTAGCCTCCCAGAACACCTGGTGAAGGGGGAAGTATGGCCTGAAACCCTGGTCCATCACTGGCTGGGTATCTGCCAAGAACAGTTCGACATCGATGAGTATTCACGGGCGGTCCGCGATGTGAAGACCGACTGGAATGAGGACTGTAAGAGCCCCAAGAAGGGCCGGTGCACTGGCCACAACCATGTTCCCAATTCCCTTAGCTATGCTCGCGATGAGCTCACCCAGTCCTTCCACCGGCTCTCCGTCTGTGTGTATGGCAACAATCTCCATGGCAACAGTGAGGTGAACCTCCACGGCTGCAGGGACCTGGGGGGAGAGTGGGCCCCCTTTCCTCATGACATCCTGCCCTATCAGGACTCGGGTGATAGTGGGAGCGACTACCTTTTCCCAGAAGCTAGTGAAGAATCAGTGGGCATCACAGGGAAGTCAGAACTTCCTTATGAAGAGCTGTGGCTGGAAGAAGGCAAGCCCAGCCATCCGCCTCTCACTCGCTCCCTGAGTGAGAAGAGCAGATGTGATCAGTTTCGAGGTTCTATCCGGTCCAAATGTGCACCTTCTCCCCTTCCTGTCCCCGGAACTCTGGGAGCAGCAATGAAGTCTTCAGAGATTGCCCTACCTCCACCTCCAGTGCCTCCCAAATCTGAAGCCGTAAGTCCTTTCTGGTTTTGGGTGATGTGCCGGTCCTTCTATCTCTCTGCTCAGTCATCTGCTAATTTATTTTCTTTCTTAAAGAAAACTCCCCAATGGAAGATTATCAGAATGAGCAATTTGCTTAATTTGGAGTGAAATAGAAATATTTGCTGGATTATTTTTACCATTTGGGAGTTAGAGTTTTACTCTACATTTGATGAGAAATTCTTGGAGAGTTTTTATTAGGAGAGGTTTAAACATGCTGCCTAGAGAACGGATAACAGCGAGGGGAGAGCAGAAGGCGGAGACCAGATAAGAGGGATGAATATGGTAACAGGTATGAAATGATGACACCCTGAACCACAGCAGTTGGTAGCAGCAGATGGCAGGGAGAAACGAGCTGCTTCGGATCATGTTTCAGAGGTGGAACCAACAGTATTTACTGATTAAATTGGATGTGGGTAGTGAAGGAAAGAGAGAAATCAGGAGAAACTCCTAGATTTGTAGCCTGAGCAGCAGAGTGGATTATTGGTGCCACTTACCGCTGATGCGGACTGAAGGAGGAGTGGATTTATTGGGGGGAAGGAGAGATCAAGAGACATCAGCATCATTTGTAACTCTCTCCTCACAGTTACATTGAGATCAAAGCATCATGGGGGTGCTCACTTACACACCACACATACACACACACAGGTGCCAGCCCGGTTTTGCTCACCACCTCAAACGTAACTCACTCAGCTGAGGAGGAGTCTATCAGATTTTAATGTAAAAGGTCATACAGGAGAAAGAGCCCTCTGTTTTGACCATGTTCTTTGATTGACAGGCACTCTGAACCTTCACGACTCATTTTTGATCATTGGATTTCATTGTATCTGAAGGGCGAAAGCGCTTGAGGCATAGGGTGTAATTCTGTTCATTTATTTGACAGTATCTGTGGTAGTGGTTTCCTTTTTTTCTATCTCTAGCAGAATCCTTTAAAAGAAAAAAAAAAGAAAACTAACACAGATCACAATAAATAGAAGAATTACAATCAAAACCCATCTGACTGAAGGACAGATTGGAGGGATGGGGTCTCCCCTTGGCCCTGTCTACTCTGCCCCCACCAGGTGGTCTCAGGACACCTCTCTGGAAACACAGGGCTGTGTAGAGCCTTGTATCAAAACCATGGGCTAGATACTAGAAAAGTCACCATCAGTGACCACTGAAATCATGACCCTGGACTCTAGCAACTTCCCCTTTTGTAGGGAAGGTAACAGATGAAAAGAGAGGACTACTATACAAGTTAAAATGTGGGAAGTATACATAGGTCATGTATGGGGGGAGTTCAGAGGAGAAAAGAACTTCTAGTTGTACAAGAGAAGCCTTCATGGAGATGACATTTCAGATGAGCCAAGAGCATATACATGAATGGAAAGAGCAGAGAGATGGGAAAGAAGGGCGTTCCAGACAGAATGGCTTGAGCAAAGGCAAGGGCAGATGAGGGAAAATGCAGAGTTTTGCCGGGCAAGTGGAATAGGGTTGAAGAGGGAGTATGAAGGGCAGTGGTGTCTTCAAGGCTGGAGCCAGGTCATGGACAGCTCTGGACACCAGGCAGCACTTTGTGCTGGGCGTCATACATAGCTGTCCATGCAGAGCCCTGATTGCTGCAAAGCTTTCCTGAGAGAAGACCCACCTCCAGCTGTTTATTCCAGGACATAACAACTCCCCAGAAATTGCAGGTCTCTACTTTCCCCTGCTCCTTACAAGATCTACCAGGGATCTTAAGGCACAAGCCCAGAGATCCCCGTATCCAGTAGGGGTTGTGGAATATTTGGGGGAAGTCTTGGTGGAGTCAGAGTCCTTGGTTCTTTTATTCATGTCAGATGGTGTTCCCCCAAAAAACAGGTAAAAGGTGAGGGGACACTCCTAGTAAGTACTTCAGGCATTTTTAGGGATGTCTCAACTTACCTGTGTATGTGATGTTGCTTGAAGCTTGGAGCCTTCTCTTCAATAGGAATGTGACCACATGAGCTTTTCCTATAGAACTCTGGTCCCACCTGGCACATAACGGGGACTCCTGTCTGTTGACTGATCGATTGACTCATCCAAGGTGGTCCCACCCAGTTATTTACATAACCAAGTCTTGAGGTAGGAAACTGGCAGTGATTGTTTTCACTGAGGCTAGTGAAAGATGAGTAAGAACACAAATATTAAGAGGCCCTATCTTGACCCTGGTACTAAAAGAAAAACGTTAGAGTTAAATTTGAAACTAAAAGCAAATCTCACAGCAGAAGAAAAGGTTTGGGCCTCCAGTCTAAGCCGTAATTTCTTATGACATAAGAGAACCTTCTCAGAGCATGTTCGGTGTTTATAGAATGCTCTAATCATAAAGACTTTTTATAAACACGTGAAATTACTTAATTTTCTTTTTTTAAGAATTAGGCATTTCAAATGAAGTCATGTCTTTTATTGGTTCTGTGACCATGAAACAAATTTTCCAGTTTTAGGATGTGCGTGGGATCCGGAGAACGTCATAACTGTTAGATGTGGCTTCAGCTTGTAGCTTTCAAAAGGGAACTTTAATGGGGCATACATTCAAGTGCTCCCACAGAATTAAACTTCTTTGGATAGTGACAGTGGGGTGGGTCCTGGGAAAAAGCTGGGCCATAGAAAGGGAAGCAGAGCTGATAACTGGCAAATGAACGCTGCTTTGCCACAGTCCGTGTCCCAGTCATGTTAATATCTAGAGGGACAGTGGCTCCACTACAGTGTATGTCAGCCTGTGCCTTTTCTCCTTATTCTATTCTTCACTCCCTACTTCAGGGTCCTAAGTTACAGCAAATATCTGTGCTCTTTCTCCAGCAGATTTTGACAGTCTTTGTTTCTGTAAATGAGATAAAAATCTTTCTCCTTCAACAGTAATTCTTGCTATGTTTCCAGCAGTGTGCTGCAGTTCCGGCATCATCTGGTTAATGCTTGACCACTGTCCTACCCATATGCTAAAATGGAAAACTAGGCTATGGGGCCAAACAGAAAATCCTCAGTGGAGGAGTGATCAGTTTAGCCCTGTTAATATACTTTGTACTTGATGTGGCTACTTAGAATTATGCTCTAGTCTGTACCTTTGTAAAGATCGTTAAATACAAAGGTTTTTTTCCTTTAAACACAAAACACTGCCACTTACCTTTCCCAACAATAAGAGGCTATTCCCCCCACCAACTGGAACATCCCAGGGAAGAGTAAACAGCTCCTGGTTCCAGGCACAGAAGAGAAATTGTTGCAGATGAGCCCAAGCTGGGGAGCTGCCCAGCTTACTGAGTGGTGACATTTTCATTTTTTTAAATTGTGCAGAGTGCCCTCAAATCAGAATGACCTGACAGTTCCTCTTGAGTGGGTTATCCTTAATTGGTTCATATGTTCTAAACACATCCTCTATTTCGTAACATTGTGGGCCTCATTCCATAATTTTAATTTTCTGGCTGTTGGCTGATAATGTCTAAAATATTTACCCAGATACTCTCTACAAGTGACAGTCTTCAAGAGCTGCCTTTTTTTTGTGATTTTTTTTTTTTTTTTTTTTCCTCTTTGGAAGATGCCATTTTGGAGAGCAGTGACGGGAAGGCTTGATAGTGCATGAAATCTATAAATACAATGTTTGACTCTTAGACTATTCTGGTCAATGCAGTAAATTACAAATCAGTATCAAAACTACTGGATCACAACTCTTCTATAGCTATGTGTGCAGTAGTATCAAACCTGAGGACCCCAGAACCCAGGGATTAATTCATGTCCTCTGTCTGTCTTTAGTAACAGAAAAACAAAAGTGCATTCACTCTTGGTTGGATGTTAACGTGGCAGCGATTCTTGAGATTCATGAAAGAAAAATCATAAAAGGAGCTCTAGGTCGAAACCACTGGTTTAAAGCAAGTTTTCCTGCAGTGTGGATGAAGAATTTGTTAACCTTTGGGATTGACAGGATGCCCCCTGACAATGACAATATGAGAAGCAGTAGGGACTGAATTGTAAGATGGATTGTGGTAGCATACATTCATTGTTATAAGGCTGAAGTCCATCATACATAAAGTTCCTGTAATGGAGCACACTGTCTTATTGATGTTTGAGAAAAATAAGACATAAAGGGCGAATTTAATCCAGATCTACACTGCACCTAGATCAGTAGGTGCCCGAAAAGACTGCACTATCCAGGAGTCTGAATCTGCAGACTGAGCAGCTGATGAGAAAACAGCAGGGGACACCAAGCATCCTGAGAGTCTTCATTTCCCTTCTCAGTGGAATTTCACCGGGAGCAGAGAGGAGTGATCTGCCACACTATGTGATGGGTCATTAGAGGCACAAAACATCATGTCTAAGAGCCACACGTGGATTTGCGTCCTCACTCTGCCACTTAGTAGCTCCATAGCTTCACACCTTGGGCAAACTATTTAACTTTCTGAGTCAGTTCCTGCGGCAACTAATAACAGTGTCTTCATTGCATTATTGTATTATACAAAGTACTTGGCAGTTTTCCCTGGCACTCGGTAAGCATTCAATAAATAGTAGCGGTAACTTAATATGGGATGCATTCTTTTTTAGGGTTAGATAGAAAATAATTTTTTGGAGGTTATTTCCCCTGTCCTTCCTTGCCTGAGGTGCAAGGCCTCTCCAGAGAGTCGTGGAAGCTGATGGGGACAAGGACACCTACCTCCACAGACAGACCAGCAGAGAGCCTGGCGCACAGGCAGGGGACAGTCATCCCCGCATTCCAAAAGTGCATCCTAACAGGCTCGAAAAGTAGCAAAACATTCTTTTCATCTGACTTTTAAAATGTCTGCTTGATAAGCTAGATGTTATGTGTTATAGTTACCTACCTGTGGAGCCAAAATTGTAATCATGACAAACCAAGAAAAGAGCTACAGAAATGCTCAGCATCCTGTGGGCCCCAATAATATGTAATCCTTTCATGGGGGATTTGGGGGTTTTGTAGAACTATAGAGTACCTATGAAAATGCCACATGTGGTTCTAAGGCTGCAATATGTGTCAAGAAACTGAAATTCCTAGGAAAACCTCTCTAGAAATATTAAAGCTGAGAAGTTGCCTTGACTAATTCCATTAGGCATGGTGAGGCTAGGTCATGGTGCTACCAGGTGTCACACCTGGATGTGTCCACCCAACAGAATGAGGGCCCTCACGAGACTACCAAAATTAAGAAAAAGTCATAAAAATATATTGTTTAAAAACCGAGAGAACTGATTCTTAAGAATTGAGCTATAAGAATTAATTCTACTCTACAACCAGCAAACACTGAGGTAAGAGGCGGCAGGACATGCATACTAAAAACAGCCTTGCACCAAAAAAACGAACCCAGGCTACACAGGATGCTCCCACATAAAAATAGCCCTCCAAGACCACAGTAGATAATTGTTTCTCCTAAATTCATAGAGTAAGAGAAATATAAATAAAATTAAGAAGCAGAGGAAACACTCCCAATTAAAAGATGAAGAGAATTCCCTTGAAAGAACAAACAATGAAACATACCTCTTCAGTCTAATAGACACCAAGTTTAAAAGGAGATAATGAAAATACTGAAGGAATTAAGAAGGGCTATCAATAGGAATGCAGATTACTGTAAAAAGGAACTACTGTAGAAACTATAAAAGAGGAGCCAGGAAAAATTAGAAAACTCATTTGCTGAGATGAAAACTGACTGAGCTAAAGGCAATGAATAGCAGATTGAATAATGCAGAAGAACAAATAAGTGTTCTGGAAGATAGAATAATGGAAATCATCCAATCAGAACACAGAAAGCCCAACTGGGGGAAAAAAAATGAAAGCAAAATAAGAAACCAATGGGATAATATAAAGCATGCCAATCTACACATAATAGGGATCCCAGAAGGAGAAGAAAGAGAAAAGTGGTTCAAAAATGTGTTTGAAGAAATTATGGCTGAAAACTTCCCGAACCTAAAGAAGGAAACAGATGTCCAGGTACAGGAAGCACAGAGGGTCCCAAACAAGATGAACCCAAACAGACCTACACCAAGCCATATTATAATAGAAATGGCAAAAGTTAAAGAGAGGAAGGATTCTAAAGGCAGCAACAGAAAAACAAAGAGTTAATTACAAGGGAACCCCCCATAAGGCTATCAGCTAATTTCTTAATAGAAACATTTGCAGGACAGAAGGGAATGGCAAGATATAGTCAAAGTTCTGAAAGGGACAAATCTGCAACCTAGGATATGCTACCTAGCAAGATTATCATTTAGAATAGAAGGAGAGAGAAAGAATTTCTCAGACAAGCAAAAACTAAAAGAATACAGCAATACTAAACCTATCCTAAAAGAAATATTGAAAGGTCTTCTCTAAATGGAAGAGAAGCAAGAAGGTATAGGAAAGAGAAAATCACAATTGGAAAGTAAATCACTTAATAAGCCAGTAGGCGGATTTTTTTAAAAATCAAAAAGATTTTTGTGCAAGTGATGACAGCCACAATGAACAGCAAAAGGATAAATATGAAGATGTAAAAGAGGACATCAAAATCATAAAATGTGGGAGAGGAGAGTAATAAAATGTAGACTTTTTTGTTTGTTTTTTTTTAGAATGTGTTTGAGCCTATATGACTACCAGTCTAAAAGCAAGTAGATAGGAAGGGGTTAAAATACTTGAAAAACAAGGTAACCACGAATCAACATATAAAATCGACTTACAAAAACCAAAAAGAAGAGAACACAAGCATAATATAACAGGAAATCATAAACCACAAAAAGAAAAAGAAAGGGACAAAGAAGAAATACAAAATTAACTGGAAAACAAGGTTTAAAATGGCAATAAATAGATATCTATTAATAATTACTTTAAGTGTCAGTAGACTAAATGCTCCAATCAAAAGACAGGAGAATGGCAGGTTGGATTAAAAACAAGAGCCTATAATATGCTGCTTATTGTAGGCAACACATAAAAAAGAGACCCACTTTAAGGCAAAGGACATACAGACTGAAAGTGAGGGGATGGAAAAAGATATCTCATGCAAATGGAAATGACAGAAAAGTGGGGGTCTCACTACTCATGTCAGACAAAATAGACTTTAAAACAAAGGCCATAAAGATAAAGAAGGACACTATATAGTGATAAAGGAATCAAGACAGGAAGAGGATATTACATCCTCAAAATATATGCACCCAATATAGGAGCATCCAAATACATAAAACAAATACCAGTAGACATAAAGGGAGAAATTGATGGGAATACAATAATAGTAGAAGGCTTTAACACCCCACTCACATCAATAGACACATCTTCTAGACAGAAATTAGTAAGGCAGCAGAGATCCTAAAGGATACAATAGAACAGTTAGACTTAATTGATATCTTTTAGGACATTACATCCAGAAAAAAAACAGAATACACATTCTTTTCAAGTGCACACAGAACATTTTCTAGGATTGACCGCATACAAGGGCACAGAACAAGCCTAAACAAATTTAAGAGTATAGAAATTATTTCAAGCTTCTTTTCTGACCACAATGGCATGAAACTAGAAATCAACCACAGGAAAAGAAGAAAAAAATGATTACATGGAGACTGAACAACATGGTACTAAAAAACCAGTGGGTGAACAACAAAATGAAAGAGGAAATCAAAATATACTTTGAGACAAATGAAAATAAAAACACAACCATACAAAATCTATGGGATGCAGCAAAAGCAGTTCTTAGAGAGAAGTTCATAGTGATACATGCCTTCCGCAAAGAACAGGAAAAATCTCAAACAACCTAACCTACCACCTAAAAGAATTAGAAAAAGAAAAATAAAATCTAAAGTGAGCAGAAGGAAGGAAATAATAAAGATCAGAGAGGACATAAATAAAATAGAGATTTAAAAAGCAATAGAAAAAAAATCAAAAAAAAAGAGCTGGCTTGTTGACAAACCTCTGGCTAGGCTCACCAAAGAGAAAAGAAAGAGGACCCAAATATACAAAATAAGAAATGAAAAAGGAGAAATAACTGATACCACAGAAATACAAAATAAAATAATACTATGAACAATTATATGCCAACAAATTCAACAACCTAGAAGAAACAGACAAGTTTCTAGAAATGTACAGCCCACCAAAACTGAATCAAGAAGAAATAGATAATTTGAACAGACAGATCACTAGAACTGAAATAGCGTCCGTAATTTTAAAAACTCCCTACAAACAAAAGTCCAGGACCAGATGGTTTCACAAGTGAATTCTACCAAACATAGGAAAAAAAAACGTATACTGATCCTTCTCATACTCTTCCAGAAGATTGAAGAGGAAGGAAGGAATGTATGCCCAAAGACATTCCATGAAGCCACCATCACCCTGATACCAAAGCCAGACCAAGACAGTACCAAAAAAGAAAATTACAGGCCAATATCTTTGATGAATATAGATGCAAAAATTCTCAACAAAATATTTGCAAACCAAATCCAACAACACATAAAAAAGATCTTACACCACAACCAAGTTGGATTCATCCCAGGGTCACAAGGATGGTCCAACGTAGCAAATTAATCAATGTAATACACCACATCAACAAAAGAAAAGACAAAAACCAAATGATCACTCAGTAGATGCAGAAAAAGCATCCATTCACCATAAAAACTCTTACCAAAGTGGGTATAGAGGGAACATATCTCAACATAGTAAAAGCTATTTACCACAAACCCACCAGCAGTATCATACTCAACAGTGAAAAGCTGAAAGCCTTCCCACTAAATTCTGGAACAGGACAAGGATGACTACTCTCACCATTTCTATTCAACATAGTATTGGAAGTCCTAGCCACAGCAGTCAGACAAAAAGAAAAGAAGTTATCCAAATTGGAAGAGAAGAGGTAAAATTGTCATTATATGCAGATGACATGATACTATATATAGAAAACCCTAAAGACTCCATACAATAACTACTAGACTGATGCACAAATTCAGCAAGTTAGCAGGATATAAGATTAGCATACAGAAATCTGTTGCATTTCTTTACGCTAGCAATGAAATATCAGAAAGGGAATGCTAAAAAAAAAAAAAAAAAGCCCTTCTAATCACATCAAAAAAAAAAAAAAGGAATAAACCTGACCAGGACTTCCCTGGTGGTCCAGTAGAAGAATCTGTCTTCAATGCAAGGGATGCCAGTTCGATCCCTGGTCAGAGAACTAAGATCCCACATGCTGCAGGGCAACTAAGCCCATGCGCCACAACAAAAAGATCCCATATGCCACAACTAAGACCCAACGCAGCCAAAAAAAAATAATTGTTTTTAAAAGTCAATCTTAAAAAAAAAACCCGACCAAGGAGGTGAAAGACGTGTATGCTGAGAACTATAAAACATTAATAAAGGAAATTGAAGATGATTCAAAGAAACGGAAAGATATTCCCATGCCCTTGGATTGGAAAAATTAATATTGTTAAAATGACCATACTTCCCAAAGCAATCTACCCATGTAATGGATATCCCTATCAAATTACCCATGACATTTTCCACAGAACTAGAACAAATAATCTTAAAATTTATATGGAATCACAAAAGACCCAGAATCGCCAAAGAAATCCTGAGGGAAAAAAAGTTGAAGGCATAACCCTCCCAGACTTCAGACAATACTACAAAGCTACAGTAATCAAAACAGTGTGGTATTGGCACAAAAACAGCATATGGATCAATGGACCAGAATAGAGAGCCCAGAATTAAACCCACACCCCTACAGTCAATCTTTGACAAAGGAGGCAAGAATATAACATGGGGAAAAAAAGTCTCTTCAGCATGTGGTGTTGGGAAAGTTGAACAGTCACATGTAAATCAATGAAGTTAGAACACACCCTCACACCATACATGAAAATAAACTCAAAATAGCTTAAAGACTTAAATATAAGACATGACACCATAAAACTCCTAGGAGAGAACATAGGCAAAACATTATCTGACATAAATCGTACCAATGTTTTCTTAGGTCAGTCTCCCAAGGCAGTAGAAATAAAGCAAAAATAAACAAGTGGGACCTAATCACATTTACAAGCTTTTTTACAACAAGAGAAACTGTAAAACGAAAAGACAACCTACAGACTGGGAGAAACTATTTGCACATGATGTGACTGACAAGAGCTTAATTTTCAAAATATACGAACGGCTCATACAACTCAACAACAAAAAAGCGAACAACCCAACTGAAAAATGAGCTGAAGACCTAAGTAGACATTTCTCCAAAGAAGACATACAGATGGCCAACAGGCACATGAAAAGATGCTCAAGATCGCTAATTATTAGAGAAATGCAAATCAAAACTACAATGAGGTATCACCTCACACTCATCAGAACGGCCATCATTAAAAAATCTACAAACAACAAATGCTGGAAGGGTGTGGAGAAAAGGGAGCCCTCCTGCATTGTTGGTGGGAATGTAAATTGGTGCAGCCACTATGGAAAACAATATGGAGGTTCCTCAAAAAACTAAAAATAGAGTTGCCATATGATCCAGTAATCCCACTCCGGGGCATATATCCAGACAAAGCTATAATTCAGAAAGATACATGTCCCCCTATGTTCATAGCAGCACTGTTCACAATAGCCAGGACACAGAGACAACCTAAACGTCCATTGTCAGATGAATGGATAAAAAAGATGTGGTGCGTATATACAATGGAATACTACTCAGTTATTAAAAAGAAAAAAATGAAATATTGCCATTTGCAGCAACATGGATGGACCTAGAGATGATCATACTAAGTGAAGTAAGACAGAAAGAGAAAGACAAATACCATACGATATCACTTATATGTGGAATCTAAAATATGACACAGATGAACTTATCTACAAAACAGAAGCAGACTCACAGACAGAGAACAGACTTGTGGTTTCCAAGGGGGAGGGAGGGGGAGGGAGAGACAGATTGAGAGTTTCGGATTAGCAGATGCAAAATATTATGTATAGAATAAACAACAAGGTCCTACTGTACGCACAAGGAACTATATTCAATATCCTGAGATAACCATAATGGAAAAGAATATGAAAAAGAATGTGTGCATATATGTATAACTGAATCACTTTGCTACCCAGCAGAAATTAACACAACATTATAAATCAACTATACTTCAATAAAATAAATTTTTAAAAAAAGAATTGATTCTACTCTGAATTTTTATTTTGTCTTTGGGCTTTCTCCTACTGACTATTAATATTAGAGAAGACAAGGGGGGAGGGATAAATTCGGAGCTTGGGATTAACATACACACACTACTATATCTAAAATAGGTATAGTATATCTACATTCCAGTCAAAAAATTTTTTAAGTGATATAAATTAAAGCTAAAATAAATAGAGAAGGCACTAAAGGAGAGATTTTCTTAAATAAACCTTGTGTATTAATAGTCAAATTTAGGTAATAAAAAGATTAATCTGCAAGTGATTATTTACTTTTCAAAATAATTGCTCTACAAAAGGATTCACTCAGGATTCCACTAATGAATGCGGTCTCCTAAGGCATTTGACATTTAATTAATTTTAATTACAGCTTTTGAGGAGTACTCTGTAAGCAAGCCATACCTGCATTTCCCATTTGTTAATTGAAATAAGGACTGAATTATTATTGTGTTTTGGTAATTTTGAAACTAATTGCCTTTAGTTTTGTGTAGGTTATTTATTTTTAAATGAAACCTTCTAGGCCAAGAAATTTTCTCCTGTGTCTGCCGAAAGTCTCAATGATTAGAATGTTAATAAAGTCATTGTAATATTCTATGGGATAGCCCTTGTTTCAAATCTGCACTCTTGGGTTTACCATTTGCACAAAATCACATTAATGGGAAAGTTATATACTATTTAAATATATCTATCATGCATTATACTCCTTTCTCAGAAAAGGTCTTTATTCTCTGCCCCAATGGCATAGTATTTCTTTGGAGTCCAGGGAAGCACCCTGGAACTTAAACAAGTATTCTTTTCAGAACTGCGTGCCCTTCTTGTTTCCCAGTAGCGGCCTGCTGTGCCCTCTGCCTTGACTCCCTTGCCTGAGGCCTGGAGGTTGGAGGCCATTGCAGACCCAGGCCTGCCTTAGGTCCTTATCATCCGCATACACAACGGGAAAAAGAAACACACACATCTGAGAATCAGGATTTCAACTGTAAATCACATCTGCCCTGGCGTAATTCATCAGATAGATGTTCATTTATTGCCATGTTGTCATTGTAAAACTTTAATTTCTGTTTGGCTGAAAATACCCCTGATGGGTATGTGACAGGGTTGTGAACTCTTTGTATAAAAGCCTCTTTATAAATAAGATTTCTTAAGGCTGTAATGATTTTGTTATCTGGGAGAGGGAGTGTGGGAAGAAATGTAAAATACAGGGCAGAGGGCATGCAGTGAAGGCAAAGTTACAAAGTTCAGGGAAGCATGGTTACAAAACTCCTTTCTTTGCAACACTGACATTATCCCGAAGTCAGCTTTTTAGAGAAGAAAACTCATGGTAAAGGTGAGTCCAGTTTTAGATCAAGCTCCCCTATAGTGTGTGTGTTTTCTGAATTAGTGTCAACATAGAAACAACATGATCCTTAGTCCGCCTAAGGATGGCCGAAGCCCGTTAGTGACTGCCCACAGTTCCAAGCAGTGTGGTCTTTGAGCCGAGATTTTCACCCACAGGTATGTGGTGGCAGATTTTAGACTGTAGACAAGGAAATGTGAGGCCTCGTCGGCAAGTGTCTCCAGGTCCATTGCCTTGTATTTAAAAGTTGAATAATTGCTGCTATGAAATTGGTATTTTTTTTCCCCAAAAAAAGTTCAGCAAAGAACATTGCATAGTAAATTTTCTGTTTTCCTAAGCTGTCTCTTTGGTCCAGTTAGTGAAGGGGTGTGAAAGCGTCATTTCTTCCATAGAAGACGAGTAGGGAGTTCTGAGAAACTAAGACTTTCCAAGAAACATCATCATACCAAAGAGCCCCCATTCCTACACTGTGCAGTTTCATAAGCACGTTGTGTGTCTTTTGTTTGTTGTATTCTTTTAATCCCTAGGAAGTGTCAGGGAAAGATAATGTCACAGAAGAAAGTAGTTCATACGTGTATGAAATACTCCAATTGTATGTGATGTGTGAATTTTTGTCTTCTAAACATTTACATTTAACCCTGTTTCCAGCCATGCAATAATGAGCTTTGTGTTTGTAATAAATTCTCACGCGTTATCTTTAACATGTGGCTATTTAGGGAGAAGACCTTGTTTTCCATTTTTCACAAATTATTGGTCCTTCACCCCGGGCTCAGTTTCCTCCCAACTAAACAGACTTATAGCTGTGAGGAGTGGGGAGGGGAAGGGATGCTTAAATACCTATTCCAGGAGTCGGGAAATCAAGTTACACTTTCTGGAGAGTATTCAGAAAATAAATAGCCCCATTCCATGACGCACGAGATTCTGACCACAGGTTGGAGTTGGGTTTTGACTTTGTCAACCACCTTCACATAGTAACACGAAGCTTTCCAAAGCCATTTATTTTATTGGGTGTGTCCATCTTTGCTTTCACTGTTTGTTAGATAATAAGCTGCCATTGATTATTTTTCTGGTTTTACGCGGCCAGTGCTGGCATGGTGAAGGCAGAGAGCAGTGGGGAAATGTGTTCTCCTCTCCGTCCCAGAAGTCAATGTGCACTTAACCTCCAGGTTACACGCGTGCATGTACCTACCCAGGCACGTTTTCAGGTTTCTTCCAAGTTAAAAAGAAAAAAGCCATGCCTCATTCAATCCACTATCGCTTTCTAATAGCTGTCTCCCCCTTCCTTCCCAGCCCCTTCCTTCCTTCTTGAAAAGAGTGGTCTGTCCTCACTCACTCCACCCTCACCTCCTGTTCTGGCTTTGACTCCCTGGAATCTGCCTCTGGTCCCCTCACTCAACTCAAGCTTCATTCACTAAGATCCCCAGTGACCTGCTAACCGTCACACATCTTCCCGACCTGCCCTGACTTCCTGCCGTCGTTCCGTCTTCACACCATCCCTCTCCTGAGCCGCCCTCCCCACCATCTGCTTCCTTGAAACCACTGGGGACTGTTCTGTGCCGTGAGCGGTGAGATGCGGTCCCTTGCGTTTCTCCCCCTTGGTCTCCTCCTCTACTGGCCCCTTAGGGGTTCAGCCCTCTTCCCTTCTCATCTGGGATCTCAGTGCCACCAGGACTTCAGACTCTATCAGTAGAACACTGAGCTCGACTCCTTTCCACACTGAACCCCTTGGTTTCTCCCAAGCTCTGTTCTTCCTTCTAAGTGTCTGTCTGATACGTGGCATCAGGATTCGTCTTGCCTTCTAAGCCCCCCGTCCAGGGCATCGCTCTGGTGGTTTATTCCTGCCCTTGTACCTTTTGTACACTCACAATTCCTTCCTCCTCCAGACTTTCTCAGTATAATTTCCTGTGAGTTTGTTCTTCCCCCGCCCTCCTGAAGCTTTCATGGTGCTCCCACGGACCTTCATTCCACCTTCTATTATTACAGGACCGACTTTTATCTCCGTCGTGTGTTGGTCTCCCTGCCTCCCTCCCAGCTAATTCCAGGGGCTACTCGTTCTTGTCTGCTTTACTCAGCACCAGCTCAGTGAGCGTGTGATGGGCGCTCAGCATATAATTGAACAAGTCAATAGTAAATGGAATTAATGTCATTTGTAGGAAAAGGGAAAGCGACGCAATGTTCTTCGGACTTCTAGGGGCAGTAGATGGTGCCTGTGATCCCGGCCATTCGCCCTCAGGACGGACACCTTCTACAGCTTACTTCAAACCCCACTAGTAAATGTTGTGTGTTAGATGGCAGTCACGTAAATATGCCTCCCTGAGAATATGCCTCGTAGACTAAAGAGAAGTGATGGTTCTAGAAAGAGCAGAACTCCCCAGTTCCACCTCGCAATAAATTAGCTTTCTGTTTAGCTCTGGGTTCACAGTCTGCTGCTTGAACACTGGGTAGAGGTGTCTTACTCCTGGGTAGCCGGTATCTTATCTCTGATAAGACTGAATCATTGAGCATTTCTTTAGAAAAGGGAAGACTTGTTGTGGAGAGGCAAGGATGAGAGGGTTGTGCTGGAAGTAAAACCACTTATAAGAAAGGCTTTAGACCAGAGAACTGCTTGTGAAGCCAGGCTCTGGGTACGTACGGGTGGGAGTCTGCTCTCCCTGAATCCATGTTGTGGTCATTGACCCTGTCATAGCTAGTAGGTGCCAGGAGCTTGGCTGTAAACACTCAAGCTACTCATCACCAGAAATTACCTACCAGTAGGCAAAAGTCACCCATGATCCGCGATGGGTAGTAACACCTGCCTCAGACAGAACGCCATCCCCTCCCTTAGCACCAGCGTTCCGGGTTTACTCCTGAGAATCCAAGTCCCTCACCCTCGCCCTGCACTGCTCCTTGAAGTTCAGTCTTAAATGCTGCACTGAAGGGCCGAGAAGGGCTCTAGTCCGTCAGGCATGGTGTGTCGGGCACGGTGTGTTCTATGACATCCTCATTTAGAAATACCGTCATTTTCACTCTGACACCACGTCCAGTGTCGTGGTGGCAGAGTTGATGGCGGCCATAGGGGCCAGGTCTGCTGGCACCTTTCTTCCCCTAGATTGACACCAATCTGAAGACAAAAAAATTAACGTGGAGCCCAGATGACTTATCAATAACAGTCTCCACATTAAAATATAAAAGGCATTCTTTTGGTATAAGTTTGAAAATAGAAGTGCCTTGTTGTATTTGTTTTGTGACATCCAGTAACCTCCACCTGGCATTCTGTGTACCATATTTGTGCCAGAGGTGACAAATCCCCAAACTGCCATCCACAGAGCAGTAAGAACAATGACGACGGTCCCTACCATTTCCACTTTCTGGCTAATTGAATATACATGGGAAGTAAGTGAATATAAACAGTCTGTTGGCAGAGTTCAGAAGCAATGACAAGTACTGGTGGCTACTTGTGATGGTCCCAAACCACGCCTGTAACAGAGCTGGGCCTTAGGAAGTGACAGGAGGGGGTAGGCAGTAAGAACTAAAGCAGAGCGAGAGGCAGGAAAGCACAGGGTGTGTTTAGGTGACACGGAATCTGCCCCACTGGATGGACCCATGTATTCATACAGAGGAGTAGTGAGGGAAATAACTAGAAAGATGGAATCAAATGGGATAATTTCCTCTAGCGAGGAGAAATCACTAGAAAGACTGCAGCAGGCCTCAGTGGGAGACAGGAGAAGCTGGACTTTATCCAGCAGTCAAGGGGGGCCACTGGAGATGGGAAGTAACAAGATGAAAGCCACATGCTGAGACTTTTAGAAGGAATGTGCTGAAAATGTAGCACTTAAACGTGAAATTGAATATGAGGAAAAACTGGAAACAGGGTGATTGGCCATCTGGTCTTATAAATTGCCTTTTATTGTCAGATAAAATTCATTTCAAGCCACAGCTACCTTTCTCTTGGATATAAATGTCCCACGATGAACCAAATCAAGAAGCAAAGAGAAGTCGAATAATTACTGTTAAAAGGAGGTACGAGATAGAAAGTAAGGTGGCACAGTAAACCCTCACAGTGTGTGGGTGTATCACTTCTGAACCCCAAAACGTATACATTCCCCCAAAGCATATATAGTTTTCCCATAAAATGCTGCAGTATGACTTCACTTGAGCGTCCACATCTGCAGCCACACGTTAAAAGTAACACGGGGAGGCGCGTCTACAGGGCCATCAGCCGTGCTCACCCCACGAGGGCCGCCCTCCCGCAGCTGCCCAGGGTAGCACTCACTAGTTTTGTTCCTCCACAGTGTTACAGCTGAATTCCTGTCGCCGACGGGGTCCCATTGAAGTCGGGTTTTGTTTTGTTTTTAACTACCTTTTCTCCAAAATGGGTTTCAAATAAGCCTAGTTCTTTCCCATTGAAGTCACACAATTACACCCAAACTGCCCCCTCATGAGAAGGGAAGAAATCTTTCTTTGGTCTCATGTTAGTATCTTCTCACTGACACACATACACACACATACACACATGACTCCTTTCAGGAGTCATGTGGCCATTTCAGAAGCTTTCCATATTTCAAATGCTGTTTGGAGTGTAGCTGGAAACGTTCCGGTCAGCCGAGCTCACCTCACCGGGCCCTGTGACCTACAAATGCTTCTTTTTACTGCTGCTTCCCCCGTCCCCTCCTGTCACCGGGAAACCTATGGGGAAGCTCTTTAGGACTGTCCAGTTATGGAAGGAGGGGGCAGAACCAGATGTCAGGAACCTTGAGAGTCTGGGGTTATAAGAAGAGAAGAGAGGACTTCCCAGAGGTCAGAGTCAACGACAAGTGGCTGCTTTTCTGTGTTCCGAGACCTAGGTCAGCTGATGATACTCAATTAAAATGCACGGTGTAGTCGACCCCTCAGCACATCATAATTGACATCTCGGTAAGTGGTCCCTAATGAAATGTATTTAATGACTAACTCCAAAATTTAGAAATTTCTAAATCAAATTCAGCCTTAACCCTGTTTTCCTGATGCTTCTCTCTAATCCCATGTTGAGAAGCGATTGTTTATTTTTAAAATGGAAAAGTTAACCGAGGGACTCCTTATCTTCCTTCGTTTTCCATGATTCCTGTTATTCTAAGCGTAGACAGAACCAAGCACATCTATAAAAGCCGCACCCGTCCATCCCTCTAAAGACATTCCCTAAGAAAGAAAAACACAGTTGGCTACCATACAATTCGCTGACAAGACAGAAGGAAGATGACACAATATCTTACTTATTTTGTAACCAGTGTATGCTCCCAAAAGCCAGGGACTGGAGTGATCCAGCCAGAACTTTTCAGTGTCCTAGTTGGTTCCCAGCTTCTTAAGAAGACCCCTAAGTGAGGCAAGAGTCCCCCTGGGCCAGCTCACAAGCAAGCCTCCCTCTTCCGTATCCAAACCTCATTTCCTTCTCCACCACCACCTTTTGAAAAGCTCAGAAAGAGAACGCCCGCAGCTGTTGGAGAAGAGAATCTGCTGCTCTCAATATTCTGTTTTAGCCTAAAGGGCTGGTGCAGAAGAAAAACTGTATCCAGTGGGTCCCAACAACCAGGGTGGTGGGTCCTCCGGGTGGGAGCAGTGATTCCCAGACCCAGGGAGAAATGCAACGGCTGAGACTTTACATGGCCTCTGTTTCGCTTAGAATTGAGGTTTGCCTGGTCTCCCCGGGGTCACATGACTTTTTTAACATCTGGTTTTCTCCAGCAAGTGAATCAGGCCTCGGAAGCCAGTTAGAGGGCCGGGGTGCAGCGTAGGTGGTAGACCATGCAGTGTAACGTGAGCCCATTTCATTTGGTCTTAAGCAAATTCCAAACCAAAGCTAACAGGAGCTCCGTTTCATTGTCTTCATTACCCAGAGCCCCTGGGACAGGAATCGAAGGCACAGGTGAAAAAAAATGGGTGGGAACACAGCCTAAAAGCAAGCAAGGGTGGTGGTGGGTTTTTTTTTTACAAAGTCAGAATTGGCTCTGTTTTTACCTAGGTAGTTAAGGGTAGACTAGCTGAACCAGGTGTAAACTGCCCCCTGCTGTCTGACACAGAGAAGTACATAAAAATATCTGCCTCGTTAAAAAGAACCGTATTCTGAAGGCCGGCAACAAGCTGGGGCGAAGGCAGGCAAGGGATGGCACAGGTCACCTGCCTCCCTCTCCGGTGTGAAGATGAAGGAGGGTGAGGGAGGCGGTGTTTTTCGGACTTGGAGAGCTGCTTCGTTACGCCATCTGCCGCCTTGTTTCTCAGAGTGTGGTCCGTGGCCCAGCAGCGTCCGCATCACCTGGGAGCTTGAGGTGCAGAGCCTGAGATGCAGAGTCTCAGGCCCCACTCTTGGTCTACTGAGTCAGAATGTGCATGAAACAAGATCCCCAGGGGATTCATGTGCACAGTTACCTGTGAGAAGCCCCGACTGTAACCTCAGAAGGAGCCTTTACACTAGACAAGGTCCACTGTTCCCTAAGGTTTGTAGCAAATCGAATTCAGTTTGAACAGTGAAGAAATACAACTCGCTAGGAGAATGGAATCCTTCATTCATATCGTGATCACTTAACGCCCTTATTTTCGTCCTACTCCTGTTTCCTGTGTCCTCGTGTATCACCGGCTCTTTACCATGCTGTCCTTCCCATTACTTGCTACATTTCTGCAGCACCTGCCAAACCGTTTCTTTCAAAATCGCTCCATCTCTGGCAGCCTCCTGTTTCCCACAGTCCTTGTTTGCTCAGGTCTGCTCTCCCTTTCTTCCACCCCTGCTGGTGTCACGTAAGAAGAGCAGCCACTGGGCCCTCCGGGAGGGAGCTGGCCCTGTGCGTAGTCCGAGTGTCGCTAACCCCACGTGTTCTCTTCTGCGCCAGGTCAGGGAAGAATGCCGGCTCCTGAACGCCCCGCCTGTCCCGCCCCGCAGCGCAAAGCCTCAGTCCACCAGCCCCTCGGTCCCTCCTCGCACAGCCAAGCCGGCGCGCCAGCAGACTCGCTCTCCCAGCCCCACCTTATCCTACTATTCTTCAGGGCTGCACGACATGTAAGTCCTATGCCAGGGCCCACTTCCACATGGTTCCCTCATCAACCAGGTCCCCGATCCTTGAGAACCGTGTCAAGGAGCCATCCCCTGGGCAGGGTGGTAGGAGAGAAGTTTTCTTTTAAAAAAAGAAAAAAAAAAATTTTTTTTTTAACTGGATGAGCATGATGGGGCCCTGTTGGTTCTGAGCTAGGATGGAAGAGCCAGTGACCTAGGAAGATGCTGAGTCTGTGAGGGGTTCAGTGGTTAAGGCTGGCATCTACGTGTCTCCGCTTTGACTTCAACACACGCAGACAGCACCCTCGAGGAGGACCCGGAACGGCAGGGGTCCTGTCGGCCGTCTACTCTGAATTCCACCCAGTGCTAGAGTCCCTGACCATCACTGTAAAGCAGTCTTACACTTCCATCTGGATCCTCCCAGTGCCGTGAGCTCATTCTTTTGCACTGCAGCTCATTCCATGGTTGGCACATGCCAATAAGTTTTTTTAGAGATCTTTCATTATATGCAGTTGAAATCTATCTCCATGTAACCTTCAACTGTTTCTTAGGTCTAAAGAAACAAATGTAGGTCCACCCGACCTCTCTTGATCAGGCTGTGAAACCATGAGGTCAGCCAAGGTGTAAGTCTCCTCCAAGAGGCAGCCTCGGTCCCACCTGCTGTCCCCCCATCACCCACCTCTGAGCACACTCTGGTTTCACGGTCACTCTTAAGATAGAGCCCCAGAGCTGAGTGTGATCACATGTGACAGGTTAAAGTAGCTCTCCTTGGCAGGTACTTTTTTGTTCCCTGGACATTTAAATCTTTATGGTGATGTTACTCAATTGTGCGGAAACCAAGGCAAGAATAAGGATTTTATTCGAAACATTTCTTCCAGCCTCAGACTCTTGGATGGATATAAGGTCATCAGTGGTGGTGATGTAGTCCTGTCACTGTAGCCCAAGAATGACAAGCATGAGACACTCATTTACTGCTCTCTCACTCCACCCTTGCCCACTGCAGACATCACTAATCAATCACAGCACCTGTTAGTGATAAGCCCAAACAAGGCTAAAGATTTTTCTCATCACAAAGATCCAGGCACCCACTAACAATGATTTTCTTGTTAAAAAAATAATATATTTGCCATCTCTGCTATAGCATAGTAAATGAGTATCTTCATATCCATAGTTACTGATGTATTTTAGTAATTTAAAGATTCTTTAAAAAAAAAAAAAAAAAAGCCCAATGAGGTTAAGCAGGTACTTTACGATAAGAAATATAATATTTGTTGCCTAACTACATTTTTCTACTCAGAAGTGACATCAATGGGATAAGGATAGGCTGGATGTTTTACTTTTCTTTTTTTTCCACTCATCTCTCTCTCTCTCTCTCTCTGTGTTTGGCTTTTAAGCAGCATTACTAAAAGTGACACGAGTCCTCCTGAAAGCGCTCCCGTTTCCTGCTACCCGTGTAACCGACTGAAAGCAGATTCCATGGACCCCAAGTCCCCGTTTGGCAGTCCCACTGCTGAAGCTCTGTCCTCCAGGCTCTCATGGCCTAATCATTATTCGGGAGTGTCAGAGACCCAGACCAGGAGCGACTTCCTGCTGGATCCGAGCAGGAGTTACAGTTACCCCCGACAGAAGACGCCGGGCACGCCCAAGAGAAACTGCCCGGCAGCCTTCGACCTCGACGGCCACGAGCTGGCGGCCAGCCCACCCGGGCCCGGGCCCACGGAGCCCGGCGGTAGTGCCCCGGGGTGTCCCAAGTCGGCCAGCTACTCTCTGGAGAGCACGGGCGGGAAGACCCTGACTGCAGCCCCCGCCAAGCAGAGCATCTCGTGCCCCGCCTTGCCTCCCAGGGCCCCGAGGCCAGTGGAAGAGAAAGCCGCCCTCGACACCCTACCTTTGCCTCTGCAAATCGATGGTGCTGAGGAAGCCCCCGAGTCTGGGTCGCCGGACCTCTCCGAGGACCCGTACTTTGTTCAGAAGGGCACGCAGGACATCTTCTCCATGTCTTACCCCTTCTCGTCACCCCTCCACCTCCAGCTGGCCCCCCGCTCCTGTGGTGACGGGTCCCCGTGGCAGCCACCTGCCGACCTGTCGGGACTCTCCATAGAGGAAGTGTCCAAGTCCCTGCGGTTCATAGGGTTGTCCGAGGACGTCATAGCATTCTTTGTGACCGAAAAGATTGACGGAAACTTGCTTGTTCAGCTCACGGAAGAAATCCTCTCCGAGGATTTCAAACTGAGCAAACTGCAGGTGAAGAAAATCCTGCAATTCATTAACGGCTGGAGGCCCAAAATATAGCCAAATAACCCCAGGTAGCATTGAACAAAACAGATAAATGTGTGTTCTAGAAGGGGAGGGCTGGGACACAGTTTCACATTTTTTTTGCACTAAAAACTTTCTCTGTAAATAGGGATAAGAGAAAACTCTTACTATGCAGATTATGATTTTGAATGGTGAACAGGCTATTTTGTACATCAATAAAAATGCTGTACAGAACACTTAGAGGTGTGCCTTGTACATCACTCAACACTCAACAGCTGCTAAAAGACAAAAGGCATGCTCAGAGAAATAACTGTTACCCAAGTAGGTTTATGCGAGAAGTTGTGATATTTATTTACAAAATAGCCAAAGCTGAAAGACATAAGAATCTTTAAAAAAAAAAAAAAAAAACACCTTTGAACAATTCCCTCCTTTGGGAGAATCAACTTTAGACAATTTATTCTGTGCTCTGTCGTTCGGATTGCTCAGTGCTAATTGTTTTACTCTTGTGCCTGAAAATGTTAGTGATACGAAATGACACTGCAGTGTTATGTGCTTGGTGGGGATCTTTTTATCAAAAGGCATTTTACAAAAGTCATGTGCTAGTAGAGAGGATCTATGATGTCCTTAGAAATAATAAATCATGACCACAATAATTTATCTGTAACTGCTGCTAATTTTACTGAGCAGAGATAAAGAAGACCAGAATATATACGTATATGTATATTTACACAATACAAATGTATGTTTTAAACATCAGTATGAGTCTGATCTTTTAGATAACATCTGTTCACTTTCAAATATCCATTGCAGTTTGGGGCCGTTAACTAAGTCAACTCTCTTAGGAAATGGGACAGAATGATTCCAAAGATTCTCAGAACCCTGTCCCTCGAAGCTCAGTCTTATCAGGCTCCATCACAGAAAACTTGGAACAAATCAGTAGGGAGTCTGTATTGAAGAATTAAGTTTGATTTTAAACCTATTACAGGCTGGGTTTTACATAGAATACTCCCGTGCTGATCAGTGTCTGGGGAAATGACCATTTCTGTCGAGTGATAATTCTTCTCGGGTGTGAGGGTCTTATTCTCCTGGTATGTGGTGATGAGGGGTCTGGAGAGCATTTCTCAGAGCGTGTCAGGTGTTCTCAACATGCTTTAGGAGAGCTCAGAAATCAGACATACCATCCTCTGCTTTGATATGTGCTACATCTGTTGCATCATTTTTTAAAGTATCAATAAGAGTACTTGTTTAGTTCAGAAATCTTTCCTCTCTTCCAAAGAAAATACATGATTACCGTACTTTCATTCCAACAATCCCAGGACCCAGTCTGACAGTTTTTGCCAAACGTGAATAAATACTCCAAAATATAATGGCATCAACATAATTCTTGACTTTTTGAAGGAATATAAATCTTAGAAAAGTTTTTGTTCTCCGAGCAGCATATCGTCCCTAGCCCTGTCTCCCCCAGAGTCTGTCCCCACATTCGAGATGGGCAGACAGCCACCCAGGTGTCAGTGTGACTTGCAGGACTGGCTTGTATGTTATTATCCACTCTTCTTGCTCATCAGAATAAATACACAAATGGGAAGACAAGACCCACCAGTCTAGTTTTGCAGACCTGTTCAATATATGGCTTCATTTCTTGGCATTCAAGATATTTTTAATCCATCTCATTGTTTAGAATTGGGGTGAATTGATACCTTTTCTCATTTTCCATCTTAAATCTCTTTTTTTTAAAAAAAAGGATTTTCCCCCCAACATGTCTCCCAAAATGCAAATACTCTAGGTTAAAAGTGCCCCATAAAAGAGTACCCTGTAGAATCTATCAAACTGTAGCACCTCTTCAAAAGTAACTGACAAGTTTATATAGAAGCTTCTAGTACTGCACTCAGATGACATGCAGCGCCTCCATGACTTTCATGTTGAGAAAGCATCCTTCTGTGTGAGGGGCAACTCCCTAGGTAAAGTTAACCTCTCAGAACTTGCCTTTAAAATAAAAACAAAGGATGACGTTGAAACGTTGCAAGTTTTCTTTGGCAAAACCCTGCTGAATCCGTTCGTGAATCCTTAGTGCTTGTATGCTTTTCTCAGTTCAAGAGGGAGGAATGAGTGGGTTTGAGTTTACTATGACAGTTGCCCCACATAAACAACTGATTCCTTTTATCTTTTTTTTCTTTTTGTTTGTTTTTTTTTTTTCTTTTGCAAAACCTCGACACAAAGTCCTTTTTGTTTTTTGTCTTGGCATATGTACGTTGAGTTTATATCGACGGCAACATAGAGACTCCTTGAGGGCAGGGACTATGGCCTTTCATTCACATACTCAAAATTCACAGCATCATCTGTGTGCCGGGCACTATGCTAGTATGACTTGACAGGCTGATAAAAAGACACAGTTCCTGCCCTCTTGGAACTCATAAGGTTTATGTTTAAAACCACAGTTGTTGAGACTGGGTACGTGCAAGAGAGACATGAGCTCTCCTGGCAGTTGGATGGATGGAGAGTTAAGTGTGCCCTGACCCTCAAGAACCCACAGAAGGAAGAAATGGCAGCTTCTATCAACGGGGTATAAAAGAAAAACTACAAGACCATTGAAACTTGGAAAGCATTGGAGGCAGCAGGTATCTCTGACTCCCACTGACTAGTGTTCTTTTCTACTGATTGGATTTTTTTTTTTTTTTAATTGGCAGTAAGTATCTTCTGGTATCTGTAAAGCCACATGGCGCCCTTACTAGACAAGGCACGCATAGCCAGAGAGAATCAAGACAAGGAATGCAGAACAGGGGTAGGAAGGAAACAGCCCTTCCCTTCTGAGCTGCGATTTTTTGCAGTGAAAAGCAGTGTATAGAGATCCCCACATGCAGAACCTTTTCTAACCAACCAGGTCAAGACTGAGGACATCTTCTGGCAGGTTCCCTGCAATCTGTGCACTGACCCCTGTGCTTGGGGGAGAGTGTCCAAACGGGACTCTTTCTTGGATTCCTTAAATGCATGGCCAAAACCATCGTGACCCCCTTAAGAAATACAGCAATAAACCAAACCAAGCAGCTAAAATGTAAAACGTGGGCCTGATTCATGTTGGGACGGAGCACTGAAACACAGATCAATTCTTTCTCAGAATCGCATCAACGCCTGCACGTTCTCTCTCTTTTAAGTTGAGCTGCTCAACTTTATGAGCTGTGAAATTTACATTTAGACCCTTTCAACCCACATAGAACATTCACATTTATGGAGTTGCAGCGAGCTGCCCACTCGGCTAAATTGCAGTGTTTATTCTTGTTTCACGTAGAAATAAAACAATCTTACAGGGAAATATTATGACTGTCCATTCCAACTGTTTTCAGACGTGGGTAAATACCCTCTGCCGACATTCCAGAAGCACCTGCACACCGTGCACACGACTCCTCGAGAAGTTCAGGGGGTGAGGGTGGATGAATAGAGGGCTCTTCATTTTCCAAACACACTGTATCACAAATCACTACTCATCATGCCTAAAGAGTATGAGCTTAACATTTGGAATAACAAACTGAAAAAAACACAGGTCTCCAAAGACCACTGTGAACGATTCAAAGAAAATTTCAACTTCAGTCCCTCAGAAAAGTGAAATCTGCTGTTGGACACACAAGACTTTCAGAAACTATGACCATTAATCCCAATTTTCTAGGAATACAATGGCACCAGGCTGCTAGGGCAAGAAAAGTAAGATGCCCAGAGTGCAAATGATGGAAAGTAGGATTTTTATACTGTGGGACTGTAATAGTGTGGAATTCTTATGACCACTTCTTGTCCAATCACATCGTTTAGTCTTCAGAACTTGGTGTTTTAAAATTTGTCTCATTGTGAAAGCTAGAAACAAAGGGTAAACGTGATTTCTGTTAAAAGTATATACAAATATCTTCTGTAATTTTGCTGCTCTGTCTAATTTTTAGGCTATGAGTTTTGTAATGAGCTTATCAGATGATGAATTTCCTTTGTTTACAATTTCATGTAGTAGGGCTCAGATCATTTCTTAGCTATAAACCTCTTCTCCCATTTTCATATTAAGCTCCATTTAAAATATTGCTTAAGCTAAGCCTAAAAGTTGAATTCAATTAGTCAAAAATTGGGGAGTTTTCCTTGACTTAAATGAAAATGGTATATTCTTTTCAAAGACTTTTGTAACCATCTTTACAGTTTCTTTGCTTGGAAAAGTGGGGTTGTTAACTACCAGTTAACAGTTGCATTATTTCCAGAGCATTGTCTATGGGCCCAATGTGTACCTCAAGATAAACATGGTATGTTTTGTCTAAAAAAATTCGTTGTTGATTTAAATGGTTCTGAAATGTCTATAAATAAAGAAATTTTAAAAGTTGCTCTTCTTGCAATCGTTCCTCAGTGAGTTGGAACCCTGTGTGGTTTTCTAGAACCTCTCTTTCCCATCCTCATGTAGGAGAAGAGAACTTGTCTGAAGGGTTTCTGAAGACTGCAAGCTCACTCCATGTTAACAAGAGACTGAAGACTGTGGTTATCGAAAGTGGAAGAAGCTGGGAACCAGGTAACCTGGTGGCAACCAAAGAGAATCTAGTACCTGTGTGGTCAGGAGTTAGGACAAAAGAAATATAGATGGACTAGTGAGCTTTAAAAAACTAATAATGGGGGAGGGGATAAATGAGGAGGTTGGGATTAACATATACACACTACTGTATATAAAATAAACAACAAGGACCTACAGTACAGCACAGGGAACTACGTTCAATATCTTGTAATAACCTATAACGGAAAAGAATCTGAAAAAATATAGATAGGTAGATAGATAACTGAATCACTTTACTGTATACCTGAAACTAATGCAACATTGTAAATCAACTATACTTCAATAAAAAAAATTTTTTAGTTTTAATAAAAATACATGTTTGTACAGAAAAAAAGGACAATAGAAATTCGTATCTCTGGCTTATATATAGTTTAATTTCTGTAATTACAATTAGCATCACAGTGAGTAGATGTGGTAGAGGGTTTTAGAGGAAGTCATGAGCGTGCAGCACGCTGCAGCGTCCACCAGTTTTACAGAGAAGTTGGCAAGTGGCGGCTGGTTAAGCTTTTATTGTACTCAAAATAGCATGAAGTAGCTTCAAACTGTCTTACTGAGCGGTTCAGGGGAGGGTTGAAGGGCAGGGAGGACAATGAGATCTTAAGTCCTTGCCTGGCTAGGATCTCCCCAGCTTCACAATCACCGAAAAATCTTCCTGCCTTCTTTTGCTAGACAAAGCATCCCTAAATCATTCATTCCATGTTATACTGAAACCTTCAACCCTTCTGCCCTATTTCACAGGGATAAAACCTGTGACTATACCCACAGGTGGCCACTTTCCTGATTTCAGGGATGTGCACTGGACAAAACTATAGGGTTGATGTGACTGGGCTAAAACGTCCAAGGACCTACCACAAGGTTCTAGAAGTACTTACATCAGATATACACTAGGACATATGACTCCCCCAAATTGGATATTGCCAAGTAAATTTGAGTTTAGAAATATATTGAGTTAGAAGACTCACAGACATAGAGAACAGACTTGTGGTTGCCAAGAGTAGGGGGAAGGAGTGGATTGGGAGTTTGGGATTAGCAGATGCAAACTATTATATAGAGAATGGATAAACAACAAGGTCCTGTTGTATAGCACAGGGAACTATATTCAATATCCTGATAAACCATAATGGAAAATATGAAAAATGTATATATATGTATAACTGACTCATTTTGCTGTACAGCAGAAATAAACACAACATTGTTAATCAACTATACTTTCATGAAACTAATTTAAAATAAATAAAATTTTTTAAAAGAAATACATAGAATCAAATATCCTCCAAATCCTACCTATCTGAGGTTAGAAAAAGCCAAATCATTGAAAACAGTCAGTAGGTGGTGGGTAAATTGCACTGAAATGAATTTTCCCTCAAGCAATCCCCTCTCCCACCTCAGCCCCTCCTTGCTTAGGTACTCATAGGCATCCTTCAGGATTCACCAAGTGTCATCCCCCAAGCTGATTTGGTTTCACATCTCTGTGCTGACAGCTCTCTGGCTACCCTTGTAAGCTATAAGTCTTTGGTATCAGGGCTTATGTCTTCGCTGTCATATCTTCAAAAGGAATGCTACTTAAGATTCTACTGAATGACGGCATGATGCCATCACGTTCCTGATGGCGGCCAGTCTTCATGCCATCAAGATCAAGGCCCTGCAGCTGCATGATAACAATGAAGTAAAGTCAAAAGAATGACCAGTGAAATCTGGATTCATCATAAAATATCTAAGACTAAAAGAGAGTAAGATATGAACCTGTTTAGAGATTCCAGATCGAGTTTGCAACATTTGCCAATGAATAAATTTTTCTTCTAACAGTTTAATGAAGGCAATGAGTTCAGTTCTTTAATGAATATAAAGTGAACTAGAAAAGATCAGTGTGTTTCTGGAGGTTGACTCAAATATTGGCTCTAAAAGACACAGGCAATTGAAGACTAGTAGATATGGTTGAATGACCTAAGCTAAGAGTGATCTCAGGACCAGAAGCAGTGATGGGTAAAGATAAGAAAGAGTTTGCGTGCTCAGAAGCACAGCTGGCAAGGAGATATTGTGCAGGGCACAGGAAATAGCATCCATGGGCAGATCACAGAAGTTTAGAGCCAGAGGGAACCCTGGAAATGATCTGGTCCAATCTCTTAACTTTATTGGAATGAAACCCATGGAGGTTAAATGACCTCACTGGGATCACACAAAGTCTGTGACAGAACCAAAGCTAGAAATAAAATCTCGTTTCCCCATTTTGTACTCGTTCCACGACAACCTTGTCTCCCAATTTCCTCAACTTTTAACTTCTAAAATAACATTTAAGGACTTCTCTAGTGACGCAGTGGGTAAGACTCTGTGCTCCCAATGCAGGGGGCCGGGGTTCAATCCCTGGTCAGGGAACTAGATCCCACATGCATGCTGCAAGTAAGAATTCACATGTCACAACTAAGGAGCCCGCCTACCACAACTAAGACCCGGCGCAAATACATAAATAAATAAATATTTAAAAAATAATAAAGAGCAAAAGTTTTTTTAATAAAATAATTAAAAGTTTAAAAAATAAAAATAACATTTAATCAGGTTTTTTTAAGCACATGGAATGCCCTACCCTGGTCCTCCAACTTCTCTTTCTTCTAAGCCTAAAATAGGAGCTGATGTTCCCCAGTCAGTGTTAGCTGGAAAGAAAAGAAACCTCTCCTGCTTGTAAAATGGATGCTCTGTGCATGTCACCTGCTTTTTGATCAAAAACTATGACTCAGTGGAGATACTGAGACAGGTGTAAGATGAAAAAACGTAAAAGAAAAAAAAATCCAAAACTAAATGTCCATCAACAGATGAATGGATAAAGAAGATGCAGTACAAATATACAATGGTATATTACTCAGCCTTAACAGAGAATGAAATAATGCCATTTGCAGCAACATGATGGATCTAGATCATATACTAAGTGAAGTCCGTCAGACAGAGAAAGACAAACATCATATATCACTTATATGTGGAACCAAAAAATATGATACAAATGAACTTATTTACAAAACACAAACAGACTCACAGATGCAGAAAACAAACAATGGTTACCAAAGGGGAAAGGAGGCAGGGGGTAATAAATGAGGAATTTGGGGTTAACAGATACACACTAATCTATATAAAATAAATAACACGGACCCACTGTGTAGCACAGAGAATTATATTCAATATCTTGTAATAACCTTTAATGGAAAAGAATCTGAAAAAGAACACACACATATATATAACGTATGTATATCACTGAATCAATTTGCTGTACACATGAAAATTGTAAATCAACTATAATTCAATTTGTAAAAATCCTCCCAAAAAATCCAGGCATAGCATACACGCCTTTCATCCCACTGTATCCAGGGTAGCCCCTAGGAAGTGTATAAACTGGGGCACCTTGGGAGAGAAGCAGCTGTAGTACTAAACATGGCCACAGGGTGCCAGGCTTTTCCAACCAGCTAATAACTACCCAAGGATTACTCCAGTCGAGGATCAGAGCAGAGTAAAATTTTAAATCCAGCTGTACTGGGGGTCTCTCTCTTCCCATCAGTCACTTTTCCACCTTCCTTAGTTAGCCAAAGGCATTCAAATCCTGAAGTTATATAAACAGAAAGAAGTGGCTCAAAAAAGGTAAGGGATTTGAAAGTGGGGCACTGTACAATTTTTTCAAGCCACATTTCCACGGGAAGAGGGCAAAGGAATATTCAAAGCGCAAAACTGACCTGTCAGAAACCTCGCTCCTTCTTGGCCCTGAGTCTCTGGAATTTTGAAAGTGAATGGTGCAAATCTGAAGCTCTTACATACAGGAAGTTGTACTTCGTGTTTTTTTTTTTTTTTCCATTGATTGGTTTTGAGCAACAAAACACCCTCAACCAAAACCAAAATCTATCAAGTATCATTACACTAAAGTTGACTTTAGTGTAAAGCTGACATTACACTAAAGTTGACTTTTGAGAAAGTACATCTCCTTTAAGCCTCCTTCACCTTAACACTCAAACCATGAACCTACCTAATTGATCCTGAAGAACAAAGGAAAGATGAATTCTAACGAAGAGAATCTCAGACTTCGGTTTGGGCATGAATATGTTCACGCTTCATTCTCTGTGCTTTTTACTACTGTCGGTGTAGCATAATTATTGACAAAGTAAAGGAAGTCTCTTTTTCAACTTTTAAGGCGGTGACTGATTTTACAAATCCAGTAAACTACCAGTAATTTCAGTTTTAGTTTAAGTTGCCATCTTGAAACAGTGTAATTGCCAGTTAAAGTTTTCCCATAGCCACGCTTACCCGTTTCTATCACATTTCAGTGATAAGTGAATCCTGTGGAGAAATGGGACTTCTTCACATTGTCAAATGCTTGGCTATCCTGGCTCCGTGTTTCTGTCTAGGTTACCCCGTCCTACACACAAAGGCCCTCACTTTTGGTTCCTTGCCTCTGTGAAGACTGTAGAATATGCTGGTCCTGCATGTGCAGCCTAGCGGCCCCCCTCTAAATCTGGAAAAGTCTAGCCATGTAAATTATCATTGAAGCAAAACTGAAACCAGGATAGACAACCAGCTCACGAGGTGCAGAACACTGTCCGTGCAGCCCGGGGTCCACTCTTTGTACAATCCCATTTTTTCACGGGTCTCACTAATCACTGAGATCGGATAAGAACAGGTAAGTATGGTACATTCTGTGTACGCCAGTGATCTGGGGCACATTTTGAAGAAGTAAGATTTCTGTATGTTAATCATCCTGGATGATAGAAAGGTGTGGGAGTTATTTGTGTCGGCAGAAGGAAAAGGCAACCTGCAGAGACGCCACTACTACAGTAACTCAAGGTACTGGGATCCGTGGATCAGTTAATAATTGATAGTTTATTTGGAAGGTTGAGATAACTTATCTTTCACAGAAACTAACTGCAAAAGAACATTTTGAAATATGGCCTGGGGAAATGAAGTACACATTTCCTTCTTCAGTTAACTATTAGGTGCGCTATTATTTAAACGTGGACAACTTCTTTGAGAGAGGTCTCGTTTATTTTTGTTGTTTTTTTGCCTTGGCATGTTGCCAGTATTGGCCATTTCTAGAGTATCCCTCTTCCATCCATAGGCTTTGTCCCTCCTGACTGTCACCCAGCGTCAGGGTGACATTTGGGGGCAGGAAGTTTATAAGGAAATCAGCAGCTGTTGCTAGAGTTGAGGATTTGACACCAGCGTGCCCTCAGCAACCCCAATACTCAAGTTCCAGGTCCCACTACCAGACTCGTTTATCCCCTAACTCAGCTACTGTCCTCACCAACCACTGTAGGTCTCAGTATTCCCAGTAGGGACCCCACCTCCTGTCTCCCCCCAGTCTGGGTTTCTTCTCGCACCTCTTTTCCTGGGACTTCTTAGATCTTAACCCAGACTTAGCCTAAATTTCACATTTCCCTGAACCCTCTTTTTGCTCTATCTCCAGTTAGCTCATTATGATGCCTGAAAACATTCTCTAACCTGAGTTTCGTAAATATGTCCTTGTGAACAGCCAAAGTGATCCAGCAGGCAAACAACGCTGGAGAGACTGGACTGATCTCACAGGCAGATGGAAGAAGCCAGGGCGGCTGGTGTGCAGTTCTCTGGGTTCATTAATTGAAGTAATTTGGGCGGCATACCTCCCGTCATTCCCAAACAGTAATAATTTGCTTTTCCAATCCTGGCTGTATGAATGCTAAAGACAGGTTCGAACTTACTTTTAGTGTCAATAAAATATTGATCAGCCAGCCCCTCACCCTCTGGCATGTCCCTAAGTGATGTTCTCAGTATGTCTGGAGGAAAGTGTGTCTCATGTGCTCCAAGGTTGACCAACACACAGTTACTCTCTGATTCCCAGCCCTGGCACCGCACCCAGCTGGCCACGGCCACAGGTTCACTTCCTGCTTCTCAGCACAACATGGAGCTCCTGAACTCTCTGATTATACAGCCAGTCCTGCAAACAGGCTCCTCTTGTGATGTGTGTTTAGGCTTTTCCAGTCCTTCTGTAAAGGCTCTGTGTGCAGGTGCTCCATCAACCTGAGCTAGAGAGGTGCTTGCTTACGATGCAGGTATCCAGCAGGGTACCAGGCATCCAGGTGTATGTACATCCACATACCCCAACACCTATGCCTTGAACAAACATCCTCTCAAAGACTCACAAACTCAACCCATGAGGAAGTGAGCCACAGACCTCTTCATAACTGCCCCCGAGGCTACACAGACGCCCAGCAGAAGCTTAGAAACGCCACCCATACGGGCATGATTGGCCTCCTATACGTGTGTCCATCCTTTCCTTCAGGATAGAACCTGAGGGAGGGTTTCTTTTTCTGGTGACAAATATTTAACACCTTTGGAGTCAGCCAGTCCTGCATTTGAGTCAGAGTTCTGCTCTTTATTATTGCTGTGGCTATGACATCATTTTCTTACCTATAAAATAAGAATGACAACTACCTCTTAGAGTGGTTACGAAAATTAAATGAGTTGACATATGTGAAGCTCTTGACAGACCACTTAGTTCAAAAAAAGACTCAATTCTGTTTTGAAATAGAATTAAACCCCTTTAAAAATGAGGGACAATGCGGTGTGGGAATAACACACATTCCTTCTAACCATTAGCAAGTGCTTTTTGAGTATGTATTACGTTTTCTGCACAGACCAGGTACTAAAGCTGTTCTGAATGAAGACACGAGCTGATGGTTTACAGACAGTTAGCACAGTAATAAAATCATTCATTGAGTAATTACTGTGTTCCATTCGTTGAAACACAGGAAATCACATGCACTATCTCACTTAACTTACATGGAAGCAGTAAGAGATAACTACTACAGGCCGTGCTCTGATGCAGGGACACATGCTCTGATGCAGGGACACGTGCTCTGGGAGTCCACAGGGCAGAAGGTCACTGTGACTTGAAGCTCGGAGATGACCTCCTACAGGAAGTGGCTCCTGAACAGGAATCTGGAGGATGAGTAAGAATTAGGAAACGAAGGGGAGCAGGGAGAAGGTGAAGATGTGAGAGAGAAGAAAGCAGTATTGGCAAGGTCTTGGAGATGCAAGAGAGCATAGCGTCACTGACATAAATTGTTCAGGGGGACCGCAGTGTAGCGAGTAAAGAACGTCGGTGAGAACTGAAGCGGTAGGAAGAGGCCTTTCCATGAAGGCCATTGCATTGAAGGCAAGGGAGCCTGGTCTTCAAGCAGTGGAGAAACTCCATCATTGGAAGTAGGGAGTGACAGGAGCAGATAGGATCACTGGGAATGCAGCGGGGGAAATGGGTTGAAAGGAAGAAATCCTGGGTGCCGGGAGAGCCATTAGAAGCAACGAGGAAGCACATAGATAATTCATGCAAGTGTTGAGGTGTCCTGGGTGGAGTAACACCAATGGGGATGTAGAGAAATGGACCAACCGGAACAGAGTGAAGGAGGTAAAACAAAAGGACTTGGGAATCGATCCAACGTGGCAGCTACTACTTGGAAACAAGCGCCTAAAGCTCCAGGTGCCTATGACTCTCAAACTTCTGCCACTCCCCCTCCTAACACAATATGGGACCTGAAAGTAAAAGATTGATATTATGATGATGTTTCAGGGGCTCCTAGATATGAGAAGAAACAATAGAATATGAATTTAATGATAAATGATGGTGCCTAATCGAGAATCTCCACGGGACCCTATCCTGGTTGGAAGGATGAAACAGGAGTACAGTCACAAAGCATCCCTCAGCAGAGCTGGGCGGGGGTGATCCCTAACCGGGGTACCCTCCTATCTGTCTACCCAGGGGGCGATCCCTAACCGGGGTACCCTCCTATCTGTCACCAGCCACACTGGCCTCTGAAACCACGGTGAGCCTGGGACCTCGTCAAATTCAGAAGCTGCACAACTTGCTCCCCAGGGGCGCTAGAGGCTGCGCTTCCGCTGGGCAGGGCTGTGGAGCAGAAAGCTGTACCCAGAGCACCTTCAGCAGCACAGGTGGAACAGGGGTCACGGCTCCTGGGAGTAGAGGCGAGGAGGGATTGAGGATGGCATCCAGGTTGTCCACCTGGGCAACTGGATAGAAAAGAAACAGAGGAGCAGGGCGGGAAGGGGATGCTGCACGTCAGGCCGTCCACCAGGTGGGGTTCTGTTTGGCTGCACAGAATGAAAACCCAACTACAGCCGCTTAGTCGAAAAGGGGTTTGTTTTCCTCGGTAACAAGAAGCCCAAAGAAGGCACTTAGGGCTTGTGCAGCTGCTCAAGGAGGCCATCCCGGAGCCAGGATCGTTCAGGTCTCCTGCTGCACTACCCCGGTGGCTTTCATCCTCGTGATTATAACTTGGATCCTGTAGTCACAAGCATTTTTCCTGACTTCCAAGCAGAAAGCAAGCTTGGAAGCGTAAAGAGCAAAAGACACATGTCACTGACTCTGTCCTTTTTAAATCCCTAGAGATTTCCACTTGGCCAAAACTAGGTCACATGACCACCGCAGGGGCAAATGTCACTTAGGTATTTTCAACCCTGAGCAAATCAGAACCATAAGCAAAGAAGAAGAGACACTGGATAAACCACCAGCAGTGTCTTCACGGGCCCTTACGCAATATATATTCGTTGTCCCAGTGTCAGCCACGGGAATGCAGGCCATCTGCTGCAGATGTTTCTGATACATGAGTCAGAAGTGGAGGACAGAGCTGAGCTCTAGAACAAGTTAGCTCATTAACTCTCTGGGATCACATCCTTATTCTTGCCTGTATTTTCAGTTGTCTCCAACCCATCAAAAATTTGAGAAATGCTGCATATTATATTGCACCTCCTGAAAATGCATAATGCATATTAGTGTATTAAAGGCTCTGAGAAATTCTCAGTAAAAGCCTGTTTGACTATATTTATCCTAATCTCTCTCCAACATTTCCCAGACCTTGCTTTGGAAAGCTGATGGAGGCTACTACCTTGAGATCATCTAGTTGAGTTCTTCATGGCCATGTGGCTCACTAAAAATTAAGCTGTTGGCAGGGTATAAGAAATGTGGGATCTCCACGCCATATAATAGTAAGTACAAGACCAGTTTCCTGGGCAAGCAACTTATGTAGTCACACAACTCTAAGCACTTAATCCTGTTCCCATCCCAGGGGCTTCTAGGGCCCTACCTGCCCCTCAGGTCCTGACCATGGGTTCCTGTTGACCAATCAGAGGTCTTGGTAGCAGGAACCATTCTTGTCCTAAGCTCTGAATGGACCAATTAGAAGGCTAAGTGATAGTGACTCATTGATGTTGGGTCCTGGGTGGACCAATTGGGAGCCTAAGTAACAATGACTCTTTGATGTCCAGGAGCCTGAGTCAACCAATCAGAAAACTAAGTGACAATAACCCTTTCGTGGCCTCTGTCCTGGGTGAACCAGGTAACAATGACCCATTGGTCTTTTAGATCTTGAAAAGAACAATCCAGGAATCTGAGATACAGTGGCCTCTTTTTCATCTGGGTCTGACTGGACCAGCTAGGGGTCCAGGTTTCTGTCAATAAATAAGGGTCCAAATACCAAAGACACCCTTTCTCCACGGTCCAGTGGGCCACTCAGTGGCTGCGGGGACTTCTGTAGCCAAGAGCCCCACCCTTCACTGATCACAGTACTGGTCCAGGGTTGATGGTGGGCATCGCTTGGGAGGGGGATCGTGTCCCTCCTGGGCTGCCAGTGTTTGCTGCACCACCCTCAGCCTTGCCCGTGCCCAGCTATTTTTTTATTTAGTGTCACATGGTGGTTATGGCTGGGGTAGGGTCTGGGCCTTCCACCTCCACCCCTGCTGTAACCACTCTTCCCTACTTTATTAAGTACCGGAGGGCATTAAAAAAAAAAAAAAAAAAAAGCCCCAAACTTGGGTTAATGCTATGCTGTTGCCGTCTTGAGATTAATTTCCACAAGGGGCTCCAAATTTTCATTTTGCACTGAGCCCGGCAAACTATGTAGCCAGTCTCAGGCAAACAGGATAAAGAACAGATAGACATGATTCATATTTTTAGCTTTTTACTATTTCAGAAGAAGGAGTTGCCTGCTGGTTGAAATACATCTGGCCTTCTTGCTGACATATATCAACATATATGAAAATATTAAAACATAGAACTGTTCTCTCATTCCTGTTAACACCCTTCCCCTACTCCTTTTTTTTTTCTTTCGGGGGGTGGGGGATGGATATGTCAAGTTTGTATTAAACGTAGTGAAAAAAGAAATTAGCCTCACTTTATCATAAATGGATATGAATGGGAATTTAAAACAAACTTTTTTTTAAACTGTAAAACAAAGGCACTAGTCTTTGCATTGGGGAAGGGAGTCATATGAACATGAAGTACAGTACATGGCCTATAGTGGATGCCCAGTTGGCTGATTGATTGAAATAGAGCTTGATGAGTGAATGGATTTGACAAGGCCCATCCAGAGATTAGAGAAACTCTCTAGACAGCCAGAGCCGGGACTCAGGCACCCCCTGCAGACTCTGGTGAAGGCCAGGATCTGTTTTCTACCTGGAGTCAATCCTTTTGTGTAGTTTGTTTGGGGTTCTGGAATTTAAACTTATTCCAGAGTAGCAGCTATCTCGTGACCATGAAGGCCCCCCCTTCCCCAGTACATAAAAGCCACAACCACAAATCAAACTGGTCCTCCACATTGAAGGAAATACCTAAAAAGAGGAACAAAACTGGTATAATTATAGCTGGATTGGAGTTCCTATCCGTCAGGAATTTCTTTTGAAATCTCTGAATGCTGACAAGAAAGATAAGATGGTAGAAAGAGACTTACCCACAAGTCAACCAAGAAACAATGTTTTTTAAAGCTGATTTCTTTATCCTTAGCTCCAGACAAATATATATAGTTTTTAAAATGTATTTTTCCCTGTTCTGCCACTTCCAGCCTAAAATGTATTTATACCAACAGCCCCCATCACCACAACCCCCAGGAAAAACGAAGTGTTATCTTCCACAAAGGATGGTTGATGAGTCAGTATACTGCTCTGTCTAGGATAATCCACATCTAACTTTCTTTGACTTTGCAAAGCTTAAACAGTCTTGGGAGCAGTATAGAAGGAATAACATTGCGTTTAGGAAGCAAGAACCACACTTTCATTTCTTTGAAAGAGGAAAGTTAATCCCAACAGAAAAACAAAGAAAGCAACAAAACTCATATATTAGCAGAAAGAGGGAGATTCTTTGTTATTATTTGTCATGTAAAATGAGAAGATAATGAACCATCAGGGATCGACCTTTTTCACTGGAAGAAAGAGTTGATATTTCAATTCCTTTTCTGAGTCAGGAACTGGGTCTCCTCCGTGGCAACCACCAGAGCCATTTGTTGGTAGTGGATGTTCAATACTATCTGTTGGTTATTTGACGGGTGAGTGAGTGCATCGGTTGGTTGGTGGATTTTAATTCAGCAAATCCTCTTCTTCTCTGACGTTATAGTAGCCTTTTTCTCATTTTCCTGATCTTTGTTCTGTGATGCCTTAGGCCGGCTCTATCCTCCACACTGTTTGAACCAGCATGCAAGTCCCCATATGAGCCATTCTCCTCCAGAAGGTGATCTGGGGTCTAAGCTTCTCGTTTTGTCTCTAGATTATAAGCCCTCATGTCTTGCTTTAGTCCTGGTCCCAAGACTGCCCCACCTGCCCCTCAGCCTGTCCCACCCTAGTCAGGTTCAATAAATATTTCTGTTGTTAGACTGGTGAATATAAACAAATTAACCATTCCCATTCTGCTTTTGAAAACAAACTCTTCAAGTAGTGAATTTTTAGAAAAGATATGTCTTGAGATAGCCATATTTACCTATTTAAATTTTTTTCTTAAATTTACAACTGAAGCCTACATTGAGTCTTACAATTGAAGCCTACAGTTAGTTTAGAGTCCAGTGAAATAATGTCATGGCTTAAAAAAATACAGGGTACACAATTTTCCTAGCTTTTTAGTTTTTCTTTTTCTTTTCTCATTGAAAAAGTCTGCAACTTAATATGCAGTTCTTGCTAAATTATAATATGATTTTCTTTCTATGGTTTGAAACATTTGCCTCTATTAGATTTTCTTCTCTCTCTGTGTGAACAACCGGACGCATTGTGCCACATTCGTCTCAAAGCAGATAGAATATCAGTAGTCACTTGGAGCATCTCCCAAAGGCTTTTTCAGAGAAGATCTCTTTACCAGTTCCTTCTTTCACAAGTTTTTAGAGAGCACAAGTCTTAAAAAAAAAAAAGTACACACAGTATAGGGTTCTGCCTGGGATTTAGAGCAGACAGGCACAGGTTAACAAAAATAGAAAGAAATTTAACTCATCCCATTTAATTGAAAGCAATTTCCAAGTAGCTTATTTGTTATGAAGATAACTTCATCCAAGCATTTATTTAATAGTTAATTAGCAGCATCTCTTAAAAGATTTCTGCAGCCTAGAAAACACAAGGCCATAATCCCCACTAATAATATCAACTGATGAACAAGGACGCAGCACCTACGTTTTCAGCTGATGATGTGGGAAAGATCATGAAATCCTGCAAAACTCAATCTAAAGTGAGTTATAAATCGTACAGATACCAGCTAATGGATAATGAGATTCTGTTCTAATGTTGATAATGTGCAATGTAAGTGTTTCCTGTTTCTTAAATAGGATATCTTTGACCATTTAAACAAGTCTTTAGCACCAAACATCCACAGGCAAGAGTATATTAAAAAAGCTATTTTGTGTATGCCGCTCGGAGGTAATGAGAAAATGCTTCGCAATGGGACACGCATAAGAGGAGACATCAATGTCTTATTAATAGGTAAGAGCACGCTGAGTTAATAGTGCATTGATAACTTATTTTTATTGTCCCCTCCTCACCACGCTTGTGTGACTTAGTGATGTAATATTAGCAAGAAAACAAAAAGCCAAACTAGCACAATTACTGTCTCATCATTTTCTTGTATAAAAAATGTGCTTGCCTTTTACTGAAAACATTTTTTATCCTTGAGAACGTCATATGACCTTTTCAGAAATATCCTGTGTCCAATACATCAACCCCCGACCCCAAATTCCCCACATATTTCCATACTACCCCTCCTTTTATCCAGCTCTAAATCCCAACTTTGATCTACTCAAAAATCCAATAAACACCCTAAAAAACCTGACTACTGTCTAAATCTCCCTCTAACCTAGGCTATTCCCCCATCTTTCCATTTTACCCTTTGAGGAAAGTCTCAAAGACCATTTGGAATTTGAGCAAAGACTTCAAGGTGATTTTATACAAGAACCTGCAACTGGCAAAGCTTTATCCACCACGTTCTCTGTCCCTCTTGATGCCAGGCGCTCAGCGGGATACAAAAATACGTGTGATGCAATACCTGCCTTTCTGTCTAGTTGTGGAGATGAGACAAATAAATTTACTGAACTTGCATTTATTAAATACTTACTCCACGCCAGGAATTGCCAGCCACAGACAAAAAAAAAAAAGGAAGACACAAAGATTGTCCTTAAGGCGCTTGCAGGAGAAAACAAGAGGACAGACATGTAAAAAACTGTCAGTACATCAAAGTGTTTTAGGCTCTATGACAGAAGTATAAGCAGAATGTTAAGAGGGCAATGGTGGAAAAGTTTCCAAGAGAAGGATTTCAACTTTCAACACTTCCCTTGAACTGTCATTTTAAGAACTCATTAGAAAATATTCCTGAAGAATACCTCAGTATCTTCCATGTTCGGTGCTATAAATTACTCCGATTTCCACTTAACTGTCACCTTCAAGAGACGTGACCAGACTTCCCAGAATAGCGTAGCCACACGATCACAATCTTGTACTTAAGCTGATCTGTAATCCTTTGCCTACCATTTTTTCTTATGGTTTTACTGATTGCATGTAAAGTCAAAGAGAGCTGGAACTTTGTTCTGTCACCTGCTGTATCCCCAGAGCCTAAAATGCAGCCTGCCGCAAGGAAGGTGCTCAGTAGTATTTATGAAGGGATGAATGGTGAACGCACAGGATTTTCTCAGATTGGCCTTGTGGCCAGCCCATTTGCCCTTTCTCGAATCTTCATATTTCACCCACTTTCCCTCCATCCATATCAGCCCTGACTCAATATCCAGTATTGTTCCACGGGGAAAGGTTTTACAGAATGCTCATCACACCCTCACTGAGACCCTCTCAACAGGCCCTGATGCTTTAGGCTGGGTCACAGTTAGAACCGAGGCCTGTGACAATTGCAAAACTATGTGTGCTAAGTCTACACAAATATCCAATTGTAATATAATTTTTAAAATTTTTTATTTTACACAGCTTTACAGTTTACAAAATATTGGCTATATTCCCTCTGTTGTATAATACATCCTTGAGCCTGTCTTACACCCAATAGTTTGTGCTGTAATATAATCTTTAAGCAAGAAATAGTATAAACTATGTAAGAAAATAAATTCTGGATAATAAGGGTTTTATCTTTTTGCTATAAGTTTATAGTCTTTTAGTTCAAATTTCACAAGGATTTGGAATTTGGGGTGATGGGTTTTGTTCGTTGCCTAACATTATATGTCAAACAGAACGACTGCCATTCTGAGAAGAGGGAGCATGACACAATTATATTTGATAGGCAAGTGAAAAATGTACCCTGAATATTATTTAGGCCTAACCAGCTATTAATAATGATCCAAACAAGATATTGTCTGTTTTAAAGCTTCTTTCTGAAGACTAATTCTTTGAAATGTGTTATTTACCAGGGCTTTGATTATGCTAATCTATTCAATTCAATTCTATGAATATTAACAGAGTACTTTCAAACATGTGGGGGCGGGGAGGGGTAGAGAGATGAGGGGAAGTCTAGGAATGTTGTAAAGATGAATAGGAACCCCAAGAGTCCTATAACCTAGTATCTTACCATGTGTTATAGAATAGTTTTATATGGACATTCTATATTTGAAAAGAGCATGCTTCTCTTCATTTGTGTTTTCAGTATTCAAAATGCGAAAGAGGTCAGAGAAAGCTTCCCCCTGTCCCAGAAGCACCTCTACCGATGCAGGTTCACCCAGCCCCCCAAACTGTCGTGGTTCTAGTTTTCCTGGTCACCTTCTCTATGGGAAGATGAGCAGAGAATCTGTTGCACTGAACTCAGAAACAAACGTCCTCTGCTGCTCTTGGAGATAACACCCACAGAAGGCTGAAAATTAAAATAAAATAAACAGGGCTGCAGATTGTTCAAATTAGGCTCCATGAAAGCCAGAGGAACTGTCTGTCGTTTAGCTGTTAAATTAGACCGTGGCTGCTGCCGATTTGAGAGCAGATGAATGAATGACAAGTGTTAATAAACCCGGGAAAAGGTGCAAAGTAAGCCACAGGGAAGCAAGGAATGCAGAGCAGATGGACAATTGGATTTGAACAGAAGGAGTAAAATGGAATTTTTAGGTTGAGGTTTTTTTTAAAAGATAGCAATAACCTATATTTCTACAGATGGACTTCTTTACTTTCTGAAAGATTTTTAAAGTTCATCTCTTTCCATTTGCTGTCAGAGAAGGAGGGCTAGGGGATGCTAGTAAAAAGATACAGATAAGAATTCCATGGGTAAGAGTACTGGATGTTTTCCATAACTTTCAGAGAGCATTTATCACTTTGTACACTGAGTTACAATACATCAGCATTTTATAAGACTCTAAACCCAAATACAGGTCAATGAGATTAATCAATTAACTGTCTACCTCCAGTGTGTTGAAATACAAAAGAACTATTCATTTGCTGCATTTGCCAATGAACTGTAGATGATAAATCTTGCTATTTTAAGAACCAAAACTTTTTCATTTGAAACTATTTGTTGAATGAATGAATGAATGGGTGGATGAAATGGATTGTACAGTTGCATTCAGTAGCATTGAAAATAATTTCTGGGTGAACTTGTAAACAGAAGTTACACTGCAATACCATCAGGACACACTTGGGCACTGAAATGTGAGTTGGAACCACAGCTTTACTTAGGCGGTCCTCACCTGGAGGGTTGAACGTTATGAATCAAGTCTAGAGGGCAGTGGGATTGGCCAACCAAGAGACTGTCATTAATGGTCACTGGGCACCTACTCTGAGAGGACCCTAAAGGGTAAGTGATCAGACCCCACGACTGGCTTAAAAAAAAGCAGTACCAGGTTTCTGATAGGTGAGGTAGAATTAAGTTCTGCACATCCTTAGTAAGTCCAATATTTTTCCTCTGGGAAGCTCTCATGAACTCACATCAAAGTCCTAGGGAACAGGAATAAAGACACAGATGTAGAGAATGGACTTGAGGACGTGGGGAGGGGGAAGGGTAAGCTGGTACAAAGTGAGAGACTGGCATGGACATATACACACTACCAAATGTAAAATAGATAGCTTGTGTCCACCTAGAGGGGTGGGATAGGGAGGGTGGGAGGGAGACACAAGAGGGAGGAGATATGGGGATATAGGTATATGTATAGCTGATTCACTTTGTTATACAGCAGAAACTAATACACCATTGTAAAGCAATTTTACTCCAAGAAAGATGTTAAAAAAAAAAAAGCAAAGCCCTAGGGGAATGGTGAAATGCAAAGGAAAAACCAAAACAATTATCCTTATATAAGATCCTGGGCTTCCCTGGTGGCATAGTGGGTTGAGTGTCCACCTGCCAATGCAGGGGACACAAGTTCGAGCCCTGGTCCGGGAAGACCCCACATGCCGCGGAGCAACTAAGCGCATGTGCCACAACTACCGAGCCTGCACTCTAGAGGCCCCGAGCCACAACTACTGAGCCTGTGTGCCACAACTACTGAAGCCTGTGCACCTAGAGCCCGTACTCCACAAGAGAAGCCACCACAATGAGAAGCCCACGCACAGCAACAAAGAGTAGCTCCCACTCGCCACTACTAGAGAAAGCCCACACACGGCAATGAAGACCCAACACAGCCAAAAATAAATAATAAAAAAACAAAATATAAAAAAGATCCTTATGCAACACTGATAACACCACCACACACTCTAGCATGGTTTCAGAGAACACAGGACAGCTCCAGCACATCAGCAGCAGTAGCAACCTTCCATGAAAGGACACCTTCAGGACAGCCATGTCCCAGCCTGGCATCACCGCTTAGCCACCGTGACACAGCTGCACCACCACCAGAGTCTATGGGCACTCGCAATCAGTGATATTGAGCATCTTTTCATGTACTTACTGGATATTTTTATGTCTTATTTGGAAAAATATCTATTCAGGTCCTCTGCCCATTTTTAAATATGACTGGTTTTTTGCTATTGGGTTGTATGAGTTCCTTAACCCGTTATCAGATAGATAGTTTGCATATATTTTCCCCCATTCTCTAGGTTGCCTTTCATTTTGTTAATGATTTATTTTGCTGTAAAGAATCTTTTTAGTTTGATGTTGTCCAATCATTTATTTTTGCATTTCTTGGTTGGGCTTTTGGTGTCATATCCAAAAATTCATTGCCAAGACCAATGTCAATGAGCATTTTTCCTAAATTTTCCACTAGGAGTTTTACACTTTCAGGTCTTATGTTTAAGCCTTCAGTAGACCCATTTCAAGTTAATTTTTGTGAGTGGTGAAAGATAGGAATCCAGTTTCATTCTTTTGCATATGAATATCCAGTTTTCCCAATACCATTTACTGAAGGGACTAACCTTTCCCCACTGAGTATTCTTGGCCCTCTATGAGGGTTTATTTCTGGGCTCTCTATTCTGTTCCATTGATCTATGTGTCTGTTTTGATGAAAGTACCATACACTGTATTGATTACTAGAGCTTTGTAGTATAGTTGGAAATCAGGTAGTGTGATGCTTCCAGCTTTGTTCTTCTCAGGATTGTCTTTTATAGGATTAAGTATAAGAAATTCGAATGTTATTTGTGTTACCAAGTCCAAGCCTGTACTGCTTGCTGCATGACAGGCCAATAAATGGAGAGAGAGGTTGTTGGGGCAAGGAGTAGCAACATTATTCTGAAAGCCAGCAGACCAAGAAGATGGTGGACTTGTGTCCCAAAGAACCATCTTGCCTGAGTTAGAATTCAGGCTTCTTTTATACTAAAGGGAGGGAGTAAAGCCAAACACTTCCTGGTTCTGGTTAGCCTCAGGAGGGGACATGATGATTTCTATCTCCCTGCAGTTATTCACAGGTGGGCCTGGTCAGGATGTTTCTTATGAAGCCGACAAAGGTATTTTAGCTTAATGCTCATTACCTGGGAGGCAGGCTTCCCAGAGATGGGCCATTATGTATAATTTAAGCTTATAGGCAACATCCCTTTAAGGATTAACTTGTAATAGAATACAAAGGTTCTTCCCTATTACTACAATTCCCCACTGTCAACATCCATTCCATAATCTTGTGGGAAAAGGGACAAAGACCACTCTGGCTACTTCCAGAAGCTACAAATATTCCTTAGAATCTTTAGTCAGTCCTTTATCTACAACTATTCGAACATGATGAACCCCCTTAGCACTTTGTTCATTTGTAATTCAACTTGGGGTTTTGGTTCCAGTTCCCAATACATGTACTAAATTCCTGTGTTGTTTATTTGGACAAAATTACACAAATTGGTTGACGCTTCTCCAGCTACAGTGAAATTACCATCTACTTCAGTTGGATGGGCAGACCTATTGGAGGCAAATGCGTGAACAGAGGTTGGTATAGAGCCCAAAGTTTTAACAAGTTGGCAACTGCTAGTTCTTTTAGAGCATTTACAGATTCTCTCACCTGGGCAGACACCTGGAATGGCCTACCATACAATATTTCAAAGGGGCTTAATTTAAGCCTGCTTCTGGGAGCCACTGATCCAGAGCAAGGCAACTGGCAAGGCCTTACCCCAAGTTAAGTTGGTATTCATTTTCTCAGTTTTTCCTGTTGATTGTGGTCTCCAGGATGAATATAGTTCCAATGCCTTAATCCAAATCAGGGGATAATTTCCTTAAGAAGGGCTTTAACCAATTAAAAAGTACTGATTTTAAAAAATAACTTGGAAGACACTGGGATAGCCAAAAGGCACAGAAAAAGACATTCAGCATCACTAATCATTAGAGAAATGCAAATCAAAACTACGAGGTATCACTTCACACCAGTCAAAATGACCATCGTCAGAAGTCTACAAACAATAAATGATGGAGAGGGTGTGGAGAAAAGGGACCCCTCCTACACTGTTGGTAGGAATGTAAATTGGTGCAGCCATTACGGAAAACAGTATAGAGGTTCCCTAAAAAATTAAAAATAGAGCTACCATATGATCCAGCAATCCCACTCCTGGGTATATATCTGGAGAAAACCATAATGTGAAAATATACATGCACCCCAAAGCTCACTGCAGCACTATTTACAATGGCTAAGGCACGGAAGCAACCTAAATGTCCATCAACAGAGGAATGGATAAAGAAGATGTGGTACATACATACAATGGAATATTACTCAGCCATAAAAAAAGAATGAAATAATGCCATTTACAGCAACATGGATGGACCTAGAGATTATCACACTAAGTGAAGTAAGCCAAAGACAAATATCATGATATCGCTTATATGTGGAATCTAAAAAGATGATACAAATGAACTTATTTACAAAAAAGAAATAGGCCCACAGGCATAGGAAAAGAATAATGGTTACCAAAGGGGAAAGGGACAGGGGGAGGGATAAATTAGGAGTTTGGGATTGCCATATACACACTACTATATATAAAATAGATAAACAAGGACCTACTGTATGGCACAGGGAACTGTACTCAATATTTTGTAATAACCTATAAGGGAAAAGAATCTAAAGAAGGATATATACATGTATAACTGAATCACTTTGCTGTATACCTGAAACACAACATTGTAAATCAACTATATTTCAATTCAATTTTTTAATAATTAAAAAAAAAATAACTTAAAACTGCTACACACAAAACAAATTGTTCACAAAATATTCTCCTTTCCTTCTGAAGGTTTTATGATGCATTGTTATCATTAATCAGTCTTTTACTATTAAACTTAAATGGCCAATTGAGACAATTCTGAGACCATTCTTCCACCACCGATTAAGACTGGCATAATGGCCAGAGCGGCTGGGACAGCTAGCTCAAAGGGAGGGGTTAAGGTTTGAAGCAACATATCCTCACTCTCATTCCCTCCCTTTTCTTATTTTCCCTGATGTAATAGCACAAATGCTTGCACATAAGAATTTCATCATTCTTCCCTGCTCTTCACAAAATAGCTAAAGAGTCATTCAAAACCCACTGTAAAACCATAAATAGCAATTGATCACCTCTAACCATTAAAAGGTTGCCTTTTTGCTTTGGCATCAACCAACTGGGATTACAATGCAATTGAAAAGAAACTTGGTTACTGCTGTGACATACAACAATTTAAGATAATTACTAAAATTATGACTGATGGGACTTACCTGGTGGTCCAGCGGTTAAGACTCCATGCTTCCAATGCAAGGGGCACAGGTTCAATCCTTGGTCAGGGAACTAAGATCTCACATGCTGCACGGTGTGGCCAAAAGATAAAATAAAAATTAAAAAAAAAAATAAAATTATGACTGCTATCGTTTACCAGGATATACTAGAACTTTAGGAGTTCCATATGATTTCCAGAATGTGTACATTAATAGCATTTACCCACATGATACAAGAAGTTTTATCACCACTTATTTGATGATGCTGCCCACATAATTTAACATACCAAATAAGCCTAATTAGTTTAATATTTCTCTCTCTGAGATGGAGAGAAAATAATTTGAGTTGTTCCAGGGACCCTTTGGAAAACCTCAAAGTTAGCTAGAGGTCAAGTGAACTTCATTTAGAATTTGATCTTTGGGAACTTTGTCAAAAATATCAAAAAGTTTTAACCACCGATAATAAAAGAGCTCAAAGGCAAGTACAGATCACTTAAACAAAGAAACTCGCAATCTATTACCAAAAGCAGTTCAATATTTTAAGACAACTTTTTCCTCTTAGAGAACCAAATTCAGGTTTTGTGCCACTTTACCTTTAAAATTCATTTTCTTAAGTTCAGTCTTAGCCAATTCCTGACTATGCACAAAACTCTTTCAGTGTTCCTCCTCCACAAACTTTCTGTATCCATATTACTGTCCCTCACTTTCTTTTCCATTCAGAAACAACCAGCTCTAGGACAAAACCACCTTTTTCCCTTTTACAAAATGCATTTTCATTCCTCATACCTTCTCTGCTGAAGACACACATCCTACATCTTTGCATACTGAAATGTTTCCCTTATAATTCTTAACCTTAAAACCTTAATCTCCAGTGAAAACCAAGAAGCAAGTACTTGTAAACTGTCATACCAGCATTTCCTGATTGACAAACTCTCTGGAGAAGGCAAAGATAGGCAAATTTAGATATGCCCAGCAAATAATGTTCTAATATTTTATCCTATTTGAAATGACCCAGATAGTCAATGAATTCTCTTCATTTAATTTAGTTTAGTTTCAAAATACAAAATCTTGAGACTATTTTACATAGACATTCCCCAAACGTAATTATTTCTATAGAGTTTACCTAAAACTCTTAACTAATTTACCTCTATTTTATTTACTCAAAAGCTTTATCATATTATTTTTCTTGCTGACATATTTTGTAAGAAGAATAATAAGGTCTTATTTAATTTCTAGTAAACCTAAGTACAATAAAAGTATTATGCTTACCGTTGATGACTCAAAAGACATGTCTGTATTAATCAAGCCAACAAGCTTAAGTTAACTCTGATACCAGATATTAATTCAATACCAAATATTTCCTAGATCATGTGAACCCAAAATTCATTCTGGCCAGTTTTTTGTATGAGTATATATATAAGCACTTAATTTCCTTAAAGACAATTAATTTTGGAAATGCCACACAACTATTAACACACATACAAACACACAAAAAAACACAGGGGCCTCACAGTTCCCGTTCCAAAATTTCAGCCATAAATTGGGTACAACAAGGTAAAACCCACCAGTTACAAAACAGGTTGGATTCAAATTGGGTTTCTGGTAGATGGGACAAATCAAGGTCACCTGTCTAGATGGCTAAACACTTTTTACTAGTGTTTATGGAAAAGACACTTCTATTTCTATGTGTAGATTTTGGCGATTTTAGGAACCAAGTAGAACGTTTCTCTTCTTCCTGGGAATGTCTCACTCTTGGACAAGAACAGACAGGTTTTTTGTTTTTTCCCCGTTCCTTTCCTCCATTAGTAAAAGTTTTAAATATCACAAAACCGATTTGGCTGTAAATGGAGAAACAGAACCAAACAAAATGAAACAAAAAACCTAAAGGACAAACAGAAAATCCTAAATAAACCCTCAAGTTCAATCTTGGGGTTTTACATACACCTGTGACACAGGAGACCATAAACGATGTAATTAACACAGCAAGGGTAGCAGTACCTGGTACACAGAGTCCCAAGATAACCTTGCCTAACCCCCTTGTGGAGATCCTCACAGGTACTGTGGCCACACAATGTAACAATAAAATATCATCCTCTTCTCACCCATGGGTTCATAGCTGTAATCAAATCACTTATCCAAAATGCTCCTCAGAGCACTTTCTTTAGGGATAGTTGAAACATTCCCTATTTTTTTTTTTTTTTTTTTTTTTTTGCCGTACGCGGGCCTCTCACTGCTGCGGCCTCTCCCGTTGCAGAGCACAGGCTCCGGCCGCGCAGGCTCAGCGGCCCTGGCTCACAGGCCTAGCCGCTCCGCGGCCTGTGGGATCTTCCCGGACCGGGGCACGAGCCCGTGTCCCCTGCATCAGCAGGCGGATTCTCAACCACTACGCCACCAGGGAAGCCCGAAACATTCTCTATTTTTAAAGACAGAAATTCAAGCCAAGAAACCACAAACGGCACACACCAATGCTAGCGTCCAAAGAAACCAACAAACCGGTTCACAAATTGGGTAAAAGTCCAACAGCTCTTTCCTCTCTCCAACAGGGTACCCCACTCAAATACAAAAGAAATTGGTTTATTCCGAACAAAAAGCCCCAGAGAGGAAATAAAGTTCCCGGCTGTACACACCGGAGCAACTTACCCTACTGTATGAAGCCCCTCGGATCCCAAATGTCGATTCTTCACTCCAACTGCCAAGCCCTGGGGGAGCCGGTGCCACTTTGGGGAATTTTGAAGAAAAGATCCTTAGGACAAGTGGTCCCAGCAGCTGCTAGGGCCCAACTGGGGCTGGCTAGCCACAAGCAACAAGCCTCCTGGCTGGCTGGGCCAAAATGTGTTACTGAGTCCAAGCTCGTACTACTTGCCTCACGGCAGGCCGATAAATGTTGTGATGAGTTGTAGGGGCAAAGGAATAGCAACTTTATTCAGAAAGCCCAGCCCGCAGACTGAGAAAAGTAAAGACTCCTGTACCAAAGAACCATCTTGCCTGAGTGAGCGTTCAGGCTTCTTTTATACTAGAGGGGAGGGAGTAAAGCCAAACACTTCCGGGTTCTGGTCCGCCTCCGGAGGGCATGTGATGATTTCTATCTCCCTGCAGTTATTCACAGGTGGGCCTGGTCAGAATGTTTCTTGGGAAACTGACAAAGGTATTTTAGCTTAATGCTCATTACCTGGGGAGGCAGACTTCCCAGAGATGGGCCATTAGGTATAATTTAAGCTTATAGGCAACATCCCTTTAACGATTAATTTGTAACAGAATACACAGTTTTTCCCTATTATATTTGGGGTCTTTGGTGGTTTCATATGAATTTTAGGATTTTCTATTTTTATAAAAACTGGGATTGGAATTTTGATAGGGATTGCATTGAATCTATAGATGGCTTTGGGCAATGTGGACGTTTTAGCAGTATTAAATCTTCTGATCCATGAATACATGACATCTTTCCATTTACTTGTGTCTTCCTCAGTTTCTTTTATCAGTCTTATCAGTCTTTTCAGTGTACAAATCTTATCAGTCTTTTCAGTGTACATATCTTTCACCTCTTTGGTTAAATTTATTCCCAAATGTTTTATTGTTTGTTTGTTTTGTTTTATTGGGATATAGTTGCTTTACAATGTTGTGTTAGTTTCTGCTGTACAACAAAGTGAATCTATTATGAACGGGGCTGTTTCCTTCGTTTCTCTTTCAGATATTTCACTGTTAGTGCATAGAACTCGATTTCTGTATGTTAATTTTATATCCTGCAAGTTTACTGAATTTGTTTATTAGTTCCTTGGTGGTGTCTTTAGGATATTCTTTAAACAGGATCACATCATCTGCAAACATAGACAATTTTACATCTTCCTTTCCAATTTGAATGCCCTTTATTTCTTTCTCTTGCCTGATTGCTCTGGCTGTGACTTCCAGTACTATGTTGAGTAGGAGTGGCTAGAGTGGGCACACTTGTCTTGTGGCTGATATTAAAGAAAAAGCTTTTGGGGCTTCCCTGGTGGCGCAGTGGTTGAGAGTCTGCCTGCCGATGCAGGAGACATGGGTTCATGCCCCGGTCCAGGAGGATCCCGCATGCCGCAGAGCAGCTGGGCCCGTGAGCCATGGCCGCTGGGCCTGCATGTCCGGAGACTGTGCTCCGCAACAGGAGAGGCCACAACAGTGAGAGGCCCGCGTATCGCAAAAAAAAAAAAAAAGAAAGAAAAAGCTTTCAACCTTTCACCATTGAATATGACCTTAGCTGTGGACTTGTCATATATGGCCTTTATTATGTTGATGTTACCGTTAACGATAATTTAATTTTACTGCCCAGGCTAGGGAAACATATGCTATCCTGTTTGCCTCCAGTTTTTCTTATACTTTTTAATGTTTAAGCCTCTAAACAGTTTCAAATTCATTGCAGTATATAAACTAAGTATAAATCTAAATTAATTTTCCCTATCCTGCTATCCAGTTACCACAATAATCTTAGTAATGACTTAGGAAGAGTTTATAGTGAGTTTATATTGTATTATAGTCAGGGAAGCAGTCATTCTCAAGTCCACCTCTGTCAGCCATATCCATCCAAGCCTTCCCTCAGGCTTCCCAAAAATTTGCTATAAGAAATAGCAAAGAAGAAAGTATCACTTTGATAGAACTGAGCTAGTGTCTAATACTGCCAGTGTATCCCTGTGATGAAACTGGGCTGGAGCCTGCAACTGGGACCTCTCAACTGACGCCTGCACCAAAAGCCTGAGATGATGCCAGATGCAAGGTACAGCAGCATAGTGAACTGCACCTTTAGATGTGTGTGTAGAGAAGAGAGAGACCTGGCAGGCCCTGAGTCCAGTTAGCCAAGGACATGGAAGATACTCAGCCCTGGAAACAAGGAGGCAGAGAGGCAAGCTGAGGGCAGAATTACCCTCTGGTTGCTGTATTGCTCCTGTTCTGTCATACATTCATTTTATAATATATGAGCAATGGAATAGAAACCTTTGGGCAATTCTTCTTCTTTTAGCTCAGTACTATAATGTTCTGGTTTTCATTACTTTCTGAAGTGTTTCAAATATGATCAATTTTATGTAAATATGTACACATTTATAAATTCATATTGAATCCTGTTAGTGCTCTCGGTGACTGTCAGATGGTCAAGTTCTATTTTCTATTCTGTTATAACTTCCCTTGATAATGCATCAATGATGCATAAACCTATGTATTATATTTAGTTAGGATTATTGTCTCCTTTATTTAAAATTCTCAACTGGGAGTATTATGTATCTGTCCATTTATTCTTGTCCTCTTTTATTTTTCATGTTAAGCTTTTTATGATTTTCTTAAATGTTGTGTGTCCTGAGTTAATTCTTAGTAATTCAATATTTGCACAAAGAAAAAAAGAGAATCTTTCATTATCATTGTATATTTTAGCATTATGGCACACACACAGAGTAATAAATCTTCAATATTTACGTTATATATACAATTAGGAGAACTTATTACCTCTGGCAATTTTTTCTAGATTCTTTTGAATTTTGCAATAACTGACTAATAATTACAAAATTAAAATATTTATTTCTTTTTGTGTGTGCGTGCGGTACGCGGGCCTCTCACTGTTGTGGCCTCTCCCGTTGCGGAGCACAGGCTCCGGACGCGCAGGCTCAGCGGCCATGGCTCACCTGCCCAGCCGCTCCGCGGCATGTGGGATCTTCCCGGACCGGGGCACGAACCCGTGTCCCCTGCATCGGCAGGCGACTCTCAACCACTGCGCCACCAGGGAAGCCCAAAATACTTATTTCTTTATTCCCATTATTTACAATTAGTGTTTGCTTTTTAACTATCATCAGAATTTTTAGATCGTAACTAAGGCTTTTTCTTTTGTCTGATAAGACTATCTCTAGTGCTAAATTAAGCAATTGTTTCTATTTCTACAAATCTTAACATATGCAATTTTTAAAACCGAATGGAAAGAAAACGTGATTAAGTATAAGAAATTCAAATGCTAAATAGAGTGGCAGTCTTTCATTCCTTTTAATGAATGAGAAAAAGATCTCTAAAGAATAACCATGCGGGGGCTTCCCTGGTGGCGCAGTGGTTGAGAGTCCGCCTGCCGATGCAGGGGACATGGGTTCGTGCCCCGGTCCAGGAAGACCCCACATGCCGCGGAGTGGCTGGGCCCGTGAGCCATGGCCGCTGAGCCTGCGCGTCCGGAACCTGTGCTCCGCAACGGGAGAAGCCACAACAGTAAGAGACCCGCGTACCGCAAAAAAAAAAAAAAGAAGAAGAAAAAGAAAAAAGAATAACTATGTGGGATGTATCTCATAATCACCAACTTTGGGGGGGCCATTAACTACTTTCTTTTTCCCTGAAGTCTTCCAGAATAATGCAGCCTATGAATGGGGGTGGCGAGCAGGGGAGGAAGGCAGGACGTGGTGGGAAGGGGGCTCTGATAACAGGGTTGACTGTGTCTTGCAGAAGGATATGTAGCAGGAAATCACCCCCCAGTTCCCTCCCCAGTACCTGTGGTTTTTGTCTTTTTTCTTTTTTTTAGGTGTATAATTTGATATATTTTAAGGGTTTTTTTTTTAAAGTATAATTGACATATAATGTTATATTAGTGGTTTTTCAAATAGAGAAGAGGATAATTAATGAGTCTAATTGCACGGTCATCTGGTTAAGGAATCAAACCTGGCCTGTAGCATAACTGTATAAAACACAATCTTATCCTTTCTTTAAATTTTAAAAAATTTTTGGTCATTCCAACATCAGTTACCTATAGCAGGCACAAAATAGAGTGGGCATCCAATCCACAGTGATTTCCCAGCATCCATTCCATCCCGCTCCTTTGCCACAAGTGTGTGCACTGAACCAGACTGGGCTGAACAGGGCACCTTACCCTTGGCCGCAAGAAACTGGCACATAAGCTAAGCCATGGCAATCAAAACCCTTCCCCAGGATACTGCAGAATGGGGCTGGAGGCAGAAAGCACCACATCCTGTCTGCGGCAGAGCCGTTAGGACCCGAGTCTGGCAGCACCAGCACCCCGTCCCCTACCACAGAGGAGCTGGTTTGGTAGAACAAAGCCAGCACACACAAAGAGGTGGAACTGGGACGGCTGAGAACAAGACTTGGTAGCACACACGTTCCTGATTCCATTCATTCCTGGGGCCAGCTCGAACCCAGCCTTCCAAAGGTCAGAATTTGCAAGCCAATACAGTCCCCATTTGCTTAAGCAAACTTACCACTTCTTCACTTATAAGCCAAGGAGTCCTGAATTATACAACCAAAAGTCAAGTTTCAACTCAGCTGTTTCTAGAATTTATCTTTCTTACTTCTCTGGAATTCCACTGGGATGTCTGTGACTAAACAGCAGTTGTGCTTCCTTAAAGAAAGCTACACTTTCTTTCTCATTTCTCATAGACTCTGCTAGGGAGCAGTGGTTAAATGCCTAGACTCTTGAGTCAGAAGGTCCTGGTCAAATTGTTACCCCAAAACTGGGTTCGCCTCTTGGTGGGTGTCGAGCCAAAAGACCAATTCAAAGAGCAGGAGAAGGAAGGATTTATTTCTTGCAGCAAGTAGGGAGAACACCAGGGATCTTTCCCAGAGCAGTGCCTCCCCAAACAGCAAAACTGGGGAAATTTCAAGCTAAAGGATATGCATATTCATGAAGGGGTTTGGGTGGTATATGCATATTCATGAAGGGGCTTGAGCAGAAGAGAATTCAGCATAGAATTGGGGCAAAGTTTACCAGCATCCAGGCTTCAGCTGATTGAAGTCAAGAGGGTCAGAAAAGGTTAAGATCATCATCCCTTAAGTTCCAACCAGTCTGGGGTCTCAGCAGGTCATTACCATCCTCCACCTGGATGGGGGGGACCTTAGTTCCTGCAGAACTCAGATATGTATCAGATTGGTATGATATCCCTTGAGGAAGAATCAGGACCTTGTTTTGTTGCTAAACTACTGTTTCTTGACTGCTTTTCCCTTGTTCCTGAATTCCCTCACTTCCGATAAGATCATTAATTACTGAGACCTGTTCAAGGGCAGGCGTGCATGAGGCCAGGCTTAGATCACAAAATGCCTTAGGCCAAAAATGGCTTCTCTTATGTCAGGAAAGCCATGCCTGGTTCTCTTTCTCCAGGGACTCCCTACCTTATCTGTTTATAAAATCTCAGCTCAAGGATTTACTAGCTGAGAGATCAAAGCACAGGGGTGACACTGCAGGAAGTGGTCTGTTTAAATGGGTTCTAGTTAATGGGGAGGTTTTTTTGTGGGCTACTTGTCGATTGGCATATCACATAGTTTATGAATGCCACTAGTCAGTGGACTCTGATAGATTTATCTCGAGAAAACATTCCCATCTGTCACTCAGGGCTATCATTCTTTAGCTTTCCCTTCCTTCCTTGTTCCTTCTTATATTGTTACTATAAATGATCCAAGAAATTATAACCAGAGGCAGCGGCAGCCAAAAGAAGACACAAATTGGAGGCAGATTAAGAGGATTAAGAATAGAAAATAGATAAGTTTCTTGGGATTGTTAGAGCTTCCAAGGAGAGAAGTATATTCAGTTCTTTTCTGATATTAACTACCTTTTTTATAGTTATCTTAATATTAACTTAAGAGCTTTCAGGCTATGAAAATTAATTCATGAAATACTGCCGAACTATGGAAGCGGAGAACACCCGTGTGAGTTGGATGAGGGGTCTGGCTAAGGTTTACAGAGAAGCAAGGGTTTGTTGTACATTGATGACAGTGCAGGTGCCTTATCAGTTGGCGCATTATCACACCAACCTGACAACCCCACGTGCTCCTTACATGTGATAGTTTTCCAAGGCTCCATCTAAAAGGAAATGTTGCATAATCCTAGCTGCTTTGGAGGGTACCAAATCACTCTCATTAAGGTTTATGAAGACTGAGTCATTCCCCAGAAAGGGGACACCTTTGATCTAAAGCTACTCATTCAGAAAGGTAGTCCTTAAGGACCTGGGGATGACTTTGTTTTTGTTGGTTATACAATCATCAGAAAATGATGACAAAAACTTAAATCTTTTTATGGTGACCATTAGAGTAAGAACACAAGTCAACCCCAAAAAACATGTAATATTTGAAAATACTTGGAAAAGGAAAACAAAACAAAACAAAACTGGGACTTCGCTGGTGGCACGATGGTTAAGAATCCACCTGCCAATTCAGTGGACGTGGGTTCGAGTCCTGGTCCTGGAAGATCCCACATGCCACGGAGCAACTATGCCCTTGCACCTCAACTACTGAGCCTGTGCTCTAGATCCCTCGAGCCACAACTACTGAGCCCGTGTGCCACAACTACTGAAGCCTGCACACCTAGAGCCCGTGCTCTGCAACAAGAGAAGCCACCGCAATGAGAAGCCCTCACACCGCAACAAAGAGTAGCCCCCGCTCCCCACAACCAGAGAAAGCCTGGCACAGCAACCAAGACCCAATGCAGACAAAAATAAATAAATATATAATAAATTTATTTAAAAAAAAAAACCCAGATAGCTAACTCCACGCATTATCTGAGCTATATACACTTGAGGTAGTTATATGAAAGATGTACAAATAAGATTCCTTTTTAAAAAATTCTCCTCACAGTTTAGATGTCCTAATGTAGTGATTGGGAACCTGCAAACAATTTAATCACTTACAAAATTAAAAATATCTAACCTTTTCCCTCTTCCCCCTACGCCTGCCCGTGCATGACTTTTCCAAGCCTCTGGAAGATCTGTTTCTGTGGGGTCCACGTGTGGCTGGACAGTCAGGGAGCTGGGAAGGGAGCTCAGAATATTCTTGGAACCTCTTCTAGCCATCAGCTCTGGAACAGAAGGGCCTACTGAATGGCAGAATCCAGGCCTCACGTCTTCAGGAGGCCAAGAGCAGTTAAAAGCAGAGCTGAGGGGCTTCCCTGGTGGCGCAGTGGTTGGGAGTCTGCCTGCCAGTGCGGGGAACACAGGTTCGAGCCCTGGTCTGGGAGGATCCCACATGCCACGGAGCAACTGGGCCCGTGAGCCACAACTGCTGAGCCTGCGCGTCTGGAGCCTGTGCTCCACAACGGGAGAGGCCGTGACAGTGAGAGGCCCGCGCACTGCGATGAAGAGTGGCTCCCGCTCGCCGCAACTGGAGAAAGCCCTTGCACAGAAACGAAGACCCAACACAGCCAAAAATAAATAAATTTATAAGTACTTTGAGAAGATATAACAATTGTAAATATTTATTAAAAAAAAAAAAAGCAGAGCTGAGGAGAGCCTTAAGTCTGAGGCTTAGTCCTTGGATTAGCAGGTCAAATAATAAATTCCTTGGTAAAGCAAACTCTTCAGTCTGAGGAACTCCTTTGCAGTCTCAGTCACACTGTTAGATTTTTACCTCACTTTCCCATACAGATGATTCTGCTCCCAATTCCGATGTCAGGAGTGGGCGTGTGGGCAGGAGAGGCAGGCGTTTCCCACACCACCAAGGAATTCCCCTTCACCAGCTGGCTCTCCTACAATTCAACTCAGTTCTGACACTATCTACCCGGAAATAGCATCAGACTCCACAAATTAAGGACTTAGTGGTACCCTAGATGTCAGTTGCAAATCCAGGTCGCCACCCACGCTTCTGATCCAATGACCCCCCTCCTTGGGTTGGATTAATTTGCTAGAGGAGCTCACAGAACTCAGAGAAACATTTTTCTTACCAGATTACTGTCTTATTATAAAAGGATATAACTCAGGAATAGCTAGATGAAAGAGATGTGTAGGACAAGGTATGGGGGAAGGGAGTGGAGCTTCCATGCTCCCTAAGCAGCCCACTCTCCCCATCCTGCCATGTGTTCACCAACCCAGTTGTCCAAACCACAGCCTTTTGGGGTTCAATGGAAGCTTCATTATACAGGCACAACTGATTAAGTCATTGGCCATTGGTGATTGATTCCACCTCCAGTCCCACCTTTCCCTGGAAATCAGGGGGTGGGATGAAATTTCCAACCCTTTAATCTTGGTCAGTTCCCCTGGCAACTAGACCCCATCCTTAGGTGAGTTCCGAAAGTCACCTCACTAACATAAGACACCTTTACAGTTCTCATCGCTTAGGAAATTCCAAGATTTTTAGGAGCACTACAGCAGGAACAGGAAGACCAAATATATATTTCTTACTAGAAATCACATTATCACACATACTTACCAGAACAATTTCTTTTCTGTTTGTTCCACAAGTAGAGGTTTGGTTTAGTTTGGCTTTGCTTGATAATTTTCTCCTTAAAGAGTTAACGTATGTTCTGTATAGGTAGTACTTAAAGGGCAGATCAGATGTATCATCTCCCACTCCTGAGGTATGGCTGGCTCCTCAGTGGAGTGTGTTAAAAAAGAGACAGCAGGGGCTTCCCTGGTGGCGCAGTGGTTGAGAGTCTGCCTGCCGATGCAGGGGACACGGGTTCGTGCCCCGGTCCGGGAGGATCCCACATGCCGCGGAGCAGCTGTGCCCGTGAGCCATGGCCGCTGAGCCTGCGCGTCCAGAGCCTGTGCTCCGCAATGGGAGAGGCCACAACAGTGAGAGGCCCGCATACCGCAAAAAAAAAAAGAGACAGCAGGCCCCAAATAGAGTCATTTGTGCTAACCTTGCATCAGCAAACCAAGACTTAATACCTAACTTAATTGCAGTTTCAACCCCTCCGCTCCCCTGCCCGCCCCACCCCGGCAGAAAGGTAACCTTTAACCAGTCAACCTGGAATCACCTGGTTAGCATTGGTGAGGTCATCTGCCCCTTCCGTTCCCTTCAGGAAGGTGACCTTGCCTAAAACAATGCATTCTTTGCTAATAAATTTCTTCTTCTGGCCCTTTCACCTTTAAAACCCTTCCCTTTTCTACAGCTTGGTGGAATTCCTTTCAATTTGCCAGATAGGAAGCTGTCCAATTCATGAATCGTTTAATAAAGCCAATCTGAGCTTTAAATTTACTCCGTTGAATTTCTGTTGTCCAACAGGTGGCACACCCTGCCTACGGCACCACACGTACATAGCAGAGTTGGAAAAAGCACAGATTGAAGGCCAGATTGACCTAATTCTAAACATAGTATTTTTCACCTGCCAAATAAGGATAATACCACAAAGGACTGTTGTGAGAATTAAATATATAAAATGCCTCACAAAGTCTAGAATTGAGTACGGGGCCCTCGGAAAATATTAGTTCCCTTCTCCTGACCAAGAAGAAGGTTAGTTCTCTTCTTCTTCTGATCTTGCTAATCTCCAAAACCCCAAAAGAGATTTATGAACTGTCCACCTCCAGGGGCCTGTTTCCACCTGCTAGGTTGGTTTGAAATGGGCGTTTAACTGGCCAGTGATTGTTTCCATAACAGCGTTTCCCAGCCATCTGAGAGCTCTGATGAAAATTTCCTATAATCGGTAACTCTAATGATGTGGCAAGCACTTTGTCTCTGATGTAAACTACATCTGAGCACTGGAGTCAATGTTCTAGAAGGCTTCTAGTCTAATGGCTTTAGCAGTCAGACATGACTTCAGTGGTGAACTTTGGATTTATGGTAAAATTCTAGACGCCGAAGTATACTTGTTTGTACCTTCTGCAGTCCATGTCCTTATTTAAATATGATATTAAAGATAAACTCAATAAACTTTTATTTAAATAATTTTTTTTAATTTTTAATAATTAAGAAAGAGAGATTTCCTAGAAGAAAGCAATGCCACAAGCTCATCATGCCAAAGGAGAACATTTGATATAAGTTTATAATTTTGACAGAAATTTCTTGTCCTCAATATAGCCTTTCAGGGGTCAAGGCTGGAGTCTTACTTTTAAAGATCTCAGTTTCTAACTGGTATGTGCCGCAGAGGGCTCTAGAACCCTGATGGGAACGAAGTTTCTATGAGCACAAGCTTGACACGTGTATATGTGTGTGTATGTAAGTGTGTGTTGGGTGGAAACATTTAATAGGAATGTTCTAAAGCAAATAATAGGACAGTAGAAAAAACAAAATAAACATTTATATACAGATATGTGGGCTTTAAAGACTAAAAAAAAAAATTTTAATAAAGATAATCTGATTGGAACCATTCTTTCCAGGCCCTAAGCAGTGGTGTCCAAAGAAATAGAGGGATTTTAATGTCATTTTGAGCTTCAAGATTAAATGATGTTCACTCTCTCCCAGGTTATTTAAAAGAACTGATTAACTCATCAAAATCCCCAGGTACAAAAAGGCCCAAAAGAGTGAATGAAAAAAAAAAAAAAGAGTGAATGAAAGAGCAAATGTGAGTGTTTAACAACATGGGCATGATTTTGCCTATGGAATAAGGTGTAATTAAATTCTATGCAAAATGTGAAATTCTTAATTTGAAATAGCACAGTATTAAACGTCGTAATAAAGAATCTCTCGGGACTTCCCTGGTGGTCCAGCGGTTAAGACTCTGTGCTTCAAGGCAGGGGGCGTGGGTTCCATCCCTGGTCGGGAAACTAAGATCCCACATGCCGTGCTGCATAGCTGAAAAAAAAAAAAAAGTCTGTCTCTCTCTCTCTGTGCAAAATTAAAATAATGTGAAACATCTTAAATTTAAAATTCTTTAAGGATCTCATAATTTTAAAGCTAGTGGCCCACAAGAATTGAAAACTGTGATTATGCTCTAACCATAGGGCAGTGCCACTTTAGCTGATTTCCAGAAATACCCATCATCCCTTGCCAGTCAAAACTGGTAGAAACAAATGGCATCACAAACTTGCAATCAAAGGCCTCACAAGTCTGACTTGACAACTGTGCTGAATGGTGGGCATGGAACCACAAAATGATGCTTCCACGGGAAAAGGTCTTTAGATGATCAAATCCAATTCCCTCATTTTATAGGATTGTAACATTCCATTAAAGGGACCTACTCTCTGCTTTTTTTTTTTTGGCTGCACCTGGTGGCATGTGGGATCTTAGTTCCTCCACCAGGGATCAAACCTGTGCCCCCTGCAGTGGAAGCATGGAGTCTTAACCACTGGACTGCCAGGGAAGTCCCCCTACTCCCTGCCTTGAAACAATGATGAAAAATCTTATACTCCCCCCACTGGAGAAGTGGTTAGTTATTTAATACCTCAGACCATGTATCTTAAATAATCACAGGATACAGGGATGATGGAAAAAGTAGTTAAAGAAAAATATCCTGGTGTGAGAATCATGGCAGGTACTGGATCACAGCAGACTGAGATGGCTCCATTTCCCCTCTTTAAAGAAAACTGGGTGTGGGATGGGAGTTTTTGTATAACTGAAAAAGAGGAAACATTTATGTAAACTGTTATATGCTCCAGTTATAACCTTTGGAAACCACTGTAAAAATAAAAATCCATATACTATTAAAAAGCTTAAAGCCTGAGTCTAACAGGTAACTCAAATTTGGACCCAATATGGCTACATGATATTAACAAATGGCATTTTGCTAAAGTGTATACATACCTACTCACTCCCTTGTCCTCATGATATCTTCATATACTACCTATGAGTAATATGACTATATTCATATATAAGAAATCGGAGAGGTTTTCATCTATTGCTCCTAGAATTGAAAATACAAACTTCTCAAAAATTTATCTCATTCTCAAGTAGGGAATTCCTGATTATGGAATAATAACAGCTTGTCCATAACTTGGTAGTGTTAATCATCCAAGAACCAAACAATGGGAGACAAATAACATTTGCAGCACAAATGGTCATGACACTGCATAGAAAAAAGACAATGATGATATCGACTTTTGAGGGGCCGGATTCTCTTATCCAGGGTTTTAATCGTAAACTGCCATGAACATGTGTTGTGAGGAGAGGCACATATACAATTATTTAAAAAAACTACTTTTAACTAAAAAAAAAAAAAATCACTGAGAATAATCCATTATCATCCAAGATTCTCCCTCCTGCTTTCTTACCCTCCCTTTCATCATCCCTTTGTATTTCCTCTTCTAAAAATAGCAGTTCTTACCTACATAGTGGTTGTGATGTGCCAGGCGCTGTTCTAAGCACTTTACATATATTATGTAGTTTATCCTCGCAACAACATTATGAGCTAAATAATATTACTATTCAGTATAGAGATGAGGAAATTAAGGCATAGAGAGATTAAATAACTGTCCCAGGTCACACAGCAAATGTGTAGTGAGATTTTTTTCTTTTTATAGCTTTTTAAAAAATTTATTTATTTATTTTTGGCTGCATTGGGTCTTCGTTGCTGTGCGTGGGCTTTCTCTAGTTGCAGCGAGTGGGGGCTATTCTTCATTGCAGTGCGTGGGCTTCTCATCGTGGTGGCTTCTCTTGTTGCGGAGCATGGGCTCTAGGTGCACGGGCTCAGTAGTTGTGGCTCTCAGGCTCTAGAGCACAGGCTCAGTAGTTGTGGCACACAACCTTAGTTGCTCCGCGGCATGTGCGATCCTTCCCCGACCAGGGCTCGAACCTGTGTCCCCTGCATTGGCAGGCGGCTTCCTAACCACTGCATCACCAGGGAAGCCCCGTGTTGTGAGATTTGAACCTAAGCAGTCTGGCTTCAGAGTGTACACTCTTAACCAAGAGCGTGTGGGCAACAATTTCTCTTTTGTCGCCAAAGTGACTTCCTACAACTTCCTTTGATTAGTGGTATATTCATACAATGGAATATTATTCATCTGTGAAAAGGAATGATGTACTGATGTATGATACAATGTAGATGAACCTTGAAAATCTTATGCTAAATGAAAGAAGCCAGACATAAAATGTTACATATTATGTGATTCTAGTTACACAAAATGTCCAGAATAGGAGAATCCATAAAGACAGAAAGCAAATTAGTGGTTGCCAGGGGCTTCGAGGGGAAGGGGAGTAACTGCTTAACGGATACAGAATGTTCTTTAGGGTGATGAAAATAATCTAGCGCTGGATAGTGCTGGTGATTATATAACACTGTGATGTACTAAATGCCACTTCAAAATGGTTAAAATGGTGAATTTTATAGTTTAAAAAATTTTAACACAATAAAAAAATTGGAAAATAAAAAGTAATGATGGATAGAACTGCTGGTATCTTAGCCCAAATCAAGGCAGTGGTGCCAAACTGAACTAATAGTCATTGTAATCTTCACTGTTACACACTTGCAGTAAATAAATAAATGAGTAAATAATTTTAAAGCCAATTTTACTTAAGAATATCCTTAATGAAGCAGTAACCGTTATTAACTGTACAAAATCTCAAACCTTGAGCATACATCTTTTTTATATTCTGCCTGACCCAATGGAACGTACTAATAAAGCACTTCTGCCGCATGATGAAGTACAATGATTATCTTAAGGAAAAGTGCCTGTAAGATTTTTGAGTTAGATGAATTAACCACTTTTTTCAAAGAATACCATTTTTACTTTAAAAAACACTTAAAGGATAAATAATGGTCATTCAGACTTAGTTATCTGGCAGATATTTTTTCAAAATTGAATGAAGACTATGATTTTATATACATATATAATGTAATATATAACATATATATAGTTTAATACATTATATATGATTTTTAGTGTCCCTTTGCACAGCTTTTATAGTGGCTCTCTAGGTATTACATTAGATATATAATTATAAGTTAAAAATTGTTACATTATATATAAATTATTTATAATTATATATATATATAAAATGTAATACAATTCAATAGAGGAACTATAGCCTTTCCAACAAACAATGCCTAGAGCAATCGAACATCCACAGCCAAAAAATTAACTCAGCCTAAACCTCAAACCTTTTATAAAAATTAACTCAAAACGTATCACTGAGTTAAATATAAAACAAAAAATATATAAAACATCTTTTTAAACAGGAGAAAATATTCAGGATCTAGGGCTAGACAAAGAGTTCTGAGACTTGGGTATACCAAAAACACAATCCACTAAAAGGAAAAACTGATAAATTGGACTTTATCAAAATTAAAAACTTTTGCTCTGCAAAATATCCTTTTAGGAGAATGAAAAGACATGATGCAGTGTGGCAAAATATGTTTCCAAACCGTACATTCAACAAAGGGACAGATCTAGAATATATTTAAAAGTCTCAAAACGCAATGGTATAAGAGCAAAAAATCCATTTAGAGCTTGAGTAAAAGATGTAAAGAGATAGTCCACGGAAGATGATATAGAGATGGCAAATAAGTACATGAAAAGATGTTCAGTATCATGCATCACTAGGGAAGTGCAGACTAAAACCACAATGAAATATCACTACACACTTAATCAGAATGGCTAAAATAAAAAATAGTGACAAGGGACTTGCCTGGCGGTCCAGTGGTTAGGACTTGGTGCTTTCACTGCTGAGGCCCGGGTTCAATCCCTGGTCAGGGAACTAAAATCTAAGATCCCACAAGCCATGCAGCGCGGCCAAAAAAAAAAAAAAAATAGTGACAAGTGAAAGAAGCCAATCTGAAAAGGTGACTTACTATATGATTCCAACTAAATGATGTTCTGGAAAAGGCAAAACCATGGAGACAGTAAAGAGATTAGTGGTTGTGGGGAGGGGTGGGTAGGGAGACGGGTGAATAGGCAGAGCACAGAGGATTTTTTAGGGCAGTGAAACTATTCTACAGGACACTGTTGTAGTGGATACATGTCATTATTCACCTGTCAAAACCCACAGAATGTAGAACACCAAGAGTGAATCCTAATGTTAACTATGGACTTTCAGTGATAATAACGTATCAATGTAGATTCATCAATTATAACAAATTTATCTGGTGGGGATACTGATGGTGGGAGAAGCTTGTGTGTATGTGGGCACAAGGGGTATAGGGGATATCTCTCTAAGTTCTGCTCAGTTTTGCTGTGACTCTAAAACTACTCTAAATAATGGAGTCTATCAGGAAAAAAAAAGTGATAACACCCAAGCTGGTAAGGATCAGAGAAACTGCATCACCACTGCTGGTGGGAATGTAAAATGGTATAGGCACAATGCAAATCAGTAGCAGTTTCTTAAAAAACTAAACATGCAACTACCATATGACCCAGCAATGCTCTCCTGGGCATGTATCCCAGAAAAATGCAGAGTTATATCTATATGAAAACCAGTACATGAATATTTAGAGCAGCTTTATTTGCAATAACCAAAATCTGGAAACAACCCAAATGTCCTGCAACAAGTGGATGATTAAACAAACTGTGGTGCATCCATGGCATGAAATTCTATTCAGCCATCAGAAAGGAACAAATTATTGTACACACAACAACCTGGATGAATTACAGAGAATTATGCCGAGTTAAAAAAAAAAAATCAATCCCCAAAATTTCTATACTGCATGGTTCCATTAATATAACATTTTTAAATGACAAAACTATAAAAATAGAGAACAGATTAATGATTGCCAAGGGTTTTTTGTTTCCCCCCCCCCCCCCCCGCCCCACTTGCTTGGCATGCGGGATCTTAGTTCCCCAACCAGGGATCCAACCTGTGCCCCCTGCAGTGGAAGCTTGGTGTCTTAACCACTGGACAGCCAGGGAAGTCCCAGATTGCCATGGTTTAAACAGGAGGTGGGAACGAGACAGAAAGGGACTTGGTTATATGAAGGCAATTTGATGGATTTTTGTGGTAATGAAACTGTTCTGTAGTTTGTATCAATATCAACATCCTGGTTGTGATACTGCACTAAAGTTTTGCGAGTTGTCACCGTAGAGGGAAACTAAGTGAAGGGTACACAGGGATCTCTGTATTATTTCTAACAACTGCATGTAAATCTACAATGATCTCAAAATAAAACTTGAATTTTAAAAGTTCAATGAAGTCATGTACCTGTCATACAAGGAGGACAGTACTTATTGCCGATGATAAAATTTAAGCTTTCAAGCAAAAATTAGCATTTTGGAAACTTTGTTTCTGACACCATGAGCATCAACTTCCAAGACTTAAAAGACTTTTTTAATGAGACGAGTGGTGACATTAATGTTATGTTTTGATACTGTGTGATGAAATGTACCAAAAGTTGTAAGAGCTACATAAGTCAGTGAACCAATATTTTCTAAATAATCAATGCACGATATGACAAAATCATGCATAGATGAAAATCCATTCAAAATATGAGATAGACCAATAGATTTACTGGATGGAGTACCAAAATTCATTGATATGTTTTCAGATTCCAGTTGTATCTAACATTTAAGAAATTACCATTTGTCCACTTTTAACAAAGGATATTCAAAACGAATATCCGTAATGACTTGGAAAGCTATTCAAATATGCCTCCTTTTTCCAACTACATATCTGTGTAAGTTTAGATCTTCTTTATATTCTTCTACAAAAATAATATATTGCAACAGACTGAATGCAGACACTTATGTAAGAATTCAGCTGTTTTCTATTAAGCCAGATATTAGAGATTTGCAAAAAATGTAACACAACACACACTCTTCTTGCTAAATTTTCTTTTGTTTTGGAAAATACCGTTATTTTTCAAGAAAATAGTATTTATGTTAACACGTATGGGCTTGTTATTTTTCAAGGATTAACAAAGACATAGTTTTCAATTTTCCTCATTTGAATGTCTAGTATGGTAAGAACTGATAAATGGAATATTCATATGCAAAAGCTCTTTGGGGCCCTCAATAATTTCTAAAAGTATAAAGGCTCCTGAAACCCAAAACTCTGAGAACTGTTCTAGGAGTTTAAAGTGTTCTTATTGATTGTAGTTGTATGTTCAAACAGATTCTAAACCAGACTCACATACTGTGGGGCTTAATTCAGAAAACAACAGAGGGAATTCCCTGGTGGTCCAGTGGTTAGGACTCTGCGCTCTCACTGCTGAGGTCCTGGTTTTGATTCCTGGTCGGGAAACTAAAATCCCACAAGCCACAAACATGGTCAGTAATAATAATAATAATAAAGGAAACAAGAGAGTGGCCAGTTTTAGAGCTGTGGGGGGCACATGTCCCCAGGGAGAAAGGAGCTGCCCTCTGTCCCTCCCTACATCGGGACAGGACAGCATGGAATGCTGAGATTCCACATGGAAGATCATTCCCATTGGGTGTTTCCAGTGGGTTTCTAGGGAATCACCTGTGAGGCCAACACACTTGGCCCTCAAAGAGAAGGCAGTCATTTAGAAAGCTACCCCCAGTTCTTGCTCTCCGTCTTATAGACAATATTATGCTTCCAGAACAGCCTGAATTTCTTCTCCACCTTTATCTATTTTTATTTTTTATTTTCTTACTCCCCTCCTTTAAAAACAAAAACACAAGCAACATTTCACCAATTAGACCTTTACCAAAATAATGATTTGTAGTATATCCAGCTATGTACAGAGAAGATCCGTCTGTAGCAGGTGAAGTTGTTGTAATACATTGTAGGTGAAACCATCATGAAGAATTTTTCATTTCATTTGTTGGCTGTATTGCTGAATTAATCTTCAAAGTGCATGTTGCTAAAAGAGGGAAGAACAATCGATCACTTAATTTCTAAATTTAAAAACTCTCATTGAAATGAATCCAATGAAACAGTCTAATGTTTAAATGAAGTACCATGAGCAGTCTCCTGGCATCCCTCCCAACTGGCAAGGGGACCCCAGGCTCGTCTCCAGGAACATGCTCTGGCCTATCCCACTTTATTCAGATGCTAAAACATCAGGGTGAGCACACACTTCAGTCTCAGGAAAAAGGTCATTCTGATTTAAGATTTAAACTAGAGCTGGAGTTTCTGCTATCAGTAAATTAACTGTAGAAATGCCTAGACTAAGGAAAATGTAAGTTGACTCCTTGCTCTTGGGCATGTTTAAATGACCCAGAGGCAAAACAGTTCTGTTTTTATAATATGGTGGCTGTGTGTGTGTGTTTCCACTTAATGGCCCTACCATGTCCCTGATACTCTAATAGTTCTTTCCTTGATTGAATTAACTTCCTTCTTTCTCTTCTCTTTGTTTTATCATTTTCTTTAATTCCAATTTTAGGTCGACAAATCGGCCTTTATAATAGCACTTACATCTACCAGTTTCCAGAGGAATATCCTGGCAGTCCCATCCACCAGCTAACTGGTCCTCTCCTCCCTAACCACTCCCCCACCATTCCTACTCCAGCCCCCGAGTACATCGCTACTAGCCCAGAGGATCATGCCGGTGGGCACAGCTTCCACCAGGTTGACCTACTGGGTCATTGACTGATCTGTCCCTTTTATTTTGAGCCATAGAGTAAGCTAGAAATACCTGTTTTAAAAAACAAAAAACAACAACAACAACAACAACAACAACAACAACAAAATATATATATATATATATATTTTTTTTTTTTGCGGTACGCAGGCCTCTCACTGCTGTGGCCTCTCCCGCTGTGGAGCACAGGCTCCGGACGCGCAGGCTCAGCGGCCATGGCTCACGGGCCCAGCCGCTCCGCGGCATGTGGGATCCTCCCGGACCGGGGCACGAACCCGTGTTCCCTGCATCGGCAGGCGGACTCTCAACCACTGCGTCACCAGGGAAGCCCAAACCTATATATATTTTAAGTAGTTTTCTAATAAGCTTGTGAAGTAATTGATCCACTGCCTATGACCAGCTTTAAACATCTTCCTGAGGTTGAGGAAACATGACAGCAGTGTATGAGAATAAAACTATTTGCTTTCTGTTCATTATCATTGTTCATCTTTTGAATAACTTCACAAATGTATTGTCTTCAACAAACAAGTGTCTTTAAACAAATAAGTTTGTCTACTAAAAGAAATCGAAAATTTAAAATACAGCATGTCAGGCTTCCCTGGTGGCGCAGTGGTTGAGAGTCCGCCTGCCAATGCAGGGGACACGGGTTCGTGTCCCGGTCCGGGAAGATCCCACATGCCGCGGAGCGGCTTGGCCCGTGAGCCATGGCCGCTGAGCCTGCGCTTCCGGAGCCTGTGCTCCGCAACGGGAGAGGCCACAACAGTGAGAGGCCCGCGTACCGCAAAAAAATTAATTAATTAATTAATTTAATTTAATACAGCATGTCTTGAATAATCATTTTTTTAAAGAAAATATCCTCACGCTTAAGGTAATTGCAGTATTTTCGGTTTCAGAGATGTGTTAATTGGGCGTGTTTTGTCTTCAGTTTTGCTAGTAATTTTCAGAGACCCTGTTTTGAATGAAATAGAACTGGAAGAATTTTTAAGTTTCACTTTTAAATGATGTTCAGATTTTATTCCATTAGAAGTGCTCTTTTATGAGTGAGAATAGGAATCTGCATATGAAACTGTGCTCTCTATGACTGGGGTATGTAGTGGGTGCTGGGGTTCTCTGTTAGTCCTGCCCTTCCAAATGAAAGCTTTCCTGCAGGACATGCCCTACCCCAAAGGGTGCTGCCTTGCTTAATTTTCTGCTCCCTCCCCGGGGACAGCCCCAATCCAATGGCTGTTGATGTGTGGAGTACAATGGCCTGGCCCCCTTGCCTCAATTCAGGGCACTCTAAGGGCCACCCCAGCTCCAGAGCTCCCTGCAGAGGATGCTGAGGCCTCAGCTGCAACCACAGCACAATCCAACCTTGCCCTCTGCCTGGTCCACCTTCCCTCACTCCATCACTGGTGTTCCCAAGAGCACGCACAGTGAACGTCCTGTGTGCAAACATCCATCTCAAATAGTCCCCAGGGTAATTTCAAGAGTGTGTTGCCATTCTAGAGACCTTCTGAGGCAAGACTTTAAAACTTCTCCTTGAAAATCTTGCCTTAGAGTTAGTTACCACACATGAAGCCAGAATCATTTGGAAACTTCTTTAATGCAAAAGCCCCAAATGTGCCTAGCACTCCCTTCCTACAAGCCTGAGCTCAACCTTTAGAATGATGACGCTTACAGGTCACCTCTCCCCTTAACCAGGAAGGTTGAAATGTGTAGGCAAAATCAGTTGTGCCTTTCAGGAGGGTCACAGACTCCCACCCCAGAAAATTGCACAACCACACAAAATTCTGGGTACAGTTCCAGAAGGATAATAAAATCCCCCGTAAAACCCTCCATGGATCCCAATTTAAGGCCCGTTGCTTTATAGTGAACATAACAAGAACTCATAGTCTCAAAGCTGTTATCCCCAGCAGAGGGAGTAGAGAAATTTTTTTTTTAGGATATATAAAAAGTCCTAATTTGTCTTTATATAATTCCATCAATAGGTTTTGAATAACCAAATATGAGAGTCAACTTACATTTTCCAGAGTCATATTTGCTGTCTTTGAACTTGTCTCTTGATGATACTTTTTCCTGGTACAGTAGACACTGACAAGGGTGATGACCAGCATCACAGCAAACACAGCAACAGTGGAAGACACGGCAATCACAATGGTGTCTCGAGTTGAGCCTCTCTTTTCACACCTTTCTCCCATGTACCACCAGTCTTCCCCTGACGGACACCTACATGTTCGGAACGTGACTCAGAGTTATGAGTTGATATTTTAATCTGAAAAGCTTCACCATCGAAGGTGAGAGTCAACACTCAGGTCATTGGCAGATGGAACTATTTGTCACCCATTCTGGACTAGAAGGGTTGGTTAGACTAGCACAGGCAGGGCCAAAGGAAAGGAACAATGGAATTACTCCTAATCTGGGACTTAACACAGCAGCTCCCAGCTGGGAAAGGAAGGTAGCATAGGTACTGGAGAAAATTTAGTTCTCGGTGTCCCAGTCCCTCCACATCCCAGCTATGACCGTGGCCAAGCTCTTCTTAGAATTTAGGTATCTCCATCTAGGAAACGAGGACAGTCACAGTAACCACACCAGACCGTTGTGAGGACCTAATAAGATATGTAACTCATGAGGACTGTTTCAGGCAATTAGAATAACGTGCTACCTTTGCATAAATAATTCTGTCGTTCTGCTGGCAACACAAAGTCCCAAATGGAGAGCAAAAGATAAATATCTTATGAACGGTTTTGAGATGAGAATCAACTGATTTCATTCATATGAAATATCATATGAATCCTACATTGTGGGAATGAAAAAATATGTAACAAAAGAATGGGTAGATTGTATCCTTACCTGCACTCAGCTTTGCCATTATGGAGAATGCAAATGCCATCATTCTCACATTTAAAGTTTGTGCAAAGGTCATTGACGCCCAAGGTCGGGGTTGGCTCATTTTGTGTAGTATTAAGGTGGGATATGTCTAAGGAGGGTGAGAGGAGAGCATGGAGGGAAATCAGTTTGGGGTTTAACAAGCATTTGATCTTTAAGTTTCAAAATAAAATGTTCAGGCTTCAGGTTTGTGAGAAATTCAGGTACTCTTGAAGCACCATTCAGTAACGTTTATAGGCAGTGAAAAAATAAACAGGCAGGCTGAAATCTAGACACAAAGGGAAGCTGAACCAGCCTGCGGGACTACAACTGAACACATGCTTGCCTGGGCCTTGGCATGGAAACCAACAGTATTCCTGGGAAATGTAATTATTGGCTGCCATGGCTGAGAAATTTTAGAAGACAATAGATTAATGCTATTACTGACGAGATATATGTATGTGTGCACACATCTCTATATATGTATGTATACATATCTGAAAGAGACAATAAAGCCAGATCATTTCCACTCTAATTTTATGTGTTTCTGGGATATTTTTACTTCTGGAATCCTAGAGTTAAATTCTAGGGTATAATGGCTATACTTCAGCTTATTTCTAAAGAAGTGTTCTGGACTAAAGCTTTCCACTATTGCTCCAGGCAGTGTTAATTAAGTTCTTTATCCTGGAACTGTCCCTGTTTTCATTTAAATTATTTTCATATTGTTAATGATTCATACTAAAAAAAATCTCACTCATGTCCATTCCCTCCCACGTCTCTAATATATCTAAACACGGAATCCAGAAAAACACAGTAAACAATCAACGACCACAAAAAAAAAGCAGCTTAGATAAAACTACTTTTATTGACATACCTTCCACTGTCAGGAGGATATAAACATCATCTCCTTTCATAAAATCTCTGCTTTTCAGCCTCTCATGGGTCATAAAGACACTGTATCCATAGCCCCTACCTCTTTGAAACTGAGTTCCATTAGGGAAAAAATCTTGTACTCCCACTTTGGAAGGCCTGTCCCAAAAATAGTCTCCATTACCTGAAAAAGCAATTTATATTAATGGGTTGTGTTTAGTATCATCATAGCTTCTGGTGTAGGAAAGCACAGGCAACGTGAAGCACAAATAGGACAGAGCTCAAAATAATTCAGTGATGCTATTGACCTGTAATGTGTTCCCTGCCAAGTCACTGGAGTTTGTTCATTTAGACTGTCCTAAAGAAATGAGATGACATGGCAGAGAGGAGCACATTCTGGAATATGAGTGGAGAGGTATCGAAAGCTTCCTACATGGGGGTGTCACACTTCTACTGAACGAGCAGTGTAGAAACTCCGTTGCCCATTAGAATCATTCTTTAGTGGCCTTCTGAGTTACAGGTAGTCCTTTTAGCTGAGTTAAATCAATGTGTTACTGAGAGAGTTTTTAATATTAGCACTGAACAATTCACCTCAGTAACTGAATTATTCACCGAACAGAGTAAAGTCCTTCAGGAGTAGAAGACAGTGAGAAGCACTGCTTCTGGGAAAAGGTGGTGACCCACCCAACCTTGAGCCATTTTCAATATCATTCAGGGAGAAATGTTTTGGAAAAAGGTAAAGAAATTCTGAACATCAAATCCCCACACCTCTTTGTGAATACTATTTTTTTTCCTATCAGATTATATATATATATTTTTTCCCCCAAGTCACTCAGGTCCTTTCTTTTCATATACAGAATTCAGATTTGGCAATAATATGCACCTTGCCACAATTCCATTTTTCACTTTATTATGTTCCCAGAGGGCAAAGGATTATTACAATTAGAAATGTGATCATTGCTTTCTGGGTGCTGCTTCTCTTTCAGACTAGAAAGAGGGGGGATGGTGTCACCATTGGCAAGTCCTCCAGAATTCTTTAATAAGAAGTTGCAATCCATTCCCATACCCTTCCCAACACTACGGAGCACCTACTCGACATCTTCGTTCTGATCAAAAACCACCCCCATTACAAAAGCTGAACTGTTTTTGACAATTCAGAGGCAAGATCAGGACAGCATGGGTTAGGAGAACTCAACATCTGAGAGACTCTCCATACCAGGCCCTTCCACAAACTCCCCTACTTGATCTGTAGAGATACTTTTAACAAATGTGTGGGGTTTTTATTACTGCCCCAGTTTCACTTCTGAGGACACTGGTGTTTCAAGAGATTATCTGCTCGAGGTTACATAGCTAATGAGAAGCAAACCTTGGATTGAATCCAGGTGCGTCGGACTCTAAAACTAAAACACTCCTCGTACAACCCTGGGAATTCAGGTATTGTCATCAGTTTCCAAAAATATAGCCAACATCTTCTCAATTTGTTGGCATCTTTGCTGACATTTCTGACAGTCTCCTGCCTGGGAGACTCTGTCCACAGCTGCTGAAGCCCTTCCCCTAAATATCTTCTGATCCTTAGATTTGGGGCTCAAAATTCCCTAGCTACCTGGCTATGCAGTCTCTCCTTCCCAAATCATCCATCCCTCCTAGAGCAGTGATTGTGTATTACCAATAAAAAAGATGAGTCACAAACCGGTGGTCATAAATGGGTCTGTAGTTATACTCCGCTTGTTGGACATACGCTGCCGAATGTCAGGATTTTGATCCAAGATGGTCATCGTGACTTGTTGCCAAGGACATGGCCACTCTAATTGATCATCATTGGCTCCAGAGATCAAGTGGAAATACAATCCTACATTAGGCAAACTACTTAGATTCAAGCGAATCTGAAAGGCATAGCCTTTAGAAGAATAAAATGAAGGACTGTAGACAGATCCACTGGGGCTGCCAATGAGCTGTGTGAAATTCCTTATATGCCAGACATGATGAGGGCACTGTGTTTCTGAAAGATTGATGTCATCAATAGACAGGCCACCCCGTGAGGCACCAGCGCCTCTGACGCCTCCAAATACCACTCTAAATTTGTTGGTCACTTTCAGTGTTACGTGGTAAAGCTGCCAGCTCCCGATGGGTACATCTGCAAAAGAGACATTATTATTCCAAAGAGGACAAAGGACTATGAATCACGTGCAAATCGACATTAGAGTTCTAGCCTTCATGGACAAAGGGTCTTTCTAGACCTACTGCTTCCTGCGGGTATGAGGTATGGCTTTCTTGCGCCTCCAGCTCAGGCCCAGTTACTTCAAGGCATTTCTGTGGGGATGGCGCAGCTCTCTGGAATATCTGGATGCTTATCTAGCTGATTCTTAGATAGAGCACCCTTTCCCAGAGACAGGTGAGCAAACGATAGCATCTAACTCATGAGAACTCCATGCCCAACTTACAAGATACCTCCCATTCAGTTAGTTAAACAGACAAGCAAGCCCAATACTCTACACTTGTACCCCAGATTCCTGTGATACTCATCCGAAGCCTCCTTTAATCTATTTATCCTTTGATTGGAATACTTCCTTCACATGCAAAATTTTTAGTCAACTCTTTGGCAGTATTAAGTATGAATTCACCAAACCCTAGAAAGCCCACATCTTGCAACTGACTCGATGTTACATATCTGATATTTGGTACCATCTCCTTTCTTCCCAGACTACACGTCCCCTCCACTATTACTCCTACCCCTAGCTAGCAGCACATTGTATGACATCTTGTCTTATTTTCTGATGTCACATACCCAAATAAGAAGCAGTCCATTTAAAAGTTTTCAGAAGCCTCCCAGGTAGAGAATAGCTCAGGAATTCATGTCAAACTAGTAGTTAACTCAATGCCTTCAAACTTAAATATATTGGCACTTAATGAGAAACATGTTGCTTGAAAATAAGTTAGAAAGATCCAAATTACAGAAAATGCTATTCTCCGTGGAAGGACCCCAGATTGAACAAAAACCTTTCATGAGAGCCTCCACTTCATTTTTACCAGTACTTTCAGTTTAAATTCTGGACTCCTAAGCAGGTTTCTTAAGTACATTTTGTGCTATTATCTGTCAATAATAACACCCACAGATTGCTAATGCAAGGGATTATATATGTATAATCAAACATGTGTGTAATAATCTTATTTATAATCTTTTATATATGCATTAGATACATAAAATGTACATGTATAATGTGTGTATATATGTATATGTAGATACATATACATATAGGAAAACATCATCTATGTTTCAGATTGCTTTTCACTGTTAAACAGGGGGAAAATGGCATGACATATGACATAATGTGGATCAGTTTTATAATAGGTTTTAGTCAATTCATTCAAACCAAGAGGTCACTGTGTGGAGCAGACAGTAATACAGCCGCCAGGCCACAGCCCTTCCCTTCCTCAGCGGACCTTCTGAACCATCTGCTTTAATATGTGGTCAATGTGACCCACCTCCCGGACACATGATTAGAAGGAAGGGTGGCCGCCTAATCAGTGTTGCCCTCTCTCCACTCAGAATTGCTCTAGAAGATGCATTTAACTCAAGTCATAACAATTAGAATCCTTTGCTGGAATTTATTTTTCTAGGCTAGAAATTAGAGGAAGAGACCCTTCTCTAGTCTGATGGTACATTTGGTAAAATGTAAGCTGGGAAGTGAAACGGCCAAAGCACCAGTTTTACAGACAAAGCCCATCTGAGATAACAGGAAAGGTCCCCAACCATGTTCAGGGACAGGTCCCATCCTGCCTGCGGCCAGCTCCTCTCTTCTCCATTCTACAATATAGTTATGTTGAGCCAGTAACTCTTCACATTTTGCCTAAGCTAGTTTCCATTATATTTTTATTAGTTGCCAAGAACGGCTTCCCCAGCGCCAGAGACTGATCTACAGTTTCTTAAGTGTCACATATTCTGTAGCACAGAAAGGACTCTCATTTTAGCTTCCCAACCACTGCATAAAACAAGTAGGATCAAGTTCTACATTGAAAAGTACTAAGTCCAAAAAAAAAGTACTAAGTCCATAGCCCCTACCCTGTTGTAAGTGGTTTTGCATTAAGTAAAGGGTTAAGACTGACTCACTCTGAACCCAAGAATAAGAATGGTGATAGTGTACCTTTTATTTCTTCCACAAGGGTCAGAGTCCTGTTCACACTGGCTGCAGAATATTCCCTGACATAGATGTTCAGTTGGTCATATTCACTTCCACTGTTATATAAAAAAAATTGCAAGCACTGAAATCCTCGTTTAGGGTATAGTATTCTACTTCCCAGCATTGCTGTGGCCCCCTCATTTACAGAGCTCCTGTTGAAATGCATGAAGAAACCAGAACCTGTTAAAGAGGACAAAATGCAGAACTGAGAAAACAGATACCGGATACAGGAATGCGTGTCTCGCGGGCACTCTATTTCCACCTAGTTCCCACTGTATGCAGGGCACTGTTTTGAGCATTTAAATGCAGTTCTTGGAGCAGGCAGTCTATGAAGAAAAGCAACATTAGATCACTTTTTTCTTACTACACATGTTAGTTTTCAAAAATGGGAAAAAGTGTTACCTGTTTGGTTTAGCCTCTCTCTCTCCCTCTTTCTCTCTCTCTCTCCACCTGCCCCTTCCCTTCCTCCCTCCTACTGATCTATGTAGAACCACTATCCACTATTCAAATCTACATTTAAAAAATATTTTTTAATTGAAATATGTTTGACATGTACCATTGTGTAAATTTAAGGTACACAACATGTTCATTTGACACATTAATATATTGGCATCTGATTGTCATTGTAGCAACAATTAGCACTCCTATCACAATACATAATATCATTTCTTTTTGGTGGTGGGAATAATTAAGTCTAGTCTCAGCAAGTTTGACGATTATAATACAATATTGTTGCCTATTTTCACTATGCTGGGCATTAGATCTCTAGGGGTTTTTACTACGTGTTACAAGTTTGTACCTTTAAACAACATCTGTCATGTCCCCACCAATCCCCCAAAAAAGAAAAAGGAAAAGCCCCTCCATGCTCTTAGAGATCTCTACCCCTTCCCAGGTCATCTGAGCTGTCAAGCAATGGCCCTGGGTTCTGAAGGCTAGTTTTACATATTTGCTGCCAGAAATGAGAAAATAAATAAAAATGTGGTGCTTGTAGCCAAATAAATGACTATTTGATTCAAAACAAAATTTCAATGGAAAAGAATACTCATCTGAGTAAAATTAAATAAATTGTACTTTCTACCTTCATTTAAAGTATTTTTGTAACAGAAACGTGTAATCACAACCAGCTGAAATTCTGAAACTGATTAATTCACAGCCTGGTGCTGTTCACTGAAGTTCTCTTGGATTCTTCAGGCTTCAAGAAAACAACCCCACTGCTCCAGAGAAAAGAGTCCTTTTGGGGAGGGGCAGCCCCTCTTGCTGTGGGCACATACTATGGGTAGAGGCTTCACAGAGCCCAGCGCTGACTCATGGGGAAAAAAAGCAAACTCGGACAGTAAAAAGCAAAGAAATTAACCACATCCTTATAAGGCACAGAACCAATTCCTGAGCAGCACGAGTGGGCTATCATTAATAATTCTAATAAAAATAAGAACTCAAATCCCAGTATTTCACAGCAAAGAAAGAGGCTAGAACCACTGAGAGTAAAATCTGGAAGTATCTCACTCCTGTTACCTTTGCACCGGCCCATGTTGGAGTGATCACTCTCTGGCCCCTCGGGAACCTGGGAGACCCGTTGCCAGTCAGCACTATCTTCTGAACTTTGAATCATACCACACACATTTTCCAGTTCAAAATCGCACGACTCCATAAAGCTCAAGGAAGAGGCTACCAAAGCAAAAAGACAATTATTGACGCTCATATATAACATGATAATCTAAGTAGTAAAAACTGAGATTATCCTGAAGCACTAGGAATTCTAGGATGACGTTAAAGGGGACTCGTCACTGATTCTGAGTGATGGTGGCTTCAAGATCTCTTGATATCTGCAAAACCAAGAAAATCGACCAACTGTGTAGTTCTGTATAAGCTGCCTGCCCCAAGTCTTGTTTATCAGGTTAACTAATTATAGAAACCTGAGTCTACACTCCCCTAGTTATTCCGAGTAATAAACCACAACCCGGATTATTTGATCCCATTTATATTATGACTGTACACCTCATTTGGGCTGAAAAGAGTTTTCAATATCAAGTTGGTCCACATTTGCATTAGTAACAGCTTCAAAAACTTGAGTGGGGCATGCTCATGCTGCTATAGGACTCTGTTTGTTTTTATATCTAAAGCCCAGAGCTTGTGAGAAGAAAAATGCTGTTTCCATGTTGTAGTCTGGTATCTGGGGGCTATTCTGTTTTGTTTTGTTTTCTTTCTTTCAGAATATCAAACTTCAACTATCAAACTATTATTATCAAACAATTATCTAACTATAATTTCAGAAAACCCATCAATGCTTGGCAAAATGGCACATAACAGAATGTTTTCCTACAGAGCAGAGAGGAGGAGAAGTCATTTCAAAGAACCTGTCACATACAGCAGTTATACAGTAGATTCAGCTTTAAGATATCAGAGTCACTGAAATCCATTCGTTGGCCGATCACATCCATGAAGTCTGGGATTCTTGTCACAATTGTTGGTTCTGATCCATTCTGGAATGCAGTTTTACTATAGTGCATCACTGAGCTGTAATCATAGGGAACATTCAGGGAGTCTGTTTGTCGGTCATCATAGGATTCAAAATTGTTCTTTTTGCCTAAATGATAGATAAAAATCTTTAATTACTTGATGTTCACAAAATTTAGTTTATCTTACTCCAAAGACTGTTAACTTAGAAATAAAGATTATAATAAACAGTGCAACCTTGGCTACAACTGACACTCTATGGTATTTCAAGAGTGTTTCATATATTCCTATCTTAGAATAGACTATTCAAACTTAGAATCGTGATACCAGCTGTCATGCTGAACTTATCTAAGGTTTCATTTCAGCTCAAAGTTGGACTTTAGCATTTGGCCTAAGGTTCTAAGAACTGCTAATGGAAAGAAGGATTCTAAAAAGTGTTGTTGAAACACTCAGGGTCATTGGCAATGAGGAGATGTAGAGTATCCTCAGTGGATGGAGATGAAAATAAGAGGACTTTGGGAGGTGTGGTGGGGTAGGACCTGGGAATGATAATGTGGTCATTGAAAGGATTGACATCGTCAGTGATTTCTTAGTTATCTTAGTTATTCTTAGTTTCTGGAACACGTGTAGATGTATGTAAATAAATACATTTAGAGAAGATTCCTGACCGCTTAGCATCATACCAATGGGCCACTGACTGCAATGTGAAATCGAATGATTTTGCGGACACAACAAGGTAGATTTGATCAACAAAGCATAAAGATGAGTTATCAAGTCGAGGCAGAAGTTTCTAACAGAAATAAGACATTGGAAATCTTAAAGAGTGAGGCCATAGATTAAAGCTCAACACTTCTCTTGTTCTAGAAATCTTTCAGTTGGCTTCAGTGCCTTCCCCCAGACTCTGGGTAGGGGTGAGGCCAGGGGCAGGTAATGTGATGTTAGAATTGTGATGTCAGGGGCCCTCACTGCAGAGCAGCCCTCACTGGCCTCACTTGATAGCGATGCCATCCTTCCCCTCCCCCTCCCCCCCCACACCCCCGCCATACCCTATGGAGGCAGGACGGACGGGGAAACTAAGTGTCACTGCGGAAAATGTGAGTTCTAGTCGGACAGGGTTATTAAAACCTTTCTGACTTTGAGCACAAAGTCACGAAAAGTTCAGGCGGTTGGCAGTGTTTCCCAACATGGGCTCCAAAGAACAATAAATCCGGGAGATCAGCTCGGTGCTTTGTGACCACCTAGAGGGGTGGGACAGGGAGGGAGGGAGGGAAACGCAGGAGGGAGGAGATATGGGGATATATGTATAGCTGATTCACTTTGTTATACAGCAGAAACTAACACACCATTGTAAAGCAATTATACTCCAATAAAGTTGTTAAAAAAATAAAAAAAAAATTTTAAGAAAAGAACAATAAATCCAAATGCTCCACAAAAAGAAAAAAAAAAAAAAGCATGATCAAGTCATTTTGGGAAATGCTCCTCTTGGAGATTTACAATTCGTGTTAGTCTAGCAAAGACACTGAACAGTACAGCAGTGTAAATAACTCTAAGTTTAATTTCTTTTAACCTAGGATTTCCCAAATTAATTTTGGGAAATCAGATTCCTTTCCTCACAACCCCCCTGAACAAATTGTGCAATGGCACTACATAAAATAATCTTCGGGAAACACTGGTTTCTAAGATCACATCCAGCTCAAACTGGGGTTCTGGAATACTGTTCCCCAAAAACCTTCAGGCACTTCAACTCCTATTGAATTAGAGCCAAATCAAGTAAGATCAAAACATCAGAGTTTTCCCATTATTGATAGACAGCACCAATGGCAGAAGAGGGCACATGTTTAGAAATTCAGTATTTAACTTAAAAAACAATGTAAGAAAACAAGATAAATGTACCTGAAATAATTCTGTCCCAAATTATGCTGACATAGTCATCCCGATCAGACCGAGACTGTTCATGCCAGAATCCCAGTGCGTGGAGAAACTCATGTTGCACTGTTGCTATTCTGTCACAGCCCTTTCCGATGGAGAGTTCTTGCTTCCCAACGCGCCTATTTCCCACTGAAGACCAGCAGCTTACAGGAGGGTTTACAGAAGGGGGAGAGGGTTTTATATTGATGCAGGTGGAGGTCCTAAGGCAAAATCCCTAATGCCTAATGCACTTAGGTACCCACCTAGATCCTTCACTTATGTTTGGACACCATGTATTTCTCTCAAAACCCCAGTACGGTATGAAAAGCCTTCCAGACCAGATGACCTTTGGGGAACTTGGGCTGTGACACCAAATGTTTAAAAAGGACTGAGTCATCCTCCAGGCAGCCAAGTCCTGATCTTTTCTGGCAATTTCAAAATTTTTCAGATGGTCCTTGAATAAGGGTTTTATAGATATAGCAACCATTCAGAACTGCTGACCTTGAGTCAAATAACTATCACCTTCTTAACTGAAGTAGTAAGAGTTCTTAGGTTAAAATAAATTTAAATATACATGTGTACATGCATACAGATGGGTTTTACTTGAAGGCAGAAATAAGGAGTATAGAAACGACAAACAGGTTGAAGTTCACAGAGTCATAGGGTGGATGGCATGCGATCCCACCTTCCTTGTCTTAACGTTGGCAGTCTGGTTGCATGTATGAAAATATTCTTTTGTGGCTAAAGAAAACAGATCCAGCAAACAGCAATGGAAGCCCCCGACCCCCCCCCCCTCAAGGTTAGGGTCAAGGGCAACTGCTGTGATGTAATGCCCCAGCCACAACAGTTCTCATCAGAGCACTTAGAAGACCAACTCTTCAACTTACCCACTGCCCTTGAACACTGATATATAGTTGGGTTCTCCAGACCAAGGCTTGAAGTCAATGCATGTTTTTAGGCGATAGCGTTCAAATGCATTGAGGATAACTCCCCTGGCATTCATTTCTGAAGGAAGAAAACAAACAAAAATAAACTTATTAAAATTACCACCATTGAACAGTTCACCATGGAAACAGGCCATGCAATATATTGTTTATCGTGAGTTAGCCCCTCCATGAATATTTAGTGTTTTATTTTTTAAAAACTTAGTATACAGCACCAATCAAGTATCACATGCAATTAATTGGTTGTTCTTCAGGTAGCTTTTTTTCACCCCATATATATTTCCCTGGAGTCATTAGAGGTGCAAATAGCAAAAAGGGCATTTCCTTACCTCAGAGAACATATACATTGGTTCGCAGGTAACCAAAATGAACAATCACTGTCACATGCTTCATCTAAGAAGCTATAATATGTATTTAAAGCCTCACAGCAGAGTTTTTAATCTGAGGACCTTGAGATGAGAGGGACCATGAATATGTTGAAATAGTAGACAAAGAATTACGTCTATATCTCTATATATCTATCTCTGCAAAGTGCATTTTCTGGGGAGAGCATTCATAAGATTCGCAAGTGAGTTCCGGGTCCAAAACACAAATAAAAACCATTGCTTTCAAGTTGAGTGATGCTAACAGGTTAGATAGAATGGAGCTCAAAGACGGCAGAGGTGTGAAAGCAGCAAAGACGTTCAGGAAAAGAAGCTCAGAGGGCAACCCGGAGGAAGGAGCTATATCAGGTGCATATGGAGAGACAGTCACAGCTGGGGTCAAGTACGGTGAAGTGAAGGATGGTGTCTGCCGGGAGGTGGGAGACAGTATGGCAGAGAAGATGGTGTGTGGACTTTGGAACAAGACACAGCTAAGTTCTCCCCTATCCTCACCACTTATTATTTATTTATTTATTTATTTTGCGGTACGCGGGCCTCTCCCTGCTGTGGCCTCTCCCGTTGCGGAGCACAGGCTCGAGACGCGCGGGCTCAGCGGCCATGGCTCACGGGCCCAGCCGCTCCGCGGCATGTGGGATCTTCCCAGACCGGGGCATGAACCCGCGTCCCCTGCATCGACAGGCAGACTCTCAACCACTGCACCACCAGGGAAGCCCCACCACTTATTTTTGATACATAATGTTTGCCAATTTAATTTACCCTTAGAGCTTTGGTATTATCATCAGATCAGCTAAGTGGGGAATTAAAATCAACTTCACAGGGATATTGTGAGGATAGCAGAGAAAGTAGAGGTGAAGTTCCAAGTACAGTAGTCTCCCTTTATCTGTAGTTTTGCTTTCTGCAGTTTCAGTTACCTGCAGTTAACCGAGATCCAAAAATATTAAATGGAAAACTCCAGAAATAAGCAATTCATAATTTTTAAGTTGCACGCCACTCTGAGAGCTTGACGAAACCTTGTGCCATGCCGCTCCATCCCACCAGGGACTCCCCAACCCTGGACATCCATTATCTGCTCCCAACACCCAATCATCAACATCACCATAGGTCAGTGACCCAGCATCACCCGAAGCAGATGATCCTCCTTCTGATGTGGCATCAGAAGGTCAATAGTAGCCTAACGTTACATCACAACGCCTACGTCATTCACCTCATTTCATCTCAGGATGCAGGCATTTTATCATCTCACATCATCACAAGGGTTAGTACAGTACAATAAAATATTTTGAGAGAGAGAGAGACCACATTCACTTAACTTTTATTACAGTGTATTATAATTGTTCTCTTTTCTTATTAGTTACTATCTCTTCCTGTGCCTAATTTATCAATTAAACTTTATCATAGGTATGTAGTATAGGAAAAAACATGCTATATATAGGATTTGGTACTACCCACAGCTTCAGGCATCCACTGGGGGTCTCGGAACATATGCCCCAAGCATAAGGGGGCACTACTGTAAAGTGAGCATTTATCCAATGTTTATTTCCTTCCTACCTTCTTACATGTCCATTGCACAAACATTTAAAGACATTATTCAGAAAGCCTCTGTCTAGGTGAAAGTAAAGAACAAGATACATGTGGGACCTAAAATCCATGAATCTATAACAGGCACTCAGAATTCAACCTTTTACAATATCACACAAATAATACATGTTCATTGTAAGTTAGAAAATATAAACAAAAAGAAAGAAATTATAAAATCTTACCCAGAAATAATCAACCACATTTATCATACTTTTTTCTTATGAATACGTACATACATAATATACATATTTTTATAAAAAATAAAGTCACAGCCTACATAATATATTATAAACTATTTTTTCACTAAATAATATATCTTAAAATCTTCCTTCATCAGTAAGTATTGTTTTTTTGGGTTTTTTTTTTTTTTTTTTTTTTTTTTTTGCGGTACGCGGGCCTCTCACCGTTGTGGCCTCTCCCGCTGCGGAGCACAGGCTCCGGACGCGCAGGCTCAGCGGCCACGGCCCACGGGCCCAGCCGCTCCGCGGCACGTGGGATCTTCCCGGACCGGGGCATGAACCCGTGTCCCCTGCATCGGCAGGCGGACTCTCAACCACTGCGCCACCAGGGAAGCCCAGTAAGTATTGTTTTTACCATTTTAATGGCCACATTATATGACAGTAAGATACATAACTAACTTCCTATTGACAAATATTTAAATTGTTTCCAAATTTTCTGTATTGTAAGTATCACATTTGGGTCACTATTTCAGATCTAACACTTCCTTAAAATAAGGCATGATGATACCAACCACCACATGACTGTTTTTGAACTGAACGTAAAAGGAGCTTGCTTGCCTTTGATTTTTATAAAGCTTAATAAGGATAGTTTCTATCCTGCGTTGAATTGTTTGGAGACTCAAATAAGGGAATAAATGTGAAAGTTTTGTAAAAAGTATAGCTTTCTACCAAGATAAGATCCTTATTTACCCTGTGCCTTTATTTACCAAGGGCTTTAATTCACTTTGCATCACAGATGCAGAAGAGCTCCACCAGGGATCCTGTTACCTAAATCCCCAGGCTCCGAAGGACAAGGCAGGTCCCAGACAAGCCTAGGAGTTAAGCAAGCAGCTGTTTAGAATTATCTTCCCCTTGTTAGCCCCTTCCTGCTCCTAGCACCTTGGTCTTCATTTCTATTCCCACCCTTTACCCCTTTCCTCCTCTCCCTACTTCCCCTTACCACTCACTTCAAATCTGGCACTCAGGCAAGCAACTGTAACTCACTCACAGGAAGCTATACACCGTTGCTTCAAGTTCTACCCCTTTCAGGTGAGTTGCATCTTAACAGCCAGATAATACCTGAGGCTTAAGCTAAAAGACTAAAGCCCTACTGGCAGCATTTCATATGGAAAATAGTTTGGAGTTTTCTCAAAAGACTAAAAATAGAACTACCATATGACCCAGCAATTCCATTCCTAAGTATATATCCAAAAAAAACAAAAACACTAATTTGAAAAGATGCATGCACCCCAAATGTTCATAGCAGTACTACTGACAATTGCCAAGATATGGAAGCAACCTAAGTGTCCATCAACAGATGAATGGATAAAGAAGATGTGGTATATGTATATACACAATGGAGTACCACTCAGCCATAAAAAAGAATGAAATTTTGCCTTTTGTAGCAACATGGATGGACTTGGAGGGGATTATGCTAAGTGAAATAAGTCAAAGACAAATACTGTATGATATTACTTATATGTGGAGTCTAAAAAGTAGGAGAAACTAGTGAATATAACAAAAAAAAAACAGACTTACAGATATAGAGAACAAATTAGTGGTTACCAGTGGGGAGAGGGAAGGGGGGAGGGGCAAGATGGGGTAGGGGACTAAGAGGTACAAACTATTAGGTATAAAATAAGCTACAAGGATCTATGGTACAACATGGGGAGTATAGCCAATATTTTATAATAAGCATAAATGTAGTATAACCTGTAAAAATTGTGACTCACTATATTGTATACCTGTAACATATAATATTGTACATCAACTATATTTCAATTTTAAAAAAGCAAAAAATTTTAAAAAAAGAAACAGGTACATAAAGCTCATAAGGTTAGGATAACTTTGGTTAAAATACATGGCAAAAATAGCCTAAGAGATACAGTCAAATTAAAGCTCACTGATCTTTCACGGAACACAGGAGAATAACGTTTTTAAGCTATACATACATACATATATATGTGTATATATGTATGTATATGTATTATACACATACATATATATGATTTTGAAACAAAAGTATTTTAAAATTTTTAATCAAAAGATTAAAATCAAAAATAAATATTTAAATAAGGAGAGGTTGGTAAAAGGGTACAAACTTTCAACTGTAAAATAAATAAGATCTGAGAATCTAATGTAAAACATGGTGACTATAGTTGATAGTACTGTATTGCATAATGGAAATTTGCTAAGAGAGTAGAACATAAATGTTCTCACACACAAAAAAAGGAGAAATACGTGAGGTGATGGATGTGTTAGTTAACTCGATGTGGGAATCCTTTCACAATGTATACATATGTCCAATCACCACAGTTACAATTTAAGTATCTTATAATTTTATGTCAATTATACCTCAATAAAGCCGAAATTTTTTTTATTTTAATAAAATGTTTCAGATTTTCCCCAGTTCCAAAAGCCAATGAACATCATTCTCTCCTGATGTTACACAAGCTCTTTATAGCTTCTAATCCTATTAATTACTGTTGCTTTGGCTTTTACTACTGTACTCTTGGTTTTTCATCTGTTTAATGGCCATTCTTCCCTTCTCAAAAATCTCTATCAGGGCTTCCCTGGTGGCTCAGTGGTTGAGAGTCCGCCTGCCGATGCAGGGGACGCGGGTTCGTGCCCCGGTCCGGGAAGATCCCACATGCCGCGGGGCAGCTGGGCCCGTGAGACATGGCCGCTGAGCCTGCGCGTCCGGGGCCTGTGCTCCGCAACAGGAGAGGCCACAACAGTGAGAGGCCCGCGTACCGCAAAAAAAAAAAAAAAAAAAAAAAATCTCTATCAGATCTCCCATCTATATCAATGCCAAAAAGTTGCTCTCCCAGGCTGAATTCCATTCTGTGCCATCTTCTTACACAATACAATCTTCCTGGGTCATCCAATAAGATCCATTATCTATGAAGTACTCATTATATGCAAGGCACTATGTGAGAATCTCATCCATATCCATAGCTTCAACCATCTCCTATACCCTTAATAACTCCCTGTTAGATTTCTCTATCTTGAATGACCAGATCAGACACCAAGCCATTATATGATATCTCCACCACAGTGAGCCTGATGCATTTCAAATTCTACACGCCAAAAACCAATTTCCACCACATTTCTCTATCCTACCCTCTCCAAGACATATTCCCTATTCTTGTTAAAGGTGTTACCATCCACCCAGGTGTCTAAGACATAATCTTGGACACTAGCACTTCTTTCCCTAGACTCACCTTCTTGATCTCTTGGAGCTAATCACCAAATCTAATTGTCTCCTAAGCCTCTCTTAGAATTATCCCCTCTTGTCTATCCTCACTGAGAGTCTTGGTTCAGAAACACTTTAATCTTTCCCTGAATTTCTTCAAGAGTCTAACAGATCTTCTTACTCTCTTTCTGTCCCACTGATAATACATCTTCTATACTGCAACCAGAGTGATAACAATCTCACTTCTGAATTAAAACCTTTAGCCGCTTCACATTACCACTGGTATACACACCACGTTCTTTAACATGGGGAAGACTCAAGTCCTTCCCAATCTGAAGTCTGCCTACCTGTTCAACTTCATTATCTCCCCGCGCTCAACCTACTTCCCAGCAGGGGTTTTCTTCCTTTCCCCATGCCTTTGCACATAGTGATCCATCTGCCTAGAACGCGCTTCCCTTGCTGTCAGAGGCTGCACTAGCCCCCATAGTTCCTTTCTATGAGTTAGAAAGGGCCACCTCACTGTACACCAGAAACTAACACAATATTGTAAATCAAATATACTTGAAAGAAAGAAAGAAAGGGAGGGGCACCTCATCTGGGCAGATGTTGCAAGTGCTGGATTGGCAGGTGGATGAATAGTACTTCATGCAAAGAAATGAATGCTCATGATGAATATAATGCAAACTTAATTTCAGTCCCACTTGTGCCCCCTCCCCAGGCACCTATGTGTGGTGTACAACTTGCACAAGCTTCATGGCAGCCCTACTGCATAGGCTCACCTGCTCCCTAATGCATATGCCTTTATATCTAGGTTGAGTTAAACATCCTCCAGTGTGCTCCCATAACATTTTGAACATATCACTAATCATTACATTTACTGCATTCTATTATAATTAGCTTTTGGTTTATCTGAATCTCTATTGAAATGTATGATATTTAAGGAAAAATTTCCCAAATGGCAGTTCCTAAACTGATGCTGGTCAAGGATATCATTTTTACTAAATGGGGACCATGTTTAGAGCTTTCCATTACAATAAATTTCTAATACAGAATAGCTGTCCTTTCTTTTGGATTAGGTTCTTCTGACTTTTTAGTATTAAAACATTATTTATTTTATAAACAAAAAAGATGATAAAAGATGATAGTGGGTTCTTGTTGTTTAAGTTCCTCAATTGTTCAAATAAAATATTAGTAAAATAATGACAGTTCCTAAAGTTTTGTTTGGTTGGTTGTTTCATGTTTCAAACTCATATGTAAAGTCTGAACATATATGAAACCACTGATTTAAAATAAAGACTAGCTCCCTAAAATCTATGTCCCAAGCAACCAATACAGAGTAGGCTCTCCATAAATATTGGTTGAATTCATCCCTTTATTGGTCAAAACCCAGCAAATATTTCAGACAAAATCATTTAGGTTCTGTTCATTTTTCATTTTGCTTATTTTTTTTAAAGTGTACTTAGCCACACAAAACAACAAAGAAAAAAACCCTTAAAGGCCATGTGAGTCTTCCCTTGGAAATACTGTCATCATATTCTGTCAGGAACATACATTAGTTGTGGGCACTCCAAAGTGCATACTAACCCAAGCTATCGTCTAGAACATATGGAATAGTATGAGGCCATCTATAACTTTCTCCAACGATGGAATTTCTTTCTTGTACCTGTCAAAATTAAGTGGGAAAGGATTTATTGAATGTATCAGTCAAAAATTTATGAAACAATCAATAGTTAATCTAGAAAGAAAGGAAGTTTTAAGCTTTCCCAGCCAGTCTAAACAAATTGCCAGGGTGTGTGCGTGCATGTACACATGTGTGTGTACACCTACTTTTATCATATTATAACAAAGGTTTTAGGAGGAAATCACTAATTTCTGGGGTTTTTTTTCTTTCTTTTTTTTTATTTCTGGGTTTTTTAATAAGGAGAATGATAAGCATTAATATTTCCTTTAATCCTATCATTTCACTTCAATTATTCATATTTTTACATATCCTTGTAATAGCGCAAGTTCGTGGGCCTGACGCATAGTGAGGCCAAACAATCCGAAACATCAGAGTTTGGAGCAGAGAAAGGTTTATTGCAGGGCCGTGCAAGGAGATGGGTGGCTCAGGCCCCAAAAAACCCTGAGCTCCCCAAAGTGTTTCGGCAAAGCATTTTTAAAGGCCAGGTGAGGGAGGGTGGTTACAGGGTATGTGATCAGCTTATGCACAATTCTCTGATTGGCTGATGGGAAATCACTAATTTCTATCATTAATTTTGTTGATAAAGTTGAAGCAAAATCATGTAAATAATGATTGTTGGAAAACTGGACAATAAATATGGTAGATTCATAGACTAGTTTCTTATACTAGAGATTAAAAATATACAAGAAGGAAGTGATAGCAAAACTTCAATCATCTTGATCTCATAATATCAGAAAAAAAGTCACACATGAGCTGGACCAAAGTTTTCAAACAATTTTAAAGTACTTGAAATTTTTTTTTCCTGGTCCATTCATCCTTCATCAAGTATTTTTTTTAACATCTTTATTGGAGTATAATTGCTTTAAAATAGTGTGTTAGTTTCTGCTTTAACAAAGCAGAATCAGCTATACATATAACAAAGTGAATCAGCTATGCATATACATATATCCCCATATCTCCTCCCTCTTGTGTCTCCCTCCCAACTTTTATAATAGAAAGCTAATAATGTTTCATTAATGTATTCATCCAGCCAACAAAATGAACACTGTTCAAGAGAACAGAGATCCATTGGTAACCAAACTACCAATGTCTCTACCTTCCTAGAGCTCTTTCTAGTAGAGGAGACAAACAGCATGTAAGAAAACAGTCTAAGGACTTCCCTGGTGGCACAGTGGATAAGACTGCACACTCCCAATGCAGGGGGACTGGGTTCGATCCCTGGTCAGGGAACTAGATCCCACCTGCATGCCGCAACTAAGAGTTCACATGCCACGACTAAGAGTCCACACGCTGCAACTAACAAGCTGGTGAGCCACAACTAAGGAGCTGGTGAGCCACAACTAAGAAGCCCACCTGCCGCAACTAAGACCCCATGCAACCAAATAAATAAATAAATATTTTTTTAAGTTTAAACAGGATATAATTAATAGTAGCAGAGGAAATGAAAAAGGGAGATGTGGACAAGAATAAAGGGATTAGGGGAGTGTATTAGATAAAGAGGTCAGGACAGGACGCTTTTTTGAAAGGATGACATTGAAGGTGAAATGAGAGTGATAAGAAAGAGCCCGTATTGAAAGGGGCTCTGGAAAGATCATTCCAGACAGAGGAAACAGTAGTTGCTCTGCTCTGAGGTAGGAATATGCTTGGTATATTTTGCATGTTTGAGGCCAGTGGCCTAAGGAGATGAGATCAAAGAAGAGAGGAGATGGGAGGAGAGATAGGCAGGAGTTAAATCATGCAAAGTCCTAAAGGCTGTGGGTAAATCTGGATATTATTCTAAATATGGTAGGAAGCTGTTGAGTTTCAAGCCAGGAAGTGAAATGGTGGTGTTGCTTATTTAAAAGTTCACTTTGCTGTAGGGGATAGGGGACAGGGACAGGGTGGAAAAGATTCTAGGAGGGCAACATTTGAAGCAGATAAATTAGGAGAGAAGTGGATTCTTTGAAGTATATATATTTTGGAGATAGAAATGATAGAACTTGCTGATGGAGTGGATGGTGGGGTGAGGGAAACGGAAGAAGCAAAGGTGACTCCTAGGTTTTTTACTTATTCAGTGGAGTGGGGAGAGGGAGTGGTGATTACTTTACTAAGAGGGAAAACTAGGCAGGAACAGCTTGTATGAGAAATCAGAGTTTAGTTGAGGACACATTATGTTTGAGGTATCTTGTAGACATTCCAATGGAACTGATGGATTAGTACTGGGATAGACAAGTCAGGAGCTCAGGAGAAGGAATGAACCAGAGTTATACATTGGGAGTCATCAGCACAGAGATGACAAGCCCTGGTACAGGGTAGGATCAAGGAGAGAAGAGCAGACCAAGGACTAAACCTCAGACACTGCAGCTCTGTTTCTTGAGTTGAAGTTCACAGTGGGGGTTGAGGAATGTTTAAGCTCCCTTAAACTACATGTAAGGTACCTGTGTTCACCTGTGTGCCATGATGGCTAGGTAAGAACCAGTACTCTTTTTTTTTTTTTTTGCATTACGCGGGCCTCTCCCTGTTGTGGCCTCTCCTGTTGCGGAGCACAGGCTCCGGACACGCAGGCTCAGCGGCCATGGCTCACGGGCCCAGCCACTCCGCGGCATGTGGGATCTTCCCAGACCGGGGCACGAACCTGTGTCCCCTGAATTGGCAGGCGGACTCTCAACCACTGCACCACCAGGGAAGCCCCAGAACCAGTACTCTTTATGATAGTTTGGGAAGATCTTTATGTGGCAACTCTATTCTCAGCTGTCAGAGTAGGAGTCACAAAACCTTTCTCTTATGGTAAAAACCTGATTCATTGAATTTACAAATTCAGTTTAATTTTGCTACAACTGGCTTTAATCAGTGAGGTTCTATTTAAAAATGAAAATATCATATTGTTCCCATAATGAAAATCAGTCAGATCAATAAGACCAAAGCATACCAGGTGAGTGACGGTAGTTTTAACCACACACAAATCTGAGTAATGAATGATGAAGATACTATTATATGAGTCCCTTAGAGTATAAAGTATTCATTGACTAAATGTGTCAACTATGACTCTACACTCTTAGAGATAGTTGGGCTTAACAAAGCCCATGTTGTCCCATCATTCTCAGATACTCTATTTTAGCTTGCAGTGGTTAATTGAAGGTCTTTCCTTGCATTGTTTCAACTCACCCCATCAAGTCTGATGTCTCCCTCAAAAAGATCCAGTCCCAAATCTAAGAGGGAAGGTAAAAATTTGTGTTAGCAAATTGGATTCAAACTCCCCACTTAATAAAGAATTTAAAAAAATCCACAAACCTTCATTGATATCAAATATATCCTGGTCAATTCCACCATCTACATCTTTAACAAAAAGAACAAAAACACATTGAACATTGTGTTTATGAAAGACGAAAATCTTTATCAATTACCAATTAGAAGTAAGCAAGGTTCTTTTGCCTCAGATAAGAGAGTACCAGGTTCTGATTCAACATACATTGATTCATTGATTGATTGATCGATTGATTGAGACCTCCCATGAGCCAGGCTTGGGGCTATGGGGCTTTTGCATATATACTCTTGTTTTACCCATGTCCCTTGTATGCCAAATAACTTCAGGAATAAGAAATTGGTCATTCCATGTAATATTAAGCTTAATTTGAAAGACTAGATTAGATGACTAGATTAAATAGGAAGCAAATATTTAAATTTGGTCAAACCAGTACAATCTATCCATATATTTATATTCCTTGCTAATAGTGTACCTTGGAACTCTCAAGCAAAATTCCTAATTTATATTTGAATTATTCTTAAGTTGCAAAGGGGTAGATAATAATGGCCAAGCCTCTAAGTGTACAACTGAATAGGACAGACATCAGGTCCATTTGATTTGACACAAAATAACAAAAATAATAATAGTAGGCATTTTATGGGATGCCGATATGTCAGTCACTGTGTTTGGACTTTCTTATACCACCACTTATTTTTTTTTTTTGCTGAGTAGGTGGAACGCTGGAGCAGAAACAATAAAACGTTCCTCAATAAGTCAAAAGAAGCCAGCGCTTGATCAAAGTTCAATGCAATTATGTAATAATGCATATGTAATTATGCACTGTGCTTAGCATTAAATGTGTCCTAAGTTCTTCTGTTCTGTTGTTCTATTATTCACATAACCTTTTTTTATTATAACATAGGGCAAAACTCAAAATAGACTCACCAAAGATTTCTGGGGTTGGCTGGGAAACAAACACATACAAAAGATATATTATTATGATGCCCACGAAATAAATGGTCTTATTGATTCCAATTTATATCTAACCATTTCTGGGGTTTTCTTTTTTCCCTAATATTATGGATAGCTTTCTGGCAAAATCCCAAGAGAACTAAAGCAGAGTCTAAGATAACTTTTTGACCCAAGGGTCTTCTCATTTCATATAAAAAATGAAACAGCCTGTTGTATGGATTTGAAGGTGAAAGAAACAAGAAACCAACTTCACAGGTTGAAAAGAAGGCAGAACATAAGAGTCCTGCCCTCAATTAAGTGTTCACTTTGAACATGATTTAAAGTGAACATGATTCTAAAGAATTCATGGAGCTATGCTTGAAAAACCTAATAATTTATTCCCAATATTGAAATATTATAATTTTTCATGATCCTTTAAAAAGAAAATTTTATTGAAGACCTCATTAACCATGGTTTACTTTCACATTTCTCTCAAGACTCCACCTTCAAAGTCAATACCAAATACTCAGAAAAAAAAATCTATGGCTATACTTTGCAAGTGGGAAAAAAAAAAAAACCTTCTGAAAACAGATTCGCTACAGGTGATGAAATGAAACCCAGACCACATACACAATGGCAAAAACTAAGTAAACCTGAGATTTCTTAGTGAAGTCTAGTTTAAAAAGCTCATGGGACTGGTAGACAGTAGGTCTGGGTTTTATTCCTGCTTCTACCAACTAACAGCAAGTCAGTTCACCTTCCTGATACTCAGAATATCTGTATAATATGGTCAGTGCCTGCTTTGCCTGGGTATTATGATGGTTATATGATGTAATGTGAAAGAACTTGGTAAACTTGTCATACAAATGTAAGGTACAATTTTTATTTAAATACTTACCTGTAGATACTAGAATATAGATACTAGAATCAGTTGGGGTGTTTGACAAGCATGGGAATAACTGGTTGGATGATGACCATCCTTTTTGATATTAATTAGTGCCTTGATTGCCTCACACTTGGCCACACACAGGCACACACTCACAGAGGAATGCCAACACACCTCCTGAAAAAAGTCATCAAGTATTTGTTCATAATTACAGTTTTAATAAGTCTTCAATAGTATCTCCTGTTCTCACTGCTGTAGTTCTGTTCACAGAATATCAACTCAACATAATAATTGTTATTTAAAAATCACAACTAAAGGTTCCCCCCCAGTCACTTGAAACTTCATTTAAAACCTGATTATGAAAAAAAAAAACAAAAACGTGATTATGGTTACCAGGGGATAAGGGGGGGAGGGATAAATTGGGAGATTGGGATTGACATACACACATATACACATATCTATATAAGATAAATAACTAATAAGAACCTGCTGTATAGCATAGGGGACTCTACTCAATACTCTGTAATGGCCTATATGGGAAAAGAATCTTAAAAAAATAAATAAAGAGTGGCTCTCTATATATGTATAACTGATTCATTTTGCTGTACACCTGAAACTAACACAACATTGTAAATCAACTACACGCCAATAAAAATTAAAAATAAATAAATAAAACAAACCTCAAGTTGGTTTGTGGTACCAACTACCTGTCACTGTAGAAAGATAGGTCTAACCTGATGAAGAAGCAGAAAAGAAATCCCATGCTACAAAACGTAAGTATTTGCTGTGCCTGTGACATTCATCATTCACTCCGTCATGTCTCACATTACTTTAACAGCAATATGTGTCACATTCCGCAGTAAAAATGGAACGATTTTCAAATTTCACATTTTCCATCTTATGAAAAGAAAACTTGTTACACAGCAATGAAACTGAAGATAAAACATAACTTTATGTCAGTGTCCCTGACTTTCCTTCTGGTGGGTCTTCTTCTCACTCCCAGTACCCTGCTTGTCCCTGCTCGCCAAAAAGAAACGTTTATTTCATTGATACTTTGAAATTCCTTAAAAAACAAAAAACGAATGAACAGGTTGTTCTTTAATAATCAGTATCAACTACCCCCAATTTTTCTAATTGTTTTCCATACATTGTTTTCTTACCAAGCCAAAAACCCGGAGGAGGGCAGCAAAGAAAAGAAATGAAGGCAGATACCAAGAATCCATGCTGTCACTTCCAGCTGAAAGTTGCAAACTATGAAATTCAGAGTAGCATTTACTTTTTAAAAGGCAAGCATCATAAAAGGCAAGCCTTTGATCTTAATGATCCATCTGGCAGGTCAGCCCACTGCAGTAGTAATACCTCCAATCAAAAAGTTAAAGTCCAGTATCCTTAACACTGTTCTGCAGAGTTTATTGGTTGTTATTTTGTGTGTGGGTTTTTTTTTTTCTCCTGTGTCAACATTCAATAGCCAAGTTCCTGGCTGAGACCTGTTAATAAGTTCTCTAATGTATAATACTGGTCCCCAAGATTATTAAGTGCCATTTGAGGGAAAAAAATCCAATTAATTTCTAAACTCAATCTTTCAAATGGAAACATTTGTGAAGCTCTTTCTGCCCTTGTAGCCCTGAGCTGCTTTACTATATCCATGTATGTCCATGGCTGTTTATTGTTCATTCATTTAATAAAAATGTATTGAATTACAATACAAAATCCATTAATGTCCTAGAAACTTGGCATATTTGATATTCACATATAAAGTGGCAATAGCAAAACAGCAACATACATCTCTCCTAAAAATTCCCATCAAGCAAAGTCAAGTGGGAGTTAGAGTAAAAGACTGGGAAGGGTCACTGGTTTTCTGAAAAACTAGTGTCCCCAATCCATCTCTCAATTCTTTCTTTTTCCTCTTGGGGTAATTTCTCTTTAGAGACAACCTACTCTCTCATTTCCCACACTTTCACTCTCAACTTAAGTGTGATGCAGGGTAATATTTTTGAAATACGAATTTTTCCCCTCAGTATTTCCTTCCCCACTCAAGATTGGTCTTTGCTCCATTCTGTGCTAATAAAAAGGATATGAAAAGACATGTAGGGGCTTCCCTGGTGGCTCAGTGGTTAAGAACCCACCTGCCAATGCAGGGGACACGGGTTCGAGCCCTGGTCTGGGAAGATCCCACATGCCACGGAGCAACGAAGCCCGTGTGCCAAAACTACTGAAGCCTGCATACCTAGAGCCTATGCTCCTCAACAAGAGAAGCCACTGCAATGAGAAGCCTGCGCACCACAACGAAGGGTAGCCCTCGCTCACCACAGCTAGAGAAAGCCCACATGCAGCAACAAAGACCCAACACAGCCAAAAAATAATTAAGTAATTAATTTTTCTAAAAAAGACTAAAAAAAGGAAACAGCAATACTCTACAAAAGAAAGCATGTCTTCAGTGGAGGAGAATAACTTCTAAGAAGCCAAGAGTGGCCCAGAAGTATCAAAGAAAGCTACCAGGTCTGAGGGGCCAAATGGATAGGAATAAGCCCAGAGATTAACCCACGCGCATACAGTCACCTAATTTATGACAAAGGAGGCAAGAACATACAATGGAGAAAAGACAGCCTCTTCAGTAAGTGGTGCTGGAGAAATCTGGAGAGCTACATGTAAAAGAACGAATTTAGAACACTACCTAACACCATACACAGAAATAAACTCAAAATGGATTAAAGACCTAAATGTAAGACGAGACACTATAAAACTCTTAGAGGAAAACATAGGAAAAACACTCTTTGACATAAACCACAGCAAGATCTTTTCTGACCCACCTCCTAGAGTAACAGAAATAAAAACAAAGATAAACAAATGGAACTTAATTAAACTTAAAAGCTTTTGCACAGCAAAGGAAACCATCAAAAAGACAGCCCTCAGAATGGGAGAAAATATTTGCAAATGAAACAACAGACAAAGGATTAATCTCCAAAATATACAAACAGCTCATGGAGCTCAATATCAAAAAAACAAACAATCCAATTAAAAAATGGGTGGAAGACCTAAATAGACATTTCAGCAAGAAAGATATACAGATGGCCAAGAGGCACATGAAAAGATGCTGAACATCACTAATTATTAGAGAAATGCAAATCAAAACTACAATGAGATATCACCTCAAACTGGTCAGAATGGCCATTATCAAAATCTCTAGAAACAATAAATGCTGGAAAGGGTGTGGTGAAAAGGGAACCCTCCTGCACTGTTGGTGGGAATGTAAGTTGATACAACCACTATAGAAAACAGTATGGAGGTTCTCTAAAAAACTAAAACTAGAACTACCATATGACCCAGCAATCCCACTACTGGGCATGTAGCCTGAGAAAAGCATAATTCAAAACCAGACATGTACCACAGTGTTCACTGCAGCACTATTTACAATAGCCAGAACATGGAATCAACCTAAATGTCCGTTGACAGATGAATGGATAAAGAAGATGTGCCACATATATACAATGGAGTATTACTCAGCCATAAAAAGAAATGAAATTGAGTTATTTGTAGTGAGGTGGATGGACCTAGAGTCTGTCATAAAGAGTGAAGTAAGTCAGAAAGAGAAAAACAAATACTGTATGCTAACGCATATATATGGAATCTAAAAAAAATGGTACTGATGCACCTAGTGGCAGGGCAGGAATAAAGATGTAGACATAGAGAATGGACTTGAGGACACAGGTTGGGAGGGGGAAGCTAGGGCAAAGTGAGAGTAGCATCGACATATATACACTACCGAATGTAAAATAGTTGGCCAGTGGGAAGCAGGAGCATAACACAGGGAGACCAGCTCGGTGCTTTGCGATGACCTAGAGGGGTGGGATAGGGAGGGTGGGAGGGAGGCTCAAGAGGGAGGGGATATGGGGATATATGTATGCACATGGCTGATTCACTTTGTTGTACAACAGAAACTAACACAGTATCATGAAGCAATTATACTCCAATAAAGATCTATTTTTTTAAAAAAAAAAAAAAAGAATGTCTCCACAGCAGACTGCACAGAATGACAACAAGGGACCAGACAGAGGGATGGATGTTTCAGAGGATGCTTGTGAGGACACATGACATCAGGAGCAGATGGGACCTCAGCTTTAAGTTTAGGCACAAGCCTAGGGGTAAAAGATGGAAATCCTGAATTGGCTGCGATTAAATATCTCCCACTTATGTGGATAGAGACCCAAAATAATAGTTATGGTTACAAAAAAATAAAGGTATTTATTATATACATCTCTTTTTGTGAGCTGAGATGTGAAACTGAGACTTCTGACTGCATTCTATGTGTCGGGACAAGCAGCTTACATTCGAAGTTAGCAAATTGGAAGCAGGCAGATAAGAAGCAACAGTTCCTACAGGACTGCTGGAGTCTGTTTTGGACCCTAATTACAGCATATGGACAGAGCCTTGCTACGAATCTCACAGAGAGTCATGGAGGCATGGCTGAAATCCAAATATGATGTGTTTTGACTACAGTTAATGGATATCTTTTACATTTCCTTCTTTCTGGGGTTGTCAGTGATGCTCTTTAATGCAGAAGCTACACTTGGCTTGTCTAACACACCTCCAGTTTCCCTCACTTGTACCCCACCCCTAGGAAACTTTTTCAAGCTCATCATGGAATCTGAAGTTGGATCCCAGGAAAATGTCTGCCTCCGGTTGCTGGCCCTCCTCTGGTCTTCCTTTCTCCCAGGTAATATGGAAGGAACAGGCATCTGTGAACAGGAGACCCAGTGCTGGAGATTCTAGGCCTTATGGATTGCTCTGAAAGCCTCTTAAACTATCGGAGAAGCATATTTCTCTTAGGAATGTGATTCTCAAGATCCCCATGGAATATGAGTACATTCTAGACCTGAGGGTAGCAGACCATGAGTGTAAGAAACTTCTTAACAGGAAATAGTACAGAGAGATTGCAACAAAGATCCAAAAGACTTTGTATCTTTCTTCTTGTAGTGCCTGTTTCCGTCACCTGACTCTCCTTCCCCCCCGCAAAAAAATAGTTTTCCAGGAACAGAGTTATAGATACAGAGAATAAACAGGTGGTTGCCAGAGGAGATGAGGTGGGGGAAAGAAATAAATAGGTGAGAGAGATTAAGAGGTGTGGACTTCCAGCTGCAAAATAAATGAGTCATGGGTATGAAGTGTACAGTTCGGGGAATATAGTCAATAACTATGTAATATGTTTATCTGGTGACAGGTGATAACTAGACGTGTAGTGGTGATCATTTAGAAATGTATAGAAATATTGAATCACTATGTTGTGCAACAGGAACTAACATAGTGCTGTAGGTCAAGTACACTTCAAAAACAAACAAACTCATAGAAAAAGAGATCGGATTTGTGGTACCCAGAGGCAGAGGGTGGGAGGAGGGGGAATTGGATGAAGGCAGTCAAAAGGCACAAACTTCCAGGTATGAGATAAATAAGATCTGCTTTCACCTTCTGAGAGGGTCCACATTCTGTCCATGGAATGTGTATCTCTCTAAATAAACTTGCTTTCACTTAAAAAAAAAAAAGATAATTAATACTAGGGAGCTTCCCTGGTGGCACAGTGATTAAGAATCTGCTTGCCAATGCAGGGGACACGGGTTTGAGCCCTGGTCTGGGAAGATACCACATGCCACGGAGCAACTAAGCCCGTGCACCACAACTACTGAGCCTGCGCTCTAGAACCTGCGAACCACAACTACCGAACCCGTGTGCCACAACTACTGAGTCTGTGTGCCACAACTACTGAAGCCCTCACGCCTAGAGCCCGTACTCCGCAACAAGAGAAGCCACTGCAATGAGAAGCCTGCTAGCCGCAACTAGAGAAAGCCCACGCACAGAAACGAAGACCAACCCAGTGCAGCCAAAAATAAAATAAATAAATAAATTTATTTTAAAAAATAATAATAATTAATAAATAAGTACTAGGGATGTAATGTACAACATGGTAAATATAATGAACGTTGCTATGAGTTCTATATGAAAGTTAAGAGAGTAAACCCTAACAGTTCTCATCACAAGGAAAACTATTTTTTTCTGCTTCTTTAATTTTGCATCTACGTGAGATGATGGGTGTTCACCAAACACTGTGATAATTATTTCACAGTGTATGTAACTCAAGTCATTATGTATGTAGGCAAATCACCTTAAGCTTACACAGTGGTGTATGTCAATTATATCGCAATAAAACTGGATGAAAAAAAACTTTTGTAAGTTATTTCATTAATTTCCCAATGCTAACTTTTTATGAAATCTTATAAGCACTTCTATAACATGCTGGGGAGGTACATAAATTTAAATTTAATTAAATGGATCTAGGAAAAAGGAAAAGAATGGGGGGATGTGGTGACTAGAGAAGTCCCTGGGCAGCTAGGGGGACACAAATTCAATAGGGGTCCAGCCAAGTGAAGGGCAGAAGAGCTCCTAGGACATCTGCACACCCTGGTGCTGAACAGACTAAATCATGTTCTTCACACAGATCTTCTAAGCCCCTCCCCACATTACCGTCTCTTACCCCATTTTTCAAAATTGTGGTAAGTTACTGTATCAGTCAGGGTTCTCCAGGGAAACAGAACCGATAGGATGTATATATAGATAGAGAAAGAAATTTATTTTAAGGAATTGGCTCACATCATTGTGGAGGCTTGCCAGTCCAAACTCTGCAGAGTGGGCCGGCAGGTTGGAGACCAAGAGAAAAGTTGATGTTGCAGCTTGAGTTCAAAGGCAGTCTGCTGGCAGGATCTCCTCTTGTTCTGGGGACCTGTCTTTTGTCTCTTCAACCCTTCAACTGATTAGATGAGGCTCACCCACAGTACGGAGAGTAATCCGCTACTCAAAGGCTACTGATTTACATGTTAATATCATCTAAAAATATTTTCACAGGGACATTTAGGCTTATATTTGACCAAATATCTGGACACTGTGGCCTAGCCAGGTTAACACAGGAAATGAATCATCCTGTGATGGTTACCTTTTTACTGCTCTTCTTTTATTGCCACTCTTCAAGATCACCTGTTTATGGGATGGCCACTGGTCATGCTAGAGGTGATTACTGTTGCCACTTAATACAAGTGGCTTGATTGTCAGCTACACCCCTGGCTGAAGACAAAGACGTTATGTATCATAGTTCACAAGGACCATGAATGACAATGCAGTCACACCTTTGATCAAAGGACTGGGAGTAACCTTTGAGATGTCAAGAAGCCATCTGGCTGAGGGAGTGAGGAACAATTCTATTCCTACACAGAATGATCCTTCTTCAAATCTCTGCACTGGTTTCATAGAGGGAGCTCTTCTGCTAAGAGGCAGCCTACTAAGAAACTGAGGGGGGGAAATCGCTACAGCATGATGAAATAAACAGCATCCTGCCATCACTACAAAAGGATCAACAGCTGGCTCAGAAAGTTCTGCAACCCTAATCTAGTTCAGCTGGCTTGGTGCCCTTAAGAATTCACCCCAAGCTCCAACAGGTCCAGAGTGGGCATCCACTGATACCCGTTCATCTACTTCATGGGATTGCTCAAGAGTTTTAATGCCCTCAAACTCCAGTCCAGTTTACTCCTCTGTAGCTCAGGCCTGCAGACACCTGGAAGAAGCGATGAATCATTCCTTCTTCATGCTTTGGTTGCACTTATGTATGGTACTCATTACCCTAAAGTATAGTTATTATTTACAAATCTTCCTCTCCCGAGTAACTAACTGAAATCAGTCTCATTAAAATTTGTAACTCCAATACTTGGCACTTAATAGGTGCTTGGTAAACATTTGTTGGGAGAAATGGGAATGAACTATGGAAAATCAGTATCTAGAAAATGCTCTAATTTCTGTAAGCCTACCCCAATGCCACTAAGCGCACAGCATTTTTTTATGGGCACAGAGGCCAACAAAACCACATGTTTTTGTCCTGAGTGTTTTTGTCCAATAAGAACAAACATTTCCCACTGGGAAGAAATGTAAGGCTTTGTTGTGATCTATTGTTACGGGTTTCCTGTGTACACATCAACGCTTCATGGTTTGGTTGGGCCAAATCAGACTTACGTGCAAAATGACATAAGAGTACTTCCCGAGGGTGGGGTTGTGTATGCCCGACACTAACACAGTTTAAAAGCCACTCGTCAATATGAATGTATTCAGTGTAAGCTCACTCCATTCATTTTCAAGAAAATTTCAGCCGAATACCCAATAACCATAGTTTGTCAGTTGTTCTTTAAGTAAATATGGTGTTTTTTCATGGAATGAGAAAAGCAGCTAAATCAGTTCACATCTCAAGCAATCACATAAGTGCTTTTCCTCAAAAACATGTAAGTTGAGAGCATGGATCATTGGCTATTTGGGTCAGCTAAGATGACACTGTTATAGGCCCTGAGATACAATCACTAAAGTGCAACTAATCTGGTTTAACAACTAGCAGGTGGCACTTTCCATGTGCCCAACACAATGTGCGTCATCCAGCCTGTTTTCCCCTGCGTTGGCTTTTTGTTTCATTTTGTTTTACAGTGTCCTGCAGAAGTAAGCCACCCAGATGTGTACTAAAATGACAACTACTTTACAAAGAATACGTAAATGACACTACCTGCTGTGCAACAACAGAAAGAGAGCATGAGGTAAACAAGGTCCCACACGGTGCGCAAGACCGGACTGGTGCACTGGGGGATGAACTTGACTCTGCTACATCGGGTTGTTCAAGTGTCTGGTGTCAATGGCACTGCTTAAGCCTTTGCTGCTTCTGGTAGGAGAAATCTTGCTGGGCAGAAGCAAAGGAAATGTGAGAGACTAGTCTTCTTTCTTCCTTTCATTTTCTGGGCTCCAGTTTTTAACTCGCAATAACATTAAGCCTGGGTCACTTTAACCACAAAAATTACTGAGAAAGAAAAGCTTGAGTGTATGATTCACTTCATTGTCGTCGACTGTGAATAGAAGGGATCTCTGAAGCACTCAGCAGGTGTGTCCGGCTCCTGGTCCTTCTTTTTTTTTTTTTTTTTTTTTTTTGGCGGTACGTGGTCCTCTCACTGTTGTGGCCTCTCCCGTTGCGGAGCACAGGCTCCGGACGCACAGGCTCAGCGGCCATGGCTCACAGGCCCAGCCGCTCCGCGGCATGTGGGATCTTCCCGGACCGGGGCACAAACCCATGTACCCTGCATCAGCAGGCGGACTCTCAACCACTGCGCCACCAGGGAAGCCCTCCTGGCCCTTCTTGTCACGTGTGCATTCCTTTGCAGCTGTCCCCTAACTTCTTCTCTTGAAACCCATTTTCATTCTGAAAAATGATTGAGGACCCCCAAAGAAATTTTACTGCTCTGAGCTACCTATCAATATTGACCTTATTAAAAACTAAAACTGAGGGAATTCCCCAGTGGTCCAGGGGATAGGAATCCGTGCTGTCATTGCTGAGGGCCCTGGTTCAATCCCTGATCAGGGAATTAAAATCCATAAGCGACGCAGCGTGACCAAAAAGGAAAAAAAAAAATTAAAACTGAGAAAAAATTTTAAATGAATATAATTCATTTTAAAATAACAATTTAGGGCTTCCCTGTGGCGCAGTGGTTGAGAGTCCGCCTGCTGATTCAGGGGACATGGGTTCGTGCCCCGGTCCGGGAAGATCCTACATGCCGCGGAGCGGCTAGGCCCGTGAGCCATGGCCGCTGAGCCTGTGCATCCGGAGCCTGTGCTCCGCAACAGGAGAGGCCACAACAGTGAGAAGCACGCGTACCGCAAAAAAAAAAAAACGAAAAAACAAAACAATTTAAAACCCAGTGTATGTTAACATAAATAATATACTTTAATGAAAAATAAGTACATATTAAAAGACAAAAATAAATTAGTGAGAAGAGTGGCATCATTTTCTGTCTCTGCAAATCTCTTAATGTCTGGCTTAATAGAAGACAGTTGGATTCTCAGATGCACTTCTGTGTTCAAGTCCTTGCAACGTATTGTTATGATTAAAGTATATGAAAAAAATTTGGCCTCAAACAGAAATGTCAGTTGAAAAAGGAAGGAGTGTTTTAATAGCTTTTTTAGGATAATTGTGGCTATTCTTCTCAAATACTATACCCAAACTTGACAAGCTGTAGTTTCTTAAACCACATCAATGAACTTTTCGTACTCTGTTATATTAAAATCCATTGGTCCATCTTGCATTTTGAATGGATCCTCTACTTATGCATTGTAACATCATTCATCTTTTAGAAAATCTAGATCTTCCAAACATTAACACATTTAATTGTACCTTATTAGATAAGTCTCTTTGTTAACATCACCATCAATCTCATCAGAAATGTTTATAAGTATTTGGGAAACTGTCAAATTCGTGATGGCAGAAACAAGTTTTCCACAATTCTAACTTTCTTTTGAAAGCTCCATTATTATCATTGACAATAAATACTGCTAGTTGGTTTCCTGGACATTTTAGGCTCATTCCATTCATTTGCCAAAAAATTTCTGTCGAATACCTAATAACCATAGTTTTTTCTGTCAGTTGTTCTTTAAGTAAATATGGTGTTCCAGGAAAAAAACTAGTTCAGCTCACATCTCAAGCAATCACACCAATAATTTTCCTCAAGACAAAGACTGTATTTTGGAATGTAGCAAAAGTGCTCTGTGTGAACTGTCCACTTTGTCACACATAATGTTACAAAGATGTGCACTCAAAGGTCTAGATTTAACAAAATTACTTTTTATAGCTTCATCAGGACATTTTAAAGGTAGACTGTTTTGTGGTTGTTTTTTACTGCAAGTGCCTGGCAGTAAAGAATACAATGACTGCTGTGCCAGTGCCTTTGCATCAAGGTGCATTGTCAACACAGTCAAAAAAGAAAAAGGCCAAAATGTCAGTATTTCATGAAAATAGTTTGACCTGTGGAGCCCTAAAAGGGTCTAAGGGACACTCAGGGGCCTGTGGTCCACACTTTGAGAACCATTGCCTTATAGTGAGGGGAAAGATAGAATGAGACTCAAAAAGACTAGGATTTAAACCCTTAGCTAAGAAATTCAGCTACTTATTAGCTACCTGAGCATGGGAAAGAAACTCTCTGGGTCTCAACTTTCTTACGTGTAAAATAGAAATAATAAAATAAATGGGCATGATTAGCATGTTTTAAAAATTTTATGTATAGGACCTCCCTGGTGGCGCAGTGGTTCAGAGTCCACCTGCCGATGCAGGGAACACGGGTTCGTGCCCCGGTCCGGGAAGATCCCACATGCCACGGAGCGGCTGGGCCCGCGAGCCATGGCCGCTGAGCCTGCGCGTCTGGAGCCTGTGCTCTGCAACAGGAGAGGCCACAACAGTGAGAGGCCCACGTAACGCAAAAAAAAAAAAAAAAAGAAAAGAAAAAAAAATTATATGTATAAAGTTAGTGCCTAGAATATAGACCAAACTAGGGTATGAACCAGAGATGTGTGCATAAGGGAGCTCATGAATAAAGGAAAATATGGAAAACTACACTGTTCTTTACTTAACATATTCATACATTCATTCCAAAATATTTACAGAGAGCCACAGCCAGACACTGTGCTTGGTGATGGGGATACAGAAACAAATGACATGAACCCTGCTCTTAAATAGTTTACAGGGGCATTTAAATCACGCAAGATCCAACCTGATGAGTGTTATCAAAATAGGTATACACCAAGTGCCAGGGTCGAGCAGTAAAATACCTGCTTGTAATCTATGGCTGGATTTAGGAAGCCAGTTTAAAAGGAGAGACGGGGTCTTGGGGCAATCTGAGTGGAGAAGACTACAGAAAGCCTGGTTTTGACAGGGTTTACTGGTCACCAAAGTGCCTAGTGGGCTAAGAAGGAGAGGGGGAGCCCCACCATTCTGAAGTACAAACTGTGCCCTCAGATGGGGAGGAGAGTCACAGTGACAGTGCCATGAGCACCGGATTTTCGGGTCCCCACCATGGTGGTGAGAAGCAGCAGCAGCTGATACTCATACATACATCATGGGAATCTTCAGCTATAGATAAATAATGCTCAGCTGTTCTATGACTGAGGACTTTGCTTTGACAGGTGCTTGCTGTGGGTTCTGGGCCCTCGAGTTGCTGACTTTGTGTGGCCAGAAGGAGAAGACATTCATGGAGGAGGTGAGATGTGATTCATTGCAGGTTTGGGTAAGAATAAAAGGGAAAGAACAACATTTGCTTCAAGTGTCATAATTTAAGCCGTTGGTCACTGTTTCCATGGAGCTGGTTCCCCGGATGAGAGTTCTGAAGAGTTATGTCTGGGCCTGGGACACAAAAGAATGACACCTCACCTCACAGATGGAGCAGATGAAGTCATCATTGTTTTCAGACAAAGCAGACAGGACATACAGGCTACTGTTCCATCTTCATCTGAGAGAGGAAAAAGAGAGATAATGAATTACCATGGTAATGTGTCATCTTACATGTGGGCTTAAGGAATTCACTACCAGCAGTAGACATTTCAGGGCTAAGGACTACAAGACAAGAGTAACCAGCATATCTCACAAACTGGCCCTAAAACCAGTCCCGCATAGTGAAGTGACTTGAATTGCTTTAGCTACCCTAGAAACTTCTGTGGATGACTCTCTCCTGACCCACCTTTATCAGTTTCTGGAAACTTTCTAAAAAGAAAATGTGCTTTCTTGCAACCAGTAGATAAATAAGTCCTGGAGATCTAATACACGATATAGAGATTGTAGACAACAAAACCGTATTAGAAACATCAAACTTGGGACTTCGCTAGTGGTCCAGTGGGTAAGACTCCACCCTCCCAGTGCAGGGGGCTCAGGTTTGATTCCTGGTAGGGGATCCCGCATGCCATGCGGTATGGCCAAGGAAAAAAAAGAGAGAGAAATATCAAACTTGCTAAGAGACTGGATCATAATTACTCCCACCACCACAAAAAAAGAAATATGTAACATTAATAGAGGTGTTAGCTAATCACATTACAATATATAAATGTATCAAATCAACACATTATACACCTTAATCTTACAAAATATCACATGCCATGCCAACTATGTTTTTTTTATTTTTGGCTGCATTGGGTCTTCATTGCTGCACACGGGCTTTCTCTAGTTGCAGAGAGCGGGGGCTACTCTTCGTTGCGGTGCACAAGCTTCTCATTACGGTGGCTTCTCTTGTTGTGGAGCAAGGGCTCTAGGCGCGCCAGGCTTCAGTAGTTGTGGCACGTGGGTTCAGTAGTTGTGGCTCTCAGGCTCTAGAGCACAAGCTCAGTAGTTGTGGCGCACAGGCATAGTTGCTCCACGGCATGTTGGGTCCTCCCAGACCAGGGCTCGAACCTGTGGCCCCTGCATTGGCAGGTGGATTCTTAACCACTGCGCCACCAGGGAAGCCCTTTTTTTTTAGGGCTTTGCCACGGGGCTTGTGGGATCATAGTTCCCCGATCAGGGATCGAACCTGGACCCACAGACGGCAGTGAAAGCACCAAGTCTTAAGCACTGGACTTCCGGGGAATTCCCTATGCATCAATTGTTTTAAAAGAACAAATCCACTGACTGCTCTAAACGGCTCATAACGATCCAATCAACAGATTTCCTGCCCTATTTTATGCCGGTGTTATTCTCAGCGTGGGGGATAATGCAGCGAACTGAACAGATGAAGCCCTGCCTTCACAGAGCTTATGTTCTCATGGGAGAGAAGACAGCTCTCAGATCTGTGACCTTAGAGCACCACATGAGGGAGTGATGTGCACCCTGAAGACATACAATTCAAGGCAAGGAGGTCCACAGTGACTGAGGGCATTATTTATATGAGTGGTCGGGGAGCGAAAATCTCTTGTTAGATGACATCTTTCCGAAACCAGAAGGACAGAATTTAGTGAGTGGTGGGTATGAAGTTTCAGGATTAGAGACCCTGTAAAACAACACCTTTTAAGAAAATGAATAAACAAAAGTGGCCTGATCAGTTATCAGTTATACAAACAGTGGCATTTCCCAATGAAAAATTTGGGCTGCAAATCAACTCTCTATTAATCTCAAATGTGACCTAAAACACTACTTAATATTTATTTCTGATCCCCAAAACACGGTTAAATTTTGGAGAAATGAAGGATAAAATTATTATAATAATCCATTTTCTGTTAAGTTTGCATGGAAACCACTAAGAGAAAATGACTTTTAGGAAAGCCTGAGACAAATAGCTGAGCTGTCTAAAATATTTTAAAATCTCCTTGTAGTTTAATTATTCATCAAACACATGCTATACACCTACAAGTGCTAAGTACTGGGCTGGGCACCAAGGGTCCGGATTTTGAGCCACAGCCCTGTCATCTGAGATTCCACTGCCAAAAGGGATGGTAGATTGGAAACTAATTACTTACATCGCATGGCTACAACAGAACATGGTCAAAGTGCGTTAGGAATATAACATCCAGAGAAAGGAGAAACCAAGAGGCTTCTCAGCGAAATCTCCTTTACCTTTCCTTATTGCCCTACCACAACTTATTCTTTTTATGTGCCCCAGCAGCTAGCAAAATACCTGGCACACAAGAGGTACTCAACAAATATTTGCTGAATGAACTGAACCAAACCAGGTGACACCTTGACAAAGTTCCTACCCAGGTTCTTCCTCCACCACACCCAGGGTTCTATTCTCATCTTGCCCCAGGCCTCCTCCCACACTACATTCCTTCCTTCCTTCCTTCCTTCAATAAACACGTAGGGACTTCCCTAGCGGTCCAGTGGTTAAGACTCCATGCTTCCACTGCAGGGGATGCAGGTTCGATCCCTGGTTGGGGAACTAAGATCCCTGGTTGGGGAACTAAAATCCACCATGATTAGGAAAGGGAATAAGGAGTATTGGTAGCAATTTTCAATAGGATTTTCAGGGAAGTGAGACAGAGGGAAGGGGGCAGGGCACAACCTTTAAAAGAATGACATAGTCCTTGAGGATACGACAAATCCTAGTTAGAACAGATTAGGCCCAAGATGGCAGAAGATTCGACTTCCAACAGACCTTGAGCCTCATTATATGCTCATTATAACACATTATCATATGGTAAACGAAACACTCACAGGTGCCATGACAGCTCCGAGGACAACCGTAAGAGGCCAGAAAGTGGGCCTGGTATTCCTGGAAATTCACACCTCTTCCCCAAAATAGTTGGAATAATCCTCCCACTTACTAGCCTATGAAATTACCCAGCCCGTAAAAACTAACCACCCCATAATTCAGGGCCACTCTCACCTTCTGAGACGGACCACATTCTGTCTATGGAATGTGTGTCTCTCTCAATAAACCTGCTTTCACTTTACTATGGCTCGTTCTTGAATTCTTTCCTGTGCGAAGCCAAGGACCCTCATTGGTGGCCTGTCCCAGGAACTCGCCCGAGACCTGGGACATAACCATCCTCTTGCACCATATTTTCCTGCAACATCTTTACAAAGGAAAAGGAGGAAGGTGGTCTTCTCTCCCTCCCCACTTTTCCTTTCATTATAAAAATGCAGCCCACTTAATTCTTGGGGCAGAGCCCTCTTGCCTGCCCACTTGGATCCTTCACAAGCGTCCTATATTAATAAATCTACTTCTTACCTATCATTTTGCCTCTCGTTGAATTCCTTCTGTACCGAGATATAAAGAACCTGAGCTTCATTAAATCCTGAGATGAGTTGTTTGGTTTCAGTTGGAAGATTGTGGGTTCCAGTCCCAACTCAGGTGCAGTTTCACAAGGACTTACTAAGAAAGTGATATTTGAATAATAATCTGAAGGAAGTGAGGCAGTAAAACTTTGGGGATTTTTATGAGGAGAAAGTTCCAGGCAGAGGGGACAGCAAATGAAAGACCCCGAGTTGGAGGCATAACTGCCATGTTAAAAGAACTACAGGGACGACAGTGTGGCTAGATTGTGTATGTGAGGGAGAGAGTATCTATAGGGAAGTCAAATGGGTAATGGCCAGATGTCTGTGTTTGTGTGTGGTGGTAGGGAGAGGGCTTGCAGGGCTTTGCCAAAAACTTGGCTTCTACTCTGTGTGTGATAAGCATCCACTGGATGATCGTGAGCAGGGGAATAACAAGATCAAAAATGTCTTAGGGAAATCATTCTGGCTGCTATCTTGGGAACAGACTGAAAGGTCAGCACATGCAGATTGTAAGGTTATTGCAAAAATCCACAGGGAAGCTGATGACAGCTTAGATCTGGAAAGTAGCAGTGGGGATGGTACCAAGAGGCTGGATTCCTAGACATCTTTTGAAGGTAGGATCAACAGAATTTGGACTGGATATGGGATATGGGAGAAACGGAGTAATCAAGGATGAGTCCAGGTTTGGGGGCTGAGCAACTAGCACAATAGAGTTGCTATTAGCTAAAAGTGGAAAAACTGAACGACAACCAAGCTTGTATGGGGACGGGGAGAGCAGGAGTTCAGTTTGGACAAATTAAGCTTGAGTTTTCCTTTAGCCATCAAATTGAAGATGACAGATCTATGAATAGGAAGTTTAGAGGGCAGGTATAGGTTAAAGGCAGAAATTTGAGGTTAACAGCAAAGAGTATTTAACACCATGAGACTGGATGAGACCACTAAGGTATAAAATAGAAAAGAGAAAGCCTGCAAGGACTGGACCCTGAGGCCCTACCCACTAAAAGTTCAGGGACGCAAGTAGGAATAAGAAAAGAAACTAAGAGGGAGTGACCAGAGAGGGCCACAGAAGAACCAAGAGAGCATGGCAGCCTCCAAAGCAAGCGACAAAAAGATGGAGCGGGTGATCAATTGAGTCAGACGCTGCAGGTAGGTCAAACATGATGAGAACTGAGGGCTCATCATCGGACTTAGCAAAATGTTACCTTTGGCCACCTTGTTACATACAGTTTTGGGAGACTTGAAGCAATAATAGCCATTCTGGAGTAAGTCAAGTAAGAATGTAATAGAGAAGTTAGTGACAACGAATACAGACAACTCTTTTGAGGTGTAAGAAGTAGAACAAAAATGGGACATGAGCTAGAGGCAGAATGGGGTCAAGAGAGTTTGGGTTTGGGTTTTATCTGAACCAGAAGTAATAGTGCATTCGTAACACTTTAAGCATGAGCCAGTAGAGAGGGAAAATTTTATGATGGACAGAGAGAGTGGACAATTGCTGGAACGATGTCATTTAGTAGGTGAGAGGATGAGATCTGGTACACAAATGGTGAACTTCATCCACAGCAGACCAAGAATGTGAGGTGAGTAGACTGAGTACCTGAAGCAGGTGGGTAGATGGGGGTGAGGAAGAGGTTGTAGAAATTCTCTTATTATTATTGCTAATCTCTCATTTCTATATAAATGGGATAAAAGTATCAATTGAATAATTTGTTGGGAGAATTAAATAAGTTAATGCATAACACATAGGAGGTGTGTAATAAATGTTAAATATTAAATACTATTACAGGTTAGTCTGGGTGATCTAATCTGCTCTCGTGATACTGAAACTGACCTCCTATCCTTTTTTTTTTTTTTTGGTGGTACGCGGGCCTCTCACTGTCGTGGCCTCTCCTGTTGTGGAGCACAGGCTCCGGACGCACAGGCTCAGCGGCCATGGTTCACGGGCCCAGCCGCTCCGCGGCATGTGGGATCTTCCCGGACCGGGGCACGAACCCGTGTCCCGTTCCCTGCATCGGCAGGCGGACTCTCAACCACTGCGCCACCAGGGAAGCCCTGACCTCCTATCTTTGATTCACATTTAAAATCCTGCTTCTACTGGACATCTCTCAAAATCAACAGATCTAGAACTCAACTCACTTTGTCCCTCTCAGGGCAACTACATCTCCTGCAAGCTCATCACAGCGAATGGCTCCTCCTTCTCCCAGGGCACATCAACCAGGATACCAGTTTTCTGGATCTCCTGCTTTCTCTCATACTCACGCCTGAGCCATTTGGTAAGCAGATAGGGTAGGGGGTTCCCTGGAGAAAGAGAAGCATGCATGGCTTTCTTGACATAAGAAAAGCCATTTTGGCCTAAGCCATTTTGTGATCTCAGCCCGGCCACAATGCTTCCCTTGAACAGGTCCTTGTAATGACCTTAGGGAACAAAAGAACAAACTGTTATCAGGCAAGAGAAATCACAATAGCAAAGAAAATAAAGCAGTTGTAAAGACTCCCAGTTCTGTTTCAGGGGTAAAGATTAGCCTGAAGCACTTTCTTGAGCTGTTTTGCTGAATTGAAACCCCCTTTGGGCCCTCAACCATCACATCAACTGGAACCCAAGGTAACTGACCCTCCTGACTTCAATCAACTAAAGCTTGGACTCTGTTGATCTTGGCCCCAATATAAATACAAAAATGTATTTTGTCATCCAATTGTAATTGTGTGATAAATCTGTTGGCTGTAATGTTTGAACATTTATATATGCATAGTAGCTACGGATTGTATTTTATAGTATTTGGATAATTTTTTTAAAAAACAAAGTAAAGCACCATCTACATCTCTCATTATAACCAAACCAATATTCACTGTGTAATCTTTCAAAAGTTCAGCCTCTACCAGTCATCACCCTCCTCAAAGAGCTTGCGTGCCCCTGGGTACACAAGAACAGACCCTTGAAGCCTGGCTCCTCATGCTCTGCCCCATCAGAGTCTTGTCTTATCTCCCACCACACCCTCCATGAACTTCTGCTCTGTCCATCCTGCTCTCCTCACCTTCTCCTAAACACATCCTGCTGAGTGTGTTCCTGGCACTCTGCCCGTCTTATTACGATCTAGGTATGATGCACCTTCCAAAGTCCAAGTCAATGTTAGTCTCCTCTTCCTTGATGTCAATAAAGTGATCTCTCCCTCCTGTGAGATTCGACGGAATTTATTTTACCATACTTCGTCGGAGATGTTTTTATGGACATATTGTCTTTTCCCTCTAAGTTATAAGTTCCTTGAAGTCAGGATGATATAGTACCCTTTGCCCTATACCCATAGTTTGTAGCCTAGTGTGAGTCTGATTTTGCTACATGTGATTTCCATTTGTTAGATACATAAAAGCTATGTTTAAAATGGTGTACACATGGTTCACTATAAATAACATTTCCATTACTTCAGTAATCCCCTACATTCACATGGTTCAGTGAATAGTTTTTGGACTTCTTTTTGGGCAGGTTGGAGTATAATCAATTTTTATTAAATACCTACTCCGTGTAAGGAACTGGAAATATGAGAGTTCAAACAGCATGTTTGCCCTCATAAACTTTGCCTTCTATCAATCACCTTCACAATACTCTTATTTTTCCTAAAGAATCACAACTGTATTAGAGGAACTGGTGTTTAAATCATTAGAAGGACATGTGGACATGATGACAGTTTGGATCAAAACTAAGGGGTGAATGCTGAGTTTCATAGATCCCTAGATGCAGCAGGTTTACTCTGATAAAAGGAAGCAAAGTAGGCATTCTCTTCCCCCCTTGTTGCCTTCTGCACGTCTACACTGCATCCCTCTAGGACCCTCTGCACCGTGTGGAATAGTGCATGACCCTCTACACTATGACTGTCTACACTGTGTTGAATCTAGCAGCTCTACTGCTAAGTCTGCCCCTTCCTTTTCCTGGACATTTTATCTCTGTTTCCCTTCAGTTCAGTTCAGCAAACATATATTGAGCACCTACTGTATTCAAGGCATGTTGGAAAGCACTGGTTGCCTGACTTATCAGTATGTTTTCATAATATATAAAATATATGTTATATAGAACATATATAAATTTATATTTGTGTATATTTTTATAAGCAGAGTAAAATTTATTAAGAGGATTAGGTTCAAAAGTAAATATGTCAGATGAAAACCAAATAAAATAAAATAACCCTCAGGGAGTGCTTGAATAGTCTATAAACCCTACATACGGGTTACAGAGAAGGTGAGGCTCCCCCTGAGGAAACAGCCAACTCATGCTTGAAACACCTCAGACTCACTGTGGGGCTTCTTGAGAGTGACAAAAGTTAAGTGTATATGTGATGAGAATTTGCTGTGAGTGCATACGTGTGTGCCTGTCCTTTTTTCTAGGAAAAACAAAATTATAAAGATGTGTGCAGTAAATACTACAAATCATGGTCTTTCTCCCTTTCTGGTTCAAATTGCCCAATATGCCTGCTTTCTCTTCTCCACTCTGGCCGTATTCCAAGCAACTGGTCTTTCAGAGTTCTCTCCATAATGTCATAGTTCTAGGCTGCCACCTAGTGGCTGTTTAGACGCATGTGGTTTTTTTGTTTGTTTGTTTTTGTTTTTATAAATTTATTTATTTATTTACCTTTGGCTGCGTTGGGTCTTCGTTGCTGCGCGCAGCCTTCCTCTAGTTGCGGCGAGTGGGGTCTACTCTTCGTTGCAGTGCGTGGGCTTCTCATCGCAGTGGCTTCTCTTGTTGCAGAGCACAGGCTCTAGGCGTGCAGGCTTCAGTAGTTGTGGTACAGCAGGCTTCAGTAGTTGTGGTGCGTGGGCTCCAGAGCGCAGGCTCAGTAGTTGTGGCACACAGGCTTAGTTGCTCTGCAGCATGTGGGATCTTCCCAGACCACGGCTCAAACCCGTGTCCCCTGCATTGGCAGACGGATTCTTAACCACTGCGCCACCAGGGAAGTCCTGACTTCCTGAAGACTGGTTAAAAGTATGTGTTTTAACCAGTCTTCTTATTGTGCCTCTTGTGATTTGATGCCATCCCTAACACCTTCTGCATTTTCAATACCACCACTAACTCCACCTGGCATTTAGGAACAACGTGTTCCTTCTGTGACAGATGAATAGTAGAAATATGTGCTTCCTTTCCCAGAGCTGCCAGTTTTCCTGTCACAGACTCATGAAAATGGATTACAATCCTTTACATCTTTCAGGATAACAAGTGTCCCAAGACCTTAAAACCATGGCAGGGTTGCACATTACTTCACAGTCTAGACATAATTATGGTTCTCTCCCAAATTACCCTGTAATCTTTATTTTTAAATCCCAATATACCACAAGCAATAACAAATTCCTTTCACGAGCATTTACTGAGCACCTATTAGCCACTGCCTGGAGGAGACGCCACCTTGTGAGGAGACGTGAGGGACAATTGCTGTGATGCAATCTTTTTAAACTGGCATCTTCGTCCATTGGGGGCCTGGGAAAGAGCACTCAGGGACCCCGGAAGGGGTCAGTGATGTCATCACAGAAGAGGCTGGGCTGAGGCTTAAGCCAGAAGGTCAAGGGGCCAAGGTTGGAGGGGTGGGGAGGTGGAGTTAAACATGGCAGGGAGAGGGAACAGCAGCACTGTTTGGTGGGGCACACACAATGCCATTCTGGGATTTTATTCCTAGTTTCATCAGCACAAGCAGCACTCCAGGATCTTGCTTTTAACAGACTTCTTTAAACGTTCTTAGGAGAACTGAAACCGAGCGGGACCCTGTGGGTCCCTCCTGGGTACAAAGCCTTTCTACGTCCCCTGTTTCTAGTTTGTAGGAAGAAGGTTTCAGCCTCTGAGACCTTCCTTGTGTTCCAAAGGGCAGATTCAGTTACTAATTAGGGGAGCGAGGGAATGCAGAAACAAAGGAAAGGCAGTCAAGAAACGATAGCGCAGCTATTAAAGCAGGATCCTGGTTCCTCCTCAAGGGATATACATAACAATACCTTAAGTTCTTCTGTATGGCCCCTCACCCCACTTCAGGCTGAGCGCAAGATCCCTGAAGCACCGCCCTGTTACCTCACCACCAGCCAATGAGAAGAGAGTCACACAACCTGCAGCCCTCACCCCCAATTTTGCCTATAAAAACTCCGCCTTGGGGACTTCCCTGGTGGCACAGTGGTTAAGAATCCGCCTGCCAATGCAGGGGACATGGGTTCAAGCCCTGATCCAGGAAGAGCCCACATGCCGCCGAACAACTAAGCCTGTGAGCCACAACTACTGAAGCCTGTGCGCCGAGAGCCCATGCTCCGCAACAAAGAGGAGCCATCGCAAATGAGAAACCGGCACTCACCACAACTAGAGAAAGCCCCCCACACAGCAATGAAGACCCAACACAGCCAAGAAATTTTTAAAAATAAAAACTAAATTTAAAAACTGCCCCAAAAACCATCAAGGAGGTACATGTAAAAGTATGAAATTACAACACTCCCTAACACCATACACAAAAATAAACTCAAAATGGATTAAAGACCTAAATGTAAGGCCAGACACTACCAAACTCTTAGAGGAAAACATAGGCAGAATGCTCTATGACATAAATCACAACAAGATCCTTTTTGACCCACCTCCTAGAGAAATGGAAATAAAAACAAAAATAAACAAATGGGACCTAATGAAATTTCAAAGCTTTTGCACAGCAAAGGAAACCATAAACAAGACCAAAAGACAACCCTCAGAATGGGAGAAAATATTTGCAAATGAAGCAACTGACAAAGGATTAATCTCCAAAATTTACAAGCAGCTCATGCAGCTCAGTAACAAAAAAACAAACAACCCAATCCAAAAATGGGCAGAAGACCTAAATAGACATTTCTCCAAAGAAGATATACAGATTGCTAACAAACACATGAAAGAATGCTCAACATCATTAATCATTAGAGAAATGCAAATCAAAACTACAATGAGATATCATCTCACACTGGTCAGAATGGACATCATCAAAAAATCGACAAACAATAAATGCTGGAGAGGGTGTGGAGAAAAGGGAACACTCTTGCACTGTCGGTGGGAATGTGAATTGATTCAGCCACTATGGAGAACAGTATGGAGGCTCCTTAAAAAGCTAAAAATAGAACTACCATAGAACCCAGCAATCCCACTACTGGGCATATACCCTGAGAAAACCATAATTCAAAAAGAGTCATGTACCAAAATGTTCATTGCAGCTCTATTTATAATAGCCTGGAGATGGAAACAACCTAAGTGTCCATCATTGGATGAATGGATAAAGAAGATGTGGCACATATATACAATGGAATATTACTCAGCCATAAAAAGAAACGAAATTGAGCTATTTGTAATGAGGTGGATAGACCTAGAGTCTGTCATACAGAGTGAAGTAAGTCAGAAAGAGAAAGACAAATACCGTATGCTAACACATATATATGGAATCTAAGAAAAAAAAAAAAAAGGTCATGAAGAACCTAGAGGTAAGACGGGAATAAAGACACAGAACTACTAGAGCATGGACTTGATGACACGGGGAGGGGGAAGGGTAAGCTGTGACAAAGCGAGAGAGACGCATGGACATATATACACTACCAAACGTAAAATAGATAGCTAATGGGAAGCAGCCGCATAGCACAGGGAGATCAGCTCGGTGCTTTGTGACCGCCTGGAGGGGAGGGATAGGGAGGGTGGGAGGGAGGGAGACGCAAGAGGGAAGAGATATGGGAACATATGTATATATATAACTGATTCACTTTGTTGTAAAGCAGAAAATAACACACCATTGTAAAGCAATTATACTCCAATAAAGATGTTAAAAAAATAAATAAATAAAATAAAATAAAATCTTGTTCCTACAAAATGCCGTGAAAACAGAACATCCTATACCTAGTTTATTAGAAAGGTCAGATTCTTACCTGGTTTCAGTAGAAAACCATTTGGTTACACTCTTCACCTGTTTTTCCTCAGTTATTACGAGGGGAAGACCAGTCAGTTTTCAGGTTTTATCTAGACATGGAACCACTAGGTGTCAACACGCATGGAGAAGGAACCATTTGCAATACACTTAACTTCCACATACAAATATTTAAAAGTAGCTTTAGAAGCTACTTTTTAGCTTTTCTGTTCTGGACAGAAAAGACAATTTACAAAACTGACCTAGATATTTCAAAACAATACTGAGCAAAAGTAGCCAGATATAATTTTTACTGAGTGCTTCCATTTGTAAGAGTATAAAAACAGACAAAACAATCTGTGGTATTAGAAGTTGGTGGTGGGACTTCCCTGGTGGTCAGTGGTTAAGACTTTGTGCTTCCAATGCAGGGGGCACGGGTTCAATCCCTGGTGGGGGAACTAAGATCCCACATGCTGCGCAGCATGGCCAGAAGAAAAAAAAAAAAGTTGGTAGTAGTGGCAAGTAGGAACAAGGGGACTTACGGGATTCTAACAACTTTTCTTGATCTGTGCTCTGATTATTGTTCACAATTTCAGTGTCATGTACCGTTATTTTGCCCATTTAGACAGACATGCCATTTCCTCCCTCACATCTTGTGTATTTTCTTCCTCTCCATAACCTCCTTAGAATGGCTATAATTCATTAATGTCTCTCCTCCGTATTCACTCCCCTGCCTGTTCATCTTATATTCTGCAATGGTATATCCTTCACCAATCTATTAAGAATTCTTATTACACAGGAAATTGCATGGTATAGTGTAATGCAAGTTTGTCAGTCAAGTACCTAATAAAATACACACATTTATCTTCCTCATTTCGGGGTGAGAGTGCAGTCACTCCCATTTCTCAGCCTCAGAATTGGACAATCGCTGTTGGGTGATGCAGGCTGTAACACACACTTTCAGGTCTCTGTATCTTCTTTTAACCTCTTGATATAACTCATTTCCATTCCCCATCTTTTTTCAGAACTGTACTGCCTAATTAGAAAATTATATTCCATATTAAGTGGTAACGTGGAATGAGTACTTTATTCATATTTCTATTAGTTTTACAGTACATGTATTCTGGGCCACACCTTTTCTACAAACATCACAGCCTCCAGAGAGGGTTTATTCTTTGAGTAGCAGCCCTAAAGGGTTCCTATAAAGTTATGATTCACTGAAGATTGTAATTAATACTTGCTAAATATGCAACAAGTATGTGACATGGTATTTGGTAATATATTCTTAGAACTCTGATACCTTATTTAAGGGTAACTTTTCCATTTAAAACTGTCTGTTAACCAGTTAACTAGCTTTCTGTCTGGTTGCTAGCATGGTCTGAAAATCCTGCTGTGTGAACACTTGATAAAATAGCTTTATAAGTTGATTAACATTTGAAAATAAAGATAAAATAGGTTTGTAAAGGTAAACCCAACATATAGTATCAGCATGTGGTATCTTTCTCCTATCCACTTTTTTAAGTGCAAAATAATGGGTCATCTCCTACATGTCTTCCAGGGTGAGTTATGAGAGTTAAATGTTATCATGTTTGCCTCTAGACAAAATTTTAATGAGACACACAAGTAGGAGAAAACCACGTTTAATTGAAAAATAAAGCAATACATCTCAAATAAGACTGTTTAACAACATAAACTGTAATTTGTTGAGGCCTGTAAGTGGTATTCTGAAATTTAGGTAGAGTATCAATACAGTTTCCTCCCTTATCCTGACTCAGCTATATGCACGTTAAAAACAAGGACTGTCTCATGAATTTAAACTCTGTATCTGTAAAGCCAATCCCTATTCCTAATCCACTGACAAAAGGAAGGGAGGTTTTAAACAAACATTTCCATACTGAGGAGCTCCCAGATAAAAGCAAATAAAGTCAATATTTTCCTTACCAAAAAAACTTATGTGAAAGACACACCAGACTATAAATGATATTTAACTAACCCACAAACTTCAAAACACAATTTCATCAAGATGATCTCTACAATTTTCCTTTAAAGAAGTTCTCAAATCCCAGAATGGTTTAACTTGACATACTGGAAGTACTAAATTTTGAAAGAAAGTACTAAAGTTATTGCTTAAACTGGAAAAACCCATGGTCAAAAGTTTTTTTAGAAAAGAGTTTGTTAAACAGCTATTCTTACAATTACACTCATGTAACCGCAGAGAAATGTTCAAGCACATAGTAAACATCACTCTTTCGAATGACACAACCAAGGCATATGTTAACATGTATGGCTTTTTTGGTGATTGTTATTACTACCCATAAATTACTGTTTGACTGAAAAAGGTTTTTACAAAACTCCACTTCCAAAATTAACATTTTATTAAATCAAGTTAAAAAAATGTTCACTGTAGAAAAGTCAACAAGGATTTTAACAAAATCAAAATATACCTTTTTATACAATATATGTATATATTAGCAGCAAACTACTTCTGAGACTTTCTTTTATGTTCTTTTGAGTTATTTATTTTAAAGAAAGCATCAACAATGTATTAGTATGGAATGTCAGCTAATCCACTCTTCATCTTTTATTCTGTGATGTGGGCCTTCTAGTACAAGTTATTTTATGATTCTCATTAATGAATACTAAGAACAAACCCAGTTTTTGACTAAAACGTAGTGAAACAGAGTGGCTGGTAGAATCCACCTCACTACTATAGTCCCACATTACCTTAAGATAACAAATGAGCACCATATAAACAGGTAATTGTGTAGGTGTGTAAACTCATTTTTAAGGTGTAATAGTAGCCAAGTAGATAACTTAGCATTTGACTGTTACTTTAAAAATTTGGTGACATACAAAATTTTAATCAAATCAGATAAATACTTTGATCCCATATTGCTTGTGCATTTTTAAAATCTTAATAGAAATTCTGTATATAACCTGACAAACTGCATGCATATATGTGTATATACACATACAAAAGTGTATGTATATATGCATATACATCTTTAGATTTGAACAAATTTCTAAACTGAGACGAAGTCAAACCTCTCATTTAAATATATATATAGAATGTAATATCACCAACTGAAAGTTTCTAATAAAAGTTTCATCTTAGCTAATCAGCAATTCTGCTATTGAAAATTCTGAGGCCAAAGAGCTGTAATTCAGCTTACTGTACTTTAGGCTTACAAATTAGTCAGCCAAACAAACAAGATATGAAATTACCAACTGCCCACCAAAGAAATAAATTTTTCTCTTGATATTTCCTTCTAACAGCAAAAAGGAAATATCTATACAATGAGCTTTCACTTTTTAAAGAGTCAAAATTAGTAAAGAAATCTCACTAGTCTTCAAAAATACTAAACATTATATAAATACAATTTTCTTATAATAGTTGAATTCCTCTGCTAGAATCTGTATTTAAAAAAGTTTCCTTTGGATTGTTTCATTTAGCACTTCAAGTCTCCATTCTGCAACTCAAATAACTGGCTCAGATTTGTTAGGTTTATATCAATCTCATCTTTCACAATTTGGTACTCTGTTACCTGTGTACAATAATGTCAATGGGAGGAACTGCACCAAATTTCAAAAGCAAGGAAAAATTCAATATGTAATATAAAAAGATAAGTACAACAGGGATTCCCTTTTCACCATTACATTAATGAAATATAATCCTTTTAATGCTTTTAAAGATAATGTCCTAACTTTTATCTTTTAACTTATCAAGAGAATGAAGTTTTTAGATGGCCCACCTTTTTCAATTAAAAACTAAATCAATAGACTGAATTACTTTTATTAATATGCACATCAAGTTATTGAAACGGTGACTTCATGTAGTTTTCTCCTTAAAGATGGCACTTGCAGGTACAAAGATGCAGAGACGTCTACAGCCTTCAGACGTTTACCTGAAAAGATTCTTCAACAGCAGTTTGATATTGGGTTTCCTCATCTAGCTGAAGATTCTAAAAACAGTAACATTAACATGTCAATAGGAAAAACATACTCAATACTTAGTCCAATACATTACACATCTTGATACACATACATACTTGAAACAGTTTATGTTACACCATATACTTCTTTAAAATATAAGCACTAAATACCTAAACTTTTAATAAAAAAATTCAGTTACAATTATTTAGGAATAATTGATAAATAACAGATGATCAGCAGACAATGAAATTTGAGAATTACAGTGTTTTATGATAAGTTATTAATTGAAAGTAGTATAGTTAAGGGTAACCCACAATCATAAATTTTCTGTCATCTCTAGAAAAGAATGCCAATGTTGGAAGGTATATTTATTTTAAAGAAAATAAGCACTTATCACATTAAGACAGTTGAATTAACATCATCTTAATCATAACATAAAGGTAAAAACTGCAGTTCACTCAGTCTGATTATACTACTACTCAACTTGAAAAATTCTATTTCCTTTCAATTATGGTCTATGGACTTGCTTTAAAATAGGCCTCCATTTGACAATCTCAAATCATTAAAATTACATGTTCTTCTGTGGCAAGGTAAAACAGTCTGACAATTAGATCAAAAGCAGTTCACAAAATAAATTTTTGTTTTTCCAAACACATAGTTCTCCAGATGCAGTAACCTTTCTTACACTGAGAATTTAAGAATAACCTATAATTACTTCATAAAACTACTAAAATTATCAGAGTACACTTGAATTTTACATATATTTGAAATATTATTACATATATATTTTTATACAGTGTGACTAAAAAATGTAAATTACACAAAATAAAAAATATGTATATCAAGAATGACATAATTTCAACACTGGAGGGCAGAAGAAATGGAAATTCTGTTCATGCCATTCTCAGAATTGCACATGTCTGTGCTTATTACATAAACTGGAAAACAAGTATGAACCATTCTTTGTCAGGCTGAATCTTGAATTAGATAAGGTTTTAATTCATTGAAGATGAATAAAATGCAATTTCACAATTAATAAAATGAAAGTCATCTAATTTTTTTTTTGTAACTATCAAGACACATTTGGGAAGTAGAAATTAACCTCATGCTTTGCTCTGGGGATCCATTTTTATATTATATAACTTCCCTCATGCACTGTGTTAAAGCAGTGAACTAAGGCCAGAATCTGCCATTCAACCTGGCTTTACATAAATAAGCTCCCTCATTTTTAAAAAGAATGTGTCTCACGTGCAGATAAATCTATTACGAGTTTAACAAGCTACTTACACTACACAAGAAATACATCCTCCATCTGTCATACCAATTTTACTTTTCTAGCAAGTATAATTTTCCTTAAATCTAGACAGTTTTCATATATATCATCATTTTGTTAATCTGGGGGTTTGCTCTTCCTCTATTAATTATCTCTCTAATATAGAAGGTGGACAGTAAATTCAACTTTTACCACTTCTACAAACCAAAATTCACCTGTATTATCATAAAAACAACAGAACTTGCTCTATAACCATCCAGTATGATACATCTTGCCTCAAAACTCAAGTCTAGATTGAAAAAGTTAATTTAACTTCAATATTTAAATGGTATTTTCTTAATCTTGAAAAACTCACTTACCACAAATTCTCCATAATCAAACTGATGCCTTTGATTTAGATGACTAACGAAATTTCTAGTAATCTGGCTAGGATCTCCCCAAGGAAGAGACACACAAATAGGACATGTCTATAAAAAACACAGTATTTCAAATAAAAAATAATGAAAATAACCAAACAACATTATTGAAAGTATTAAAACATGTTACAAAAAAATCTACACGAAAAGCATTTCTAAGGGCCAAATTTCATGACTAGATTATTTCTAGATCAAATTACCTTAGATAAATTACACTAATCCAACACAACACAATAAAAAGAGAGATCTAACATATTCTATTACTTAAATCTGATTATTCTACTGTTTTAACAGCAACACCATATCCAGCCTTAACCAACTGTAATAATAATTACCAGTAACCAGTATGTAATCTCATTAGAGCCACACAATAACTGTGACATAATTATTATTATTAGTTTAATTTCATTTATAAGTAAGATGAAAGCAAAGGAAGCCTTAAATTGTATCCTTAAGGTTTCAAGTGAAGTAAGTACATCTTAAAAAGTGAATGAATTACAGACTGAAATGAAACAAAACAGAACTTTAGTAACTGGACTATAGCCAAAGTTTGTGCTATGTTGAATATAATGCAGAAACAAAAATTCACTAATGCAATATAAAACAAATGAAATCTCTTAAATATGAGATTTTCCCCAGGAGATGTCTTTGGCACTGTATCTGTTTACTTAACAGTAACAGACCCTCTCCTAATGAGCAAAGTAGGGGGAGTATCTCCCTTAGCACTACCCGAGACTTTAAGGGCATACTGGGGCATACTCTTCCACAACTTTTTGTAAAACTGCTAAGATGTATCCACAATCCTTATTTTATCTTTTGATACATTTTCCTTCTAATTTCTGAAGAAAATATTTACATATCAAAATGGTAAGTATCTCTTCCAGCTCAGTTTCTCCTGTTTGATAGACAGTTGAAATTGAAACTCATGCTCCAAATGTGGAGCTGTAGAACCATTAACAATGTTGGAATCCTGCACTCTGCTCTATTCTCCTTCACTCATCAAAAAAGGTCTCACCACTCTCATACACACCCTCAAAATGGCATCAAAAAGATATGTATGCATCACATGGAGGCTAAACAATACACTACTTAATAACAAAGTGATCACTGAAGAAATCAAAGAGGAAATAAAAAAATACCAAGAAACAAATGACAATGGAGACACGACGACCCAAAACATATGGGAGGCAGCAAAAGCAGTTCTAAGAGGGAAGTTTATAGCAAGACAATCCTACCTTAAGAAACACGAAAAAAAAAAAAAAGAAAGAAACAGGAAACATCTCGAATAAACAACCTAACCTTGTACCTAAAGCAATTAGAGAAAGGAGAACAAAAAAAACCCCAAAGTTAGCAGAAGGATAGAAATCATAAAAATCAGATCAGAAATAAATGAAAAGCAAATGAAGGAAACGATAGCAAAGATCAATAAAACTAAAAGCTGGTTCTTTGAGAAGATAAACAAAATTGATAAACCATTAGCCAGACTCATCGAGAAAAAATGGGAGGAGACTCAAATCAATAGAATTAGAAATGAAAAAGGAGAAGTAACAACTGACACTGCAAAAATACAAAAGATCATGAGAGATTACTACGAGCAACTCTATGCCAATAAAACGGACAACCTGGAAGAAATGGACAAATTCTTAGAAATGCACAACCTGCCAAGATTGAATCAGGAAGAAATAGAAAATATGAACAGACCAATCACAAGCACTGAAATTGAAACTGTGATTAAAAATCTTCCAACAAACAAAAGCCCAGGACCAGATGGCTTCACAGGCGAATTCTATCAAACATTTAGAGAAGAGCTAACACCTATCCTTCTCAAACTCTTCCAAAATATAGCAGAGGGAGGAACACTCTCAAACTCATTCTACGAGGCCACCATCACCTTGATACCAAAACCAGACAAGAATGTCACAAAGAAAGAAAACTACAGGCCAATATCACTGATGAACACAGATGCAAAAATCCTCAACAAAATACTAGCAAACAGAATCCAACAGCACATTAAAAGGATCATACACCATGATCAAGTGGGGTTACCCCAGGAATGCAAGGATTCTTCAATAGATGCAAATCAAACAACGTGATACACCATATTAACAAACTGAAGGAGAAAAACCATATGATCATCTCATTCGATGCAGAGAAAGCTTTCGACAAAATTCAACACCTATTTATGATAAAAACCCTGCAGAGAGTAGGCATAGAGGGAACTTTCCTCAACATAATAAAGGCCATATATGACAAACCCACAGCCAACATCATCCTCAATGGTGAAAAACTGAATGCATTTCCACTAAGATCAGAAAAAAGACAAGGTTGCCCACTCTCACCACTCTTATTCAACATAGTTTTGGAAGTTTTAGCCACAGCAATCAGAGAAGAAAAGGAAATAAAAGGAATCCAAATCGGAAAAGAAGAAGTAAAGCTGCCACTGTTTGCAGATGACATCACACTATACATAGAGAATCCTAAAGATGCTACCAGAAAACTACTAGAGCTTATCAATGAATTTGGTAAAGTAGCAGGATACAAAATTAATGCACAGAAATCTCTGGCATTCCTATACACTAATGATGAAAAATCTGAAAGTGAAATCAAGAAAACACTCCCATTTACCATTGCAACAAAAAGAATAAAATATCTAGGAATAAACCTACCTAAGGAGACGAAAGATTTGTATGCAGAAAATTATAAGACACTGATGAAAGATATTAAGGATGATACAAATAGATGGACAGATATACCATGTTCCTGGATTGGAAGAATCAACATTGTGAAAATGACTACTACCCAAAGCAATCTACAGATTCAATGCAATCCCTATCAAACTACCACTGGCATTTTTCACAGAACTAGAACAAAAAATTCCACAATTTGTATGGAAACACAAAAGACCCCGAATAGCCAAAGCAATCTTGAGAACGAAAAACAGAGCTGGAGGAATCAGGCTCCCTGACTTCAGACTATACTACAAAGCTACAGTAATCAAGACAGTATGGTACTGGCACAAAAACAGAAAGATAGATCAATGGAACAGGATAGAAAGCCCAGAGGTAAACCCACGCACATATGGTCACCTTATCTTTGATAAAGGAGGCAGGAATGTACAGTGGAGAAAGGACAGCCTCTTCAATAAGTGGTGCGGGGAAAACTGGACAGGTACATGTAAAAGTATGAGATGAGATCACTCCCTAACACCATACACAAAAATAAACTCAAAATGGATTAAAGACTTAAATTTAAGGCCAGAAACTATCAAACTCTTAGAGGAAAACATAGGCAGGACACTCTATGACATAAATCACAGCAAAATCCTTTTTGACCCACCTCCTAGAGAAATGGAAATAAAAACAAAAATAAACAAATGGGACCTAATGAAACTTCAAAGCTTTTGCACAGCAAAGGAAACCATAAATAAGACCAAAAGACAACCCTCAGAATGGGAGAAAGTATTTGCAAATGAAGCAACTGACAAAGGATTAATCTCCAAAATTTATAAGCAGCTCATGCAGCTCAAAAACAAAAAAACAACCCAATCCAAAAATGGGCAGAAGACCTAAATAGACATTTCTCCAAAGAAGACATACAGATTGCTAACAAACACATGAAAGAATGCTCAACATCATTAATCATGAGAGAAATGCAAATCAAAACTACAATGAGATATCATCTCACACTGGTCAGAATGGCCATCATCAAAAAATCTGCAAACAATAAATGCGGGAGAGGGTGTGGAGAAAAGGGAACACTCTTGCACTGTCGGTGGGAATGTGAATTGGTACAGCCACTGTGGAGAACAGTATGGAGGTTCCTTAAAAAACTACAAATAGAACTACCATATGACCCAGCAATCCCACTACTGGGCATATACCCTGAGAAAACCATAATTCAAAAAGAGTCATGTACCAAAATGTTCATTGCAGCTCTATTTATAATAGCCCGGAGATGGAAACAACCTAAGTGCCCATCATCAGATGAATGGATAAAGAAGATGTGGCACATATATACAATGGAATATTACTCAGCCATAAAAAGAAACGAAATTGAGCTATTTGTAATGAGGTGGATAGACCTAGAGTCTGTCATACAGAGTGAAGTAAGTCAGAAAGAGAAAGACAAATACCGTATGCTAACACATATATATGGAATTTAAGAAAAAAAAATGTCATGAAGAACCTAGGGGTAAGACAGGAATAAAAACACAGACCTACTAGAGAATGGACTTGAGGATATGGGGAGGGGGAAGGGTAAGCTGGGACGAAGTGAGAGAGTGGCATGGACATATATACACTACCAAACGTAAAATAGATAGCTAGTGGGAAGCAGCCACATAGCACAGGGAGATCAGCTCCGTGCTTTGTGACCGCCTAGAGGGGTGGGATAGGGAGGGTGGGAGGGAGGGAGACGCAAGAGGGAAGAGATATGGGAACATATGTATACGTATAACTGATTCACTTTGTTATAAAGCAGAAGTTAACACACCGCTGTAAAGCAATTATACTCCAATAAAGATGTAAAAAAAAAAGATATGTATGCATCAAAAAGAAAGTATGATTCTTTTCCTTTCTTGCTTTATGCACTCATATACTACATTCTGCAAGGATACAATTTACAATGCTACTGCTTGGTAATGAATCCTCAGTTCACCTTTCCTTATTTCACTCTTTCCAGGCTATTTTCGTACATTACCCTCACAATTAAGCATACGTCTTTTTATAAGTTAGTTACTGGGATTTTAAATATCTCATTTTGCTTCACAGTCATCAATCTTTTGTTGACAAAATATACCTTACTGACAATGCCCCACAAAATTTAAAGTAACCACTTTCCCTTGTACAAATGAAGTGAAATAAATGGGACAGCATACCTTAAACAGAAGACTGTCTTAAACATACATACTTACCACAGGAACTATCTGAAATAGGTGATTACTATTACAGTGATCCAGTAAACGCTGTCTGGTAAAATTTGATTCTTGACACAAGGGACACTTAAAGGTGGGATGCCCAGAAGAACTATAAAACAATTTTAAATGCAGCATACTGAATTTGAAATCATAACGTAAAAATGATGAGCTCCTATTTTTTGACCAATTTTTATTTCTTTCTTTAAAAGTTATAATTATAGACTAATCAAAGATTGTCTCACTTTTAAAAAACTATGTTTTCAATAAATAATCTACAATAGATATTCCTAAACAATCTCAGTTTACAGTACCCTTAGTGTCTAGGAAATTTTTTCATGGTGCCTCTACAAGAGGCCTAAACAAAAATAATAACAAACCTAGCTGTCTCATTTATTAAAGTAGTTAGATTCAAACAACTTAGTCATTCCTGTAACTAATAGATGTCACTGTATGTCCCTTGAAAATTCTAAATATCCCATGGTGTCCCAGTATGGAAACACCATATCTAGGAAATTAAAACTTTTAAAAGACTTACATCCATATGGTGTATCTTTAATTTATCCTAGTTCTAAGACTCTAACATACAAAATTCATAGGAAAAGTGAAAAACAAAAGCATCAGCCATCAGAATGATCAACATTTCAAAATATTCTGAGGATCAGGCCATCACTGGATTTTAATATCTCAATTTCAGCAAGGGACAGTTCAGTATTGACAACTCTGCCTAAATTATGCATGGAAGAAATCTGACCACAGTGAAAGAGGAGAGCTACACGCTTCTAATTTAATGTGACCTGTAAAAGCAACTGCATCATTTATCTCTAAACTGCTAACTTATGCATTATGTCTGATGATTTAACTGAATTTAAATTTTTTTAATTTAAAAATCCATTATTACAAAGTGATAGGTATTATTTACTAAAATAATAGAAATTCAAAAGCTTACCTTGTATTCTCTTGATACGTTTCTGTGTTATCAGATGTGGATGTTTCACTCCTATTACTTAAGAGGCATGGGGGGGAGGGGGAGAAGTTAATACTTCAAGTAATAAAGCACAACACAGATTCATTAACTGCTAATGAAGACAACCAGTCTGAATTTGTTTGAAAAGCCTAAACTTCAAATAGTTCTGAACTATGATATAATTATGGCATTAATTACTTTTCAAATAAATTCTGATAAGACTGCTTATGAGGTCCTTTAAAAATTAATTTAGGCATAGTTACAAAAGTATAGAGAATATAGTATTTTGCAGAATTGTCTTAAATCCATAGCATGAACATTTCCCCAGGTCCTTTAGACTTTCAAATTAAGAGACTCCCCTACCTCTACCTGGACTAGTTAGTTTTTGAATGCTGGGGTAGAATCAAGAATTTGTGAACTTCTTGACTTGTAACTAGGATATAGTTTAAGGTTGTAGCATCCAAAATGATGCTACAACTCCTAAATGGAGTAGGTTAAGAAAAAATATTTGAATGTTCATTATGTTTATATTTTCCAAAAAGGAACTAGGCTTTCCAACATTTAATATACAGAATAACTTGATGTCCTCACTGGGACCCCATGCCAGAGTCATGTGTCTTATGCAGTATCAGAGAAATCCTGAGAGAAAAGTGGGCATTCCATATGAGGACTGTCAGTCATGCATTACAGAATTTCATCAATGTAGTCAATTTTATAAAAACAAGGCCTTTCAATAGCAGAAACATTAAAATAAAAACGAGATAGGTAGTGGACCACAAAACTGTTGTGAAACTTAGAAAACTGACTTTTCAGTTTTCTTTTACAAAAGGACAAGCAATACTGTATCATCTACCTAACAGATGTTCTCCAATGACAGTCATTTCCCTTCTGTGAAAATACTGTTGTGTCTCCACACACATTCTCTGCAAGAAAGCTTCCCTGCCCAAATAGGAGACTATTAAACCACTATTTTGCATCTTTTTAGCAGTTATTAATCTGTCTCTGCAGGTAAAGGTGGTATTCTAACAATGTGGAGACTAAAAACTGCTTTTCAAAATAAATTCAAACTACGGAGAGTGCACGTGTTAAAGGGATGTTATGACTTTACCAAAAACAGTATGTCACCTATTTTTTAAAAATCTCATATCTATACATTTAAACTTGGTAACAGATTTTTCTAAACTGTTTTTAAATCTTCCAAATAAAGATAATCATTGGGTTTTGAACATGCCCTAATAAAATATAAAAACTTCCAATTCGTTTGTAAGAACAACTATAACATAATCAGAGACTATGGAAAATTTCAACAAAAGCCCTTTCAATATTTACCAAATGGGACTGAAAAATATAGGAATCTCAACCTATGACATACTCTTCCATTTGGATCTGTATTGTGTGTTGTAGGTATCTTTTCAGCCATGATAGTCATCAGACCAAGTATCAAAGTAAAGTGAATTTAATCGAAATCTTTAAATTACTGTCACTGTATTAAACCAAGATTTTAAGAAATTTTAGAAATCATAGTCAACCACATTGTTTTCAATAAAAACAGTAATAAAACTTTAAGAATGAAAATATTTTATACCATTAAATAAAGCAAACTTATTTTTAAAGTAACTTTTTCATCTTTATCTCACTTAAATTTTGCATGTGTTATGCGTAAAGTATCAGTACTATAAAACACATGCATAGTTTTAAAATAAACACACACATACTCAGAGTACATGCTCAATTTTTTTCACTGGTGGGGTATGCAATCACAAAACTCCTGATTTAAAGCATTTTAATATCAAAGTTAATGCCCTTTTTAAATGTTTTCTCCTTTCCACCTACTTTTACAATTCTCTATTTTCCATTATTATTGTTATCATCATTCTAGTCCTTCCTGATCATCCTGTATCATGCCCAGGGCTATTACTGGGAACCTACTCATTTATTCTAGAAATGTATGAATGAGTTCAACAATAGAAAATCTATTACTGACAACCATACTATCAATTTAAAAAACATATGATCATTTATTTCATCTTATGTAGAAACCATTCACTAAAATTCAACCTCCAGAATGGAAACAAAAACAAAAAAACCTCTCATCACCCACAATGCTTTTAGAAGTACAAATCCCTAAACTCTAGATAGCAGAGTATCTGGGAATGAAGTCAGATGTATACATTTTTTTAACTGCATACAAGATTCTGATTTGAGTAAGAACCATTCAATGGAGAAATCTTAAATTCAGGATGATAGCATCATAGAACAGATAAAGAATATGTTAAAAAAACTGTAGTGAACACCATCCATAATAATAAAATTTTAGATGCATTCCCACTAAAATCAAGGAAAAACAGGTGCCTTCTATTTAATACTGGATAGAGGCCCTAGTTAATGCAATAAATCAAGTACAAAATGAAGCAGTAAGAGAGAAAAACTGCATTGACAAACCAAATAATTTTCTACATAATAAATCCAAAAGAATCTACAGGTAAATTATTTAGAACTATTAGAACTAATAAATCAGCAAAGCTGCTAAATGAAAGATTAACATAAAAATCCTTAATATTCCTACTCACTAGTAATAACCACTTAGATTATAAAACAGGAAAAATGATCCATTTGTACAGCAACAAAAACTGTAAGGTTTTAGGGGCTTCCCTGGTGGTGCAGTGGTTGAGAGTCTGCCTGCAGATGCAGGGGACACGGGTTCGTGCCCCGGTCCGGGAAGATCCCACATGCCGCGGAACAGCTGGGCCCGTGAACCATGGCCGCTGGGCCTGCACGTCCGGAGCCTGTGCTCCGCAACGGGAGAGGCCACAACAGTGTGAGGCCCACGTACCGAAAAAAAAAAAACAAAAAAAAAACTGTAAGGTTTTACCAGGAAAAGATATACTAGAACATATTTATGTGTGCTCTAAATGGACTTCTTTTACTGAATTTTTTTTTTTTAATGGAAGAGATAAACAGGTGGGAAATTGGGTGGGAAAAATGAGTATCATATGATGTCAATTCTCTCCAAATTAATCTATGATTTCAATAAATTCAACCTTTATAATGCTTCCGATCAAAATCTCTACAGGAATTTTTAGAAAACTCAAGTCTGATCCTAAAATTCATATGGAATAGCAAAGGACCAAGAATAACAGAAACAATTTTCTAGGTAAAACAAGAGGGAGAACTTTCCCTACATGATATTAAGACCTATTGTTAAAGCCACAGTAATTAAGATAGCATGGTATTAGAGGAATAAACGAAGCAACAGAACAGAATAGAGATGTGTAGGACCAAAATGGCACTATAAATCAGTGGGGAAAGAATGGACTCCTCAATGAATGGTACTGGGACAAATGGTTATCACTTGGGGAAAATTTTTCCTACCTCATGTTATACATCCAAAATAAATGTGAAAAGCACAGCTTTAAAATGTTAAAGAAGAAAATATCTTCTATAACTTTATGATGTGGGAAAGGATTTCTCAAGCATGACACAAAAAGCAAAAAACATAAAGAAAATAAATATAATATATATAAAAGTATAAATATAATACTTACGTATGTCAAAAGACACAATAAGACTAGCCAAAGACTGATCAAAAATATTTGCAATCAGGCGATGAAAGCCAAAACAGACAAGTGGGACTGCATTAAACTAAAAAGCTTCTGCATAGCAAAGGAAACAACAGAGTGAAAGGCAACATATGTAATGGGAGAAAGTATCTCGAAACCACGTATCTGACAGAGGGTTAATCTCCAAAATACATAAGGAACTCCTACAACTCAACAGCAAAGAAACTAATGACCCAATTACAGAATGGGCTAAAAATACGAATAGAGATTTCTCCAAAGATGACATACAAATGGCCAACACGTATATGAAGATTCTCAATGCCACTAATCATAAGGGAAATACAAATCAAAACCACAATGAAATATCACCTCATAGCTGTTATGATAGCTATTATCAAAAAAACAAAAGACAACAAGTGTTGGTGAGGATGTGGAGAAACTGGAACCTTTGTACACTGTTGGTGAGAATGCAAAATGGTGCAGCTGCTATGGAAAACAGTTACAGTGAAGTTCCTCAAAAAAATAAAAAGTAGAACTACCATATGATCCAGCAATCCCACTTCAGGGTATTTATCAAAAAGAACTGGAATCAGAATCTTGAAGAAACAGCACTCCCAAGTTCACTGCAGTTCTATTCACAATAGCCAAGATATAGTAACAATCTTGTGAATGGATAAAGAAAAAAAGATATGAATGGATAAAGAAAATGCGGCATATACATGCAACGGAATATTATTCAATTTTAAAAGAAAAGAAAGTTCTGCAACTGTGACAACATAAATAAACCTTGAGGCCATTATGCTAAGTTAAACAAGCCAGTCACATGCATGATTCCACTTATATGAGGTATCTAAAATACTCAAACTCAAAGAAGCCAAGAATAGAATGGTGGCTAACAGGAGCTACAGGACGGGGAAATGAGAGTTTCTAATCAACATGTACAAATTTCAGTTATGCAAGGTAAGTTCTAGAGATCTGCTGTACAACACTGTGCCTATACTGTATATAACAATACTATACTGTACACTTAAAAATCTGTTAAGAGAGTAGACCTCATGTAAAATATTCTTATCATGATAAAAAGAGGGGTGAGAAAAAAACCCAAAAAACCTATGCATGACTATGCCATTTTATGCTAAATTAAATTGTGGCATTACCTAAGGCAGTTTTCAAAATACTAGAGTACCTCATTTCCAGTCTTTAAAAGGCGAAGAAAAATCTCCAGTTCTATGCTTACACGTTTCAGAAAACAGCAAAAAAAATTTTTTTATTTCTTTGGAAAAAATGTAAATATATTTGTATTGCATGTAATAAAGAATTATTATCCAGAATATATCATGAATGCCTATGAATAAGGAAAAGGAAATTTTATCTCATACTTGTACCAGATTCCTTAATAGTTACTTAGCTACTGAAAATGTTCAACACCTTGGAGAGAAATCTGTTATAAACATAAAACCGTTTGCAAATTTCATTCTTTCAGTCTTTGTGAAGTGTTGTATTTGGACTAAACTGTTATAGGTTTACTGACACCCAGTTATTAATGTTTACAAAGAGTTAAGATTAGTTGGAAAAACCTGCAAACAGACCAAATAATTTCCAAGGAAGATGAAATAGAAATGTGTGCTGGTATCTAATGATTACATGCATCCTCCCTCTCTCCTTTCTAGTAGCTAAAGAAAACAGAAAGATACAGTCCTACATGTTAAAAACAGAATTTTATGTTATGAACTAGAAATGGTGTTAGTAAAATAACTAGCACTGCTACATAATTATTATAAGAAACTACCCCATACGAATGCAATAATTTTGTTAAACATTCACCAACATTTATTACTTTATGGTAAATAGTTTTACCCTGACTGATCTGACTGAAACGTGTGTTGGTTTATTTTGGATGACTCGACTGGAAGTTATACTGCTTACACAGATGGAAAGGCAAATTATGTCTGTTTTATCCATCCCTGCATATTCAATAACATGTAGTGTGCCCAGTAGTTCAGAAGTACAATAAATGTATGCTGAATTGATTAAATGATCTAAGGGTTTATTTTGAATATTTTTTAAACTATGTTAGTTTCTTCTTTTGAGGACCTATGGGCAAAGCACTTCAGTATAATCTCTTTTATTATCAGGAAAAGCTGTCTTTCTCATTAAGAACTATTTGGTTTACAATATCATAGACTTATTTTTTTTATGAAACCTTTATTTTTTATTTATTTTTTATACAGCAGGTTCTTATTAGTCATCCATTTTATACACATCAGTGTACACGTATCAATCCCAATCACCCAATTCATCACACCCCCACCCCACCCCCCTGCCGCTTTCAGCCCTTAGTGTCGATACATTTGTTCTCTACATCTGTGTCTCAGTTTCTGTGATATCAGTGATGTCGGTCTGTAATTTTCTTTGTAGTATCTTTGTCTGGTTTTGGTATCAGGGTGATGGTGGTCTCATACAATGAGTTTGGGAGTGTTCCTTCCTCTGTAATTTTTTGGAAGAGCATGAGAAGGATGCGTGTTAGCTCTTCTCTAAATGTTTGATAGAATTCACCTGTGAAGCCATCTGGTCCTGGCCTTTTGTTTGTTGGAAGATTTTTAATCACAGTTTCAATTTCGTTACTTGTGATTGGTCTGTTCATATTTTCTATTTCATTCTGGTTCAGTCTTGGAAGGTTATACCTCTCAAAGAATTTGTCCATTTCTTCCAGGTTGTCCATTTTATTGGCATAGAGTTGCTTGTAGTAGTCTCATAGGATGCTTTGTATTTCTGCGATGTCTGTTGTAACTTCTCCTTTTTCATTTCTAATTTTATTGAGTCCTCTCCCTCTTTTTCTTGATGAGTCTGGCTAATGGCTTATCAATTTTGTTTATCTTCTCAAAGAGCCAGCTTTTAGTTTTATTGATCTTTGCTACTGTTTTGTTTCTATTTCATTCATTTCTGATCTGATCTTTATGATTTCTTTCCTTCTGCTAACTTTGGGTTTGCTTTATTCTTCTTTCTCTAGTTCCTTTAGGTGTAAGGTTAGATTATTTATTTGAGATTTTTCTTGTTTCTTGAGGTAGGCTTGTATAGCTATAAACTACCCTCTTAGAACTGCTTTTGCTGCATCCCATAGGTTTTGGATCATCGTCTTTTCACTGTCATTTGTCTCTAGGTATTTTTTGATTTCCTCTTTCATTTCTTTAGTGATCACTTGGTTATTTAGTAACGTATTGTTTAGCCTCCATGTGTTTGTGTTTTTTACGTTTTTTCCCTGTAATTGATTTCTAATCTCATGGCGTTGTTGTCGGAAAAGATGCTTGATATGATTTCAATCTTCTTAAATTTACTGAGGCTTGATTTGTGACCCAAGATGTGATCTATCCTGCAGAATGTTCCATGAGCACTTGAGAAGTGTAATCTGCTATTTTTGTATGGAATGTCCTATAAATATCAATTAAATCTATCTGGTCAATTGTGTCCTTTAAAGCTTGTGTTTCCTTATTAATTTTCTGTTTGGATGATCTGTCCATTGGTGTAAGTGAGGTGTTAAAGTCCCCCACTATTATTGTCTTACTGTCGATTTCCTCTTTTAGAGCTGTTAGCAGTTCCCTTATGTATCGAGGTGCTCCTATGTTGGGTGCATATATAATTGTTATACCTTCTTCTTGGATTGATCCCTTGATCATTATGTAGTGTCCTTCCTTGTCTCTTGTAACATTCTTTATTTTAAAGTCTATTTTATCTGATATGAGTATTGCTACTCCAGCTTTCTTTTGATTTCCATTTGCATGGAATATCTTTTTCCATCCCCTCACTCTCAGTCTGTATGTGTCCCTAGGTCTGAAGTGGGTCTCTTGAAGACAGCATATATATGGGTCTTGTTTTTGTATCCATTCAGCAAGCCTGTGTCTTTTGGTTGGAGCATTTAATCCATTCACGTTTAAGGTAATTATTGATATGTATGTTCCTATTACCATTTTTCTTAATTGCTTTGGGTTTGTTTTTGTAGGTCCTTTTCTTCTCTTGTGTTTCCCACTTACAGAAGTTCCTTTAGCATTTGTTGTAGAGCTGGTTTGGTGGTGCTGAATTCTCTTAGCTTTTGCTTGTCTTAGAGCTTTTGATTTCTCCATCGAATCCGAATGAGATCCTTGCTGGGTAGAGTACTCTTGGTTGTAGGTTCTTCCCTTTCATCACTTTAAGTATATCATGCCACTCCCTTCTGGCTTGTACAGTTTCTGCTGAGAAATCAGCTGTTAACCTTATGGGAGTTCCCTTGTACGTTATTTGTCCTTTTTCCCTTACTGCTTTCAATAATTTTTCTTTGTCTTTAATTTTTGCCAATTTGATTACTATGTGTCTTGGCATGTTTCTTCTTGGGTTTATCCTGTATAGGACTCTCTGCGATTCCTGGTCTTGGGTGGCTATTTCCTTTCCCATGTTAGGGAAGTTTTTGACTATAATCTCTTCAAACATTTTCTCAGGTCCTTTCTCTCTCTCTTCTCCCTCTGGGACCCCTATCATGCGAATGTTGTTGCGTATAATGTTGTCCCAGAGGTCTCTTAGGATGTCTTCATTTCTTTTCATTCTTTTTTCTTTATTCTGTTCTGCAGCAGTGAATTCCACCATTCTGTCCTCCAGGTCACTTACCTGTTCTTTTGCCTCAGTTATTCTGCTGTTGATTCCTTCTAGTGTATTTTTCATTTCAGTTATTGTACTGTTCATCTCTGTTTGTTCTTTAATTCTTTTAGATCTTTGTTAAACATTTCTTTCATCTTCTCGATCTTTGCCTCCATTGTTTATCCGAGGTCCTGGATCATCTTCACTCTCATTATTCTGAATTCTTTTTCTGGAAGGTTGCCTATCTCCATTTAGTTGTTTTTCTGGGGTTTTATCTTGTTCCTTCATTGGTACATAGCCCTCTGCCTTTTCATCTTGTCTATCTTTCTGTGAATGTCTACGATATCATAGACACTATTAATAACATAGTGGATGTTTTCCTCTTTGTACTACTTGGAAGCTGTGAAGCACAGTGTACAGAGTATTACAATATGTTCAGCTAATAACTGAAATCCTATGTGCTGGGTATATTTTTTGCCCCTCTAGATCTTCTCTCCTCCATTTTTCACCATGCTCTTTGTACTGAGAAACTAACCTGCATTAACAGATTCCCTTCTCTGCTTCCCAAATGGGTTCAGCCCAGCAGGAGATTTGGAGGAAGAACAAGAGGAAGGTTAGGATACCTATTTTCCAGACTCCTTCCCAGCAAAACTGCCTTGACTGGTTGCATCCCTCTCCAACTGCCCTCTCCACATAGCTTTCTTTCTCCAATTCTGGTGTCTACTTTCTCCCCTCCCCTGCTTTCAGTAGACCCAGAGTACATGACTATTCCTTGTGACTTCCTATACCCTGCTTACATAGTGCACCCAATACTCTACTCCTTACAAATAGTCCCTTCACACACAAAAATAAAAAATTAAAGAATAGTCCTTCACTAAATTCCCCTCAAATTATCTAATTTGAATATAATTATCTGTTTCCTCCCAGGACCCTGACTATACATTCTGGCTTCTTATATTTCCTACCATTTTTTAAAAAATCTTTTCCTTCCTTCAACAATTTCCTTACTAGAAATTCATATACAAACTGAATTTTTCCATTGCAACTAGAATTTTGCATAGGATATAAACATGAATAAGACTAGGAAGCCCATTCTACTAGATAAAAAAAACAGACAAGTAAACAGGAAAGACTTCAGAGTATCTAACACTTGGTCTAAGTCTTCAAAGAGAAGAAAAAGTCCACTGGCTGGCAAAGTGTGGGTTAGAATGGTGGGGAAAGTATGGAGGTGAGGGAGTGATGGTGATGATGATGATAATTAAAAACTAACATTTAGGAAATTCCCTGGCAGTCCAGCGGTTAGGACTCTGTGCTTTCACTGCCGAGGGCACGGGTTCAGTCCCTGGTCAGGCAACTAAGATTCCGCAAGATGCGCTGCACAGCAGGAAAAAAAACAAAACAAAACCAACAAAGCAAACAAAAACCCCCAAACATTCACCAAGTAAGGTGCTATTCAATATGTTTTACTTCTATTAACCTACTTATTGACTCCCACCAATGAGGTGTTTAATAGTATCACCACTACCTTTTTAAACAGATGAGAAAACTGAGGTACAGTTTCTTGCCAAAGTCATACAATTAGTAAATGACAGAGCCTCGTACCCAGCAGTCTGGCTCCAAGTCTTCATGTTTAATGACTAAGTTATATTGCTTCTCAAGGATGGCCAGGATACAGTGGGAATAATTCAACATGGCTAAGGCATATTATGCAATATGGGTAGCCAAGAAAGACAAAGGCTAAACGGAAAGGTAAGTGCCAGATCAGAAAGGGCTTTAGAATAGGGATTTTGTCTTATTAAGCTAGTTGTTGAATTAGATCATGGAACCCCTTGAGAATCTTGACATTCTCTCTCCAGAAAAATGCACATAGTACACACAAAAAATTGGCAGTTTAAGCAGTTCACAGAGCCCTTACTGGCCCGTGGAACCCAGGAGAAACACAGCTATGGGGCCACAGGACGTCACTGACAAGGTACAGAAGCGTAGGTACAAGGACAAGGAGAAAGAGGTCAGAGTTGCACTTCTGAAATATCACTTTGGCAATCGTATACAGAACAGATTAAAGGAGGACCACCAACTAAAAGAATACTACAACAGTTCAAGTGAGAGATGATGGGGACTTGAGCTACGGAAGTGACAATAGGGGCAGAAGAAAAGCACAGATAAGAATACTGCTATTAGAAATCAATAGTACCTATGAGCAATTAGATCTGGGGGGTAAGAGGGAAGAAGGCATGTCTCATGAGAAGAAAACTGAGTCATTTAACAAGCAGTGACTGTGCACATCATATATACTAGGAACTTTGCTAAGAACTAGAGACACATTGTTGAACAAGACAAACACCATCCCTGCACTTAAGAATAATCTACTGGGTTAATAACAAATTGTTGAGTAATTTCAATACAGCAGAAGTACAGAAATAAAAAAACCAAAAAGGATGAACCGAAGGGGATTTTTTTAAAAATCACAAAATAAGAGTGACCAATTTCATCCAAAGACACTGAGTCAAGTAAAACGAGAACCTAAAAGAGCAGGAAATAAGAAAATTACTAAAGACCTTTACCTGAACAGTTTCAACTAAGGAGTTGAAAAGAAGCCTTACTACAGTATAAGTGCTTCTAAGAGTGGTTAAATTACTGAAAATTAGCAACATGTGAAATGAAATGCTACTAAAATAAAATCTTAAAGACTCTGCTTAAGATATCGCCTCCTGCGAGCCCTTCTATAATGCTGCCAATACTGCCTTTCTTTACAGAATGGTGTGTGCTTGCTACTGAGTTTTTAAAAATTAAGCACTTCATTGTTTAGAGATACATGCGTGGGTGGTAATACTATAAAGAAAAGCAAAAGAATGAACAATCCAAAAAAGAGGATAGTGGTTACCTCTGGCAGTATGGGGTTCAAATTGGCATGGGCTCATAAGGAGATTCTAAGGTCCTGAAAGGAGCTTCCCTGGTGGCACAGTAGTTGAGAATCCGCCTGACGATGCAGGGGACATGGGTTCGATCCCTGGTCTGGGAAGATTCCATAGGCCGCAGAGCAACTAAGTCCGTGCACCACAACTACTGAGCCTGTGCTCTAGAGCCTGTGAGCCACAACTACTGAGCCTGCGTGCCGCAACTACTGAAGCCCACGTGCCTAGAGCCCGTGCTCCACAATGAAAGGAGCCACCACAATGAGAAGCCTACGCACTGCAACAAAGAGCAGCCCCCACTCACAGCAACTAGAGAAAGCCCGCGTGCAGCAACGAACACAGCCAAAAATAAATAAATAAATAAAATAAACTTATTTTTAAAAAAATAAGGTCCTGAAAAATGTTATAATTTTTGACCCGGCTTAGGTATTTGTTTTGTCACTATTTTTTAAACCACACATGTGCATTCTGGCCATTCTTATTCATAAAATACATTTCATAAAAATGTTTAATGTACATAAACCTGAGACAATAAGATACAAATCAAGCCAAAACCTAGCTTTAAAAGAATTGAGACTAAAATAGAACTACAAATTTAATCGTACCAAATCTCACTTTTACATGACATTTTATCAAAATAAAAATTTCAAACAATTCTATTCTTAGAGAGTAAAAGGATTCTAGTTTGCAAGTACATTACTGAAAGGGATTTTCTCTAGCTTTCAAGTAATTTCAGTTGCAAAAGAAAACATTCAATTCACAGATCTACTTTTTATTCAGACATGTAAAGTTTCTTAGAATGATTTTTACATAACATAAGCTTAAGTCTAGCATAAAGTCAATCTCCCAGATGTCATTTTACATGCATCAAACAAACTTATGAGGACAAAGGCAATTTACTTTAAAAACACAAACACCCACACATACACAAAAACACTTTATACAGTCTCTGCAAAGTTTCCATTTTAACTATAAAAATAAAAACTATAAGAATAAATATTGCTTACCTGTTCCCTACTGAATCTTGAGAGATCTGAAAGTTGGGAATGACAGAAGAAACACCATATTCATCTTGGTACTTCTTACAAGATTTGTAATGATGTCTCATGCGATAGAATTTAATCTGTAAATTATTGATTAAATGTAATGTGACTTTCAAAAGAACAAATATAACATGATTCCATTTATATGAGGTAGAACAGACTTCAGAGATAAAGTAGAATACAGGTTACTAGAGGGGTCGGGGTGGGGGTGGGGGAACGGCAAGTTACAATTTAACAGGTACAGAGTTTCTGTTTGGGATGATCAAAAAATTCTGGAAATAGATAGTGGTGATTGCTGTACAATGTTATGAATGTACTTAATACCACTGTATTGTACACTTAAAAATGGTACGTTTTCTACCTTACCATTCATGATACTGCACTCTAATTGTTCATTTGATGCTTCATACAGATTGTGTGTATGTATATACATATCATGTTTTCTTACCAAATGGACACATATTGTATAAAAAAAGTTTACCACAATCTTTCACTTATAAAAAAATAAAATAAAACTAAAAAAAAGGTACGTTTTACGTTATATATTTTACCATAATAAAACATTTAAAAAATGTTTAATGTAATATGACTTTTAATATAAAAAGGAACTCATAAGACTTGAGATATTGCCAACAAGAAGGAAAAAAACAAGGCAGAAATAGATAACAAAATATTCCATTTAAACAAGAGGTCTTTGTTTTTTTTTTAAGTAAATGATTTAATTCTTAAGTAGGAGCTGAAAATAAGCAGTAAGTTTCTCTCCATTAGATTCAGAGACAATGGAGATGAGTCCAACTGTCTGTAAACTCACCATAAAAATTAACAAATAATTTTACACCTGAAAAAAAAATACCACTAATAGACAAAAAATAATATTAAAAGTATTAAGAGGTTGCCTCATAGCACTGGGCATCTTTTTATTTCTTTAACTACTGCAACCTGGCAGAGTTAGAAAGTGCTTTAAAAAACTAAGTTCCCAAGTTAACACTTGGAACATTTTTCAGTTTCTCTCTGAGGAGCAGAGCCAGAAATCTCTCAAGTGTATTTTCCAGCTTCACTTCATTGCCCTGTCAGTTAACACCTCCCTCAAAGACATGGAAAAGCAGGTATGTCTTGTGTGAATGCATGAAACAGCAACTGGTTTTTTTGCTCACTGACTTTATTAGCTATTTGAAAAAGTGGTTGTGATAAATCCATAATAAACGAATATACTCAAAGCCTAACCACCTCTCACCATTTCAATCCCTCTCCAAACGGTAGAATAAAATCCAGACTGGAGAATTAATGCCAGTTATTTGCCAATACCTGATTTTTTACACCTGTTCCTTAAAAGGCAAAGTCTTCTGCCAAGTATTTTGTGATTTCTTAGATAAATACATAAACATCCAAGTACAGTGGGCAGCTAGAGAGTTCCCCCTTGACTACATAAATCCATTTGGCCCATTTCTACCTGCAAAATTGCAATAATGATACTACCACCAGAAAAACTATTCAAGGGCTGAATCTGTTCCAGAATGGGGCTTCAATGAGTTAAATGCCAGTCTGTTCATTCAGTTCATTTAGCAGGTAATCAACGAGTGTTTATTTTGAAAAAAATGCCACGCTAAAAATTACGGCAAATTCAGAGACTGTATCTATCTTTCGGTCTCTGTTCTCAGTAAGTTTATAATCTAGTAAGATCTACAGCCACAGCTTTTCTGGCCTTTTCTACCCAATTCTCAACCTAAATAATTTCTCTTCAAAACAGTACCCACCAAGACAAGTCAAACAGAAATTTCAGAGTAGAAACTTGACTTTCAAAGAACTATGTCACATTTACTCTACCTGTTTTGCACAGCATCTGCAGCTACCAGAAAACCTCCTCATGATATTTTCAAGGTCTAAGGCCCGTTCAGGACATGCTCTTTCCCTTCTAGTCACATTTCCACGACACAGGGGACAATGTATTCCGCTTTCTCTCATTGCAGTCAGGAAACATTTTCTACAGAAACTAAACCAAACATTTGTGACAGGTTAACTACAGAAAAAAGTACTCTTTTCATTTCAATAATTAAACACAGCAGTTATGGGTATGTAATCATGCTAGGCTATTTGTATGTACATAAATCTAGAATTTTTTAAAACTGTATATGAATTTCTCAGTGTAAGACTAATGTCTGGACTAGATGGGAATACTAAAGAAACTACTTTTAACATAATACAGGAAAAATAAATATTATATAACATTATCAGGGGAAGCATGGTACAAAGGAAAACTGCATCTTATCCTGTGTTGTTTAGCAGCTGTGTGATTTTCAGGCAACACACTTAACCACAATGGATCTCCATTTCCTCCCCTTACAAAATGAGAGAATGGACCACACATCAGCTTTGTCTCAAACTGATGTACTTCAAGATGTTGTTCTACAAGATATGAATAGGTCTCCTAGAGAAACTGATTTCCAAAATTCAAGGATTATTCAAAGTTATTAAGGTTTCTCTGCTAAGGAAACCAAGTGTTGCCCAAACTTCTGTGGTCAGGATATATGAAAATTCCCACAACAGTGTGCAGTGGAATATAATTTGAGAAATACTTAAGAATCCTGGGCTTCCCTGGTGGCGCAGTGGTTGAGAGTCTGCCTGTCGATGCAGGGGACACGGGTTCGTGCCCCGGTCCGGGAAGATGCCGCGGAGCAGCTGGGCCCATGAGCCATGGCTGCTGAGCCTGTGCATCCGGAGCCTGTGCTCCGCAACGGGAGAGGCCACAACATTGAGAGGCCCGTGTACCGCAAAAAAAAAAAAAAAAAAAAAAAAAAATCACAGCCATCTGTACCTGGGCTCTAGAATAATTATACATTTAATTCAACCCCCTATAAATACAAATATACTAATCTTCCACATCTATACTAACAAAAAAGTTGCGAGGTAATAGTGTGATAACAGATCACACTGAGTTTACTAACCAGGCGCTGAGCAAGTCACTCTTCTTGAAAATCAGTTTCCTCACACATACAATAAGCATCTACACTTGATAGGGTTGTTCACAGGATTAAGATAGGTAATGTAATAAAACGCTCAAGACAGTTATTTTTGAGTCAGCAAAGTGCTTGATAAATAGTAGCTAATATCACTAAGGTAGCATTAGAAGTGATCACCAATACTTTAAAACATGGAAAATATTCATCATAACCAGGAGTCAAAGAAATGCAAAGTAAACAAGACAAAAATACATTTTTCAGTTGTCAAAACACTAGTTTAAAAAAATTATAATATCCAGTGTTAAAGGAGACATAAAGAAATGAGTGCTCTACATTTCTTTTTTTTTTTTTTTAATTTATTTATTTTGGGCTGTGTTGGGTCTTCATTTCTGTGCGAGGGCCTTCTCCAGTTGGGGCAAGCAGGGGCCACTCTTTATCGCGGTGCGTGGGCCTCTCACTATAGCAGCCTCTCTTGTTGCGGAGCACAGGCTCCAGACGCACAGGCTCAGTAGTTGTGGCCCACAGGCCCAGCCGCTCTGCGGCATGTGGGATCCTCCCAGACCAGGGCTCGAACCCACGTCCCCTGCATTAGCAGGCAGACTCTCAACCACTGCACCACCAGAGAAGCCCCGTGCTCTACATTTCTGAATAGCAATTTGTCAATACTTAACAAAATCCTTAGTGAGGGTGTCCCAAAACTCTGAATGCCATTTTGAGCTTTAATAACTTCACAAGTATAAATACCACAAAGTTACAAAGACCATCATTTTTAAGTTTAATTGTTTAAATTAAAAACTGAAATTCTGTTTATATGTTTTGTAAATTTGGGGTAATACATTTTTAATTTAAATTCTTTGTTTCCCTCAGTGTTTGCATTCTTTAATCAGGGGGACTGTAAAAAGGAAAAAAAGAAGAAAGGAGAGTCAAACAAAAAACCCCACAAGACTAACTGGAACAATAGTCTAGATCATGATACGGTCTACATTAAGGCAGGAGTAGGAAGGAGGGACAGAGGGTCTCTATTTTAGAGACATAGTTCTCAATGTCTATGACTGTGTATGAAGGGGGCATCCTAGGTTAAAAAATAAAATATAATTTTTTGACAATTACTTGTGAGAGAATGAGAAAGAAAAGCATTTCTAATTTAGAAGACTGAGTAAAAGGTGACTGTGTTAACCAAACTGAAAAATACTAGAAGAGTTGGTTTAACAGAAAAACGTAAGTTTAAAGTACCTACAGGGCTTCCCTTCTGGCACAGTGGTTAAGAATCTGCCTGCCGATGCAGGGGACACAGGTTCAAGCCCTGGTCTGGGAGGATCCCACATGCCGAGGAGCAGCTAGGCACATGTGCCACAACTACTGAAGCCTGTGCGCCTGGAGCCTGTGCTCCGCAACGGGAGGAGGAGGAGCCTGCGCACCACAACAAGGACTGGCCCCCGCTCGCCACAACTAGGGAAAGCCCAAGCGCAGCAACAATGACCCAACACAGCCATCAATCAATCAATCAATAAATAAATGTATTAAAAAAATAAAGTACCTACAAAAAGCTCAATGCGTGTTATCCAGCAAACAAGTGGAAAATTGGATCTGAAAATTGGGGGGAAGAATATGGAGAGCAGATAAGGTAAGAAGAACACTAAAGAAACAATCTAGAGAGATATAAACATTAAAGGAAGGTTCAAAGAAACAGAAGAACCAAGAGTAAATAATGTTATAGAAGCCAAGTCTAATAAATTACCAAAGAGAAAACAGTAATTAAAGAGCTAAAGGTAAAACTATCACCAAACTATTAAGCTAAACCTTCCTCTTTAAATAAAAATTGAAACTGTCAACAAAGTTCACACCAACAAAATTCATTACACAGAGATAACCATGCATAAAATTGATGGAGCTTGAGTGAACGAAATGAAGCAGGTTAGTAACTATTAGCAGGTAAATTAGTGAATATGCTGGCTAATTTAACAATTACAAGTAAAATATAAACACAGAATATTAAAAGATTTTTTGAAACCTGGGTGTACAAACATAAGCTGTATTTAGGGGGAGTGGATAAAATAAACCAAAATTTCAAAGCCCACTTATTCAATACCTGAAATAGTATATAACACTACATACCCACCAGAATGACCAAAATGAAAAAGGTGGAAAATACCAAGTGTTGAGGAGGATGTGAAACCAACCTAAACTTGCATTCAATGCTATAAAAGTGTAAACTGATACAACCATTTTGAAAATTAATACAACCATTTGGCAGTATCTAATATAGCCAAGTAATTCCACTCCAAAGTATATACCCAACTGACTTGCATATCTCATCAGAAGAAATTTCCTAGAAAGTTCATTGCCACACTATTTGTAATAGCCAAAAGCTGAAAACCATACAAATGTCCATCAACAGAAAAATGCATAAACAATGACAGCATATCCACAAAATTAAAACTATAGTATACCGTAATAAGAATGAATTTGGATGTATGTTAAGCTTTGGAAGCCAAACGCAAAAGACTACAAGCTGCATGATTCTTTTTTTTTTTTACATCTTTATTGGAGTATAATTGCCCTATAATGGTGTATGATTCTATTTTTATAAAGATCAAAGAGCAGGTAAAACTATATTGTTAAAAGTCAAAATAGTGGTGTCCTGGAAGAAGTGGGATACACTCCTTGGAGAATTGAGGAGTTCCTGAAATGCTGGTAATGGAGTTCTGGAGTTCTATTGCTTGGTATGGGTGTTGAACACATAGGTGTGCTCAGTTTGAAAAAAATTCACTGAGCTGACTTTTATGATGGGGCACTTTTCTGTTAGGAATACTACACTTAATTTTTTTCAATTAGGAGTAAAAACAAGGGTAAATATGTTTAAACTGTTATAAAAATAGCTAAATTAATCTTCTAACTGGGCTTAAAAACAAACCAAAAAAAAAAAATCGCTAGAAAATTTCCAGAGCTAAAAAAATACGTCTGCAAAATAAGAGACAACCAAATGACCAGTACAATGAATTTCTGAAAGATTTTCATCCGGATCACTAGAAAATCTTAAATAATTATTTTTTCAACTTCTAATAGCTTCCAGAGAGGGAATAAAAAACAGATCACGTACTAAGGAAAGAGAATCAGATTAGCTTCAATCTCATCAGCAACAACAAACAGATGACAAAACAATAGAATGATGTGTTCAAAGTTCTGAGGGAAAGTGACTTATAACCTAGAATTTCATCTTCTGGCTACTAAACTATTTGCTTTTTGAACCCTAGGCATTTCTGATAATGCAATAAATACAATACCGAGAAACGACACATTCTGCAAAACTGCACACTAAAACTTACAGGGCTTGTGGGGAAAAAATGGTTGGGGTAGACTAACTGCCCGGAGAACACTGTCATCAGAGAACTAACAAAAACCCAAACAGGGCTTCCCTGGTGGCGCAGTGGTTGAGAGTACGCCTGCTGATGCAGGGGACACGGGTTCGTGCCCCAGTCCGGGAAGATCCCACATGCCACAGAGCAGCTAGGCCCGTGATAGCCGCTGAGCCTGCGCGTCCTGAGCCTGTGGTCCACAGCGGGAGAGGCCACGACAGTAAGAGGCCCGCGTATCACAAAAAAACAAAAAAAAAACAAAAAAACAAAAAAAAACGCAAACAACCCTAATAAAAATACTAACACATTTTAAAAGACATTTACGTTCTTAATAAACATTTTACTCTAAAGCTTAAAAAAAAGAGGTGAGGGGTTAGAAAGGAGTGATTAAAGCTGATAAATTCCAGAGAGATCTCATGGCCAAACCGAACCAAGAAAAAAATGTAGGTTGTGTGTTTCGTACAGTAGTGTACAATTCTGTGGCTTGCTATATTCAACTGAGTTTTAGTGTACTTCTCTTCAGCTAATGTAACCATTTGCTAATGGCTCAAAACATCAATGTGCAGGGGAAAAAAATACATATAAACCAATCCGTTCTGATATAATCTTGTATAACAACAGAATGTTATCACTGTTGAGTCTGTTATCACTTGTCTCTAACCTTGTTTGTGGTCTTTTGATATGGAAAATTTTTAATTTTTAATATAGTCTAAATTCATCACCTTTTCCTAAAATTACGGTTTGTGCTCATAGTCTTAAGCCTTCCCCTTCTCAAGATCAGGGATATTTCCCTACATTGCCTTCTAAGAAGTTTAAGTTTTGCTCATCACATTTAAGTTTTTAATTCACCTAAAAATACCTCTATGTACAGTAAACAATAGAGATTTCATATGCAAAGCCATTATCCAAATACCATTCTACTGAATAAGCCATCTTTTCCCCGATTTGCCATGTCATATCTATCAGAGTTCTAATACATGTATGGAATTATTTCTGGGCTCTCTAGTATATGTCCTACTGATCATTTATCTACTGCTGAATTAATACCATACCATTTTAATTACTATAACTTCATAATACTACGTCACGGTATCTAGCAGGGTTGGTTCTATCTCTATGTTCTACTTTTTCCAAATTTTCTCAGTTATTCATGGTCATTAACACATCATTATGACTTTTTAATCAGTTTTTCAAGTTCTACCAAAACAATGATGTTGAGACTTTATTGGAATTGCATTAGCTTTTTTAGAACCATCTGAGGGAGAACTGGCATCTTAATTTTATTGCATGGTTACATGTCATGTCTCTCCACCTATTCAGATTTCTTATGCTTTTCAGTAGTTTTTCAACTTTCCCTACAGAAGTCTTGACATTTTTACTAGATTATAATAGTCTAATTATTTATAAACTATTTATAGTTTTTGTTGCATTATAAATAGGATTCTTTCTATTAATTTTTTATCTGATTACTGTTGGTATAAAAAAATGTTACCGACTTTTGTCTGTTGTTCTTATATCCAGAAACCTCTCTGTACATTCTTAGTAGTTCTAATCATTTGTTAGTTAGTCGTTTCTCTTAGGTTTTAGATGTAGTTTTATCATCTACAAATTATGACAATTTTATCTCTTTTTCCATCTTTGTATACCTTATTTCTTCTTTTCTCACTGAATTGCCTAAAGCCTGAAATACAATGTTAAATGGTAGGGAGGATATAAATACCCTTGTCTAGTTCTTGACTAGAAAAGCACATAGGGTCTACTATTCAGTACATTTACTATAGATTTTAGGGAAGCTACCCTTAATTAGAATAAAAGTAAGCTCCATCCTATTCCTAATTTGCTATGACATTTTATAATGAAAGGCTGAACTCTATTAAATGCTTTTAGCATCTATTGAAATGATCATGTGCTTTCAACATCCAAATTCTCTTCCTATTTTAAAGGTGTTCTTCACTATGTGATTTTCAGTGAAAATCAGTTCCTCCTGAAAGGGCAAAAAACTGTGGGTCTGTCAATTCCTCCCAACAATTCTGTCAGTTTTCATCTAAAGTTATGTTGGTAGCTGCAAAAAAGTTCATGATTATTCCTTTTATCCACATGAAATGACTCTCTTTTTTGTAATGCTATCTGAATTAAATGGTCTGATATTAATATTTCTATACCAGCTTTCTTTTAGCTGACATAGAAATATAAAGACTCAGAAAAGCTCTCTGAAAGACTCAGTTCTGCTGTAAAGTGTCACACACATTCCTAGAAGTCACTGCACTATGCAAAATCATCCAATAAAAACCACAGAGCTCATGGGAAAAACAGGGTTGGGGCACAACACTCAAATGTACACATCCAAAAGAATACTCTATATAGGTTACAGACACATTCACGTTTAAAAGTTTTAACTTAGCCTGAAAAAAATACACACTACTCATTACAATAATTGTTAAAAAATATTTTAGCTTTATTTATGTTTTATATTCCCTAAGGGAAATACTTTAAGCAAATATGAATACAATTTATATGTATACTATGCTACCATTTCTGTTTAAAAAAAAAAAGGCAGAGGGGGCTTCCCTGGTGGCACAGTGGATGAGAGTCCGCCTGCCAATGCAGGGGACACAGGTTCGTGCCCCAGTCCAGGAAGATCCCACATGCCGCGGAGCAGCTAGGCCCGTGAGCCATGGCCGCTGAGCCTGCGCGTCCGGAGCTTGTGCTCCGCAACGGGAGAGGCCACAGCAGTGAGAGGCCCACGTACCGTAAAAAAAAAAAAAAAAAAAAAAAAAAAATTAACTCAAAACAGATCATAGACTATAGTAAACTAGGTAATGGCCATCCAAAGATACATTCACTTCCTAATTCCCAGAACAAGTTAATATCACCTCATATTGTAACAGATCTGATTATTGTTAAAGATTTGGGGATGAGGAAATTAGCTGGAATTATCCAGGTGGGTCCTAAATGTCACCACAAGTGTCTTTATAAGAGAGGCAAAGGGAGATCTGACAAAAACACACAGGAGAAGCCATATTGAGATGGAGGCAAAGACTGGAGTGATGTGCTCCCAGCTCCTCGAGGCCCTGCCAACACCTTGATTTTGGTCCACTGAAATTGATTTCAAACTTCTAGCCTCTAGAACTGTGAAAAGATTAATTTATGTTGTTTTAAGCCACCAAGTTTGTGGTAGTTTGTTACAGTGGCCCTAGGAAACCAATATGCAGAGTTAAATGTGAAGCATTAAACTATAAAACTTTGAGAAAAAAATAGAAAATATTCACAATACAGAGCTACACAGAGTTCTTAGACTTAATGTTAAAAACACATTCCATAAAAGGAAAAACTGACAAAGTGGACTTCATAAAAATTTTTAAATGTTTGCTGGGCAAAAATGATTGTTAAGTAGATAAAAAGACAATCCAAAGACTGGAAAAAAGGGCTTCCCTGGTGGCGAAGTGGTTGGGAGTCCGCCTGCCGATGCAGGGGACACGGGTTCGTGCCCCGGTCCGGGAAGATCCCACATGCCGCGGAGCGGCTGGGCCTGCACGTCCAGAGCCTGTGCTCCGCAACGGAAGAGGCCAGAACAGTGAGAGGCCCGCATACCGCAACAAAACAAAGACCCGGAAAAAAATATTTGTAAATCATATACCTAACAAAGGAGTAGTATCTAGAATACATAAAGAAGTCTCAGGGCTTCCCTGGTGGTGCAGTGGTTGAGAGTCCACCTGCCGATGCAGGGGACACAGGTTCGTGCCCTGGTCCGGGAGGATCCCACATGCCGCGGAGCGGCTGGGCCGGTGAGCCATGGCCGCTGAGCCTGCGCGTCCGGAGCCTGTGCTCCGCAATGAGAGAGGCCACAACAGTGAGAGGCCCGCATACCGCAAAAAAAATAAAATAAAATAAAAGAAGTCTCAAAGCTCAAAAGTTAGAAAGCAAATGATCCAATTAAAACATAGGCAAAAGACACTGAAGAGACATGATTTTAACCTAAGATATACCGGTAGTAAACATGCCCATGAAAAGATGTTCAACATCATTAGCCATTAGTAAAATACAAATTAAAATCATGAGGTATCACTACACAGATTGAAATGGCTTAAAATTTAAAACAATGACAGGGACTTCCCTGGTGGCGCAGTGGTTAAGAATCTGCCTGCCAATGCAGGGGACATGGGTTCGAGCCCTGGTCTGGGAAGATCCCATATGCTGTGGAGCAACTAGTGCCACAGCTACTGAGCCTGTGCTCTAGAGCCCGTGAGCCACAACTACTGAGCCCACACGTCACAATTACTGAAGCCCATGCGCCTAGAGCCCATGCTCCGCAACAAGAGAAGCCACCGCAATGAGAACCCCATGCGCCCCAACGAACAGTAGCCCCCGCTCGCCGCAACTAGAGAAAGCCCACGCACAGCAATGAAAACCCAACGCAGCCAAAAATAAATTTATAAAAAAAATAATAAAAAATAAAACAATGACAACATGAAACACTGGCGAGGATGCAAAGAAACTGGATCACTCATACACTGCTGGTGGGAATATAAAATGGTATAGATACTGTGGAAAATAGCTTGGCATTTTCTTAAAAGACAAACCATGCAACCACCATATGACCCACTAATTGCATTCATTGCATTCTTGGGCATTTATCCTAGAGGAATGAAGGCTTAGGTTCACACAAAAACCTGTACATGAATATTTATAGCAGCTCTATATGTAATAGTCAAAAACTGGCTATTCCAGATCTCCTTCAGTGAATGAATGTTTAACCAAAATGTGGTACATCCATACCATGTATGGATGCATATTCACCAATAAAAGGAACTAATGAAAACACACAACAACCTGAATCTCCAGAGAATTATGCTGAGTGAAAAAAGAAATTCCAAAAAGTTACATATTGTTTGATGCCGTTTATATAACATTACTTAACATTCTTTTTTTGCTAACAGCTCTATTGAGATTTAAGTCACATACCATACCCCATTCACCCATTTAAAGTGTACATTTCAGTGGGTTTTTTACTGTTATTTATAGAATTGTGCAATATTTAAGATTCTTGAAATGTCAAAATTATGGAAATAGATAACATGGGACTTCCTCGGTGGTCCAGTGGTAACAAATCCGCCTTCCAATGCAGGGGACACAGGTTTGATCCCTGGTCGGGGAACTAAGATCCCACTTGTTGTGGGGCAACTAAGCCCATGCAACACAACTACTGAGCCCACGCACCCTCAACTAGAGAGCCCTCATGCCGCAAACTACAAAGTCCACACCCCACAAGTAGAGAGAGAAAACCCACACGGCTCAATGAGCGATCCTGCATGCCGCAACGAAGATCCTATGTGTTGCAGCAAAGACCCAACGCAGCCAAAAATAAAAAATAAAAAGTAAATAAAATTAAAATTAAAAAAAAATAGAGAACATGTGAACATTAGTGCTTGCCAAGGGTTAAGGAGGCACAGGGTGGGATCAAGAGGAAAGTGGGTGTGGCTATAAATGAGCCATGTGAAGGATCTTTGTGGTGATGGAAACTTTCTTTATCTTTACTCTATTAAGAAGGAAGATATCCCGGTTTTATTTACAAAACATTACCAATAGGGGAAATTGGGCCAGGGTACACAATTTCTGTATTATTTTACAACTACATGTGAATCTACAGTGGTCTCAAAATAAACAGTTTAACTTATCCGTATATTATAATGCATATTCACTTAATAAATACATATTAAATACTTACTACATAACAGAACTAGGGACATATCAGGGGACAAAAGTGATGAAAATCCCTACCCTGATGGGACTTACAGCATTGTGTGCATGCAGGTACTTGTGGCAAGTTTGTGTATATATACTACTATATCCAAAAACATTTTAACAAGTCATATTATTCTGTGCTAAAAATAGTAAAAGTAATTAATGAAAGTGAAGAATCCCAAAGAATCATATTATTTTAAGAATTCAAATATACTAAAAAGATTTTTAAAAGAATGGAAAAGGAATGCCCTCTAAGAAATACTGAGGTCAACTAAATAAGACAGGCAAATTAATAAAGATTCAAAAGCATACATCATATATCTTAGTAGATTCCAGGTAAGTCCAAAAATGGACTTTTTTTAAAGACTCAAGAAACAGAAAAAATGGAATAGCATTATAACTTTAGATAAAGAGAATCAAGTATCTCAAATCTGAATGTATAAGAAAATGTAATAATATACCAAAAACAAAGCAACTGACAGGAAAATAATGTAAAATAAGTAATAAATTACAATAGATTATTATTAAATCATAGTCACAGAAATGATCACAAATGTACCTACACACTCTGAACAGTAAAATTATAAATTAGTATATAAAAATTTAATATGGAAAAATGCACATAGCCATATGTTGCTAGCAACTAAAGAAAATTTTAAAGCGACTTCTAGACACCATTATGAACTGCATTAAACTAACAAAATATTGCTTAAAAAAAATTGCTCAACATAGCGAATATCCTGCTCGGGCTGCGCGCTGGGCCACGGCGCAAGCACTGGAAGATGGGGCCGCCCGCCCATCCGCCCCGTGCCCCGGGTCCCCGCCCGCCGGCCACCCCGGCGTCCCCCGCGAGGCCCCGGAGCCGAGGGCCAAGCGGCCGCGGATGGCAGCGTAGAAGGCGAGAGGTAGAGATGATCTTCAAAATGAAGTCTCTGGAAAATGTTCAGTTCTCTGCAGGAACTACAAAAATGGAAGGAAAGAACATTTTCAAAACGAAATTGTTGCCACCGCAATGAAGAGTAGCCCCCTCTCTCCGCAACTAGAGAAAGCCCGTGCACAGCAGCAAGCCCGTGCCCAGCAGCGAAGACCCAACGCAGCCAAAATAAATAAATAAAATAAAATAAATTTATTTTTTTTAAAAAAAGCTTTCTAAAAAAAACCGGAATTGTTGTGAAAGTGTGTTTACAACGAACTGATACTACTGACAGGGGTTTTTTTTTCTTTTTAGCTAATAAAACACTTTAACAAGATTGTATTTATGGTCAAAGGAAACTGGACTAACCATGCGGCCGAAGACTTTTCCCGCCATGACCTACTCTGGGAACAGCCCGCAGCGGCTGCAGGAGATCTGTGAGGGGCTTGAAGCAGCCGCCCAAGACCCCCGCCCCGGGGCCGCCAGCAGGGCCGAGCAGTGACGCCCCGCTGGACGCCAAGGCCCTGGGGGGCCAGGCAGCAGCAGCAGCAGCAGCAGCAGACGAGGACAGACACGAAGTTCGGGCCTTACCAGAAAGCCCTGAGAGAAATCAGATACTCCTTGCTGCCCTTTGCTAATGAATTGGGCCCTTCAGCCGCCGCAGAAGTAAACCAACAAATGCTGCAGTAACTGGTGGACGTGGGCTGTGACCAGATGGGTGGACGCTCCCAGGAGGCTGCCCATCTGGGGTGCAAAGGAGACCAGCAGAGGTCCCTGCAGAGGGGTTTCTAGGCTACAAACCCAAGGCCCTTTCTGTGTCCCATTGCGCTGTTTTCCACCTCCTCTCCAAAACCATCTTGTTAGCTGCTTTCCTTTTCAGGCAAGATCCAGAGATTTCTCAGCTCTCCTGATATTGTGTCACATGCACTTTCTGTCCTGTCCCTGTGATGATGGGAAGGCTTTCCCATGTAGCCGTTTCCTTGGGGTTTATTTGGCTTATTCTGAGCTGTCATGGGGAAGAGACTGGCTTCCTTTGACCTGTGTTTGGTTTGTGCATTTTTTAACTCAGCTAAGGGTAAGGTTGGTTAACATGAGTTGGCTCTCTGCCTCTTTTTTCTCCTGTTTTAAAAGATAGCCATCTATGCTGTTAGAGGAGACGTAACTATATTAAGGGAATGAGAAAGACTAGAAAATAAAAAGCTTGAGAAATTTTAAAAAAATGCTGGCAAAGATGATGGAATACAGATATACTTTAATAGTCTTAATGGCACTGTGTAAATTAGCCCAATTTTGTGGAAAGCAACATGACATCTATACAAACAGCAGTAACTATTTATTGAGCACTTAGGCAGGGTTCCAGAAACTTTATATAATCTTGAATTCTTAAGAATAAATAAATGTTTTAAAAGTTCCTTTATTTTACAAACAAGGAAACTAAGACTTTCAAAATAAATAAACCTATATGAGACTGAAGGCAAGATGCTACTTCATTGAAAACAAGGCCCTGCACATTCCTTCTACCTCAGGGTCTTTGCCCAGAATGCTCCCTCACCCCAAAATACTCTATACACAAACACAGTCCTCCACAAATTAACACCTACACATCACAAATCTCAGCAACAATTTCACTTCCTCAAGAAAGGTCTTTATTACGTACCCATCCACCCACCAACCCACCTAGATCTGGTCCCCTTCTTATACTCTCTCTTTAAACCTATGAGTTTGTAACTGCACATGTATCTGAGTGTTTATTTGAATTAAAATGTGTCTCACCAATGCCAGTTCTGAAGGCAGGGATCATATCTAACCGTATACCACTGTAGGTATAACACAGAGCTGGGCACCTAGTAGGAATTCATTAATATTTGTTAAAGCAATGAATGCTAATTTACCTTAATCTAATCCAAAATTTTACTTAACCCAAGATATAATCCACAGTCCTCAAATCAAAACCATAAGCACCTTCCATGTACAAAACACTTCAACAGAGCTATAGTCATCCTTGTGTGACACAGCTGACAAATTCCCTTGTATTTACCCTCTGACCCAGCAATTCCACTTGAGAAAATTTATCTTACAGGAAAAACTCTCACATGTGAAATGGTATTCATACAAGTTTAATCAATGTGCCATTATTTGTAACAGCAAAAGATTGGAAACAACCTAAGTGTCCATAGATAAGAGATTGGATAAATAAATAAATAATTTAATAATTAAAAAAATAATCAAACATGGGGCTTCCCTGGTGGCGCAGTGGTTGAGAGTCCGCCTGCCGATGCAGGGGACAAAGGTTCGTGCCCCGGGTCCGGGGGGATCCCACATGCCGTGGAGTAGCTGGGCCTGTGAGCCATGGCCGCTGAGCCTGCGCGTCCGGAGCCTGTGCTCCGCAACGGGAGAGGCCACAACAGTGAGAGACCCGCGTACCACAAAAAAAACAACAACAACAAAAAAAAACAAACAATGGAACACTAGAACACTAAATATGTTCCATGGGGTCAGGAATTTTTGTCTGGCTTGTTGAACCCTAGAATCTACATTAGTATTGTTGGCACATAATGGACACTCAGTGTTGGCTTACTGAATGAATGAAAACTCTACAATCTCCCCCCCACCAAAAAAAAAGAGTAAGAAGGCCCTTTACGTACTGATATAGAATGACCTCCAATACAGTAACATGAAAATAGCAAGGTACAAAAGAATACATACAGTATGCTGTTCTCTGGAAGAATAGATAAGGTAACAGTGATTGTGAGAGACAATCATATTATTTCCTTTTGTACCTTTAAAGCTGTGAATTACAATATTCTCCATTCACAATAATACCTTCGATAATAAATATCTGGACCAAAAAACTTGAAACAGCCTCCTGTTTACAATAATAATCTAGCTTTTTGTGTTAGATGCTATAGTTATTAAACTAAACATAATTTTATATTTTTATGGGTTTTGAAAACTATAAAACACATATATTATCATTCACAAACATTATCTCATTTGGCCCTTGCAACAACCCTGTGAAACAGGTTGTTTCTACCCCTGTTTTATGGAGAAGAAAACAGGCTGAAAGGAGTTAAATGACTTGACCAAGTGATACAGCTAGTAAGCTGTGGTCTCCCAACACAAACCCACCATTCATACATTTATTCAATACCAAATACATACAGTAGGCTCAGGTAAGTACAAGTAGACCTGGGTTGCTGCCTTTTAAGAGCTTACAGTCTAGTAGGAGTGTGCCTTCCAATGCAGGGGATGTGGGTTCGATCTCCCTGATCGGGGAACTAAGATCCCATATGCCGCAGGGCAACTAAGCCTGTGCGCTGCAACTACTAAGCCCGTGCCACAACTAGAGAGAAGCCCGCGTGTCGCAATGTAGAGCCCGTGTGCTGCAACGAAAGATCCCATGTGCCGCAGCTAAGACCCGATGCAGCCAAAAATAAATAGATAAATATTTTTAAAACTTGTTAAAAAGAGCTTCCAGTCTAACTGGTGAGAATGGCATCAGTCAAATCGTCTGATCCCAAAAATATTATGATTATGAACTGTGATAAGAAGTACAAAGAGGGATTTCCCTAGTGGCGCAGAGGTTAAGAATCCGCCTGCCAATGCAGGGGACATGGGTTCGAGCCCTGGTCCAGGAAGATCCCACATGCCTCGGAGCAACTAAGCCCATGAGCCACAACTACTGAGCCTGCACTCTAGAGCCCACGAGCCACAACTACTGAGCCTGTGTGCCACAACGACTGAAGCTCGCATGCCTAGAGTCTGTGCTTCACAACAAGAAAAGCCATGGCAATAAGAAGCCCGCGCACCGCAAGGAAGAGTAGCCCCCACTCACCACAACTAGAGAAAGCCCATGCACAGCAACGAAGACCCAACACAGCCAAAAATAAATAAATAAATTTATTTTTAAAAAAAGATGGCCTAGAGCAGCAATTATTATATCAGCAAGAAACCATATAAGCCTGGCTTTCAGATTTATAACAAGTACGTAGTAAAGAAGATATTTTGAAAATATGTATTTAGAGCATGACTGTCCAAACAGGATACCAATAAAGGTGTTCAAATTGTAAGAAATATTAAGTGAAAATTCAGGGACTGGATAATCCAAAGCAGGTCAATAAAGAATCATACAAATCTGTGCTTAATGAGAAGTGGAGGCTGATTTATATTAGCTCATTTTAAAAGATGCTTCCTGGGACTTCGCTGTTGGTCCAGTGGTTAAGACCCTGCGCTCCCAGTGCAGGGAACACAGGTTCCATCCCTGGTTGGGGAACTAAGATCCCGAACACTACCTGGCAGGGCCAAAAAACAAAATAAAAATAAAATAGGCCCCGAAGCAAACAGATTAGATTTCCATTTTTAACAATCTGGCAAGGCATCAACTTGTTATTATATGTAATTTTCATTGTGATAGAGCTTACTTCTAACTGTACAGAGTTATTTCTTTAACCATTCAAAATAGAGAAGGGAGGTTTGGTTCAAAGAGTCTTTGAAGATTACAAAGGGAAAAAAAACAAGAGATAAATACCTTACCACTATGCCAGTCTGTACCTTCTGAAACATACCTGCTCAACTTTCATATTCTTAATTCATCTTTACATGTTTTTCAAAACATCTGACCAGGGCTTCCCTGGTGGCGCAGTGGTTGAGAGTCCGCCTGCCGATGCAGGGGACACGGGTTCGTGCCCTGGTCCGGGAAGATCCCACATGCCGCGGAGCGGCTGGGCCTGTGAGCCATGGCCGCTGAGCCTGCGCGTCCGGAGCCTGTACTCCGCAGCGGGAGAGGCCACAACAGTGAGAGGCCCGCGTACCGCAAAAAAAAAAAAAAAAAAAAAAAAAAAAAAAAAACATCTGACCACTCTAAGGCATCTGACACTGCTGATTACCTTTCCTTAAAATTCTTCTCGGTTTCCCGTCACACTCTATCTTGGTTTTCTTCCTATTCTTGTCCATTCCTTCTCAGGCTGTTCTTTTCTCCACTCTACATTTAAATATATATTCTCCAGCACTTTGTTCTATCTAGATCTCTGTTATCTTTCAATTTATACTCCTCCTCCAGGGGCTACATCCATACTCACAGCTTTAGTTCCATGTATTCCAGATCTACGTACATACACTTAACTACTGGACATACAATCATCAAATCTTACACAATCTCCTTAAAATGTCAGGAATCTCTTCTCTCCATTCCCTCTATCATTACCTTGGTTCAGGTTCTAATCGTTTCTCTCTGACAGAGCAATGAATGACCTCTTCACTAGTCTCACCAGTACCAAGCTAGACAAGGCTAGTAATTAGTAAGCATTCTAAAATTTAAATGTGATCATGCTGCTCCCCTGCCAAAATTATTCAGTAGGTCTCTATGGCTTTCAGGAAGAAGTTCAAATTGGCTTACACAGTAAATTCCTGCCAATGTCGCTAAGCTCCATCTCTACCACACTCAATCTTTTGGCCAAACTTTGTAATCGGGATACAGTTTGTATCTTAACCCCTCCTCACCTCTGCATATGCTGTAAACCTAATCAGGGTATTCCCCAACAATCCCTGAATGCCAATTCTGACCTAAAGTATAACTTCATCCAGGAAATCTCTCCTAAACTCATAGGCTAATTTAGATACCTGCTCTCAAGGCTCACATAAATTCTCCTCCTCAATTTCTTCCATACCAATCACATTCATGTATAGGTCTTCTCCATTAGACTATTAACATTCTCCAGAGAAAGAGCACTTTGTTTTGTTTTGGCCTCACGACATGTGTGACCTTAGTTCCCCGACCAGGGATCGAACCAGTACGGAGTCTTAACCACTGGACAGCCAGGGAAGTCCCAGAGAAAGAGCACTTTGTATTCCCTGTAACTGACACACAGAAGGCATCCGACAATTGCTGTTTGAAGGAATGAATGAGGATTAAATGAGAATTTATATTTTGGTAAAGTTATTCTAGTGATAATGAACTTGCTCCTTTTACTAGAATGGGCAAATCCTTCACTGCAGTTGAAATGGCACAGGGGCTGAAAGCTCTTATCACCTCATCTCTCACTATTCATGAACAAAAAATTAATTTTGTAGCTAAATATAAATTTGTTTAAAGGCACAGGTTTGTCCTCTGTGAAAAGGGAAAAGCAAATGACATTCTAAACTAGGTTATTTAAAACAGAATTCTATTTCCCCACCAAACTCCTCCCAATCAATACCCTGTTCCACCATTACCACCCTTTCCAAAGAAAACTTTTTCTCCCTCCACCTTAATTAACTGTTTAGCCAGAACCTTAGACCAACTGTGTGTTCATTTGAGAGGGGACAATGCTGGTAAAGGAGGGGATGGAGGAGGGTGAGTAGTAAGTGTCCAGTTCTCGTAACAAAACCTACTCCATATTTTCTTTTCACATCCCAGCCCAGGGAGGTGATTTAAGAAAAGTCCTCAACAATCATCTTCACTCTCTTTTCCACAGCCTTGATTGACGTCAAGCCAAAACTACAGTTTGATTTAATAAAATGTCTCACAAGGGAAGTGAACTAGAGCAAACTGCATGGAATTTTGAGGGGAACTAGAGATTACAATGAGTTCTATGAGGTCAATCACCTAACAGGTAATTGAAATGATTCTGTCCAGAAAAGACCTACTGCCTCACTGTGCCCTCCCTTCCCTCCCTTTCTTCCACCCACTGCCAGCCCAAGCACAGAAAAGGCATCAAGTTATAATAAACACTAACAGATTAAAGACTAAAAGTATACACTGCTCCCTAAACATCTCAAGATATTTTTCTAACAATCTGCATTTGTTGCACCAAATGATAAAGGAATAAGATTGTCATTCATCTCCCGTAAGCGGCAAAAATATAACTGGCATAACTTGTATGGTGAAAAGTCACATACTCTTGGGCTCACACAACCACTATCATTAGGAATAAGGTAGACAACAGTGCAGGGAAGACTGGGGATCGGAGTGAAAAGAGTGGGTCTCAAGAAACAACTGTAAGGAAGTTTGTGATTAAGAGCCCCAAATTCGGGCTTCCCTGATGGCACAGTGGATGAGAGTCCGCCTGCCAATGCAGGGGACACGGGTTCGTGCCCCGGTCCGGGAAGATCCTACATGCCGCGGAGCGGCTGGGCCCGTGAGCCATGGCCGCTGAGCCTGCGCGTCCGGAGCCTGTACTCCGCAACTGGAGAGGCCACAACCGTGAGAGGCCAGCGTACCGCAAAAAAAGCAACGGGAGAGGCCACGACAGTGAGAGGCCCGCGTACCGCAAAAAAAAAAAAACGAACCCCAAATTCAACAATCCATTCTTTACAAAATTATAGAACCCCCCCCCAAAAAAAAAGGTCGAAGGAGAAATCGATTTAGAAACTTGTTCGACTCTTTTCAGCTATTTGTAAGCACACAGAACTTTCAAGCCTGGATGTACTTTTTCAAATAGAGATTTCCAAGCCTCACCTGCCAGAAATTCTTTACAAGTTTGTAATGGAGCCTGGGAATTGGCATGTTTACTTAAAAAGCTCCCCAGGGACTCTGATCAGCAGCTAGGTGTGTCAGAAATGCTATACACCTTTACCAGAAGGGCTCCTTCTAACCCTTATGGACACCCTACGAGTCTATATTAATTATCAAAGTTCTTCCTAACAGCATCAGGCCACCTCACCGAATCCCTCTGTGTTCTCCATCACCCGTAGGATTACTGCCTTAATTTCAGTTCATTCCTCACAACAGCGGTCTATCTTTCTCATCTCCACCCTTGTAGTAATCAAGTAATAAGCAGAAGAGTAAAACAAAGGGAAACTATCACTTCAATACCCGGAAATCCTGTCAGTTCTAACATATGAGGGAAGCAAACCCATTCTAGGTCATTCCAACCTGCACTAAATTTTGAACGCATCGAAACACTTTCAAAGGTGGTCTGTGAAGCGGGTCTGAAAGGTTAAGTTAGAAGAGAGCTCCTCGATCTGGAAAGGATGGGCCAAGGTTCTGAAAGGAAAAGGGAGACCTGAAAGCGGGGCGGGTCGGGGAGCCGGGCGAGCGGGCCGTGCGGGCACCTCCGGCCGGTTCTGACACTCGACACCCCAGCCTTCACTCAGGTTGCTAGGAAACAAAAAGGCTCCACGTTCCCTGCAATTCCTCCCGGGCCTGCAGGAGAAGACAGGGGCCTCGGGGCCCGAGGACGCCACGGGGACAGGCCTTGGCACTGCCCCGGGCACTGCCCCGGGGGCGCGGCAACGAGGCAGCTCCGGGGCCCGGGAGCTCCGGCTGAGGGGCCAGGCGCAGGGAGCGGGCCGGGAGTTAAGGGGGAGGGCGGCCCGGCCTCCGACCGGCCGCAAACGGGCCCTCGGCGCCGAGCGGCGCCCGGGGAGGCCGTGGCGGGCTCGGCTCCCGCCAGGCCGCAGCCCAGGGTCCGGGGCGGGGTGAGGGGCCTAAACGACCACCCGGCTCCGCGCGGGGGAGGGGGCGTCTACTCACACGTGCTGACAAGCCGCGGTCCGTACGGGCGTTTTGAGCACCTCCTGACAGACGGGGCAGTAGAAATCATCTTCGGTGTAGGACGTGGCCGCGGAGAGCTCCTCGGCCATGTCGGGAGATGGGGGATCGAGGTTATGGCGGCGGCAGCGGCCCAGGTGGCGGCGTCTGCCCGGGGCCCGACTCACTGCGTGAACCAGGAGGGGGCGGGGAATCGCGTCAGGAAGCGGCTCGCGCCAGGAAGGAGGCGGGGCCCTGGAGGGGCGGGGCCCGGCGGAGCCGGGCCGGGCCGGGCCGGGTGGGGCGGGGCGGGACGGGACGGGGCGGGGCGGGACAGAAAGCCGAGACGTTACGGCCGCACGCGCCGGGCGAGGGTAAATCCCCGGGCTGCTGCTCTTGCCGAGGCAGGACGGGGAGGCGGCGCTGGGCGGGAGGCAGCGGCCGAAAGAGCGACCCCGCCCGAGGCCACTCCCTTACCTGGCTCCGCAAGGCAGACGCGACTCAGCCCTCTTCTGCGCCGCCGGCGTCATTTTCCCCGGCCTTTCGGCTCCTTTTCCCCACCCCCTCCTCGAGCCCCCCACCCGCGCAGCCGGCTTTCGGCCGCAACCTACGGTTTTCCGCCGCTCCCCGCCCCGACCCTACACTCCACTTGCGTACACGCTCACTTAGGTGAGCCAGCTTCACGGGCTAGTGTTGGTAGAGAAGCCGGGAGACGTCCTCGGGCTTCTTGTCCAGCCGCTGCCGTCTTCGCCGCCGAGGCCTGGAACGGAGTGGCCGGCGGAGTGTGCTGGGCTCACCGACCTTAAACAGGGCCGGGATCGAGGCTCATGGTGCACGTGGATCCCACCGCCCCCTTCAGCTGCTCTCTCGTGGCATCGCGCTGCCTGCAGCCAGCCCCGCTGGTCACCGAACATGAGGCGGCGAGCGCGGGGCCGATGAGGGGGTGGAGGGCGGCCTCCGTGGCAAACGGCCTGTGACGTATGCAGCAGCTTTTCACGTTAACAGCTGGGTGTTCACTGTACCCCCAGCTTCCCTACAGCAGGGATCCCCTTTCGAGCCACTCCTATCAGATACATTGGGGTTTTCAGGAATTTTTCCTCAAAAAATAGCATTACATGATAGTAAATATTTGATCCTTATTGTTGCCCTTGTCAGAATGTTTGATTCATGTCACGGTGTGTTATGTAATAATCCGTTATGGGATTTTAATCCTTCGGAGAGGAAAAATTAAAGCCCCCTTGAGAGGGTTTCAGCTTTAGACCTTCACACAGTGTGACTGACAAGTTACAGTCGCAGATGCGGTTTTTCACCAACACCTTTGTTTTGTTGACAGCTTTGAAGAAGAATGAGGTGGAAGCGTGAACCTAGGCATTTCACCGTTATTCAATAATTTAAATGCTTTTTTGTTTGTTTGTTTTGGTTTGGTTTTGGCCATGGTTCATGTGGGAATCTTAGTTCCGGACCAGGGATTGAACCTGTGCCCCCTGCAGTGGAAGTGCGGAGTCTTAATCACTGGACTGCCAGGGAAGTCCCAAATGTTTCTTTTTCTTTTTTTTTTTTTAATGGGCCCTTAATTCCGAGATATATCCACACAATTGATAGCTCTATAAGGTGAGGTCACAACCACATGAATGGAGCTAAAGAAATCTAGAACATTATAAAGCATCCTCAATTTGCTTCAGAAAAGAAAAAGGTTTCATTACCATGCTTTGTTAAAGCTTTCCGCTATGAACAAAATGAATCATAAATAGAAGCCATTGAAAGGCCTAGTTAATTCAATTCTGTCATTTATTGTCTACGGTGTCCTTGGCACTGTGTTAGATGTTATGCAGGTGTCATGAACTTTGCTCTCAATTCATTTATACTCTTGGATATCTATCAAAATGAAAAGACAAAAAATGGTATTTGCCAAAGTATTAAATTTTTCATTAACAGTGACTATAATGAGGCTAGGAAGAAGAAGATTGGATTTGTATGGACTTAGAGAAAACCTCATGGAGGAAATGGGTCTTAATGTTCATCTTTAAATGACAGTTCCTAGAGTAATACTCACTGAATTATTTGTCCAATGAACAGCGAATTCCCTCCACCACCAAAGTACATTTTGTATTTTTTTTTCTTCCTTTCCTCCATAACAAGGTAGAGCAAGAAGGCTAATTTTAGCTTCAGATTTCTTGGGAGGAGGAAGAGTGCTTGATGTGAGGGCGGGTACTTAATCGCAGTAGTCCAGGTGCTTTTCAAATTCTCTTATAAAATGATTCTTTGATTCCAAATTTCACATTTTCAATAATATATTCCCAATCATATTTTACTTATTTTGACCACTTTAGGAAGTGGTATTTTCTGCTTACTAGAATGTTTCCCTTTACTCATTAAGAATCCTTAACCAGAACATTAATTTTGTGACTTATAATTTTACTTGCTTCATTCTTTCTCTAATGGCAGCCTTACTCATGCCCTAATCCAAACATGTTTGTATTACTTCTCATATACTCTGAGACTCAAATAAGCAGTTGACATACATGTAAGCATATAGTTGGCCATATGTGGAAATACATCAAAAATGTGGGTATAAGGAAAATGTAGTAACCCACTGAGAGTTAAGCTTAGAAAAATAAACCATAAATGCCAAAAGACACAATCTTCTGTCTTGGCAGCATTTCATACAAAAAACTACTTGATATTTTTATGGCAGCATCACAGATTTACTCCAATTACGTTCAGCTGTGTAAATAAAACCTCCTCAGTTTGGGGGCATAGGGGGAAAACCCTAAATGTTAGACCAGCTTTATAAACTTAGTCTGTTGAAATAATTTAAACATTTCCTTTAAGTTTAGGTTAAAACACTCAATCTGTTAATAGTCCATTTCCCTCAGTTGGCTCCACTCAAAATGGCATCTGGAATAAGAGGAAGGACAAAGGGTAGCTGACATGAGTTTGAGACACGACTGGGGAATCTTGGACCTGCAGGTCACCTTTGAATTCTTGCTGGACTTTTCTGCAGAGAAGATAATTTTGGCTGCTCTCTAAAATGCAATGAGTCCTGGGCATTGTGCTGCTGGTACCTGATGGTGAGGGCTACTCTGGCCTGTCTTGCGCGGTTCAAGGCCTTGTCCCCAGCGCTCATCTCTCCTCTCAACCTAACACACCTTTCTTCAACTTTTTGTTCCAACCATAATCCTGTTGATGAAAATTAATCAGTCGATCTAAGAAAGAAATGGAAAATTTTATTCGAGCCAAATTTGAGCATTATGACCTGGGAAGAGTATCTCAAAAAGCTCTGAGAACTGTTCTGCCTATTAGAAGTCAAGGCACAGTTTTATAAGTTTTCTGAGACAGAGGACAGTACATCAGATGACATTATTGACAGTTTACATAATCCAGATCTAAGTGTCATGTCATCGTGGTGGGTCACGTGACCCCTTACAAGCTCAAGGAGTAACGTTATCTTTTAAGGAGTTGTCTTGTTGATGCTAAGGAGAACATCACTCTTTATGGTTCAACAGGTATTCCTGCTGATGGGGGAGGTTTGGTCGATGCATAATGCAGATACATGATGCACAGTGGTGGGAGAGAGGAAGCCAAAGGTCAGAGAAGAATTGTTTATGTTTACATTTTTGTCTTGCCATAAAATATGGATTTTATTTCACAATCCCTTGGACTGGAAAGAATGGACCTTTCCCTTTGCTGTTTATGGCTGATTGGGTTGATTGGGTGCTGCTCCCATATGTAAAACTCTTCAGTCAAGTCTACTAAGCCCGGTAACTAACATACTAAAGGGGGAGATAAGTGGATTTAGAAAATTAATTACTTTCTTTACAAAGCCTGGATTTGTCTTGGTATAAAACCTTCAAAGTTTTGCTGATAAAAGTGACTGCCTTTGAAGAAGTGAATGGGGAAGCTGGGAGATGGAATAGAAGAGAGGCTTATCTTTCACTGTCTACCCTTTTGTATCTTTTTAAATTAGTACCATGTGCGGTGCTGACCTTCAGCTGCTTGGCAGCCGTGCAGGTGCAGCTCTTCTAGTCCTTTTCAGCCTAGTCCCTGATTGGTCAATAGTCTGTTCTGAATGGCCAGTGCCCATCTGGTTCCAGTTGTTAAATATTTTCTTTTTCTTTTAATTTTTTTTTTAAATTTTATTTATTTATTTATTTTTGGCTGTCTTTACTTTGATTTTGGCTGTCTTTGTTGCTGTGCGCGGGCTTTCTCTAGTTGCGGCGAACGGGGCCTTCTCACTGCAGTGGCTTCTCTTGTGGAGCACAGGCTCTAGACGCGCAGGATTTAGTAGTTGTGGTACACAGACTCAGTAGTTGTGGCTCGCAGGCTCTAGAGTGCAGGCTCAATAGTTGTGGCTAGTGGGCTCAGTAGTTGTGGCGCACAGGCTTAGTTGCTCTGCGGCATGTGGGATCTTCCTGGACCAGGGCTCAAACCTGTGTCCCCTGCACTGGAAGGCAGATTCTTAACCACTGTGTCACCAGGGAAGTCCAAATATTTTCAATATTACTCCTGATCATGTACATAAATAACCTATTCACTGAAGGCATATAATTTAATTGTTTAAGCTTGTTTTGGAAATGTTCTTTTTTTCCAAAAAAAAAAAAGCAAAGTTCTTTACATTCCTGTTAAATTAATACTAATTTCTTCTTTTCCCCTCTTCACCTCAGCACGTGCGCGCGCACACACACATACACAGGCAGATGGATGCCTCAGGCTAAGTAAGAAGGAGTTCAAGTGAATAAAAATGTGAAAGGGAAACCATAATTGGCACCATGTTCCTATCAACAAGCATTTTTTTTTTGGCCGCACTGCACAGCTTGCAGGATCTTAGTTCCCCAACCAGGGATTGAACCCACACCCTCAGCAGTGAAAGCACAGAGTCCCAACCACTGGACCACCAGGGAATTCCCAACAAGCATTCATAAATCCTACTTCCATCCCCCACTCTAACAAATCATGATTTTTGTTTAGGTAGCTTCTATTTTTCTCCCAGCTCTATCTTTTAGGAGGTAACCCTTATTCTCAGCTCAAGGGGGAAACCCATGATTGAGATGAGCCAATCTGGATGGGTTATTTCTTCTTACACATTTAGGCCTGGGCCTGTGACTCAATTATGATCAAGGAGGTGTGACAGGAATTCTTCTGAGGGGCTTCAGCAAGTGCTTTCCTTTGCTGATCAAAAAACAAATAGGAATAAACAATTCCATGCTACTTCTGGATGTTATTCTGTCTATCTACGCTGCCTGAAACTCTGCAACCATCATGAAACCATGAAAAGAACAACCCAGAGGATAAGCCAAAGGACTGAAGATGTCAGAGCTGAAAGATTGAAGAACGGAGGTCCTTGATGTAATTGAGCATTAATCTCATCAGCCCTGAAACCGCCCTACAGTGAAGTCTTAACCACTGGGCTGCCAGGGAATTCCCTACCCTACCTCCTGTTAAACCTTTCTAATAGTTTAAGCCATTCTCAGTTGGCTCTTTTGTTATTTGTAGCTCAGAGTATCTGAGCTAGGTATTTGCTTAATGACTACCAGATCTGTTCCCCCTGCCCTGCCCCCCTCAGTCCTCTATTCTGCTCTGTATTGCTGGAGTTAACCCTTGCAAACTGTATCCCATTTTCCCTTACCAACTGACTTCTTGCTATATTCAGCCAGTGGGAGGCATTGAAGAGAAACTGGAAGGGAGAAGGAAGGAAGAAGTCAAGGTATTTCTCCCTCTGTGATACTGTGATTTATAATAAGAAATATATATTTGGTCTTTGTTCCTGTTTTGGGCACAGAGCTCTCCTAAAAACCTTTTGAATTTCCTAATTGATAAGAACAGTAAAGGTATCTTTTTTTATGTTACTAAGGTGACTTTGGGAAAGCCCCAGAAGTTGGAGGTTGGTCTCCAGAGGAACCAACCAAGTGCTTAAAGGGTTGGAACTTTTAGTACCACACCCAGACCTCCAGGGAGAGAGGGGCTGGAGTTTGAGTTCCCTCACCAATGGTTAATGATTTACTCAATGATGCCTCTGTAATGAAGCCTACGTAACAACCCCAAAGGACAGGGTTTAGAGAGCTTCTGACTTGGTGAACACATGGAAACTGAGGAAAGTGGCCTGGTTAGAGAGCATGGAAGCTCCGCATCCTTTCCCCCATCCTTAGCCCTACACGTCGCTTCATCTGGTTGTTCCTGAGTTGTACATATCCTTTTATAATAAACCAGTAATCTAGTGAGTAAACTGCTTTCCTGAGTTCTGTAAGCCACCCTAGCAAATTAATCAAACCCAAGTAAGGAGTAGTGGAAACCTCTGATTTATAGCTAATGGGTCAGAAGCACAGGTGACAACCTGGACTTTTGATCTGGTGTCTGAAGTGGGCAGGGGGATGGGCAGTCTTGTAGGACTGAGCCCTTAACCTGTGGGATCTGGCACTATATTCAGGTAGGTATCAGAATTGAGTTGAATTGTAGGACTCTCAGCTGACATCTGAGAATTGTTTAGCATATGGGAAACACCCCCCTACACACACGCATTGCAATTGGGTGACAGAATTTTACCCTCTCTTTGCTTCTGGCAGTGGCCTCATTTCTTCCATGTTTCTGAAACTGTGGACCTCAGATTGGGACTTGAACCCACCATCTTTTAATCGACATCACACACGTGGTCTCAGGACTTAATGAAGCTCAGGTTCTTTTTTGTTTAAATTTATTTATTTATTTAGGCTGCTCTGGGTCTTAGTTGCAGCATGGGGACTTCCTAGTCGTGGCATGCAGGCTTCTTGGTTACGGCATGCATATGGGATCTAGTTCCCTGACCAGGGATGAATCTGGACCCCCGGCATCGGGAGTGAGGAGTCTTAACCACTGGACGGCTAGGGAAGTCCGAAGCTCAGGGTCTTGATGTCTCATCACAGAAAGAATCCAGTGAGAGACAAAGTGATAGGTAAGAAGTGGATGTATTTAGAGAGAAACACGCTCCACAGACAGAGTGTAGGCCATCTCAGAAGGCGAGCGGCACAGAAATATGGCATGGTTAGTTTTTATGGGCTGGATAATTTCATAGGCTAATGAGGGGGAGGATTATTCCAACTATTTTGGGGAAGGGGTGGAGATTTCCAGGAATTGGGCCACCACCCACTTTTTGATCTTTGATGGTTGGCCTCAGAACTGTCATGGTGCTGGCGTGTGTGTGTGTGTGTGTGTGTGTGTGTGTGTGTGTGTGTGTGTGTGTCACTTAGCTTATGCTAATGTATTACAATGAGCATATAATGAGGCTCAAAGTCCAATGGAAGTCAAATCTTCTGCCATCTTGGATCTAGTTAGTTCTAACCAGTTTTTGTCATGTCCTATGGCTATATCATTCTTTTAAAGGTTGTCCCCTGCCTCCTTCCCTCCTGTTTCAGTTCCAGCTTTTGGGAGATCACCCTTTCTTCTATGATCCTGGTTCCTGCTGGACAGTCCCTGCCTTTTCTCAGTGGCTTCTGTGTTTGCCTTGCTATCACACTTGGTCTTTCAGCAATTCTGACATCTTTGTAATTAATTTTCTGTATTAAACATTTTCTTTTGAACTACTTATTGAGAGCTTTCTTTCCTGACTGGACCCTGACCCATTTTCCTAACTGAATCAACACTTTAGAAGGACAAGGGGAAGGTAAAGGAGAAAAAAACACTGCAAAAGTGGTTCTACTTCCCAGAAGATAAGGAACTGAGTTACTTTCCATTGCAAGTTTAAATTCCCTCCTCACAGCTCTGCAAATTAGCACAAATGGAAACTCAAAAGTGAGATCTAATTAAACATAGAAAATAAAGGAATTCACCTTTTTAGTCTACCCCTGTTTGGGACAGTTAAATTTCAACTCCTTCATAAATGTCATTATAAATATGCATTTTCATGCTATTTACCTTACATTTAATTCCATATCAGCAGCATTTTTATGTACTATTATACAGCTGTCATTTTATATAATATTCCTATTAGTAACCCCATTGGGCCTATGTATCCTGTGAAGTAAAACCTCCGTGTTACAAATCGATTAACATAGAGGTGTGTATAGTCCCAACTTGAGACTGTCACAGCTTCAAGAATATGCAATTGAGATCCCTATATTCTAGTCAGTCTCCATTAAGTACATTAATGTTGCCTGAAAACTGGGTTCGCCTCTTGGTGGGTATCTAGCCAATAGACACAACCAAGCCAAAGGTTGGGAGAAGGAAGGACTTATTACTTGCAACAAGTAAGGAGAACACCAGGGATCTCTCCTAAAGCACTGTCTACCTGATCAGCAAAATTGGGGAAGTTTTAAGCTAAGGGTACATGCATATTTGTGAAGGGGCTTGAGCAGAGGAGAATTCAGCATAGAACTGGGGCAAAGGTTGACAGAGTCCAAGATTTAGTTGATTGAAGTCAAAAGGGTCAACATCACATTTCTTCCGTCCTGCACCTGGTCAGGGCGGGGCGGGGTGGGGGGGTGCTTAGTTCCTTCAGCACTGAAAGATATATTATTATGTATATCCCTTGAGGAGGAACTAGGACTCTGTTTTATCACTGTGCTTTTCTCTCTTCCTGAATTCCTTTGTTCCCTTATGATCATTAATACTGAGACCTGTTCAAGGGCAAGCATTGTGGCCAGGCTCAGATCACAAAATGTCTGAGACCAAAATGGCTTCTCTTATGTCAAGAAAGCAGTTCCTGGTTCTCTTTCTCCGGAGACCCCCTTATTTATCTGCTTACATTAACTTGGAAGGTATGTTAACAGGAGCTGTGGGGCAGCCACCTCCTTCCTTCCCCAGGCGTAGAAAGCCAATCTGTAGAGAGCAAGCCAGCAGTGAAAAACATATTCTGAATGCAGCTAAAGTTGTTTCACTGGATAAACTATGCTGTCCTCAGAGGCAGAGCTATAGATTAGACCAGAAATGGCAAGAGATTTCAACAAATCAACTCACATTCCAAATTTTCTTTGATGATGTTTGAGAGAAAGTTATAGAAGAAAAAGATCCCTCTCCCCGTCCTTTGTCCTCCTACCCACCTTCTCCCTTCCTCCTCCTCCCTTTTTCTTTTTCCTTTTTTGCTTTCATTTACTTCACACATTTATTGACATCTTCTGTGCATTGTTCGGTTCTGGGCTCACAGCCAGGACAAAGGCAACTATTACAAGATTAGTTCTAGTATAACAGTGGAGGCAAAAGCTTCACACCAGTTTTTAAAAGCAAACAAAGCCTAATTTTTAGGGAACTAGAAGAACAGTTCAGAACATAACCACTCTTCTTTCTGTTCTTAAAGTTAATTATTCCAGCCATTTCCCCCTCAATACATATGCATTTGTACTTCCTCAAAAGGAGACAATCTAAAGCCCCTTCCAGCTGTGCTTCTAGAGGCAATGTCACAAGACTACTATTTTTTCCAGTGCAATATCTCTTACTTCTTCCTTTAGTTGAGTCTTAATCTAGTCCAGTTTTGTTTGTTTGCTTTTGTTTGTTTGTTTTGGCCGTGCCCCACGGCTTGTGGGATTTTAGTTCCTCCACCAGGGATTGAACTCGTGCGCTTGGCAGTGAAAGCTCAGAGTCCCAACCACTGGATGGCCACGGAATTCCCCGGTCCAATTTTAATATCTCATCATCCTGCAGTGTTTTTTTTTTAAATTAATATTTTGCCACATTTGCTTTCTCACTCTCTGCATATGGTAATGAATTTTTTAAAATATTTATTTATTTATTTATTTATTTAGGTTGTGCCAAGTTTTAGTTGAGGCATACACGTGGGATCTAGTTCCCCAACCAGGGATCAAACCTGGGTCCCCTGCATTCGGAGTTTGGAGTCTTACCCACTGGACCACCAGGGAAGTCCCATCCTGCAGTCTTAGGCTAAATCATAAATGTAATCCCTATCAACCATCTCTCATGTGCCACAATGCAAAACAAATACAATAAGAATTTCCATTTAGAACGTGGAGAAAGGAGAAGGAACCATAGAATATGTACCGTCTGCTGTTGGACAGAGTTAATGAAGCAAAGCAGAGAACAACTGAGTCTCATGGTTGACTTGAGAGTGGTGAGAATCCCGTTGTCAATGAATCTGGGTCTCCGATATTACCTGCTGGGATAATTACTGTTGCCAGGGGAACACCTAAAAGGACATTAGCATAGACTAGCCTGTCTAAGGAGAAGGAAGGCGTCTATCTCATTTGCAATTCATTTTTTTGTTAAAGGTATTGGGGTACCAAAATGAGACTCTTCTTGAGACTCTAAGGAATTAGGACATTCTGCCTTATTGATTTTATTTTTACTTTTTATTAATTTTTAAAAATCAGCTTTATTGAAGTATTATTTATGTATGAGAAAATGCACCTACTTTGATCATCTAGTTTGATGAATTTTGGTAAATGCTGCCCTGTTGATTTTAATGAATCACAGGCCTGTCACAGGTTGGGTTTCTGCTGGTGCTACATTTCTGATAAAACTGTAGTCATCTGTTTATCAGTTTCATTTTAGGGGAACTTCCTCACAGTAAACACCAAAAAATGTGTCAGGTCATGGGGCTGCTAAATTGAAGACAAGACTGGGCGACCCTCAGATTTTCTATTTGTTAGCAGCAACTCTGGGGATAACACTTATCCAGGGCACTCTGTTTGACAAGCTTTGTCTTAGGACAGTGTAGATGGAGAAACTGGCTGGGCTGGCAGAGAACTCTTGCTCTCTGTCTTCTAGAATATCACTCTACCCCCCAGACTGAATTCCAGTCCAATATACTTTGCCATGGCATTGCCATCCTGTTTGTCAGGAGGGGAGCCAGTGCGTGGCACTGTGGTACAGCTCAGCAAGGCAGGGTACCCCCAATCCTCCATTCATTCCTCCCCAGTGGCCAGGATCTCACCCTTTCTCAGTCAACGCTGTAATCTTACGCACAGAAAGGGAAGGGAATCAGGGAACTTGAGCTCTTCACTTTGGTCCAGCAGATGATTACTTTCTTGAGTTGGACCTCAGCATTCTCACTTTCCAATTCTTCTTTTTCTCTACCTGCATCCAGGAAAGTCTCAATGAGAGCATGCAAATTTCTTGTTGTACTTTATTGAAGGTACTCAGGACAATGTAACAGTCTCTGATTTTCAGTCTGGGTCCAATCAGGAAAGAGATTTGAACCAACAATCATTTGAACAGAGAAAGTTTAATATGAAGAATTTTTAACTCTACTAGGGGATTAACATGATAAGTAAAGGGGGAGGGGATACATTGGGAGATCGGGATTGACATATACACACTACTATAGGTAAAATAGAAAACTAATGAGGACCTACTGTATAGCACAGGGAACTCTACTCAGTACTCTGTAATGGTCTATATGGGAAAAGAAGCTAAAAAAGAGTGGACATATGTATAACTGATTCACTTTACTGGACCCCTGAAACTAACACCACATGCTAAATCAACTATACTCCAACAAAAATTAAAGTAAAAAAAGCGAATTCTAAAGAATATAGAGTTGAGTGCTTTCTTCAGCAGCACATGTACTAAAATCAGAACAATACAGAGAAGATTAGCATGGCCCCTGTGCAGGGATGACACTCGAATTCATGATGCATTCCGTATTTAAAAGAAAAAAAATAATAATACAGGGTTGAGATAGAGTACCCAAAGAAGGACTCTACCTCCACCTCCAGATCTTTGTCCAGATCTTGCTGGAGAAGGGCCCAGCTGTGGCTCACAGGGTGGCAGAGAAGTCACTGTGGCACCATGCTGTTGGAACTTGCTGGAAGTCTGTCCTCTAGTTTGCTTCAGGCAAACTCTTCCCTCCTGGTGGTCCCCAAAGGCGAAATTATTTAAGCTCAGGGTATTTAGTGTGAAAAACAACAACAACAGTGTTGTCAAACCCAAATTCCTGTGCCTGGTGCACGGTGAGACCAAACAAGCAGAAACATCAGAGTTTGGAGCAGAGAAAGGTTTGTTGCGGAGCCAAGCAAGGAGACGGACAGCTCGAGCTCAAAAAGCCCAAACTCCCTTATGGTTTTTGGGGAAGAGTTTTTATTGGCAAAATTTGCGGGGAGGGCTGCAGGGTGTATGACTTTCTTCTGATTGGTTGGTGGTAAGGTAACAGGGTGGCGTTCCAGGAATCCCAATTATCAGCCTTCTGGCTCCAATCATTCTGGTGTCCACATGCTTGTGCCCAGCCTGAAGTCACCATCCTCCACACTGAATGGGGGCCTTAGTTTCTGTAGAAGAGCTCAGAGATATATACCAGACTGCTATGCATATCCCCCCCTAGGAGGAACCAGAACTCTGCCCCATCGCTGCACTATTCTTTCTGACTGCTTTTCCTTTGTTTCTGCATTCCCTCATTTCCCTGATTAGTAACAGTTTGAATCTGCCCTTTGGAACTCAAAGCAGGTCTAAGAAGCTGAAGTCTTTTTCCTACAAACAAGAAATGGGGAGACACAGAAAGGCTGTTGTACCTGGGAGGGTCCCACAGGATCCTGCTCGGTTTCAACAGTACCCATAACAAAAACAAGAACTGCCTTCTCGTCCTAAGAGTTCCATCAAAATTCCTATAAAGAAGTGATGCTAACTCAGACTGGCAACTCAAATCAGTAAATATCTAAGAGAATGTACAACTGCAAATGGGGGAAAAAACAAGCAAACAAAGCTGTGTGCTCTAAGTTTCATCGGAAGTCTGGAGAGAGACCTGGGGGTGGGGAAACAAAAGCAACAGGGAGAAGCATTGTTCAGTCTCTATATTTAAATACTTTATTTTTGAAACCTCAAGGGCTTCACCAGTGACATGATACTTCTTTCCTAAATTTCACCAACAATTGTAATTTCCCAAACTGGGAGGCATGGAACTATATATTTGGCATATAAATTGGTATTTGGTTTACCCACATACCAATTTTGTTTGTTTGTTTGTTGACTGTGGTTAAAAAAAAAGCATAAAATTTTCCATTTTGGGCTTCCCTGGTGGCGCAGTGGTTAAGAATCCGCCTACCAATGCAGGAGACATGGGTTTGAGACCTGCTCCAGGAAGATCCCACATGCCATGGAGCAACTAAGCCCGTGCACCACAGCTACTGAGCCCGTGTGCTACAACTACTGAAACCCACGTGCCTAGAGCCCATGCTCCGCAACAAGAGAAGCCACCACAATGAGAAGACTGTGCAATGCAACGAAGAGTAGCCCCCACTTGCTGCAACTAGAGAAAGCCCGCGTGCAGCAACGAAGACCCTATGCAGCCAAAAATAAATAAATAAAATAATTTTAAAAATAAATAAATTTAAAAAATTTTCCATTTTAACCATTTTTAACTGTACGATTCAGTAGTGTTAACTATATGTACCTTGTTATGCTATGCAACAGGTCTCTAGAACTTTTTCATCCTGCAAAACTGAAACTCTATATCCATTGAATAATTCCTCTTTTCACCCTTCCTCTGTCCCCTGGCAACAGCCATTCTATTTTCTGTTTCTAAGAGTTTGACTACTTTAGGAAAAAAATTTCGTTACAAATTTTTGGCCGTGCCACTTGGCTTGCAGTTTCTTAATTCCCCAACCAGGGATTGAACCCGTGCCCCCTGCAATGGAAGTGCAGAGTCTTAACCACTGAACCGCTAGGGAATCCCCCTAAGGTAGTTTTAAAATCAAAAAGCCTTGAGACTGAAATTTCTGGAGAACACGCTCTTGAAATACTGTCAAAGCATAGTATGATTTTATATATAAGACTCTGACCTTCTTGCATGTATTAAGGATGTGTCAAGGGGACAAGGTGAAATACATTTAGAGGCATATCAAAATATAGTAGATATAAGAACTAAACATTTCCTTCATTTTATCTGATTACCTGGGTTTTATTTAGTTGTCTACAGTAACTCTGCAGCAAATTACTACACTGTATAATCTGGAGCAAGTTAAACTCAGCAACTGTAAAATACAATGTACAGTTGTCCTTCAGAATTAGTGCAATACCTCTAATATCACCGAATGAACGTGAAATAATACTGCTTGTCCTATAGGAGCTATGTTACTGGACTGCTCACTGCTTTAAAACTCTGTCTAGGAGAGAAGCTGCCTAGTAGTTTGGCTCACTTGACAAGTCTATCTCTAAAAAGAAGAGCTGCACCTGGCTTGAAGACTTTATTTGTTAAGAACATCTTGCCTATGCTTCTCAAACTACAATTTATTCACTAATTTATTCATCAGATATTTATTGAGTGCCCATAGATGCACTGTGCTAAGTTCTGGGGAAATAGTGATGAGCAAATTCAGACATAAAGTTGCTCTTTTTACTATAATTTTGCTCCCCATATAGACTTTATTAGTGAGGAAAGGATATACTGAGGAGCTAACATGAGTATTCTGATCCACTTGTCAACCACTCATTTTTCAGTTCAACAAACATATTGTTATGGCCTGATTTTCTGTCCCCCTCAAATGCATATGTTGAAACCCTAATCCCCAATGTAATGGTATTTGTAGACAGGACATTTTGGAGGTAATGAGGGTTAGGTGAGGTCATGAAGGTGGTGCTCTCATGACGGGATTGGTGCCTTTATAAGAAGAGACACTAGAATACTTGATCTCTTGCTCACTCTCTCTGCCATGTGAGGACACAGTGAGAATGTGACTGTCTGTAAGCCAGGAAGAGACCCCTCACCAGAAACTGAACCCTGAAGGTCCTTGATGGCAGACTTTCCAGCCTCCAGAACTGTGAGAAAATAAATTTCTGTCTAAGCCATCCAGTGTATGGTGTTATGTTATGACAGCCCTAGCAAACTAAGACACATGTATTGAGTTTCTAGTAAGGTCCTGTGAATGTAACCCTCGCCCTTAAGGAATGCCCAATCTCATGAGTATCAGTCATATAAACAAAGAAATATAATATGGTATCTATAGCAATGGAGGTGTGGTCCAGAGATAGTGTGGTCTAGTGATATAAAGGATGGTGTGATTGACTCTGCTTGGATAGCTCAAAGAAGTCTTCTCAGAGAAATTATGAAATTTATTATGAGAGGTAAGATGCCACTACCAAGTTGCTTTGTAATGTGTAAATTCTACCACTAACACCATCCCAGTGTGCCAGTTCCTCCACATCTTCTTTGCATGGGGGACCATCAGTTGAGAAATTTGCTAATAGACTGATTCAAAAAATATTTACTGAGAGCTTACACTATGTCAGACATTGTGTTAAGATAGAAAAATAATACATCACTATAGAGTTCAAATTAATATCTTTAATTACTGTATTTGCATGTTTTATATGTGTGTTTTACTAGCTATTTCTCTGTATTCTTATTTATATTTATATTATTGCATACTTATTGTTATGGGCTGAATGTTTGTGTCCCCAAAAATTCATGCTGAAGCCCTAACCCTTTATGTGATGGTATTTGGAGGTGGATCTTTGAGGGTAATTAGGTTTAGATGGGGTCCTGAGCAGATTAGTACTGTTATAAGAAGAGGAAGAGACCAGAGCTCACTGTCTCTGCCATGAGGATTCAGCAAGAAGGTGGCCATCAACAAGCCAGAAGGAGGGCCCTCACCAATAACAAAATCTGCTGACACCTAGATTTTGGACTTCCCAGCCTCCAGAACTGTGAGAAATAAATGTCTATTGTTTAAGCCACCCAGCCTATGGTATTTTTTTTGTTTCTTTTCTTTTTTGGCCACATCCTGCAGCTTGTGGGATCTTAGTTCCCTGAGCAGGGATTGAACCACACCCTCAGCAGTGAAAGCTTGGAGTCCTAGCCACTGGACCACCAGGGAATTCCCATACGGTTTTTTTTTAAAAATTGAAGTATAGTTGATTTACAATGTTGTTAGTTTCTGGTGTACAGCAAACTGATTCAGCTATATATATATATATATATATATATATACACATATATATATGTGTATATATATATATTCTTTTCCATTATGGCTTATAGGATATTGAATGTATTTCCCTGTGCTATAAAGTAGGACCTTGTTGTTTTTCTATTTTATATATAATAGTTTGTATCTGCTAATCCCAAACTCCAAATTTATCCCTCCACCCGCTTTCCCCTTTGGCAACTTTAAGTTTGTTTTCTATGTCTGTGAATCTGTTTCTGTTTTGTAAATAAGTTCATTTGTGTCATATTTTAGATTCCAAATAAAAGTGATATCATATGGTACTTGTCTTTCTCTGTCTGACTTCACTTAGCATGATAATCTCTAGGTCCATCCATGTTGCTGCAAATGGCATTATTTCAATCTTTCTTAACAGCCTATGGTATTTTTTTATAGTCTGCTAAGCTGACTATAAAAAAATATTGAGGTATTCTTACTAACGAATTAATTTACACTTCTTGGTTTCATGAAGACTATGAGCTAGATTACTAGGGTTTTAATATTTTTTATCACTCTTGTGAACTCCATGTGATAAAAACATTATGTTTTTACATGTTTTTATATCATCATAACTATAATGATAGATTAGCAGAAATATTTACTAAGTACTTACCATGTGCCACTGTTTTTGGTTTTGTCTTAAGATGCACATTAAGATGTTGGGTAGATTAGTGGTGTATACCTGCACTCAAAGAATTTATATTCTAGAGAGGGGAGACACTCAATAAAAATGAAAATAAACATGTAAGCTAATTTCAAATTCTAATAGCAGTTAAGAAGAAACTATAATAGGGTAATAGACAAAAGGGGGAAATGACTTTGGCTAGAATTATGAGAAAAATCCTTTATGAGAAGATGACATTTGATCTGGGAGTTAAAGATTAGAAGGCAGCCATGTCTAACTCTGGGAAAGGGCTTTTCAAACAGAAGGAATAGAAGGTGCCAAGGTGCAGGAACCACTAATTTTGGTGTGCTTAACCTAAAGACGAGTGTGGCTGAAACGCAGGGATTAAAGGAGAGAGTGGAGATGAAACTGGAAAGATAGGCAGGGGCCAGATCATGAGGAACTTTGGAAGGGAATGGAAAGGCGTTTAGACTTTATTCCAGTAACAATGGGAAGCCCTTGGTGCATTTTAAGCAGTGGGAAGGGGGTGGGATCAGATTTATGCTTTTGAAGATCTCTCTGACTGCTCTATGGATAATGGTCCATAATGCCATAAGTGGAGGGAGGCCATCCGGACGTTTACTACAGGGATCCAGGAAGCAGATGATGATGGTTTAGATTAAAATTGTAATTGTGGAGACAGTGAGAAATTGATAGATCTGAATGTATTTTGATGACTTGCTGATGAATCCATCAGAATTTCAGACATTCTAATTCTGTACATCTGGCGAGGGCTGAGAAAAATGCAGTTATACCAAGTAACCCAAGTGGTTCTGATGAAGGTACACAAGTATACTGAGAAAATACAGTGGTAAAGACTGAGAATGCACTTGGTGTTTCTTTTAATAAATAAGAAAAATGATTCAAAAAAGAAATTATTGTCTTATGTTTGAGAAATGGACAGGTTTTTCATTTGGTAAACTGATCCCCAATTGTGAATAAAATTAATGAAAAAATTACCATGGCAAAAAAGAATATTATTTCCTGTTTTTAAAAACCCAGTCTCATTTTGACTTTCACCCCTCCTTTTCAAAGATATTTTTAAGACTTTTCCCCTATGGACCTCTGCTTCTCTGTCAGCTCTTCTCGGCTTGTACCTCCATGGTTGGCATTAATATTATATCCCAAAATCCAGTTCTCTTCTACCTGAAATTGCACTTCTCCAATGCCTTGAAATTACGTGTGGCCATTACTTTCCTTGGCCAATGAAATGTGAGTGGAAATGACCTCTGTAACCTATTCTCCAGTCCGTTGTGGTGAGGGGTGGCTGGAGAGGCACATGGTCATATACAAATGCTATGAGATCAAAGTAAGGCAGAATTCTGAGATTGGAGAACAGCTGCCTGGAGAAGAGCCAAGATCCACAGTAGACCTTGGGTGACTGCTGAGATTTGGGGGTTGTTTGTAATCGAAGCATGACCTAATCTATCTTGACGAATCTCTGTTTCACCTTCACTGGGCCCTTTTTTCTTTTTTCGGCCGTACCACATGGCATGCAGGATCTTAGTTCGTCGACCAGGGATCGAACCCGTGCCCCCTGCAATGGAAGCGTGGAGTCTTAACCACTGGACAACCAGGGAAGTCCCCACTGGGCCTTTTATTTTATTTAAACATTTTTATTTATTTATTTAAACATATTTATTTATTTATAAATAAATAAATAATTTATAAATAAATTATTTATTTATTTATAAATAAAACATATTTATTTATTTAAACATTTAATTAATTAATTTATTTTATTTTTTGGCTGTGCTGTGTGTTAGTGGCAGCAGCACATGGGATCTTCATAGAGGCATGCAGGATCTTTCATTGTGGTGCGCGGGCTCTTCATTGCCTCGCGCGGGCTTCTCTCTAGTTGTGGCATGCGGGTTTTCTCTCTCTAGTTGTGGCATGCGGGTTTTCTCTCTCTAGTTGTGGCATGTGGGTTTTCTCTCTCTAGTTGCAGCGCTGGGCTCCAGAGCGCGTGGGCTCTATAGTTGCAGCACGTGGGCTCTCTCACTGAGGCTCACGAGCTCAGTAGTTTTGGGCTAAGCACGGGCTTAGATGCCCCACGGCATGGGGGATCTTGGTTTCCTGAAGAGGGATGGAACGGATGTCCCCTGCATTGGAAGGCAGATTCTTCACCACTGGACCACCAGGTAAGTTCCATGGGCCTTTTAAATGGCTGCTTTGGGGCAATGATTAGCCCTAATCAAGACCCGTGTATGGTCTTCTCTGAAGCCTGCAGGATTAAAATACTAGATGAGGGCTTCCCTGTTGGCGCAGTGGTTGAGAGTCCGCCTGCCGATGCAGGGGACACGGGTTCGTGCCCCGGTCCGGGAAGATCCCACATGCCACGGAGCAGCTAGGCCCGTGAGCCATGGCCGCTGAGCCTGCGCGCCCGGAGCCTGTGCTCCGCAACGGGAGAGGCCACAACAGTGAGAGGCCTGCGTACCGCAAAAAAAAAAAATTAAAATAAAATACCAGATGATTTTTCTAGACATAAGATAAAAGCTTAAATATTTCTTAGCCTCAAGGATCTCAGACATAGGTGTCCCTCTGTTATATATTTACCTTATTTATTTTTTGTTTGCGCGAGGTCTTAGTTGTGGCTCGCTGTCTCCTTAGTTGCAGCACTAGGGCTCCTTAGTTGTGGCATGCGTGTGAGATCTAGTTCCCTGACCAGGGATCAAACCTGGGTCCCCTGCATTGGGAGTACGGAGTCTTATCCACTGTGCCACCGGGGAAGTCCCATTTTACCGTATTTACTTCAATAACTCTAACCTAAGTGATGAAAGTAAGTCTTCCCAAACCATTCTGGGTTCCCGGTATCTTTTAGGATGTCACTCAGCAAACAGTCATCAGAGGTCATGCTATTAAGACCTGTGATCTGGCCTGTTCCTCTTCTTGTGAAAAAATCCAAAAAAACTTTCTTATGTTTTAGTATATTCTGAACTGGGGTACATATGACAGCTATAGCCACCCCAAACTTAGTATGTATTTAGCAGGGATAAGAGATACAAAATTCATCTTCATCTTGCCTTTTAAATTTCAATGGAGTCCCTTGGAAGCAGAGCCAATAATAACTCCATGATGCTCAGCTTTACCTTGACTCAAACCAGGGTTTCTAAACCTCATCACTATTGACAGGAAGGGTAATCCTTTGCTGTGAGGGGCTGTCCTGTGCACTGTAGAATGTTGAGTAGCATCCCTGGCTTTGATCCACATCCTGGGCAATAGCACATCACAGTTATGACAACCCCAAATGTCTTGACATTGTCAAGTGTCCCCTAGGAGGCAAAATTGCTCCCTTTTGAGAACTACTGGCCTAAATGAAAGTATATTTTCAGGATAGATATTGCTGAATGATGACAATTTAAACAACATATGAGGTTTCAAAGCATAAAAGGGTATTAGATGTAAAAAATTATCAAGAACCATGTTTAAGAACAGACACAGTAGATATTTTAATGAAAGCAATGGTCCTGCCATTCTTTATTTCTCACAATAACACATATTTACAGAAGAAAAGGAATTGTACATTTTAATTTCTGATCATTATACAGATTTATTTTTTGCAGTTGAATAATAAAAGGATGAATCTCTTAGTGACTTTTTAAAATAATTTCAATGTTACTTGAAGGTACTAATTATATGTTAAATGTGTTCAGTAACTGTTGTAAGCTCGCTTGAAAACAAAGGACACTTAGCACCCAGTAAAAGTAATAAAGTAACATCATTAGAGCCAGGATCTTTTAGATCTGACCTGGAACTATCTTCACCGTAGATTCCCAATCCAATTTCTAAATATACATTTTAGAAACTTGGGGGAAAAAATTATGTAAAAGGAGGGCTTCCCTGGTGGCGCAGTGGTCAAGAGTCCACCTGCCGATGCAGGGGACACGGGTTCGTGCCCCGGTCCGGGAAGATCCCACATGCCGCGGAGCGGCTGGGCCCATGAGCCATGGCCGCTGAGCCTGCGCATCCAGAGCCTGTGCTCTGCATCAGGAGAGGCCACAACAGTGAGAGGCCCGCGTACCGCGCAAAAAAAAAAAAAAAAAGTAAAAGGAAAATCTCCATAGGTTTTTGTAGGATTAGAAAAATTTAGTTTTTAAAGAATAATATGTCAATCAGTTTTTCCCTCATAAGGCCTTAAAAAATTGGCACCTTGAGGTGCTATTAAAAAAAAGGAGTGAAATTTTTTGCTTAGTCAACAGCTTCAAATATTGGTTTTCGTTTTTTAAAACAATGAATTATAAATTCCTTTTAATAAAAGGTTAAAGGCACAGTGAAACAATGAATAATAGTTGCACTTCACTATTTTAGAACTCAAAATAATTCAAAAGGCAAAATAATTCAGGTGGCCAGCACCTGGTTTGTCCCGTAGGGGGCAAAATTATAAGGGATATCCAGGGACAGGATGTAGAATTGCTGCACTGAGGTTTAACAGTGGCAGGTGACTTAAAGCTTTACTCAAAATACAGTTTTGAAGTTTTTTTCAAGTTTTACAGATTTAAAGATGCCTTTTGTATTGCTTGGAATTAACAAAAAATTATTTTCTGGATAGTGAGTACTAATACTCAGAAATATATTCTTTTATTCTTCCGGGACTATATTTTCAATCTAATGATTACCTCTTAAAAGTTCCTCTCCTTTTGCCCTTGTTGTCCAATAGGTTTTGCTTTACTGGTTGAGCCATCCAAACTGTAGGAAGAGAGGTGGTGAAACTAAAAATCTGTTGTTACTTGTTAGCAGCTGTGAAAAGCAAGCTTGAAACTAGTATCTAAAAGGGAGGAAATATGGCCCTCTAGGTTTCACCCAGCTTTACGTTTTTCTAATTACCTTGCGGTGGATGGCAGAATGGTAAGCAAGGCTTTTAAGAAGTAATGGATAATTTACTATAGAAAATTTTGGGGAACATGGCTATGACTACATTTACGCGTAAGTAACAAAGATGTTTATAGACGATTACAGTTAAGAAGCTAACCACAACCAAGTAACACTTTATCCTCAGGAGCTGAAATCACGCATCTTCGTAGCTTCTTTGCTTGCCTTCAAGATGGAAATATTACTCTATGTCCTGGATTTGTCATTAGAGAGCCAAATATGAAAAACGGAGCCATCAAATAAGGAGTTGTAGCAAGCACTAAACATACAGGTACTTGAAGAACTAAGCTAAATGGGGGATAGAAGAGAGTATTGTATGTTACACCAATAGGTTCTCAAAAAACGTTTTTTTTGGTCTTCCCTGGTGGCGCAGTGATTGAGAGTCCGCCTGCCGATGCAGGGGACACGGGTTCGTGTCCCGGTCCGGGAAGTTCCCACGTGCCGCGGAGCAGCTGGGCCCTTGAGCCATGGCCGCTGAGCCTGCACATCCGGAGCCTGTGCTCTGCAACGGGAGAGGCCACAACGGTGAGAGGCCTGTGTACCGCAAAAAAACAAAACAAAAAGAACATTTTTTTTTTTTTGTTCCGGCCACGCCATGCGGCTTGCAGGATCTTAGTTCTCCCCGTTCAGGGGTCAGACCCGGGCCCTGGGCAGTGAGAACACAGAGTCCTAACCACTGGACCGCCAGGGAATTCCTTGAAAATGTTGATATAGTACAACTTTAAAAAATAGGAGATTAGGAAAAAAAAAAAAATAGGAGATTAGGGAGAACAAATGAAAAACATTTTTAATTGTACCAGCTATCATACTGGTGATGGTTTATTAGTATTATTATTCTGAGACTGTTGCATGCATAAAGTAGATGAAGGAAACGAATAATTGTGGGATATTCCTGTGTCCTTGAAGACCAAGATTCTCAGTAGAGAAAAACAAGAGACACAAATGTAATAGAAAAGACTAGGCAAAAACCCTGTAGTACTTAATTTGATTTGCAAGTATCAAAATGAACTCATGAATAAGTGTTTTATCTTAAAAAAAAGGATATTTCCTAGCTCTCTCCTAGAAACAAAGACCAATATAGCCACAGTGAACTTAACAGTCACAATTACAGTTCTGAAGCACTATTTCTCACTGAAAGTAACCAGGCTCATTAAGAGAAATGGCTGATACCAGGTCTGGGGCAGGAAACATCCAAGTTGAGCCTGGAATAGTCTGTCATACGAGACTACAAGGAAGCCAGTAAAGACTGCTAGAGTAGTATCAAAAGGACTCAGAGTCAACTTGATAAGGCCCCCAATGACCAAAGATAGGACAATTTGGGCTTTAATAAGGCAGTATGTGAAATGGATTAAAGCCTATCAAATATGTTTGAATCCATGAGTTCACAACACTTAAAAAAAGTGATCTACAGAGGATGATAGAAAACAAGTTTATTATCTTGAAATTTGGTAAATAAAGGGGAAAATTCAAGTTTATTTTCCCTTTCCTATATGAACTTGACCACTGGTTAACCAAATAGTAGATATGGGGAAACACCTCTTTATAAAACTGTTCCAACTAATAAATGAAAAAGAAATGATAGAATATTCTCCAACCCACAACAAATCAATGGATCTAGACACTGAGTATCAATTTCAGCTGACATCCCAAGAGGGAACCAGACATTCTGCGCCCTCTGTTGAAAGAATACACCATGATCTATGGTCTGGCCAAAAGGTTGAACCTGAGTCTGCTCAGATCTCTGGATCCATGTGTCAATATCCAGAGGATAGAAGAACATGCTGAATTGTGCCATGAGTATGCAATTAACAAAATATAGACAGTGGGAAATTTATAAAACCAGGTTCTTCTGTAGGTAAATTTTAAGGAAAAGAAAGAAGGAGAAACCCAGAAAGATTAAAAGCTAGTGTGTAGAGACACACACTTGGGGGATAAACTAAGAAAGAAACGCAAGGAAGTGAGTACTATTAAAATCAATGTAGTGTTTACTTTTGTGGGGTTGAGGAAGAGGTTTGTTAACTGTGACAGGACACAGAGAAGACATCGAAGGTGACTGGCAGAGTTCTAAAAGAATGTTTCCTTATGAGAATGTAATAAGCTATATATTTTCTGTTTGGTTTTCAGTATTTCTGTTTATTTTATAATTTTCCTAAAAGATAAAATTAAAAAAAATCAAAGCCCTTAGGATTTTCCACTAAAAATTATGGATGTGAATACTTCTACTGTAAATATCAGCTGACGGTTCTTAAGAAGTTGCCTGTATTATAGAAATATTTCTAAATAATAAGCTACAAATATTTGAAAAATATAAAATCAAATTCTTATGTGTGCATAGTTATAAAAAATCAAAGCATTAAGTATACATTCCTAACATGAAATTTATTTTATTACAGTATTATGTTATACAATTTGGTTAAATGGATGTTGTCAACTGCCAAAATTTTCCTTTCCTACTCCATACAAGGTTATTCCTTTTATTCTATTAGCGGTTAGAACATGAACTCTAGAAGAGATTTCACATTTCCTTGAATGACCACACTTTGTTTCACTCACCATAGAACAAAGATTAGTTATTTGACCAACCATGAGGGAAGTTATCAATATGTAGCATTACACACAATGTCATCCAATTTGCAAATATAGATCCTTCACCCACATACTCAGCCTTATGTTCTCTTCCATATATTAAATGGCTGATGGAGACTTTTTTTTGCTGTTAAGTGTCTGAGAAACTCAAGAATGTAAAACAGACCTAAACCACCAAAATGAAAGCAGTTTTAAAATGCAGTATAACAATAAACATGGACAAACATATAACTGTGTTGTACACTTTTTTGCCCATCAAACATTGACAGTTTCCCTCCAATTCTTCAAGCAGCATCTTGAAAAAAATGGTGCAATTGTACGATCTCCTTCCCTTTCCTTTTAATACAATTATGTGGTGTTCGAGTGATTCACATATTCCAGAAGTGACCGGTCTAAAACCCTTTGAATAAGAGCTTCCTCAATTATATTAAAATCCTACAATAAAGAAAAATAATTAGAAACATACAGTCAGAGATGACAGTTTTCAGAAATTGGAGGATGAGAGTTAAGACAATGCCTCATTTTGCAAAGTGAAGCCCTGAATTTAGTCCAAGTTTCCACAAAAACTCATAGAACCCAGGACTTTTGCTTTGGGGCTTGTGCATTTCCTATTTCAGTTTTACTGCCTATCAATTAACTAGCTACAGTCATAGTAAAATAGTTTTGATCTGGAATTTAAAGTTTTTATCTGATCTAACTAGTAGTTTTTAGTCAACAGTACGAATCCTGTCAGAGTGCTATGCTCCACATAAACATATAATAGTTAAGACATTCCCATAGATAAGACATGTAATAGTTAAGACACATAAAGTTAAGACATTCCCATAGGACTCATCAATCCCAGCAGTACTACTGAATATCTAGTTTTGAAAAAAAAAAGGTTGAAAACAAAACGCTCTTTCTCCTTGCTTCCCTATGGTAGAAACGGAATTCAAAACTTTAGGTCAGCACATTCTATAAATAGAGCAAAAAGTATTAAGAGCCCCATCCTCTGCAAACCATCTCCTCTTCGCCAATAAACTAAAAAAATAAAATAAAATCTTTATTGGAAGTCCACTCTAAGACATAAAAGCAAATAAATGAAATCCAAAGGAAAGCTATAAAGCACAGCAGAGCACAAGATTTGGACTCAATGCCAGGTTGTCCTGAGGCAATTTATTAACCTTTGAGCATCAGATATTTCATAGCTAAGTAAGGATAATGATATAGTACTCACTTCACAGAAGTTGCTGCAAGGAATAAAATGAGATAATTTGCATAAAATGCCTAGCATAGTACTTGGTAGTTTAGGAAACAAAAAATCAAAACAAAGAACACTGTTTCAACCTCACTTCCACATCCAAGAATATGGTTTTGAGTGGGTGTAAAGTATTCTCATCAAAGTGGCTTCTTCCTGACCAGCCCTGGGTCATACTTTGAATGATCTTGAGAAGAATGGACTGAACATGAACAGCCAAGACAGGCATGGAATCAACCTGGCTTTTAGAACGTCTTATGGAGCTAAGATAAAGAGGAACCCCTACGTGTTATGAAAAATGAGAACACATGGCTCTGTTGAGGGCTTGTGTGCCTTGGTGGCCAGAAAAGACATTATTTGAGAGACGGAGGAAAGAATATGAAGCCTCTGTAGTGTGGTTTGTTTGATTCTTCAAGTGGTCCTGATATTCCCATTTACTCTCTCCCCATCTCCAGTTTGCCTAACATCCGTGCCCTAACTGCAAATCACTCTACATGCATTATCTCATTTAATTCCCACAACAGCTTCTGGAAGCAGTATGTACTTTGCTCTCCTCACTTAACAAATGAACAAACAGAGGCTCCAATGTTAAATGCCTTGCCTAAGGTCACACAGCTGTGACAGGGCTGTTACTGAAACCCAGGTCAGAACCCAGGTTCCCTGGATAATCTGGATAATCATAGTGGGCAGATCAGAATGCATGGAGAAAAATTTCCAATGACAATCTTCAACAATTATTAAATTCCATCTTGAAACTGCATAAAAATAGTCAAAATCATGTGAAAATTATATGCAAATTCAAATTTAACCCTTAACATTTCATGTATTTAGATAACGTAACAATAAAATGTACTATTTCAGAACATGGCCATGAGTAATTTTTCCGCTCATGATAGGCAATACCCCTTTGCTGAAAGGGACTCAGGGGACAAAGCATTACTCTCACATGACAATGCGTAGAAAAAAGGCTATGTCAACCTTTTGCTTGTTATTACCATTTCTGATAACAGAAACTACGGTCGTAAGTATTAGAACTATTCATACTATACCACATTTTTCTTTCATCTTAAAAAAATCCTTAATATAATGAGATTGGCCATGAGTTGGTAGTTATTGATGGGTAGCTGATGGGTATACAGGGGTTCATTATATTATCCTACTTCTGTATATGTTTAAAATTTTTTCATAATAAATTTTTCTAACGTTTAAAAAAGTCCAATAAACATGAGAGTTGTGTTTTTTGTTTTTTGTTTTTTTTGCGGTACGCAGGCCTCTCACTGTTGTGGCCTCTCCCGTTGCGGAGCACAGGCTCCGGACGCGCAGGCTCAGCGGCCATGGCTCAGGGGCCCAGCCGCTCCGCGGCATGTGGGATCTTCCCGGACTGGGGCACGAACCCATGTCCCCTGCATCGGCAGGCGGACTCTCAAGCACTGCGCCACCAGGGAAGCCCGAGAGTTGTGTTTTATAGAATTTAAATTAAAAATAGAGCCCGTGTGTCTCGCTACACTGATAATGTCATGTCTGTTACTAGCCATTCAGTATATTATAAAATGAACGCAAATTCTCTGAGCCATTTCCTTACCGATATGATTTCCTCTCAGCTATATAAGTTTTTAACTTCATAAAAATTATAACTATTAACATATTGGGAGGCACTAGAGTAGAAATTAAAATAATGTGAAAGTGAAATCTAGGTCTTTATACGATGGCTAATTATTTACATTACAAAGAAAATGATTTTGTCTAAGGCAGGTAACTACTTCACTATTAACAGTTTATAAAACAGCATGTTTTTATGATTTCCTACTTAATGCTAATACTTAACATTTTAGCTACACATACATTTTTTCCTCTACAATCTTACTCACTTGGATTAAGAAAGGTAAGCTAAACACAGCATAAAAACATAATGTAAAAGGAAGAAAATATACTTACTATGAAATCATCATAAAACAAAGTGTGACTGACTTGCAAATGTCTTATTAAGCTGCCATTGAAGCTGCCTGGATTCTCATTAGGTACTAAACGGCAAAGTGGACAGAACTGGAAATAAACAAGATCAAGAGTTCAAGAAAGAATTTTAAATAATCATTATTGTCAGAATTAAAAAATTAAATAACCATTCAACAAAATGAATTTTAATTTTATGAATCTATTGGCCATACCTTGGTATTGTTTTAGAATTGTATAAATATTAAAGCAACATAAAGAAATAAAATTGCACTTATTTCTTCACATGCATTTCTTGTATATAAAAGTATATGTTTATCATTTAAAAAAATTAATTTATGTATTTTTGGCTGCATCGGGTCTTTGTTGCTGTGCACAGGGCTTTCTCTAGTTGTGGCGAGCGGGGGTTACTCTGTTGCAATGCGCGGGCTTCTCATTGCGGTGGCTTCTCTTGTTGCAGAGCACGGGCTCTAGGCACATGGGCTTCAGTAGTTGTGGCACGAGGGCTCAGTAGTTGTGGCTCACAGGCTCTAGAGCGTAGGCTCAGCAGTTGTGGCACACGGGCTTAGTTGCTATGCAGCATGTGGGATCTTCCCAGACCAGGGCTCGAACACATGTCCCCTGCATTGGCAGTCAGATTCTTAACCACTGTACCACCAGAGAAGTCCCTATCACTTTATCATTTAAACAATATTACAGTCAGTAGGTGTGCCATAATTTAATTAGTTACCTACCTCTTGGAATACTGACATTTTCTTGGTATGTGGATATTCTATTATTACAAATTATAGTATCTATATTGTTTACTTTTGGGGGCATTATTTTCTTAGGATACATGACCATAAATGGAGATTAGAGGGTCAAAGTTACGAACTTCACAGTTCATAATATATATTACTCTATAGTTTTATACTGCCACCAGCAATACAGATTATAATACACCAGCATCAAATAATAATACCAGCATCAGGTGTTAGTATTTATACATATTTTCCTAATTTAATCGCCATTAATGGCTCTCTAATAAAACTTTTGCATTTTGAAATATTTATAAGCTCACAAGAAATTGCAAAAATAACGCAGAGAGGTACCATGTCACAATAACCCAGCTTCCCTTAATGGTAATTTCTTACATAACTGTGGTACATTACCAAAACCAGGAAATCGGCAATTAACTAGACAACATCTGACTTAGATTTCACCATTTTTTGCATGAACTCATTTTTTTGGGTATGTATGTATAGTTCTATGAAATTTTATCACACATATAGAAATGCATGTAACTACCGACACAATCAAGATACAAAACTGTCCTCTCACTACAAAGAACTCCCTTGTTCTGCTCCTTAACTTCCTCTTCTCTCCCAAACCCTGACAACCACCGATCTCTTCTCCAGAACTTTTGAGACTGGCTTCTTTTCACTAAGCATAATGGCCTTGGGATTCATCCAAATTGTTGAGTGCATCAATATAGTTCCTTCCTTTTTACTGCTGAGTAGTATTCCATGGTATGGATGTACCACAGTTATCCATTTACCTTTGAAGGACATTTGTTGTTTTGGGCTGCTACAAATAGAGCTGCAATGAACATGTGCGCATAGATGTTTTGCGTAAACATATTTTCATTTTTCTAGGATTAATTTCTAGGAGTGTGAGTGCTGGGTTAGTGTTACAGTTAACTTTGTAAAAAACTGCCAAACTATTTTGTTTGTAAATGGCTGGACCATTTTACATTCCCACAAGCAATGAGTGAATTATCTAGTTTTTCCTTATTCTCATCAGCATTAGTTACTGTCAACATTTTTCTATTTTAGTTGTTTTCATAGGCATGTAGTGGTATCTCATCACGGTTTTAATTTGTAATTCTCAAATGGCTAATATAAATGACTCTTTTAATATATACCACTTTATTATGTCTTAACATAGGTTTTTTTTTTAAATTGTATTTCTTCGTGTATTCATTTTGAAAAATGAGATGCAGAATCATTACTGAGTTCCAAGTATATGTTAGGCAATAAATGAGGTGGTATTCTCACTTGATTGTCACAGAAACCCAGTGAATTATCATCTTTATTTTGTTGATGAACCCAATTTCAGAGAGGAAAAAAATTAGCTTAAATCTACACCACTTCAAGTATCAGAGCTCGAATCTAGGCCTCTACTAGACAATCCAATGTCCTTTTCATATTATAACAGTGTCTAATTTATCAGCTTGGATGATGTTTTTCTCTAAATTTAAATGAGAACTTTACATAATTCTTTTCTGTCTTATTATTTTATTGGGGAGGGGGAGTCCCAGTTTCAATATGCTCAACTTCTATAAATAAGGCCATTTAAAAATTCTGCTCTACTCAATTAATCTTAATGTCGTATTTTAAATAAAATTACATCATCTAAATTATTATTGCTTTATAATAATTAATGATTTCCTTACGTTCTAGCTATCTTGGTTAATTGACAACATGGCTATCCCAAAATAGCACTCCATCTACCCTGAGACCCCTACATAGTGAGAACAGAGCTGAGACCAAGAAACATTTTAATAATAGAAACAACCTAAGTGTCCATCAACAGATGAATGGATAAAGAAGATATGTGTACACACACACACACACACACACACACACACACACACACACACACACACAGTGGAATACTATTCAGTCATAAAAAAGGAAATCTTGTCATTTGCAGCAACATGGATGGACTTGGAGGGTATTATGCTAAGGGAAATAGGTCAGTCAGAGAAAGGCAAATTCTGTATGATACCACTTATATGTGGAATCTAAAAAAATGACAACAAACTAGTGAATATAACAAAAAAGAAGCAGACTCACAGATATAGAGAACAAACTAGTGGTGACCAGTAGGGGAAGGGGAGGGGTAACATAGAGGTAGAGGATTAAGAGGTAGGGGATTAAGGGGTACAAACTATTATATATAAAATAAGCTACAAGGATATATTTTACAACATATATCCCATATATTGGGATTATGGCCAATATTTTATAATAATTATAAATGGAGTATAACCTTTAAAAATTGTGACTCACTATATTGTATACCTATACCTGTAACTTATATAATATTGTACATCATCTGTACTTCAATTGAAAAAAAAAAAGGATGTTGGCCTCACCTTGGCATGGACTTTATATGACAGTGAACGCAATGGGCAAATAACAGCCACCATATTAGAAGCTACCACTAACCTCAATCCTTTGGAGCATCTATTACAATGGACACCCAGCTCTATCCGCGGTTTCGATTAACTGCCACAGCAACTCAGCCAATTACAGGACACTTTCTATATAATGGTAAATACCATTTGGGTTTAGAAATTAAAGATAACGGAATCCAATGCCAAAAGAGACATGCACTGAAAATAATTATAGACAAATATGCAACCAAACTTAAGGTACCAGATGACACATCTAATTTAATACGAGTTTGGAAGCATATCTAATGAAGATTTTCTCCTTCTAACACGTTTATGCATATACGCTCCCACTGCCCAGTCCAGCCACAGATATTCTGAATACCCACGGAAATAAACTGCTGTGGGAATGAGGGCTCAGGCTCTTGTCACTACAGCTTTTAATTCCAAACCAACTGAAGTCCTGTCCCTTCCCATAAGGAATGAACCTCAGGATCAAGGCAGAAAGTAAGGCTACCTTTGAACCTGTGTGAATGGAAATATGATTTTTAAAATATCCTATTTTTCATATCACTACATCCTACTATGTGCTAGGTTCTCTGCCAAGAGCTGGGCATGCAGTGCTGAACAAAGAAATTAAGTTCTATGGCTTCATGAACCTAATAATTTGGAGGGAGAGACAGACACAAATACACAATTAACTAATTGTGATAAGTGAGAAAAAAGAGGGGAGAAAAGCAAGAGCTGAAATTAATTTGGGTGTCAGAGAAGTGCAATTTAAGTTGAGTTCTAAAGGATAAATAAGAACCAACCAGTGGGGACTTCCTTAGTGGTCCAGTGGTTAAGACTCCACGCTTCCACTGCAGGGGGCGCAGGTTCAATCCCTGGTTGGGGAGCTAAGATCTCACATGCCGGGCAGAGCGGGGGTGGGGCGGTGGGGGGGGGTTGGGGGTGGGGCAGGAAGCACACGAAAAAAAGAATCAACCAGTGAAAGAAAACACTGGAAAGTGAGAAGAGCCAGAAAGTGTGGTTCTTGCTGAAACGTCTTCCCTTTATAAAATAAAATATTAAATTTCTCTCAAGAGTGGTCTCATAATTCAATCTGAAGCATGCTGTGTGTGTCATTTGCCTTTTTTGAGTCCAATATTCCATAGATATAATTTTTCAAAAAGAAAAAAACATGGCAGAATATAATTACTGTGTGACAAAAAGGAGCTGTTCTGAAGGCTGCACATGAGAACAGTCAAAATTCCTTGAGGTTCATAACTTACTTACCCCTGTTTGCTTCAGCAACTCAGAAAGAAAAGATTAGTTGCTTGTGGTTTGATCTCTGAATTATCTAATTCTATCTGGAAGGCAGAATCATTTGCCCAAATCTCTAACCGCCCTGAAACTTCTTACATCTGGTAAGTCAGATGATGTCACTGATCTTATCTGAAGGCAAACCCAGCAATTCAGTCCTTTAGAGCAATAATTCCTTGTTAACTTCCACACCAATCCAGAAGCAGCCTTGGACTCAGCCCTCCTCATCCAAGGATTCCACCAGGTGTTTTCACCTACGTGCCCCCAGAGGATCCCTAAGCACGTGACCCCAGCCCTGCCGCAGTATCTGCATCCAGCCTTTTTCTAACCACAGGGTTTTTCCGGACTTCTGGTGGCACTAGATGCTTCAGAGTGCATGTGTCTTAAGCTTCTACACTTAAGCACGAAACACTAACACAGGAAACCTGAAGGTTTTCTGTTCCAGAGACCACTTTTACACAGCCCTGGTGTATTACAGAACCATGGCTTTTCTGAGCAATCTGTTCCTGCCTGAAGGCCTTGATAGCATCCTGGTCTTGTGGTAAAATTTACTTCACCTCCTCCACCTCTCCCAGGTTGGGTTCCCCAACTGTGAGAGTACATGGCCTCCTCTGAGAAATCTGCTCTAGCCTTGATTTGATATAGCTGCAAAAATGGTAGTAACCCGGCATCACCACCCGACTCATTTGCTACTACCCTGTGAAAAAGGCATCATCATATCATCATCTCCATTTTACAAATGATGAAACAGAGGCAAAGAGGTTAATGGGATTTTCTGCGATTTGCACCAAAGCTTATCTCCTCCAAAGCCTAGGCTTTCCTCCCCCCGCCCCAGGGCATTGCTGTTCAACAGAAATGTAACAGAAGCCACACACATAATTTTATTGTTTGAGTAGCCACATTACAAAAACTAAAAGGAAACAGGTGGGATTAATTTTAATAATATGTTGTATATAACTCCAGATATACAAATTATTATTATTATTTTAATAGAACTTTATTGAAGTATAATCGCTTCACAATACCGTGTTAGTTTCTGTTGCACAACAAAGTGAATCAGCCATATGCATACACGTGTCCCCATATCCCCTCCCTCTTGAGCCTCCCTCCACCCCCCCATCCCACCCCTCTAGGTCATGGCAAAGCACCGAGCCGATCTCCTTGTGCTATGCTGCTGCTTCCCACCAGCCAACTATTTTACATTCGGTAGTGTATATATGTCCATGCTACTCTCACTTTGCCCCAGCGAAGCCTAGGCATTTTAACTACTAAATTCCACGATTCCTGGTTTATCTCTGTCCTTATGTCGGCTTTCTTCAGTGACCTCTATGACCTCTAAATCATAGAAGACCCAGTTTCCATGGGCCACCTTCAATCTGATGGCCAAACTGAGCGGCATGTGGACTGGACTTCTGTGGAGCAGGTACACAGTACCAATGGATGGACAAATATGGGGCCCTCCCTGGAGGGATGCTGTAATGCGGCCCATGGTCCAGAGTGCCTAGTGTTCCTCCAGCCAGAGCAGCACCCTGGGCACTACTGGTCAGGGCTCAGACTTTGTCGATAGTATCTCCTTCATAGGGTTGCTAGAAGGCAAAGAGGCATCCAGAACTCAGTAAATGGTAGTCACTATTATGCCATCCTAATGCTTTCTTCAAGCTTCCTCTAGGACGGTTCCCCAGGGACCTATCATAAAACACCTCCTTAGCCCAGTTCCTCCCACAGAGCAACTTGAGCAGGAAAAGCCCATGACAACCTCCTCTGCTGCCCCAACACATATCAAGCTCTTAGCTAGCCATTCCAAGAACCAAACCTCTGGGCCATTAGGATAAATAACAAATTCCTTTGACTGTGCTGTGGGAGGACTTTTGTCTTGAACTTGCTAGTGGAGCATAGTGTCTATGCCCTGGAGGCTAGACTACTGGGTTCAAACTGTAGCTCTGCTTATTTACCAGCTATGAGACTTAGCTCGTAAGACTTAACCTCTCTGAGCCTCAGTTTATCACTTGTAAAATGGGGATAAGAATCATATCTATCTCATAGGATTGTCGTAAGGGCTATCTAGCTATCTCTCCATCAATCCCCTATCTAATATACTTACATTTCAACTTCATCCACTTTCCGAAAGGATTTTATGGAAAAAAAACAAACAAACCTTAAAACAAATTAAAAAAACCCCAAACTCATATATATGAAAAACACACATACACATATATACACATGTACACATATACAACATAAAACTAAAATAAAATTCAAAAAACTTCAAGGTATCATTTTACATCTGTTAAGCCTGGATAAGTTAAAAATAAGTGTACGCATAATTTATCCCTTATAAGTACAACACTCAAAAGTCCATACATTTGTGTTCATACCATCATTTTATAATTTCTTTCCATATAAGAACAGCCTCTACTCTGATTTTGTTGATCATATTTTGTCCTTTTTCTCTGAGTTAAAAATATGCTACAGGATATTACTGTGTAAAAAACCCACTTATTGGGTAATTCAAGACACTCTCCTAAATCAAAAAAAGTTTTTTTAAATAAATAAATAAATGTACACAATCTTGGCCAGGTTAAGGTGAAAGTGGTTTACTCATAAATTGCTGACACAAGTATAAATTGACTCAAACTATTTAGAACACATTGCAAGAGTTAATAAAAACTTGCACTCTTGGTCCCAGAAATATCAATTTAAGGAATTTCCTCTTAGGAAAAAAGTACTTTAGAAGGAAAAGTTTAAACGTACAAGAATGTGAATGCAAATCCTAAAAATTGTCACCAATCCAAATGTTCTAAAATAGCAAAATGGCTAAGTAAACGATGATGTATCCATCATCACCCTGCCTTACCTCTCAACTATACAAAAATGAAAATTAAAAGGGGAACTCCCTGGCGGTTCAGTGGTTAGGACTCCACGTTTTCTAATGTGTATCAAATTTAGACACTGCAGCAATGTATAGTAACAGAAATCCTCACCACAGGTCTCCTTTCTGATCTGTGATGAGTAATGCAATGATCCAGCAAGCTGTCTTCATCCAATTCCTTCTGACAAAATGGACATACACACCTGGAAATTACATAGAATACAAACATTACTGAAATTGTTGATAATTAGACAGTAGTCACTTAACTAGAGGTAAAAAAATAGAATGTAAGTTAGTTTCTAGCCCTCATTCTTTCTGAGTTGATGTTCTTTTTCCAATCCTGATAATAATCTTGGTGCCTAAATTTTTTCTCATGAGAAATGTAAATTTGTAACCTCACAGGGGCAGGATAGAGAATCAGTTATAGTGCACTTGAAGCACTTTATTTTCTTTGGAAGAGAAGTACAATCTGAGCACCCCATTAACTGAGAAACAGAGGAACAAACCACCCAGCTGTGCCTAGGTTACTTCTTCTGTCCCTTTTACTTCCTCCCTTTCCTAAATCAGGTAACATCTGAACGGAGTGTTACTTTGTTCTCCTACTAGCATATCTAACAACACTAGCATATATAACTAAAGGTGTCAACTCACAGTGTTAGCATCCAGTGAAGAATGGAAAATGGCCTGCAACTACCTTGTTACATCCTTATGCACACCTAGGAGTATCTGTCCCTCATATCTGTGCTGTCCAACGGACTAGTCATTCGGTATGTGTCTACTGGGTTAGTCCAAACTGAGATATGCTGGAAGTATAAAACACACTCAATTTTGAGGGCTTTATATATACATAAAAAAGTTAAATATCTCAATAATTTATATATTGATTACATGTTCAAAGGATAAGACTTTGGCTATATTCAGTTAAATAAAATATATTACAAATTAATTTCACTTGTTTCTTTTTACTTTTTTGAGTATGGCTATTAGAGAATTTAAAACTACATATGTGCTCTGCATTATGTTTCCATTGCACAGTGCTGCCTTAAATTCTTAGGGACAATAGGGAGACTTGGAATTTTTTGCTCACTTTCCATTGTAGATATAACTTCCTGTTCCCCAAGAGTTGTATTCTGGACAAGCTCCCTGCATAAGAATTTTTAAAATTTGAATTATGTAGTAAGTTCTTCCATAAAGCAAAGATTTCTATCTTAAATGCAAATATTAATCTATCCTGTAATACTGATTAATCAACAACCCTTCTCATTTTCTGTTATTTCAATTCTTTATTATTTCATTCTAACTAGCAGGAGAAATTAGTATTTAAATTAGGTTTTGTATATTTTTAAATTTTCATAAAGCCTATCAACCTTACAATCAAACCATACAGAATTCATACTCTGCCTAGAGCTAAAATACTCACTTACAATTTAACAGAATGGTATAATCCTATAATAAAAGGTACATTTGCAAAGTAATCTCTAGTAAAACGAGAGGAATGGGGTGATCATTTAGACTTTTGGGTTAGGAAATTTAAGTTACATTCTGAGTAGTATATTTTCTTTTTTTAAACATTTTTATTTAAGTACAGTTGATTTACAATGTTGTGTTAGTTTCAGGTGCACAGCACAGTGATTCAGTTATATATATCTCATACATATATATTCTTTTCCAGATTCTTTTCCCTTATAGGTTATTACAAAATATTGGGTATCTATCCCTGGGCTATACATGCGTTTTTTAAAAATAAGCAGAACTAACATTTATCTTCAGGAGAAAAGAAGAAATTATACTGAATACCTCTTTGGATTGCTGCGTTCATAAGAAGATTTAATGGTTTCAAAACCATCATCCCTATGCAGGAGAACACAAATCATTTCTTTATTTCTTTAGCAGAGGCAGATGCCAAACTTTTTAATTCCTCTGCCCATCAGGAGAGTAATAACTCAATTTTCTTTCTTTTTTTTTTAAGAAAAAATAATTAATGATCAATATCCTCCATTACACCTACTAGCCACCTCCATCCTTCCTCCAGCCCCATATAAGATTACCCAGAAAACAGGTATAGGATTCAGAATGCCTGCCCCACGCCTGTTCTTTCTTGTTAAAATACATACTGAGATGTCACTTCGTCCCCTCTAAAGAGAAACCAGCAAAATGAGAGAGAATGAGTTGGGGGAACTGAGAGGAGGTGATGGAAAAGTAAAGACAACAACCTCTAAACCATCATCTACTTCACGACTCTATTAGTCACAAAATACAGCCTAGCAGAAATTGAACAGTTCTGTTTTCTATTTTTGTATCTTCCTCCATATAAACTTGTCTGAGGAAGTTTCCACAATCTCTCCAGTGTTCAGTTGGCTCTCCCCATACAAAGTGTTGAAAGCAGAGAGAACAAAATTCTTTTGTAATTATTCCCATTAACAAATGATTACCAATAATAGGTATTATGGTTAGAAGCCAAAACATAACTACATACATATTTTCAGGACAAAAATGTTAAGCTTTCTGGCTCATTAAGTTCTCTATAAGCATATCAAATTTAGCATTAAACTAAATTGTACTGAAACAAACCTTGTTGCTGTCTCTCCAAGTTCTTGTAGTGGTCCATACTTATCTATGTACTTCTGACATGTTCTTATGTGTGCCCTCATTTCACTGAGGCAAACCTATATAGAAGCAGATTAAAATAAGCTCACTGTTGAAAAGGGGCTCATTTCAGTCAATGAAGTCTTTTGTGACCCAGCTGTATTGCTTTCCTTATTTCAAATAAGGTCATAGTGTGGGGTCAGTTGATTAAAAGGATGCAGTTATGATAATAGTACAACCAATTTAAGGCATTATCAAGAATAACACTATCTTAAATAGTTTTTTTTTTTTTTTTGGCCGTGTCACGTGGCATGTGGGATCTTTGTTCCCCGACCAGGGATTGAACCCCCACCCCCTGCATTGGGAGCGCGGAGTCTTAACCACTGGACTGGCAGGGAAGTCCCAAGGAAAACACTATTTTAAAATTTTCTTACAACTAGAAGATCCAAAAGCTGAGTTCTTGAATTTGGTTCTTCTACAAAGTATAAGTTTTTTAAAGGGCAAAGATGTATATTAAATCAAATTTACTTTTTTTGGATACTATTACCTAAATCGGTGATGGAAAGAGGGAAGTAAGGAAGAAAAAGGGGAGGGGAAAAAGAGCAAAAGGAAGGAAAGGAAAAAAAGTAAAAAGAGAGAAAGAAAAACAAAGAGAGGTAAAAAGAATAAATAGATGGATTTTAGAGATGTCCAGAGTAAGTAAAAAGAAACCCTGTGCTTCAGGGAAAGATATAAATACCATGGCTTTATAATACATCCAGTAGTATTACATGAATTCACAATATACAGTATACTTAATGGCCCCATTAAGAGCAAACATAAAGGACAGCTACTGCAGTCCATTTTTATCAAGGCAGAATAAAGAGCCCTTGTCCTTCCAGATATACATTCAGATTTCCTAACCATGAGGGATCTGTTGCTAAATAACACATACTCTACTAAATGTGTCATTAGAAACTCTGATAAGATCTTGTGCTAAAGGAAGCTCTGTACAGCTGTAAGGTGGCCGACCCACCCTGCTTCATTTTGCCCAAGCTACGGAAGTTAAACCTCAGACATGAAATCTACCATGTCAAGAAAACAGTTATAACTGTCACAAAAGACAAAAATAAAAGCAAATGGGGGGCTTCCCTGGTGGCACAGTGGTTAAGAATCCACCTGCCAATTCAGGGGACACGGTTTCAATCCCTGGTCCGGGAAGATCCCACATGCCGCGGAGCAACCAAGCCCATGCACCACAACTACTGAGCCTGCACTCTAGAGCCTGCGAGCCACAACAAAGAGTAGCCTCTGCTTGCCGCAACTAAAGAAAGCCCGCACACAGCAATGAAGACCCAACGCAGCCACAAATAATTAAAAAAAAAAAAAAAGCAAATGGAAAATAAGAACAAATCCTTGCTTTATAACTATCCATCTAAAAAGACGTAAAAGCTAGGACCGATCTAGGCATCTGTCTTAAAACAGACTGTTTGGGGCTTCCCTGGTGGTGCAGTGGTTAAGAATGCGCCTGTCAATGCAGGGGACACGGGTCTGGGAAGATCCCGTGTGCCACGGAGCATCTAAGCCCATGCGCCACAACTGCTGAGCTTGCACCCTAGAGCCCACGTGCCACAACTACTGAAGCCCGCGTGCCTAGAGCCCTTGTCCCACAACAAGAGAAGCCACCGCAATGAGAAACCCACGCACCGCAACGAAGAGTAGCCCCCGTTCGCCGCAACTAGAGAAAGCCCGCGCGCAGCAACGAAGACCCAACGCAGCCAAAAATAAATAAATAAAATAATTAAAAAAAAAAAAAAACCAACAGACTGTTTTACAGCTTTTAACATCCAACCTTGCACATCAGTGCTCTCTCATCTCCTTATGACTTTTCTTAAAAGTTTCTTTCTTCTTCTTTATATTCCTTGATCAACAAAGAGACACATTCTTCATATAAATTAGCAATCTGGGGACTATGTCTTGACAGATGAATTGATAAATGCATAGAGCGTCTACCCCAGACACAAAACTGTGAAAGCCACTGTCAGAGGTGGCAGAAGGAGCAGAAGCCACTGAGCTTGCGCTAAAGGTACTTCTCATCTAATGGAGGAAAAACAAACAAACAAAAGAGGTGAAGATAAGCAGAGAGGAAACCGTTTGATACTGGGGACTGGAATACTAAAGCCAGGCTCTTGGCAGGGAGGTAAGGAGGACTCTGAACAGTAAGAAGAGTTGAAAATGGCTACAGAAGGAGCGGCAGTATTCCTGACAAGAGGTAGAGACAGATACAAGAAATACCTCAAAGGAAAGATCAAAATACTTGTGAATAATCAGAAATGCAGGGGGGTGAAAAAGGAAGGGGATCTCCACCCAGGATAACTGAGAGAATACTCTTATTTCTGACAGGTACCAAAGATGGGATAAAGAACTGGAAGACAAAATAATATGCTGAGTTTGATTTTGTGCATGTTGAATTTTAAATGATGGCAAAATATCAAAGTAAAAATAATCACGAATGATATTAAGAATGTGAAAAGCTATTGATTTTGAGCATTCACTATGTTCCACAGTGCTAAAAGCCACTTACTTTTTGTTGTTTACCTTTACAACCACTCTGTGACACGAGCATTACCTTTTCCCTCAATTTAAAAGAGTCAAACAAAAACTTAGATTAATAACTTGCCCCAAATCACAAAGAGTAAGGGAGAGAATTAGTGTTTAATCCCAGGATGTCTGACTCCAAAGACCATGCATGGATTCCAGAATCAGGCAGCCATGAATAGATTTTTGAGTCTTACAAAAATATTCAAAAATGCATTGAGCATTTATTATGTGCCAGTCACTCTTCAAAGTGCTGGGTTTACAGCTGTCAATAAAATAGTCATGGTCCTTACCCTCAGGGAATCTTGTGGAGATAATGGATAATGGACATTAAATTTCAAAATTCACAAAAGCATAATTACAAATGGTGATAAGTGCTATGAAGAGAAAGCACAGACTGCTAAGAGAAAGTGTAACAGGCTATATTTTAGATGAACAATCAAGAAAGGTTCTCTAGAGAAATTTAGATCTTCAGTACACGATCTCTCTTTTGATCTCTAGACTGGTAATACCTAAATATCCTTCTGTTAGCAGTTCAAATTTAATGTATCTAAGACTTAACTTTGTGGATTCTTCTCTAAATTTGCTCGCCATATTAGCACCTTCACCTACTCGTCTCAGAAACTTGGGGAGTATTTTGATACCTCACTGTCACTCACCTCCACATCCAGTTAATTATGAATTTCCTTCAATCCCTCTCCAGAATACACCTTGAAACAACTTCTTATTCCATACCTAATGCTATTACCCTAACCCAGCTTCCTTAACACCTATCCTAAAATCCACTGAATTGGCTTCACCAATCCTGCTTTTGCTTCCTCCAAACCATTTTCCACTCACATGCTAGAGTGACATCTTAAAAATATAAACCTGATCAAAAGCTTATACTTTTTCTGTGACTCACTATTGCGTTTAAGATAAAATCTAGAATCTTTGTCACAGCTTCTAAGACCTCACATGATCTAACCAGGCTAGCATAATAACAACGGAGGAAAACTGCAACAAGGAGGAAGTGGTCAACAGAGATAAATACTGCAAAGCCCAGAACAGTAGAGGTGGAATTATGCCATTGGAATTGAAAATAAAGCTATTCATTGGGTGGGCTGCAACAGCATAGCAGGATGGAGGCCACATAATAGGGGGTCATGGGAGTAATGGGAAGAGAGGAAATGAAAGCCTTGGTTTGAAAAATTAGGTGATGGTGGGCATCAGGTGACTACTGTCCAGCAGCCCATACATAGGGAACCAGAGGAAAGGAAGAGGAGAGGCTGAGACAATAAACTTTGGAAAGTCGGGGTAGGATGAGGTCAAAGGCGTAGGTGAAATGACTGGCTGCAAAACAATTTTCTCAGAGTTCTACGCCGGTAACTATGAGCAAAGGCAGGGTCACATACCAGGGTGTCACACTCAGTGCACTTCTGGAACTCGGATTTCATTTTCTTGGCTACATCAGTTGCTGGAACTCCTTCAGAAGGAAGATATGCCCGGCAGTAAGGACAGGTCCACTTATTGTTCTTGAGACTGGTAGCAATGCAAGAACGGCAGAATCTACAGGACACAAACCAAGAACACATCACTTTCCTTAACAGGATAAAGGAGCCACCACTAGGTGTTCATTTATGGAAACCGTATTTTAATGATACCTCGTACACTAAGAGCTGTTCTGCCAAACGAAAGCTCCATCTGCGTCCTACAGCTGCTGAGGAGTCTCTTACCTTCCCTGCAAGACCTCCCTGGGGCCACGCGTTCTCACCACGTGTGCTGCACGCATTTAAACAGAAGGTGACAAAGTGGTGAAACAGCCTTCCTACAAACAGAATGAAAACTATAACTCAAATATTGCTAGCCATAAAAAAGAATGAAATAATGCCATTTCAGCAACATGGATGGACCTAGAGATGATCATACTAAGTGAAGTAAGTCAGAGAAAGACAAATATCACATGGTATCACTTATATGTAGAATCTAAAAAAATGATACAAATAAATTATTTACAAAACAGAAACAGACTCACAGACATAGAAAATAAACTTATGATTACCAAAAGGGAAAGGGGGAGGGAGGGACAAATTAGGAGTTTGGGATTAGCAGATACATACTACTATATGTAAAATACATAAACAACAAGGGCCAACTGTATAACACAGGGAACTATATTCAATATCTTAATAACCTATAATGGAAAAGAATCTGAAAAAGAATATATCTATATCTATATTTATGTGTGTGTATAAATGAATCACTTTCCTGGATACCTGAAACTAACAAAACATTGTATATCAACTATACTTCAAAAAACCCCCCTATAACTCAAAGGATATCTAATGTGTTCTTTTTTTTCTTTAATCCTATTTTACCTTAAAATCTGTGGGGCTGGGGGGAATAGGTCTTTGCTCTGTGAGATTCTGTGTGTTAGATAAGAAAATAGCAGCAAGTTGAGGAGGTAAAAATACGAAACACGTTATTAAAGTCTTCATAAAATAATTTAAAACTCATCCTCAGATGCAGGAAATTATCTAATCAAAACTACCACTTTAGGAATGTCCTCCACGTCAAGAAATATATTCTCTGTTTACTTAAAGATGATCATGATAAAATCTTAACACAGTCAACAGAATTCACAGAAAATCTTGACCTATTTATGGGAGCTGCTGAAGGCTACATGTGCACAGAAGTAAAAGTGAGCATTTCAATAGGTTATACACATCAGCATGAGCTGACAGCTCTTAACTCAGCATGTAATATATATTTGCGAATATTTACACATGGCAAAAGTTAAGCTGTTTAAGTAAACTATACATACTGAAAAGTTCATATATCACAGGTATACATACAGCTGAATGACGTTTCACAAACAAAATTCCTAGTATATTAGCCATTACTGATTCTTTTTATTTTTAAAATTTATTTATTTTCATTTTTAGCTACATTGGGTCTTCGTTGCTGCGCACGGACTTTTCTCTAGTTGCGGTGAGCAGGGGCTACTCTTCGTTGGGGTGCACGGGCTTCTCATTGGGTGGCTTCTCTTGTTGCAGAGCATGGGCTCTAAGCACGCGGGCTTCAGTAGTTGTGGCACGCGGGCTCAGTAGTTGTGGCTTGCGGGCTCTAGAGCACAGGCTCAGTAGTTGTGGCACATGGGCTTAGTTGCTCCACGGCATGAGGGATCTTCCCGGACCAGGGCTCGAACCCGTGTCCCCTGCATTGGCAGGTGGATTCTTAGCCACTGAGTCACCAGGGAAGCCCAGCCATTACTGATTCTTAAAAGTATTCTCTTCTGCCTCTGTTATAAAATTCTTATACGCACACAGAGGATGCTTACGTCTGCACTGTTCTTGAGGCATCTGCTTGATGTTGATGCCTGCCCAGCACCCATTTCCCCTTTTTCTGGCCACAGCATCCTGATTTTGCTCTGCAGAACTACACCTCTTATATGAGATACAATTTGGTGGGACCTCAATCCGGGTGCCCATAATCCCCTGCTGAAGGCAGAGCGCCTAATGTCGGCCACACTAAGTAAACCCTCTCTCTGGGAGATGAATACTAAACAGAGTGACATAAAGACTGATTCAGCAACAACTTGATAGGACTATCCTGCTCTTTATTTAGAACCCTAGACCTGCCTAGGTTCCTACCCTTTTCTTCCTGGGTGTTTTTGTTATTAATGTCGCTTGGTAACTTTATATTTTGATATAATTTCAAATTTGATACACTGCTTTTTTTAATTTACAAAATTTTAAAACACTTCCACATACCTTAATTCATTTAACCTTAATAAACCCCTAAGAAAGATCATTATTTCCTTTATAGATGAGGAAACTGAGGTACGTGGAGGTTAAGTTACATCAGCAAGGTCACAGCTACAGAAAGTGCCTGGACTTTGTTGACCTTAAGCTGAGGTTTCCTGACTCAGAATTCAGTGACCTATCTTTCCACAACCGCAGCTACCCCAGTTGGAAAGAGCAATACTTTCAGAATCAAAAGACCTAAATCCCCTGCTGTATTTTTTTTTACATCTTTATTGGAGTATAATTGCTTTACAATGGTGTGTTAGTTTCTGCTTTATAACAAAGTGAATCAGTTATACATATACATATGTTCCCATATCTCTTCCCTTTTGCGTCTCCCTCCCTCCCACCCTCCCTATCCCACCCCTCCAGGCGGTCACAAAGCACCGAGCTGATCTCCCTGTGCTATGCGGCTGCTTCCCACTAGCTATCTACCTTACGTTTGGTAGTGTATATGTGTCCATGCCTCTCTCTTGCTTTGTCACAGCTCACCCTTCCTCCTCCCCATATCCTCAAGTCCGTTCTCTAGTAGGTCTGTGTCTTTATTCCTGTCTTACCCCTAGGTTCTTCCCCTGCTGTATTTTACTTCTATCTGCCTCAGGTGATTAATTGTAAGTTCTAAGGCACATTTGTCCTTGCATTTCTTTTAGTTCCTAAGAATTGGTTCTCAAAGTGTAAGCTTTGAAGGGTATTTATTACAAATGGTCCAAATGCTCAACTCATAATTAACATTTCTAATACAACACCTGTGGTTCTGACAGGAATTCTTTGTTTACATAATTTAGGAGCAAGCAGATAACACTGTGTTTCTTGTCAGCTAAAAGTCTTCCCCCCTTTCTCAGTTTGTTTGAGTTTTATGCTAATACAAACGGAAGATGAATATTGGTGCAAAGGGACTTCCCTGGTGGCACAGTGGTTAAGAATCTGCCTGCCAATGCAGGGGACACGCAAGACACACAAACAAAATATACTGGTGCCAAGCCCCGTGGTAGGCACTGATACACATCAGCTCATTTTACCTCATTTCGCTCTCACAGCAATCCTAAATGCTGCTCTTTCTCCTCATCCTGACTGATAGCAAACTGAAGTTCAGAGAGGTATAAAAACTTGCCCAAGTCACAGAGCCAGAAGATAGTAGTATTTTTATCATCAAACTGTTTTGGGAGAGGCTCAAAATTTGTAGTCTTTTTTTTTTTTTAATACATTTATTTATTTATTTATTTATTAATTTATTTTGGGGCTGTGTTGGGTCTTTGTTGCTGTGCGCAGGCTTTCTCTAGTTGCGGCGAGCGGGGGGCTACTCTTTGTTGCGGTGCTCGGGCTTCTCATTGTGGTGGCTTCTCTTGCTGTGGAGCACGGGCTTCAGTAGTTGTGACTTGCGGGCTCAGTAGTTGTGGCTCGCGGGCTCTAGAGCACAGGCTCCGTAGCTGTGGCGCACAGGCTTAGTTGCTCTGCGGCATGTGGGATCTTCCCGGACCAGGGCTCGAACCTGTGTCCCCTGCATTGGCAGGCGGATTCTTAACCACTGCATCACCAGGGAAGTCCCTGTAGTCTTCTTAAAGACACTTTAATTCCTCCCAGTGACAAGCAGAGGCAGCAAAGGTTTGAGATCACTGATGTAGCTGTATAAGCCAGTGGGCTTTACCTAGGGTACATTTCTGTTAGTTAGTTTATTGATTAATTGATTGATTGCGGTATGCGTGCCTCTCATTGTTGTGGCCTCTCCCGTTGCGGAGCACAGGCTCCGGGCACGCAGGCTCAGCGGCCATGGCTCACGGGCCCAGCTGCTCCGCGGCATGTGGGATCTTCCTGGATCTGGGCACGAACCCATGTCCCCTGCATCGGCAGGCAGACTCTCAACCACTGCGCTACCAGGGAAGCCCCTCTGCTGTTATTTTATAAATACTTCATACATGTTTTTGTAACTATGATTGATAACCACAACAATGGAAGTTCCTAGTATTCATGAAAAGTAGCATACTTGAGGCATTAAAAAAATTTTTTTATTGGCATATAGTTGCATTACACTGTTGTGTTAGTTTCTGCTGTGCAGCAAAGTGTATCAGTCACACGTATACACATATCCCCTCTTCCTTGGACTCCTTCCCATTTAGGTCACCACAGAGCATTGAGTAGAGTTCTCTGTGCTATACAGTCTGTTCTCATTATGTATCTATTTTATATGTAGTAGTGAATATATGTCAGTCCCAATCTCCCAATCCATCCCACCCCACCCTTACCCCCTTGGTATCCATACGTTTGTTCTCTACGTCTGTGTCTCTATTTCTGCTTTGCAAACAAGTTCATCTATACCGTTTTTCTAGATTCCACATATATGGCTTAATATACGATATTTGTTTTTCTGTTTCTGACTTACTTCACTCTGTATGACAGTCTCTAGGTCCATCCAAGTCTCTGCAAATGGCACAATTTTGTTTGTTTTTATGGCTGAGTAATAATCCATTGTATATATGTACCACATCTTCTTCATCCATTCCTCTGTTGATGGACATTTCAGTTGCTTCCATGTCCTGGCTATTGTAAACAGTGCTGCAATGAACACTGGGGTACATGTATCTTTTTGAATTATGGTTTTCTCTGGGTATATGCCCAGTAGTGGGATTGCTGGGTCATATGGTAGTTCTATTTTTAGTTTTTTAAGGAACCTCCATACTGTTCCCCATAGTGGCTATATCAGTTTATTGAGGCGTTTTAAAAATCAAGTCCCTCCCTATAACCCCCCCCCCCGACTAAGTCTGTACAGTGGTGTTATCTGTGGCATGAAACTCTCAAATGAGCATTATATAGATGTCGTTGCATTATGTGAGAATATTAGTTTCAAATCCGGTAGATTAGTCAATTAACCGTACTTTTAATAGAAGTGATTATGAACTGGAGAAAACACATCAAGATCAAGGTGTTTTGGAACAGATTGAACTTACTGATTATGAGTATATAAAAACCACAGCTTTAGAAGTGTTACCATGGAAAGGTACTGGATGCTGCTGCACCTCAAGTCTCACTTTCTGGGGTGCAGAAGCAAGACTGCAGAACTGCTTAGTTCAAAAGATCTGAGGGGAACATTCTCTCCTTAAAGGTACAGTTATCAAATTCAAGTCATGAGAGCTGAAGCATCTACCATCCTTACCCTAGCACCTTGGCATGAAAAGTATACAAGTGATCATTTTCTGAATTGTCTAATCAGAATCCTCACAGGGCTACTCAGCTTTAGTTAATATATATTATACAACAGGGCACAGAGACAAGATAACTCTAAACTAAAACCTCTTAGAAAGCAAAGTGTAGAAGTGTGTATAGAGTGTGAGCTTCTTACAGGTTTGCAGATGTGTAAAAACATCTAGGGTAAAGAGAATAAGAACATTTACCTACCTGTTGGAGAAATGGGAATGGGAGAGAAAGGGGTATATGGTAGAAGAAGGGTATTTTCACTGTCGAATTTTAAGTGTGAACCATATAACCTTATTACCTACACAATAAACAATTCTTTTAAAAAGTTAATTACCTACAACCGCTTGGGATAACTGGTCTGGTAGTGTCTGATAAAACAAAATTACAGGCACCCCTTGACCCTGCAGTACCAAGCCCACGTTTTACTCGAGAAGTTAAAAAATATGTCCATCTGTATTCAGAAGGAATGTTTTCACAGTAGACCCAACCTGGAAATAACCCAGATATTTATCAACAAGAAAATGAATAAACAACCCATGGCACATTCCTACAATGGAACACTACACAGCAATAAAAAAGAACAAATTACTGACACACACCATAACATGGATGACTCTCAGAGACATACTAAGAAGCCAGACACATGAACTTATCTACGAAACAGAAACAGACTCACAGACATAGAGAACAGACTTGTGGTTGCCAAGGGGGATGGGATGTGGGGGATGGATGGATTGGGAGTTTGGGATTAGCAGATGCGAACTATTATATATAGAATGGATAAGCAACAAGGTCCTACTGTATAGCACAGGGAACTGTATTCAATATCCTGTAATAAACCATAATGGAAAAGAATATGAAAAAGAATATATATAAATATATGTAACAATCACTTTGCCATATACCAGAAACTAACACAACATTGTAAATCAACTATACTTCAATAAAATAAAATTTAAAAAAAGAAGCCAGACACAAGAAAGTACATCTTGCGTAATTCCACTTATTTGAAATTTTTGAATAGGTAAAACTGATCTATGATAGGGAAAAAAAATAACACAACAGTGATTGCCTATGGGGGTACACGGACGGGGATGGCTGGGAAGGGGCATAAGGGAACCATATGGGGGGTAATGAGACTATTCTATATCTTGTTAGGGGTTTGGGCTAAACATTGGTCAAAGCTCTGGAAATGTTATACCTAGGATGTATGCATTTCACTCTATGTGTAATTTACCTTTAGCAAATCCCATAAACAAATTGTGAACTCTGGTTAATATTATGCATGCTGATATGAGAAGGGGTAGAGTGTGCTGATGTTTGTAACCTACTCTAAAATGCATCAAAAAAAATAAGATGGACTGATGGATGGATAGGTATGTGATAAAGTGAGAGGTAAAAGCAAATACGGTAAAATTAACAATTGTAGAAATACGTATGGATATATGGTTGTTCACTGTACAGTTCTTTCAACTTAGCTGTATGTTTGACATTTTTCATAATAAAATGTTAGGGAAAATTAACCACCTTACTATGACTTAAATTTTCTTTACTTTTCAGAAAAATTTAGTTGGAAAACCGGGAAGGGAAATGCTTGGAGGATTTCCCTTGGAGGAAATATTTAATAGAATGTGATCTGAAGAGAAAAACATTTTTTAAAATGATATTTTTAAGAGCATCCAAATTCAGTGTGAGGAAAAGATTACTTTGCATTTATGATTATTTAAATAAATTTAAAGAGCACAGAACAATTTGAAAGATAATATAAGGCTGAAGGGAGAGAAAACAAAACTGTAAAAAAATGAATTCGTGTGGCTTTTAGCAAGAACAGTTATTGCATGGTTATAATGAAGATTTATAAAACATGCACAAGTCTCCCCACACCCAACCATACAAGCATGCATTCACTAAAGAAATTTTCACTAATAGCTTATGATTGCCAATGTTTGACATGCCAGAGATGAAACCATGGCAGTGCCCGAGGTCCCTGCTCTCAAGAGTTCTAGAAGGAGGAGAGAGGAAATGAGAAGGTAAACAAAAAGACTGGCAAACGATAAATGCTCTGAGAAGAATAAAACAGTTGACAACAAAAACTGAGTGGGTGGGGCAGAGGGAGCAGTAAGATGGGTGGTTCCTCAGATGACAATTGAAGGCATCAGTCTTGGGAAGATCTGGGAATGGTTTTCTCAGCTGAAAACAGGGACCATTTTGCTGAGGTACAGAAAGCCAGCGTGGTTGAAATGCAGGGCGCCCAGGGGAGGGTAACTGGCAATAGGTGGGACAGTAAGGTAGGTAGGAGAGCAACCACAAAGCCAGAGCTAAGCGTGATGGGAAGGCACTGGAGGGTCTTAAGTGGGAGAGTGATACGACTTGATTTACATTATATAGATCACTGGCTCCTCTGTGAAGAGTGGATTACAGAGGTACGAGAGTCACGGCTCAGAGACCAGTGTTAATTCCATTTTAAGCGTTGGTTCAAGAGAGGATGGTGGCTTAGCCCAGCAAAGGAGCAGCAGACGGTGTAAGTGGACAGTCAGATTTACGATTGATTTAGGAAGCAGAGGCAAAAGGGCTTACAATATACCAAATGACAACAAATATATGCCCCATTATGCCACGTGAAAGAAGTCAAATACAAGACTATTTACTGTATGACTCCAAAGCTCAGTGACAGAAAGCTGATAGGGTTGCCTGGGGCCCAGGAGTTTGGGGAGTGGATTGACTGTAAAGGATTCGAGGGAACTTCTTAGGGTAATGGAACTAACTGCTCTAGATCTTGTTTGTGGTGGTGGTTATATGATTGTATACAATTATGTACTGTATCACCTCAATAAAGCAGAAAAACGCAACCCAGCTAAACAAAAAATGCCCCAGTGACGACAGGTCAGCAACAACACTGCATGAGCATCACAGAAATACACACAGCACAGAACCATTCAGAATCCTGTAGGGGTCCCTCCCACACAGCCCCAGGTACAGAGTAGCTACTCAGTAAATGGTTAGTAGATTGAAATAACTAAATCAGTTATGAGGAATGGGCCAAAGGGGAATTTTCTGGGCAGGGCCCAATGTTCCCATTAATAAATAAGTGTTGTATCCTTCTGGAAGAACCCAAGGGGTAAAAATGAACATAAACCCCAGAGCTAAGAAATTCCTATTTGTCTGTCCCCCTCTCCCCCTCCATAAGGTGGCTGAGAATGACGAATCCAACAGACATGATCAGAATTAGGAGAATGTAGGGAAAAGATAGAAGTCAACTGCATTTTTTTAAAAGACCGATTTAATGTTTTCAAAAATTCTGAATGAGTTGTTGTTGCCTTTTTTTTTTTTGGCCATGCCTTGTGGCATGCAGGATCTTAGTTCCCTGACCAGGGATAGAACCCGTGCCCCCTGCAGTGGAAGCACAAGTGGTCATAGCTTTAAAATCAGATTTCACACACAAATTCAAATTTCTGGCTTCTCTTGAAAAGCTAAGTCTCCTGCAACTCTGGACTCATTTCCCACGTGGCCACATGGGTCGGTGCCCCTTCCGGTAGATACCCATCCTCCTCGCTCACTCACACCCCTTGCCTCCCCCCTGCTGAGTTTGCAGCTTCTGATGACATCAATCAGGAACCAGATAATGACTCTAAGAACTTTAAAACCAGCTGGGAACTTAATTATCCTACCCCCATTGTTTATTTTATTAACGCCTTTCTGTTTCTCTAATTAAGTGGTTAGCAATAAAACTCATATAAGGAAAGGGCGGCAAGGTATTGGAGGAAAATGGGGAAAGGGTTGCTGAGGACACTGGGTAAAGTTATGCACACAATCTTAAGGGGGAAAACTGCACCCTAAGTATAGGAGAATTAAAGAGGAAAGGGCTGTATTAGGGACTCCATGGGGCCTAGGGCTAGACAGGCAAAATAAGTAGCCAGAGGTGGTCCCTAAATGTGGTTCTGGAAGAAGCCCTTGGCAACGTGTGGTCGGTCTAACATTTTCGTTATGTTCTCAACACTGGGCTGCCTCACTGTGGGCAGGCCAATATGAAGGTGAATGAAAATCTTGGGCTCCTTTGGGGAGTTGGAACATATAAATAGAATAAGGGGAGTTGCAATTGTTATTCAAAGGGAGGATGAGAGTCTCGGGCTAAAATACTCCAGTATAGGACAATACACACACACACATACACACACAACCAGTCTCCCTCTTCAGTGATCCAATGATGGATCGATCAGCCTGGACAGTCCCAAGCGCAGCTATTCTTAGAGCACAGGCCTTTAGCCACTGTCCCTCAAGATTTCCTTGGAGGTGTTTACGTATTCAATTAGGTCATGCTCAAAGTCCATCCTGGGAATCATTCAGCCTCCAAAAATTGACTCTGCATATCTCTACACTCCTTTACATGTTGATTTTTATATTTAGCCCCCTAAGGAAAATTTTATTTCCTTTAATCTACAGTCTTAGAGGGGTGCCTCTCTATAACCCTCAAACACTGTCCTCAACTTGCAGTATCCTACTGTCAATTACATAGGGTTATCTGAGGCTGTACTTCTCAAATCTTAAAATGCATATAAATCACATGGGCATCTTGTAAAAATGCAGATTGCGATTCAGCAGATTTGAGTTGGGGGCTGAGATTCTGCAATGCTGCTGGTCCTAGGACCAGTAGTCAGGTGCTAAAGAGAATCCTGGTGTAAAACTCAGTCTGCAACATTATTTAGGTTCTGTTTGTTGGAGAATATGTAATTTAATAGATCACTAATATTTAATGTGCCTATGACAACACTAATGTTGCTAAGTAACACAGAGCAGTCCAACCACCAGATGAGGCAAATTTCAGGCCAGCTTATTACATCTTTCTAAAATTCTCGGTAATACGGGCACAGATGAGTAACCCTATAAAAGGGAGTTCAAAAACTATCATGGGACTCCTATCTATGACTCAAACTCCATAGCACCAGCTGGCTAGCACTATGAAATGGTTGTCCAAAGTTGTGCTCACCAAAGTATCCAAATTTTGTCTTTTTTTTTTAAATAAATTTATTTTTTATTTATTTTTGGCTGCGTTGGGTCTTCGTTGCTGCACGTGGGCTTTCTCTAGTTGTGGCGAGCAGGGGCTGCTCTTTGTTTTGGTGCGCGGGTTTCTCATTGCAGTGGCTTCTCTTGTTGTGGAGCACGGGTTCTAGGCACACGGGCTTCAGTAGTTGTGGCATGCAGGCTCAGTAGTTGTGGTGCACGGGCTTAGTTGCTGCACGGCATGTGGGATCTTCCCAGACCAGGGCTTGAACCCGTTCGTGTCCCCTGCATTGGCAGGCAGATTCTTAACCACTGCACCACCAGGGAAGCCCCAAATTTTGTCTTATTATTATTATTTTAAAATTAATTAATTAATTTATTTTTGGCCGCATCGGGTCTTAGTTGAGGCACGAATCTTTCATTGCAATGCACAGGCTCTTGGTTGCAGCACTTGGGCTTCCCTCCAGTAGTGGCACCCGGGCTCCAGAGCACACGGCTTCTGTAGTTGCGGTATGCATGTGGGATCTTAGTTCCCCGACCAGGGATCAAACCCGCGTCCCGTGCATTGGAAGGTGGATTCTTAACCACTGGACCACCAGGGGAGTCCCCCAAATTTTGTCTTAGAGTCATTCATTAATTCAAAATACTTAACACCTACTAAGCGCCAGACCTTAAAGGAGTGGCAAGGTGGAAAGTAGCATTCCTTTATTAGAGCAACGGCTCTCAAGAGTTTTGGGTCTTGATGGTACAAAAGACTCCAATCATCCTATTTTAAGTGATGCTTAACCAAGTACATTAGAAGGAGGAAGCATTCTATATACATTTGTTTTAGCATCAGGGGCCTGGATGATTTCATCTTAAAATCAAATCACAGGTCAACAGGCACATGAAAGGATGCTCAAGATTGCTAATCATGAGGGAAATGCAAATCAAAACCACAATGAGATATCACCTCACACCTGTCAGAATGGCTATCATCAAAAAGAACACAAATAACAAATGTTGGAGAGGATGTGGAGAAAAGGGAACCCTCGTACACTGTTGGTGAGAATGTAGATTGGTGCAGCCACTGTAAGAAAATGGTATGAAAGTTTCTCAAAAAACTAAAAATAGAACTACCCTATGACTCAGCAATTCCACTCCTGGGTATATATCTGAAAAAAATGAAAACACTAATTTGAAAAGATACACACACCCCAACATTCATAACAGCATTATTTACAATAGCTAAGATACGGAAGCAACCTAAGTGTCCATCAACAGATGAATGGATGAAGAAAAGGAATGGACTACTACTGAGCCATAGAAAAGGAACAGAATTTTGCCCTTTGTAGCAACATGGATGGACTTGGAGAGCATTATGCTAAGTGAAATAAGTCAGACAGAAAAAGACAGATACTGTATGATATCACACGTGGAATCTAAAAAAATACAACAAACTAGAGAATATAACAAAAAAGAAACAGACTCATAGAGAACAAACTAGTGGTTGTCAGTGGGGAGAGGGAAGGGGGAGGGGCACTTTAGAGGTAGGGGATTAACAGGTACAAACTATTAGGTATAAAATAAGTTACAAGGATATATTGTACAAAATGGGGAATATAGCCAATATTTTATAACTAAATGGAGTATAACCTTTAATAATTATGAATTACTATATTATACACCTGTAACATATAATATTGTACAGCAACTATACTTCAAAAAAAATCAAATCACAGGTCAAATATTATGTCAACATAAGTTGCAATCAGATGGGAACCTGCCACGAGCTCCCACTACTTCAATTCAACTACTTGCATCTGTGCCCATTTAAATATTCTACATTCTCTTAAATGGATGAACTGTTCATTCTCCTGCCTAAGGCCAAGCCCCCCACTGTAAATCCTAGCCCCGCAATTTTCTCTTCTCTCCTGTGCATCAAAATTTCCCTCACTATTGGTTTATTTCCATCAGCATACAAAAGATTCCATTCTTCTTTTAAAAGAAAATTCTCTTGATCCCACTTCTTTTTCCAGCTATTGCCCAATTTCTCTCTTCCCTTTGCCTCTAAACTTCATGAAAGGGCTTTCTCTACTCTCCATCTGTATCACGTACTTGACCTTTAAAGCAGCACTGGATTCAGTGGGTCGCTCTTCCCCGGAAAATACTTCTTGTACTCACTCAGCCTCCAGGACACCTGGGGGTTTCCTTCCTCTCCTTTGGCTGCTGCTTTTCTGGCTTCCATGTCCCAGCTTCTTCTTCTTCTTCTTTTTAAAATAATTAATTAATTAATTTGGTTGCGGGTCTTAGTTGCGGCAGGCGAGTTCCTTAGTTGCGGCCTGCAAACTCTTAGTTGCAGCCTGCGAACTCTTAGTTGCGGCATGCATGTGGGATCTAGTTCCCTGACCAGGGATCGAACCCGGGCCCCCTGCATTGGGAGTGTGGAGTCAACCACTGCGCCACTGGGGAAGTCCCCATGTCCCAGCTTCTAAATATCGGTGGGCACCGCTGCTCAGTCCTTGGACCTCTATTCTTTTCTAACTATACTTAACTTCTTGATGAGCTCATCCAGTCCCATGGATTTATATCGAGTATATGTTTATGATTCCCAAGTTTATTACCTACAGCCCAGCTCCTCTGAACTCCAAGCTCACATATCCAATTGTCCACTCAACAGCTCCACTCGGTTGTCTGAAACTTGGCTTGTCAGTAACTGAACTCTTGACTTAAACATGATCTTCATCCCGTCCTCTTAGTCTCTCCCATCTCAGAGCGGCTCCAGCCTTCGCTAAGGCCAAGCACTTTGCAGCCATCCTTGATTCTTCACTTTCTTCCACACTCCGCAACAAATCCATCGTGTTACCGGCACCTTCAAAGATATGTCTATAGTCCTACTATTCTCACCACCTCCACGGTCCCCATGCTAGTCCTGTCCTTTCCCACCTGGATCACTACGGTGGCCTCTGAACTCAATCTCCTCAGCTTGCTCCTCCCGCTACAGACTATTCTCAGCAGCCCGACAGATGCTTTTAAATCAGCTCAAGCCATGAATCTGCTCAAAATCCTCACTCAGAGGAAAAGGCAAACTTCTTATAAATGTCCCCACACCAGTCAAACTAGCTTCCTCACCTCCTGCTTTCCTCTGGACCAACACTGTACAAAATCAGGCCCTGTTTATTAAGAGTCCATGCTTAATTAAGAATAGAAATTGAGAGAAGTAATATTTAGAACACTGTATAGGAATCTGACAGAGTAATATTATGCTGTTGAATCTAATAACAATTTTTCAAATGATGGCTTGTATTTTATATATACATATTTATTTATTTATTTATTTGCCACACTTCATGGCTTGTGGGATCTTAGTACCCCAACCAGGGACAGAACCCGGGCCACGGCACTGAAAGCACCGAGCCCTAACCACTGGACTGCCAGGGAACTCCCTATCTTTGGTATTTTTAAATTTCATTTTTCCACAATACATTTTTTATTTTATAAAATTATTGGTCTGTGGTGGGCTGGAAATTAAAACAAAACGCTTCAGAGGTTCTTTACAACAGATAATTTAAGATGCACTTCTCTAAATATCTGAATATTGCAACTCCCATATACTTCCTATCTCACTTCTTTGTCTTATTTTGTTTAATCCTTAACACTATATAACAAACTACATACTTAACACCTGTATCTTGTTTATTGTCCATCTTCCTCATAAGAATGCAAACACCAAAAGGATAAGCCTTTGTGTCTGTGTGCTCAGCACAGAGCAGGCCACGTTGGCTGGATCAAAAAACGAATGCACTCCATGCAATAGTAGGTCTAACCAAACAACCCACAGCAAACTGAAATGATAAAGCTAAATGAACAATCATTTTAATTTTAAGAAAACTGTGGATTCCTACTGTTTGCTTGAGCAACATGTAGGTGTGTGCATGGCTGCCTGATAGTCAGGCTTCTTAAGAGAATTCTGAAGTGTCTTCTAGTGAAGCCTGATAATGATCTAATTTTTGGTTTTATCACCAGATTTTAATAACCCTTAAAAGCCTGTTGAAAAGATGTGACAGTTAGTCTTATGTATCAACTTAGCCAGCCTATAGTACTCAGTTTAATTCAACACTTAAGCAAATGTTGCTGTGAAGGTATTTTGTAGATGTGGTTAACATCTATAATCAGTTGACTTCAAGTCGAGTGATTATCCTCAATAATGTAAATCAATTCCTTAAAATCAATCTCTCTTTCTCTCTCTCTCCATATATTTATATATAACCTATTGGTTGTTTCTCTGGAGAATCCTCACTGATAGAAAATATGTATAAATATCTATAATAAATAATAGGATAAGTAGCTTTAATCTTAGGTTAAAAAGAAGTCCTTGGGATTGCATACCTCCTGTAAGAATGAAAGCACTGTGGGCTTTGTAAGTGAAAAGGGTAAAGGGAGTCAAAAGGTACAAACTTTGAGTTATAAAATAAGTAAGTCATGGGATGTAATATACAGCATGGTGACTATAGTTAATAATACTGTTTTGCTTATTTGAAAGATGCTAAGAGAGTAGATCTTGGGACTTCCCTGGTGGCACAGTGGTTAAGAATCCGCCTGTCAATGCAGGGGACACCGGTTCCATCCCTGGTCTGGGAAGATCCCACATGCCACGCAGCAACTAAGGCCATGCACCACAACTACTGAGCCCGTGTGCCACAACTACTGAAGCCCGCGTGCCTAGAGCCCGTGCTCTGCAACAAGAGAAGCCACTGCAATGAGAAGCCTGCGCACTGCAACGAGGAGTAGCCCCCGCTCACCCCAACTACAGAAAGCCCGCGTGCAGCAACGAAGACCCAACGCAGCCAAAAATAAATAAATTAATTAATTAGGAAAAAAAGAGTAGATCTTAAAAGTTATCATCACAAGAAAGAAAAATTTTATAACCATGTATTCTGACAGATGTTAACTAGACTTTTGGTGGTTTTGCAATATTTACAAAAATTGAATCATTACGTCATACACCTGAAACTAATATAATGTTATATGTCAATTTTACCTCAATAAAAATTTTAATATAAAATAAAATATACTAAAATTAAAAAAAAAAGAATGAAAGCACTGATGTCTATTTCTGGGTCAGTTTAAAACACATCAGGAAACCCTCAGACTCTACTTAGAGAACCATGAATTTGATGCTCATACTTTACCACAAATGGAACGTTTTAATCCATTTACCAGAAAGCACTTCAGAATTATCTTCAACAGTTTCATTTAAAAAAATGGCAAATTCTGTGACTTGGAGCAACTCAACCCAACTCAGGTCTATGGCGATGTGGCTCTTTGTACTGTATGGTCTGCTCTGGTTTGTATTTAGCTCTCTTAGGCCCATTCTCAACCTCTTGACCCTTTCTGGTAACTCCCTTAGCTCCAGCCTTGAGCTGTGTCCCTAAACCCACTTTCCCAGTGCCTCTGGGACATTTCCATTTAGATGTCTCCCTATCAGACTAGTGTACATTCAACAGGCTTAATTGTGAGTTCATTAACTTCCTCCTGAGCTAAACTCTGTCCCCCTGTATCTCTGTCTTCGACTTTTGTCTCCCTCGATATATACCATACCAAATTTCTTGAATATTTCTTTTAAATGTAAATCAGATTCCGTTTTAGTTTCCCTTATGCAGTTTCAACTCATTTACTCCCTCTTTTCCCAGCTCACTGTTAATAGAAAAAAGGCAGAGGTAGGAAGTCTTTTCCCCCAAATCTACTTTTACAACTGATACTGAGATATGAATAACGTCAGTTTGAAATAACAGACATTAAAATGGAACTTCTTAAATTAAAGTCCACCAAATGAAAAAAGAACTAAGCTAAAAGTAAGGCTATCTGGGACATCTTGGAAATGTCATAGACTTATCTTTTGTGGCCCAGTTTTATTCCAAAAGAAGCATAGAGATAAGAAATAAAACCTGGGGGCTTCCCTGGTGGCGCAGTGGTTAAGAATCCATCTGCCAACTCAAGGGACACGGGTTCGAGCCCTGGTCCAGGAAGATCCCTCATGCCGCAGAGCAGCTAAGCCCGTGCGCCACAACTACTGAGCCTACGCTCTAGCGCCCGAGAGCCACAACTCCCTAACTCCGAGCACCTAGAGCCTGTGCTCCGCAATGAAAACAGAATGAGAAGCCCGTGCACCACAACAAAAAGTAGCCCCCGCTCGCCGCAACTAGGGAAAGCCCGCGCACAGCAACGAAGACCCAGCACAGCCAAAAGTAAATTAATTAATTATTTTTTAAAAGAAATAAAACCTGTTCATGCGTTTTTGCTTGCTTTACAGAATGACTTCGATGGAAATAGAAACTATGTTTTGACACCTGAAACTAACACAACATTGTAAATCAACTATACTCCAATAAAAGTTAAACAACAACAAAAAAAGAAATGTTTTGAGCCTATATTATGGGCTACTTTTACACTTTAAATACTCATAAAAATTCCATTACTCACCTTATTTTACAAATGAAGAAGCTGAGATTCAAAAAGATTAACCAAAGTGGTGATTACACAGCTGGTTAGTGGCTATGAAGCTCTCACAGTTTTACTGCATCACAATACATATATACATATTCATTCAAGGTATGTTGCCATATTATACTTGCTTGACTTGAAACTAGTTTATAAACAGAAATTGGCATAAACAACCTAGTTCAGCAAGTTTGGAAATAAGCTTAAGTATGGGATAATATAGAGGTTTCATTTGCATTTCCTCATTTTCCAATTTAAGTTCAATGGAAGAGAGTAATTCATTTAGGAAGTACAAACGGTGTTAGGAAGGCTCACCATCCCCAAAAGCAGAAGGGACTCCAGTTAACATTTACAAAGTGGAAGAGGCCCAAGTAAATTTGCCAAAAGTAGGAATATGGAAATTCTGCCCCCGGCCAGAACAATGGACATAGATTTGTCAAAACAAAGAACAGTAAAGTGAGGGAAGGCAATTTGTCCAGCCCTTATTGTGCTACTTCACGACTATTTTTCCAGTTGCTGGTTTCCTATTCACTCTAACAAAGAAAAAGATTAAACAAAGGATTCAACATTTTGCAAATTTATATTTCTCTTTAGCAGAAGCAAAACACTGCACAAAGTTATAGCATTCAAAATCCAAACCAGGGAAAACAATCAGATAACAATCTCCAATAGCAAAGCTGCCCAGTTCAGTTCTACTAAAGAAAATCTTCCAAGACTTGAGGCCCACTGTGTGTCTTTGGTGCAACCTAAAAGTTTTAATACTAATACAGACTAAATTTAAATGTAGGCTAGGTATCCTGAGGTTATTACTGCTCTGAACTAATCAATGTATTTCATATAACACAATAACATCTTAGCTTCCATCTTGGCCTTGAGGAATTACGTCAATGAGCTACATCTGGACAGCTGGGAAACAACGTCAGTAATCAGACAGGAGCTAAATTAGCCTTGAGTTTAAAGTACAGAGCTGAAACAACAGGCCCTGAAAATATGGCCACAAAAGAATGCCCAGGGACACTTTTTCTTTAAACATTGTGTGGGCTGCAGATTTTTCTCCCTGGCTCTCTGGGGGGCTTTTCAGTATTGAAAACTGCTTCTCAGATACTAGGCTAGAGGTGTCAAGGACCACCTAAGTCCTTTTAAAGACGGTTTGTGCACTTGCATTCTTGATTTATGATACTTCTTTTTTCCTGGTAAGCCAGAAAGCACTTACTGCCTCGGGGCTTCATCAAACTAGTTAGTCGGCGGTCCAGAGAAGACAGTAAGTGGGTTTCCACTCATGCTCTATGCAATCCCCTCCCCCGCCCGCCCCCCACCAATCTCACCCACACAGTCACACACCCACGCATCCACGGGAAGAAAGCTTTTAAGCAAATGGAACACAAACTCACAGATCCAACCCCTACTACTACTCAGGCACACGTTAAGGACGTGCCAATTTTATAAAGGGATTTTGTTTTTAAACTCTTCCTAGAAACTACCACGGATGTGCGCTAACAGCGAGTTTTAGTTGGTGTGTACGTGGTTTCTAAGACAGTTATTTTTATCTCTACTTCCTACCGCGGTGGGGAGGCTGTGCGTAAGGCAGGTAGTCTGCAACCTCCTTCACTCGGTTGGCTATGCTTTTAACTGCTGCATTTACGGGCTTGGGGGTAACGTTCAAGCCGCAGACCCAGCCCTGGCGGCTTGTTCAACTCTAACGACTACAGCAAGTCACTTGGACGTTCCCGTTTGATTGATCTTTGAGGGGTTTGGGCGTCTGTGTTGGGAAAGGGAGGTGGGGATGGAAGGACAGTTTGCACAGATCCTTGTTTGCTCAAGAGCCCAGCCTCGCGGGCGTTCTAGAACACGTGCACAGAGCCAGCAAAACAAAACCGACCCCGGTTCCGGGCGGAGAAGGAAGCACCGCCCGATTAACCGAGCGGAGCGGGAACTGCGCTCGGCGGGAGCCCCTGCCTTGGGCCCAGGCGGATGCTGCTTCTGCAGCCAAGCGCACTCTCCTCAGCCGGCAAGCCCTTGCTCCCCGCGGCTCTCGCGCCCGGAATTCCCGTCCCAGGGACTCCGCACTTGGGCTGCGGGAGGAGGCGGCTCTACGGCGGCTGCAGGGCCCGCTTGTTGCTGTTTTCTCCTCCTGAAATCCTGTGTCACCTTCCGACAGGGCACTTTCCCCGTGGTCCGCACTCGACGGGTCCAGGTCTCTCCCTGCAGCAGTTTCCTTCAAGCGCCGGCTTCTGAACCCCCCGATCCCCAACGGCTCCGCTAACATCGCCCTCCCCAGGGGGCGGGCGCGCAAACCCAGCTCCCCTGGCACTTACACGTGGCCACAGCGGGTCCGGACGGGGTGGTGCAACACCTCGAGGCAGACGGAGCAGTCGAAGGACGTAACGGGCAGCTCGGGGTCCCCCCTGCGCTCCAGGGCCCGCGGGGTGGCCGAGGCGGGCGCGGATTTTCCGCTATCGCTGCTCAGCACGGAGCCCATCGCTGCGCCTACGGCCCAGACCGTTGCCAAGAGCCCGGTGCCTGCAGCCGGCTTGTTTTGTTGTCCTGCGGTAGAGGAAGTAAGTCCCGGCCCAGCCGCGATCGCCGCCGCCCAGAGCGCGCAGCCAGCGCAGCCCCGAAGCAGCCTCCGCCGCGGGGCCCAGCCTCGGTCTGCGGCAGGCCGAGTGCGCGGCCGCGCGTCTGAAGTGAGCCTTCGCTCGCTGCCTAAGTCTAGGCTTGGAGGCGGAGGCGGCCGCCGCACCGGGCACGCCGCGACGTCCAGTGGCCCTGGGAGGATTGAAACCTGACACCTCAACTGCAGAGCTGAGGACCTGGGCGGGCAGTGAGTCTTCCAAGCAATCGCCCGCCTCCTCCTTGCGAACCACTGTAGCAAGTGAATGAAAGTGCGGGCGTGGTCCCGTTTGAAGGCAGTCAGAGAACACCCATTTGTAAGGTGGTTGTCCTATGGGTCCTGCACTGTTGTAATCATAATAGGCCACAAAGATGATCTACGAGCGTCTCCTAAGAAAGTGCTAATCACCACTTCCGTCATGTAATCAACACTGCATAAATGGAGAGGTAGCATGCAGTAGTGGAAAGAGTTCTGGGACCTGGATTCGAATCCTAACGCTAGGACAGGGATTCTAAAATCCTAGGACCCTCCCGACCCCCGCCCCGTCCAGTTTCGTCGCCTTAGAATCTCCTGCTGTTGTTTGTATTCCCCCTCCATCCTCTTTTGAATATTTATGACCAAATATAGCATTTATTAACTCACGCATTTAATAAGGCTTTAATGCCCACTGCATGCCAGACTCCTTTCTGGTGATGGGGACACAGTTCCCAACAAGCAAACAAAATCCCAGTTCTCACAGAACTTACTTTAAAAACATTTTTTTTTTGGATATATAAATTCATGCTCTTTTATTTTTATTTATTTATTTATTTTTCTGTACGCGGGCCTCTCACTGTCGTGGCCTCTCCCATTGCGGAGCACAGGCTCTGGACGCGCAGGCTCAGCGGCCATGGCTCACGGGCCCAGCCGCTCCGCGGCATGTGGGATCTTCCCGGACCGGGGCACGAACCCGTGTCCCCTGCATCGGCAGGCGGACTCTCAACCACTGCGCCAGCAGGGAAGCCCCACGCTCTTTTTATTTAAAAAAATCCATGGTAATACATAATATGCATATGCAATACACACAAACAATAATACATAATAATCCTATAAACTTCACCCAGTTTTCCCCAGACTTTACTTTTAATGAGAAGATATAAGTAATCAACAATAAATAAATAAATGAACAAGTTCATTTCAGCTGATAAGAGCCAAAAAGAAGATAAAACAGGGAGTGAGGATGGGGGCGGGGAGGGTAAGAAGGTCAGGGAAGACTTCTTGGATGCGGTGACATTTGAGTAGAGTCATGAATAATGAAAAGGAGTCAGCCACTCAGAGATTTAGGAAGAAGCTTGCTAAGCTCTGGGAACAGTGAGCAAGGCAAGAACAACAACAACAAAAACCAGGGTGTGGGGCTGGAGCATGAGGGACCAGGGGTGTAAATGGCATGAGATGAGGTAGGAGACGGTCCTGATCATACCCAGTCTTACAGGGCAAGACCAAGAGCTTGGGTTTTATTCCAGGTGCCATGTTTGATTTAATTCCACTGCTGTGTGGTTTGGAAAAGACAGGAACAAAATAAGAATGGAGGCAGAGAAACCAGTTAGGAGGCTACTGAATGAATCCAAGTGAGGATAATAATGGCCCAAACCAGGGAGTCATCTGGGTAGTAGGTGAGAGATGGACAGGTTTGTGATATATTTTAGACAAAGACCTAAATGGGCTTGCTAATGAATTGGGTATAGGAGTGAAGGAAAGATAGCTATTGCTACCTGTAAAAGATAAACAAAAACCTTCCCTTGGTCCCACATTTCCCTCAGCTCCTACACTATGTCTTCTTTAAGGCCAAATTTCTTGACCTGATTCTCTCCTTTTTAGGTCTTCATTTCTTAATTACTCCATCCTTATGCCATCTAACCTGGGTTCTGAGCTGACCACTTTATCTGTCCAAAAACTGCTTTGTCATCAGTGTCAGTGGTGGGTGGCTTTTACGTGGATAAATGGAATAGACTCCTTTCAGTCCTTTTCTTGCTTCACCTCTCAACTGCATTTGTCAGTGCTGACTGCTCCCTCCTTGTAGAAACATGCTTTGGCTTTCCTTCTTTCTTTCTGGCTCTTCTTTCTCAGTCTCCTTCACTGGACTCCCCTGCTCCATGGAAAAGCTAAGTGCTAGGGATCGTAGGATTCTGTCTTGGGAACTTTTCCCTTCTGATCACTCATTCCCTACCTAAGAATCTCAAAAATCACATAGATTCTGTTACCATCTAGATTCCAAACTCTTTATCTTTCCTCTAGGCACTCAAATGCCCACCTGCTTGCTTGATATAATCACCTGGTTGCTTCAGGCACCTTCAACTCAACACCGCCAACAATGAACTCATTATTGTGACTTCCCACCTGTTCTACCTCCAGTTGTTTATTCCTCTCTTAGTAAATGGCATCATAATCTACCTAGTAGCTCAGTCCAGACACCTGGGAGCCATCTTTGATTTCTTCCTCGTCTTCACTCACATTGAATCAATCCCAATCACAGTTCTGCCTCCAATATATCTCTCAACAGTTCTTGAATTGTTTCATTTTTCTCTATTCCCATGGCCAGCCACCACTTACTTTAAACCACTGTGTTCTCTCGTGTGACCTGTTGCAATAGTTCCCATCTGCTCCACCTGCATCCACAATTGCCACTGTCCAATCTATTATCCACATCGCAACTAAAGTGACCTTTTGAAAAGATATCCTATCTTGTGTCACTCCATGCTCAAAAGACTTAAATGGTTCTCCATAACCCTTAGGATTACATTTCAAATACTTAGCATGATCTACGAAGCTCTCCATGATCTTACTCCTTCCATAACTATAATCAGTAGAATACCTTCAGCAGCAGGGAATAGAAATTCAACTGAATGCGCCTTAATCAATAAGGGTATTTATTATCTAATATGTAAATTAGTCCAGAGCGAAGCAGTTCCAGAGTTGGCTCAGCAGTTAAAGATGTCCTTAAGGTCTCAGCCCTTTGCCATCCCCAGTGTATCAGTAGTGTCTTCCTCATGGCAGAAGGATGGCAGGAAGTGCTCCAATAATCACATCTACACACAACCATCTCCAAAAACAGAAAGGAAAGATAGAGTTTCCTTCTATTAGCTCCTTCTCCTTTTAAAGTGGGAGGAAAACACTTCCTAGGGGCCTTCCTCTGCAGACTTCCCCTTATATCCTATTTGTCTAAACCGGGCCCCATGATGGTTCTTAAACCAATCACCGGCAGAGGATAATGAGGGTACTCTAACTGGCTTAAACTCATAATATACTCCACCGGGCTTGGCTCTTCAGTTGTCTGACCAATACAATTAGGGGTTCTTTACTGGGAAAGAAGAAGATAAGGAAATTGGATAGGCCAACAATAGGGCCTCCCAAAATACCATTGTGGGCCCCATCTGCTATCATTCTCTCCCTTATTCTGTATGGTCCTAAATTTCTCTACTTCTTATAATTTCTTGACTGTACCAAGCTCTTTCTGACCTCAGCGCCTTTATACATGCTTTTTTGCTCTGTTTGAACACTTCCTACCAACACCCACAACTCTCAGCTCCTCTAATTCAAATCTCAGGTCTTAGTTTGGTGACTTTCTACACCACATCCATCTCGTACTATCATCTCCTTGATTTTCTCATAGTCTGCGGTATTGGCCTTCCTATTTCTCCTGTGGCGGCTACTCTAAGAGTGGACGTAATGAATGTGAAGTGTAGGAGGAGCCTTGCGTGTAGGAGCTGATACATGTATTTATCTTTATATATGTGATTCAATACTAATTTCACAAGACAGATATTATATGTTCCCATTTTATAGGCTCAGAGAATGTAACTTAGCAAAGGTCACATAGCAAATATGTGGCAGACCCATACTTTAATACCAGATCTTTTTTTTTAAAATCCGTGTGTTTTTCACCAAGGCACTTGTGTAGAGATGAGAAGTACTAAGAATCTTAGAAAAGAATAAGACAAAAATTAGATAAATTAAGGCAGGAAACTGGGACCTGGGAGGATAGATGAAAATTAAACATCTGATATTATTTATAAGGCTCTTAATAGACTTATAAAATTGACAGTAATGATGATGATGATGATGGAGGAATCAGCCAGAGAATGAATTTACAGTCCAGACTCTAGGCCCTGAAAGGCATCAGAAGTATAGGTTAGTACAAAAGAAATTTGAAAGCCCTATAATCAACATCTCTGGTATCAAGAAGGCTGATGAATCTCTCACTAAATTAAAAGGAGAATAAAATTGCCAGAAAAAATACATACTTTCCTTACTTAGTTCCTTCCAGGAGTAATGAAAAGAAATGAATTTACAATTTTAAGTAGTGCTGAAGATATGAGAAAGACGTCTCTATATTCTTTGAAGTTTATTGTTCATACCGGAAACTTAGAGGAAATCTAAATGTCCATAATAGGAAAACATTTTTGTAAAGTATGGTAAATTTACTTAACAAACAGATAAAGCACCATTTAAAAATGTGCAGCTTGGACTTCCCTGGTGGTGCAGTGGTTAAGAATCCACCTGCCAGTGCAGGGGACAGGGGCTCGAACCCTAGTCCTGGAAGATCCCACATGCCACGGAGCAACTAGCCTGCGCTCTAGAGCCCTCGAGCCACAACTACTGAAGCCCGCACATGCCTGGGGCCCGTGCTCCTCAACAAGAGAAGCCACCGCAATGAGAAGCTCGCGCACTGCAAGGAAGAGTAGTCCCCTGCTCGCCGCAACTGGAGAAAGCCCGCACACAGCAACAAAGACCCAACGCAGTCATCTCCCCACCCCCAAAAAACGTGCAGCTTGCCATTTTTAGGCCCGTTTGTAGTGTTTCATTTTAAAAATGCACGTGGGTGAAAAGACAGGGATGTTTATTATAGTACTGTTTGTAATAGCAAAATATTAGAAATACTTTGAATGTCTACCAATACAAGAGTGATTAAATACATTATGGTACATCTTTACAATGGAATACTATGCAGTCTTTAAAAAAGAAGAGCAACTCTGTAACTCTCCTCAAAGGAAGCTCTCCAACATATATTGTTGTGAAAAAGGCTTTAGGAGCACAACTGTATGTACTGAATACTATCATTTATATTTTTTAAAGCCCATATGCATGCATCCACACATACATACACACACACATATGTGTACTGGCATATGCATATTAATATCCTTAAAACTATACACAAGGAATGAATAAGTGTGATTGCCTTAAGGGAGGGGAACTAATTGGTTGCTGGGGAGCAAGAATGGGAAGAAGTAATTTTATTGCATGATCTTTTGCATATTTTGATATTTGTGCTGTATATGCACTGTAATAGATAAAAATTAATTTTAACATACATACACCCTTTAACTCAATAATTCTAATCGTTGAGCTAATGTGTAGACAACCATATAACAAGGAGATACAAACAGAAATGTTCTTTGAAGCATTGTCTATAACATCAAAAATATGCAGCTAACAAAATTTCCATGGGGAATGATTAAATATATTATGGTACACACATTCTGTGGAAGGCAATGCAGTAATAAAAAGAACAAGCAAAATTTTATAGCACTTAACTATATATCAGGTATTAAGCTAAATGCTTTATATATAGTAACTAATTTGATCCTTGAGGTAACCCTATGACATAGGTAACTAATTTTGTCCTCCTGATTTTCCAGAGAAACAGAGGTGCAGATAGGTTAAAAACTTGCCTCAGATCACATTCATGGTAAAAAGCAGAGCTGGGAGTCCAATCCAGGAAATCTCTCTCAGTACCTACGAATTTAACCACTATGCAATACTGGCCTTCCCTGGGATAACATGGGAGGTATCTCTAAGACACTGTTAACTAAACAGGGATATTGTTGAAAAAAGAAATGTTATACTTCTTATGAAGAAAAAGCATTATATATTTCTCACTGGGGGAAGGCAGTGCAGTACATGTTCAAGGTCCTAGCTCTTTCTCTTGCTGAGTGATCTTGGCAAGTTACTTCTTTGATTTCGTTTCCTCATTTTCAAAACACAGATAATGTTTACTTGTAGAACTGTTGTGAGAGGTCAAATGCAATAATGTTGAAACCCTTGCTCATTGCCTGGCAGGTAGTATTAAATAAATGTTAGTTATCTCTGGCTTTGTTTATTCAGCAAACATCCAAGGAGAGCCTACCGGGTGTCACACTCCTCACTAGACTCTGGGGACACAAGCAGGAGCAAGACTCAATGGAAGGACTTCCCAGGTGGTGCAGTGGTTAAGAATCTGCCTGCCAATGCAGGGGACACGGGTTCAATCCCTGGTCCAGGAAGATCCCACATACCGTGGAGCAACTAAGCCCGTGCGTCACAACTACTAAGCCTGTGCTCTAGAGCCCACGAGCCACAACTACTGAGCCCGTGTGCCACAACTACTGAAGCCCACGCGCCTAGAGCCTGTGCTCTGCAACAAGAGAAGCCACCGCAATGAGAAGCCTGCGCACCGCAACGAAGAGTAGCCCCCGCTCGCCTCAACTAGAGAAAGCCCACACGCAGCAACAAAGATCCAACACAGCCATAAATAAATAGATTTATGTATTAAAAAAAAAAGACTCAATGGAGTGGAAGCTGTTGTTTTTGTCTGCCCAGTATCTCCTAACCTTTTTCAGTAACAGCACCACATCCTCTTCCTTTGGAGGAATTGACTTTTCATCTCACGTGACCTCAGTGGGGCCACCAATCATGTGTCTGCTTTGTAGCCCTCATTGCCCTCCCCTGTCCTGAGTAGGAGTTCCTGTTGCTGGGATCTGCAGCTTCCCTGGTGTCTGTCCTTCCTAAGTACAGTTGACACACTTCCTATTTATCTCCTAGCTATGCAGTATCTTACCAGTGCTTCCTCTTTTTTCTTGATTAATTTATTGAGTTGAGTTCTGTTGCTTGCCACCAAACTCACTTACATATTTATTCTGCGTTCTCAAGGCCTTTCATGGCCAAGTAGGTAAGATGGACAGAAAAATAGCATTACTTTTGTTACTCAAGATGATAAGACCAATCTATACAGAGAAAGATCGTTATTGGTGCTGACTTAGCCCAGGTGGAATGTAATGAAGGGGAGGAGAAAGAAAGAGCATTCCAAATAGAGGGAATCTGGAATAAAAGACAGAAGGGCAGAGCATTCCAGAGAGAGGACCTGGTGAGCACAGATAAGGAGGCAAGCAGCAGCATGCTCTGTTCAAGTCTACAAGCAGTTCTGTTGCTGCAATTTTAAGCACACAGCAGGCGGTAAGGAGAGAAAAAAACCAGAGACCTAGGCAGAGGTTATATCACGAAAGCTGTATTTGACAGGTGAAAAAATTTCAACTTGCTTCTGTGGCTTAGCGGAGCCAGTTAGGAGGTTAGGTAGAAGAGTGAAATGGCCATACTGCGATTTTGACAAGTCACTCTGTTCATGTCAAGGGTTCTCGAACATTATGTAGCATCAGAATCACCTGAGGAGTTTATTAAAATGGCCTCACTCCAAGGTATTTCAATTCAGGGAGCCAGGAGTGAGCTATGGAAGCTGCATTTTTAACAGTCCCCCAGCTGGTTCTGATGCAGCGGGTCAATGGACCATTCCTTGAGAAATGTGGTTCCACATCATGGGCAAGCAGCAGATCCTTTGGGTTACTTTGACCACAGCAGAGATGTCAGTTTCCAGGAGAGAGTTACTTACATGCATTGCTAATGTAATCTGTCCACCACCTTGACCCTGCCTCCTCAATACTGGATGAGATTACACTGGTAAATACCATGGCACCGAAACATACATATCTCTGTATTTACAAAGACAATTTAAAAATTCCTACCTATAAACCTATCGAGAGTAATAAAGATTCATAGTGTTCATCAGAAATACGGGCATCCGACATGTGAATCTGAATGGTGTTAGCACACCTCCACAATCTGAAGTGTCATTTGATGGTACAATGAGGCATGATTCTCTTCTTAAAGGGAGAAGAACACCATCACAAATGAAATTTTGCTGAATGAAAGACCTATGAGTTCCCCCCCAGGTAAGGTCCTAAATCTTCGTCTCTGGTCTCAGCATAATTGGTTTTTCATACTTGAATATTGTCCTCAGTTTTCCTGCTAAGCAATCTCACTGCTGTTTGTTGCTAGGTTTCCCAGGTAGCATGTTAGGGGCAGCTGTCCCCGTGCCTTTCTGACCATTGCCATTTTCTGCAACCATGGACAGTCACATTGCAGCATATTCTCAAAACATGCTGTCTGACTCCAGGAATAACTCCGTGAAATATTTCTGTAACTTTCAGTGGACAGCACAACTGAGTAATGTTTGAACCAAATCCACGTTTGGGGTGTTCTACTTCAATGAACAAGAAATCGTGGCATGCCTAGAATGGGAAAGGACCATAGAGGGTTTCTGACCCAGTTCTCTCATTTTGCAGATTAGTAAACTGATTTCCAGTGAAGTGAAAGCAGTTACACTGCACCCTTCAACATTTCAAATGGACACATTTGATAGAAAAATTAAGGCATTAAGTACTCGGAAAGCATTGGCACATTTATAAGCAACATAGTCTATTTGGGGAGGCAAGGTCACAATGATGAAAAGATAAGTAACAATAAATGATTTAAATAGTAGTTTAAAACAAAATTAGAAGCAATATTAACAAAGTAGTCCATGATTAATTGCTTACAAATATAAGATCTCTTTGTGATTTTGCACAACAGCAACAATTTGCCATTGAATATTCTTCTATTACGAACACAACTATCCATCTTTTATCACAGAATAATGTCAATGCTTCAGGCTTTAATTCCAAAAAAATGTGATTGCTTTCTGTGATAAAAGCAGAAAGGTGTCTTTTCCCCTGGGGAAGGCAAAAATATACTTTATTGGTACACGAGTGTATATAAATATGCTCCCATTATGGAAGTCTTCTTTAAGCTAGAAGATAGTAAAGATAACAACAGATACTATTTTGATTACTACAAATCATGCACAATGTTTAATGCCAAGTACATATATGTATGTATGTATATGTCAGTATTATAACAATTAAGCCATGTATACATTCATATACATTCATGTGTGTTTATACACATATGTGTGTATAGTTGAATGTTTCAATGACACATTTCTTTCTGATCCCCTTTTCAAAATTTAGGCTAAGAGAGTAACTTGTCCAAAGTCGAACAACTGCCATGTGGCAGAGCCAGAGTTTGGCACCACATAGCTCAGCCTCCTAAGTCTATGTTTGTGGTTACTACACAAGGCTACAGGTGTCAGATTTTTCCCATTATAGCGTCAGATATACAGGTAGGACTGAGTCTGTTTTATTTATGCTGTTTGTTTCCTTAGGTTGACACTCTGAGTTCCCAAATCCAGAAAATAATATACGATATGGTGAAAACAGACTTGTTTTTTTTAAGGCATAACATAGGTAACTGAAAATATCTTACAGTATTAAAGATGTCCCTAGAATAAAGCAGGTGTAAACTTTGTTATTCCCACTTTACAAATGGACAACTCAAGCATACAAATAGGCCTAACACATCATTTATTTCTAGCCTATGCCCTCACAATTTGAAAGGTACGTCAGTTGAAAAAGAGACACAGAAATTATGGTAGAGGTTAAACTCCAATGATCTGGAGTGGCAACAACAGCTACTGTATGAATTTTATGAAGAAATTTCTGGGAAAATTAATGGTAAGAGCTCTTTTTCTGTGCCTCAAACTGAAGAACAACTTCTGCTCTTAAAAAATAGCATAGTAGTAAAGGTTGTGGGTGTCATTTTTTTGACATTATATCCAAATCCATATCAGTTGCACCATGTGAAAGACCAGTGGTGGCCTCAGATGTTGAAGTAAACAACTACTGTCTATAAGAAAGTGCTAGAATAAATACGTTTTATGCAGTGCTTGTGTTCCTCTTTTCCCTCCTCTGTTTGTATTTGGTCTTCTGATCTTTTGCACAAGCAATAGGAATAGTGGGACAGGGTGGAAAGACACGGTCCACCTGGGAATTAGGTGCATACCACTGGGCCAGGATAAGGACATGCTGTGAAGCAACTCTCCAGGTGCCGTACTAGATACACAGAGCCTTTTTCCAGATGGTGCCCGGACAGGTTAGGTGCTGAGGTGCTGGCTGGGTGGGGTCACTTTGTGTCCCTTTACAGTTAACAGCATATGTTGAAAGAAGAGGTGTTGTGGACCAATGGACACTGGAGTAAGTTTATTAATTTTAAGACTTCAACTGGGATTATTAAAAGTGTAGCAGTTCTCCAACTTCAGTTGGAGTACACCAAAATAACATATCATCACTGTAAATGGAAATTTATTAAAAGCACAATATCCAAGATTTATATAAAAGATCATGCAAAGAGAATTAACTTAAATCCATAAGTCCTTCTTCAGAGCACCAGGCAATTCGATCCAGCATGTTAAGAATGTGCCACAATTGTTTTGTAGTGTATGTATATACCTCTAATGAATTGTATTGGCCTATTTTCTTCTTTTATTGGTCCCAGTATAAAACTGGCTTCCCTTCCAATATGTAAAACCAGTCACTATTAAAATGCCAATGAGGGTCTAGTGAGCATTTTCTTTTTTTGTTTTAGTGATCAGAAACATATCAATCATATGATATCGCTTATATGTGGACTCTTAAAAAACGGTACAAGTGGACCTATTTACAAAACAGAAATAGAGTCACAGATGTAGAAAACAAGCTTATGGAGGGTAATGGGGAAGGAGAGATAAATTGGGGGACTGGGATTGACACATACACACTACTATATATAAAATAGATAATAATGGGCTTCCTTGGTGGTGCAGTGGTTGAGAGTCCGCCTGCCGATGCAGGGGACACGGGTTTGTGCCCCGGTCCGGGAAGATCCCACAAGCCGTGGAGTGGCTGGGCCCGTGAGCCATGGCCGCTGAGCCTGCGCAGCCTGTGCTCCGCAAGGGGAGAGGCCACAACAGTGAGAGGCCCGTGTACTGGAAAAAAAAAAAGATAATAAGGACCTACTGTACAGCACAGGGAACTCTACTCAATACTCTGTAATGACCTATATGGGAATAGAATCTAAAAAAGAGTGGATATATGTATATGTGTCACTGATTCACTTTGCTGTACAGCAGAAACTAACACAACATTGTAAATCAACTATACTCCAATAAAAATTAATTAAAAAAAGAAACACACCAATAGTTTCTCAATTTTTTAAATAAAATTTAAAATTTACATGAGTCTAATGAAACATGATTCCACTCAAAAAAAGAGAAATAAGCAGCTCTATATTCGCCTTATATTTAACCTTTGTATTTACAACTGGTAACTGTAATACATAAACTAACACACTCAAAAGATTTAATGGAAATACTGCTTTACTAGATTTGCTTCAGAGAATCATCTGGAACTCCATTGCCAGATAAGAATGAGTAGCCAAAAGGTTGGTCAAAAACTGAAGTTATCAATAGTGATGGTAGAGTAGCAGTAATGCAAAGGACAAGCAAAATTTAAATGGAAAATTTTTATGTTAGAATAATATAAAATTAACATTAATTATGAGTTAATCCTATCCTAAACATAAAACTTACAAGAATAAAAACTAACCACGAATTGTAAACTGAACCACTGTGCCCCTGGCCTAACTCAGAAATAATGGCCTTTTCTATGGCATAGCGGTGGCCTCCTAGCTTGTCTCTGTGTCAAAGAGAATACAGAAAAATCAGGGGATTCTAGGTCGGCAATTGCAGAGGTAAGAGAAGGATCAGTGTTTCCTTCACTTTCAGGCTCTGGAGAGTACTCCTTCAGGCAACAGTGGAAAAATCAATGCCAGATGGCTCTCAAGGAGATTTTGCTAATGGTTCTGTTATTGTCAAATCCCCTGTGGAAAAATTCCGATACAGCAGGGCGGGGCTGCAGACTTCATATCTCGTGAACCGCTGACCTCCAAGGTAGAGGAAGCCACCGGCGCGGTCTCACCCACAGGCCCTAGCAAAGACTGTTTTTCCCAGTACCAATGAGTTATGACTTGGTTTTCAGACAAAACAGCAGAAATTTCCTCCCTTTTCCACTTTTGATTTGTGTTGAAGTGGTATTTTAATCAGTTAAAGAAAATTCATCCCTGGTGGCACAGTGGTTGAGAGTCCGCCTGCCGATGCAGGGGACACGGGTTCGTGCCCCGGTCCGGGAAGATCCCACATGCCGCGGAGCGGCTGGGCCCGTGAGCCATGGCCGCTGAGCCTGCGCGTCTGGAGCATGTGCTCCGCAACGGGAGAGGCCACAACAATGAGAGGCCCGCGTACCCCCCCCCCCAAAAAAAGAAAATTCATAAATAACGTTAGCTACTACTTATGAGGCACTTACCATGTGCCGTTAAAGTGCGAAGTACATTACATAGTTTAGCTCATTTCATCCTTCACTCTTAAAACCGGTATTACTACCTCAATGTGAACTTAAATAACTGGCATAAGACCATGCAGCTTGTTAAGTTGTGGAGCTGGAAGGTAGACACGGGTCTGTATGACAATGAAGTTTCAGTTTAATTGCTGTTCTATGTTTTCTGTTCTAAAGTACAGAATTTAAGAGAATAACTTCATAAATAATCCCATAGCCCTGGTAAAACTGCTTTCATTTTCTTGCATTCCCTTTCATTATTCATAGGAATATCAATGGCAACTTCTTTTCCATTTATTGTTGTCTCCACCTACTATATCCTTTCGGTTTAGCAAGAGTAACCACTTTCCTAGAAATGACCTTGCACCCAACACCCCGCCCCCAGCCACCCTCCACTGTTTTTGTTTTGTTTTTTACTTTATTTGTATTTTTTTATTTATTTGGCTGCGTTGAGTCTTCGTTGCTGTGTGTGGGCTTTCTCTAATTGTGGCAAGCGGGGGCTACCCTTTGTTGTGATGCGTGGGCTTCTCATTGCGGTGCCTTCTCTTGTTGCAGAGCACCGGCTCTAGGTGCAAGGGCTTCAGTAGTTGTGGCGCGTGGGCTCAGTAGTTGTGGCTCACGGGCTCTAGAGAGCAGGCTCAGTAGCTGTGGCGCACGGACTTCGTTGCTCCGCAGCATGTGGGATCTTCCCGGACCAGGGCTCGAACCCATGTCCCCAGCATTGGCAGGTGGATTCTTAACCACTGCGCCACCAGGGAAGTCCCCCGCCACTGTTTATTAGTTCAGGGATGGCTACCTGACCGAAGCTTGGCTGAGAATTCTGTTCCATAGGCATTTCGAAATTCAGGCAGAGAGATTTCAAAATATAGAGAAGGGAGGGAGGGAGGGAGGGTGGAAGGGAGAGAAAATGAATCAGTTCCTCTCTGCATTGGCTGTAACTTGTAAAATTCTGAAGCTTTGTGTCATTATGTTCTTCATCGTGGAATGCAGAATAGAGAAAGCCTTTCGCAGTAAGAAAAATGCAGAAGCACTGGAGAGACATGGAGAATGAGGAAGACCTTGGATTCTCTACAGTGCTTCAGGCTTTAGTTTATTCCTGATGCCCAGTGGGGGCTCAGTCCTTGGATTCTGTGATGTGTCCTGATTTTCCAGAAAGTTCTTTCTTTTGTGTAAGATAGCTAAAATCCACTCTTGTCACTTGCAACCAAAAGAGTTCTGAACTAATACTCTATTAAAAAAAAAAAAATGCATTAAGCAGTTTCCCAATTGTCTGTCTCATAAGAACATCGAAAGGTCTGGAGGAGCGGTGGTGTGAGTGAAGTCTGGAGATGCCCCTTCTATCATATCACCTGCAGGCAAAGACAGTCCAACTCACACCGACTTAACCAGCAAGGAAGACTTACTGGCTTCTGCAGCTACAAGTGCGGAGGAAACGCAAGCTTCTGGGCTGACTTAACCTGGGGACATCAGCACCATTTCTGTTTATCTCGTCACCTCCATGCCCACATCCTTCTCAGGCAAGTGGTGAGATAACCAACTATGAGTTCAAGGAAACTTTCCTAATGTCCCTAACACATTTCACATTAATTCTTGCTACAATCCTTGTGGCCAGGGCAATGTCATGTGCTAAGGTGAGGCCCAAGTTCCCGAACTAACGTCTGGAAAGCAGGATGGAGATTTAACAAGGTTATCTTCCTGAAGAACATGGTTGCATATGATCCTGCAATCCCACTCCTGGGCATATATCCGGAGAAAACCATGGTTCGAAAAGATACATGCACCCCCATGTTCATTGCAGCGCCGTTTACAATAGCCAGGACATGGAAGCAACCTAAATGTCCATCAACAGATGAATGGATACAGAAGATGTGGTACATATATACAGTGGAATATTACCCAGCCATGAAAAAGAATGAAATAATGCCAGTTGCAGCAATGTGGATGGACCTGGAGATTATCACACTAAGTGAAGTAAGTCAGACAGAGAAAGACAAATATCATGTGATATGGCTTATATGTGGAATCTAAAAAATGATACAAATGAACTTATTTTCAAAACAGAAACACAGACTCAGAGAATGAATTTATGGTTACCAGGGGGAAAGGGTGGGGTGGGGAGGGATAGACTGGGAGTTTGGGACTGACATGTACCCACTACTATATTTAAAATAGATAACCAACAAGGACCTACAGTATAGCAGTGAGAACTAGGCCCAATATTCTGTAATAACCTAAATGGGAGAAGAATTTGAAAAAGAATGGATACTTGTATGGGTATAACTGAATCACTTTGCTGTACACCTGTAACTAACACATCATTGTTAATCAACTATACTCCAATATAAAATAAAAATTAAAAAAAAGAATATGGTTGCTACTGTAGGGCGGGGGTAGAACAGATATTGGAGTCCACTCTAGCCCCCCTTTGGGCTTGCTAGCATCCTTACAGGTGCCCCTTCTTCCTCCTTGCCGAGAAACAATGGGTATAGTATGAACAGCACTGGCTGTGGATACAGACTGCCTGAGATTTTTCAGAATCTTGGCTTCCCTCTGAGTCTTCTTCTTGTCCTCAGCGGCCACTGGCCCTGTCATATTCTTTGCTTAAAGAAGGCACTAGAGTCTTTAATCTGCACTGAGGAGCCTTTGCTCTCTGGTGCCCTCAGTATGGCTGATGACTGCTCCTTCTGAGACAGCCTGGGAGGCCAGGGATGGTCCAGGGATCTCTGAGAGTGGGTAAGCTCACCACCAAACTTTATCTGGACTGTGGCTGCTTCTTGTGGCAATGTGATATTTTTCTTGGCCCTGAATGTCTCAGCAGTGGTACTGGATGTGGAAGTGGTCAGCACATAGTAAGTACTATCCCAATTGTTTAAGAGGCAGCACAGTTAAGAGCACAGAAATCTCAAAACAGAGTGCCTAGGCTGGGACCTCCCTAGTGGCGCAGTGGTCCTACTGCTAACACAGGGGACGTGGTTTCGATCCCTGGTTTGTGAAGATCTCACATGCCGCAGAGCAACTAAGCCCGTGTGCCACAAGTACTGAGCCCACGTGCCATAACTACTGAAGTCTGCACACCTAGAGCCCATGCTCTGCGACAAGAGAAGCCACCGCAATGAGAAGCCCACGCACCGCAACGAAGAGTAGCCCCTGCTTGCCGCAACTAGAGAAAGCCCGTGCAACCCAGGCTTCATTAATAGAGAAAGCAACGAAGACCTAACGCAGCCAAAAATAAATACATAAATAAATAAATTTTAAAAATACATATGTATTAAAAAAAAAAAGAATGCCTAGGCTTAGATCCCAGCTTTGGCACTTAACAGCTGGCCATGTGACCTTGGAGAGCTTGCTTAACCTCTCTGTGCTTCATTTTGCTTCATCGATAAAACAAGGTTAGTAATAGCACCTATGACACGGGCTTGTGAGAATTTAGTGAGTTGATACATGTGAAACACTTTGAAGAGTGGCTGGTACATGATAAGTCCTCGTTAAGTATTCCCCAAAGTTATTATCATTATCATTTATTATCTTAGTTTGAATTTCCAGGAAATAGACTCTGAGATAGGAATTTTGGTGTAGGAAAGTTATTGGATAGTACTCTTGAGATCAACCACTGTGAGTGAGGTTAGGATTGGGCAGAGGGAGAACTTGACTTGGGATGCTGTTGTAACAGAGCCTGTGGGGCGAGGTGGGCAGGGAGCTGTCCTTCATTGAGGCCTTTGTTCCACTCCTCATTCCACACCCCTGCCCCGCTGTGAGTAACGTTGGATGCAGGCTTCCCCTGAGGATAGGTCTAATTCAGAGATAGGACAATTTCTAGGGTGGGACTTGGTGGTGAGGCATTAGCAGACATCACTCACGGAAGCTGGTGGGGGAAGAGTGGCTTGGTCATGGAGGGGAGGTCTGGGTGGTGCACTGTGACATCCAGTACCTACACCTTCCTGCACCCACTTCCATGAGATGCATTCACTCAGGAGTCAACCCAAAGACATCCAACTGTGGTCTTAGCACCTCAGCAATCTGGGTGTTATGTCATCATCTTTACCAATTCTAGCCATAGCTCCTCAGGGGGCCTATATCTGAATAACAAATAACCTCCAATACCCCAGTAATCAAAGAACAAGATAACCGATTAAAGAGTTGGAAAATGGGAGGCTGGGCAACAACATACAGCTCCAAACACATATCATATCCTGTAAGACAGGAATAGTGAGCCCTCTATGCCATGCAGAGCCATGAGGTCTTTGGTTAACCACACTGGTAGTCAGAGTTGTGTCCCTGAGAGGATCACCCTTTCTCTTGCCCTTACTGAGCCCTAGTTCTGTCCTCTGGGATGACGTCTTTTATCCAATGTCCTCTTTGGCCATATCTGGGGTGAGCATCAGCACAGAATCCTCTCCTAAGGGCTACATCTATTACGCAACCTATTTCCTTTTATTTTTAATTAATTAATTAATTAATTTTGGCTGTGTTGGGTCTTCGTTGCTGCAAACAGGCTTTCTCTAGTTGCAGTGAGCGGGGGCTACTCTTCGTTGCAGTGAGCGGGCTTCTCATTGCAGTGGCTTCTCTTGTTGCAGGGCACGGGCTCTAGGTGCGTGGGCTTCAGGAGTTGTGGTGCACGGGCTTAGCTGCTCCGCAGTTTGTGGGATCTCCTGGACCAGGACTCAAATCCGTGTCCCCTGCATTGGCAGGCAGATTCTTAACCACTGTGCCACCAGGGAAGTCCTACGCAACCTATTTCCTGACGGTAGGCTTTCCAGCTCATGGAGATTATGTAGGAATTGAATGGTCATCAGATGTTCAAAGTGAGGGCATTTCCAGAAAGGCCTTAAGAAACTTCCCTTATTGGCCTGAATTAAGTCATAATCATTCTCAAAATAAGAATGGTTTCAATAACTTAGGCCTGGGATCCTACAGTAATAATTGGGGAAGGGGGTGATTTTATCAGGTTGGGGAATACCCCTATAGCTGTCATCAGTTTCTCAACCATTTGGAGGCTACACAATGGGAAGTGAAGTAATTGATGATGGGAAGTGATCTATATATTGCCCTGTCAGTCAGTAATTCAACTGGATCGACTGGTTGAGTAGGCAGGATATATAGAGCACTAATGAAAATTGATAATTTTGCAAGCTAATCTTCTCCAATCACACTCAAGAATCCCAAACTATACTTTCAGCCTAATGAATTGCCTAAGAAAGATGATCTATTCTAGAATATAATTGAGGTAAAAACTCAACAGAGGGCCTCTCACCTTCTGAGATGGCCCACACTCTGTGGAGTGTGTTTCTCTGAATAAATCCACTTCTTAACTATCACTTTGTCTCTCATTGAATTTTTTCTGCTGTGAGACATCAAGAACCTGAGCTTCATTAAGTCCTGAGGCCAAGGCCAGGTTTGTGATCTCAGTTAAAAGACCACGGGTTCAAGTCCCAAACTGGGTTTTGGCTGGGTTTGAGTCCCAGCACCTGGGTTCAAGTCCATCAGAGGTGCACAGTTTCAGCTGGCGAGCGAACTAAGGGACAGTGATAAGCTAGACCAACTCCCGCTCATCGTCAACACCGTGTGGGACACCTTCTGTACCATTCCTTGGCGACAACTTTTCAGGCAGTAACACCTGGTTGGGAGACTACCTTGGAAGGAATAACATTTAAAATCGTTTACTGAAGTTCAAGTTTATGTTATTCCCGTTACAGAGTTTGTCAGCAGGAAGAGAAATATTAAATTAACTAGGATTATTTGGCTCTAATGGGACGCTTGTCCAGATGTGAGTCCCTTGGGATATACATGTTTCGTGCTCACAGTTTTGCACTACATCCTTAGAAGGCTTGGGGGATGGTGAGGAGAGAACGGCTGGCTTTGTGGAGTGTGTGAAGGTGTCCACACCTTGACCTCAGGTCATTTCAGTCACATCTTCTTAATCAGAATATATAATCTTACTACTTTACTCAATTTCATAGAGAAATCAAAAGAAGCATACAATATTATGAGCTTTTTTGCATGGTCTACTCAAGATAATTCAGCAGCCACTATTTTTGACTGAGTATTGGTGTCTTTGGGGAAACAAAAAAACGTTGGATGGATTTAGAAGTACTTGCCTGTCTCATCCCAGATGTTTGTGATCCAGTCTCCAGGTGTACTTTTTGTGTCCTCGTCTCCACCATGACCAAACTCCTTTTGGCAGGTCGTGCAGTTTGCTCTGCTTTGGTTATTTATTCCCTGATTCGGTGGTATGCATCCTTCTGTCTTTCATTAAAATAACATGGCTGTCAAAAACGAAACAAAACAAAACAAAACAAAACTCAACAGGGGATTATGTCAGCAACAGAGAAGAACAATGAGCAACTTAATTTATTTGACCTTACTTGTATTGCTGTTATGATGGTGACTCATTGTTCATTTTACATTAGATGTCCTGGCTTTGAAATTATTAATGTCAAGGGTTATCTAAAAATGCAGTAATCAGTTGTTTTGTCTGCCTCCCCAGATAGGGATCTCATTCAACCTTATGGACCTAATATCTAGCATAAGGTCTTAAACATGGTGGGAACTTGATGAAAGTTTGTTAAATGCCAAGTGAAATTCCTTGTAACTAGCCACTCACAGTCACTCCACATTTACTGATAATTTTAAAATGAGCTCTTCCTGGAATGAAACTTTTACTTCTATCATCTATCTACATGCTTAGCATAAAATATAGGAATATCGGGAGTTCCTGAAAAATTGAATTGTTAATGTTAACAGGAACGTAACTTTATAAGCAAACCAAGTCTTCTAAATTATTTGAAAGTAGTTGAAAACTATTTGCTTAAGGTGTATAAATATGTCATTTATGTATATGTAGTGAAAACTATTCTTTATGGGAAAAAAAATGAGCCAGTTTACCAAGGCTTTAGCCGTTTGTAGAACACATGGAAGTATATTAACAATCATCATTTAAATGTCAGTGATTCTCAGCCCCACAATCACTGAAGCAGGACATCTACTTTTTTTCAGTTTGACCACAAGTATTTCTGGGGCTTATCAAGAGGTATCTCACATATGCTTGCAAAAGAGTCCTTTCCCATTGGGCGTTGTCACTGCTCTATGGTAACTCCTTCATCAGATTCCGTCACCCTTTGCTGGGTGCTGCTGCAGACCCTTGCAGGGCTGCCCTGCTTCTCTGCCTAACACAGGGCTCTTTGCCTGCTCCCCCTACAATTTTGATAGGCACCACTGTCTCTGTTGGTTACTACCACTGATAGGAGTACCTGTCCATATTAATAAATATAATTATATGAAGTATTTTTGTTGACTCATATTGTTATTTATTTGTACACATCAGAATTTATATAATTTACCATATATTTTAATGGCATTTTATGCACTGTACCATAATTGATTTAACCAATCCCCAATTATTGGACATTTGGTTATTTTGTTTTTTACTATTATAAATAATGCTGCAGTGAACATCCTTGCAGTCAAAACTCGCACATTTCCTTAATCTTTGCTTTAGGATCATAATAGCTAATTTGATGTTTTACATGCTTCTTAAAAGCAAGGAAATGATTTCATAAGTAGTTCAAGAACTGAAGAGTTTGCAGGATTTAGAAGAGCAACTGATAAAAATAGAAAACTCTAACAATTATACCATGTATACCAGCTTAATTATCAGCTACAACAATGCAAGGAAGAGCTGTTCACTGGCCTAGAGCAACTATCTTCCTGGCTACGTTGGTTTTGTTTAGAAACTGCTCACCATCAAGTAAACATGTGGTTTTGGAATAATTTTGCAGACATTTTTATTGTTTTTCTTTAAATACGTAATTAAGTTATTTGAATCCAAAGAAGAGTCCAGCAAAATGAGAACTAAATGAGCTTGTTTAATTTTACGATTTTTTACCTGTTTAAGTAGTATAAGCATTTAAACAGCAGAAGTAGAGCTTATGTAAGAGCACATTCCAGACAAATTAATAATGGGAGCTCAAATGAGGGCAAGGAAAGGACTTAAGGAAGTCTCTAAAGCAGAGCTGGCTGGCTGATAAGCTAGGACCATAGGAAAATTCCTAGCTGAAAGATGGAAATTAGGAAGGAGACTGCAGTTCTCAACATTTAGATCAGTTCTGTTTTATTTCTTCTGCTGGTTTCTTCACTGTCAACCAGAATATAAAGCTGGTTTGCCAGGGGCAAATCCCAGGTCAATTCTGTACATCTTATTCGAGTCTTTCTTTCTCAGAGACTGGTTCTGCTCATCATAACCCTTACTCACTGACAGGAAATCTCTCTATATCCAGATAGATCACCCAGTCATGACCACTGTATTGAGTGACTTACAAATCAGTTGCCTGCCTGAAATAATAATAGCTATCATTTATATGTACCACAGACTGGAGTAAGGTCATTACTTTCATTATTTGATTTTATTCTCCAACAACCCTAGGTTGCTGCAATCTGCAGGGAACAGAAACTGGACTCAAGACTGCTTAAACAGTAAGAACTTGTACTGGCTTACAGAACAGGAAGAGCAAACATAGTGTTGGCTTCAGGCAAGGTTTCTCCAGGATTCTGGCTCTATTTTCTTACAATTCTGTTCAATTCTATATGTCAGCTGTGTTCTGAAGCTGATTTCCCTGGTGGTGTGGAATGGGTGCTGGTAGCATTTGGGGCTACTTGTGTCCTTTTTGATGTATGGAATGAGAAAGAGATTTCCTGTTCTTCCACTAGCAGAGCAAGGAAAACCTTTCCCAGAAGCCTCCATTAATTCCTTTGTATTAGTCAGAGTGGGCTCCCATAACTAAATATCATAGACTGAGTAGCTTAAAGAAAAGAAATTTATTTTCTTACAGTCTGGAGGCTGGAAGTCTAAGATCAGAGGGCCACCATAGTCAGGTTCTGGTGAGTACTTTCTTTCTGGCTTATAGACTGCTAGCTTCTCTCTGTGCCCTCACATGGCACTGAAAGAGAGAGAAAATGACAGAGAGAGAGAGTGTGCAAGAGTGCTAGCTGTCTGGTGTTTCTTCTAATAAAAGCACTAATTCCATCTTGAAGTCCAACCCTCATGGACCTCATCTAACCCTAATTACCTTCCAAAGGCCCCACCTCCAAATACAAATACAAACACCATAGCATTGAGGGCTTCAACATATGAATTTTGTGGGAACGCAATTCAGTCCACAGTGTCCTTCTTCATATCTCCTTAGCCATCCTGGTGCAATCATTTGCATCGAGAATGAGATTCTCGTGATTAGCTTAGATGGATCAGCTGAGGTGAAAAGAATGTGGGGGAGTCAACCACAGAGCCTATGGTTAAGTAGGTACATTTCACAAATCAGAAGACTATCTGAAAGATGTTAAGTGAGCAGCCAAGGTCATGCACATAATGAGTGGGAGAGCCAAGATTCAAACAGCTATTTGTAGGTATAATTTACATACCATAGAATTCACCATTTTAAAGTATACAGTTCAGGGACTTCCCTGGTGGTCCAGTGGTAAAGAATCCACCTTCCAATGCAGGGGATGAGGGTTCGATCCCTGGTTGGGGGACTAAGATACCACATGCCATGGGGCAACTAAGCCCTCGCCGCAACTACTAAGCTTGAGGGTCTCAAAGAGAGAGGCCTCGTGCCGCAAACTACAGAGCCCACGGGCTCTGGACCCTGCGCCACATGTGCCGCAAACTACAGAGCCCACATGCCCTGGAGCCCATGTGCCACAACTAGAGAGAAGCCCAAGCGCCACAACGAAGAGCCCGAGCCGCAACGAAAAGATCCCGCATGCCTCAACTAAGTCACGTGCCCCACGCGCCGCAACTAAGACCGGACGCAGCCTAAATAAATAAATACATTTATTAATTAATTAAAGAAAAAAGACAATCTATAAAAAAAATAAAGTATACAGTACAATGGGTTTTTTAGCAAATTTATACAGTTGTGCAACCGTTACATTTCCATCACTGCGAAAAGTTCCCTTGAGCTCACATGCAGTCAATCCTCACTCCCACCTCCAGTCCTAGGCAACCACTGATTTGCTTTTGGTCTCTACAAGCTTACAATTTCTGAAAATTTCATATAAGTGGAATCATGTATTATGTGGTGTTTTGCATCTGGAGAGCCGAGATTTAAGCTCAGCTGATGCCAAAGCCCTTGTGCTTTACACTACATGATGTGTCACTTGTTTGCTTTTCTAGCTTGCAGCTTATCTGTCCCTTCTAGTTTTAGAGTGTTTTCTCTTTTGAGAGCAGATACCTTGCCCTGGCCCTTGCAGCCTGCGTGGACAATCCAGGGCCCCGAGTGCCGTGCCCCATCTTGGCTTCCAGGCATGGAGGGTCAGGCCCAAAATTAAATAGTTCCCCACTGCTCTTTGGACTTTGACTTAAGGCCTTTTTACAAAGTCCTTACTTTTAAAAGGTCTTTAAAAAGCCTTACTTTACTCCTTACTTCTTTGGTAGAATGGCACCCTTCCACTTCCTGAAATCTCCACTCCTGTCAAATCCAGCTGCTTGCAGAACTCTAAACAGACCTTCCATTATTAGATTTCCCTGCACTTGTTCATGCTGTTCAAACTGACTGGAGGCCTCTGATTGGATTTCGTGACTCTCCTGGTGGAAAAAATAGAAACTTTGAAGTAAAACACTGTGATTTATAATAAGAAATATATATTTGGACTTTATCCCTGTTTCTGTTTCACAGAGCTCCAAAAACTCTCGGAATTTCCTAAGTGATAAGAACACTAGCAGCATCTTCTGTTATAGAATCTGGTCTTTTATCTTTGGTTCCTGAAATAGCTCCAGAGCCATAAAGGTGAAAGGAGTGTCTTATTATTCATAACTAGTCCCTTTCAACCACACCTGAATTTATTGCTTTTGGAAAGCCTCTCAGGATGAGGGCTGGTTGCCAGGGGAACCGACCATTATTAGAGGGTTGGAACTTACAGTCTCATTCCCCCAACCTTTAGGAAGGGGAGAGGGGCTGGAGGCTGGGTCAATCACCAACTGGAAATGATTTAATCAACCGTGCCTACGTAATGAAGTCTCCACAAAACCCCAAGATGATGGGGTTCAGAGAGCTTCCGGGTTAGTCAACATGTGGAGTTGCTGGGAGAGTGACACACCCAAAATGGGCATGGAAACATGGAGCCCCTTCCCACATACCTTGCCTCATGCATCTCTTCCATCTGGCTGTTCCTGAGTTATATCCTTTTATGATAAACTGGTAGTTTAATGGGTAAAGGGTTTTCCTGAGTTCTATGAGCCACTCTGGCAAATTAATCAAACCTGAGGAGAGGGTTGTGGGAACCTCCAATTTACAGCCGGTCAGTTAGCAACACAGATGACAACCTGGACTCCCCATTGGTGCATGCAGCGATGGGGCAGTCTTGTGGGACTCAGCCCTGTTGAAATAAATTTCTAGGACCAAGATGGAGCCGCTCCTGCCCAAGGTACCACATCAGCAGAAGTTAGATAACTTTCGTGTCCCTGTAAATGTTCCGCTTGATCAGGATTGCAGTATATCCAGCCAGCCAATCTCCAACTGCCAAGAATCCGTAATGATTTCATTGTTCTAAATAAAGTCAGATATGCAATCTCAGCCAATCAGTTTAAGCCAAATACTTTTTCCTTATTCCCTGATTGACCTGCTAGCCTTAAAAGGAAATCCCCAAGTTCCTAGCCAATCATGCCCTGTTTCCATGTTGCCTCTTCTAACATTCTATAAAGCTCGCTCTTGCCCATAAACCCCTCGGGAAGAGTGTTCCACTGCTTGTGAGGCAGTGTACTCTCATCCATGAATTGTTTTCCCTTGAATAAAGGACATCCTCCTCGTTACTAAATTGTTTCGTCATTTGACAGCGCTTAACTTGTGGGATCTGGTGCTATCTCCAGGTACATAGTGTCAGAATTGGGTTAAACTGTAGGACACCCAGTGGGTGTCTCAGAATCCATTGGTGTGCAGAAAACCCGCCCATCTGGTGTCAGAAATGAGGTAGTATTGTCACAGAGTATTGAGAGGAGGGGAGACGCAAAAAGGGAGTATGTTTTTTCCTTTACAGAACCATTTCGGTTTAAGCCCTTTTGCTATTTCCTGGTTGAGTGACTTAAAACAAGTTGCTAAAACCTTCTGAACCCCTGTCTCCTCCTTCGAGGACCATGGATACTAATAATTATTTCATAGGTTTATTCTGAGAGATCAGAATCTGCATGTGCAAATGCCTGACAAGTAACACGTACTTAATAAATGTGAAATCCTTCAGGACCAGAACTTCATGAATTTTCTTTCCTCTTCCCAACCTAACCTGGTTACTCTTTCTCTGAACTGTCATAAAAATCACAGCTAACACAACTGGTTTCACGATCAACCAGGCCTATGTTGTGATAACTCTTCTGGTGCTGTCTTGGATTACTATTTAAAACTCACAACTATTTAACTTTCCAATTAGATTATAAGCAACTTGCAGTCTCTGCATTATATAGCACAGTGTCTTTCCCAAGTACTTGGAAAGAATACCCAGTACAGAACCTTCTCTTCTTCAGGCATACTTCACACCACTTTAGTATGCTCAGTAAATAGCAGTCATTCTCAACAGGAAGCTGACAACAGAAACGGGACAGAGGAAGACTATATCCTCCTGCATCTGGAAGGATTGCAGGAGTCATTGTGACTAAGGCACAGACCTTTCTTGACATTCTGATGTGGATGTGGCTGTGCTCACTCTGAGATTCCCAGTAACTGCAGGGGCAGCTTGCTTACCGTCCTCCTCCCGCAAGTGGTCCTGGGTCACAGTTCCTATTTCAAGCCCCTGTTGCCCTCATTTATAAAGACGGCTTCTGCCTTGATTCCTGGTTCAAAAGTTGCTTTCCTGGTATTCCAAGCATCCCATACCAAGAATGACATGATCATGAGTCCTAAGCAGGACCTTGCCGAGGATGCAAGGGGATGCTATTTATACTTATGTCAAGACAACAGGCATCACTCAGCACTGTCCAGGCCAGTTATCCATACTTCTCCTGGTACCGGATCTCTACCTTGCATTTCCCTGTCCTCTCCTTGAGGACCAAGAGCCTGTCCCTGAAACCCAGCAACAGATCTCCCAGACACAGATTGCCTTAACCTGAGGACACTGTCCTTTGCCCTCCTGGCTGGAATACTGTTGTTAGCTGAGTCAGACCCTCCCACCCTCTTCCTAGGGGAGTGAGTTTGGCCAAGTCCCAAGATTAATGCCTGTTTCACTGTGAGAAAAGAGCTGCGCTTCCTGTGATTGGGCAAGTGTTGCCGTTAATCCAGTTATCTGGTTAAAGTACAAACTGTCCTCAAATAAGGGACAGGGAGCTTTGCACTGACAGGCCGCTGCCAATTCCACTTGTGCTGGAATCTACAGCACTCCCAGCCCTCCTAAAGTAGGTCATTGGGTCAGAATGCTTTGGGGAGTTCCAGCAGACCACAGTGTCACCTTGGCTGTGACTCCCAAGCAGATTCCCTCCACCCCAGCTTTTCTCCTGGGGGTCTCTCCTTCTCTCTGCCAAGTCACAGACTTGGGTTTCTCTGACTCGTAGTTTTAGGCACCACTTGACACTAAAATACTTCCTAAGACACCTCTGTCTATCACTTTAATTTCTCTTTTAATCAGAAGCATTTTCCTTGGAAAGCCATGTTAAAAATGCACATTGACTTGAGGGGAAAGAATGCCAAATATGACACATTGCTTTGGGGTTATTAGAATACTGATATTTCAACATACAGATGGCCAACAAACACATGAAAAGATGCTCAACATCACTAATTATTAGAGAAATGTAAATCAAAACTACAATGAGGTATCACCTCACGGTGGATAGAATGGCCTTCATCAAAATATCTACAAACAATAAATGCTGGAGAGGGTGTGGAGAAAAGGGAACCCTCCTACACTGTTGGTGGGAATGTAAACTGGTACAGCCACTATGGAGAACAGAATGGAGGTTCCTTAAAAAACTAAAAATAGAGCTACCATATGACCCAGGAATTCTACTCCTAGGCATATATCTGGAGGAAACCAGAATTCGAAATAATGCATGCACCCCGATGTTCATTGCAGCTCTATTTACAATAGCCAGGACATGGAAGCAACCTAAATGTCCATCGACAGAGGAATGGATAAAGAAGATGTGGTACATATATACAATGGAATATTACTCAGCCAAAGAAAGGAACAAAATTGTGCCATTTGCAGAGACGTGGATGGACCTAGAGATTGTCATACAGAGTGAAGTAAGTCAGAAAGAGAAAAACAAATATCATATAATATTGCTTATATGTGGAATCTAGAGAAATGGTACAGATGAACTTATTTGCAAAGCAGAAACAGAGTCACAGATGTAGAGAACAAACTTATGGTTACCAAGGGGAGGGGGTGGGATGAACTGGGAGATTGGGATTGACAGATATACACTACTATGTATAAAATAGATAATTAATGAGAACTTACTGTATAGCACAGGGAACTCTACTTAGTGCTCTGTGGTGACCTAAACGGGACGGAAATCTAAAAAAGAGTGGATACATGTATAGGTATATCTGATTCACTTTGCTGTACAGCAGAAACGAACACAGCATTGTAAAGTAACTATACTCCAATAAAAATAAAAATAAAAAAAGAGAGGGGACTTCCCTGGTGGTGCAGTGGGTAAGACTCTGTGCTCCCAATGCAGGGTGTTCGATCCCTGGTCAGGGAACTAGATCCCACATGCATGCTGCAACTAGGAGTTCGCATGTCGCAACTAAGAAGTCCACCTGCCGCAACTAAAAGATCCCACATGCCGCAGCGAAGATCCCGCGTGCCGCAACTAAGACCTGGTGCAGCCAAAATAAATAAATTAATAAATATTAAAAAATAAAAAAGCATACTGATACTTCAAAAGACAAAGCTTTTAAGGTGGGGAGGGCGTCTCTACACACAATTTGCCAAAGAGTTATCAGTATAATTTTATCTCCTTGAGGGTGTTTTTGAGAGTAAAAGGACAAGATTATAAAAGTCCAGTTAAAAAAATCTTCCTTGAAGTAATTTCAGTCCCCTTTCACTGGTCTGTATCTCTCTTTGGTGATCTCTCCACTTCTGGAAATTCAGGTAAATTCAATTCAGCAAGTATTTATTGAGGTCAACTTTGTGCATGCTATTACACTAGGCACTGGTGATATCAAGAAGAGCAAGAGAGTCCTGGCCTTCAAGAAACTCGGGAAAGAATTCCATATTCCCTATTCACAGAACGTGTTATCGGCTCCCGCGCAGTCAAAATTTTAGCCCCTACGTGTTTTTATTTCATTTCAAAGTTATATAGCTTATATACACACACATTGTTAGAAAAGCAAGAGAATCACACTAAAGATGATCCACCACCCAAGCATACCTACTGAAAAAGAATAAACTATACATGCGTCTTTCAGGGAGAATCTCCTGCTAGGTTTCAAGTGCATTCTAATCCCTATGTCTTCTAGAGATTTTTTTGGTTGTCGAGTCTCTATGTATAAAGTAAGCTTAAATACAACTAGATTCGCATTTATAGTAAATCCAAATGCATAATTCCCTCCCACCTCTTTCAGGAGCCAGACAAAAGACAAAGAGAGCAGGAGAGACTATCACAGATGTTTTGATAAAGCCGAAAAGCCGCCACTTGCATGAGAGATGAAGTCATTCCACTTTCTTTCAAAGGGCACATGAATTTGGGTAAACACCACTGGGCATATTTAGAAGGAACAGAAGCAAAAGCCTTCTAATTATCAAGTTTCTTGAAAATAGAATGGGCTGCCTTGACAGATGGCGAGTTCTTTACAAGCCTTAAGCAAAGCCAAAGCTAGACAACCTCTAGAAAGTGGGGCTGTAAAGGTAAAGATGTCTATATGTTTTCACAAGGCATCTATGGCCCAGATTCAAGAAAAGGAGGGACCCTTGAAAGATGCTGGGCCAGTTGAATGGCACTGAATGTTTTAAAGGTCTTCTTTTTTGCTGGCCTCTAAGATACCAAGTATGGAATATTTATTGAATGAACCCCGTTCTCTTGGGAGTGGAGGGAACTTGATAAGACATGATGTTATCTACGTGATTACCCAGGTTTGGAAACTTCCAAGGAGGAGTTAACACTCGATTGCAGATCAGGTTAACGGCTTCTGCTAACAGGAAAACTCACATCTGGAGGAGTGACTCACGTTAGGCTGAAAGGCTGTTGCTTTAAAAAAGGAGACAGAATCTGGGACATTATTCAAGCATTTAGAACAAAGTTTAAACCCACACTGGGACCAGTGCTTGGGTATTCACCAACTTTGCAAAGGAAAACAAAATAAAATTGAAAACAATCTGGTGAGATGAAGTAAGGAAAAGACTCAAAGGTATATTTACATGTTTGTGACGTTGTACTTTTAATAATGTTGTTGCTCGCAATGTGCCATTGATGACAATTTATATACAAATTTTAAACCAATTGGACAGACTCCATCATTACTTTCAAACACTGTTTGGATACTGTATAGACCCTCAAGCATTTACGTGACTCATTGTCTAGAAAACTAACATTCTCAGACCCAGAACTCTAAGTTATAGAGAAATATTTCTCATAATATGAGATCTGTCAACCCATCCCTGCATCACCTATAGAGTTGGTTCATCTACATAACTGTACATATGATCTTTTACATATCCTTAAAAAAGATCATAATAATAGCTTATACCTGAAACTCATATCCAGTGTCAGGCATCGTTCTTTACGTGTACATATGCCTATCTTAAGAAAATCTGCTTTAGAGATTAAAAACAGATATTTTTCTTATATAAGCAGTCCTTGTGTCGGTGATATACATAGCATAAATGATCTTTGATTTTTGTTTTGTCTTGTTTTACGTGCCTGTGTTTCTTTCTCACAGGATTTTCACATTTCACTTTATGTAAGCCTTATCACAGAAGCTTCAGAAAAGGGAATTTATCCATTCCAAGACTCCTAAGACCACCCCTGTACCAGAATCTCTTGGGAGCGGGACTCAGGAGGATAAATTTTTTTTTTTGGCTGCGTCGGGTCTTAGTTGTGGCATGCAGGATCTTTTGTTGCGGTGCGTGGGCTCAGTAGTTGCGGTGCGGGCTTAGCTGCCCCAAGGCATGTGGGATCTTAGTTCCCCGACCAGGGATCTAACCCACGTCCCTTGCATTGGAAGGCGGATTCTTAACCACTGGACCACCAGGGAAGTTCCAGGAGACTAAATTTTTAATGAGCATCCCTAGTGATTTTTGTGGATGTTAAAGTTTGAAAACCACTGCTGCTATCCCTCTTGAATTACCCAAAGTACTGGTAGCTCCCTTTAGCTTTCTCCTCTTGGAGACCTGCCCCTCCCAGGATATTACTCTTGTTCAGTTTCTTCTTTTTTTTCCTCTGCCTCTGGCGCTTCTACCCCTCTGCAGGTAAAGCAGAAGAACCTGCACCATCCTGAGAAAACATATTTGGACCCCTTTTCCTGTATTTAAAAATCTCTGTATATTGGGGAAAAGCTGGAATAAAGAACACACACCCTAAACAGAGATTGTTCTTATTAATAAGGTCAAGAGTACAGTGAATGAAGCAGAATGTCTAACAGTCACTATAGTACATACATACGTCTTCAAGACTTGGACCTAGAGCTTTCCTTTTATTTCTCAGAGATATCATTGCTAGCAGTGACTTACAAAAGCAAACACTGGAAGTCCTTTCATTTTTCAGATTTTCCCAGCTCTCATGAAATATGCTTATTTATCCACCTAATAATATATTATTATTTTTGCAAAAGTAATACATATTAAAACAATATAAAAGGAAATGCAGTGAAAAAAACCAGTCCTTCCTACAGTAACCCCAGCAAATGACATACCACTGTGGTCAGTTTATCCTCCAGAGATACTCTATACATACCAACCATATAAATATATAACCCCCCTTTTTTACACAAATAAAAGCGTATTGTATACAACATTGTACACCTTGCTTAATTCATTGAACAAAACATCTTATTGATTGTTGCAAATCAGTACCTCATTCTTGTCAACAGCATATCCACTATGTTAAAATATAATGTAGTTGTGGTTCCCCTTCTTTCACTACACGGGTCAAAAAGTGTCTTGCAAAGACACTTGCAAAGATACTGAGATCTTGCAAAGATACTGAGATCTCTTGCAAAGACACTTGCAAAGATACTGAGATCTTGCAAAGATACTGAGATCTCTTGCAAAGACACTTGCAAAGATACTGAGATCTTGCAAAAATACTGAGATCTCTTTGATGACCGTGATCACTCTGCTTCCAGGCTTTTTCCACTATGCTTCCTTCAAGGTATGCTCCAATATAACTGCAGTGAAATAACTGAGGATTACTTAACCCCTATTATTTGGATTCATCCTAGGTAGATCATAGGTTCAATCAATAATATTGCACAGCTCACAGGTAAAAGGAAGACTACAGGGTACAGAGGAGGAGAAATTGCTAAATCATACCCCGGTATTTGCTAAAGCAATGTTTTTTTTCAACTTCAGGTTGTGACCCGTGGATAGATTGTGAAATCACTTTAGTGAGTTTAAAAATCCAGCATACATTAGAAAGAAAAGTAGAATAGAAAAGATGTGCAGCCCATATAAAAAAGGTAGGTATTGTTTTATGAAACGTTTCAGGTTTACATTTACAAGTATGTGTGTAGTGGTTTCTGATATGAAATATATCCCTAGCTGAAGTCACAGTAAAAATAAATTTGAAAACCTTTGTCCTCAAGCATACTCCTTGGAAAAATAAATCCTTTAAATCGGAAGAAAATGTAAGAGGTTTGTGGTGTTAAAAGATAAACTGAAGCATATTAAAAATTTGAAGAGTTTATTTGAGCAAAAATTGATTGGGACAGGGCAGCCCCAAACCGGAAATGGTTAAGAATGCACAGCCAACAGGAGCCAGGGGAAGACTTATATAGCGAAAGTGCAGAAGCAAAGAAAGGAAATTATTTGATTGTCTATAGCTTAAAGCCTAGGTGGCTGTTTGTAAACGGTTGTCCTTAAGTTTCAATTTCCTAACTTTGAGGTATTTACAGGTTTAGATTTCAGTTTGCTTAGTAGGCAGACAGGGCATAGAGCCACCTGTCTAAGGGCCTCCATGTTTAATTAATTTAACAATGGTCAAATAAGTTTGCCAAATCTCCAATTTGCCTTTTGGAGATTCAAAACTCATATTAGCATATCACAAGCCCTGTAAGTCTTTCAGTGAAGAAATGTTTAACTAAACATTTTCTAAAGATTGGCTGCAGAACTTTTTTTTTTTTTGTATTTCAGGGATAACATCTATTAACATCTTTCAGCCCTGGTGTTGGGAGAAGCAAGCTTTCATCTGTGCTGTCATGGTCTCTGATTTCTACTGGCAAGTTGTCATCTCTGAGAGCGCTAACTCCTGTCCGAGTTTGATCTACTTCAGTCTAACCCAAGTTATCACAAAGAGGGGACTGTGGTGTGTGCGTGGAGAGAAGTGTAGGCCACTGGCAGTAAGGAAGTAACAGCATATGTCGATTTGCTCAGTCTCATTCTGGTACTCAGAATCAAACTGCTCTACCATGTCTTGCTTTTGACTACTCATTTAAATCCCAGGGTTTCTTCCAGGTCTGTGGCTAAGACCTCTTCCTAAGCTTCCTGCAATCCAGGCATGCTTAGGGAACTAATCTGGAGCCAGAGTGGGAGATCCCAGGGCCTTCCCTTGATAATTCCTTCTGCAGCTCTACTGCTATTACATAAGGTCTGAATTAAGACTTACAAGTGACTCAGTAACTAACTGGACTGAGATATTGTAAACTTGGGCAAGTTACTTAACTCTTCTGTGTCTCCAGTTGCCATATATAATATAAGGAGGTTGGACACTGACCTCAGAGATCTCATCCTGCACCAATATTTGGGGTTTAATCTGGTGGTTTTGACCTTTACAGTAATCCTGAAACTTCTTCCCTCCAGCATTTTCCTCCCTTCCTCTTTTTTTGACTTAATTTCCAAGTGTTTTGGAGTCTGCCTTTCGCTAAACATTGTATCAATGGCTGGAGATAGGATGGTTAACATGATGGTGAGTAATTTTTATATCCTGTTCCCAGCAATCACCTGCTTGGACAAAATGGTGATTCCTAACTCTGTCTGGTCACTATCATTACTGCAGAAAACATTTTCTTCATTTCACAGAAATGTCTACTCTGCTAAAACAAATAAATACGTGACTCATAGTTACATTAGAAAATAGATCATGCCAGCTTCCTGTTTGGGAGGCTTCCTCAAAGAACACCCTGCTTTGTTCCCTTGGAGAAGAACAATGATATCAGTAAGTGCTGCCACCTTACAGCATCAGCTGGCCAAGTACTATATTCATGATCTAAGTCCTAGCCAGTGGAACTCTGTTCAGGCAAGACTCACTTCTGAGAGGCTGACAGACTGATTTTAAATTGAGTTAGGGACTTCCCTGGTGGTCTAGTGGTTAAGACTCCGAGCTTCCACTGCAAGGGGCACAGGTTCGATCCCTGGTGGGGGGAACTAAGATCCCAAATGCTGCGGGGCGTGGCCAAAAAAAAAAAGTTAAAATTGAGTTAAATGAAAGTGGTTACTGATGCTAATACAACTATTCCTTTAAAAGGGTAGAATATCTATGTTACACCTAAATATCGAATATACTGAGAAGGTGGATACAAAATTAAATGTCTCATAAACCTTCAAGTCTATTCTGCAAGTTTTCTTAAAAACACACACAAAACAACTAGCAAAGAAGGGAATACCCTGGTGGTCCAGTGGTTAGGATTCGACGCTTTCACTGCCAAGGGAGGGCCCAGGTTCGATCCCTGGTCAGGGAACTAATGGGGAACTAAGAGCCCGCAAGCTCTGTGGCGTGGCCAAAAAAACCAAACCAAACCAAAACAAAACAAAGAAAAAACCAAACAAGCAAAACATGCTGGCTTTTCGTTAAGAACATTCAGACATACTTTTGGAATGCCGCTACATACATGGTAGTCACTGTAAAACTTTCTTTTTTTAAATTCCTAATTGTTATATGACCTTAAAAAAAGTATACTCTAGATGATGGAAGATAATAGCTGCATTGTACTTTGTACTGGTCAGATCACATGTGGGACACTGTGTTCAACTCTAAGCACTGCATTTTTAGAGAAACACAGACAAATGAAAATATTCTCAGAGATGTGAAGGAACTTAAAATCATTGGTAAATGGAATTGCTAAAAAGGGTGTGTATTTTTGGACCAGAGAACAGCAGATGATAAGGGCACACAATAGCTAGCTAGCTGTCTTCAAATATGTAAAAGGAGGTAGCATTCTTATACATTGCTCTGGAAAGCAAAACACAGACAAAGGGTAGCCATCAGAGGAGGCATATTTTAGCTTAACCTAAGATGTAGATTAGATTTTTGCTTTGGTATTTGATCATTAGAGGTAATCAAACAGAGGCTAGGCTATCACCTGGCTGGAATATTGTAGCTTTTAATTCTGTTTTGAATATTAGATTTTATGTTCCTTCTTTCCCTTTGGTCAGTGTGAAACCCAGAATCTGATGAAGGAATTAGGCCACATAGTACAATTCTATATTACATTTGAAAAGGTTACCTGGTACAATCTGATACAGAACCTAGGTTTTCTGTGGAACCATGTTTCTCATAGCTCTAAACTAATTGCAAAGTTGTGCCTGATCTCATTCATATTCCTGATGTATATTTCCAAGCATAAGTAGTATAAAATATCTCATATTATGACCTCAAGGACATAGTTTTGAAGATATGTATAACTTGCAGTGCCAGAAATGTAACCTTTCAGCTTTTTAAAAATTGAAACTTCAAGGGCATTTTCTTGAAATAGATTGAGCTCAACTTGCCCTGCAATTTTCTAGAAGAAAACCTGTTATCAATTTTCGGAGAATCATCCCAGGAAGTGCTGACTTTCAGAAGTAGGATGAAGATCACATCCCGCGGGCATCACATCCTGCGTGTGGGCCGAGTGCCTCTATAAATCGTCAGTCATGGATGCACTGCTCTGAGTGAGGGCTGGGGGCGTGAGTGACAAGACAAAGTCAATGAATACAAGTGGGGTGAGGAGGAGGTGTGGAGAGGGACATGATGGGAGGGTGGAGCTCCGCAGAAGGGGAGAAGGACTAGCAGTGCCACTGCAAGCAGTGGTTACAGCCTTCAGCAGAGCAGCTGAGATTATGCACAGATGCCTGCAAGGAGACTGTGGAAAGATTGAGTTGCCTTTCCTTTCCGGAAGAGCATTTAGATGGATGAAAGCAGAATTGTATACTCTCAGATTTTAATCCATTGGTGTTGGAGCATAGAGAAGCCTACAGATTCTGATGATGGTAAAAACACTATTTTATATTTGAATATTATGTTTTTCAAAGTTCTTTCACATTTTATGGGACCAAATATAACACTGTAGAGACTTTAAAATATTCTTGCAATTTTTGGCCTCCCAAACCTGTGTAATGGCTGCCAAATTGAGCGTGTCCAATGTCTTTGTAGGGCCAGTGAATTTAGCGGGTATCAGGGATGACCTCAGCATTTTATTTTTTCAGTAACTAATACAAAGACCATGTCTCCAACTTCATATTCTGGTCCACTGCGTAGTTTGGAAGTTAGAGCTAGTTTTGTGGTGCAAAATATTGTCCAGAAGGAAATCTGGCCAGGAAATTGACTTGATTGCTTAAAAACATGTGCAGGAGGTCCAGGATGCATTTTATAAGTTTGTTCTGGCTTATTCTGATAAACCTTATGGTCATATGGTTTTAAGACTGGTGCCAGTGATTCCTCAAACTAAAGCAGAAATGTTGGGCTTCCCTGGTGGTGCAGTGGTTGAGAGCCCGCCTGCCGATGCAGGGGACACGGTTTCGTGCCCCGGCCCGGGAAGATCCCACATGCCGCGGAGCGGCTGGTCCCGTGAGCCATGGCCACTGAGCCTGCGCGTCCGGAGCCTGCGCTCCGCAACGGAAGAGGCCACAACAGTGAGAGGCCCACGTATCACCAAAAAAAAAAAAAAAAAAAAAAGGCAGAAATATTAAGTATTATTTTTGAAATCAATATTCTTCATACCTTGTGGTTATTCTCAGAAAACACAACTCTATTTTTTCTCAAATACAATATTAAGGATTCTATTCAGATTCATGTATCAGGTATTTATTGAGGAGAAAGTCAAAACACAAGTTATGTCATTATAAAGAGTCATGGCAACAGAAGGGGTATAGCATATAATAGATAAGAGTATGGAGTCACAGTCTGACTGTCAGAGTTTAAATTTTAACTCTACCACTTACTACATGAGATTTCTTGGGTGAGTCAATTAATTTCTCTGTGCCTTGTTTCCCTCAGTTGTGCACTGGGCATAATAATAAGACCTACTTCTTAGAATTGTGAATTTTCAACGAATTAATACATGTAGAACAGTCTGAACAGGACCTAGCCTTGATAAATGCTCTGTAAGTGGTAGCTATCATCATTCAAGGATTTCTACTTGGAGTTTAAGAATTCAAGCAAAAGTCTCCTTAACTTTTCCATATGTTTTGAAGCATAGTGAAAGAATTTTATACCTTAGATCTTTTTAGAAATTACACTTCTTACAGTTTCAGAATTTCAAATCAGTGGACAAGTGTAAATATAATAATGTTTAGATATGTAAAGTGAAATAATTTCATTTAAAAAAGTGAGAGAATTTAAGTATGTGTAAAAATGAGAGAATTTAGGTATATGTATTAGATTAAGGGCCTTGCCCAAGATGTGAAATACGAATCCTATATCAGGGATTCTGTCTTCCGATAACCTCTAGAGCACTGCATAAGTATGTAAACCATAATCTGCAAGCAAAAGTAAATAAATACCCAGACCCAACTTTGGATCACAGATGTTATTAGCACTTTTGTACCCACTGGTATTTTTATAAACGTGGCTTTAAATGCAAGATGAGCTAAAGTCCAATGTGACTTTAAGTAAGTGAGTTGAGTCATCTTAGCTTCTGCAAAATGTACTCAATTGCTTTTCCATGACAGCAACCTTAAGAGAGTATCTATACATAGGCAAGGTAGAATGATTATCTGGGGAAAGCAAACCATATAATTCAAACCAAATGACGCCCTTTGGTCTGAACTTTCTGAATAACTATGACTAAATTGGTTGTTCTTTGTTTTATTTTGTTTGTTTTATTTTGGAAACTGGGGGATCAGCAGGAAAAGTGGATGAAGGAAGAACTAACTTATCCAAACAATTGTCTCAATTTTCTACCCAGGGACAGTCAGTGTTGACCCTTAAAATAAATAGAAAATGCTGTGGAAGTGTTTTGCCCCCAAAAAGGAATACTAGCTTCTGTCATTTCACTGTTGTAGCATAACTTCTATTTAAACTTTATGTTTTAAAGTATTGTCATTATTAAGATGTTGATTTTAAGCTGCTATCAGCCAAAATCTATACTTGCAGTGTCACTACTGCCTGTCAGCAGAAAGCAAAGCTAGCACATTGATTTCTTTTTTTTTTGTATTTTTTTTTATATACAGCAGGTTCTTAATAGTTATCAATTTTAAACACATCAGTGTATACATGTCAATCCCAATCTCTCAATTCATCACACACACACCCTCGCGGCTTTCCCCCCTTGGTGTCCATACGTTTGTTCTCTACATCTGTGTCTCAATTTCTGCTCTGCAAACTGGTTCATCTGTACCATTCTTCTAGGTTCCACATACATGTGTTAATATACAATATTTGTTTTTCTCTTTCTGACTTACTTCACTCTGTATGACAGTCTCTAGATCCATCCACGTCTCAACAAATGACCCAATTTCGTTCCTTTTTATGGCTAATATTCCACTGTATATATGTACCACATCTTCATTATCCACTTGTCTGTTGATGGGCATTTAGGTTGCTTCCATGACCTGGCTATTCTAAAGAGTGCTGCAATGAACATTGGGGTGCATGTGTCTTTTTGAATTGTGCTTTTCTCTGGGTATATGCCCAGTAGTGGGATTGCTGGATCATATGGTAATTACATTTTTACTTTTTAAGGAACCTCCATACTGTTCTCCATAGTGGCTGTATCAGTTTCCATTCCCACCAACAGTGCAAGAGGGTTCCCCTTTCTCCACACCCTCTCCAACATTCGTTGTTTCTAGATTTTCTGATGAAGCCCATTCTAACTGGTGTGAGGTGATACCTCATTGTAGTTTTGATTTACATTTCTCTAATAATTAGTGATGTTGAGCAGCTTTTCATGTGTTGCTTGGCCATCTGTATGTCTTCTTTGGAGAAATGTCTATTTAGGTCTTCTGCCCATTTTTGGATTGGGTTGTTTGTTCTTTTAATATTGAGCTGCATGAGCTGTTTATATATTTTGGAGATTAATCCTTTGTCCGTTGATTCATTTGCAAGTATTTTCTACCATTCTGAGGGTTGTCTTTTCGTCTTGTTTATGGTTTCCTTTGCTGTGCAAAAGCTTTGAAGTTTCATTAGGTCCCATTTGTTTATTTTTGTTTTTATTTCCATTACTCTAGGAGGTGCATCAAAAAGGATATTGCTGTGATTTATGTCAAAGAGTGTTCTTCCTATGTTTTCCTCTAAGAGTTTTAGAGTGTCCGGTCTTAAATTTAGGTCTCCAATCCATTTTGAGTTTACTTTTGTGTATGGTGTTAGGGAGTATTCTAATTTCATTCTTTTACATGTAGCTGTCCAGTTTTCCCAGCACCACTTACTGAAGAGGCTGTCTTTTCTCCACTGTATATCCTTGCCTCCTTTGTCATAGGTTAGTTGACCACAGGTGTGTGAGTTTATCTCTGGGCTTTCTATGTTGTTCCATTGATCTATGTTTCTGTTTTTGTGCCAGTACCATACTGTCTTGATTACTGTAGCTTTGTAGTATAGTCAGGGAGTCTGAATCCTCCAGCTCCATTTTTTTCCCTCAAGACTGCTTTGGCTATTCGGGGGCTTTTGTGTCTCCATACAAATTTTAAGATTTTTTGTTCTAGTTCTGTAAAAAATGCCATTGGTAATTTGATAGGGATTGCATTGAATCTGTAGATTGCTTTGGGTAGTAGAGTCATTTTCACAGTATTGATTCTTCCAATCCAAGAACATGGTATATGTCTCCATCTGTTGGTATCATCTTTAATTTCTTTCATCAGTGTCTTATAGTTTTCTGCATACAGGTCTTTTGTCTCCCTACGTAGGCTTATTCCTAGATATTTTATTCTTTTTGTTGCAATGGTAAATGGGAGTGTTTCCTTAATTTCTATTTCAGATTTTTCATCATTAGTGTATAGGAATGCAAGAGATTTCTGTGCATTAATTTTGTATCCTGCAACTTTACCAAATTCATTGATTAGCTCTAGTAGTTTTCTGGTGGCATCTTTAGGATTCTCTATGTATAGTATCATGTCATCTGCAAACAGTGACAGTTTTACTTCTTCTCTTCCAATTTGTATTCCTTTTACTTCTTTTTCTTCTCTGATTGCTGAAACTAGGACTTCCAAAACTATGGTGAATAATAGTGGTGAGAGTGGACATCCTTGTCTTGTTCCTGATCTTAGAGGAAATGGTTTCAGTTTTTCACCATTGAGAATGATGTTTACTGTGGGTTTGTCGTATATGGCCTTTATTATGTTGAGGTAGTTTCCCTCTATGCCCACTTTCTGGAGAGTTTTTATCATAAATGGGTGTTGAATTTTGTCAAAAGCTTTTTCTGCATCTTTTGAGATGATCATGTGGTTTTTTTTTTTTTTTTTTTTCTGTACGCGGGCCTCTCATTGTTGTGGCCTCTCCTGTTGCGGAGCACAGGCTCCAGACGCGCAGGCTCAGCGGCCATGGCTCATGGGCCCAGCCGCTCTGCGGCATGTGGGATCTTCCCGGACCAGGGCACGAACCCATGTCCCCTGCATCGGCAGGCGGACTCTCAACCACTGCACCACCAGGGAAGCCCGATCATGTGGTTTTTATTCTCCAATTTGTTAATATGTGTATCACATTGATTGATTTCCAAATATTGAAGAATCCTTGCATCCCTGGGATAAATCCCACTTGATCATGGTGTATGATCCTTTTAATGTGTTGTTAGATTCTGTTTGCTAGTATTTTGTTGAGGATTTTTGCATCTATATTCATCGGTGATATTGGTCTGTAATTTTCTTTTTTTGTAGTATATTTGTCTGGTTTTGATATCAGGGTGATAGTGGCCTCATACAATGAGTTTGGGAGTGTTCCTTCCTCTGCATTTTTTTTGGAATAGTTTGAGAAGCCTGGGTGTTAGCTCTTCTCTAAATGTTTGATAGAATTCACCTGTGAAGCGATCTGGTCCTGAACTTTTGTTTGTTGAAGATTTTTAATCACAGTTTCAATTTCAGTGCTTGTGATTGGTCTGTTCATATTTTCTATTTCTTCCAGGATCAGTCTTGGAAGGTTATACCTTTCTAAGAATTTGTCCATTTCTTCCAGGTTGTCCATTTTATTGGCATAGAGTTGCTTGTAGTAGTCTCTTAGGATGCTTCGTATTTCTGCGGTGTCTGTTGTAAGTTCTCCTTTTTCATTTCTAATTTTATTGATTTGAGTCCTCTCCCTCTTTTTCTTGATGAGTCTGGCTAATGGTTTATCAATTTTGCTTATCTTCTCAAAGAACTTTTAGTTTCATTGATCTTTGCTATTGTTTTCTTTGTTTCTATTTCATTTATTTCCACTCTGATCTTTATGATTTCTTTCCTTCTGCTAACTTTGGGTTTTGTTTGTTCTTCTTTCTCTAGTTCCTTTAGGTGTAAGGTTAGATTATTTATTTGAGATTTTTCTTATTTCTTGAGGTAGGCTTGTATAGCTATAAACTTCCCTCTTAGAACTGCTTTTGCTGCATCCCATAGGTTTTGGATTGTCGTGTTTTCATTGTCATTTGTCTCTAGGTATTTTTTTATTTCTTCAGTGATCTCTTGGTTAGTTAGTAATGCCGTGTTTAGGATCCACGTGTTTGTGTTTTATACGTATTTTTCCCCTGTAATTCATTTCTAATCTCATAGCATTATGGTCAGAAAACGTGCTTGATATGATTTCACTTTTCTTAAATTTACTGAGGCTTGATTTGTGACCCAAGATGTGATCTATCCTGCAGAATGTTCTGTGAGCACTTGATAAGAAAGCGTAATCTGCAGTTTTTGGATGGAATGGCCTATAAATATCAATTAAATCTATCTGGTCTATTGTGTCATTTAAAGCTTCTGTTTCCTTATTTATTTTCATTTTGGATGATCTGTCCATTGGTGTAAGTGAGGTGTTAAAGTCCCCCACTATTATTGTCTTACTGTTGACTTCCTCTTTTATATCTGTTAGCAGTTGCCTTATGTATTGAGGTTCTCCTTTGTTGTGTGCATATATATTTATAATTGTTATATGTTCTTCTTGGATTGATCCCTTGATCATTATGTAGTGTCCTTCCTTCTCTCTTGTAACCTTTTTTTTTTAAAGTCTATTTTATCTGGTATGAGTATTGCTACTCCAGCTTTCTTTTGATTTCCCTCTGCATGGAATATCTTTTTCCATCCCCTCACTCTCAGTCTGTATGTGTCCCTAGGTTTGAAGTGGGTCTCTTGAAGACAGCATATATATGGGTCTTGTTTTTGTATCCATTCAGCAAGCCTGTGTCTTTTGGTTGGAGCATTTAATCCATTCACGTTTAAGGTAATTATCGATATGTATGTTCCTATGACAATTTTCTTAATTGCTTTGGGTTTATTTTTGTAGGTCCTTTTCTTCTCTTGTGTCTCCCACTAAGAGAAGTTCCTTTAGCATTTGTTGTAGAGCTGGTTTGGTTGTGCTGAATTCTCTTAGCTTTTGCTTGTCTGTTAAGCTTTTGATTTCCCCATTGAATCTGAATGAGATCCTTGCTGGGTAGAGTAATCTTGGTTGTAGGTGCTTCCCTTTTATCACTTTAAATATATCATGCCACTCTCTTCTGGCTTGTAGAGTTTCTGCTGAGAAATCAGCTGTTAACCTTATGGGAGTTCCCTTGTACGTTACTTGTCGTTTTTCCCTTGCTGCTTTCAATAATTTTTCTTTGTCTTTAATTTTTGCCAATTTGATTACTATGTGTCTTGGCGTGTTTCTCTTTGGGTTTATCCTGTATGGGACCCTCTGTGCTTCCTGGACTTGGGTGGCTATTTCCTTCCCCATGATAGGGAAGTTTTTGATTATAATCTCTTCAAATATTTTCTCGGGTCCTTTCTCTCTCTCTTCTTCTGGGACCCCTGTAATGCTAATGTTGTTACGTTTAATGTTGTCCCAGAGGTCTCTTAGGATGTCTTCATTTCTTTTCATTCTTTTTTCTTTATTCTGTTCTGCAGCAGCGAATTCCACCATTCTGTCTTCCGGGTCACTTATCTGTTCTTCTGCCTCAGTTATTCTGTTCTTGATTCCTTCTAGTGTAGTTTTCATTTCAGTTATTGTATTGCTCATCTGTTTGTTTGTTCTTTAATTCTTCTAGGTCTTTGTTAAAAATTTCTTGCATCTTCTTGATCTTTGCCTCCATTGTTTTTCCGAGGTCCTGGATCCTCTTCACTCTCATTATTCTGAATTCTTTTTCTGGAAGGTTGCCTATCTCCACTTCATTTCATTGTTTTCCTGGGGTTTTATCTTGTTCCTTCATCTGGTACATAGCCCTCTGCCTTTTCATCTTGTCTATCTTTCTGTGAATGTGGTTTTTGTTCCACAGGCTGCAGGATTGTAGCTCTTCTTGCTTCTGCTCTCTGCCCTCTGGTGGATGACGCTATCTAAGAGGCTTGTGCAGGTTTCCTGATTGGAGCGAGTAGTGGTGGGTAGAGCTGGGTGTTGCTCTGGTGGGCAGAGCTCAGTAAAGCTTTAGTCTGCTTGACTGCTGATGTGTGGGGCTGGGTTCCCTCCCTGTTGTTTGTTTGGCCTGAGGCAACCCAACACTGGAGCCTACCTGGGCTCTTTGGTGGGGCTCATGGCAGACTCTGGGAGGGCTCACACCAAGGAGTACCTCCCAAAACTTCCACTGCCAGTTTTCCCGTCCCCACGGTGAGCCACAGCCACGCCCCGCCTCTGCAGGAGACCCTCCAACACTAGCAGGTAGGTCTGGTTCAGTCTCCTATGGGGTCACTGCTCCTTCCCCTGGGTCCCAACGCGCACACTACTTTGTGTCTGCCCTCCAAGAGTGGAGTCTCTGTTTCCCCCAGTTCTGTCGAAGTCCTGCAATCAAATCCCACTAGCCTTCCCAACCCAGGTTGGGAAGCGTGATGTCAGACTCAGAACCTTCACTCCAGTGGGTGGACTTCTGTGGTATAAGTATTATCCAGTCTGTGAGTCACCCACCCAGCAGTTATGGGATTTGATTTTGCTATGATTGAGCCACTCCTACCATCTCATTGTGGCTTCTCCTTTGTCTTTGGGGTATCTTTTTTGGTGAGTTCCTGTGTCTTCCTGTCAATGACTGTCCAGCAGCTAGTTGTGATTCTGGTGTTCTTACAAGAGGGAGTGAGAGCATGTCCTTCTTCCGCCATCTTGGTTCCAATCCACATTGATTTCTAAATGCTTGTCGAGGAAGAGAAAAAGTGCTCAGACATGAGATGCGAGAGGATTCAATTTTCCAATGCGTGACTTGGATTCAGTCTAACATGTCAACCTAAGAATTGGCAGTCAATATGAAACTGAGTTCTTATACACACACATGAAATAACTAGAGCAAAATCAATTATTTTTTGTCACTACCTAAAATATTAGAAACTTCTTAAAAGCATTTGTCACCATAGTTGATGTGAACTAAACCATCAACTATTTTAATTGATATTGACAGAACACAACACCTAACAGATTTGTGCTCTTCAATTGTACTTCTAAAATTTTCAAATTTCTTTTCAAATTCATGTTGAATAATGAATATTGACTCAAAGATGTTGACTAATTTTTTTTTTTTTTTTTTTTTTTTGTGGTATGCGGGCCTCTCACTGTTGTGGCCTCTCCCATTGCAGAGCACGGGTTCTGGACGCGCAGGCTCAGCAGCCATGGCTCACAGGCCCAGCTGCTCCGCGGCATGTGGGAACTTCCCGGACTGGGGCACGAACCCGTGTCCCTTGCATCGGCAGGTGGACTCTCAACCACTGAGCCACCAGGGAAGCCTGTTGACTAATTTTTTAAAAAATCTAATGAAAAATCATAATCATGTAGAATATGTTATTTGAGTACAACAGGATTAAATTAGGAACCATGAAACAGGCATCTTGGTGTATTAGGCTGCTCAGGCTGCTACAACAAAATACCACAGCCTATATATTCAAAGTGCTGAAGGGGGAAATAACTATCAATCTAAAATCCTATATCTGGCAAAACTGTCCTTCAAAAATGAGGGAAAAATTGATATAGTCTTAGAAAACCAAAAGCTAAGGGAGTTTATTACCACTGTACCTGTCATGCAAGAAATCTTTCAAGTTGAAATGAAAGGAAACTAAACAGTAACTTAAAGCTGTATGAAGAAATAAAGATATTTGGTAAAGGAAAGTATATGAACAGTTATAAAAACTAGCATTATTGTAACTTTGAAATAAAAATACCACAGCATAGGTAGCCTGAAGAACATAAGTTAATTGTCTCACAGTTCTGGAGGCTGGAAGTCTAAGATCAAGGCACCCAAATTTGGTTTCTGGTGAGTGACTTCTTCCTGGCTTGTAGACAGCCACTTTCTTGCTATGCTTTCACATGGTCTTTCCTTGGTGGGTTTATGAGTAGGGGAAGAGAGAGGGAGAGGGAGAGAAAGAGAGAGAGAGAGGGAACTCTGATGTTTCCTCTTATAAGGACATTAATTCCCATAAGACCCTTATGATCTTATTTAACCTTAATTACCACCTTAGAGGCTCCATCTTCAAATACAACTACACTGGCATGTTAGGTCTTCATCATATGAATTTTGGGGGGACACAAACGTTCAGTTCATAACAGTTGAAAAACCTCAAATATTTAGAAGTTAAAGAAAAAACTTCTAAGTAATCCATAGGTCTTACTATGGGTTAAGTAAGAAATTGGAAAAATATTTCAAACTGAATGACAATGAAAATACAAGATATCCATTTTAGGACGGATGCAACTATGGTAGTGTTCAGATAAAAAATTTATAGCTTTAAATTCTTATATTAAATAGAAGAAAGTTTTAAGATCAATTATCTGAGATTCCACCTTAATAAGCTTTAAAAAAGAGCAAAGTAAACCCCAAAAGTGTAGAAGCCAGGAAATAAAGCTAAGAGCAGAAATCAATGTAATAGAAAACACCAAACACTAGGGAAAATTAATAAATGTAAAAGCTGATTTTTACATTATTTACTAATCATGCTGAAAAGATTAGGACAGTTAGTCAAACCTTAGAAGAACTAATCAATGGAAAGAAATAACATATTACCAATAATAAAAATGATACAGGAGTTACCACCACAGATCCTACAAACAGTAAAATAATAATAAAAGATATTATTAAAACGTTTTGCCAGTAAATTTGATAAATTATATGAAATGGAAAAAAGTTCCTGGAAACACTAAACACTAAAATTGGCAAAGATGAGACAATACCTGAATAGCCCTGTATCTATTAAAGAAATTGATTTTTAAACTAGAAACATTTTGATGAAGAAAACCCCAATTTCAATGGTAAATAATCAAATATTTTAGGAAGAAATAATGCCAATCTTGCATAAATTCTTTCAGAAATAGAGGAGAAAAGGAAATTACCAGTTTGTTTTATGTGACCAATGTAACCACAAACCAGAAAAATGTATTATAAAAAATAAAAGTATAGACTAGTATACTTCATGAGCATAGACTCAAAAATTCTTAATAAAATATTAGTAAATCAAATCCAACAATATGTAAAAAGGATAATATATCATGATAAAGTAGGGTTTTACCCTGGAATGCAAAGTTGATATAACATTTGAAAATCAATCAGTATTCACCATAGTAATGGAATAGAAAATAAAAATAACATGTCATTTTAATAGATGCAGAAAAAGTGTTAGACAAATCTAAATACCAATTCATGATTCAGTTAACATCTGAATCATGAACATAATCGATGGTGAAATGTTAAATGTTTTCCTTCTAAAGTTCAGGACCAAGTAAAATATACGTTTCAAAAACTTTTTGAAGTATAGTTGATTTACAATGTTGTGTTATTTTCAGGTGTACAGCAAAGTGATTCAGTTATACATATATATATATTTTTTTTTCAGGTTCTTTTCCACAATAAGTTACTACAAGATATTGAATATAGTTCCCTGTCCTATACAGTAGGTCCTTGTTGTGTAAGGATACCCTATTCAACCTTGAAATGGAGGTCTTGGTCATTGCAATAAAAAAAGAAAAATAAATGCAAAGCATAAAAATCAGAAAGGAGTAATGCATCTCTATTTGCAGATGATATAAAAATGCTATAAATGATTATAAAATGCTAGAAAACAACTCCTAGAAATAATGAATTTAGCAAGATCAAGAGGTACAAGGTCAATATACAAAAGTCAATTATATTTTTACGTGCTGGTAGCAAACAGTTGGAAATAAAAAAAAAAAAGATTCCATTTACAATATTACTACAAAATGTGAAATACCTAGGAATAAATTTAACAAAATATATACAGACCTCTTTTCTGAAAAGTGCAGAACATTTCTGAGAGAAATGAAAGGCCTAAATAAATGGTGAAATACACTGTGTTCATCAATTAGAACATTCAATATTATTAATATCTCAATTCTCCTCTAATTGATCTATAGATGCAACACAATCCCAATCATCGTTCTAGTGGGGTTATTTTTGTAGAAGTTGATGAGCTGATTCTAAAGTTTATTTTAAAATGTGACCTAGATTAGCTAAGCAATATTTTAAAAATAAATAAATTTATTTATTTATTTTGGCTGCATTGGGCCTTCGTTGCTGCATGTGGGCTTTCTCTAGTTGTGGTGAGCGGGGGCTACTCTTCCTTGAAGTGCGCGGGTTTCTCATTGCGGTGGCTTCCCTTGTTGTGAAGCATGGGTGCTAGGCACGAGGGCTTCAGTAGTTGTAGCACACGGGCTCAGTAGCTGTGGCTCGTGGGCTCTAGAGCACAGACTCAGTAGTTGTAGCACACGGGCTTAGTTGCTCCACGGCAACTAAGTTGCTCCATGGCAACAGCTCATGAGGCTTAGTATCATCAAAACGGGCTTAGTTGCTCCACGGCAACTAAGTTAGTTGCACACAGGGCTTAGTTGCTCAAGCCCTCCTTGAGCAGGGCTTGAACCCATGTCCCCTGCAATGGCAGGCGGATTCTTCATCACTGTGCCACCAGGGAAGCCCAGCCAACCAATTTTTAAAAAGTTGTTCACTCAAGAAATATTTATTGGTAGGCGATATAAGACAAAGTAATTTTAAAACAAGAAAAACAAACTTGGAGGACTTGATCTGATTTCAAGACTTACTATAAAGCTATAGTAATCACGATGGTATAGTACTGGCACAAGGATAGACATAGATCAATGAAACAGAGTAAAGAATCCAGAAATAGACCTTCAGGTATATGGTAAATTGATTTTCTACAAAGGTGCCAAGGCAATTCAATGGGAATGAAAGTCCTTTTAACAAATGATGCTATAACAACTTGATATCTGTATGAAAAAAATCAATGTCACTCTGTCTCAAACCACTTACAAAATTAACTTCAAATGGATCATAAGTCTAAGTATTAAAGGTAAAACTATAAAACTTCTAGAGAAAAACACAGGGAAAAAGTCTATGTCACCTTGAAGTTTTTTGGGAGGCAAATTTAACATATTAAAGTATAAAATATCAAGGAAAGAGTACAAATTTAAATTTACAGATCACTGAACTTTTATAAATGAATACATCTATGCAACCACTCCCAAGATCTAGAGCATTACCAACACCACAGAAGCCTATCTCATGCTCCCTTCCAGTCAGTATTCCTCCACCAAAGTTAACTATTATTCTGACATGTCATTATAGCTTAGCTTTGCTTGTTTTATTTTGTTACATGGAATCGTATAGTATTATGTTTGCACATGTAGCATTTGTTTATTCTTTTTGCATAGTTTCTATTATACAAATACACCCTAATTTATCCATTCTATTGTCAATAGATATTTTGAGTTTTTCCAGTTTAGAGCTATTGTCAATAAACTGCTATGAACTTTCTTGTACAAATCTTTTGGGGCATATTTATGCATATGTGTTAAATATGTATTTGAGTGGAATTGCTGGGTCCATAAAAGTATGTTTACCTTCATTATATAACTGACTTATTTGTGTTTCTGAGAGGGTCCTGGTGTAGGTAAGCAAGCCAGTAATGGATTTATTTAGTTCCCAGGATTCTAAGTGTGAAGAGCAGCTGAAGCCAATGGGACTGAATCAACTTAAACTCCCACCAGCAGAATATGACAGTTCCAGTTGCTCCACATTTTTGCCAACACTGAGTATCAGCAATGACATAAATTTAGCCATTATGGTGGGGGACAAACGATGTGGAGCAAGCTTTCATATGCTTATTGGGCATTTGGACGTCCCCTTTTGTGAAGTAGGACTACACATAATTTGCCTATTTAAAAATCGCACAGTCTGTCTTTTTCTTATTGATTTGTAGAAGTTACAAATATATTCTGGATACAATTTTTTGGTCATATATGTATATTGCAAATATCATCTCCTATTCTGTGACTTGCTTTTCCATTTGTTAAATAGAAATTTAAATTTTAATCAAGTCCAATTCAGCAGTCTCTTTCATTATGTGTCTTGTGTTATGTTTAGAAAATATCTGCATATCCTAAAGTCTTGGGCATATTCTCCTATGTTATATTTTTAAAGTTTTTTTTTTTTTTATTTCACACTGAAGTCTATGACACCTGGCATAGAATTTTGGTGTCTGTTTTTGAAATTTGTATTCTGTTCCACTGATCCATTTGTCTGCACTTGAAGCAATAATACACTTTTTATACCTTATTTAGAAATGTTTTGGAATCTGATAGTGTAAATTTGTCCTTTTTCTTCAATATTGAATTTATTCTTATTCCTTTACATTTTGACATAAATTTTAGAATCAGTTTCACTAAATTCTCAATTTCCACAAAGTTTCTTCAATATGGGAAGAATCATCATCTTTAAAACACTGAATCCTCAAATCCATGAAGAAGGCATACACCTTGATTTACTTGGGTCTTCTCTAATTATTCTCAATGACATATTTTTGCTTTCTGAATATAGGTCTTGCATATCTTTCATTAATTTTTTCCTTATGTATTAGATGTTTTTTAATGCTATTAAAAGTTATATTGTTTTAACATTTTATTATCTATTTTTTCTAGTATATGGAAACACAAGTGATTTTTAATATACTGATTTTATTTTATTTTTGGATTTTTTTTAACCTTTTATTTTATATTGGGGTAAATTAACAATGTTGTGATAGTTCCAGGTATACTGCAAAGTGATTCAGTTATACATATACACGTATCTATTCTTTTTCAAATTCTTTTCCCATTTAGGTTGTTACATAATATTGAGCAGAATTCCCTGCGCTTAACAGTAGGTCCTTGTTGGTTGTCCATTTTAAATACAGCAGTGTGTACATGTGAATCCCAAACTCCCTAACTACCCCTTCCCTCCCTCCTTCCCCCCGGTAACCATAAGTTTGTTCTCTAAGTCTGTGAGTCTGTTTCCGTTTTGTAAGTTCATTTGTATCATTTCTTTTTAGATTCTGCTTATAAGCAATATCATACAATATTTCTCCTTCTCTCTCGGACTTACTTCACACAGTATGACAATCTTTAGGTCCATCCATGTTGCTGCAAATGGTATTATTTCATTCTTTTTAATGGCTGAGTAATATTCCATTGTATATATATATATGCCACATCTTCTTTATTCATTTTTTTACACGTAGCTGTCCAGTTTTCCCAGCACCACTTGTTGGAGACATTGTCTTTCCACCATTATATAGTCTTGCCTCCTTTGTCATAGATTAATTGACCATAGGTGCATGGGTTTATTTCTGGGTTTTCTATCCTGTTCTATTGATTTATATGTCTGTTTTTGTGCCAGTACCACATCGTTTTGATGACTGTAGCTTTGTAGTATAGTCTAAAGTCAGGGAGCCTGATTCCTCCAGCTTCATTTTTCTTTCTCAAGATTGCTTTGGCTATTTGGGGTCTTTTCTGTCTCCATACAAATGTTAAGATTTTTTTGTTCTAGTTCTGTGAAAAATGCCATTGGTAATTCGGTAGGGATTGCATTGACTCTGTAGACTGCCTCGGGTAGTATAGTCATTTTGACAATATTGATTCTTCCAATACAAAGGCATCGTATATCTTTCCATCTGTTTGTGTCATCTTCAATTACTTTCATCAGCATCTTATAGTTTTTGGAATACAGGTTTTTGTCTCCTTAGGTAGCTTTGTTCCAAAGTATTTTATTCTTTTTGATATGGATAAATGGTGTTGTTTCTTGAATTTCTCTTTCTGATCTTTCATTGTTAGTGTAGAGAAATGCAACAGATTTCTGTGTATGAATTATGTAACCTGCAACTTTACCAAATTCATTGATGAGCTCTAGTAGTTTTATGGTAGTGTCTTTAGGATTTTCTATGTGTATCATGTTATTTGCAAACAGTGAGTTTTACTTCTTCTCTTCCAATTTGTATTCCTTTTATTTCTCTTTCTTCTCTGATTGCCATAGCTATGACTTCCAAAACTATGTTGAATAAAAGTGGTGAGAGTGGACATCCTTGTCTTTTTCCTGATCTTAGAGGAAATGCTTTCAGCTTTTCACCATTGAGTATGATGTTAGCTGTAAGTTTGTTGTATATGGCCTTTATTATGTTGAGATATGTTCCCTCTATGCCCACTTTCTGGACAGTTTTTATCATAAATGGGTGTTGAATTTTGTCAAAAGCTTTTTCTGCATCTATTGAGATGACCAGATGGTTCTTATTCTTCAATTTGTTGGTGTGGTGTATCACACTGTTTGATTTGTGGATATCGAAAAATCCTTGCAACCCTGGGATAGATCCCACTTGATCAAGGTGTATGATTCTTTTAGTGTGTTGTTGGCCTGTAATTTTATATTTTTGTGGTATCTTTGTCTGGTTTTGGTATCAGGGTGATGGTGGCCTCATAGAGTGAGTGTGGGTGTTTTCCTTCCTCTGCTATTTTTTGGAACAGTTTCAGGAGGACAGGTGTTAGCTCTTCTCTAAACGTTTGATAGAATTCGCCTGTGAAGCCATCAGGTCCTTGACTTTTTGGTTGGAAGTTTTTAAATCACAGTTTCAATTTCAGTGCTTGTGATTGGTCTGTTCATATTTTCTATTTCTTCCTGGTTCACTCTTGGGAAATTGTACCTTTCTAAGAATTTGTCCACTTCTTCCAGGTTGTCCATTTTATTGGCATACAGTTGTTTGTAGAAGTCTCTTATGAGCCTTTGTATTTCTGCGGTTTCAGTTGTAACTTCTCCTTTTTCACTTCTAATTTTATTGAGTCCTCTCCCTTTCTTTCTTGATGAGTCTGTCTAAAGGTTTATCAATTTTGTTTATCTTTTCAAAGAACCAGCTTTTAGTTCCATTGATCTTTGCTATTGTTTTCTTAGTATCTATTTCATTTGTTTCTGCTCTGGTCTTTATGATTTCTTTCCTTCTGTTAACTTTAGGTTTTATTTGTTCTTCCTTCTCTAATTGCTTTAGGTGTAAGGTTACATTGTTTATTTGAAACTTTTATTGTTTCCTGAGGTAAGATTGTATTGCTATAAACGTCCCTCTTAGAACTGCTTTTGCTGCATCCCATACGTTTTGGATTGTTGTGTTTTCATTTTCATTTGTCTCTAGGTATTTTTTGATTTCCTCTTTGATTTCTTCAGTGATCCATTTGTTGTTTCATAGCATACTGTTTAGCCTCCACGTGTTTGTGTGTTTTACAGGGTTTTTTTCCTGTAGTTTATTTCTAATCTCATAGCATTGTGGTCAGAAAAGATGCTTGATATGATTTCAGTTTCCTTAAATTTACTGAGGCTTGCTTTGTGGCCCAGCATGTGGTCAATCCTGGAGAATGTTCCATGTGCACTTGAGAAGAATGTGTATTCTGCTGCTTTTGGATGGAATGCTCTGTAAATATCAATTAAGTCCATCTGGGCTAATGTGTCATTTAAGGCCTGTGTTTCCTTATTGATTTTCTGTCTAGATGATCTGTCCATTGATGAATGCAGGGTGTTAAAGTCCCCCATTATTATTGTGTTACTGTTGATTTCTCCCTTTATGGCTGTTAGTATTTGCCTTATATGTTGAGGTGCTCCTGTGTTGGATGTATATATATTTACAATTGATATATATTCTTGGCTTGATCCCTTGATCATTATGTAGTGTCTTTGTCTCTTATAACAGTCTTTATTTTAAAGTCTATTTTGTCTGATATGGGTACCACTACTCCAGCTTTCCTCTGTTTTCCATTTGCATGGAATACTTTCTTCCATCCTCTCACTTTCAGTCTGTATGTGTCCCTAGGTCTAATGTGGGTTTCTTCTAGACAGCATATATACGGGTCTTGTTTTTGTATCCATTCAGCCAGTCTATGTCTTTTCCTTGGAGCTTTTAATCTGCTTACATTTAAGGTAATTATCAATATTTATGTTCCTATTACCCTTTTCTTGTTTTGGGTTTGTTTTTGTAGGTCTTTTTTCTTCTCTTCCTCTTTGTTCTCTTCTCTGTCGTTTGATGACGATCTTTAGTGTTGTGTTTGGTTTGCTTTTTCTTTTTTGTGTGTGTATCTACTGTAGTTTTTGGGTTTCTTGTTACCATGAGGTTTTGATATAGCAGTCTATATATGTACAAAGTTGTTTTAAGTTGCTTGTCTCTTCCTCGTCTAGAGGAGTTCCTTTAGCATTTGTTGCAAAGCTGATCTGGTGGTGCTGAATTCTCTTAGCTTTCACTTGTCTGTAAAGCTTTTCATTTCTCTGTCAAATCTGAATGACAGCCTTGTTGGGTAGAGTATTCTTGGTTGTAGGTTCTTCCCTTCTATCACTTTAAATATATCATGCCACTCCCTTCTGGCCAGCAGAGTTTCTGCTAAGAAATCAGCTGATAACCTTATGGGGGTTCCCTTGTATGTTATTTGTCATTTTTCCCTTGTTGCTTTTAATATTTTTTCTTTGTCTTCAATTTTTTTCAGTTTGATTAGTATGTGTCTTGGCATGCTCCTCCTTGGGTTTACCCTTCCTGGGACTCTCTGTGATTCCTGGTCTTGGGTGACTGTTTCCTCTCCCATGTTAGGGAAGTTTCAACTGTTATCATCTCTTCAAATATTTTCTCAGGTCCTTTCTCTCTCTCTTCTCCTTCTGGGGCCCCTACAGAGTGAATGTTTTTTTATTTAATGTTGTCCCAGAGGTCTCTTAGACTGTCTTCATTTCTTTCCATTCTTTTTTCTTTATTCTGTTCCATGGCAGTGATTTCCACCGTTCTGTCTTCCAGGTCACTTATCCATTCTTCTGCCTCAGTTATTCTGCTATTTATTCCTTCTACTGTATTTTTCATTTTAGTTATTGTTTTGTTCATCTGTTTGTTCTTTAGTTCTTCTAGGTCTTTGTTGACATTTCTTGCATCTTTCCAATCCTTGCCTCCATTCTTTCTCCAATATCCTGGATCATCTTCATTATTATTATTCTGAATTCTTTTTCTGGACTATCTCCACTTCACTCAGTTGTTTTTCTGGGGTTTTATCTTGTTTCTTCATCTGGGACATAATCCTCTGCTGTTTTATTTTGTCTAACTTTCTGTGATTGTGGTTTTCATTCCACAGGCTGCAGGACAGTAGTTCTTGCTTCTGCTGTCTGTCCTCTGGTGGGTGAGGCTATCTAAGAGGCTTGTGCAAGCTTCCTGATGGGAGAGACTGGTGGTGGGTAGAGCTGGTTCTTGTCCCTCTGGTGGTCAGGGCCATGCTCAGCAAAACTTTAATCCACTTGTCTACTGATAGTGAGCCTCTGTTCCCTCCCTGTTGTTTGCTCACCTGAGGCAACCTAGTCCTGGAGCCTACAGGCTCTTTGGTGGGGTTAATGGTGGCCTCTGGGAGGGCTCATGCCAATGAGTACTTCTCCAAACTGCTGCTGCCAGTGTCTTTGTCCCTGTAGTGAGCCACAGCTGCCCCCACCTCTGCAGGAGACCCTCCAATTCTAGCAGGTAGGTCTGGCCCAGTCTCTTATGGTGTCACTGATTTTTTTCCCTGGGTCCTTTTGTTCCCAAGGCTTTGCATGTGCCCTCCAAGAGTGGAGTCTCTGCTTCCCCCGGTCCTGTGGAAGTCCTGCAATCAAATCCCACTGGCCTTCAAAGCCAGACTCTCTGGGTACTCCTCCTGTTGCCAGACCCCCAGGCTGGGAAGCATGACATGGCGCTCAGAACCTTCAATCCAGCTGGAGAACTTCTGTGGTATAATTGTTTTCCAGTTTGTGGGTCACCCACCTGGCAAGTATGGGGTTTGATTCTATCGTAATTGCACCCCTCCTACTGTCTCACTGTGGCCTCTCTTTTTTGTCTTTTTGTGTAGGGTATCCTTTTTGGTAGGTTCCAGCTTTTTTCCGTTGATGGCTGCTCAGCAGTTGTGATTCCTGTGCTCTCACAAGAAGGGGTGAGCACACGTCCTCTACTCTGCTATCTTGAGCTAACGCCCCATCTAAATATACTTATTTTATATCCAGTGACCTTACTAAATTCGCTTATTTATCCTAGTGGTTGATCAAGACTCTCTAAGTGGCTATGCCTTTGTAATGATCTCTCTTCCTCTGTCTTCTACATTTTTCTCTTATTATTCTCTCTTCCCCCACTCTGCTTCACAACTCTGGTGTAAGATTACACAGGAGATATTAGTGAACTAGACTTGTGTCCTGAATAGCAAGTACTGTTCAGAACCATGGAGGGCAGTGTTCATGGTTAAAACTTCTAATGGTCATGATATGATTATGGCAGGTCTTTGTTGGCCTTGTTCTAAATCTTAGTTTACAGCAGTGTGTAATCTATAAAAAGTAGTCAATAAATATTTATTGAATGAAATGAAATGAATTCTCCATAGTGAAATCAAATTTGTGCAGGACTATTAACATTTTCATAGCTCTTGATACTCTTCAAATTGCTTTTCAAAAGTGGGATGTCAATTTACAAAGCCACCAAGTAAAACTTCTAAGATTTCTCTCTTTATAACTTTCACTCATTTATCTTATGTGGGGGATGAAATGAGTGCCTAATGTGTACTTGCTTGCTAAAAGCTCAAAATTTAAATAAGAGAACAGATGAGAAAACAAATGATTATTTTACGAGATACAGTCTATATTAAGGTATGCTATGAGACACATAGAGGGACAGCTTATGGTTAGATCTGAAGGTCAGAGAATTCTATCTCATGAGAAGGTGAAATTTGAACTTAATGTTGAAAGAATAAGAATTAATCACATTAAAAGAGAATGATGAAGAAGTGGTAGTAGGATTAAAGGGAAGTTTTCATTGCCTGCCCTTCTCATAATACTTTTTATAATTCATGACTGCTTGTCACTGACCATGGCTAATTAAAGCAAGGATGGACACCTAAAAACAACTAACCATTTTATCTGTTTTAATAAATTGAACAGGGAAGCAGAGGAAATACTTTATTACATCATATAGAATTGGGATTTGGACAACTATATTAAGTATCGTGTAAAATGAGTAAAGAGAAAAAGGTGTGTTTCTGTGTGTGTGTGTGCGTGTGTAAGAAATAGAGGAAGGAGGAAGAGGAAAAGGAGGAGGAGCAGGAGGAGGAGGAGGAATAAAAAGAAATGAAAAGGAGAGGAAGAGGGTGGAGGAGGAGGACAAGGGGGAGGAAGAGGATGAGAAAGAGGAGGGAAAGAAGAAAAGGAAGAAGAGAATGAAGAAGAGGAAAGAGAGGGGCTTAGAGAAAGCATAGACTCCATAACATAAAAGAGGCTGAGATGAAAAGGACATTAAGAACCCTGACTGAGGAAGGAGCTTTGGCTCTAGCATTTCTATTTCTGTTTGCATCAATCCCTGTTATATTTCAGTTCTTGTCCGTGGATTTAATGAAAAGTCTATATTGTAACAATTTACTTTACTTTGCATTGTATGTGAGTTAATTTGAGTGAGTCTCAGTTTTTCTGTAATTAAAGGCTTAAGGAACTTCTATTACAATTCTATTATAGTTAAAGAGAGTTGATAGATTTAAGAAAATTTAAGGTTTTCTTTTGTTTGTTTTCTTTTGGCCCCACAGCATGCGGGATCTTAGTTCCCCGACCAGGGATTGAACCCATGACCCCTGCAGTGGAAGTACAGAGTCTTAACCACTGGACCACCAGGAAAGTCCCATCAAGTGTTTCAAATATTGTTAAAATTTTGCATTTGAGGAGCAAAAGACTGGGGGGAGGACAAGGACCATGTCAAGGTATATCCTAATATGTGCCAGGGATTTGGGCTATAGGGAGTCACTGAAAATTTTTATGGAAGTGAGTAACATATTTACATATGCATTTTTGTAGGGTTCACTTTGGTGAATAAAACTGGAACTGGGCAAGACTGGAAATTGAAAGAGCAATTAATTGGCCATTGAAAAATTGAGGTGAGGTATAATGAAGCGCTAAAGTGAGACAATAACTGAGGATGGAAAGAAGAAATGGGACTGATTTGAGAGATGTATAAGAACAAAAACATAGAAGGAAAGATTTATCATAAATATAACAAAAAGAAAACATGTTTCTCATAAAAAGGCTTTATTAGAAACCCTTTATATGGAAAACATATTTGCTTTTTGTTACATGTATGATAAATTTTTCCTCCTGTGTTTTAGTTTTCCCAAAATTTATTACTTTTTTTGATCAAATAATAGTTTTAGGGACTTCCCTGGTGGTCCAGTGGTTAAGATGCCACGCTTCCACTGCAGGGGGACACGGGTTCTATCCCTGGCTAGGGAACTAAGATCCCACATGCCACGCAGCATGGCCAAAAAAAAAAAAAAAATAGTTTTTAAGTTTTGAAGTAGTAAAATTTACCCATTTCTTCTATTGTGATTTTAATATTCTTAACCTTAGAATTGAAGTCACATATTAATTGGGGAAGATCTGCCATCTTTATTGTACTGAGCTCATGAACAAAGTATATCTCTCTGTCTATTTAAGCATTCTTTTAAATTCCTGAGTTTTTCAATAAAGTTTTGTAGTTTTCTTCACAAAATACCTCCAAGTTTTAAAAATAATTATATGTATTACTATGTATATTTTGTCAGTAGTCTCAAATATTTGTTATTGAAAAATGTACCTCTTAAAACATCTATTTTCAAATTTCTAATTGTGCTGATATGTAATAGCACAATTGATTTTTTTTGTATATTGATCTTTTATCTAGCAAACTTGCAGAATTCTTTTTCTGTTATAAATAATTTTTCTATGATACTAAAATAAATTTTCTATGTAGAATATATTATTCTGCCAAATAATGAAAGATTTATGTATTTTTCTTTCTGATCCATAAACCATATATTTCTTTTTTTTTTTTTTTTTTTTGCCTTATTATGCTAGCTAGGGCCTCCAGTGTGATGCTGAATAGGAGTAGTAATAGATATTGTTAAGTAAAGGAGTTAATTCATCAAGAGAAGTTAGCACTACTAAATGTTAATGTACCTAATAAAGAACCTCAAATTACATGAAGCAAAAACTGATAAGAACTGAAATGAGAAATAAGACAAATCCACAATTATAACCAGATATTTCTATACTTCTCTCTCAATAATTAATAGTAGTACACCAAAACTCTTAGTCAAAATTATAGTCTAAAGATATAGAAGGATATATCCTTCTATGAGGATAAATATAAGGATATAAGACTAGATACAAGAATAGTATTGTAGGGGAGTTCCCTGGTGGCTTAGTGGTTAGGATTCTGGGCTTTCACTGCTGTGGCCTGGGTTCAATCCCTGGTCAGAGAACTGAGATCTCGCAAGCCACGAGACACAGACAAAAAAAAAAAAGAATAGTATTGTAGGTTGAACTGCATCCCTCAAAAAGATATGTTGAATTGCTAATCCCTATGCCTATGAATGTGACCTTACTTGAAAATACGGTCTTTGCAGATGTAATCAAGTTAAGATGAGGTCATACTGGATTATAGTGGGCCCTAAGTCCAAGGATTGGCCCTTATAAGGAGAAAGAGGTTTGAAGATACAGAGACATAGGGAAGCAGGCCAAGTGACAGCAAGCAGAGACTGGAGCTGCCACCAGCCACGGAATGCCAAGAATTGTCAGTATCCATCACAGGCTCTAAGAGGGAAGAAGATTCTTCCTTAGAGCCTTCTAAGGGAGCATGGCCCTGCTGACATTTTGATTTTGGGCTTCTAGAATCCAAAACTACGAGAAAAGAAATTTCTCTTGTTTTAGGCTTCTCAGTCTGTGGCAATTTGTTAGAGCAGCCCTAAGAAACTAGTACAGATAAACATAAAAATACAAGACAAAGATATAGAAGACTTGAAGAATACAATATTACATAATTAACATTTAGAGAACATCCTTCTAACAATTATAGAATCCATCTTTTTTTCAAATGTGCAAAGAACATTTATCAAGATAGACCATATTCTGAACCTTAAACGCACTCTCAATAAATTTAAAATAATTCAATCATACCAAGTACCTTCTGATAACAATGGAATTAAGTTATAAATCAATAATAGAAACATTTGAAAAATCCCAAATATTTGAGAAATAAATAATATACTCTTAAATAATCCATGGGTACAAAAAGAAATAGCAAAGGGAATTTGGAAAGTATTTTGAACCAAACGAAAATGAAAAACAAACATATCAAATTTTGTGGAATGCATCTAAAGTAGTGCTTATTTGTAATTTAACTGACCATTAACTGTAACTGTGATCTTATCTGTTACTGTAGCATTTTTTTTTTTTTTTTTGCGGTACGCAGGCCTCTCACTGTTATGGTCTCTCCCGTTGCGGAGCACAGGCTCCGGACGCGCAGGCTCAGCGGCCATGGCTCATGGGCCCAGCCGCTCCGCGGCACGTGGGATCTTCCCGGATTGGGGCACGAACCCGTGTCCCCTGCATCGGCAGGTGGACTCTCAACCACTACGCCACCAGGGAAGCCCTACTGTAGCATTTTTACAGGAACATTTAAGTTTTGCTTGTTTTGTTTTGTTTTTGTCATATATGGTGCTGAAATTTTCATTGGTTGAGATAACATTATAATTTAGGAGTATGGATTTGAATGTGGTATCTTTTTAAAAAAATTTTTTTCTAATTGAATTATTCTTATTCATTGCTATTGACTATGAATTTAGAATTCTTTATTGAATACTTTTATTAATTCTCACGATTTTTTTCAGCAAATTTATCTGAGCTTTCTGAGTATGTAATAATTTGCTTTTCTTTTCCAATATTTATACTTATTTTTATTTCATTAACCCAAATTTTCAGAACATTAAATACTAATAGTAATTAATAGTGCCTTGTTTCTGATTTTCATCAGAATGCTTCTGATGTTTATCAACTTCTCAAAGAGATCTGTTATTCTAAACATTAAGAACCACTGCTTAGAATCATGAGTTATTAGCAATCATACAATCTTTAGTCTACAGGTGATGATTCTTGAGATCAGAAAGGTTAAGTGACTAGTTCCAAGGTCTTAAAAGTGGGCAGTGGAAGAACCATGACTAGAATTTCATTTCATTTATGGTTTTGCTGTTACCAAAACTTACAACAAAAATTGTAATAGTTTTCCTCATCTCTGATTTTTTAAAAATTGCAAAACATTGCACTTGTACCTTTTTTGGAAACAGCTTTATTGAGATATAACTCTCATACCATACAATTCACCCATTTAAATGATACAGTTCAATTGCTTTTAGCACATACACTGAGTTATGCATCATCATCACAATCATTACTAGAATATTTTCACTACTTCAAAAAGAAACCTGGCACACCTTAGCCATAACCTCCAAACTCTCCTACTCTTCCCATCTCCATCTTTACCACCAGGCCTAGGCAAGCACTAATCTATTTTCTATCTCTGTAGATGTACATATTCTAAATGTTTTGTATAAATGGATTCATATGTGGTCCTTTGTGACTGGCTTGTTTCACTTAGCCTGTTTACAAGGTTGATCCATGTTGTAGCATGTATCAGTATTTCATTTCCTTTTAAAAATATTTATCTATTTATTTGGCTATGCCGGGTCTTAGCTGCAGCACACGGGATCTTTGTTGCCACGTATGGGATCTTTGTTGTGGCATGTGGGATCCTTTAGCTGTGGCATGTGGAATCTTTAGTTGCAGCATGTGAACTCTTAGTTGTGGCATGTGGGATCTAGTTCCCAACCTGGGATTGAACCCAGGCTCCCTGCATTGGGAGTGCAGAGTTTTAGCTGCTGGACCACGAGGGAAGTCTCAGTACTTCATTTCTTATTATTGCTAAATAATATTCTATTGCATGGCTATACCACATTTTACTTATTCATTTATCAGTTAATGAATATTTGGATTGTTTCTACTTTTTGGCTGTTACTAATACACTGTTATGAACATTCAGGTACAAGTTTTTGTGTTGACATATGTTTTTATTTCTCTTAGGAGGCAAATTGCTGGATCATATGGTAACTCTATGTTTAACAGTTTGGAAAACAGCTTGTTTTCCAAACCAGCTGCAACACTTTACTTTCCCACCAGCAGTATATGAAGGTTCAAATTTCTCCACATTTTTGTCACATTTGCTATTGTCTTTTGGATTATAGCTATCCTGTGGGTGTGAAGTGGTATTTTATTATGGTTTTGGTTTTCATTTCCATAATGGTTAATTATGGTGAACTCCTTTTCATGTGTGTATTGCCTATTTGTACATCTTTTTTTTTGGAGAACTGTCTATATCCTTTGCTCATTTTTTAAAACTTTGAGAATACTTAAATATATATTGGTCATTCAGGTTTCCTCTTTTGGGACTTTGTCACTTGTATCATATTGTGTTGTGTTCTGGTACTTATACAGTATCAATTGTATACAGATTGCCTTTTTTCTTATTAATTATAGGAGTTCTTTATGGTAGATATATATCTTTGCACATTTGTAGCTTGAATTTTCACTACTTTGTGATCTTCTGATAAAAAGATCTTAAATTTAATGTAGTTCGATTATCAATCTTTTCTGCTACGGTTTGCACTTTTTGAATCTTGTTTAAGAAATCTGTCCCTGTTTCCTTCATGAAAGGGAGGCAGTGTTAGTGTAGTGGTTTAAAATGGGTACTCAAGAGGCAGATTACCTGAGTACAAATCACAGCTGTTTTACTTTGTGGTACTGTGGCCTGGGACAATTTAGTTAATCTCTTTTGCCTCAGTTTCCTCATCTATAAAATGGGAATGATATTAATAGTACCTACTCACAGGGTTGTTATGAGGACTAAATGAATCGGGATATAAGCAACAAGTAAGTGTTATTACTGTCTGCATCTTTATTCTACCTGACCTGATTTTTTTTGTATGCCATGACATAGAAAACTAATCAGGTTTTTGTTCCATAGAGATAACCAATTATTGAAGCACTGTTTATCAAATAATCTGTTCTACATCACTTTATGTTTCAAGTTGGTCTGTCCCACAGCTCTCCATTCTATTCCATTGGCCTATTTGTCTACTCCTGTCTCTTGATAACCGTATTATAACTTTAATATATCTTGCTTGCTGGTCGGGCAAATTCCTCTATCTTTTTATTTAACTTCAAAATTATCTTTTTTTAAAAAAATTATTTATTTATTTATTTATTTGGCTGCCCTGGGTATTAATTACGGCATGTGGGATCTTTAGTTGAGGCATGTGGGACCCAGTTCCCTAACCAGGGATCGAACCCAGGCCCCATGCATTGGGAGTGTGGAGTCTTAACCACCGGACCACCAGCAAAGTCCCCCAAATTATCTTAACTATTCTTAGATCTTTGCTCTTAAGTATGAATTTGAGGATTACTTTGTCAAATTCCATAAAATCTCTGTGGGTATTTTGATTTGAATTGCACTGAACCTCTGGATTAATTTTAGTGGAACTGACAGCTTTATGGTGTCTCTCACTACCAATGAGAGCATAAATGAAAGCTCTCCCAAAATATGTTTCCTCATATAATTCACTTTCAGACAGGATTCTTGCACATAGATGTCTAGCTGACAAAACTAAAGTCAAATGATTATGTCTTAGCTATAAGAGAAGCTGAAAATATGAGTCCTGCCTCCTCCTTTTGGGAGGAGAGATGGACAGCTACATAAATATGATGAAGGTGTGCTATATATTTATCCCACTATATAATTTTTTTAATAAATTTATTTACTTATTTATTTTTGGCTGCGTTGGGTCTTCATTGCTGCATGTGGGCTTTCTCTAGTTGCAGGCGGGTGGGGGCTACTCTTCCCTGTGGCGCGTGGGCTTCTCATTGCGGTGGCTTCTCTTTCTTGCAGAGCACAGGCTCTAGGCACTTGGGCTTCAGTAGTTGTGGCTCGCAGGCTCTAGAACGCAGGCTCAGTAGTTGTGGTGCCTGGGCCTAGTTGCTCTGAGGCACGTGGGATTTTCCTCGAACCTGTGCCCCCTGCATTGGAAAGCAGATTCTTAACCACTGTGCCACCAGGGAAGTCCCTCATTCTGATTTTAAAGGAAATAATTCTTTCTTACATTTAACCATTAGGTATAATATTATGAATCTTTGCTACATAACCTTTATCTGTTTAGGAGTTTCCTTTCATTTTTATTAAGCTATAATTGACATAATGGTATACTACTTCCAGGTGTATAAGGTAATGATTCAGTATTTGTATATATTGTGAAATGGTCACCAAAAAGTTGCTAAGAGAGTAGGTCTGAAAAGTTCTCATCACAAGAAAAAACAATTTTTGTAACTATCTATGGTGATGGATGTTAACTAGATGTTGCACATTTTTGATTGGATAATTTATCTTTCTGATTATTGAGTTATAATAGTTCTTTACATATACTAGATTTTTTTCCCTTGTACTTCTGCACTTTTGGTATCCAAAACCAGTTTTTGGCAGTATTTCAATTTATCAGTTTTTCATCAAATCATATTAGATATGTGATTTGCAAAAAATATCTCCCATTCTGTGGGCTGTCTTTTCACTTTCTTAACAGTGTCCTTTGAAGCACAGGTTTTAAAATTTAGTGGTGTTCAGTTTCTCTCTTTTTGTTGTCATTGTTGTTGTTGCTTTTGCTGTTGTATCTAAGAAACCATTGCCTAATTCCAGGTTATCAAGATGCATGCCTATGTTTTTCTCTAACAGTTTTATAGTTTTAGATCTTACATTTAGGTCTTTAAATGTGAGTTAAGTTTTGTGTATATGGTGTGAGGTAGGGGTCCAACTTCATTCGTTTGCATGTAGATAACCAGTTGACCTAGCACCTTTTGTTGAAAAGACTATTTTATTTTCCTCTAATTGTCTTGGTACCCTTTAAAAAATTCAATTGCCCTTAAATGCGAGGCTTTATTCTGCCTGTATCACACTCTCTTGGTTACTGTAGCTTTGTAATAAGTTTGTAATTAGCTGGTTTGAGTCCTCCAACTTTGTTTTTTGGGTTTTTTTTTTTTTTTTAAAAGATTGTTTTGGCTATTCTGGATCCCTTGAATTTTGATATATACTTTACTATCAGCTTGCCAGTTTCTAAAAAGAAGCCAGTTGGTAATTTGATATCAATCTGTAGAACAATTTGGGGAGTGTTGACATCTTATTAAGTCTTCTGATCCATGAACATGAGATGTCATTTCATGTGTTCAGGTCTTTAATTTCTTTCAAACTGCAAATATTTTTTTAAGTTGCATAGCAAGTTAGCTAAAAAAGTACATGACTTTTGGGGACTGCTTAGCAGCTGTAAGTATTCCTTTTATTTTTATAGAGATAAAAATCATTATTAATGTGTTGACATTAAAAGCATTTATAAAGAAGTATGTATTAAAACAATATCCATTGCATTAAATAATTTCTGAAATAGGAGGGACAAATAAGTAAAAACATTTCAGTTAATATGTTAACCGAGGAAGTATAATGAAAAGTGCCTGAAACTAAAAGTCAGGAAACGGAAGCGTTTTCTAGCTCTGCACCTAACTAGGCATATAACCTTGGGGAAATTACTTTATCTCTCTAGGACTGTTCCTCACATTTAAAACGATATTATAATTTTTCCTAAACGGAAAGTCATGGGTTTATGCAGCCAATCTAAATATGGCATGCAAATGTGCACTTATTTTTAGCCTAAATCTTGAGGATTAATGTTTATAGAATTGTTTAGAGTTTAGATCTTCAACATTCTCACCCACCGTTCCCCCATCTACATTTTTCTTATCCAAATCCAGTTGTTTTTGGAAGTATTTACATATGATTTTAAACCAAGCACTAATATTATTCCCTATCTTAGAAGCATAAAAGAGAAAATATGTATAAAAGATTTTTACTTGCTGCAGATTAAATTAGAGGAGGATTTATATGGGGCTTAAATACCTATAATAAGTATAAAATAGGATTATGAGCAAAATTGTGGCTATGATTCATCCTTGAAATAACCAGGAAATGGATGCCATCTGTTTTAGTCAGAATTTTAATGATAATAAGTATACTTAAAACATCCAGTACAGGGGCTTCCCTGGTGGCCTAGTGGTTAAGAATCCTCCTGTCACTGCAGGGGACACAGGTTCGAGCCCTGGTCCGGGAAGATCCCACATGCCGCGGAGCAACTAAGCCAATGCGCCACAACTACTGAGCCTGCGAGCCACAACTACTGAGCCCACGTGCCACAACTACTGAAGCCTGAGTGCCTAGAGCCCGTGCTCTGCAACAAGAGAAGCCACTGCAATGAGAAGCCCGCGCACAAGGAAGAGTAGCTCCCGCTCACTGCAACTAGAGAAAGCCTGTCTGCAGCAGCAATGAAGACCCAATGCAAACAACAAAAAAAAATCCAGTACAGTAAATAGAATAAAAAGTGTGGGCCAATATGTGTATTATATATTTAAACCTTTCTTTTTTTAGTGTTTTAAAGTAGCATAGCATAAAAATCTTTGAGCTTACAAAACTTTTTAAAAAAGTGAAGTATAGTTGATTTATAATAGTGTATTAGTTTCAGGTGTACAGCATACCCATTCAGGATTTTTGCAGATTATATTCCATTATAGGTTGTTACAAGATATTGGGTATAACTCCCTATGCTATACAGTAAATCCTTGTTGCTTATCTGTTTTACGCATAGTAGTTTGTACCTGTTAGTCCCATACCCTAATTTGTCCCGCCCTCTCTGATAGCCATGTTTGTTTTCTATGTCTGTGAGTCTTTTTCTGTTTTGTATATACATTTACATTTTTTAGATTCCACAGAAGCTTAAGAAACTTTTAATGTACAAATTTTCTCAGCAACCCCTGACCTCCAATGCTCTGATGTACAGGTAGGTAGCTCCTATGTGAGATCCATGTACTCAGGAATCAGAACCGGTTTTTTATTGGCTTTTGAAGCTAATACTCAATAGCACCATCTACTGTTAACACAGTGAAATTTAATAATAGTGGAAAGAATAATAGATTCTCGTATCTTCATACTGGAATGAATACAAGAAATCTTCTAGTCCCAATTTCATAAGCTTACAGATAAAGAATGTGAGGTTCACAAGACAAGTAACTTGTTAAAAGTCACAGATTTCTTGCTAAAACTGTATTACAAGCTATTGCAAGCTAAAATTTCTGTAGATGCTTTCAAAGCGAGGAAACATATGGAAAAACAATTTATCCTAGTGATCAAGTCTCTAGGATTAAGAACCGAGCTGGTTCTGCTCCAGTGCTATCTTTGGCCAAGTTAATTAATTGCTCTGTGCTTCAGGTGCTACATCTGAAAACTGGCAACACATGTGCTTCTCAGGGTTTGTGTGAGAAGCAGAATATATATGTAGTAGACATATATGTAAAGTGCCATGCTTGATATATGGTGAACAATAATGGTGATATTATTTTTATTCACAAGTGGTGGAGTGGTTTTGAATTCAGACTTCTTTGACTTCAGTGTCTGTATTCTTGACCACACCAGACATCAGAAGAGACTAGCAGTATCACACATGCAAAATAAAACAATCCATGAATGTTTGATAACACACTTTCAAAATTGGCATAGCATACGTTTTACGGGATTCTTTGATTCTGGGGAGAGTAGGAAGCTGGGCCTTATCTTCAATACTTGGAAAAGAGGTCCTTAGTTGCTTGTGTTATTACTATTTTGTCCAGCAAGTTTCCTCTCTTTAAGTGATAGACCCTGTCTGCTTGGCCTTGAGGGTGGGCACATGGCCAAGGCCTGGCCAACCATAACACTTCATGTTTCCTGGACAGAGTAAATGGTTCAGAGGACAAGTGATGCAAAAAGGGTCATTGTCCAGAGGAGTCAGAGAAATGAAAGACGTGTGATATCTTAGACCCCAGGCAAATATCGATACATCCTGCAAGGTACCTCATTCCTAATGAAGTGGGGTGGAGACCGTTGACTGTCATCCCATATTCATTCTCCTCTTCATCTAGCAACAGAACCCTCAAGCCTACATTTTCCAGTCTCCTTTGGACACACTGGGGCCAGTGGGATGTGAGTGAAATTGCTGAATGTCATTTCTACAATTTGATCTGAAACCATCAGTCATGTACGTTTCCATTCTCTTTTCCCCATTCATGTAGGCTGAAAAGCAAATGTGGCAGTGACTCAGCTTTAATCTTTAGGGGAAGACAATACCTTAGAAGTTGAACATGTTAGATAGTTTAGGATAAACTAGAAGAGAAATAGTGTTTTACAGTGCTGTCACTCACTGGAAACAGTGCATGCATGTGGTGTTAGATTGTAAAGGCAATGCATAAGACGAAAATCCATTTAGGCATAATCATAAAAAGGAAGGACGTACTGATTCATGCTACGATATGGATGAAACTTGCAAGTTATGCTAAGTGAAAGAAATTAGACACAGAAGGCCATATATTGTATGATTCCATTTACATGAAATGTCCAGAATAAGTAAATCCATAGAGACAGAAAGTAGATTAGTGATTGCCAGGGCCTAGAGGGGGTGTTGCGGTGCAGACTGACTGCTAGGGGGCACCAGGCTTCTTTTTGGGGTGATGAAAATGTTCTGGAATTAGCAGTAATGATTGTGCAACTTTCTGAATACAGTAAAACCCACTGAACTGTACACTTTAAAGGAGTGAATTTTATGGTATGTGAATTATATCTCCAAAAATCCATTTAGGCTAAATTACCCTTGAAAGTCCTTCTCACAGAGCCTAATACAGCTAGTTTTACCTTCAATGTAAAAAATAAATTGCCTTTTTAACTTTGAGTTGAGTACTAAAGTAGTATGCTTGCATTAAGGAGCCCTGTTACCAAAAAATATATCTTATAACTTGAGTCACGCTCTGTTGTGTGAGATTCTTACATTATAAAGGGTAAGGGATATATTAGAGGTATTCAAAAGGTAACATGTATACCCCTGGGGTTAAAAGAAGGCTTTCCAAGAGGTCCTCAGGCACAGCCAGTTTTAAGGAAATGAATTTCCAGATCCTCAACTCCCACGTGTTATCTTTTCTAGATTGATCTGTGGCTAAGTTGTCATGTCATTATGTCCTATTGTCCTTTCCTACCTCCCATTTTTCAATTTATAGGAGAAAGGCATACTCACCTGTAATAAATTCTTACCAGGGTAGAAACTTCAAGGTGCCAATCTGACAATTTGAGATACTCTTGTTTGGGGAAGCCTCCTTTAAATCAAGGACCATAAAGCCATGATGTTGGCTTTATGGGTGTTGCATTTTTTTTTCCTTGTCTTATATTTTTGTCATTTAATTCAGAAGGAGCTGAATAATATTATAGTAAAATTCCTTTCATTCATTTTTACATATTTAGAGGAAAAATCTATAAAAATGAAAGTTAGGAATAGAAGTTCAGGCCTCTATTCGGCACGTAATTACTGGATTCCCACACCTCCATCACGATAAAGTAAATACTCTAGCAGACTGTAAAAAGAAGGCGGCAGCGGATGAACGGGTCGGAGGTTGGGCACATCCTTCCCGTGAGACCAACAAAAACGCAGTAGTTTCTCCTACACTCGGGCTAACTGCAGCGCCCACAACGGCACACATTTCTGCTCACTGGTTGAGTTCACATGCATGGCAGTCCTTTCTAAAAGCTTTCTGAAAGCATGGTTGTGTTTAAATGATACGTGGCCTGTTTAGGCCGGCTCCAGCGAAACATCCAAACACCCGGCGGGCAGCACGCTCTCTCCGCTGAGCGGGTGCCCCCAGTCGCTCCACCAGGAGCGTGGGAAGGACAGGGCGGGCGGGCAGAAGGCAGCTCGAACAGCCACATGGTTTACCTACCGTTTCCCAGGAGGGTCGAGTGGGCGTGGAAGACGAACGGGTGCCTGCACCACTGTGACAGCACAGACCACGAGCTTCGGCCTACCGACCCTTACGTCACACTTCGCTGGGCTTTGCCAAGGACGTGCGCGAGAACCAGGCCAACCCCCGCGTGCCTCCGCGCCTGGCTCCGCCCACCGCGCTCGTAGCCCCGCCCCAGCCCTGCCCAGTAGTGGGGGGGCCCACCCGTCGCACTTCCGGCGCCAGCCTCCAGACCGGCCTCGGTCGCTTTTTACTTCCCTCTTCCTGGCTTTCTTCCCCCGCCCCCATCTTCTTTAACACTGTCACGTGAGGGGCGAGCGCGGGGGCTGCTGGGATAAGTACGCCGGTGGGTCAGGGTTCGGCCCCAACATGGCGGTTCCTGTCGGGCGGCGACAAACGCTTTGCCGTCGGGAGGATTAACTGGCGATTGTTGGCGTCTCCACCTATCAGGGTGGAATGCAAGGACGCCGGGGCGAGTGCTGAGGAGCGGCGGTGACGGAGAGGGGTCGGTGGCGGGTGCCCCGGGAGCCGAGGCGGCGGCGTCCGTTCTGTTGGTCTCAAGGCTTCAGTGTCGGGCCCCGCCCGGCCGAGCCGGGCCGGGCCAGGCCGGCGGGCGGAGGCAGTAGTTGCTGCAGCCGCAGGATCAGCCTCTGAGAGTGGGCCGGAGGGCGGGCGCCGCTGCTGCCTCTGCCGCGGTGATGGCCCAGTGTGTACAATCAGTGCAGGAGCTCATCCCGGACTCCTTCGTCCCCTGTGTCGCCGCGCTGTGTAGCGACGAAGCCGAGCGGCTCACTCGTCTCAATCACCTTAGCTTCGCGGAGTTGCTTAAGCCCTTCTCTCGCCTCACTTCTGAGGGTATGTGGTCTCCCCTTTTCACTGAGCTCCCGCAAAGCTGGGGCCGGGAGAGGGAAGTTGGGGGCGGGCAGGGAAGAGAAGGGCGGTGTTTACATCCCGGAGCCGGTAGAGTGGCGTTGGGCTGGGCCCCCGCGGTGTCTCCGGTGGCCTTAGGAGGAGGGGCCGTGAGGTGGTCAAGACATCATGGTCCTAACCTCCAGTTTTTCTAGGCACTTCCCCGACCAGCCACACTGTTAGGTAATTAAAAATGTGAGTCCCAGAGAAGGGCATTGAGACTGTTCTCAGCCGCCACAGGGAGGGAATTAGGAAGTTGCAAGGTAGGGCAAGGTAAGAAGATGCTCCCTGTTAGACGACTAGGTCTTAGGGGGAAGACGACGAATCATTTTCCCCTGGGAGTTAAACCGGGCTTTCAAAGTTGTCCTGAGTATTATATTCTTTAGCAGTGAGGTGCATCCCCTTCAAGCGTTCTGTTCAGTTATTTTACTTTTTTCTTTTGAGAATTCAAACATTTCCTTAGGGATCCAGTATTTTACTTAATCTCTCAAGAAAATAAAAAGAATTATAAAATTAATGAAACTTGCAGCAGCCTTTTTTTGCCTAATGGACGAGGAAATAAGGACAAGTTGTAGTTAATTTAATCGAGATAGTTGGAGTTATGATTTATAGGGATGGAAAAGTCCTGAATTTTTTTTTCAGTTAAAAGTTTAATCAACGGGAGAAATATCTTTTATAGAAGAGCTGCCTGTTTTCTCCAGCTTTAGATTCTTTATTAGGGAAAAATAAGTGTAATAATAGTCAAGTGTGGTTTAGCCAATATCTTTACCTGTACTTTGCAAACAGAACATAGTAAAGTATAGGGAAAGTTCTGTGTTAAGAACTTTAAAATAAAAAGGTTCTATAATAAAGCTGTGTCAAGCCAACGACCATGGTTTTTTGGTTATGACTTCACACAAAAAAATGCTGCGCCATAAATTTATTTATTTACATGCCACACGTGTATTCTTTGGGAGAATATCTCCATTATAAGTTTGCTTTTGTATTTATTATTTTTTTAAAATAAATTTATTTATTTATTTTTGGCTGTGTCGGGTCTTCGTTGCTGTGCACGGGCCTTCTCTAGTTGCGGCGAGCAGGGCCTACTCTTTGTTGTGGTGCGCCGGCTTCTCATTGCGGTGGGCCGGCTTCTCATTGCGGTGGCTTCTCTTGTAGAGCACAGGCTCTAGGCGTGCGGGCTTCAGTAGTTGTGGCTCGTGGGTTAAGTAGTTGTGGCTCACGGGCTCTAGAGCGCAGGCTGAGTGGTTGTGGAGCACGGACTTAGTTGCTCCGCGGCATGTGGGATCTTCCCGAGCCAGGGCTTGAACCCGTGCCCCTTGCATTGGCAGGCAGATTCTTAACCACTGCGCCACCAGGGAAGCCCTCACTTGTGTATTTAAAGGAGAGAGAGAGAGAGCTATCCAATAAAGCAAAGATTGGGAACTCTTGGATTTTCTTCAGCATGTACTTTAGCCATCCATCTCACCTCCTCCAGTATTGTCCTAAGTCAATAAAAACAATAAAGCGCGCTACATTCTTAAATTCTTAAAAGACAAAACAGTGCGTTTGATTTTGAGCTGTGTGCTCTTTTCTGCTTTGTTAATAAAGAATAATAATGCAAACACCTATACCTACTTACGTAGCATTTGTCTTTGAGTCCTCGAGTCCTATGAGGTAGATACCGTTAATACCATTTTAAATTTGAGGACGTTGAGGCCCAGAGATGTTAACTTGTCCAGTCTTACAGGTGGGAAAGATTTAAAAACAGGCAATTTGATTCAAGACAAGGTGTTCTTAATCAAGTCGTCTTATCTGCTGGTAATATTTAGAATCACCTATTCACACAAGGGAGCAGTGCTGTCCAGTAGTAAAATAATGTGAATCACATGTATAACTTTTATTTAGTAGTCACATTTAAAAAGGTGAAAAGAAATGGGTGAAAGCAGTTTAAGTAATATCTTATTTAACCCAATATTTCCAAAATGTTGCCATTTCAACATGTAGTAAATATACAAAAATCTTAATGAGATATTTTGCATTTTTTTTATTGCTAAGTCTTTGAAACTTGGTGTGCATTTTACACTTATATTACATCTCAGTTTGGACTAGATATGTTTCAAGTACTCAGTAGACACATGTGGCTGGTGCCTCCTGTATTGGACAGTGCAGTGAATAGAGGCTGAAATCAGTACTCTGCTTTCCTTGTGTAGACTGCAAAAGATTTAAGGGAGGAGTATAGTGAGTTGGACTTTAATAGGTCGACGGTTGGTGGAAAAGAAGAGGGTGGGCATTCCCTGTTGAAGACAGGGATGAGGTTAGAATGGTATGGGCAAAGGTATAAATTATGATTCAATGGTTGGGGGGAACAGTGGGAGAAGTCCCTATTGAGTACAGGATAGTAAGGGAAAATACCTAGATAAGGAAGGATCTTGAATTCTAGGAAAGGAATTTTTAATTTCATATCTAATGGTAAATATGTGGCACTCACAGATTTCTTAAGCAAGTGTATGGAGTTTTGGGGGAGTTGGTGTGGTTTATAAGCAATTGAGTTTAAAAAAAATTTTTTTTAGTACAGTAAAGTTTTGTGTGTGCTACATAAAAACAAAAGATATCATTATTTTATTTTTCAAAATATGTTCTGTAGTACACCAGTTGTATGTTTCCTGGAAAAATTTTGTGGTCAAATAAGTTTGCTTAATATAGCATGTGTTTGGGAGAATTAGTGTCATTCAGCATATGGAGAGTTCTGGGAACACCTGCTGTAAAGAGACCTTTTAAAAACTTAATCCAGTACTTCCCAAATTTATTTGAACATGGAGTTGATTTTTCAGACAGCTATCTTGAGCAACCGGTAATCCATGGGCAGCACAGTGGGGAATGTTGCTTCATAGTACAGTATTCAAGAAACTATATTTATATGGTAGTCTGTAAAAGTAAGGTAATGATAGAGCTGAATTTCACCCTGAAATTGAGATGTTATATGATACATAACATCACCTTTTGTGACATTATAATCTTAATGAAGCCTTAATATAATTATTTAATTCTGAACCTTTGGATTTTTTGTGTGTGATTTAAGAGCATTTCTCAGTCATTCTTAGCTTTTGCCTTTCTCTTTACTAAGATGGTTTTGTGCTATTCCAGTATATTACTTATCTATTGTTGTGTAACAAATTACCCCCAAACTTAGCACCTTAAAACAAAAGCATTTATTATCTCTCAGTTTCTCAGGAATCTGGGAGTGGCTTAGCTGGACAGTTCTCTCTTGAGGTTACAGTGGAGCTGTTAGCAGGGACTGTGGTCATCTAGGGCTGGAGGATCCGCTTCCAAGCTCACTCATATGGTTGTTGGCAAGTCTCACTTCCTCACTGGATGCTGGCCTGAGACCTCAATTCTCTGCCATGTGGGCTTCTCCATAGGTTCCCTGAGTGTCCCCATGACATTAGCTTATCCCAGAGGGAGTGATCAGAACCCAAGATGGAGGCTGAACCCTTTTTTTAAAAATATAAATTTTGGGGCTTCCCTGGTGGCGCAGTGGTTGAGAGTCTGCCTGCCGATGCAGGGGACACGGGTTCGTGCCCCGGTCCGGGAAGATCCCACATGCCGCGGAGCGGCTGGGCCCGTGAGCCATGGCCGCTGAGCCCGTGCGTCCGGAGCCTGTGCTCCGCAACGGGAGAGGCCACAGCAGTGAGAGGCCCGCGTACCGCAAAAAAAAAAAAAAAAAAAAAAAAAAAAAATATATATATATATATATATATATATAAATTTATTTATTTATTTATGGCTGCGTTGGGTCTTCGTTGCTGCACGCGGACTTTCTTTAGTTGCGTCGAGTGGGGGCTACTCTTCGTTGCGGTGCATGGGCTTCTCATTGCGGTGGCTTCTCTTCTGGAGCACGGGCTCTAGGCACGTGGGCTTCAGTAGTTGTGGCATGCGGGCTCAGTAGTTGTGGTACATGGGCTCAGTAGTTGTGGCGTGCAGGCTCTGTAGTTGTGGCGCATGGGCTTAGTTGCTCCACAGCATATGGGATCCTCCCGGACCAGGGCTCGAACCCGTGTCCCCTGCACTGGCAGGTGGATTCTTAACCACTGTGCCACCAGGGGAGCCCTGAACTCTTACAACCTTATCTCAAAAGTAGTATACCATTGTTCTTGCTGTGTTCCATTGGTCACACATACCAGTCCTGGGATGTGGGAGGGGACTCCACCAGAGTATATACCAGGAAATAACCGGGATCATTGGGTGCCATTTCAGAGTCTGGCTGCCACACATAATAACTAATTTCTGGATTATTAGTAAGATTACCCAATAACTAATAATGTAATAACTGGTTAACCCGTTCTGAATATAGGGCACAACTAGAATAACCTTTTTGTGTTAACACTTCCGGATACTAGAGTCAATTTAAAATTTTGAAAGAGGTTTAATACATACATGGCTACTTATGTTATTTGATAATTATGGATCAACCCTTCAAGGAAACTACTTGTACAGTACACTCTAAAAATATCAGAAATGTACCATAGTATCTTTGTGTTTTTTGGTCTCTCTGTTTCATAGTTAGACCAGCTGAGAAGTTTCATTAGGGAGAGAGGCCTGCATATGTTTATTTAAATAATTTAGAAAACAATTACAGACGGATGCAGAGAATACAAGAACCATCCAGGTCCTCATTACCTAGAGCCAATGAATCTTGTCATATTTGCTTTGTATCTTTTCCTTTCCTTTAAAAAGAAACATTATAGATAGAGCTGAATTCACCTTTTTACCCTTCCTCAGTCCCATTTCTTTCCTTCTTTCATCATAGGTAATCATTATAATGGAATTTGCGTGTATACTTTCTGTACATATATTTAGTTTTGCAATACAAGTACACATATTCATGCCACATGTAGTATTTTAAAAAGATTTTTGTTTAATGTCTTTTAATTAAAGATTTAGAAGTCAACAGAACACACAGGAAATTTAGGAAGACAGTTTTTAACAGATGTAACTTTATTTAAAATGTAGGCGGGCTTGAGCTTAAAAGTTTGGTATAAAGTGTTTTCCATTGGTGAAAATAACGTCAATTTTTAATGGGTAGGTACCCAAAGTCAGTTTTCCAAAAGGTGCCTCATATTTGTATATGATCCATGATGTACTTCAAATAGAGTATGTTGTACGTGCTGCCTCCATCTTAACTATACAGTCATGTGTCAGGCTTGTGCTGAGTGCTTTACACTTACTGTGTCTTCTAAGAATATCTCACCTAAATCCTTCAAATAACCTTGTGAAGTACATTACTTTCTTTATATGTTATAGATGAAGAAATTGAGCATGGGAAAGATTAAAAGTTGTTTAGGGTAACCCAGTTAATAAGTGGTGGGTTGGAATTTCAAATAAAGTCTGACTCCAAAAGTTGGGCCCTTAATCAATACAGTGGACTGCTTCTTATAGTACCATGGCAACTAATCATCTTGTCTTATTATATTTATGAGAAAAAATACGCTCACATTTCCTTCTGTGCACCGTGGACACTGTCTTGCTACAGTTGCCTGAGAACCTGTTCCTTGGCCTTGAAGCCCTGAACCACTGGTTATAAATCCCATAGACTGAGCCAAGGCAGAGAGGAGGCAGGAGGTATTGGGTTAGGAGAAGGGATCTGGGCATTGTTTTTTTTTTTTTTCCTTTCTTTCTTTTTCATAGACTTTATTTGTTAGAGCAGTTTTAGGTTCACAGCAAGACTGAACAGAAAATACAGAGTGTTCTCATATACCTCCTGTTCCAGCACACGCACAGCCTCCCCTCACTGTCAACATCCGGCACCAGAGCGGCATTGATTTTTATGATACTAGAATAGGGGCTGAGAATGGAGGCATCGCTATCGGAGAAGCAGAGGAAGCCTGCAGACAGCATTTAATTCCCTTTCTTCCCTTTTCCTATTTTCAGTGTTGATACCATAGACCTCACACTGCCGTGGACCAGTCTTAGGGTGAGGTGAGAATTAGACATTTGGTATGGATGGTAGTTGGTCCCTGGCAACTCTAACATAAGAGGAAGGAAAGGACCTAGAGTAGAGTAGTTGTGAGCAGTAGCATTGTGGGAGAGGAAGGTTAGACTGTTTAGCTTGCCCTTTTGGTGTATAATGGAATGTTGTAAGTTGGTTGTATTCTCGAAGACTGTTCCACTTGGAATTTCTGGTTTCCAAATTGAGCATCCTCTATAAACCATTAACCCAGTTTATTATTGTTGTAATAGTTGGCCTGTTATGCTTTGTACAGAAGTAATTTCAAGTTTTTCTCTTTTTTCTTTTTAAGTTCATATGAGAGATCCCAATAATCAGCTTCACGTAATCAAAAACTTGAAGATAGCAGTAAGCAACATTATCACCCAACCACCTCAGCCTGGAGCCATTCGGAAGCTTTTGAATGATGTTGTTTCTGGCAGTCAGCCAGCAGAAGGATTAGTAGCAAATGTGATTACGGCAGGAGATTACGACCTCAACATCAGTGGTATGTAATAAGGTTTATTATTATTTTTAAAATGACGTTTTCTTTTTATTAGAAAAGGTAATTCTATAACTTGGAAATCATTCAACACTTAAGTGCTTGCTGAGTGCTAGAGCCTGGAAATACAATGTTGAAAAAAAAAGTCCTTGCTTTTAAGGAGGTTACAATCAAGTAAGCAGGCAGCCATTCAAATAACTATGAATTATGTGATTTCACTTTACTTTTTCATAATGAAAAATTTTTTTTGTAGTTCTAATTGTAAAGTTAATACAAGCTCCTTGAGGGCAGGAACTTTGGCTCTTTATTTTATTCCTAGTATCTAAAGTAATGCCTAGATCATAAGCATAATAAATATTTCTTGAATGAAAGAACTAACAGTAGATAAAAAACTATTCTCTTGTGACATTAAGTAATACTGTGATTACATAAAAAGCATTAAGTTTATTATATTTTTTATCTTGCTTAGTGCTAAGTGGAGGAAATGTTTATAATATATAAATAAATATTTGATCTTAATCTGATTTGAAAGATAAATGTTTTCATAATAGGCTTGGTAGGTAAAATTATGTAATACTCTGTAAAGTGAGTTAGCAGTGGTTGGTGTGACTCTTTTTCAGTATGAAAAAGACTTAATGGGGAGACATGGGATAGATTTTTAGAGGGGAAAGATTAAAAGTACATCATCTGGGAGTTCCCTGGCAGTTCAGTGGTTAGGGCAGTGCGCTTCCACTGCAGGGGAGCACAGGTTCGATCCAAGATCCTGCATGCTGCATAGTGCGGCCAAAAAAAAAAAGAGACGTACATCATCTAATTAGGATATTTTAGCAGCCTAATAAAATAATCTTAGATCAGTATAACTCATAATCTATTACTTTAACACCTCCTAATTGCATATTTAAAGATTTTTCCAAACATACAAAGAGAAATTAAGTGGCGTGTTTTAAATCCTGAAGTTAGTTGGTTGCACTTGTATGGTTAGAAGTATTTGTAGATTTATTTTGTTTAAATGTTTATAATTTTTCTTCTTTCTCTGTCATTTTAATTCCAGCAAGGCAAGTGAACTTAATAAGACTAAGTTTAGAAGATTATGGTTATCTTTGTAAATCAAAAGAATCCATTTTCAGGATACATATTTTAAGCAGTTCCTGGCATAACATGTTTTCAACATGAGGCAAAATTTGCAGATTTCTGGGAGAAAGCAGTGGAATTTGAACTATTTCTGTCATCAATGGAAAATTCATGTTGAGATGTGAAGGGCAATGAATCAAGGGCCAGAGTTATCCAGTAGTTAATTGGATAACTTGAATAAGTCACTTATTCAGAATCAGTTTTATTCTTTGAAAACAAGAGGAGTTGGCTAGATTACGTCTTAAGGCCTCTTCTAGACCTTTAATCCTGTGATTCTATTTTATAGGGACTTTAACATTTTTATTATACATGCAACAAATATTTATTGATTTCCTACTGTATGCTTTGCATTGAGATCAGAGATGAATGAGATGCTATATATAACTTCATATATTAGTCATATATCTGGTCAATAATTATAATACATTCGAATTTATAGTATCTTAAGATGACAATATGTTGTAATAGAGATATGGCATATCCAATATGCCAAAGTGCTGAGGGGCACACAGAGAAGGATTAACTATCATATTTTTTAAAAATTATCTTTTTCTATACTGAAAATATTTTCCTAACCTCCAAAGTTTATATACCTATAACATAAAAAAAATTTAATTTATCAGAATGATATATACACAGAGACATAATGCTAAAAAGACTTGAGAGGAACAAGCAACAGTTGATCTGCTCTCTGCACCCCTGCCCCACCAACTCTTTTCTCTGGTATTCATTTCGTGTTTCTAAGTAATATTTTTATATGGCTATTTATGGCTTAATTAAAATTTTTATTTATTGATTTCTCATTATAATTGATGAAGATTTAGCTTAATTACTCCCCTTCCTCCATCTCCCTAATGCAGTTTTTATAATTTTTGATTAATACTCACTGTTTACAGTACTGTGACTGAGTATTCACTTCTTCACTGCTGAGCCGAATGTTGGGCTTTCAGTTCATTCTTATACAGCTCTTGTTTTTTTTTTTTTTTTTTCAGTATTTAGTAATTGCCTTTTTAAAAACAACTTGCCCAGAGTTCTTTCTATTTTTTACTAGTCCCTCAGACTTCTAATAGCCTCTCACTCAGTAAGATTTTCCCCTTGACAGATTAATTTATGAGATAATCCATTTATTAAGATCTCCTTCCTGAAGTCTTCTCTTTTTCTACTCCAGGCATTCTCTATGGGGAATGATACCATCCCTCAATGGGGTGAAAATTTGGTACTTGGGGAACAAAAATATTAGATATTATAATGGTTTGTGGCTCTCCAAAGGACCGCAGTCTGTAAATGGATACACAGTATATCTAAGTATCTAACAATATTTTTAAGTATTCTTTGGGGAGAATGATCAATTAGAAAAATGTCTAAAAAGGCTCATGGGGGGAGATAATGAAATAAAAGTTTCAAAACACTGTTCTACTCAGTCGTGGTCTGGTTGCTTTCCAAGGCCTGCTCCACTGCTGCCTTTCTGGAGATTTCTTTCCCTTTTCTGTAGCCTCTCATTCATATCTTTTTTGGTGTATTTTGTTGATTTGGTGAAGGATCTCCAGCGGTTTCCTGAGAAAAGTTGTGTGAAAGGTAAAATTTTTGAGGAATGAATGTCTGAAAAGGATATTAGTAAATTGTTGTTGGCTTCTTTTAAGTCTTTAAGTTTTCTTCTATCCTATGCTTTTTCTTTCATTTGTATTATTTTTCAGTTTGTTTTGTTCTCTTTTTCATGTTGGAAACTTTCCTTAAATGTCTGGTGAGCCTTTGGCATTATTTTCTATTTCAAATTGAGGTATTATAACCCTGATTGGGCATAAAAAAGTTTGTCATCTTGTGGACTTCTTTATTGGGTGGTAAGGCTGTGAATAGGCTTGAGAGTTGCCCAGTTTTTATTACTCACAGTTCTTTTTTTTTTTTTGGCCGCACTGCGCAGAGTGCGGAATCTCAGTTCCGTGACCAGGGATTGAACCCACTCCCCCTGCATTGGAAGCTCGAAGTCTTAACCACTGGACCACCAAGGAAGTCCCTTCTCACTATGAATTATTTGGGGTCATTTAATTATCTTTAGAGAAAGATTCTCAAATCCGATGTCTGGTTGGCTGTATATTAGGGATTGGCATATTTATTTTTTTATAGTTTATTAAAGTTGTTTGGTATAGATAGTTTATAGGAACAATGTGGTCATGATTTAGTTGTGAGAAATTTTATCTAATTATATTACTTACATTCTCAGGTCCCTGCCAACATCTCCACATAAGGAAAGATTCAGTGCCATTTGCTTTTAAAAGTGGGTGGAGGCATTACTATAGCTGAACTCCTTAGGCAGATTTTAAAAAAGAATTCCAAGTGGTTAGGACAAACTACAGAAGGAAACAGTTTGTTCAAGTTCTTTCCCTGCTACTTAACGCACCTCCCTTTAGCTTTATTTTTATGTTGGTCTTGAAGCCTGGGAATGTGATATGAAGGACTGAATTCATTTTAATAAGATTCTGTTATAACAGAATACTTCTCTTTGGAGATATGAGAGTGGTTTTATCCATTGTAAATAAGATTAATTCTCTGTTTGTCTAGAAATACGCTTCTAGTTTTTACCATTAATGTGAGTCATCATACTTTTCATGCATTCTATTTATGAAATACATGTTAGATATTTACCTCATAAGCTTGGCTTAACAGTGCCACGTTTTCTTCATCAGATTGGTCAATTAAAGCTAGTGTTCCTTAGTACAGTAATTGGAAAGACACAACGATGGAATTGAAAGAATCTTCATTATATACAGTTATTTCCTGTGGTGGTCTGTTCCAGATTGTTTACACTCCACTCCTTGCCTATTATCTTTTTTTCCATTCAGCTACTGCTATTTTTAGCATTTCTGTCTCATTTTTCTAAAACGGAGATAATTTTATCTATCCTATCACCTACTGTCTATTGTGTTTACTTTTTTTTTTAAGGCAATGAAAAATTTTTTTTTAAATTTTATTATTTGGCTGCGTTGGGTCTTAGTTGCAGCACGTGGGATCTTCGTTGCAGCATGCAGGATCTTTTGTTGTGGTGTGCAGGCTCAGTAGTTGCGCTGCGTGGGCTTAGTTGCCCCACGACATGTGGTATCTTAGTTCCACAACCAGGGATGGAACCTGCATCCCCTGCATTGGAAGGCGGATTCTTATCCACTGGACCACTAGGGAAGTCCCTATTGTGTTTACTCTTTTTTTTTTAGATATAAATTTGCTTATTTATTTATTTATATTTGGCTGTGTTGAGTCTTTGTTGCTGCGTTTGGGCTTTCTCTAGTTGCGGCGAGCGGGGGTTACTCTTTGTTGCAGTGTGTGGGCTTCTTATTGCGGTGGCTTCTCTTGTTGTGGAGCACGGGCTCTAGGTGCGTGGGCTTCAGTAGTTGTGGTGCGCTGGCTCAGTAGTTGTGGTTCGCAGGCTCTAGAGTGCAGGCTTAGTAGTTGTGGCGCACGGGCTTAGTTGCTCCGCGGCATGTGGGATCTTCCCAGACCAGGGCTCGAACCCGTGTCCCCTGCATTGTCAGGTGGATTCTTAACCACTGCGCCATCTGGGAAGCCGGACGTATAGCATTTTAGACTAACACTGTCTAATAGAAATATGTAAGCCATTTACATTATTTTCAGTGTTCTGTAGCTACAATAATGAATGTAAAAAGGGGGCATTCCCTGGTGGTCCAGTGGTTAGGACTCTGTGCTTTCACTGCCGAGCACCCAGGTTTAATCCCTGGTAGGCAAACTAGATCCCACAAGCTGCGCATTGTGGCCGAAAAAAAAAAAATGTAAAAAGAAACTGGTGAAACTAATTTTAATAATATATTTAATTTAATTCCAGTTTATATATATATATATATACACACAAAAAAATTATCATTTCAAATGTAATAAATGGAAAATTTTATTCTTTTTCTTATATTGTCTTAGAAATCTTATGTGTATTTTACACCTACAGCACACCTCAGTCAGACAAGCTACATTTCAGGTGCCCACTAGCCACATGTGGCTAGTGGCTACCTACTTTATTGGACTCTGATGACAATGGTGAAATTGATCATATACAGAAATCCCAGTCTATGAGTCTTCAAATGACAATATCCAGGACAATTTTCCTCAAGCTCAAGAACTGATGAGTGAACAATGTATTTCTAAGAACAAAAAGAAAATACAGTATTTTCATCCAGCTAATCACTAATTTAGCAGAAAAGACTTCACACAATATTTTGAGATGATAACCTAGACCATCCCATTTCGTTAAAGGACATGTGACCGTATTCTTTCATCTTTTATGATCATAAGTTTGTGTAACAAAATTTACTTGATACAGTTTGTAAGTGGACAAATGCTGAAAGCAGGTATGTGTATGAAGGTAATCTGAAAGAATTAGATGATGTAGAAGTAAAAAATTTATTAGCTTGATCGTTCTGTTTGCTGTTTAGAAGTCTAAAGAATGAAAACGTTTTGCAGTGATGGAGCAAATAGAATGACCTTTTTCTTTTCAGCGAATATGAGCCATCACATTTTTCCAAAATATTGCACCTTGACTATGCAAGTGCAAGAAGAACCAGAAGTAATGATAAACTAGAAGTTGTTAGAGATGTGTTTGAATCTGGAATTGGTATTTACATGATGGATGTGTTCTAGGTTTGTGCATGATAGTTGATGAACAGTTAGTTGCATTCAAAAAACGTTGCCTGACTGAGGCATGTATCTTTAAAATGGGGAATATATGGAATACAATTTGAGTTCGCTTTACTAAAATTTATTAAAAAGTTTGTTATGGTTTTACTCTTAATTCTGTAAATAATTTGTAAACTGAATTAAAAATACAATAAAATATCAAGGGTCAGTTAGATCCAGATAGTAAATGCAGTGACTATTTTTCCTGATATACTGAGGGTTAAAAGGAATATAGTTTCAATAAAGGACAACCTGTTTTAAAAAGTCTTCTCCTGTGGTGTGTGAGAAATTTAATAATTGGGCATAAGTAATCATGACTCTCATCTCTTTAGAATACTTTGATTTTTGCTGATTTTTCTGAAAACACTTGATTAGAAATATTCTCTTCAAGGATAGTTCTCAAGGTTGTTGTTAAAATACAAGGTTAGTATTTCTTAGCTCTTCATATTATTTAAGATTATTTGATTTGCAAAATGCTCATAAATTTTATATGAGTTCTGGTTTTAGTTTGTTGGTGCTTTTGTAGTCTAAGATACTCTGAATTAAACCATATATTCTGATAATCACTGTGTTGTCAAGTATTTTTGACCTTGAAACTGTATTTTAAAGAATTAAATAATTATACAGCATCTGATTATCTGATTTCTTTTCCTTACTTGAATAGTTTCATTCTGAAATATACTAAGTTTTGGTACTACTGTTTATCTAAAGTTATAATCTTAAGTGACAACATTGTGTGGAATTTGTAATATTTCTTAGTGCTATTTTGTTTAGTCTGAATGGTGGTTTTCTGGTACTTTCAACTTTTGTGAATGATTAGAAAGGGAAAATATGTGATTTACAGGTGACATTTATGTTTAGGGTAGTCAGTCTTTTTCACTGGCAGGTTTGGGATTTCTAGTGATAGTATTTGGTTTCAGTAGAAAGAGGACCAGAGTTGCTCTAGGCCTAGCTCACTGCCGGCAGCCCTTGTTAGGTATGTATTGGAACACTAGTAACTGTGTCTGAAGCTACTGGCACTAAGAAGGGAACAAAGAAGAAATGGGGAGAGAGAGAGGGCTGCATTTTATGAGTGTGAGTGGAGGATATAGAGCATTATGTTGTTTTTCAGCTCTTAGCTGCCTTCCTTACCCTTCTTACCAAGGGAAAAGTACATTCTGCATAGAGAAACTTGAACTGGTAGGATAACATGGTTGCTGTTTCAATTCCAACCAAAGAACATGTAGAGATGGAAAGGAGTATGAGCAAAATACCGATTTCATCCCAAAATAAGTACAAGAGAATTTTTAAGGGAAGAGAATTGTCACTAAATGTTAGTCTTTTGTTAATATTAAAAAAATTAATAAACTATTTTTTTCCACTTTCTTCAAAAATGTCACTAGAAAAAGCAAAAAAGAAGGATGCCCTAGACTTATTGACATGTAAGAAAAATAAAGGGAGACTTCTAGCCCTTCAAGGAAACATGTGGCTGAGGGAAAAACTTACCTCATCAACCTGAATGTGACCTACCTGAAGGATAAAACCCACTTCTGCCATATACATTTAGAAGATTTTCCTGTGCTCCTTATATTCTTTGTTGAGTACCGAGTGTTTTCTTGCACCAGTATTTAGAAAGTATTATTTCCGTTTAAGAACTCCTGCATGTGTGTACTTGCTATTTTTCTTTTTAATTTTAGTTATGTAGACATTTATATTGTTCCAAAGTCAAAACTGTGAAACAAGGTACATTTGCAGAGGTCTACCTTCTGTTCAGGCCCTTCCCCTTTCTTATCTGTTCTTTCTTCTTTCTCTGACACATGATGGCATTTGTTGGTGGCATTTATCCTTCTGTTATTTCTCTTTGACAATATAAGCTAATACATGTGTGGCTTTCTGTATCTTCTTCCCTTTCACAAAAATGTATACTTCTCTGCTGTTGTCTTTTTTCATTTAATGTATTCTGGGAGCACTTCATAGTAATATATAGAGATTTTCCCCTTTCTCTTAAAGCTGCATAATGCCTCCATTTAATGTCCCCCCCGATGGACATGTAGGTTTTCTAGTCTTTTATTCCAGATAGTGTTGCAAAGGATAGCTGTTTTGGAAGACCTAATTTGTTTATTCAGAACTCCCCAGCCCACCGTGAAACAAACCCCTTTTCATATGTCTACATTTTGTTTGTCTACATATGTCTACAACTTACTGTTATTTGTTAATTTGTTAATAATTTATTAATGTTGCATCATTGAAGCAACAAACAGAAAAATAATCAAAGCTGATAAAGTCATTTCCCCCATCTGTGGAGATTCCTTCTTCTTTAACCAAAATTTTCACTACCTAATCTTTATATTTTCTTGGCATTGGATTAAATGAAAGTTAATACTAATTTTCAAGTTAGAGACTAATTTTGATTCATTTGGCGGGAAGATATATTTACTGGTTGGTAAGAAAATTGCTTTCCTGTTTTAACAGACTAATCCTTGTCATTCATTCTCTGATTTTTGCCACTTTTCATATATATTGTACTGTTTCTGGGAATCTTTTTCCTCTTCTATAGCAATGAACATGAGATTTTTGTAATAGCCCTCCTAAACAATATGTGGGTTATTCTCATAGGCATTTTTGTAATTAAAGTTTTTTTGTATATATGGCACCAGGTTGGATATGTTATTCGGTCAAAATGAATAGCTTTTTTTCTTCAACCTTCCCAGTCGTTTAATGTAGTATTATAATGTAAACAGAAAATATACTTGCTGTGTTTTCAGTGATTCTAAGAATAAGACAAAAAAGTACACAAGGTTTTATAGTCAGCATAAGTAAATAGGAATGGAGTATCCTTTTAGTAAAACTGTGATTTAGATAATCTGCTTAAACCTAATGAAATGACTAAGTTTAACTAAATTCAAATTTTTAACATTAGAATAGTTTTAATGTAAAATGCATAGCATGGAGCAAGAGAGATTTGAAATTTTAAGAATCAACATCATATACATGTATACAAAAAGTGAAAACACACGTCTTTGTATTTGATTATAAGGTAAGTATGCTTTGAAATTCCATTTGAAGAGGTTTAGTTGCTATCATACTCAAGTAATCAAATTATAAAGTAGGGTTTGGCAGCCTCACCACTGTTGACATTCTGAACAAATAATTCTTTGCTGGGGTCGGGGGGTGCTGTCTTGTTCTCCTCATTGTAGGCTGTACTGCATCATTCCATCATTCCTGACCTATTTCCCTAGATGCCAGTAGCACCCCCTCCCTATCCCTAGTTGTGACAGCTCAGAGTATCTCCTGACATTGCCAAATGTTTCCTGGGGGTCACGATCACTCTTGGTTGAGAACCACTGTTCGGAAATAATACCATTTATGAAAAGGAGCTACTTATGACAACATGACTAGTGGCAGGGATACAAAACTTTAGTTCTAAAATCTGATTATTCATGTAGGTAATATTGAAAGCATTAATAAGTAAGCTGTGGGATCATTGGGTAGGTTTAGGAATAGGTCAGTTTTATTTTTGCAAATATATATACTGCCATGTATGAATATATTTGTGTGTATGGCTTATACACATACATCACATATGCATCTTAAAGCAAAAGTGAAAAATGCTTGTGTATTGCTAGAAATGATGTTTCATATCTTTTAGGAAAATGGACTTGAAATTTTGTCTGTTGTAAACTGATTCTACTGAGGACTTTTAACTGGTTTATTTATTGTTAATTTTAGCTACTACTCCATGGTTTGAGTCTTACAGAGAGACCTTTCTTCAGTCGATGCCAGCATCAGATCATGAATTTCTGAACCACTATTTAGCATGTATCCTTTGACTTTTATGTTCTCTTAAAATCAAATGTTTTGGAAGTTATTAATCTCAGAAAGAGTTATATGAAGGCAAAATTGTTGAGAGGATATAGAGATGGAGAAATTATTTTTTATTGATGATGCTACAAGTTTTATTGCTTTCTTTGTTAAATGGCATCCTAGATACAAGACTAGTGTAACTAATTTTTGATTAAAAAATAAGAATACTAAGGGCTTGGTTATTTTTCTTTATCACCCAACTTGAAAATTTCATGCTTAATATGTTTTTAAGCTATTTTAGAAAGAAAAAATGTAAACTGTCGGTGTTAACTGCTTTTGCTGATTGCCTCAAAATTAATCGCTTATGCAAAAGCTCATATTTAAAAAGTTATCCATTTTTTTTTAGTAATCTGTTTTATAGCTGTTAACCTACTTTGACAGTTATGACTTTCATTTCCTTAATGCAGTTACAGTGAAAAGTTGAGATGGGATAGAATATGAGATCACAGTGAGATGGAATGGAGAGAAGCAAGATTCAGCAGAATTTTTCATTATGTTGATAGTTGCACAATTTTCATATTGTCCATTTTTTCATGGATTTCCTTATTACATATATAAATGATCTAAAAAACTACCAACAAAATAGCTTTACTATTTAGAACCTTGAATTACTTAGAAATGTTGAAGAAATTATCAATGTTTTATGCTTGCAGGAAAACCTGTAAAATCAGATTTTTTTAGCTCAAAAAATATCTCCCTAAAGTTTATATTAATAGGATAATATTTATTATTAAGTGATAAGTGATAATTACCTTAATATGATTTACAAGGTATGTTGGTGACATCGTCTAGTGAAGCTGAACCTATGGAACAGTTTTCAAAGTTGTCACAAGAACAGCATCGAATTCAGCACAACAATGATTATTCCTACCCCAAGTGGTTTATACCAAATACACTTAAATATTATGTACTTTTACATGATGTAAGTGCAGGAGATGAACAGAGGTAAGCTTTTTTTATTTTTTAAATTTTAAATAATTTCCTGTTAAATGAGTTAATGTTGATTTGGACATGGCGTAAGTTTTTGATATATTTTTCATCCAAGAAAGTAAAAATTCATTAATAAAACATTTAACTATATCTCTTATTTGGAGTTATATTCAACAGCTACATCATTTTATGTTAGATTTCATATGCTTACCCAAAATTTTCTTTCAATGTATATCTCTATTATTGTAATCTTTGTCCACAAGTGCTTGCCATTTTATACCTATAGGTCTTCACGTTATTTCTTACTTTGTATAATATTATTTCTCATTTTTTTCTCTTTTCTCTTTCCCAGTTTTCCTCTGACTTTTCACTTCCTGGCTTATAGGCACTGCTTTTTCCACTCTTCACTTTCTCATCACTATATATTTAGCCTTGATGTTTTTCACAGTCTGAGAAACATCCAAGCACTTCTTTCTTATGTTCCCTTTAATGTTCATTATTAGTGATTTGCCATAGTCCTTTTATCTTTGGGACAAGAGAATAGATATCTTTAAAGATGAGTTCTTGAAAAATAAGATAATATTAAAACAATTTTACTTTTGTGGCTTTGCAGTTTATTTTGAATTTTGGTTCAAGATGTGGATCAAATTAATCTGTTGTTTCAAACTGTTACTCTGATATCTCAATGCTGTTTAGGATATGCAATTAAATAATTATTTCTTGCCCTTGTTATGAGCACAATCCATCGTTTTAAAATAAATTTTCCTCTCTAAGACCACAGAATTGTTCTGAGGGTTACTAATCTTTAGAATTTTTTTGACATCATAAACAATCTGTAGCCTATTGGATAAAGTGTACTATATAAATAGAAATAATTTGAACTGGCTATTGAAATTAGTTTCTATCATTTGAATATGGTATATATCTTCCACATTGGATGGTTATAACTAGGATATTTAAGTGATAATTGCAGTATTAGATCAGTGGTTCTTATGCTTAGCAGTGTCATTGGTAAAGCAAGTAGATGTTTAGTTTTTTGTACTTGAGTGTATATACATACAAGTATACTTATATCTGTGTTTATACAAATTTATAACTATTTTATTTATCCAGCTTTCATTTTATAGTGTGTAATATGATTTAATTATTTGTTAGGCTTGTTATTTGTATAGTATTAGCTTCTGCATTTGAATGTGATATAGGATTATCCATGTGCTTTTTGGTTAAAAAAAAAAAAAGCTATTTAAATTAGGTTAGCTCTATGTACCAAAATTTCATTTTCCATCAGAATGTACTGTTTGATTCTTAGGCTGACTTACCATTTGAAGTATCTTGTCTGCCACTAACTAGCAAGTCTAGTTAACTAAAAGTAAGGAAATCAAGTGCTTTTTGTTGTATCTGAGATTAGCTCATGGATCCAGCTATTATAAATTTTGCAAGGATTTTATATAGTAAATATTTTGGCTGCTTTTCTTGCGTTTTCTCGTTTTTCTTCCTCTGAACTGTGTCCCTTTGGAGACAGCTAAGGGAAGGGTAAACTCTAGCAGTGAAAGGTGATTTTTTGGGGGGTGCTATACTTTTTTATGTTAGCACTTACATTTTTTGATAAATGTCTGTTCTCTAAGACAGAATTTCGCAAAGTTGTATTTCCTGCAGACTAGTTCACATAGTTGAAAGAGTTTCTGATCTATAAGTTTGAAGCCACTCTTTGGAAATTCACAGTACATATTAGCAAATGGAAGGCTCTGAGGTGGTCTGCTGCAAAAGAAACTGGTTGGCTTGCTTACTGTAGTTCCCCAAACTAGCTTGACCACCAAAACTTTCTGTTTGACTAACAAGAGTATCCTGCAAAATTTTATTCCATGACGCATACTTTGGTAATTGTGCTTTAAGGTGATAACCAAGCTAGCTAAATTTCAGTTAGGATCATGAACTTTTAGTTTTTTTAAATTATTCTACCTCTAACTTTTTGTTCTTTTGGGGGGACTAATTTTTCATGGTTTTTGTATTATTTTAATATCTGTTATTGCCTAAGGTCTGCTCCCCATTGGCTACAAACTTTTCCATTTTTTCTTTTAGAGCTGAATCAATTTATGAAGAAATGAAACAGAAATATGGAACTCAGGGTTGCTATTTACTTAAAATTAATTCTCGAACACCTAATCGAGCGTCAGATGAACAGATACCAGATCCTTGGAGTCAGTATCTCCAGAAAAATAGTATTCAAAACCAGGTATATGTAAAAAACAACAATGAAGCAAACTACAAAAGCTGTATTTCAGTTTTATGGCTAATGGTATCACTGTAGAATTTGTAGAATTACTAATAGTTATTTTGTGGAATCTGGCTAGTTTTGATCCATCAGTATGTGAGCTCTTAAGTCAGTAGTTCAGAAGCTGTTTTTAACCAACTGCAGTAATCCCTTATGTGTATACCTTTCAGGTATATAATATCAGTGTTAATTGATTGTTTTCTTAAAAGATGAAAAGTGGGGACTTCTTTGGCAGTCCAGTGGTTAAAACTCCACGCTTCCACTGCAGGGGGCGTGGGTTTGATCCCTGCTCTGGGAACTAAGATCCCATCCTGCATGACGCGGGGCCCAGCCAAAAAAAAAAAAAGAGAAAAAAAAATGATGAAAAGTGAATTATACATTAAGAATTGAATTAGATTGACTAAACAAACATGTAGAGAATAGAATTTTTGGCTTGTACATTTAATTCATTATGAATGCTTACAGTCAATTCTTTATTATCCACATGCTCTGGGGTTGCCTTCCTTCATTTTCAACATGCTGTTCTTATGGCCACCTTTTGGAGCTCATACTTTTTAGGTGGGTGGGCTTTTTTCCCTAACTTTCCTCTGATTTTCTTTTCTTTTGAATTTCCAGGAAGTTTTATTTCTTCCTAATCAACTCTTCTAATATAGAGTTCTAGACTAATGTTAATTGTTGTCTGTTGGCTAATGCGTGTGGGTGTAAGGTTTCACATTCTGTCCAACTTTTAAGGTAGAACTTTATGGCACTTGGTAGTGGTCAAATGCCAAGTTCCTATGCTTAGTTCAGATAATCAAGAGTTGACTTTTTTTTGTTTAGAAAGAGGATTTCTTAAGTAAATGGAAAATATATTTATATTTTGTACAGTTAAACTACATTATGTACTTGATGTGATATTATTTTAAGAAATATGAATTAGAAAGTTCATGTAGTTTTTGATGTTCTAATATAAATATTGTTTAATAATCTGTTTATTTGCCTTTTGTTTCTTATATATGGAATTTTTAATCCAGTTTTATTCACTTTAATATTGAGATAATTGTTGACCTTCTTTAAGATAATGCTGGGGAAAGGTGTCTGAGAGAAAAGAACCAGTTGGATGTGAAGGAACTTTAAATGATGTTTCAGGGCCACACTCAGAATAGGAATAGTATTGAAATATTCAATTTAGAATCCAGCCATCTTAGGTTGGGAAAGGGAACATAATAAGTAAGATTGTCCAGTTGGAGAACTTTTAATAGAAGACAGAGCTATAGAAATTCTACAGCTTAGAATCCTAGAAGCCCAGGATTGAAGGATAGTTTAAAGGTTGTCAAATCCAACCCCTGTTCTAATGCTTTAATTTCCTTTAAACCTATAAATGACCTCATCTAGTAAAAGTACTCATTGTCTTCTCAGGTGACCTGTTCCATGTCTGAGCAGCTTGAGGGTCAACCAGAATTTTTCTCCCTTTGCTTGTACTCAATCCTATAGGGACCATATCAGTTTTCCATTAAGACAACTTTCAAATTATACAAGATAGCTTTCATGTCTTTTAAAATATTTTTCTAGGCTAAATATACTGTTTTTTCAACTCTTTCTTAAATGTTGTTTTTAGACTGTTTCTTGTCCTGATCACGTTCCTCTTATTAAGTTCTAGTTTACATACTTTTCCCAAAATTTGGCACTCAGAATAATACCTCATAGTATTAGTGGTCTTATGGAGTAGTCTGGGTATTTTTAAAGTTTTTTTTGTTGGCTGAAATCAGTGCCCTTTTTACAAGTAAACGTTGCGTTGGATATTTTTCTTTCTTTTTTTTTTTTTGCATTGGATATTTCTCCAAAACACTTCTGTGTATTCAGAATGCACTCCAACCTATTAACGCTGCATCTGTGATCCAGCAGATTCCATACCATCCTTCTTTTTTTACCCCGCTTGACTCTAGTAGTCCATCTGTCTTGCCATTATTCCTTACATAGATATATAGAGAGGTTTCATATAAGCATGTGCATATCACATATAAACAGAAAAACTGAGATAGAAGTAACTCGAATTCAGAAGAATTAGGATAGTAGGTTGCATGTGAAACAGAATTTAAGAATATAGTAGGTGTGGATTGAAGTGATAGAATATGATACATGGAAGAAGTTAAGAATTTGGAGGATTGGAAGAAAAGAGTTGCTGTAGCAAAAAAAAATGAGATTTACCATAGTTGTTGATGAATTTGATGGTATCTTAAACATGATTAAATATAACCATTAATGCTGTTTAAATTTTATTTTGATAGGAATCATATGAAGATGGCCCTTGTACTATAACTTCAAATAAGAATTCTGATAGTAACTTGCTTTCATTGGATGGATTAGATAACGAAGTCAAAGGTCTTGATATACTTTCTCTAAGTTTCTCTTTTGATTGAAAATATGCACTGTTGTTAAATCTTTATACGTAAAAGATGGGGGAATTTTCATGATGAAAAAAGATAATGGACAGGTTAGCTTTTCCTCTGAAGATTTTATTGAGTTATTTGAGTTTGATGTTTTTTGACATTTAAAAATTTGTTTTTTAAGAGTAATATATCAGGCTTCATAAAAAATTTTTTGGGTAGAAAGCAAGGGAAGATATTATGTGTAGCATTAATTCCCCCAATTCACATGATTTTGAGAGCTTTATTTTTGTATTTTAAATTACAGTTTAGACAGTGATAGCTTTAAAAATTTTTTGTTATAAATTTTCTTATTGGTTAGTTATGCTATTTAAAAATAATTCTTTATATTTTAACATTATTTTTCTTCATTTCTTTACATGAATTAAAAAATTTCTATTACATGTAACAGGTATTAACCCAGGTCCTAAAATTTTAGGGGGAACACTTTAATGTTATTGTTTTAGATTTCTTAAGAAATACAGGAAGATAAACAGTTCCAACATTCTTTCTTTTCTTTAGTAATATAGTAGTAATATCACAATTTTCTGTTGTTTTCTGAGAGTAAAAGAAAGATCTGTTTTTCAGTAGATGGCTTACCAAACAACTTTAGAACTCACCCGCTTCAATTGGACCCATCTGGTGACTCTTCTAACAGCATTGATGGCCCAGATCATGTAAAATCTGCTTCATCATTACATGAAACAAAGAAAGCAAATGCTGGAATTATTCATGGTGCATGTTTAACCCTTACTGATCATGATAGAATTCGACAGTTTATACAAGAGTTCACATTTCGGGGCCTCTTGCCACATATAGAGAAAACAATTCGGCAATTAAATGATCAGGTAAGATTTAATTATTTGCACTAGTATTTTAAAAAATTTCAGTAAATAGTAAAGTTGAGAATATAGTAGTATAAGTTATTTAAAGAATTGAAGTTTTTGTTTGAAAAATAGACCAATATTAGGGTTTATTAACATTACTATCAGTGATGAAATTCTGTTAAATCCTAGAAGAGGCTTATTTATTTTCACTAGGGATTTCGTCAGCATTTTGGACAGTTTTCTTTAAATCAATGTTAAAATGCACATTTGCTCACTCTTAAAACTTTAGTTATTTAGAGTTTTTTATTTTGTATGTAAAAGAAAAATATTAAATTGTTATATTTGTCAATATGTTTAATCTTTTCTCTTAGCTAATATCAAGAAAAGGTTTGAGTCGATCTTTATTTTCTGCAACTAAAAAATGGTTTAGTGGCAGTAAAGTTCCAGAAAAGAGCATTAATGAGCTAAAAAATACATCTGGATTGCTGTGAGTAAAATATTATTGTTTTTAGTTTTTCTGTATTTAACTCTGATTAGTGTTTGACTATATGATGTTCTGCAAAAAATGACTGTCTCTTTAGTTTCTTAGTTTCATATTGGTCAAAGCTGGGGTAGATAAGAATAGTGACCATAAGTAAATTATATTAAATTAAAGAACTATAAGTAATTGAATATCTAAAAATAAACAATAAGGAGGGTCACTTTATTTTAGGTCTATTTTCCTATTTGTAAAAAGATGGAGTTAGATTAAGTATTCATTAATAACTATATTAAAGTATTGAGGTCTAATAATTCTAAGACATGGCATATATTTAGAAATTTTGTTTAATATAAAATCCTGTTTTAGGGGAAAATAAAATCCATTTTAGATTTTCTTTTTTTTTCTGCTGTACATAAAGGTGAGTCACATGGAATTGATCATTTATTTACTTCATAATTTGACAATAGAGAAAATGCTTGCCTCCTGTTGAGAAGTTCTCAGTATAGGGATATAAATTATATAAATAAGGATGTAACTATCTGTTTCCAAATATCTTTGAGAAATGACGCTCTCTCCTTGGAGGTAGAATTCTTACCATACAGGATCAGTTTTTCTCATGTTTTGGACAGTTGGGCATCTTTTTAGACATTTTATAATATTTAATGGTTTAAAGGTCATAAATTGTAAATTCCTTTCTTAACTTAATTTGTATTTACAGGTATCCACCAGAAGCTCCAGAACTTCAAATCAGAAAAATGGCTGACTTATGTTTTTTGGTGCAGCATTATGATTTGGCTTACAGTTGCTATCATACTGCAAAGAAAGATTTTCTTAATGATCAAGCAATGCTTTATGCAGCTGGTGCCTTGGTTGGTATTCTGTAGTATTATAATTTCTTGCTTCTGCTACCATAAATGACTTAGAAATTTTTATTTATGAAATGGCAAGCAAACTACCTAGGGATAAGTTGTACTCAAATAGCATACAATGCTTTATAGGTTTTGAATTCATTTATGATAACTTGATGAATTTTTCTTAAACTAGTGCATTGAAACATGGTCATATGTGAGGGTTGGTTTCTTAGATTTGATTAGTACTTTCTATTTAATTTGAATTACAGTTTTCACTGTATTCACAGTATAATAACTTTTTTTTAGAAGATGCTTTTTGATCTCTTACAATAATTTAAAATTGTTTGAAATGTTTTTTTCTGATCTAAGCCTATATATTGGTTAAGAACATGTACTTTGGTGTGAGACAGACTTTCATACATTGGGGAAAAACTTGTTAAATCCACTTTTAGGATGAATAAACATTTTTCTGCAACAGTTTTTAAAATAGAAAATAAAATACAGAAATAATTATCTAAAAAAAAATTAATTATCTAAAAACTGAGATATGATTAAAGCCTTTAACCTGACAGACTATATAAGTTCCATGACAGTATGAACCATATCTGTTTCAGAATACCTCTGTATCCTCAGCACCCAGCAGTGTCTGCTCAAAAATTTATTGAAGAGGGCTTCCCTGGTGGCGCAGTGGTTGAGAGTCCGCCTGCTGATGCAGGGGACACAGGTTTGTGCCCCGGTCCGGGAGGATCCCACATGCCCCGGAGCGGCTGGGCCCGTGAGCCATGGCCGCTGAGCCTGCGCCTCCAGAGCCTGTGCTCCGCAACGGGAGGGGCCACAACAGTGAGAGGCCCGCGTACCACCAAAAAAAAAAAAAAAAATTTATTGAAGAAACTGAATGAAAATATGTGATTTTCACGTGAAAAAATTCTCTGCAGCTCTGAAACATCATGTTTTCTTAACTAGTTTACATTTTAACTAATATACATAATGATATACATAGGGGTCTATATTATACCAAAAAATCTAATATATATTATATATATGGTATAATATTATATAAAAATACATTATATTTGCTATATATGAACTATATATACTGCATATGTATACATCAATAAAAGTGTACTAAGAAAAATTCCTGTAAGAAAAATAGGCCCCAATTCTAAATTATTTTCTAATTTCATTCTACAAGAAATTACAAATCAGTATACACACAAACCGAGAATTTCTAAGGATACAGTGAGAACATTCAGAATGATCACCCCAGGTTACTGCACAATCTTCAGTAATCAACCATTAAATCATTTCTTAGAGTCTACAGTAATAGATTAATACATTTCACAAAGAATTTCATCAAGAACTGGAGTGATCTACTTACCCTTCAGCTAGTTATGACAAATTTAACTACAGAAAATCCATATTTCTCCAAGAATTCCTATTACTGGTTTCACCGTGATATATCTTTTAATTTTATAGTTAAAATAAGTATCTTCTTAATTATCATCGAAAAAGCCAGGCAATATAGTCTGTTATTAATTAGCTACTATGTGACTGGTAAATAGGAAAGAGATATCAGTGCAAATAAAATTCATCTTAGGCAAGTTATTGAACATCTCTAAGCCTTAGTTTTCTCATCTGTAAAATGGGAATCCTAATGGCGTAGGGTTAGATAAGCTATAAGGTTTGTAAGGTGCCTAGCACACTATCTAATATATATAATAAGCTGTCAGTAAGCATTGGCTATGTTAGTTTTTGTAATCAGTATAAAACCTGGGTGTTTCAGAAAGAATATTCTGTGTTTGTTGCCTTATAACCTTTTAATGTAATTGAAAAGTTGTCATAAATATATTTATAATCTTTCTGTGCTTAGAAAAGAGTAAACTAACACTGTTACTTTCTACATAGTTATTTAATTAAACAAGAAGTTTATTTAAACAAGATGCTTAAGTTGAAGGAAAAACTATAGGATTCATTTCTTTTAGAGTAATTTATCCCTATTTAAAGACAGATTGCCCTACATATAATAGCTATGTACAAAAAAGGTATAAAATTGTCCTTGGTTTTACAATGATAAATGAAAAATATTAAAATTCTCCTTGCAACAAGGTATGCAAGGATTTTTATGGGGTTTTGTTGTTGTTGAACAGTGAGAGCAAAATAACTTGCTGAGTATGCTATCCCATCTCCATTTGATGTCGATCAAAACATACCATTGGCCATTTAGTTAAAAAAAATGCAATATGCTTTTGCACATACACCAGTTACTTTATGTACAGTAAAGGAATAGGGAAGGGGAAAATGAAAGAGTAGAGAAACTGTATTGTGGTAGTCAGGATGTGGTGGAACCAAGTTGCAGTTTTCTAATTGAGAAAGTCTTGGTCTGGAGGAACAGAATTCTGAAGTAAAGTAGCAGGTTCCCTTTTTAGTAGATACCTCCTGTCTGCTGCTGAAACACATCAATTGTATCTTCAGCCTCCATTTCCAACTGTGCAGGTGTGTCTGTTTCATTGATTGGCTGCCCGTCAAATCAGAATCTGATCTGCCTCATTGACAACCCCTGTTGTTCATAATAGGCTTTCATTAGTTTACTAAGCGGTGTATGCCTCTTAAACTGCACCTCAGAACCATCCTGCCCCACCACCCTCAAATTTATATGATCGTTCTTAGTCTTGACTCCTTCCTTCCGCTTTCGTTGGCCATGGCGAGCGCTGGAGTCTCCTCAGCTGTCTTTTCACAAACGAGGTCTGCCCTGTATGGGCACACAAGCAGTGCAGAAGTCGGAGCGGCAGCCCTGGAGGAGGGAGAGGGCCCCCGCCCCTCGTGAGCTCTCTCCCCCACACGCTGCGTGCCTACGTAATTTTTTTTTTTTTTTTTTTTTTTTTTTTTTTTTTGCGGTACGCGGGCCTCGCACTGATGTGGCGTCTCCCGTTGCGGAGCACAGGCTCCGGACGCGCAGGCTCAGCGGCCATGGCTCACGGGCCCAGCCGCTCCGTGGCATGTGGGATCTTCCCGGACCAGGGCACGAAGCCGTGTCCCCTGCATCGGCAGGCGGACTCTCAACCACTGTGCCACCAGGGAAGCCCCCCTACATAATCTTTTTAAAGACAAGCAAGCTATAAACAAAAGTGGAAAGAATAAAAATACATAAGAGCTCTACTTCTTTGATAATTAGCATGTAGATACTTGTTTAATAACTGCCATCTCTTTTGCATTTATTTTAATACTATGTCTATAAAAATAAAATAGGTGATTTTAAACTGTAAAACTAAAATAGCAAAATTACATTACTATTTTTTATTTCTTAGTATTTTGTTGTTGTTGTTGGGGGTAGGAGTTTTTAAATTTATTTATGTACTTTTGCTGTGTTGGGTCTTCGTTTCTGTGCCAGGGCTATCTCTAGTTGTGGCAAGCGGGGGCCACTCTTAATCGCGGTGTGCGGGCCTCACACTGTCGCGGCCTCTCTCGTTGCGCAGCACAGGCTCCAGACGCACAGGCTTCAGACGCGCAGGCTCAGTAGTTGTGGCTCACGGGCCTAGTTGCTCCGCGGCATGTGGGATCCTCCCAGACCAGGGCTCGAACCCGTGTGCCCTGCATTGGCAGGCAGATTCTCAACCACTGCGCCACCAGGGAAGCCTTATTTCTTAGTATTTTTAATTTTAAAAAGTCAGCTAACTTCTAAGAAATCTTCAGGAACTGAAAATATGTTACCTTTATGAATAAGAGTGTTTGAAAAATTATGTGAATTGTCCTTGGTTAGACAGTCTCTGGTCTTACAGTCATCTAGTATGAGCTAATATAAAATCACAAACACTTAAATGTTATTTCATCATTTATAAGTTTATAATTTCAAAATTGTACACAATGCATCTGCAAATTGAAAGTTTGGTAAAATCTTAGGAAAGTATGACAAAAACTTTCTATGATTTTATGGTACTTAAACTTTTTCATTTCTATCTGCATCTGATAAATACTGCATTTAAATCATTTAGATGGAGGCATATTAGTAGCAGCTATATGAGAGAAGGTAGTTTAACACTGGAAAATAAAGGCATAGCTGCTGTAGCATAATATATGCATACCTAAAAATCTTTGTAGTCTAGAATAGCTGCCCTAGAAATAATAGGCCTTAGAGAAAAATAGGGCTGGGAGAGTCTCATGAAACCTATGTATGTTTGTAACCAGAGCATAAAATGTTTGTGTGAGGCAGGTTAGCATGGCAGGAGCTTATCTCAAGGAATAAAAAAAGTATGCAAAAACAATATGTGAACACTGGGGTGGGGAAGAGGAACTTGTAACCAGTGTAATTGCCATGAAGGTGAGCGCGGAAGGAAGCGCAGCCTGCCTTAAACCAAGAACTGTGCAAGGCTGGGAGCATAAGTCTCTAGAGAGGCCCCCTCCAGCACCCCCAACCACACACAGATACGAAGTGTAGTCATTCGTTTTATATTTTCTTAAAATACAGATTAAAAAAAGCTCCTGCTTGAGCAACAGCTAAGCTCAGAGCTTTTTCCCTTCCTGCTGTAGGTTATAATTCTATATTTGCTATATTTGATCCTGTTGCCTAAGAAAAACTATTTTTGAATGAATAAAAATTTCATTTGAGCTAATATCTCTTTCCTATTTACCAGTCACATAGTAGCTAATTGATAACAGACTATATTGCCTGGCTTTTTCGATGATAATTAAGAAGATACTTAGTTATTTAACTATAAAGTTAAAAGATATATCATGGTGAAACCAATAATAGGAATTCTTGGAGAAATATGGTTTTTCTGTAGTTAAATTTGTCATAACTAGCTGAAGGGTAAGTAGATCACTCCAGTTCTTGATGAATGTCTTTGTGAAATGTATTAATCCATTATTGTAGACTATAAGAAATGGTTTAATGGTTGATTATTGAAGATCGTGCAGTAACTTGGGGTGATCATTCTGAATGTTCTCACTGTATCCTTAGAAATTGTCGGTTTGTGTGTATATTGATTTGTAATTTCTTGTAGAATGAAATTAGAAAATAACTTAGAATTGGGGCATATTTTTCTTAAAGGATTTTTTCTTAGTATACTTATTGATGTATATATATGCAGTATATATAGTTCATATATAGCAAATATAATGTATTTTTATATAATATACCATATATAATATATACTAGATTTTTTGGTATAATATAGACCTCTATGTATATCATTATGTATATTAGTTAAGATATAAACTAGTTAAGAAAACATGTTTCAGAGCTGTAGAAAATTTTTTCATGTGAAAATCATATATTTTCATTCAGTTTCTTCAGTAAAGCAGCACACTGCTGGGTACTAAGGATACAGAGGTATTCTGAACCAGATATGGTTCATACTGTCTTGGAACTTATATAGTCTGTCAGGTTAAAGGCTTTAATCATCTCAGTTTTTAGATAATTCTTTTTTTTTAGATAATTAAATTATTTCTGTATTTTTTTTCTATTTTAAAAACTGTTGCAGAAAAATGTTTATTCGTCCTAAGAGTGGATTGGCATTAACAAGTTTTCCCCCAGTGTATGAAAGTTTCATTTATTTCTAATTAAATTATTAAAACTTGGTCTATATGAGACCACAAGTATGGTCATAATAGAATATTTTACTAAGAAGCCAAAACCTTCATTCTCATTTCAAAATTCTTCAGCACTATTGTATATTATTTGAAGTATTAACAATGGAATGGGTTTTTAAAATGAAATAAGAAGTCCTAGAAAATTGACAGTAGTATAGGTCTCAGAAATGGTGTCTGTACCTTCTGTATGATATAGGATATAAACTATAGAGTGTATAAGTAGCTGAAAAGATGCATAGTGCAAGCTGTTATGAGCTCTGTTTTCAAATTTTGAAGCCAGTACATTGGAAGGAGACGCACTTTATTTTGTTTCTTTCTATATGGTTCTGTCATTGGTCTGTTCTTTAGTCATTCAGGAATAGGGAATAACGAGGAGGAGGTGGTAGCAGAAATCTTAAGCTAGGCTCACTTGGTAGTTACATATACCATGACTGAAAGTGTAGTTATATATATACCATGACTGAAGTTGTTTACTAGGTCTTCTTGAAAAAACTCATTTAAATACTGAATGACAGACTTTGGAATTTGACTAGAGAATTTTGAAACTAAAAGCATATACATATATTTTCCAAGTCTGCATTAGGCTATCAGATTTATATATGTGGATACATAAAAAAACTCAGCAAACTTCATTCCAGTTTTTAGACTTCCTGAATGCTAAACTACAATAATATTTTCCTTTTGAAATACTATAAATAATGTCTTTTCCTCTAGGAAATGGCAGCAGTGTCAGCGTTCCTTCAGCCAGGAGCACCCAGGCCATACCCTGCACATTATATGGATACAGCAATCCAGACATACAGGGATATCTGCAAGTAGGTGACTAGAATATTTATGTTCTATCCATTTAGAGGTAAATTTGACATTTATATGGTTATTAGATATAAATGGTTCTTTGTTTTTTATGCTTTAAACTTAAATAAGCTCCCAAATCAAGTTAATATAGACATAGATAAGGTGAGATGATCTTTTAAAACTAGGGTTTTACTACATTTTCCTTTCCTTTCCAATTTTGTTTGGATATGTGGTTAGGAATTTGTTATATGTAATGTTGAGGTTATTTGTTCTGTTGAGGGTGATTTATATTTTGGGGACATCTCTAACTTTAGCCACTGTTAAGCCAGGAGTTAGTTAGTTTGAACTTTCCTTGTTAAATAGGCAAACACAGAGAGTTAAATAATGGTCCAGGGAAGAAAATGAGAAGTGTTTTGTACACATAGTGAGTTCTGTTGAAACTCTATGGGAGTTAGAACTCACCACCTGTAAAGGAGACTATGAACTGGTCCAGAGAAGGTGTCACGGTATGTTTGAGGAATAGACCTTGAAAGAAAGGTTGGTTGGTAGTTGATAGCCACAAAGACATTTTAGTAATTGTGATTGGCAGGAACAATGTTTTGGATACAGCATTACTGCTGAAAAGGAATAGAGCCCTGGCTAGGTTAGAGGGTTTGTATATATGGAAAGGTGTTTTGAGAGAAATCAGCGTGGGGAAGCATTAACTCTCATTTATTATTATTTTTAAGCTGTAGTTAAGATTTGTATAGTAGTAAATGGGGGAGTTACTGAATATTTGAGTAGAGCCTTGATAATAAAAGTTATTTTTCAGAAAGATTAATATGACTTTTCTATATAGAATGGATGGGTTACAGTCAGAGACACAAAGGCAGTTTTGTGTCCTATAATGTTGAAGTAGAAGTAGTAGTCATAGCAATGTGTTTACAACACAACACTAGTAATAATGATTAACATTTATTTAGTGCTCAGCATTTACCACTATGCCAAGGTAATTTACATGCTCATTTAATCTTTACAACAAGCCTGTGAAATGGTGGATACCATTTGATAGACAAGGAGATTGAAACTTAAAGAGTTTAACTTGCCCAAGGGTATGCAGTTAATAAATGGTGGAGCCAGTATCAAATCCTGCCCTTTGTATAGAATACTTTGTATAATCTGTTTGAGAATATATTTGGAGTTTCTGACAGGAGAAACAGCCTCCTGTGAACGAGGAACCTTTGAAGGATTCCGAAAAAGTGAGATTCAAAAGGTAGAAGAACTATGAGAATGAGGCATTAAGGAAGCCAGAGCAGTAAAGTCCTTTCTCTGAAAAGATTTTCCTTGTCTTCATGAAGCACAGAGCTTTTGGAGAGATGCACATGGAGTGGTGCAAAAGAAAAGTGAAAATACCAATTGACCCAGATAGCCAAATAAGCTGTGGCAATCCAGTTTTGTCTTCCTGTTCATAGCAGACTATATGCTTTTTCTAAATACATACTTAACTGACATCCGTTTAACTTAAAATCTTTTTTCTAAGTTACCATAATTGGTAAGGTTTATCAACAATTTAATAGATATTTTGGGATAAATTAGAAAATACTACATTAGTTATACATATCAATTTTAAGAAACTCCCTGGTCTCAGAAATATTAAAACGTAAATAAATTTTCTTAAGTACAGGATATACAATATTACTTTTGCAATGCCCTTATAATGCCAGGCTCTACTTTTTAACTGATGCAATCCTATTTATACATTTCTTTTTTGAAGCTTTCCCTTCCCTCCTTTATCTCCCCAAATCATAATAAAAATCAATGGTACCCTGTTCATTATCTGTTTTATGTCAGTTTCTGCGTTTAGATGGGGATTGTGTCATAGAAACACTTGAATCTTTAGTAATTCCACTGCCTGACACAAATGACTTTTTAAAATCTTGCTTTAATAAACAAATTAATATAAAGTCCTGAACTTGGTAGCCTTGTGACTTCATAGCTGATCACAAGGGGAAATATCTGAGGATAAAAATAAAACAATTGTGTTAAGATTTGTGAAGTTTACTTAAGAAGATTTAAGAACTGAGCATATTTGAGCATATTGTAGTATGTGAGTAGGTACTGGTAAGGAGGAGTTAGTCTTTTGTGTTCATTAAAACATTCTCAGATATTCATAAATACCAACCCTCTAAAAAAAATCATGATTTGTAGAAAGTTTATGGCAGGTCACTACAGTAATTTTGAAAGTAGTGAAATGTATTTTTAAAATATCACTGTTCAGAATGACCTTCAAGTTAGTAGTCTCTGGTTGTAATTTTAAGGTCAAGTGGTATATTTTTGTATAAGAATTAGAAAGTAAAATGAGAAAAACTTTGCTGCTACAGTTGACCCTTGAACAGGATAGGTTTGGACTGTGTCGGTCCATTTCTTTTTTTGGCCATGATGTGCAGCATGCGGGATCTTAGTTCCCAAACCAGGGATTGAACCTGTTCCCCCTGCAGTGGAAACGTGGAGTCGTAACCACTGGACCGCCAGGGAAGTCCTGCGGGTCCACTTACACATGAATTTTTTTCAAGAAATATATACTACAGTACTACATAATCCACAGTTGGTTGAATCCATGGATGTGGAACTGTGGATACTGAGGGCCAACTGCATATTTTTGACTGCACTGTTCAGTGGTCAACTGAACAGTATTCTCAACCAAAGATTCAGTATTTCTCAACAAAAGGATTCCATCTTGTAATTACACAGTAAAAAATATTTTCATTTATTTTTATTATTTTCAAGAATAAATAATCTAACTCTAGATTTTTGATGATAGTTGTCCACAAGAAAAATCAACTGATTTTGTGTTTTTACAAAGAAGATTTTTCTCAGTAACAGTCAGGCAACACTGGCTCCATGCTATCTCCAAGTGAAACATTTCAGTAGTACTAACCAGAGAGAAAATGCCTAATTATTCCTAAAAGTAGTCAGTAAAATGAAACACACATTACCAGAGTTTGCAGTAAAGAAGGAAAAAGAAATCTGGGTGAAATGTTTATATTCCTTTATGTCTGAAAGCAAGTTTTGTTAACTAACTGCTGATTCAGAGATACGAGTTGGGTTCTAGCTTTTTTCATACAGGAAATGTGACTTTGTATTGTAGTCTTACTACAAAATTATACAATGCTAAAAAGGTTTGATGAGTTACGAGAATTCTTTGAAGTTTTTTTTTTTAACCTTTTTTGGTAAGTAGAGAACAAAGACATGTATTTCTTTTTACTTAAAAACTAGAATTGGAAACTTTTGTTGAACACATGGTTACTATGATGTACTAAAATATTATTGTAGTGCTAATTATATTTTTCTTGCCTTTTTTTCTCTAGGAATATGGTATTGGCTGAAAGATGTGTATTGCTTAGTGCTGAAATCTTAAAAAGCCAAAGCAAATATTCAGAGGCTGCAGCTCTCCTAATACGGTTGACCAGTGAGGTACTAAAACTGTGTAGTATTTGTTCTAATTAGTATTGTTTCATATATTTTTTTAAGTGTTTCTTTTTTCTTGAGAGGGTATGCAAAACAAAATTAGAGGGGTATCTCTCTTTGGGAATTTATAACCTGGCTACTTTAGTAATTTGTTGAATTAATTTTAAATGCAGTATTTTGTAAACTGAATTTATTTTATTTACACATTTTAAGCCTGCATGATTATTAACCACAGACATGCACTGTATGTCTTCTATGAATTAAGTTTTGACTTATGGATAACAATATTTAAGGCAACATGCATATACATCTTTCCTAATATAAAATTGATACTTTAAAAAGTAATTACTCAGGAATTTTTAATTTTGTTTTTATTCCTATGAACTTGTTAAAAAATCATCTTACGCATTTTTAAAATCTATATTATGAATATTTCAAAAGGGAGAAAAAGAAATTCACGTAAATAGTTGCTGTTGAAGGTTTCCAACAGACATTAAGTTGTATTGACTATAGGCTTGTAAAGAATGGCAGTAATTCTTTGTCAGTATGGTTAAAGGCATGTTTTTTAGATGAATGCTCAAGAACAGAAAAAACAAAATCAAACACCTTTGTGTTTATATTAATGTTCCCTAGGGTTTTAATCCTTGGACCGTTGTACTTTTTTACTTCATACATGTTTTAGGTAATCTATTTACAGTTATGATTTTCACTCTCAAATCTGTCTCCAGCCCTGATGTCTCCTTGAGCTTTAGATTTGAAAGGCCAACTGCCTTTTAGACTTAACCTACTTGAGTGTTCCCAATGCACCTTAGAGTCAACATAGCAATAACTAAACTTCTACTTTCTTACCTTATAGATCTTGATCTTAAATTATAACCAGCCAGCTCCTTATTTGCTCAAGGCAAAAACTACTTGAGATGTACCTATATTCTTCTATACTGTCAGTGACACAATTAGGGGATTTTTAATCTATCAATTAATTAATTAGGCTGCATCGGGTCTTAGTTGTGGCATGCAGGATCTTCGTTGTGGCATGTGGATCTTTTGTTGCAGTGTGCAAGCTTCTCTCTAGTTGTGGTGTATGGGCTCTAGAGTGTGCAGGTTCAGTAGTTGTGGCACGTGGGCTTAGTTGCCCCACGGCATGTGAGATCTTAGTTCCCTGACCAGGGATCGAACCCATGTCCCCTGCATTGGAAGGCAGATTCTTAACCACTGGACCACCAGGGAAGTCCCAGGGGATTTTTTGTTTTTAAACTTCTTAAACATGTTTTTATATCTTCACATATTTTACTTATCTCTCTTTCTCTTTTTAAAATCCCTCCTATTACTGTCCTGGTTCATGTCCTTAATGTCCTTCTCTTGGACTTTGGCCCTTTTCCTCACCTTAATTTAGTAGTCCTGATTATCAGTCATATCCTTCAGATATTTGTATGTAGTACCCAGGTTGTTCTAAGTGTCTCTGTCCTGTCCTTTCATATATGCTGTGAGACCTGACTTGTCATATTATATTGGAAATTATATTTAAGCTGTTAACTTCTTGAGGATAGGGAACTGGGTTGCTTTCTACATTTTTATCCCTAGTGCCTAACACTGGGCTTGACACATGGTATATCATTTACAGATGTTTGTTGAACTGAACCATTAATTATTCTAAAAAGGTTTCTGTCAGTTATAACTAAGTAGGCTAAGGGATGATTTTAAAAATATTTAATAATTGATACTGCAGGGACACTGACCAGTATGAACAGTTGTCAGAAACTATTTGTTAGAGCTGAATATAGGTTCTTGAGTGTGTTGATATTCTGTATTATAATAAATAATCTTAACTTGGGTTTGAATATGTTGCTGAGTTTTTCAACCTAGGGGTTATCAGTGAATGTAAAAGGAATTTATGGTTTAGGAGCTTGGAGTAAAATTTCTTTAGAGCAAATTCTTCTATCTGCATTGTAGCGTTATTATTTTCTTTCATTATTCTTTTTCTTTCCAACTCTTTGTTTTTACCTTTCTTTTTCAAACCTGGATGATTTATTTTGTCATGAAATTCTAGGAAATTTATCATTGTCATTTACTGCTTTGGGGTGACAGATGGGGGTGAATGTGATATATTTCCCCAGAAATTGTGATTTTCACAGGCCTTTTCTACTATACCTGTCAGATATTTCTTTGAGATAACTTGAAAGTAAAGACTGTTAGGCATAATATGTCTAAGGTTATTAAATTTTAACTAATAATTTGTATTTATTGTAATTTTGTTAACTAGAAAGGCTGTTTAAAATGAAAAATGTACTCATCCTGAGGGTAGGGAACTGAGTTACATAGTCTTGACATTCATGAATTGTTTTTCCTAGATTTTTGTTAATCCCATTATAGCAAAAGATAGCTGTGATGAAAAGAGTTGTGCTTTGACTTTATTTTTTGCACTGTAAGTTTATGGGCAAGTGGGTCTTATTGTTGTGTTATGCCCTGCGATTTTCAGCATGGCAGAGCAAACCCAGTTTAATGATGAAACATGTCACATTTAGTAGCACATAGGTAGTGTTTAAATTTGGTGCTTAAAACATGGTGCTTTCCCCTTCCTTGTGTCTGTGTTTCTGTGTTGAACATTTATTCTGGTCATATAACCCTTTTTGTCTGTTACTCCATTTAAATACAATAAATCACCTTATCAAGGATATAGTAATAGCACCAGTTTTTTATAAGTTTCTCAAGCTTGGGAGGAACTGTTCCTGTGGTAAGTTGTTCAGCTGCTAGCACCTTTCCTGTTAATTTCACAATTATGCAAAGAAAAAAAATCTTAGTGCCATGCCATCCTTGAGATTTGATTCAGTTAAGTTTGTGCAGCGGGTGCCTTTTTTTAATGGAAGTGTTTATGGAAACCTCTACCTCAAATGATTTTTTCCCTTATATTTATCTTCATATTTTAAGTTAGTGTTGCCTTTTCAGCTTTTGTTAAAATTATATCTTGGCTGTGGGCAAAGTTCACAGGCTGGAGTTCTTGTTGCAGTGGTATCATGGGGTTTTTTCCTTAGTTCCTTATAGAGCATATATGATAGACTTGTCATAGCGTGGATGTGAACTAACACTAAAATAAAATTTTATTCTTCAGCTCATTCAAAGAAAGCCTCTGCTTTCTGGATAAAATTATCACTTTGTGAAATTCTTCCATTTTTCTTCCATCAACACAGATGGCAGTTACCATTCTTTTCAGGGCCATTTTTTGGTTTCAAAGCAGTGTTTTTTTTCTACTTTAGGTGTCACTGTAAGACAGGACCTAAACGAAGAACAAAGGCTGCAGTGAGATATGAGTGCAGGGTGTTTAGCTCTGCAAATCAGTTCTTTCTCAGCAAACAGTTTCACTGGATGCAGGAGGCAAATTTTGCTTCAGTTAAATTAATATATGCTGTGGACTTCCGGGTCTCTCTTGAATTGGTCAGTCAAATTAAAGTTCAGAATGCTGAGGGTTTACTGTGCTGGTTCTCAATTGAATTGTACATTAGAATCATTTACACACCATCAAAGATATCTAGGGTATATTCCTTATTTTATTCAGAATGTCCAGGATTGCAGCCCATCTGGGTTTTGCAGGTTAATGAAGCTTTGTAGGCAATTAAAAAAATGTTTTTATGCTGTATGTGTGCATGTATGTGTGTGTGTGTGTGGGTGCATGTGCATGCTAAGAATAAACTTAAGAAATTTATAGGACTTAAACTGACTCTATTGAGAAACCTAAATAAAATTCAAAAATAGAAGAAGTAATTAGAGGGAATCTACCTGTTCTAGATATTAAAATGTATTATAAGGCTTTAGAAGTTAAAACTGTTTACAATGATAAGAATAGACAGAGTAATGGAATAGAATGAGAATTTAAATACTACATATAAGTAGCTGTCATTTTGTCATATTAGTGGGAAATGTTAGGTTATTCACTGAATGGTGTTGTGACATCAAACTAGCTGATTCCTATCTTATTCATTACATGATAATTATAGCTTGATTAAGTTATAATATGAAAAAATGAACAACTTGGAAGAATATATGGGAGAACATTTTTTAAAATCTAGGAATGATAACATTCTTTCTTAGTTTGATACAGTATTTTGAAGCCATAGAAGCGAAGATATAGTATGTTTGACTACTAAAGAATAGACTCTTTCATGTCAAAACTGGGAAATACTATTTGCAAATATATGACAGAGGCCTAATATTAATTAAGTGTACAAAGGGCTCTTACAAACCAGATAATCACAAAAACCCATTCACAAATGGGCATAAACAGGCAATTCACAGAAAAAATACAAAGACACATAAACATATGGAAGATGAATAGCCTTACTATTAAAGAAATGTATGTTGAGAAACAAAGTGTTATTTTTTATGAAAGTGATAAAATTAAAAAAAATGATTTTTGGCTGAGTGGAAAATGAACTCTTATTCTCTTATGGGAACTTTTACTGGTATGGCTTTTTTTTTTTTTTTACCAGTTTGGCTATATTAATTGGAATTTGAAGTATATGCATAGCTTTCATTAACTCAGCACTTCTACATCCAAAAACTTGTTTAATAAAAATATTTGTATAGTTACTCAAAAAGTTTTTGTAAAGATGTTTATTGAAGCATTTTTTGTAGTAATTAAAGTATGTGGCAGTATTAAATCAATCAGTTGGAGACTGTATTAATAAATTATGGTACATTTATATAATGGAATACAATGTGGCTTTAAAAGAAATGAGAGATGTAGATGTTTTGGAAAGAAGTCCATGATATTAAGTTAAAATGCAAGATAATACTCTGTATAATACGATTAATGTATAAGGAAGTATGAGTATTAAACTGTTGTATTTAACATATAAGTACAGGGAGGGAGGGAGAGAAACGACACAAACGAGCACCATGTTGGTAATAGTAGTTACCTCTGGCAAATTGGATGAGGAATGAGGTGGGAAAGAAAGATACTCACTTTTTTTCTTCAAACATTTATTCTTTAAGGAAAAAAAGAGGCTGTATTTAATAATTTTTTAAGAAGAAAGCATTTTCCTAAAAAAATAAAGAAGTAAGCTCCCTAGCTTCCCCAGGTAATTCCGATGCCCTTGGTTAAACCCTTGGTTAAGAACTGCTTGTTAATTGTATATTCCTAATTTTCCCACTCACTAGCTTTTGGATTTAGTTAACTAAGAAAATCATCTGATCATTTAGTTTTTGTTATGAGGGGGTTGAAATAGATTAATAATATCTACCATTTACTGAATGCTTTCTGGAGTGTCTCCTCAGGTCTTTTTCTACTCTAATATAATTTTATGATTGCTACAGAGATAGTTACAGTAATCAATGGTCTATGAACACTTTTTGATGTAACTATAATTTGTTGAAATTATTGCATTTAAAGTCAATGTTTTCTGTTTTCAACTTTCCCTGGGGAAAATAATGGCAGCAGAACACATGGAAGGGCATGGTAAGTTCAGCTTGAGAACAGCTGAAAAACTAGAGAAAGTTTGGTGAAAATGTTGTTGATGCTTGATCAGCAACCTTCAGTACTTTCTCAGTTATTTGTAAAGTGACGATGGCTCTGTCATTTGAAAGGTTGTCCTTACGGGTGAGGCTATAAATGTAGTATGTGGTCTTTGTAGACTCAGTTGTAAGTCAGTTGAAGTGGAAACTAATTTGAGTTATACCATTTACTAACTAATATGCTAACAGTAGGTGATAATCTTTGAAGGGGAAGCCTTCTGGACTTTTTAATGCAAATCAGTCATTTTGACCCTCTTGAACTAGAGCAAAAACTGAGAATTCCTTTTAAGTACAGTAAAACCTGATAGAGGACAGAGTAGTAAATTAGATAATGTCATGATTTACACACATTCTATCTTTCCTTTTTTCTTGGATGGATGGAAGTATGCTATTGTATGTCACAGATCAGTTTCCAGAAGAAATTAGATTAGTGTGAATCTATTTTTTTCTGTACTCCATTTTCTGGTTTATCTTTAAATCAGTATACGTGTATTAAATTCCCAGTTTATATTCTTTTTTGCCATTTGAAAAGAGATTGCATTTCTTCACAGATTTATTACATGGGGCATATCATAACCAGACATTTGGCTCTATGAAAAGCAAAAGAAAATATTTCATGATAGAGACTTTTTTGGACTTTTTTTAAATTTGGCTTATTGGAAGAAAGAATCATCAAGACTGGGTTGTCTCTTGATCACTGCCCTCAGATACTCCTAAGTTAAATATTGCGTATGCTATATATTATTTTAAGAAAGTAAATGTTTTTTCACTAATTACTTCTTTACTTTTAATTTTGTGACGTTAACCTTCTTTTTCTTTAACATTCAATAGGATTCTGATCTTCGAAGTGCACTTCTTTTGGAACAGGCGGCACATTGCTTTATAAACATGAAGAGTCCCATGGTTAGAAAATACGCATTTCATATGATACTGGCAGGCCACCGGTTTAGTAAAGCAGGGCAGGTGAGTGCATTTGCTTTAAAAAGAAAATTATTTATTTATTTTAATTTTTATTTGTTATAATTTGTTTATAGAGGTATGTTATTTGTCAATTTTTTGATTTAAAGTTCTAAAGATGGAATTAAATTTTGTTCTGAGGTAATGTGTTATATTGATAAGGACATGAGATTTGGATTTAGACAAATCTGAGTTTAAATCTTGATCTACTCACAACTTGACTTTTTAAAGTTATGTCTTTGAGCCTCCGTTTTTTTTTTTTAATTTATAAAATTTGTAATTTTGCCCCAATTTTTGTGAGGTTAAACTAAATCATATATGTGAAGGCCAGATATACTGCACTTAAGTAATTTTAATTCTTCTTAAAGGTGATTAAACCCTCCCTATTTCAACTCTGGTCTTCTATTTTCTCTCAGAATGTCTCTTAATGGTATTTACTAAATATTTAATGGGTAGAAATCTTGTCTCTTGTCCCTGGGAGCAGTTGGGTTGGAAAAGATCTTTATTAATTTAGAGAGATTCTCTGGCCCCAGTTGTCCTTTTAAGCGTTAGCTGGAGGGACCTTTTTAGAGGCAGTTACCACTTTCTAGAGTGGTAACAGCAGTTGAGATATGGTGGTTTACTGTAAATATAGATAGAAGTGTGGGTTGAGTAATCATCTCTGTATTCCAGGGACTTTGCTAGGAGCTGAGCTTACACCCGTAAAACTAACATGTCTTGTCTCTTAAGGAATTTTTTAATCTAGTCAGGGAGTGTGAGGATTTTTTTGAATTTAATTAATAAGAATTTTTATGAACATACATTTTTCAAAGTCTGCGATAACCAGAACATGCCAGTGTTGTAAATTACATATTATTTCAAAGATACAAAGAAATAAAGATGTTCTAAAATTATTCTCAATTTCATGTAAGAATGCCGTGATTTTTAAAAACCAACTTTTCAAAATTTGGGTTCCTCCCTCTATTTTTGGAAACTGGCAAGTTAGAAAATATGTGACCTTGCTTTATATTAAATACAAAACTGTAAAAAATTTATAAAATTAAAAGTCTTTATAATAATTTGATGTACTTCATGTATTAGAATTTCTCAGGCTCTGAAGTGGGGGTAAAAAAGCTCTGATTTTTCACAGCTTTTTTCCATAGTAAGTATAAAATGCATCTAAAACGTGCTATTCCATTGTTTATCTTTGCTTAAAAAGTGTTATTCAAAAATCTACAAAATGTGTTAAGCATGTGGTTTCCTTTCCTTAGAAGAATAATTATATGCCCCATTAGGAATGATTGTGTCTCTTATTAAAAGTAAGTTATCCTTTTTCCACATCTTTGTCCACTTTTGTGAATGGTTTCATTTGTGGTTATGATGTCATTGGATCTTGTATTTACCTTCTAAAAGTACAGGGCATATTGTTTCTAGGAAATGTATAGCAAGTTAAAAATGACTACATTGTGGTAGGTTGACATACATTTGCTATCTGGCCTAATAATCATCTTTAACTGTAGTTATCTCATGGAATTAATGATTCCAAGGTAGGTTGCTGTTTTGTGACCACTCTGTATACCTTGAACCCAGGGAATTGCTTTCTCAAGTAGTAGAAACTTGAAAATATAACTGGTAATGAAGACCTATTGGAAAAGCAAATATATGTCCCTTTGAAGTTTGTCAAGAACAGTATCTTCCTTGGAAGATAGGGCACGCATAGGGCACGTAATTCTGACTGAGGCCAGGTTGTTTCTGAGAAGCACCAACTTTTTATAACATTTCCATTAAAAACAGGTGTGTGTATTGGGAAGGATGAGTGAGGAGCATAGAGGATATTATATATATATAGTAATGTCATTTCTCAGTCCTCTCTGTGAGTTCATGTTGAATTACTTGTCCCCAGAAATTTTTTATAATTCAATTTTTTCATTAAGAATATGAACACGTATAAGGTATTTAAAGTTAGAGAACTGACATTATAAGAGACTTTTACAGTTAAAAAAAAAAAATTAAGAAAGTGCTGGAGAAGGTGTTTGTGCCCAGAATACCCTGGACACTCTTTCTATTTTTTACTTCAAAAGGCAGACTTTAAATCCTTGTTACCTCTTAAATCTCTTTAGATGCTTTTTCAAGAGATCCTAAAAAATGCACTTGAACGTGACACTTCTAGACACCTTCGTTTCTCTTTATCTCTCAGTTTGTAAGATTCAGTAACTGTGTTCCTTTACTAAATGCAGTACAGAGATTGGGTTTTTTGTTTTTTAAAGAAACATCACTTAAAAATTATTTTGAAATAATCTCAAACTTATAAAAAAGTTACAAGCACAGTTCAGAAACTTTTGTTTACTTGAGCCATTTGAGAGTTGTGTGCCTGGTGCCCCAGTACCCCCCAGTACTTTAGGACATATTTCCTGTTTCTTAGAAACAAATTTTTTTCTCCTGTATTACCATAAAACAACAATGAAAATCAAGAACTTAGTACTAATACAGTACTACTATCTAATCCTTAGATGCCATTCAGGTTTTGATAGTTGCCCCCTAAATGTCCTTTATAGTGAAGGATCCTGTTCAGAAGGATACTTTGACATTTATGATATTGACACTTTTAACGATTATAGGCCGGTTATTTTGTAGAATGTCCCTCAGTTTAGGCTTATCTGATGTTTCCTCATCCTGAGATTCAAATCGGGTATCTTTGTAAGGATATCACAAAAGAGAGACTGTTCTTATTGCATGCTATCAAGTGGCAGATGATTTTGATTTGCTTTCCTTATCTCTTTTCAAGAAAACATTTCCTAAAACAATGAACAATTCTGGTTAAACATGGTACAGAATTTGTAAATCTGCCCTGGAGAGGGGAGTGGTTACAAGAATTTAGTCTGAAGCAAAAGGTTAGGTGGAGAGAAGCCTTTTTCTTGGTACCAAATCCCAGTTTTAGAATGGAGCTTGTCTGAGTTCAGAGGGTGGCAGTGATATATAATTAAAGCCAAATATCTGCTCATGGGTGTGGCAGGATGCAGCGGTGGGCAGAAGAAAAGGATGCCAAACTCTATCACTACCAAACAAACAAGACCAATAAATATAAGTACATACTTATACCATATACTCATATATGCAGTATTAGAATGCACATTACTGTTCAGCCCAGTGCGGTGGTATAGAGAGCTGACTATAACAAAATTTAGACTTTACAAGATAGTTCTCAGCTAGAAGCTAACGACGGCAAGTCTCTAACTGATCCATGACTCCATGTGCTACTGCTCTGGAAACTCCCAGATGGTTTTTCATGAAGTCATTATTAGCCCTGACTTCTTAGACTTCTTGCCCTTGGACAGAGCAGTTACTTGTTTGCTTCAGGACCACTTGGTTTTTAGCAGTAATTACAAAGGGGTTTTCATAAATGTTAGTTTCATTTTCCTCATCATCCCAGTGTCTATTAGAGGAAGAACTAATTACCAGTTACTTGATTTCGTGTGTGTGTGTGTGTGTGTGTGTTATTTTTTCCAGTCCAAGAGAAATTTGGATTGTAATACTTTGTTTTGTATATTTTCTTACAGAAGAAACATGCTTTACGCTGCTATTGTCAAGCCATGCAAGTTTACAAAGGAAAAGGCTGGTCTCTTGCAGAGGATCACATTAACTTCACCATTGGACGTCAGTCCTATACTCTTAGGCAACTGGACAATGCTGTGTCTGCTTTTAGGCATATTTTAATCAATGAAAGTAAACAATCTGCTGCTCAACAAGGGGCCTTCCTCAGAGAATATCTTTATGTTTACAAGGTGAACACTTATTTTCAAGAGTGTATATTAAAATTATATTTGTCATTATTTTCAGCAAAAAGCACATTCAGTACTAGCTAGTAGGAGTCTTATAAGTGTTTTTATTAGAATATATGGAATTATCTGTCTTAATATGGCAGGCTAGGCTTTTTGGTCATAGATCTGAGTTGTGCTGCCTTTCCACAGTTCTCATAAAAGAGAATTTTAATATTCCAGTAAACATTTGTATCTGTACTTGGAATCTTTAAAAAAAAAGATGCCATGAGCTTTCTGGACTGTTTCTTCAATATGTATTTTTGAATTATAACTGGTTTTACAGTATATTGGGTTATCTCCCCATTTGGAAAGTACATTCCTCTCTTTTTCCTATGAAAGATAAGGAGATACGGATCTGTGGGAGGTAGATTAATTTGATGTAATGCAGTAGAATTAATAGGAAGAAAAAATATTTCACTGAGACAGGAGGATAGTAACTTTAAAGCATTGTTTTGTGGAGAAATGGAAAGTTGTAATTTTTTCCTCAGGGTCCATGAATAGTAAATATTTTATCTGTCCTGCAAAATATAATTACCCTTTTATACTTTATTAATTTGAAATCATATGGGTAAGAATTTTGGCAGAGAGGATGCTATAATGAGTCCAGGTAAAAAACATACAAAAATAAAGATGTGTTACATATATACAATGGAATATTACTCAGCCATAAAAAGGAATGAAATTGGGTCATTTATAGAGACGTGGATGGATCTAGAGAGTGTCATACAGAGTGAAGTTAAGTCAGAAAGAGAAAAACAAATACTGTATATTAATGCATATATGTGGAACCTAGAAAAATGGTACAGATGAACCAGTTTGCAGGGCAGAAATAGAGACACAGATGTAGAGAACAAATGTATGGACACCAAGAGGGGAAGCGGTGGGGTGGGGGAGGGGTGGTGATGTGATTAAAAATAAAAATAATAATAATAATATTTGGAGGTATAACATCCAGAGAGAACTAACTAGCGGAGTAACCTTAGGGAGATTCTCCTGGACCACAATCAATGATATCTAAAGTTCTTCCCAGTTATAAAATTTTATGACTCTAAAATATTAAGTAAAACTAGTAATTAATATTCTTGTTTAACATGTTTTTAATATCTTGTGTATTAAAAAATGAGGAAGCACATTTTGAAGATAACGAAGTTTTCTCAAAAATTGTTCTTTTCTTTGGTATTTTTCCTAGAATGTAAGTCAGCTATCACCAGATGGTCCTTTACCGCAGCTTCCTTTACCATATATTAACAGTTCAGCAACACGGGTTTTCTTTGGCCATGACAGACGACCAGCAGATGGTTAGTAAAGTTTAATTTGGCTTTGTTACCTCTTGACTTTTTTTGTTTAAGTTTTTTCATCTTTTTCCATTTAAAAAATAATGTGTAGTTGTTAAAGAATATTTGAAAATAAACAGCAATACCATATCATCTGTTACCCTGCTACCTGAGCTACTACTTTGGGGTTTTCCTTCCAGCTTTAAAAACTAAAAACAATAACAACAAAATAGCCGTACTTATAATGACTTTTCTTATATAATATAAAGAATTCTCATGTTATTACATAATCTTGATAAACATTTTTAATGGCTGTAAAATATTCCATTCATTGCATATAAAGTATTGTAACATTTGCTTGTTTTATAGTTTCCATCTTTTTGCTTATATAAAATCTAAGTTGTAATAGACATTTTTGTGGATAAAACTTGTCTTAACATTTTATTATGGAAAATTTCAAATGTATACAGATGCAGTGAACAGTTGCCAATATTATGCTGTTCTTATTGTAAGACTTTTTTAAAACATAGGATTATTTCCTTAGCGTTGAGCTGTAGAATGGCAGTCCTGGGCCAAAAGTATAAATATATCAAGGGTCTTCATGCATGTTAAAGTAAACTTTGTAATTTTAAGCCTTCTTAATTGGAGCTTAATATGTTTCTTTTTAAGAGCTAATTTAGTAATTTATTTAAAAATATTTATCAGGATGCTTATAGCAGCATTGTTTTTAGTAGCAAGAAAAGTAAAACAGCAGGGAATGAATTGATAAATTTTGGTACATTCATATAATGGTTTCATGGATAATACCCCCAGCATAAAGCTGAGTGAAAAAAGTTGCAGAATGATGGCTGAAATGTAATTCCATGTATATAAATTTCAAAAATATAAACCAACTCTATGAATTGTTTATGTATACACTCATTTGGTAAGGTAAAAAAAATAAAAAATATGAGTGTGAATGTTATGCTTCAGAGTAGCTCTGGGAAGAAGTGGTACCAGTGGAGGAGATGAAGGAGAGTGACAGGATTGGGGAGGGTGACATAGAGGACATCAACTCTATCTGTAACATTTATTTTATTTTTAAATAAAATTTGGGATCATATAACAAAGTTAACATTTGTTAAATTTTGATATACAAGTATTTGTTATATTATTCTCCATGCTTTGTTCGTATGTTTGAAATATTTCATATAAAATTGTAGACAACTAGGAAGATGTATTCTTTCAGAGTCAGAAGGAAAAAAGCATCAATATTATAAGTTAAGTTCCAGTCAGGCTAGAATTAGTAAGAGGTTATTTTTCTCTCAGATAATTGGAAATAGGCAAGAATGGTATATGTGTTTATTTGGATACTTTAGACCTTTATTTTAAATATATTTCATTTGAGGGCAGGTGTTAATAAATATGCGTATTTAATAGTGACACTTTTCTTTTTTTTTAAGGTGAAAAGCAAGCAGCTACTCATATAAGTCTTGATCAAGAATATGACTCTGAATCCTCTCAGCAGTGGCGAGAACTTGAGGAACACGTTGTGGCTGTGGTCAACAGAGGAGTACTTCCATCCAACTTCCACCCCACAGAGTACTGTTTGAACAGTTACTCAGATAACTCAAGATTTCCGCTCACAGTTGTAGAAGGTGATATACTTGAATTTCTTCTTAAAAAATATTTATTTATTTAATTATTTATTTTTATTTATTTATTTTGGCTGTGCTGGGTCTTAGTTGTGGCACACAGGATCTTTAGTTGCAGCATGCGGGATCTTCTTAGTTGTAGCATGCGGACTTCTTAGTTGTGGCATGCATGCGGGATCTAGTTCCCCAACCAGGGATCCAACCTGGACCCCCTGCATTGGGAGCGTGGAGTCTTACCCACTGGACAACCAGGGAAGTCCCTTGAATTTCTATTCATGTTTTTTTTTCCCCCTGACATCTTTATTGGAGTATAAATGCTTTACAATGTTGTGTTAGTTTCTGCTGTACAACAACGTGAATCAGCTTTTATTTTGTTTACAGTGTATTCAGGATAATGTGGGTTTTTTTGGTTTTTTTCTTTTAATTTAATTAATTAATTTATTTATTTGGGCTGTGTCGGGTCTTTGTTGCCACACGTGGGCTTTCTCTAATTGTGGCGAGCAGGAGCTACTCTTCATTGCCGTGCGTGAGCTTCTCATTGCGGTGGCTTCTCTTGTTGCGGAGCACGGGCTCTAGGCACACGGGCTTCAGTAGCTGTGGTACGTGGGCTCAGTAGTTGTGGGTCGCGGGCTCTAGAGCACAGGCTTAGTAGTTGTGGCGCACGGGCTTAGTTGCTCCGTGGCATGTAGGATCTTCCCGGACCAGGGCTCGAACCTGTGTCACCTGCATTGGCAGGTGGATTCTTAACCACTGCACCACCAGGGAAGCCCTCAAGATAATGTTCTGCATGCCAAATATGACTAGAAGTTGGGGATGCAAAAGTAAATTGAGTACTCATAATGTAGTGAGCTGCATTTATAAAACCATGCAGTGGGGGCTTTAATACAGGAATATGCAATGTGCTTTTGGAATATAGAAGACAGAATGACATTGGGGAAATCTTCTTGAGAAGGTAATTTAAACTGAATCCTGAATAAATGGACATTTACAAGGTGATAGGCAGAAATGCAGAGCTGTGAAAGCAAGGTGTGTTCAGAGAATTGAAGCATAGGGTGATGTATGGGGTTTATTCAAGTTATTAATTTAGGCCTTTCTTTTATAGAGCCAATAACAGTGGAAGTGGCTTTTAGAAACCCTTTGAAAGTTCCACTTTTGTTGACTGATTTGTCATTGCTCTGGAAGTTTCAACCTAAAGATGTCAGTGGAAAGGAAAATGAAGTTAAAGAACTAGTAAGTTGTTAAAAGGTATTTGTAATAAGCATGTTTCAGTAACAGTCTTAACAGATGCTGTAATAGCATTTCAACTTCTTCTGTTCAGTGAGCTGAAGTTACTCTTTTTTGTTTGTTTGTTTTGTTCTTTGTTTTTGCGGTACGCGGGCCTCTCACTGTTGCGGCCTCTCCTGTTGCGGAGCACAGGCTCCGGACGCGCAGGCTCAGCGGCCATGGCTCATGGGTCTAGCCGCTCCGCAGCATGTGGGATCTTCCCAGACCGGGGCACGAACCTGTGTCCCCTGCATCGGCAGGCGGACTCTCAACCACTGCGCCACCAGGGAAGCCCTGAAGTTACTCTTCTTTTATGCTTATTTTCTCTAGTTACAAAAAGTATGAGATATGCTTATTGAAAATTGAGAGTACAGAAGAAGATAAGGATAGAAGTAAAACTGTTTTGTCTTCTCAGCATTTATTTCTTCCAGTTTTATTGAGATATAACTGACATACAGCATTGTGTAAGTTTAAGGTGTACAGCATAATGATTTGACTTAACATACCTCAAGAAATGGTTATCATAGTAAGTTTACTAGCATCCATCATCTTATATAGATACAAAATTAAAGAAATAGAAAAAAATATTTTTCCTTGTGATGAGAATGCTTAGGATTTTCTCTTAACTTTCTTATATAACATACAACAGTGTTAGTTATATTTATTATGCTGTACATTACGTTTCTAGTATCTTATCTTACAACTGGAATTTTGTATCTTTTGACTTCTTTCATCCAGTTCCCCCTCTCCCCACTCCCTGCCTCTGATAACCACAAATCAGATCTCTTTTTCTATGAGTTTGTTCATTTGTTTTTTTGTTTTTGAGGTATAATTGACCTACAATGCTATGTTAGTTCCTGATACACAACATAGTGATTTGCTATTTCTGTACATTTTAAAATGATCACCATAATAAGTCTAGTTGTCATCTGTCACCATACAAAGATGTTACAGAGTTATTGACTGTATTCCCCACATTGTACATTTCTTGTGACTCATTTACTTTGCAACTGGAAGTTTGTACCTCTTAATCTCCCTCACCTGTTTCCTCCCACCCCACCCCCTGGCAATTACCAGTTTGTTCTCTGTATCTATGACTTTTTGTTTTGTTATGTTTGTTCATTTGTTTTGCTTCTTAGATATCATTGTCTTATCAGTATTTAGAAATAACTACTTTAACACTTTTGTATGCCTTTCTAATCATTTGCATTTGTATGTTTTTTCCTCATATGTGGGATTCTCATTATGTATGTTGCTTTTTTAATTCTGTATTTATATGCATATTTTGGTATTAAACATATTAATATTTCATTTTTGTATAATATTCCATAACACGAATGGTCTGTAAGCTATTCTACTCTCTCCATTGGTAGTAGTTTTGGAAGTTTTCATTTGTTTACTATTATAATAATTCATTGGTGAAAATTTGAGTACATAGTTTCTTATCCTGATTACTTCTGTAGGAAAAATTCCTAGGCATGAAGTTAGAATATTTTAGGGAATAAATATTTTAATACTCTTGGTTTCCCAAAAGGTCATACCAACAAGCTTTGCACCAGCAGTATATGGGGTTGGGTATCTCATCTTTGCAAGATTAAGTATTCTTATTTATTTAAAAAAATCTCCATTTTATAGGTTAAGAAAAATGCTGTCTTACTATTTTATTTTCCATTTCATTGATTTCTAGTGAAGTTGAAGTTCTTGTTTTTGTATTTCTTCTCTTGTGAATTGTCATAACTTTCATTTACATTTATCTTTTTTCTTATGTATGTCTGTATAATTTCTTTATATATTTAAGATAGTTATTTTTGAGGCAGGAAATTTTGTTACCCAGCTGATTGTAACAGAAATAACTTGGGCAAGTACATTTTTTTACTTAGTTATTTATTTGTTTATTCACCAATATCTATTATGTTACTTATACTTCTTCATACTACCTTGCTATATGCTTTAATAATGTGGTAAAAATTATTTTTAAATTGAGAAATATCCCAATATTTTGGTGCTGATTTATGAAGGGAAAACTTAAAAGAAGATGTCTGTTATACTAACTTTAAACTATTTCTCTTGAAGTGTTTTCATTTTTTTAAAGATTGCTTTATTAAGTCTTAAGTCTTGCTGCTTAAATTCATTGAAGACATTTTGTGATTATTTACACTTATTGTGAATAGTTTTGAAAGATTGAGGTTTCCCGGGCTCTATTCTGACTTGAATTTTAGCAACCTCGGTAATTTTTCTAATGTTTTTTGGATGCCTGGAATACAAATTAGAAGAGTATAAATTGTTCACTCTTGGAAAAGTTTTTTTAAAAGATCTATTAGTTTTTGATGTATGTTAGTCCATTCAAGATGTTAGGTTTTAAAGGAGGTTTATTAAAGTTAAGTGAAAATTGTCATTGTGTATAATGAAGTTGCACTTTTTTCTGTAAATTTCAAACTCTTTGGGTTTCTTCATGAGCTGCTACTGGTGATGGACTAAGATGCTGAACTGGAATTTAGGGAAATGAAATTTTTATTTCTTGTGTCAATTAACTAATTTCATGGTAAAAGTTAAACAGGGTTTATGAGGATTAAGTTTACCCCAGTGTGAGCCAACTTTAGCCCTGCTTTTGGAAGAGACAGGACTTTTTTGCTCTTCCGCACTGCCCTTATTGTCCACGAATCTTATGTATCCTACTTAAGCTGTTATTACTTTTTCCATGTGTAATTGGCCAATTTGGAAAAAGAGGCTGGTCGGAGTAAAAGAAAAAATTTGCTCTTATTGCAAGATTAAATTAAATGGCCATTTTGGCCATTTTTTTTACGATGAGCAACTGAACTTGTATCTCTTGAGGTTTTATCTTCTTGGTGGCTGTGACTTTGAGTAGATCACTTATCTTCTGCAGTTGAATTGGACTGAATGAAATGAAAATAAAATAAATCAAGTGCCTACTACTGCATGACTTTACTGCCGGTGTGAAATCAAAGGACTTTGCATATTGCTTAGCACATGGTGAAAAGCTAATAAATGCTAACTATAACTATTGTTATTGTTCTTAAATATTGATACATAGAAATGTTAATAATCTGCTACTTTATTCCTTAGAATGTATATTTTACATAATTTACTTTTCAGGTAAAAGGTGAACCTGAAATGATTGGAACTGAAGTTGTTTCAGAATTCTTAATTAATAGTGAAGAATCTAAAGTGGTAATTGTTTCATTATTTTTCTGTCAAGTCTTTAAAAGTAAGATGAAAACAAATTTTAAAAATCCATTTATTCAGTTTGTTTTATATTCCAGTTTTCTTAAAAACTAAATTTGGAATATTAGGAAAGTGGAATTGCACGGGGGGAGATTGGGAAAGTAGGTTTGCAGTGGTCTTTAGTTTGTTAATTTCCTAAGAAGCCTGGTGAAAAAAGTTTTTGCTTTCTTTTTGGGATGAGTATTGTAATTTCATATGATATTTGGTTGACCAGAATATATTGGCTTTTATTAAAAGTATTGATGAGGATCCAGGCCTATAACTTTTGAATTTAGAAAATTTCTTTTGAAGAAAATGCGTTCTAGTAAGAGAAATCAATTGATAGTTAAGTTTAGGTCATGAGTTTATATTGATATTAAATTATTGATATTAAATATAAATTCTGCAACATTACAGAATTTAGGTATTGCACTATTTAAGAGACTATGAAAACAGATAATAAGAGTGACTTAAATATCTCCACAGGCAAGGCTAAAGCTCTTTCCCCATCACATAGGGGAGCTGCATATTCTGGGAGTTGTTTATAATCTTGGCACTATTCAGGGCTCCATGACAGTAGATGGCATTGGTGCTCTTCCTGGATGTCACACAGGTAAAGCTATAGAAACTAATAATTAAATCTCCATAGAATAAAATGAAAAATGAGGTATTTTAAAAATAAGTTTAATGTACATTTAATAAGGCATTTAATCAAATGAAAGAATGGATAATTTGGATTATTTTTAACTCTGCAATTGCTTCAAAAATAAAACAACTTTATTCCCTTCTGACGTATTTTTGATAATCCTTTGGTTCTACCCTATGTATTTTTCTTTTTTGTTATTGATCCAAATTTAGTAAATTCTAACTAAATATATTCTAACCATTGGTTGAGATATCTGCTGCCAGTACAAAAAAACATTGTCTTAATATATTCTATTTTTTGAATATGAAAACTAAAGACCAGTGTTTTCATATCATTGGATGTGAAACACCTTAAATTCTGTCATCTGTTTTGTAAAAAGAGTAGGATTTAGAGTTAAGCTGATATTCTTGGTGTCCCAGATGATAAGTTTTACAAAGTTTTGAAGAGTAAAACTACTAGATATATATGTTTAACATGGTTTGCCTTTTTTTTGCCCTTTAATTTTCAGGGAACCCTTCTTATATTACCTTGTAATTGTTATTTGAGTTTAAGTTGACAAGATGCTAGAGAGAGAGTTTACTATAAAATCTATCACTTCTATCTCTTAATTTTAGTAGCTAAGTCTTTTTTTTTTTTTTTTTGCGGTACGCGGGCCTCTCACTGCTGTGGCCTCTCCCGCTGCGGAGCACAGGCTCCGGACGCACAGGCCCAGCGGCCATGGCCCACGGGCCCAGCCGCTCCGTGGCACGTGAGATCCTCCCGGACCAGGGCACGAACCCGCGTCCCCCGCATCGGCAGGCGGACTCCCAACCACTGCGCCACCAGGGAAGCCCCTTATTATTTTTTTTAACAAATTATGGTCATCGGCAGACTTGAATTTAGCATTTACAAAAGCTGATTATATTGGGAAATCCTTTGGGAACACTTGGAAAATTTGTTGGTGCTTTTAACCTTCAGTTGGATATTTCTACTTGCCTGCATATCTAGGATAATTCAATAAAACATTTTTTAAAAAAGTATACAGAAGTGGAATGAATCCGTAAGAATTCAAAAATTATAAGGAAAAAATTGATACTAAAGTTGAGTATGGTGTTTATGCATTTTAGTACTATTTGTGTAATTGACACTAAAGTTGAGTATGGCGTTTATGCATTTTAGTACTATATGTGTAATTCTTGGTTGAAAAGCACCAGACAAGATTCTTTTATAAATAATCTTGCTAATTTTTGAATATTTTAAGTAAGTAAACTGAGTGTTAAAAACTTTTTGAAGCTTCTTTCCTTTCCCACTGTACCTACCTAGGATTTTAATCGAGTACCACAAAGTTACGGTTGTCAATAAATTATAGCTAATTGCTTCATTTAAGGTACCGAATATATGCATTAATAAATATTTTATGACAGTGGGAGGAGAACCTGAATTAACTATTAAATTGCATCTTATAGCAGAATTTTTATGAAGTTTTAGTGTAGTTCTATTTACTATGTAAAATGCTAATAAGGATCTGGGTCAGATGAGGTATGGGAAATGCTACATTGTGTGTCTGGTCTGGGAGTATCACATTGATCTTCAGCACATTAAAGACTCTAAGTATTCCTGCAGGAAATAAAGTTGTACACCCTGGCTTTTTTCACACCTACATGCAATGTGTGGAAGCTTTTGAGGAAAATCTCACATGATTATTAAGTGAGTTTAATTTTGAGAAAGCTACCTATACTATCTTTAATTTTCTTTGTGCATTCTATTAAGAAGATGTAGTTATTTATAATCCAGAAATAATTCAAATTAGTATATATATACTGAATATGAGTAGCTGTTCTGTCAGATAGATCTTTTTGGTTAATAGCCATTATGGTTAAATGTAGGTTTCAAAAACTTCCTATTTAGTAGTCCTTCTGTAAAGTAAGTAAATCCTAATAAAATGAGAAATTAAGCAGCATACAATAGGTGTTGTTAAGCATGGAAATAAAATGTGCTTAATTCTTTGATTAACCATGATAATTAGTAATTGTCTAGAATTTTTCTAGAAATAATCTGAAACATACAGTATTCATATATTCAAGCTAAATTGATGTCAGTTAACATACCAAATTATTTTAGGGCATTGATTGTTTTTTATTTCAGGAAAGCATTCCTTGAGTATGTCAGTCCGAGGGAGACAGGATTTAGAAATTCAAGGTCCTCGACTTAACAACACAAAAGAAGAGAAAACATCTATTAAATATGGTCCTGATCGACGTCTAGATCCCATAATCACTGAGGAAATGCCACTGTTGGAGGTATTTCACTTTTTAAAATTGCATACACTTAATAATTTATCTGTAAGGTGAGGATGATATTTTGGGTAGGTTAATTTTAGACTTTGGTATTATTGATAGATTGAAATGCACTTTTAAATTCTTGGGGACTTCCCTGGCGGTCCAGTGGTTGAGACTCTGCGCTTCCACTGTGGGGTTGTGGGGGGTGTGGGTTCGGTCCCTGGTCTGGGAGCTGGGATCCCGTGTGCTGTGTGGTGCAGCCAAAAAAAAGCTGATGCTGAACAGATGTAATTTACAAAGATAAGATAATCATGCAAATTAGCATTAAGTCACAGCCAGGTTGTAAGATACAATCCTCAGAATACTAATGGAAGTTGAGAAAAACCTTCTGAAAGAACACTTTGGTTGTTATTTAAATCAATGGCTCTTTCTGGGTAGGATATAAAAATAACAGGAGTTAATTCTTGTAAAAAATTTAAGCAATATAGATAATTTTTATATGAATAAAACCAATATTCCCTTCACTTTCTTTGTATCCCACCCTGTCATACTTTCATGCCATCTTTTAGTTGCAAAAGATAGAAACTGATGCTGGGTAGCACAACCCGCCTCCCCCCACCAATATTATTTAGTTTGAAGGATTTTGGAATATCTCATGGAAACTAAAGTATCACAGAACAGTAGGTCTCAAGGAAGAATAAGGACTCAGCAGCTCCAGGGAATTCGTAAAGCCTTTAGAAAGCATTACTTTTGATATGACTTCAGTCTTACAACTTCTGGTCTTTGTGCCACTTCATTACAAATCTAGGAAAGAACTATGGCCCACCTTGAGTCAGGTGTTTACCTGAAAGGCAGGCCAGTGGCACAGCCATGAAGTATAAGTGTGAACACTGGAAAGAGGGCCTTCCTCCTGCATCCTCATGTTTCCCTAGTAGGGGAGTTAGAAGCTTAGTCATTCACCTTCAGAAAGCGCCAGTGATTCCAAACAGATGTTTCTCTTTTCAGACCTTTCGTTTTACACTTATATATATTTTTAATAATCATACTGCACATTTTATCCTGTGACTTGCTTTTTGTCTTTAACAACAAAACTTGGTCTTTGTTCACAATCAGTAAAATTCTTTTTTAACAGCTAGATAAGGTGTTCCTTTATTCAGATACATTATAATGTACTTTAATCATTTATGTATTGATGGGTGTGGTTCTAGTTTTTCATCATTACTGACAGTTCTGCAGTAAACATTATTATTATATACATATTTTGTTCATGTTCTAGATTAGACTAGGCTTTTAGAAATGGAATTGTTGGGTCAATCATGCAATATACTATAAAATTACCTTCAGCAAGGCTGTAGGAATTGACACTTTTCCTTCAGAATGAGAGTGCCCGTTGCTTCATGTCTGTGCCATAATGGATACTATCAGGTTTTTTTTTTTTTTTAACTTCTGCAAATCAAAATGGCATTTCTTTGATAACTGATAAGTTAGTCAATCTTCATTTTTTTGGTCTGTATGATTTGTTTCTTCTGTAAGTCCATATGATACCCTTTAATTGGGTCACTTCCTTTTTCTCATTGGATGATTTTATGGGTACTAATCCTGTAGTGGTGGGGTAGGTAACATGCTCATGGAAACGGTGATGTGTGTGTGTTAAGGGAAAGGTATTGCTGAGCTGCATGTATTCTGCCCAGATTTTACACTTGCTTAATTATGTTGCATTTAAAGAGTTGTGTAGGGCAAATAAAAGACTCATTAAAGACTGATGGCAGTGCCAGTTTCTGGTTGATAAATATTTGCACATACTTTAACTTTGATTTGGTGTCTTTCATCACTTAAAGATTTTTAACTTCTATTAAATCATTCTTAACTGATAGTCCTTTACTTGGTTGCTTCTAAGTTTTATATTTACTTACAGAGACTTCCCTAGTCAAAACTTCTATAGTTTTATTGTTTAGTGTCTTTGCTTTGAAATCCAAGGGAATATACTCTCTGAATGTCAGGGGGTAGGGATCAAACTTTGTTTCTAGTCCCAATTACCATTAATTGAATATTGGCAACTTATTATGGCATCTTCCTAATATACTAATATCCTGAAAGTATGTTATGCAGATGATACCTATTCTCCTTGACATTTCTTCTGTTTTTGTGTCATTTCCATACTCTTGCTTTATCATCTTTTTTTAATTTGGCAAGCCGAGGCCTGCTCATAATAATTTTTTTCTTACACTTGTGCCACTTTTGTCCAAGTTTGTCAAGTTCCCACAATAATACAATAATGAAAATTGGCATTTTTATTACAATTGCATTGCTATAGCTAGGAGTTTTGAGACTGAAGATGAAATGAGTTGGGATCCAAATGTTATTTTAGGGCTATTCAATACCATTGTAGTTTAGAAGTTACTAACTAATAAACATTTTGCTTAGGATTGTATATGTAAGAATTTGCTAGAGCTTACTTGCAAAAGGGGAGATTCTGACTTCTCTGGTTTAAGTTTTGAGATAAATCAGTAGAGAATACCAAAATACTCAGTTTTTATAGATTCTCCTAGCTTATGGTTTTTATTATACCACATTAGTTAAATGTTCTTCAATTATTAAGACTGTTAAATGTGCCAATGGTTTTTAAGTGCAGTGCTTCTCAGGCACACATTGTTAAGGATAGAGCTTAGCTTTTCAGCTTCTGTCTAAGCCCATCTCTAATTATATGATCTTGGAAAGTTTCTTCACTTATAAAATGAGGGAAGTTGAACCAGTTGATGTTTGACTTTAAGTTCTGTTTAACTCAGCAGTCTTTAAATTTACATTCATCTTGTTTTCGATATTGCTGGTTCTGTCCTTAACTTTGCCTCTTGCATACCATAGTGTTTTTGTTTTGTTTTTAAAATTTTATTGTTATAGATGCAGTTCTCCCTGAAGAGGGTGTTTTAGAGCAGAGGACCTCTTGTTCTACATAATACAGCAACTGGTGTTTGGTTGATTAAACAAAAAAAGCTTGTAAAGTGAATAACCAAAAAAACCATAATAAATCCATACCCTAAACATTTTACCTTAATTGAAAACATACGAATATCCATTTATTTACTATTTTGGGGGTGTGTGTTTAGGTTAGAGACCTTTTCTATGAGTTCTTTGTGTTGGTATGGGTTTCCTAATATGAGTTTCATTTCATCTTTCATGCATTCTTCCACATCCATAAGTTGACATTTTAAGTGTCCAGTTTTGGTTTCTTCAGAGTGAGAAGCTAAAGGAAATTGTCAAGTAATCTAAGTACAGTATATGTCTAGATTTTATCTGCAGATAAAAGTTGTACTTTAAGGTATAAAAGAGGGTGGGTTTTGTAGAAAACCAAAAGCTACTAATGTTCAGTTCCATAAACATCACTTAGTATTTTCTATTGAAATACTAGAGAATTTGGTTAATCCAACAGACATGGTATGATGGAAGTCAGTTAAGAGACCTTATATTATACTTGGATGAACAGTAGTATACATTAATATTAGTAAAAATCATAGAATATTCCCATTCCTAATATCTTATGTCAGAAATATTTTGTAGAGTTTGAAGTGTTTAAGGGAGTAGTGAAAGAAGTAATCAATCTACGGCATCTGATGAAATAGTCTCTAACAGTATATATTTATCAAAACAAGATTGAGGATGAAAATTAGAGAAACTCGTTGAGAAAATATAGTTAAAGTGTCATGTGTTAACTCTAATGTGTATAGCATACTGAAAGCAAACAGTGAACTATGAGCTGTATCTACTTAGAAATATTTTGTATTTAAGTTCTGTTGGAGAAAAAATGGTATCATTCCAAAACTTTTTCTTCACTTACTAATTTTTAACATTTTGTTAGGATAAATTTTAACATAGAATAGCAGAAAGAAGAGCAGGCCCCTTCAGGTTCTCACTGCATAGGCAGTAAATTGTGTACATGTAGTTTATTCAACCAGACTTGTCTGTCACTTGTGTCCAATCACTTGCTGTTACAGATAAAACCACAATAAATAACCTTATGCATATCAGTTTTATACATTATGTATATGCATATCACACATATATCTTTAGGATAAATTAGTAGAAGTCACACTCCTGGTTCTTGGTCTTATTTTCCATTAAAATTTGAAGCTGTCCAAAACACCACCTGTTTAAAAGGACTTTTAGGGACTTCCCTGGTGGTGCAGTGGTTAAGAATCTGCCTTGCAGTGCAGGGGACGTGGGTTCAATCCCTGGTTGGGGAACTAAGATTCCCACATGCCATGGGGCAGCTAAACCCGCGCACCCCAACTACTGAGCCTGTGCGCCGCAGCCAAGAGTCCACATGCTGCAATGAAAAGATCCTGCGTGCCAAAATTAAGACCCAATCTAGCTGCCCCCGCCCAAAAAATAAATAAAATAAAGGACTTTCAGCAACAGTGCATTTGAAGTAAAGGCTAGATACACTGGTTCTCCTTAGAGTCAACATAGTGTATTTAGTAAAACCTTTATTCTGAAGGTATATTACACAGTATCCTACAAGTGGTGTATCACTGGTCTTATTCCATCACCCTTCCCATTCTACCAGTGCTGTAGCCTTATTGATGGTATCTGGGTATCGGTGTGTGTTTTAGTGTGTCTTTACAGTACTCTGTTTCACTTGTTACTCATGCAGTTGTTTTTGATATAACAACTCAAAATTGATATTCCCTCACAAATTTTAGCTTATTTGACTAAGCTTATTTGATACTAGCTAATTAGTACATCATCAGTGTCTTCAGTATAATGCTATACTTGGTTTATTTTTTCCCATCTTCTTAATCTGTGTTTTGGATTTCTGCCTTAATCCCTTATTTTCTCATGTCCATTTTTAAAGCTTCTGATTTCCCCAAATTTTATCTGATTCCTTAAGAATATGGCCATAATGAAGTCCTATTCAAACTAAGATTAAAAGACAGATACTTCCACTGGACTTTGTTTTTTTTTTGTTTGTTTGTTTTTTTGCGGTACACGGGCCTCTCACTGATGTGACCTCTCCCGTTGCGGAGCACAGGCTCCGGACGCACAGGCTCAGCAGCCATGGCTCACGGGCCTAGCTGCTCCGCGGCATGTGGGATCTTCCCGGACCGGGGCACGAACCCGTGTCCCCTACATCAGCAGGCGGACTCTCAACCACTGCACCACCAGGGAAGCCTCCACCGGACTTTCATAACTCCTTTGGGACAGCCAGCTGTAACTTTAATCCTCATACTGTTACCTTTATATTCTTCCTTTCTTAGATGCTGTCAGAGTACTTCTGACACTTATTCTTCTGGATCTTTTAAATGCAGATGACTTACTGGATGATTTTGTTAGCCCGTATTTCCATCTCTTATCTGAAATCCTGAGGCCAGGCATGTGTTGGAAGTCAATTTTTTTTTTTTTAATTTTTAGAAATTGTGCATATACATGTGTGTTTTTATCTAAAGCATTATGTGACCCCTGTTGGGTTTGTGGCAGCACCTGGTAATCAAGCACATTAATGTGGCTTGAGTGAACCACATGAATATCACACTAAATGGAAAAGGCTATAAAGAACCTCCATTTGTCAGATCAGGTTTTGCTTCCACACAGCTTACTGAAAGCCTGAGGATATTCGAAGATACCGGCTTTTTAAATTATACATATGGAATCACGCATCTATATGCTTTTCCCTTTTAAGACTTATTGTGCCTCTTTTCATTTTAATGATGTATAAATAGATAGTTGAGCTACTTTTTAAGTTGACAATGTTAAGGGTTTTTCAGCTGATAATTGTTCATGTGACCATGCTAAATTACTTATAGCTTCTCTTGTCCATAATCTACACAGTTGTGAAAGTTTTGCCGGTGGCCCTGTAGTTATTGACACTGTACCTTTAATTCATAACTCTGAAATCTGCTACTGAGTAACACTGGTCTCTGTCTCATCCTCTTTTTTAAAATGGAGTTCTTAATACCACATACCCAGGGAGATATCAAAGAGAATTAATAAAATACTTGTAAACCTGTAGTAAAGAAATACAGCATCTTAAAGTGTTATTAATTAGAGGTTCAGAATTTTTAACAGACAATATAATAATATTTTTTCCCTCCAATGCAGGTGTTCTTTATACATTTTCCTACAGGGCTTCTCTGTGGAGAAATCCGAAAAGCATATGTAGAATTTGTCAATGTCAGCAAATGTCCTCTTACTGGATTGAAGGTTGTTTCTAAACGTCCAGAGTTCTTTACTTTTGGTGGTAACACAGCTGTTCTAACACCACTAAGTCCCTCAGCTTCTGAGAACTGTAGTGCTTACAAGACTGTTGTGACAGATTCTACCTCTGTGTGTACAGCACTCATATCATCAGCTTCTTCTGTAGACTTTGGCATTGGCATAGGAAGTCAGCCAGAGGTGATTCCTGTTCCCCTTCCTGACACTGTTCTTCTACCTGGAGCTTCAGTTCAGCTACCAATGTGGTTACGTGGGCCAGATGAAGAAGGTGTCCATGAAATTAACTTTTTGTTTTACTATGAAAGTGTTAAAAAGCAGCCTAAAATACGGTGAGTATTATAAAACTTTTTAGGTTTAACTTCTGCGTCTAATATATATAGATATATATACACCCATTCAAATAAACATTTTGATATTTGTTAACATATGTCATAGTTTACTAAGAAATTACTCCCTTCCAAATTATGCATGAAGTTTGTATCTGAGGTTGTCCCTAATCTAATTGTAAGTTCTAAGCAGCCAAAAGTGGAAAAAATTAAGCTACATTAATCTTTTTCATGCTTCTTTCTATAAACTTCATGATTCTTCGATACAACTAAGTACTATGGCCAACGTTATCACATAATAATGAAATTCACAGGTATCATGTATTAAAACAGGGTGTCATTTGTATATGAAGACAACTTGCCTACAGTCATCCTTTTTAAAGAAGATTACTCTGTTTTCCTTTTCCTTTTCCCTAGTGCCCTCCCCTGCCTCCCAAAATGTATGTATTTGCAGAGCACATGATTTAGGTGGTGTTATGGGCATCACTGAAGAAATCAAACCTAGCTGGCTTATACAAGGATCTGTAGCCTGTAGCGCAGTAGAGTATTTTATGATAATGCCATTGTCATTTTTACAAAATTAACCGGGAATAATTGTGCTACATTTTAAAATTTAATAAAATATCTTGTAAGGCTTACTATGAGAACCAAAAGATATAATATTTGTAAGGACAGGTACATTTTAGGTCTTCGGTAAATGTTAATTCCCCTTAAGAAGATGATAGAGAGTTCTCTGGCCAAAGCAATCCATTAAGACTTTGTAGAATGTAGTAGTGGTAAAATGAGCTTCCAAAGAAAGTAAAGATTTCAGAATTTGGATCAAAGGGGATAGGCAAGAGAGTAGTGGGTATTCCCGGAAGTAACTGTATATATGAATGAAAATTTCCAACTTGGGAAATATGAACTGCATATAGTTAGTTTGGCTACAGTATAAAATGTATAAAGGGGGAATAAAGGTGGAATTGTAAAGCTCTATTGTGGAGAGCCTTAAATGCCAGGTGAAAGTTTGGCATTTACTTGGTAGGCATTCAGTCATTAACTTTGGAACTACTATCAGAAGAGGTATAATCAAGACATGACTATATGATGATTATTTTCATGTACTATACTGTGGCTGAGTTTGATGAGCAGGGAAAAAAGGAGACTAATAGTTTTCTTCCAAACTGAGAATAAAGAATTGAACTAATGTTAGGCTAACTAGATAATTTTACCTTATTGTATCTGTCTTGGTTTTTTTAGAGTATAAATTGTCCTGAGGGTGAATAGGTTTTAAAAAGCTTTATTTGGAATTAGAGAATCATAACATTGGGAGAGAGTCTTAGATTAAATTTGTGATTTTTACTTCTTTAGTCACAGAATATTAAGACACACGGCAGTCATTTGTACCAGTCGATCTTTGAATGTGCGAGCCACTGTCTGCAGAAGTAATTCTCTTGAAGATGAGGAGGGCAGAGGAGGCAATATGCTAGTCTTTGTGGATGTGGAAAATACCAATACCGTAAGCTGGTTTAAAACTAAATTTTGTCTTTAATTATATTTTAAGTGTATCCTTTGTTTTTCGTAATGATTTTTTTTTCCTTCACAAGACAGCATAAGCTAGGAATTTAGGGATGTTCATATAGAATGGAATGTAAAAACATGTTAATTCTCAATTTGCTTCGTAATTTTATCCCTCAGTACTTCAAATAAAAGGATCTAGTGGTATTGGGCTTCCCTGGTGGCGCTGTGGTTGAGAGTCCCCCTGCCGATGCAGGGGACATGGGTTCGTGCCCCGGTCCGGGAGGATCCCACATGCCGCGGAGCGGCTGGGCCCGTGAGCCATGGCCGCTGAGCCTGCGCGTCCAGAGCCTGTGCTCCGCAACGGGAGAGGCCACAACAGTGAGAGGCCCGCATAACGCAAAAAAAAAAAAAAAAAAAAAAAGAAAGGATCTAGTGGTATTAGTGGTATTAATATGATACATAATCATATGGTATATGGCCGTATACCAGTAATTCAACCCAAAAAAGATCTCATAAAGTGCTTTCTAGTCTCACCATTGAGGATGTGTTTTTTTTTTTTAAATGGGTAATTTTTTTGTTTATTGGTACTTATAAACGAACCAGCCAACTGGTAGTATTATGATGTGGACAAATTAAAACATCTTTCTACAAATACTAGACTGGTGGAAAAAATTAGGGGTTGTAGTAAAGTAGCAAAAAGGGGTAGAGGAAATCAGTGAAGCACATTGTAGCTTAACCCTTCACCTTAACAACTGAGGTTCTTAACAAGTAAAGCCTCCCCATCCCAGAAAATATGAATAATCCTTCATTACACATCTTTGTACTTTTGCTCCCTATTTTTGAGGTTAGGTTCTAGATCCTAAAGATATCCAAAAAATAGTATTATAACCTAGTTATCTATAGCCGCCTGTCATCTTTTATCATGATGTCCGTAGAAGCCAATGCTTGTGAAACCTCTTTGAGTAGACACCAATCATACACCCCCAAATTGACACAAAAGGTACAATGAAAAGCAGCTTGTCAAGGCAGAGAGATACGTAATTGTAAAAGAAAAATTCTAGGGAAGTAATAACAGTCATAGCTCAAATTAAGATTGAATAATACAGCCATCGTTAGAAATCTTCAGGCTGTGTGTTCAGGGAGTAATTTGGGAATAAATCCATGATTTGCTGTTGGGAATTGAAATACTTAGCAGTTTGCTGTATTTATAGCTTTCCCCGGCAGTTTCCAAGGTGACCTCCAAATCACTGACAGGAGAATTTTGCTAGAACTGGATCTGGGGCTGCAGGAATTCCTCAACATAGTTGTTGAATTGATTGTTCCAAGTCTGGTTATTCCAAGCTTGGGGGCACCAGGTCTGACTGTTCCAGCTCTGGTTGCTCCAGGACTGACTATTCCAGCTCTGGTTGCTCCAAGTTGGGTTATCCCAGGTCTGGTTACCCCACGTGGGCAGGTTTCCGGAAGAGTTCACCAGGCATCCTTGGTGGTAGGAATAGAAGCCTGGGTATTCTGTAGTTGCTGGGCCCTGAGTCACAATGTTGCTATTCCTCAGCCAGTTGTTTTCTGCCACCTCTTACATTTCATTCTCTGGTTCTGGAACCAGGTCTTAACCTGTTTGTAGCTAAGGTTCAGGATGTTGGAAAGTTCTTGCATTTGCTGGAGGCTGAGGTATTTCTGCCTCTGAAATCTGTCATTGAGCACACACAGCTGCGACTGAGAGAACACGGTTCTGGTCTTCTGCTTCTTGACCAGGACCTTCTCTTCCTTCTTCTCTGTGCTCTTGTCTGCAGCCGTGGCTATTAGTTTTACTCTGGGGCTTGTGGGAGAATCAGGACTGTCCTGAATAAGCAGATCCATGGAGAAGGAAGGAAGAGGAGAGACAGTCTCCATATCGTGGGTCTCAGCAGATGACATTTGCAAGGACATAATTTTCTTCAGGCCCGTAAATCTCAGGCATTGGTGAAGATTCCCTAGAATTGGATGCTTTGGGGCCACGCAGGCTTTGGGGACAAGCTGGGTCCACACTCATGTTGTTGAATTGAAGGAGAGGGAGAAAACCAAAGAGCTAGATAGATGGTAGGAAAAGTCCAGGCTTAAGAATCTAGGTAGAAGAGCTTAGAGAAAGGTGAAGATCTCCAGGTGTAAAAGTATTAAAAACATGGGATGAAGGGAAGTCACCTGTATGATAACGGAAGCCTACCAGCCCAATGTAGGAAAATGACGAGGATGTGTTTTGATGTGCTTAAATTTACAAAGTTCTGTTAGGATTTCACATTCAGTATTAACTTGATAACCCCTTACTTATACATTTCCAGCAGTACCATTTCCTTTATATAAAGCATTTTAAACATTTTATCTTTCCTGTTTATGTATCTTTTATCTTTCCTTTATCTTTATGTATCTTTTATCTTTCCTATGTTATGTATTTCCTCTATGTATCAAAATGAATATTCTTCAAGAAGGAACTGTGATCTTATTAAAGTAGAATCTTAGCTTCATATTGATTCAGTTTAGATACCTGTTTGAAATGTTACTTATTATTTCTGTCATGTCTTTTAGCTTCATAAATTTGTATGGTCACTTCATTTTAGGACATTTAAGGTCAATGTGCTGATACTTCGGTGATCTTCCCAAAAAACCAATATTTGTAAGAGTAAGAACATTTGAATAATTTCAAATTAGCTCCTATTCAGGAGAATAAAAAATATATGCAATTTAAATAATTTTATGTACATTGACTGTATATTGGTATTCTGTTCTTTTTGCCTTAACAGGAATGTGAGAGAAAGATCAGAAGAAATAAAAGTGCTATGGTTTTGATTAAAAATTGGCAGCAAATAATTTTTGATATATTAAATAACTCATTATAATAGATTCTAATAACTGAATGCCTTTCAATATTTAAAACTTTGCCACTGGGAGTATATTATAATTAAATCTATTTTGTGAATAAGATGATGACTTACGTGTTTTAAGAATGTTTATAGAGGGATTTAAATAATTTACATTTCTGAAATGTATTGTTAATTTATTTCAAAATAAAAATTTCATCTTATGTTAATTGATACTGACTATGGTAGCAGTGTCATTCTCATTAGAGTATTCTACGTTAGTGCTCCTAAATCTTGAATGACTCTTTTATTTCCTTTTGATAGAGTGAAGCAGGTGTTAAGGAATTCCATATAGTACAAGTATCAAGTAGTAGCAAACACTGGAAGTTACAGAAATCTGTAAATCTCTCTGAAAACAAAGGTTTGTGCCTTTTTCCCTCTTCATAATAAATTCTGATATCTTCCTTCGTTGATTTTATTTTTTTCAGAACAGTACCAGAATGTCATAAGATTATTGGTGCCTTTCTTTTTTTTAACTCATTTAAATATCTGTATATACTTTGCTATAATTATATCATATATTACATTATATCAGAGTCCTTTTTTTTAACATCTTTATTGGAGTATAATTGCTTTACAACGGTGTGTTAGTTTCTGCTGTATAACAAAGTGAATCTGCTATACGTATACGTATATCGCCATATCTCCTCCCTCTTGCGTCTCCCTCCCACCCTCCTTATCCCACCCCTCCAGGTGGTCACAAAGCACCGAGCTGATCTCCCTGTGCTATGCGGCTGCTTCCCACTAGCTATCTGTTTTACATTTGGTAGTGTATCTATGTCCATGCCACTCTCTCACTTCATCCCAGCTTACCCTTCCCTATCCCCGTGTCCTCAAGTCCATTCTCTATGTCTGCATCTTTAATCCTGTTCTGCCCCTAGGTTCTTCACAACCATTTATTTGGTTTTTTTAAGATTCCATATATATGTATTAACATATGTTATTTGTTTTTCTCTTTCTGATTTACTTCACTCTGTATGAGAGTCTCTAGGTCCATCCACCTCACTACAAATAACTCAATTTCGTTTCTTTTTATGGCTGAGTAATATTCCATTGTATATATTGCCACACCGTCCTTATCCATTCATCTGTCGATGGACACTTAGGTTGCTTCCATGTCCTGGCTATTGTAAATAGAGCTGCAATGAACATTGTGGTACATGGCTTTTTATGGTTTTCTCAGGGTATATGCCCAGTAGTGGGATTGCTGGGTCATATGGTAGTTCTATTTTTAGTTTTTTAAGGAACTTCCATACTGTTCTCCACAGTGGCTGTATCAATTTACATTCCCACCAGCAGTGTAAGAGTGTTCCCTTTTCTCCACGCCCTCTCCAGCATTTATTGTTTGTAGATATTTTTATGATGGCCATGCTGACTGGTGTGAGGTGATACCTCATTGTAGTTTTGATTTGCATTTCTCTAATGATTAGTGATGTTGAGCATCCTTTCATGTGTTTGTTGGCAATCTGTATATCTTCTTTGGAGAAATGTCTATTTAGGTCTTCTGCCCATTTTTGGATTGGGTGGGTTGTTTGTTGTTTTGATATTGAGCTGCATGAGCTACTTGTATATTTTGGAGATTAATCCTTTGTCAGTTGGCTTCATTTGCAAATATTTTCTCCCATTCTGAGGGTTGTCTTTTGGTCTTGTTTATGGTTTTGTTTGCTGTGCAAAAGCTTTTAAGTTTCATTAGGTTCCATTTGTTTATTTTTGTTTTTATTTCCATTTCTCTACGAGGTTGGACAAAAAGGATCTTGCTGTGATTTATGTCATAGAGTGTTCTGCCTATGTTTTCCTCTAAGACTTTTATAGTGTCTGGCTTTACATATAGGTCTTTAATCCATTTTGAGTTTATTTTGTGTATGGTGTTAGGGAGTGTTCTAATTTCATTCTTTTACATGTAGCTGTCCAGTGTTCCCAGCACCACTTATTGAAGAGGCTGTCTTTTTTCCATTGTATATTCTTGCCTCCTTTATCAAAGATAACGTGACCATATGTGCCTGGGTTTATCTCTGGGCTTTCTATCCTGTTCCATTGATCTATATTTCTGTTTTTGTGCCAGTACCATACTGTCTTGATTACTGTAGCTTTGTATTATAGTCTGAAGTCCAGGAGCCTGATTGCTCCTGCTCCCTTTTTCTTTCTCAAGATTGCTTTGACTATTGGGGGTCTTTTGTGTTTCCACACAAATTGTGAAATTTTTTGTTCTAGTTTTGTTAAAATGCCATTGATAGTTTGATAGGGATTGCATTGAATCTGTAGATTGCTTTGGGTAGTAGAGTCATTTTCACAGTGTTTGATTCTTCCAATCCAAAAACATGGAATATCTCTCCATCTGTTTGTATCATCTTTAATTTCTTTCATCAGTGTCTTACAGTTTTCTGCATACAGGTCTTTTGTCTCCTTAGGTAGATTTATTCCAAGGTATTTTATTCTTTTTGTTGCAGTGGTAAATGGGAGTGTTTCCTAATTTCTCTTTCAGATTTTTCATCATTAGTGTATAGGAATGCAAGAGATTTCTGTGCATTAATTTTGTATCCTGCAACTTTACCAAATTCATTGATTAGCTCAAGTAGTTTTCTGGTAGTATCTTTGGGATCCTGTATGTATAGTATCGTGTCATCTGCAAACAGTGACAGTTTTACTTCTTTTCCAATTTAGATTCCTTTTATTTCTTTTTCTTCTCTGATTGCTATGGCTAAAACTTCCAAAACTATGTTGAATAATAGTGGTGAGAGTGGGCAACCTTGTCTTGTTCCTGATCTTAGTGGAAATGCTTTCAGTTTTTCACCATTGAGAACAATATTGGCTGTGAGTTTGTCATATATGGCCTTTATTATGTTGAGGTCAGTTCCCTCTATGCCTACTTCTGGAGGGTTTTTATCATAAATGGATGTTAAATTTTGTCAGAAGCTTTTTCTGCATCTATTGAAATGATCATATGTTTTCCTTCCTTCAGTTTGTTAATATGGTTTATCACATTGATTGATTTGTGTATATTGAAGAATCCTTGCATTCCTGGGATAAACCCCACTTGATCATGGTATATGATGTTTTAAATGTGCTGTTGGATTCTGTTTGCTAGTATTTTCTTGAGGATTTTTGCATCTGTATTCATCAGTGATATTGGCCTGTAGTATTCTTTTTTTGTGACAGTTTTGCCTGTTTTTGGTATCAGAGTGATGGTGGACTCGTAGAATGAGTTTGGGAGTGTTCCTACCTCTGCTATAGGTTGGAAGAGCTTGAGAAGGATAGGTTTTAGCTCTTCTCTAAATGTTTGATAGAATTTGCCTGTGAAGCCATCTGGTCCTGGGCTTTTGTTTGTTGGAAGATTTTTAATCACAGTTTCAATTTCAGTGCTTGTGATTGGCCTGTTTTATATTTTTTATTTCTTCCTGGTTCAGTCTCGGAAGGTTGTGCTTTTCTAAGAAGTTGTCCATTTCTTCCAGGTTGTCCATATTTTTGTCATAGAGTTGCTTGTAGTAATCTCCCATTATCCTTTGTATTTCTGCAGTGTCAGTTGTTACTTCTCCTTTTTCATTTCTAATTCTTCTTCCTGTTTTTCTTGATGAGTCTGGCTAGTGGTTTATCAATTTTGTTTATCTTCTCAAAGAACCAGCTTTTAGTTTTATTGATCTTTGCTATTGTTTCCTTCATTTCTTTTTCATTTATTTCTGATCTGATCTTAATGATATCTTTCCTTCTGCTAACTTTGGGATTTTTTTGTTCTTCTTTCTGTAATTGCTTTAGGTATAAGGTTAAGTTATTTATTTGAGGTGTTTCTTGAGGTAGGATTGTATTGCTATAAACTTTCCTCTTAGAACTGCTTTTGCTGCATGCCATAGGTTTTGGGTCATCGTGTTTTCATTGTCATTTGTTTCTAGGTATTTTCTGATTTCCTCTTTGATTTCTTCAGTGTTCTCTTGGTTGTTTAGTAGTGTATTGTTTACCCTGTGTTTGTATTTTGTATGTGTTTGTATTTTTTCCAGATTTTTTTCCTGTAATTGATATCTGGTCTCATAGTGTTGTGGCTGGAAAAGATACTCGATACAATTTTAGTTTTCTTAAATTTACCAAGGCTTGATTTGTGACCCAAGATATAATCTATCCTGGAGAATGTTCCATGAGCACTTGAGAAGAATGTGTAATCTGCTGGTTTTGGATGGAATGTCCTATAAATGTCAATTAAGTCCATCTTGTTTAATGTATCATTTAAAGCTTCTGCCTCCTTATTTATTTTCATTTTGGATGATCTGTCCATTGGTGAAAGTGGGGTGTTAAAGTCCCCTACTATGATTCTTTTACTGTCAATTTCCCCTTTTATGGCTGTTAGCATTTGCCTTATGTATTGAGGTGCTCCTATATTGGGTGCATAAATATTTACAATTGTTATATCTTCTTCTTGGATTGATCCCTTGATCATTATGTAGTGTCCTTCTTTGTCTCTTGTAATAGTCTTTATTTTAAAGTCTGTTTTGTCTGATACAAGAATTGCTACTCCAGCTTTCTTTTGATTTCCATTTGCATGGAACATCTTTTTCCATCCCCTCACTTTGAGTCTGTATGTGTCACTGGGTCTGTAGTGGGTCTCTTGTAGACACTATATGTATGGGTTTTGTTTTTTATCCATTCAGCCAGTCTGTGTCTTTTGGTTGGAGCATTTAATCCATTTACATATAGGGTAGTTATCGATATGTATGTTCCTGTTCCCATTTTCTTAATGTTTTGCATTTGTTTGTCTTTTCCTTCTCTGTTTCCTGCCTAGAGAAGTTCCTTTAGCATTTGTTGTAGAGCTGGTTTGGTGATGCTGAATTCTCTTAGCTTTCACTTATCTGTAAAGGTTTTAATTTCTCCATCGAATCTGAATGAGATCCTTGCTGGGTAGGTTAATCTTGGTTGTAAGTTTTTCCCTTTCATCACTGTAAATATGTCCTGCTACTCCTTTCTGGCTTGCAGAGTTTCTGCTAGAAGATCAGCTGTTAATCTTATGGGGATTCCCTTGTATGTTAATTGTTGCTTTTCCCTTGCTGCTTTGAATATTTTTTCTTTGTATTTAATTTTTGATAGTTTGATTAATGCGTGTCTTGGCATGTTTCTCATTGGATTTATCCTGTGTGGGACTCTCTGTGCTTCCTGGACTTGATTGACTATTTTCTTCCCCATATTAGGGAAGTTTTCAACTGTAATCTCATCAAATATTTTCTCAGTCCCTTTTTTATTCTCTTCTTCTGGGACCCCTATAATTTGAATGTTGGTGCATTTAATGTTGTCCCAGAGGTCTCTGAGATTGTCCTCAGTTCTTTTCATTCTTTTTTGTGTATTCTGGTCTGTGGTAGTTATTGCCACTATTTTATTTTCTAGGTCACTTATCTGTTCTTCTGCCTAAGTTATTCTGCTGTTGATTCTTTCTAGAGAATTTTTAATTTCATTTATTGTGTTGTTCATCCTGGTTTGTTTGCTCTTTAGTTCTTCTAGGTCCTTGTTAAACGTTTCTTGTGTTTTCCCCATTCTATTTCCAAGATTTTGCATCATCTTTACTCTCATTACTCTAAATTCTTTTTCAGGTAGACTGCCTATTTCCTCTTCATTTGTTTGGTCTGTGGGTTGTTACCTTGTTTCTGCATTTGCTGTGTATTTCTCTGTCTTATCATTTTGCTTAACTTACTGTGTTTGGGGTATACGTTTTGCAGGCTGCAGGTTCGTAGTTCCTGTTGTTTTTGGTGTCTGCTCCCAGTGGGTAAGGTTCGTTCAGTGGGTTGTGTAGGCTTCCTGGTGGAGGGGACTGGTACCTATGTTCTTGTGGATGAGGCTGGATGTTGTCTTTCTGGTGGGCAGGATCATGTCTGGTGGTGTGTTTTGGGGTGTCGGTGAACTTATTATGATTTTAGGCAGCCTCTCTGCTGGTGGGTGGATTTGTGTTCCTGTCTTGCTAGTTGTTTGGCATACAGTGTCTAGCACTATAGCTTGCTGGTCGTTGAGTGGAGCTGGGTCTTAGCGTTGAGATGGAGGTCTCTGTGAGAGCTTTCGCCGTTTGATATTACGTGGAGACGGGAGGTCTCTGGTAGACCAGTGTCCTGAACTTGGCTCTCCCACGTCAGAGGCATAGCCCTGATGCCTGGCTGGAGCACCAAGAGCCTTTCATCCACACGGCTCAGAGGAAAAGGGAGAGAAAGAAAAGAAAAGAAAGAAAGAAAAAAAAAAGAATAAATAAAATAAAATAGTTATTAAAATAGAAAAAAATTATTAAAAATAAAAAAACAAGAAAGTAATTTAAAAAGAGAGCGAGAAAGAAAGAAGAGAGCAACCAAACGAAAAAGCAAATCCCCCATTGATAAGAAGTGCTAAAAAGTATACCAAAAAAAAAAAAAAAAAAAGGACAATCAGAACCCTAGGACAAATGGCAAAAGCAAAGCTATACAGACAAAATCACACAAAGAAGCATACACATACACACACAAAAAGAGAAAAAGGAAAAAAACCCCTCATATATATATATATGTAAAATAAAAAAAGGAAGAGAGCAACCAAATCAATAAACAAATCTACCAATGATAATAAGCTCTAAAAACTAAACTACGATAAACATAAAACCAGAAACAAATTAGACACAGAAAGCAAACACAGTTGCTCCCAAAGTCCATCGCTTCAATTTTGGGATGATTCGTTGTGTATTCAGGTATTCCACAGATGCAGGGTACATCAAGTTGATTGTGGAGATTTAATCCTCTGCTCCTGAGGCTGCTGGGAGAGATTTCCCTTTTTCTTCTTTGTTCGCACAGCTCCTGGGGCTCAGCTTTGGATTTGGCTCCGCCTGTGTGTGTACGTTGCCTGAGGGCGTCTGTTTGCCAGGCAGGATGGGGTTAAAGTAGCAGCTGATTAGGGGGCTCTGGCTCACTCAGGCTGGAGGGAGGGAGGGAGGGGTATGGAATGTGGGGCGAGCCTGCAGCGGCAGAGGACAGCGTGACTTGACGTTGCAACAGCCTGAGGCGCACCATGTTCTCCTGGGGAAGTTGTCCCTGGATCATGGGACCCTGGCAGTGGCGAGCTGCACAGGCTCCTAGCAGGGGTGGTATGGATAGCGACCTGTGCTTGCACACAGGCTTCTTGGTGGCTACAGCAGCAGCCTTAGCGTCTCATGCCCCTCTCAGGGGTCTGTGCTGATAGCCACAGCTTGCACCCATCTTTGGAGCTTGTTTAGGTGGTTGATGACTTTCTTATAATTAACTTTTGTAAGCATTAAATTGTGCTTTCATTACTTTACATGACTGTAAGTGAAATTACTGTGTTAATCGATTCTTTCCCATCTTTTTATTCCACATCTTTTCTATTTGTATATATTTTTTCTTTTTTAAAAAATTCAGTTGTAAAATCAGTGCCTGAATACATGGTCGCTATCAAAATTTCGAACAGTACAGAAACATATAGACTAGAATTGTAAGTTTCTCTTTGTTTCCTTTACTATTGGAAAGTTGGTTTTTCTGTGTGTAATCAAACTTGTGTGTTGAGTGGCTTTTCTGTGTATTTGCATACCCATATAACTTGAAACAAAAGAATATTCACACTTGTGATACATACTGTCAAACTGTTTTCCAAAATATTTCCATCATTTTATCATCCTGCTAGTAGTATGAAAGTGCTTAGTGCTTGTAAGAGTAGATCAAAGCTGGCAAAATATTTAACTGTTTCTGGAAAGAATTGTACAATGTATTTTAAAAGATTTAAAAAAAATGTTTAAACCCTTATCTAGCCTCATAGTAATTCTTATTTTTGGAATTTATACAGAGGAATTAATTCAAAATATAAGAAGATCCATATATTCAGAGCAGTTTATTGTAAGATTATGTTCAATAGAGAAAAATCAAATGGAGCTTTAATGTGAATTAAGCTACAACTCAGATTATTTTGTGGTCATTAAAATATATAAACTTTTAAAATACGTCACAATAGTGGGGAAATGCATCATAGCAAATATGTGCATATAGTAATATTGGTATAAATCATCCATATGAAAAAAATATTGATAGGAAATGCAGAAATGATAGAGTGGGGGAATTGTGGACTCCCTGGCTCCCAAGTTCTAATTTTTCAAATTTTCTGTTTATCTATAATGTCATACATATCTGAATATATATGTGCATATGAACATGCATTTCAAGAAAATTTAATCTTACCTTTTTAAGGAGCTGAATGAGATTTGCTTTATTGAGAGGAAAGCAAAGATGCTTTTCATTAAACACTATTTATAATTATGAAATATTTTCCATTGTGACTGAAGAAGTCTGAGTAATGAATTAGGTTTTACCATGTTATAAACTGAGAAAGATACTTGAAATTTTCTCTTTTCTCTTCCTAGATGCCAAACTTGCGAATAGGGAGAAGGGAAAATTTTGCTTCAAGGCAATACGATGTAAGGAGGAAGAAGGTAAATTCATTTTACTGTCACACTTTCTTAAATGGTTATTTTATATTTCATGCCAATGATATGATTAGTTTGTTCTCTCCTGTTTTTTAGTTGCTACACAGTCCTCAGAAAAATATACCTTTGCAGATATCATCTTTGGAAATGAACAGGTATGCGAATAAGCACAATAACGTTTGATTTTAATAAAAAGTCACAGTCTGGAGTATCTTGACTATTTTGGTAAAACTATTGCTTTAGTAATCCCCAAATTCTTTGGTGGATGAACATGTCAGCTTTGTTGGGTTTTGCAACTTGTCTTCATGCCCCAAAGCAAAACAAAAATGCTATATGGAATATAGCATTTTAATTAGTTATTTAAATTTAACTTTCTTTTAGAGTGTAAGATACTCATGAAATAAGTTTAGTCCTTGGGATTAAAGAAACAGGATTATATGAAGGAACCTGTTTATTTGGGAACGTGGTCACAGTGGAACAAATAGATGATAACCCTCTGGATTTGGGAATATCATATGGTTCTATGACCCAAATAATAAGCTGTTTGTAATTTTAAATGTATTATTGACTAGGGCACTGATACTCCCAATAATTATATGTTAGAACCACCTTGAGAGTGGTTTTCAAACTTTGAAATAATGTTCATGTAAGTCACCTGGGGATCTTGTTAAAATGCAAATTCTCAGTCAGTGGGACTGGATGAGACCTGGGGCTCTGAATTGCTAAAGCTTTGAGGTAGGTGATCTTGAGGCTATCAGTCTGCACCCTCTATTTTTTTTTAATTTATTTATTTTATTTTTGGCTGTGTTGGGTCTTCGTTGCTGCGCACGGGCTTTCTCTAGTTGTGGCGAGTGGGGGCTACTCTTTGTTGTGGTGTGTGGGGCTTCTCATTGCAGTGGCTTCTCTTGTTGCGGGGCACGGGCTCTAGGTGCGTGGGCTCTAGAGCGCAGGCTCAGTAATTGTGGCGTGTAGGCTTAGTTGCTCCGCAGCAAGTGGGATCTTCCTGGACCAGGGTTCCAACCCATATCCCCTGCATTGGCAGGTGGATTCTTAAACCACTGCGCCACCAGGGAAGCTCTGCACACTATTTTTTATCTAGAGAATTTTTATAAAAATGAAAGCTTTGCCATCCCACCTCTAAGCTCTGGCTCATACTTTGGGTAGAGTTTGGGAATACACATTTTCATCCAGCTCTGCAGATAATCTGAAGAGGTGATTTGGGGATCTGCTTTGAAAAATACGGGCCAAATTCCCTGTCGTTTTGTGCTGTTACTAGTATTATTTCTTTGTGTTCTTCTCCTTGATAATTCCAAACATACTTAGACTTTTGTATTGTGCTTATCATTTGCCTTCATCTGACCCACTCTTTGTACTATCTTTTGGCCATTTGAGGAAGCGGCTATTTAGAAATATCCCAGAGCACCAAAAGTCCAATAATTCCAGAATGAGTATGACTTCTGGACACTGTGCTTCCTTGCTTCCTGAATGGTTGAATTTTAGCTTTTTGGACTTAAGTTGTTTGTTTTGTTTGTGTCTTTTTAAAAAACATTCCCTAGAAACATCATCAGGACCCTTAAATTATATTAAGGTTGTAATTTTTATTATATTTATTGTTAATAATTTTGTATAGGAGCACTGCAGATGGCATAAACAAAGACATTTTCCCTTTTGATGAATCTGAGTAAATAGAACTCACCAGGCACTACACGTTGATGAGATAACTATGTGGACAATGGTTTACCAGAAAAAGTTCATGTCTAAGGGGGAAAATATATGTATTTATTAATATTTAATAATTAACTTGAAGCTTAACAGCTATATAATATAGTTTATAATGCAGGAAATTGTTAAGTGTAGAGATTTTACTATGAAACACAGTAGTCATTAATTAAGGGAAATTCTGTAGTTCTGAGTCTGTTAAAAATCTTTTCTCTTGTTCTCTCCCTTCAAGTATAAAAGCCAGGTTAATGCCAGTGGCTTCATTCGTTCTGTTTCATTGGATATCACTTAGTCTTCCAAGTATTTGAATGGGAAATATTTGTTATTTTTAATAGTTAAAAAAAATCATAATTTCCTTTTAACAATTTACTTTTTAAAAAATTGAAGTATAGTTATTTTACGATGTTGTATTGGTTTCAAGTGTACAGTAAAATGATTCAGTTATACATATATATGTTGTTTGTCAGATTCTCAACAATTCACTTTTTATTCATTTTCTTAGAGATACCCATTTACCCTCCCTGGATACTTAGAAGGTTAAAGCCAGTGCCATGGAAGTGTAGATTTATGAATTTGAGCTTCAAACTTTAAGATTCAGGGTAATTTGTGCGAAATATTTTAGGTATTCAAGTCTTAGGGTGGCCTCCTTGTATTCAACCAAATTGATAAGAAATTACTGAATAAGCCTTTTGGGTATATGTAAGTTGTAGAAATTTAAATTTTGGCAGGGTATATCTAATTGAAAACACATACAGACAAACGATTTTCTTTTAACAGATAGTAAGTTCAGCAAGCCCCTGTGCAGACTTCTTTTATCGAAGTTTATCCTCTGAATTGAAGAAACCACAAGCCCAGTCTTCTCTGCATACAGAAAAGCAGTCAATAGAGGACACTATGAGATTAATTCAGAAGTGCAATGAGGTGGATTTGAATATTGTTGTATTGTGGAAGGTATGTGTTGTTAAATTATTTCAGCAAGCCTCACTTATACTTGATTCTTAAGCTGAAGAGTAAATGTAAGCTGCTCTTTATATTTTCTCTGCTTAAATTTTCCAATTTGAATATTGAAATAGTTTTATAAGTTTTTCAACAGTTCCAAAATAACTTTTTCTTTTGCCTAAAGGGAAGAATTCATTCAAATTAGATGACTTTATTCTGTGTTACTTATTACTTGTAAGAGGTACTGAGAATATTGTAGACATGATAAGCTCCATGAAAGCAAAAATGCTGTTATTAAACTCTTTATTGTGAGCATTTTCAAACTCTGAAAAAGGAAAAATAGCACTGTGAACCTCTAAGTACCCATTACTTAGGCTCCAACAGCCACTAATTTGCTGCTGTTCGTTTTCACCTATTCCTTTACTTTGTTTTATTTTTACCTTCCTTTATTTTTTAGCTGCAGTATATATTTTTTAATGACATATTTCATCTGCTTTTATGTGTACTTCTAGCAGATAAGGACTTTCTTGTTTAATATAACCCCACCATATTACTATCTCACCCAAATTAACAGTAATTCTTTACAATTATCTAATTGTTGGTCTGTGTTGAAATTTTTCAGATTATTTGAAAATATTTTAATTAAAAAAAATCAGATTCAGCTAAGATTTGCACATACACATGGCAGACCAGAATGAGGTTGTTTAGGCATTGGTCTTCCCTAAAGTTAACTGTAATGCAGAAGAGGTTTATTTTTCACAGTACACCCTTTTGTATCTTAAGTATGTATCTTTTTTTTTTCCACTGTAGAAATGATTCTACAGTGAAATTTAGGATCTTGCCCAGGGATATTCACCTGAACTATGTGAGGAGGTTTGATTTTGTACTGTCTGATATAAGGCCTAACATGGAGACATGCTCATAGTAGATGATTAGAACATGTTATTTTAAATTGATTCAGATGTTCTAAAGTGTTCTTTTTACTAAACTGTACACTTTTAAGTAAACTTTCTTGAAACCAAGCTGGCTTTACATGAATTCCAGTAAAACTGCTTAAGCAAATTGATACTTTTGTTGACTATAGAAGGTGAAGGTGTTTAATGTTAAAAAGATAAGTTACACGTTATTAGTTTGAAATCAAATGTTCTTGGAGCTTAGAATCAAGAGAATCCTGGGCTTCCCTGGTGGCGCAGTGGTTGAGAGTCCGCCTGCCGATGCAGGGGACACGGGTTCGTGCCCCGGTCCGGGAGGATCCCACATGCCGCGGAGCAGCTGGGCACGTGAGCCATGGCCGCTGAGCCTGCGCGTCCGGAGCCTGTGCTCTGCAACGGGAGAGGCCACAGCAGTGAGAGGCCCACGTACCGCAAAAAAAAAAAAAAAAAAAAAAAGAGAATCCTGTTTTCAGGCTCAGTAGCATTGCCCCTTAATGTAAACCACCCATCCATTAAATGTATGGTAGACCTTTAGCATTTGTAGCTGTCACTCCACAGATTCCTGCCATGTAACAATTTGTAATATTCGTGAGACAAGATTTTGAGTTATGTGTGCTGTATTCTGTACTCATCGTTGAGCCCACAGTAACCTTGGTGGGGGCGGGGCGGCCAGGGGTTATCTTTCAAAAAATCACCCTGAATAAAAACCAATTACTAGTATTGCTGATTATCATTGAAGAAGAAGAACACTACCCAAGATTATGATACTCCTTAGTTAGAAAATGGAAGTTTGAATAGATTACAGGATGGAATATTAAATTTGTTAGGGGCTAGTAGCTATGATAAGTTTATTATTCAATTCATTTGAGGAAGTGACTAGTAGATTTTCTTTAGTGAAGACTCTAGATAGTGCACAAAGGACCCCCTTGAACGGAAGAAAACTTGACAAGTCATTTAAGTTGTGGAGTTGATGCATAGGGAACATAGTACTCTAAAAAATTATGATTCAGGAGAAAACTAAGACCTTGGACAACGTTTTTGTAAAAAAATTTAGTTGGTAAGGGGGTATAGTATAACTTATAACCAATCTTAACCAAAAATAAAGGTTTGTTTTGAAAAACTAAGACTTTGTGCAGGAAAGAGAATGCATTATAGGGTTATACATGGCTATGGGTGACTTCTGTTTGGTCCCTGAGACCATTGGAAAAGATGTGTGACCTGTCTCAGGATGTTATCTATCAGTTGTCATCCTCTCTTGATTAAAGGTCACTCCATCGAGTATTTAACTCCTCCTGAATTTCTGGGTTGTGCATGGATGGGTGCTGAGCAGGTCCTGGGCCTGCCTCTGCCTTAGTGCAGCAGTTCTCCAAGTGTGATCCATGGATGGCAAATTGTCACTCATGATAAGTATAGAAATTGAAAATAAACATTTAGGAGTGTTTATAGCATTCTGACTGAGTAATTTTGAATCTGTTGAATCTAATAGTAAAAGAAATTGGGCTTATCAAAAAAAAAATTAAGCATCTGTATTTGCATAGTGTGACAGTACCAGTATATCAGAGCCATGTACAGATTTTATGTTCTCCAACACAGAAGAAGTTCAAGAAGAAAAGTTACGTGCTGGAGTGTTTTAATTTAGATGAGATCAGTTCATTGTATAGGAAGAAAAAAAACTTTTTTTTTTCTCTTTTAAGCATATGTATCAATACTTAAATTTAAGATCTCCAAAGACATGGCATTTCCACTTCTAGGATTTATGATTGTACTCACTGATTCTGCTGCATTATATGATAAACCCTGGTACATTTCCGAAGCAAGACGATAAGAAAAAGCCTTGGGAATTCCCTGGTGGCTCAGTGGTTGAGAATCCGCCTGCCAGTGTAGGGGACATGGGTTTGAGCCCTGCTCTGGGAAGATCCCACATGCCGTGGAGCAACTAAGCCCACACGCCACAACTACTGAGCCTGCGCTCTAGAGCCCACGAGCCACAACTACTGAAGCCTGTGAGCCACAACTGTTGAAGCCCGTGCACCTAGAGCCTGTGCTCCGCAACAAGAGAAGCCACTGCAGTGAGAAGCCCATGCACCGCAACGAAGAGTAGGCCCCACTTGCCACAACTAGAGAAAGCCTGCACATAGCAATGAAGACCCAACGCAGCCAAAAATAAATAAATATATTTTTAAAAAAGAAAAAAAAAGAAAAAGCCTTTTGCCTGTATATTGGCAGTCCAGTAAAGAAGAAAACTTGTGTTATGGTATGGCACTGTTCTTTTGGACTAGTTTCTTAAGCGCTCTAGAGAAAATTGGAAAAGATTTCAAGAAGTGTCTCTCACGTATCCAGGCCAACTGTTTTATATTGAGGCAGAGCAGATTTTGACAGATACTTAATTGATTGAATGAATGAACAAAAGTAGAAAGGTTGACACAGCCATGAGTGTTGGTAATTGATAGATATTAGCCATAATACCTCTGCTTTCCATCAGATATTGCATTGGTTACTTTTGAGGTTACTGCCAAGCAGGCTAACATTTTTGTGCTTTGTACTTCTTAGGCATACGTAGTGGAAGACAGTAAGCAGCTTATTTTGGAAGGTCAGCACCATGTTGTTCTTCGCACTATAGGAAAAGAAGCTTTTTCATATCCTCAGAAACAGGTAATGACAGAGTTTGCTTTGGGGCCTTCCTGTGAACTTGTGGGGTTTTTTGTTTGGTTGTTTTTTGTGTTTTTGAAGGTATCTGGTTTGTGCAAGCTTTTATATTGGAATTTGAGTTGGGGCTTGGTGGCAGAAAGCTGATTAAAATTAGAAATGAACATAAATTGATTTTAAAATTCACTAGCACTTCATAAGAGTATTGAGATGCATTTGTGATCTTGGGGTTTCCTAAGGTATATTCTTTATTGAATCTAGAACTCACAGTTAGCTTGAGAGGAAGGGAACCATATTCTCTATATTATCTTGTTTGTTGTTTAACAGGCCCATACCATTGCAGAACTCTATGGGGCCTATCATACAGTGTAAAGGATGGCCTCTGGAGTTGTGCAGAAGTATTTACTTACTTTTCCTAAAATACTGTTTAATCTTACCAAAAGTTCTCATAGTATGTGTAAATATTTAAACCCAAATCTGTTTCTTACTTTAAGAAAATTGTTTTTCTCAAATTGATTTGATTAGTTAAAAAAGTCCCAAGTTTTAATTGCAAATTGTCATATTTTGATAATTTCGAACATCTCAAGGCAAGGTTTTTCACTTAGAAAATGAAACAAAGTGATTTCTATAAAATTCACTCAAGTTATAGTCCCATTTTACTAAAATACTGTGTAGGGCATATCCTGTTTTTCCTCTGTATTTCACCTTTGAAATACTTTATATTCTCTTTATATGATTAACTGAGTTGGGAGATGCAGCATGTTCATCATACTAAGAATAATATATTTGGAGCCCAGAGACTTTCAGATTGATGGCCTAGTGCAAGTTACTCGCATAATTTGATAAACTTTTAGCTTACATATAAAACGGGTAATAGTACTTTATACCTTGCCTCTCTTGTGATGGGACTGTCTGTCATAAGGTTGAATCAAACCCTTATTATAAAACTACTGTACAAATTGTCCAGCACTCATTGCAAAAATACCTGTTGTTGCTTTTAAGGTAGAAGAGAGGGAAGCTTTTCTAAATGTTCCCTCAGTAAATTAGCTTCAGGTTTTTGGTATCCTTTTCTGGCCGTTGTTCGTTTGTATTCCTCCTGGTAAGTAGTATGTAGAGATTCATTTAGTATAATTTAGAAGTCTCAAATAACAGCTTATTTTTCTTAGATGATTAGATTATAATAATAGTACATTTTTTGGACTTTTTATTAAAGTGTAACGTAAATGCAGAATAGTGACTAGGTCATTGACTCTTCACAAATTGAAGAACACTTCAGTATAAGGAGGACCCAGGTCAAGAAAGAGAACATGACCCGAACCCAGAAGTTTTGCTCCTGCTCGCTTCCAGGCACAAATCTTCCCTCCTCCAGAGTAAACCTCTAGTCACTCACACTAGCTGTATTGAGACTTTTACATGTATGTTAACCTTCAGTTAATATAGTTGAGGCACTATAATCTGTAAAAACTCAGGAAGCTATTTTCAAAAATGACTCTTTAAGGCAATTTTAGTTTTTCAACTATTAAAACAGATGCTATACAATTGAATATCTATAGCCTAAGTACTCAGCAATTTTATTAGATGAGAACCACAGCAACTTTTGAAATTATTATTATTGTAAACCCCTTTTTTACATATGAGGAAATTGTCTTAAAGTATTAAATAACTTATCCAGGATCACAGAGCTAATATGTGAGGTTGCTGGATTTCAAGTCTAACCCCAGCACATAATAAATAGAGAATGAATAAATGATTACAGATCCTAGTTTTTTTATCCTAGGTTGTATGTATTGCATATGATTTCAACTGTTAGTTTGTTAGTTTTTACAGCAGAAAAAGTATTGTTCATGCTTTACTTTATCTCGACTGGTTTTAACTTCTTTAGTTTGTGTGTGCTATACTTTATTTTAACAAGGCAGTGTTTTTATTGTCATATATTTTTTCTTTTCTCAGGAGCCACCAGAAATGGAACTATTAAAATTTTTCAGACCAGAAAACACTACAGTTTCCTCAAGACCATCAGTAGAGCAGCTTTCTAATCTCATTAGAACGAGTCTTCACTATCCAGAATCATTTAGTCATCCTTTTCATCAAAAAAGGTTTGAGATGTATTTTTGTTAACATTTTTCTACAATATACACACCTGTGTGTGCATGCACACACAGACATACACACATTTATTAATAGCATTAACCCAGATATTGAAGAAACAATTTAGAATACTATTGAGTCTGTAGAAATTGCCCTTAAGTAATTTACCCTTTACTATGATTACCATATGTTGCTGCTGTAATTAAAAGATGGGTATTTCCTCAGCCAGTTAGTTGTCAAAAGTTTTCTTTTGGGGCTTCCCTGGTGGCACAGTGGTTGAGAGTCCGCCTGCCGATGCAGGGGACACAGGTTCGTGCCCTGGTCCGGGAAGATCCCACATGCCGCAGAGTGGCTGGGCCCGTGAGCCATGGCCGCTGAGCCTGCGCGTCTGGAGCCTGTGCTCCGCAACAGGAGAGGCCACAACAGTGAGAGGCCTGCATACCGCCAAAAAAAGTTTTCTTTTGATGAGCAGGTTTATCATTAAGTCAAGAAGAAGGAAAAAATACCGTCATTTTGTTTTTGTTTTAAGTACAGAAATTAAATCTAAGACATGACTATAGTATAGACTCATCAAACAGTTTAAATTTAGATAGCATCATTTACTTAAGATTTATTAAGTATTAAACTTTTGGGGGATTGATGTATTTATAACTTTGGTAAATAGCCTGATCATATAAACTTAAGGTTCTAAAATAAAAAGTGCTAAGTCAGATGACACTTCAAAAAGTGGCTGGTTTACAGATATAAAAGAAGATGGAGAGAAGTCTGTTAGAGCCAGTCTGTGAATTATAACTGAAGGTATAAATTTTGGTGAAGTCACCTTGGATAGAGGTAGGGATGGGGTGGGATAGAACAAAAGAGAATGGTGACCTATAGAACAGTGGTGTTTGAGAGATGAGCTAAGGAAAAAGTCCACGAAGAAGACTGATTGGGAAGTAGCAATCAAACAATTAGGAAGAAAAGACCAATGAGGAGAAAGTGGCATCACAGTGGTGGAGTGAGAACAGTTCAAGGAGGGAGAGCAGTTAACAGTTTTAAATGCTGCAGAAAAGTCATTCATTGGCTCTGACAGTAAAGAAATTGCTCATGCTTTTGAGAAGAATGTTATTATATAGTGGGGGTGGAAGCATGATATAGTAGGTTGAGGAGAAATGGGAGGAAGTAAGTAAAGATACTCGTGTAGACCACCCTTTCAAGAAGCTGGGCTATGAACGGGGATCAGGGAATAGCCATGCAATATTATTGTTTTACTAGGTAAGATATGGATGTATTTATGGTCTTGAAGGAAATGATGGGATACAGGAAGGGCAACAGAATCCTTAATAGATGGAAAGATACACCAAAGAGTGGCAGGATTAGCTTTGGACTGAAGAACGGACCTCCTTACTATGGAAACGGGGAAAGATGAAAGTAGGGAGAAATTTTAACAAGTTTACACATTATTGGAGTGCCTTCACTTTTCGGAAGTTTATAGAAGCACGGTTAAGTACTCAAAGTAATCTAGGAAATAAGAGAATAAAGGGTAGAGAATTTTTAAAAGTGAAATTTGAGAACAGCTACTGAGAGGAATGAGGAGCTGGCCAAGGACACACAGAAGGAGTGCTGGGCAAAATTAAGATGTTGACTTAGCATTGGAAATATTTAAAAAGTAGCTTAAATGGTGCTAACCATTTTTAAACCCTTTTATCGTGAGATATAACACACAGAAAAGTGCTCAAAAATGAAAACTTGTGGCCATAGTGATTATTTTTCACAAAAGTAATACCCAAATAATCACATCTAGGGAAGAAATTAGAATATTGCTAGCAATCTCAGAAGCCCCCTGTGTACTCCCTTCCAGTCACTCCCCTGTCCATCCCCAGTATTAACAGTCATTTCTTTGCTCCTCTTTATAATTTTCCAACCAAGTGTTACATATCTGTATTTTGATTGTCATGGTTTTTAAAAATATATATAATTAATTAATTTATTTATTGGCTGTGTTGGGTCTTCGTTGCTCTGCGTGGGCTTTCTCTAGTTGCGGCGAGCAAGGGCTACTCTCCATTGCGGTGCGCGGGCTTCTCATTGTGCTGGCTTCTCTTGTTGTGGAGCACGGGCTCTAGGCCTGTGGGCTTCAGTAGTTGTGGGTCGCGGGCTCTAGAGGGCAGACTTGGTAGTTGTGGCGCATGGGCTTAGTTGCTCCATGGCATGTTGGATCTTCCTGGACCAGGGCTCCAACCCGTGTCGCCCACATTGGCAGGTGGATTCTCAACCACTGCACCACCAGGGAAGTCCTGTGGGTTTTTTTGAACTTTATTTATGAATGGAATTATACAGAGTATATTCTTGTTACGTCCAGTTTCTTTCACTTAATATTATGTTATTCATCAGCCATTGACGAAGCTGTGGAATTTTCATTGCCAAATGAATATGTTTGAACATACTAGAATTAGTTTATCTACTCTATTGTTGATGAACTTTTGGATTATTTTCAAATTTCAACTTTATGCTCTTGAATATTCTTGTATATATCTCCTGGTGCATGTGTGTTTGCTCCCCTCTTTTTTTCCCACATTTATCTAGGAATTTTTTCAAAGTAGTTTTACTAATTCGTATATCGCACTAGTAGTGTTTGGGAGTTCCCTCTGCTCATAACCTTCAGCAACACTTTCTGTTGTCACACTTTTAAATATTTTAGCCATTTAAGTTATTTTTAAATACTTTTGGTCTTAAATCTTTGTCTAGGTCTTAATTGCTCAGTAGTCATTCTGTATGCCTTTGACTGACAGAGGCACACTGGGGTCACTTGGGGAAATTTAAGAAATACAGATGCTTTGGTCCTACTCCCAGAGATTCTGATTCGATTGGCTGAAGGTTGGGGGCTGGACATCTAGATTACCTAAAGTTCTCCAGGTGATTCTAATGTACAGCCAAAGCTGAGAAAAAATTTCTTGTTTTATCCCTAGTGAACCTATCTTCCCACTCTTCCATAGACAGTTTTGATTCCATAATGTTTCATTTTAACCCACCGTTCTACTTTGTCCCTGTTTATCAAACCTGTCCTGCTTCATGTACTTCCTGAATATCTTAGATGCCATGGTGCTGCTTAGTGGTTGAAACCCTGGCTATGCCTTAGAGGCTGGGATATGTAGGACTTCTCCATGTGCTTCTATTAGGGTAAAAAGCATCATAGACTCCAGGCAGTTCAGGGAAGTGTGTGAAACAGGACAGTTTTGATCAAACTAAAAGGAGAGCAGTGGGCTAAAATAAAGCATCATAGAATTAAAACTGTGCACGGAAGTATGTGAAAACAAGGCAGATTTGAGAAGGGTAAGATATGGCAGTTTCTTCCAACTTTGGCTCCACATTAGAATCACCTGAAGAATTTTTGAAAATCCTGATACTTAGGCCAGTTAAATCACAATCTCTGGGAGTAGGACCTATGTGTCTATATATTTTAAATAAATCCTCAGATGATACCAGAGTGAATCTGTATCAGTTTCTATTGCTAAATAATGCTTCGTAAGAACCCACTACAGAATTCAGTAGTTTACAAGGCATTTATTCCCACGCTCATGGGTCTGCAGGCCAATGACAGTTTGGCTGAAGCTCTGCTTCAGGCTGTGGGTTGGTTGGGTTCATGTTTGTGTCACATACATTTGGGGTCAGTCCAAATGGGCAGCAGCCAGCTGGGTTATGTTCTTCTCATGGCATATCTCTGGAGTACAAAAAGTGAGCCACATTGCAGTAGCATGTTTAAGGCTTCTGTTTGCATCAGAGTCATTAATCTTCCATTGCCAAATAGCCTCTCCTTCACAATCAACAAGGATGCTCCACCGTTGCACAGTGGGAGGTGAGGGGAATGAATAACTGCTAAACAATAATTACCATTATTATCACAGTAACCAGGATTGCGAATCAGTGAAGTAGAGGGTCAAGTGATTGGGCATCCTTGTGAAACTAAAGATCAGAAGTGTAATTGAGTGAGAGAGCTGGAGATAGTGGTCAGAGAGTGGAGAATCTCAGTAGTATTTCAGAGGCAGTTATTTTAGGTGACTAAAACAAATTCACAGTATGGTCATGGAAGTTAGATGGCTGAGTTTTGAATAGTATTGGTGGTCATGGAGGTGACAGATCAAGGGTTTGAGAAGGAGTTGAGTGAGTTGTCTACCTTGACAGTAAAGTTCTCCAAAAAGATGACAAAATTCAGGATTGAAAAGAAGAAAGCAAACTCATCCAGAAGCTTTTAATAAATGAAGCCAATAAGATGATATGAAAGAAAAATCTTGAGCAATGTTTCCTGTCTAGATGGTAGGCCTCTGCTTGACAGATATACTAGATGAATTTGGGGTGGGGGGAAGAGGGTGAAGCAGATATTTCGAAAGACTCATCCCATCCCCCTCCCCCAAAGAATCTCTGCTGTACTGAGTTACTGTCACTGGTATTAGTTTGTCAGTATGGGGACAGAAAAAAAAGAATAAAAACCTTGGAGTAGTTTATGACCCAAAAAATGAGGTGTTTTTATAGGAGAGGTAGGAGGAAGAACTCAAGAAGTGGTATTAACTATATTAATGAGACATTCTGGCTAGAGATATGGAAGATATTGGAAGAAGAACAGCATGTGTTATTGAGAGGACTGCAGAGGAAGCTGTGTACTCAGCCAAATTTCAGTTAAAGTAAGATGTAGACATATAAAGAGAGGAGACTGAGGATCTAGAGGAGTGTTGTTCATGATATAGAAATGTGGGAGGGATGGGACAGGGAAGAGGTTTGGTCATAGCAGTGGAACACAGGGCAGCAGAGGAATGAGAATATGAGAAACAGCAGGTGACCAGAGATAACAAAGATATGAATCAAATAAATTGACAGGAATTTGTGAAGAATAGTAGAAAATTGGGAATGGGGGCTAGTGAGGCAGTAGCCCCCATTCCCACTTATTAACACTTAGTATGATGCCTAAGGTTTGCTGGGAAGATGGGGGTGCTATTCACTGAAGCAGTGAATGGAGGAAGAAGAGGAATGAAGGTAATGATTTTGGGGCTAAGAAACATCCAGATGTTTTGATTTCTTCTTTTACTAGAAGCATTTAGATAAAGCATGGAGAATTTGAGGCCCAAATGGTAACAGAATAGCAAAGTTTCTGAGGTTTTGCTTTGGGTTACAAATTATGCGATTGGAATTTAACTTAATGGGGTGCTCTAGACTGGAAACCTATTCGGTAGTCTTTGCTGTCCTCTTTTCCTTGTTAGAAGTTTGTGGAGGAGGTAAGGGCATAGCACCGGTACAATCTAAGAATAAGTCTTTGAAATTATCTTAGTTTTTGTTTAGGGAAATCTGTTATTTGCAGTATGGTTCAGAAAGTATTTCTTAGTAAGAGGATATAAAATTTCTGAAAGCATAAAATATATTATCTGAGCAGAATTTTAAAGTTAATTTTGTGGGAGCTTATAGAATTACTTTTTTCTTTTTTACTATCCCTTTGTTCTTTGTGTTAATAGAGTAAACTATTTTCAATAATAGTATGTAACCATTTGTGCATAGATACGTTCATTTATTATGTTCTTGATTTTAAATCTGCACCAGTCTGTTCATTAGGTCCTCTTCTATCACTCCATGTCCTTTCTCCTATGCTTTAGTGATTTACTAATTATAAAGTGAGATCAGAAATTAGGTTAACTGAGCAAATGTGTCTACTTGAAAGGGCTCTCCTCATAACTTGCTGTACAGAAATAATTATCATATTCTCCCGAACGTGATGGCTTTTATGCAAATTTGATAGAAGAGCAAATGTCAGTTCTCAAAATTAAGTAATTTTCACGAAGCATAGAGAACAGGATTAGTTGTTGGCAATTTCATGATTTTTTATCTCCATTGATCTTTCTTAGTTGCGATTATTCTGTTTTGCATTTTGGGAAATAACCACCTAGAAACATTTTGGTTATTTTTTCAGATTAGCTTTAATAAATATAAATAAAATGGTTTTGTAGATGTATATATTCTGGTATTTAGTATTCAGGCATTGTATTAATATGTTTTACTTCTTGTTTATGCAAATAATTTGGCTTGAGTGATTTTAGAATTCAGTTTTTTTCCTTACTTGAATCTAATTGTTTTTGAGGAGCTTATGCTATTAGGTACTCTTAAGTTTTATTTTCAAGAAAGTGGGTTTTTTTTGTTGTTGTTTTTTAATATCCCGCTAACCTTTTTTATTTATTTTTTTTCCACAGCCTTTGTTTAGTACCAGTGACTCTTTTACTTTCCAATTGTTCAAAGGCCGACGTCGATGTAATAGTTGATCTTAGGCATAAAACAACAAGGTAAAGATTTATTCAGGGCAAGTTTATTTTGCAGTTAAAGATTGATTTGAAAGCAATTTAATATTTTGAAATTATGCAAATAATTACCTAACATAGAAAAAGTTTACTCAGGCATGCCTTTATTTTTTTGTTTAGTATTAAGAAGTGTTAGAGAAGACTTAACGAAGATTGTCTTAGAATTTCAATAGTGGCAAATGGAAAGCAATTTCCAAAAGCAGCAAATTATTTTGACCAAAGACAACAATTTTTATAAAAGTTTGTTGGTGATAAAGAACTCTAAAATTGAAAATCAGCAAGTTCAGAATAGAAGTTTTTTTTGTCTTGTTTTCTGATTTATAAAATAATGCTTAACAACAACAACGAAAATGCTGGTCCATACTGGCACTCCAAGATCTAGATGCTTTTCAGAATTCAGAAATTTTGGGGTTTTTAGAAAAGCAGTGTGAAGCGTAAACTGATTATTATTGTATAACACTCCAAACAGGATCTGGGTTAGCTGTGTGAAATCCAAACATTTTGTGTATGATTATGTGTATCATAAATTAATTTGCTAATGCCTTATTGGTAGACCCTTGGTTGCTTTCCATTTTTCAGTATTATAAACAATTTCAATATTATAAGCATTCTTATATGCACATTTATTTTTATGTATGGATAACCAAGTGGTTAAAAGCTCAGGTTTGAAATCAGGTTCCATTATCTACTAGCTGCTGTTGCGAGTGTTAAGTGAGATAATTCATTCTTAACATTGTGCCTGGAACATAGTAAGTGTTAATAAATTTTAGCTATTACAGAAATTGTAATGTTAGCTATTGCCGTTATTGTTATTAATACAGTTGGTGTCATAAAATAATTTCTAGAAATAGAATTGCTAGATGAAAGGGATGTGTTATTGGGACTTTGGGAAAAAATTTATGAAGAAAAAAATTCTCCAACTTACTACTTGCCTCCTCCCTTAGCCCAGAAGCATTGGAAATCCATGGATCATTTACATGGCTTGGACAAACACAATATAAACTTCATCTTAAAAGCCAGGAGCTTCACAGTTTGCAGCTGAAAGCATGCTTTGTCCATACAGGTGTTTATAACCTTGGAACTCCTAGGGTATTTGCCAAGTTATCGGACCAAGTTACAGTGTTTGAAACAAGTCAGCAGAGCTCCATGCCTGCCCTGATCATCATCAATAATGTGTGACAACTTACAAATTTGTACTGAAATCCACAGGAATCAGTTTTATTTTACTGAATGGTTTTTACAGCAGTATTTGAAATACCTAACTTGTTTGGGAGGTTGGTGTTAGATCATTGTAAAATACTTTTGATTTGTCAATTTGTTGATGATGCAAAGCACGTTGGACTGAGAGTACTTAAATTCTTTTTTTGTATTTCTTTAACCCCTGGTAATAATTTACATGCTCATAATACAGAATTTCAGCATATCCATGCACCTTATTAAGCCCCACTTAAAACCAGTGTCTAAGTCTGCTGTTACAACTTATCAATGGTATATGAACATTAGGAGATGATTTTGAGGAAGAAAAGGCCTTGTTGGCAATATTCCTGTTAAGCCATTAGTCTATAAATTCCAGCTTTACTGTGAAGTTCTATAGAGTGTTAAATACAGACTTTGCTGTCTTGCTTCACACAGTTCTCTAAAATCAGTTTTGAACGTTGGTTATAGGGTCTTCATACTTCAGTATCTGGTTGTTCCTATGGCTTATACATAACTTTGTAAAAAGAAGAACTTTTTTTTCTGATGCTTTGATTATAGTTTTGGAAAGAGTTTGACTCCCCCCCCATTCATCTCAGCATACAGTGCACTATTTCACAATATGAGATTTTTGTCATTTAAATTATCATATTCTTTATTATGTAACTTTAACAATTGAGATGATCTGTTTAAAATATAAATCTACTCAAGTTAATTAAAAATCAGCTTTTCAAAAATGTATTATATTTATAACAAATGTACTGTAAATAGAATAAAGACATGCTATTCACTGTATAGATTTATTAGATGCCTTTTTTAAAAAATTCTGAGAACTTAACATATTATTGAAAATGAATGTCATCCAAGACTTCCCTGGTGGTCCAGTGGCTGGGGCTCCGTGCACCCAGCACAGGGGGCCTGGGTTCGATCCCAGGTCAGAAGCTGAATCTCACGTGCGACAACTAGGAGTTCACCTGCCACAGCTAAAGTTCCTGCATGCTGCAACTAGAAGGTCCCGCGTGCCGCAGCTGGGGATCCCACACACTGCAGCTAAGGATCCCGCACGTCATAACTAGGACCCAATGCAGTCGAATAAATAGATGGGTAGGTGGATATTTTAAAAAAAAGAATGCCAACCATATTATTATAGCAGGTGCCAGATCAATTTCCTGAGAAAGCGTTATCTTTGTTTCTAAAAGTGAATGACAATCTTTGTTCCTATAGTCCTTGGTGGCCGTGTTATACATGAACAAGTGAATTTTGTCTTTAAATGTTTCATGTCTGATACCCAGTTACAATTTTGGATAACCTTTTTATATCCTGGGAGAAAGGAAGATCTATGCTTATTGACCCTACTGTAAATAACCACATTGCAGACTCTTATGCTGGTTGTGGCAGACTAGGTAATTTAGCCCTCCTGCTGGAGAAAAGTAAAAAGTCAGAACAAAATAGAAGAAAATGTTTTACTAAAAACAAAGTGTTATCAATATAGTCCGTTATTAGAGGACCAAAATCCAGTAGAAGAAAGTCTAGAGAGAGGATATTTGGGCCTACTTTGCCTTGGGAGGTTTGCCCACTTAGGAAGAAGCAGCTGAGAGGCAGAGCGTATGTTTGACTTATTTTGAGACAAGAAGTATAGGTTAGGAGAAATAATTAAAACTGAAGCAAAGAGAAGAAAAGGATGGAAAATAGGCCAAAAAAAGGTAAGAAACCTGGATTCAGTGAGAAAGTCTTACGTATTTATTTGGAGTCCTAGAAAGGGGAGAGGATAGGGCAGAAGCAGTATAGAATCTGAGAATTTTCCAAGATGGACAACAAGTTACAGATTCAAGTAGTTCAGTAAATTCCAAACAACGTAAATGTAAAGGAACCTATATACAGATGCATCATAGTGGAACTGCTAGAAATCAGAGACAAAGGGAGAAACAGTCTTGAGTACAGAAGGCAAAACTTACTTGAGTGGTAGCAGTAATTCAACTGATGGCAGACTTCTCAACAAAAATAATGGAAGCCAGAAGATAGTTTCTTTCAACCCTTTGAAGATGCCCTACTAACTGCTAAGCCCAAATTCTAAATGGCAAGGATACCTTTCAGAATGAAAGTGAAAGACATTTTCAGACAAATAAAACCAGAGAGTTTACTTCAGGTGACTCTAGGATAATCTGCCTAAATCTAAATCTTTCCACTCATTCTCCAAATAAGTATACAAATCAACAAGAGCAAGTGAAACCACACCTAGCTCGTGTGTTTAGCATAACTAGACAATATTAACTTCAAATTATCTGCACATGGAAAATTTAGCCTTAAATTCCAGCTGGCTATGTCAAGCATCTATGTCAAGCCTTTGTACAGAGTGGATGCAGGTGGGGAAGACCGGAATCCAGAAAGACCCTGTGGAAAGGAAATAAGAGGACAGGGCTTAAGGGTGAGCTGCAATCACTCTAAACAAAGAAAGTCATCCTGACTGTAAAAGTACAAGACATCTGGTAGATCAGAGCCCTGGTGACAGGCAAGGCACTGAGACCTTGCAGTGGGGTCTTGTAGGAGCAGAAAGGAACGGGGTCCATTTATCACACAGCTAAGGAAATACATCCTAATAGGAATTACCTTATAAGTCGGCTACTTAGAGTGTTGAGTATTTTGAGGTTTGTGCACCCCGAATCAAGTGAAATTGTTCCATTAAAGCTTCATACCCTTAGGGCTGAGTTCCAGAAGACTCCATTAAAATGCAACTGCCTGTAGGTACCCTAATAACTCACCCTCATTGTCCTTTAAAATGTTAAGATTTGTCAGGCAGCCTATAAGAGTGAGGCAAGCCTTGAAATGGAATGGGACACACAACAGTGTCTAGAAGGGAGGTGAGGGGAGCTGGTGGGAGGAGCAGGAAATGGGGAGAAGGGAAGGAGGAAGGGATAGGTTGCTGAAGGAAAACTTAGCCCGTTTCATAATCTTGCTTAGGGTCAACCCTATTTGGTAGTATTCCCTTGTTCCTCAGGATTATCGGGCTGTAGGTTTTCACCTCGGGAGAAAAGTTTGCATGTCATGTGTCGTCTGTCCCTACACCCTGTGTTGTTTTTTTTTTCTAATTTATTTTTGGCTGTGTTGGGTCTTCGTTGCTGCGCGCGGGCTTTCTCTAGTTGCGGCGAGCGGGGGCTACTCTTCGTTGCGGTGCGCGGGCTTCTCATTGCAGTGGCTTCTCTGGTTGGGGAGCACGGGCTCTAGAGTGCAGGCTTGGTAGTTGTGGTGCACGGGCTTAGTTGCTCTGCGGCATGTGGGATCTTCCCGGACCAGGGCTCAAACCCGTGTCCCCTGCATAGGCAGCAGCTTCTTAGCCGCTGCGCCACCAGGGAAGTCCCACTCCCTGTGTTTTTGTTTTGATTTTTAAGCTCTGATAGATGTCAGCTTTCCTAAAACTTGGAACAGTTTTCAGTTTCTCACCTACTTGAGTATGCTGTACTTGGTGGCAGGAAAGGACACGTCTGGTAACAGGATGTTTGTGAAAAGGCAAAAACGAGTGTTCTTTTTCACATGTGAACGAATGGTATGTCTTAGTTGAATTAACATTCCACCAGGATGTAGTATATAAAACAACGTGAAATCTTTTGAAGACTATTAATAATCTGTTGCTTAGAAAGTCTGCTCTAAAAATAACCTTTTGCACTAGAGAAGAGGCATTTGGCCGCAAGAGGGAGCAATAGGGAATTTTAATGCAAAGTGCAGAGGAAGGGGAGGAGAGTGCTTGGAAGGGAGGCTCTTGTCCTTGAAGGAGAAGGGCTGTGGGCGAGAGGGTAGCTGCGGGAGCCCGAGCCCTGTGCCACTCCAGGGTCTGTTCCAGTCTGCATCCCAGCAACCCTCCAGGGGAACTGCACGAAAGTGAGGCAAGATCAATAAACCCCATTTTCCAGGTTCAAAAAGACGGACGATTCAAAGCCTGGGTGCAGAGCAACTCTTGTTGAGAGCAGGGGTTGCTGGTCTGTGCCTGCCACGTCTCACGTGGGCATCTCTTCTGCTGCTCCACGCCTTCCGCCCTGCGTTTCCCTGCGTGTAGGGCAAGGTGGAGAGGAAGGTCACATTTGGGGGCACGTATTTCTTTCCTGGAAGTTTAGGGCCATGGTTTGCAAAAAATGTTCAGCAAAGAGAGCAAATTTGAGAGTGAGAGGGAGGTGTAGTCACTGCTGAGGTGACACCGTACACCTCAGATGGGACTGGAACCCACCATCTTCCAACTGAATCCACACAACTTGTCTGAGGACTTAATGAAGCTCAGGTTCTTTATGTCTCAGCGCAGAAGGAATTCAGCAAGCAGCATAGTGATATGTAAGAAGTAAACTTATTGAGAGATACACATTCCATAGGCAGAATGCGGCCCCTCTCAGAAGGCAAGAGCGACCCCAGAATATGGGGTGGATAGTTTTTATGGGCTGACAAGCGGGAGGATTAGTCCAACTATTTGGGGGAGGGGAAGGGGATTTCCAGGAATAGGGCCACTGCGCACTTTTTGGCCTTTTATGGTCAGCCTGGGAACTGCCCTGGCACCTGTGGGTGTGTCATTTAGCATATGCTAATATATTACAGTGAGCGCATAATGAGGCTCAAGGTCCAGTGGAGGTTGACTCTTCCACCATCTTGGGCCTAATCAGTTCTAACCGGTTTTTGTCTATCCAGTTTTTCTCAAGGGCTGTGTATTGTACCCTGCCCCCTTCCCTCTTGTCTCAGAAACACGTTCACAACACGCAGGAGGGCCAGTTATTAATGTTCAGGACTTCTGTGAACCGACTGTTAAACACAGACACTACTGAAAAATCAAGTTATGTAATACTACCTAATGGGGAGCCCCTGCGCATCTCCTCCCAACTCTGCATTCAATCCCATCTCTTCCCAACTCCATGTTATCTGGCTCTGGGAGCTTGAAATTGGCCAGAGTGGGAACTTTGGCCTCTGGAAAAATCAAATGCTGAACATCTGGGCTTGCTGTATTGATTTTTGCTGTTTATTCTCAAACTAAGAAAGTCATGCAGAAAATGTTAATGCAGGTTAAACTTTAAAGCGTTGCCTGCCTGTAGCAGGCAACACATTATGAATAGCACAAATAATTGAGAAGATATTCCTCTGGTGTCCAAAAACTGTTACCCAGGTCAGCAAAGTTGCTCATGTCATTGGTGAACAGGAGCAGATGTGCCGTCTCACTTTCCTCTTCCTCCTTAGCATAAACAAAAATATCAGCCAGCATCATACTGGAATTATTCTCATTTGTGAATCGGAACCCAGGTTGGTTATCCAAGAGCTCGGCAAAACTCAACAAAAGTCCTTTGTGAGAATCAATAGGCTATATGGAATTTGCAGTAAAGAGTATTGCATATATATTTTTTTTTTTTGCGGTACGCGGGCCTCTCACTGTTGTGGCCTCTCCCGTTGTGGAGCACAGGCTCCAGACATGCAGGCTCCGCGGCCGTGGCTCACGGGCCCAGCTGCTCCACGGCATGTGGGTTCTTCCCGGACTGGGGCACGAACTCGTGTCCCCTGCATCGGCAGGCAGACTCTCAACCACTGCGCCACCAGGGAAGCCTGAGTATTGCATATTTTATTTTTGTTTGTAAATTATGTGCTACAAAGACTATATCAGTTTAAAAAAAGTTTTTTTCCTGGAGAGGATTTGATAAACATTTATCAGCACACCTCAGGGTATGAGCATAGACCATGAAAAAGTTAGTGTCCTGATACCCACGTTGCTCTTAGCCAAGACGTAAGGTGTCTTGCTGAATCTTCCAGCCATTAGGACCCCATAAAGCAGTGGTTCTCGAAATGTATGGGCATGATCATTGGGGTAGCTACCAGAAATGCAATTCCAGAGGCTACCTCCCCAGCAATTTGGTCTACCTGCCTCGATCAGTTTTTGTTGGTCTGGTTTGAGTGTGGAATCTTATTTTTGTTGTTGGGTTTTGTTTCGTTTGTTGTTTTTAGATCGTGGGGTTTTTAACAAGCTCTGACTCAGAAGAGAAGACCTAGATACCACACTTTGGGAAACGTTGCCCTGGGGAGCCTTAGAAGCACTGTGTCTAGCAGCAGACTTTTATAAAGTTTGTTTGTTTCTATCAAGTTTTCAGGCACATCATGGAAACGTTACTAGTCTTTAAAAGTTCTGGGTGGCTGTGCCAGTGTTTTGAATATATGCCCCTAAGACATGGCAAATTGCTCAAAGATTAATTTTCTGCTTAAGGACAGTTGAAATAAAAATTGGGTTTACAATAACTCATTTGCTCAATTAGTTAAACACACTAAAGGCTGGGATTGACACTCAATCCCAGCTTGCCTGTCAGTTTTATTTCTTGGCCATTGATCATAACTGCTACCACTTACTAGCTTTTGGTATTGTCCGTTTTGCCATTCACGATGGTTAGGCTCTTTTGGACAGATATTTGTAGTCTCTACTAGGTACAGGTAGATGAGAGCTGTAGATAGGATAATTGCTGAAGTTTTCACCCAAAATGAGGCATTTTGAGAGTGAAAGGGGGCACTTTAACAATTACGGTGTGTTCCAGACACGCTGGAGTGTGAGTTCATACTGGCCTCAGCTCTCCTCTTAGGCTCTCTGCTGGCTGGTATGTTACAGTGAATTCTGCTACACATACAAATACTGCATATTCAGGAAAGTCGTATGGCTTATCCTTAGATGTTTGGGGGAGTCCTAGTTCCCTGTTTTTTGGGCAGAAATGTTCACTCAATTCAGATGTGACGATGAGTGGCAAGATTCAGCTAACCTTCAGATGAGAATCCGGTGGCAGAATCCTCTGGTTACCTAATGCCTGGAACCAGGACTGAATTTTAGCCCTGGGCTAAGAATGCCACTGCAATGAGTATAGGCTACTCGCCTAACTAGATTCCTAAACCCTTTTCATTCAAGTGTGAAGGAGCTTGTACAATATTTTTAGCCAGTACACGTATCGTATCTTGAACACCACTTATATGTCCTTTATGTTGATTTGCAAACTTGTTAGTGCTAATATTTGCTGAGATAGCTCATATTTGAAAGGCTTTTGGTAGCCACTTCTGGATTATGGACTGACCAGAGTTTTTCAAAGGCTAAATAACCACTCCTGGGTTAGGTACTTGAAATGTTTTTTAATTACTCCTAGGTGGTTAAAACTAACTTACCTTACATATATATCACACTGTTTTTGGTGAAATATTTTAAAGTAAATTATACTCAGTATAACATTTGATTCCTAAGGTACAAGGTTCCAAGACAGAATTTCCTCTTATATCAAGAAGAAGTGTAGTAATAATGACTTGAATTTTAAATTTAAGCACAATATTATAAAATAGTATTTCCCTTTCACTGAATAGGATGTTAATAGGTATTAGGTGAAAAAGGAGTTCCCTGACTAAACAAATTAGGGAAATGTGGAATTAAATGAAATTAAAGAGGTTTCTTTATTGCTCATGTGCATTCATGGGGGGTTTCCCAAACATATTGATAGGGACCAGCCAGCTCTTCCCAGACAAAGCATTTTTCATAACTGGTGACATGCTTTCATAACTGGTGACATGCTTGGTAAACTTTTTCTGCAAAGTGGCAGATAGTAGTTTAGGCCTTACAGGTCATACAGTCTCTGTTGAAGCTACTTAACTATTCCAGCTGTAGCGCAAAAGCCGCCAAATATGTGGGTGTGGCTATTTTTGTAAATACCTGTTTCTGTAAATAAAGTTATATTAGCTTTAGCACTGAATGACATTGTCAGCATATCTTGGAAACCTGGATAAGACTAGACAATAGAGGAGAAAGGAGAGGATCGATTGTAGGGAGAAGGGATGCCTCATTCCTTTCTAAGGCAGGTTTCTTGTTAAAACCTAGCAAGTGATTCTTGAAACCAACTGTATCCACTAGAGGGCACCAGAAGTGCAATTTTGCATCAGTGCCATTATATTTACATGTAAAATATTGCAATTAGCATTTTATGAGGTAACACTTAGTGGGGTTGGGTTTCACATTAGACATTTTATTCTTCTGCTACAGAGAATTAGAATCAGGCAAGTTAATGGTAATCTACCAACCTAAAGTTACGATATTAACTCAGGAAATACCTCATAATTAAAACTGTTGCTGCTGCGCTTCCCTGGTGGCACAGTGGTTAAGAATCTGCCTGCCGGATGTAGAGAATGGACTTAAGGACACGGGGAGGGGGAAGGGTAAGCTGGGACGAAGTGAGAGAATGGCATGGACATATATACACCACAAATGTAAAATAGCTAGTGGGAAGCAGCTGCATGGCACAGGGAGATCAACTTGGTGCTGTGTGACCACCTAGAGGGATGGGATAGGGAGGGTGGGAGGGAGACGCAAGAGGGAGGAGATATGGGGATATATGTATATGTATAGCTGATTCACTTTGTTATACAGCAGAAACTAACACATCATTGTAAAACAATTATACCCCAATAAAGATGTCAAAGAAAAAAAAAAAAAAAAAGAATCCGCCTGCCAGTGCAGGAAACAGGTTCGAGACCTGGTCCAGGAAGATCCCACATGCCGTGGAGTAACTAAGCCTGCGTGCCACAACTACTGAAGCCCGTGCGCCTAGAGCCCATGCTCTGCAACAAGTCACAGGGCTTCCTTGGTGGCGCAGTGGTTAAGAATCCGCCTGCTAATGCAGGGAACACGGGTTCGAGCCCTGGTCCGGGAAGATCCCACATGCCACGGGGCAACTAAGCCCGTGCGCCACAACTACTGAAGCCCGCGTGCCTAGAGCCCGTGCTCCGCAACAAGAGAAGCCATCGCAATGAGAAGCCCGTGCACTGCAACGGAGAGTAGCCCCGTTCGCCGCAACTGGAGAAAGCCGGCGCCCACAAAGAAGACCCAACACAACCAGAAATAAATAAATAAAATAAATAAATTTATTGGGGGGAAAAAAAAAGCCACAGCAATAAGCCCGCGCACCACAACAAAGAGTAGCCCCCGCTCGCCACAACTAGAGAAAAGCCCGCATGCAGCAACGAAGACCCAATGCAGCCAAAAATACATTAAATAAATAAATAAATTTTTTTTAAAAAAAACTGTTGCTGACTTTTCAGTAGTCTTTACTTCATTCAGAGAATCAAGATAGATGGATTTTCCTGAAACTTAATCTTTTCAGACATTGTAAAGTTTTATTGATCAGAAAGTCATTTAATTTGTCATAGTGCAATTTAAAATGGAGGCTAAAATGGAACATTGTTAAATCAATGAAAATTCTGATAAAATATGTGGGTAAGAATTCTTCCATCCCTGCTTGGTGGCTATGGACACACCTCTTAACCTTTTTCTTTCCTTATATCACAGGATTCTTGTATGGTATATGGTGAGATAATGGGTTTTAAAGTTCCTAGAACGTGGTTGGTGTCCAGTGCATGCTGGCTAAATCATGTGTTGGTGAGCTACCAGTGTACCTGGAGAATTCCTCCCAGCAGGATATGACGTTATAGGGCAAGATGACTCAAACCAGAAGAATGCCCACGCATTGTGGAGAACAGGAAAACTTACCAGCTTAATTCAGTCATTTGGGCAGTTTTTTAAAGTATCACACAGTTACCCAAAAGTCACAGTCTGGGGCTGTTAAGAAGTTGGCTTGCATAATCTTTCAAATTTTGTAACAGAAGTTACAATATTATAAACTAAAACATTGATTTCAAAATCAATACCAAGATAGAGATGTCAAGTGTAATACTTAAGTATTTTAGATATTTAAAGGGAGGTTGTAATATTTTCTGAGCAAAAATGTAAGGGGCTATGATTCGGGGCATATGAATTTACTTGTGGATAATGGACCATAATCTCTGCAGACAAGACTGCCTTGGAAGATCTAATACCAATGGCTCCTAAGCCTACATGGATTTGAATCCACAGCTTTGCTCCTTACCAAATGCGAGACCTTGGGAAAGTAAAGGTAACTTAACTACCTTAGTTTTCTCATCTGTATAGTGTGACAACAATAGTTCCCATATGACTAGGTCATTGTGGTGATCAAATGACTAAATTCCATGAATTTCTTAGTTCAGTGACTGACTGGTAGTGAACACTCAATAATCTGTTATTTTTAAACATGATTTACTTAAATCCCATTTAAGAATGCTCTTTGTAAGCTCCTCTAATAGATGCCATTTCAAATGGCTGTATGAGCCATAAACCCATAATTCTATCTATAGCAGCCACCACACTATTTTAAGTTTCCAATTTTGTTCAAGATTATAGGCTTTATTTTGATTGCAGGCTTAGGCCTCATGCACATCAACTATGAGATTTGCTCCCTTCATATCATCCCTTAATACTTAGAACGGTGCGGGACACATGCTAGAAATTCTTGTTGAGTTGAATATTATAAGAATTGATTAAATTACCTTTTGTCTATTACAAGTGCAATGAATCTTGTGATTCACAGTGCCAACAGGCAACAGCTCTTCAATGACTTTAATATGACATATGTGTAATGCTTTATAAATGAGAAATATTCATAATCCTGGCATTTAGTTTGATAAAAATGAGCTTTTAAAACTGAATTTGCATACTTGCATTCATATGAATTCATTTTCCTGTTAAAAGAATGGAAGAAAACAGCAAGAATAACTGAGTCTTTTATTCATGACAAAAAGTTTAAGGGTTTTAGGGAAGTGGAAACATTGGGTTTGCTTCTGTATTGTGCCTTTTTGCTAACATTTTCACTGAAAGTGATTTCAAGTATAGAACTTCTAATGGGTCATTCGTTCAACAGTTATTAATAGGGTTTTGCCTTGGCACTGTTCTAGGTGCTAGCAAGACGATCCTGGGCATTGGCTGCAGTAATAGCTAATGTTAATTTAAAGATACGAATTTGAGGTGGGGGGGAATTCCCTGGAGTCCAGTGGTTAGGGTTCCACGCTTTCACAGCAGGGAGCACAGGTTCAAACCCTGATCGGGGAACTAAGATCCTGCATGCTGCCCGGTGGGACCAAAAAAAAAAAAAAAAAAAAGTATTTTTAACTTAAGTGTGGCACCCTTCAGACAGCAACTATATGAATAGTACATTTGTGAAGAATCAGAATTTCATATTTGAAAGTTACAGGAAAGTGTTTTGCTATGTGAATTTACTAGACCAAGCAATGAAATCTTTTGATTACATTTTTCAAGCTACTACCTTAAAATTTTTGTTCACTTTATTTACATACTGTAAATTCATTCCTTTTGGTATACACTTCTGAGTTTTGACAAACACATGTAATCATGTGACTACCATCATGATTCAGAGACAGAAGAGTTCATCACCCCCAAAATTCCCTTGTGCCACCCCTTTAGTTTAGTTTCCTAGGGCTGCTGTAATAAAGAACCACAAATTGGCTGAATCACACAATAGAAATTCATTTTCATATTGTTTTGGAGGCCAGAAGTCCAAGATCAAGGTTTTGGCAGAGCTGGTTCCTTCTGAGAGCTGTGAGAATCTGTTCCATGCCTCTCCCCTCCCTTCGGACAGTTTGCTGGCAATCTTTGGTATCCTTTGCTGTGTAGAATCATAATCCTATCTCTGCCTCCATCTTCGCATGGGTTCTCTCTGTGGTCATGTCCATGTCCCAATTTCTCGTTTTTGTAAGGACACCAGTCATTTCAAACGAAGGGCCCACCCTACTCCAGTACGACTTCATCTTAGCTAGTTACATCTGCAGTGACTCCATTTCCAAATAAGGTCACCTTTTGAGGTACTGGGGAGTTACGACTTCATATGAACTGGGGTCGGGGGGGGACACAATTCCTACACTACAAGTGGTAGTAGCCAACCACTACCCCGACCATCATCCCTGGCAGCCACTGACCTGTTTTCAGGTCCATAATTGTTCCTTTTTCAGAAAGTCATATAAGTAGCATTATACAGTATAGACTCTTGTCTCTGGCTTCTTTCACTTAGTATACTGCATTTGAGATTCATACACATTGTTGAATTAATACCAGTTTTTGGAGGTCACAGATAAGCTTGCTATTAACAGTCACATTCGTGGTTTTATATGAACATAGTTTTGATTTGTTTTTTTTTAGTGATTTCCTAGGAGTGGGAGTACTGTGTCACATACTGTTCAGGTAGTATATGTTTAACTTGATAAGAAACTCCCAAATTGTTTTCTAAAGTGGCTCTACCAGTTGGCATTCTCACCAGCAATGAATGAGAGTTCTTGTTGCTCTGCATTCTTGCCAGCAATTAATATTGTCGGTTTATTTATTTATTTTTAAATTTTAGCCATTCTAATAGGTATGGTAATTCTTAGCTTTTTTTTTTTTTTTTTTTTTTTTTTTTTGGCTGTGTCATGTGGCTTGCGGGGATCTTAGTTCCCAGACTAGGGATCAAACCTGCGCCCCCTGCAGTGGAAGCACAGAGTCTTAACCACTGGACCGCCAGGGTTAGTGGTTTTAATTAGCATTTCTTCGTGGTTTTAATTAACATTTCTCTAATAGTCATCACTTAAAAATTTTTTTGTTAATATGATGGGTACCTGCTGTTTGTACTGTAATAGTTATGCTGTATAAATCCTGTCATCTCTTGATATTTGAGGACTCTCTTTGTATGTTTTTGCTTATAAAGAAAATCATTGTTTTCATTAGAGGTTTAAATCTTGTTGTAATATATCAAGGAGCATGTGACTTAATTCTGCCATCATGCCTTTACTCTTAGCCTCAGTTTGATGCTACTTTCTTATTTCTTGGTTTCTTGCATTGAAATATAGTATTTTACCTTAAAACAAGTAAAAAATCCAACAATTTTATTTTGTCAAGAAAAAAATATGGTTTCCCGAAGCATCACGAGTGTTACTACCTATTTAAAAAAACTAGGTTACAATATGCTTTCTAAAATTTGAATGGTTTATGACTTCTAAGCCCACAGGAGTTGGTTGTTGCTACTATTTAAATACAGATTTTGAAAACTGCGTGATGTTTAGATTATATTTATGGAAGGTTACAGAAAAACCAAGTCATGGTGGTTGCCTCTAGACTGGAAAGTTGATAATAGTGGGACAGGAGTGGGAGGGAAACTTGCTTTCCACTCCATATTCTTTGTCACCATTTATATTTCAAACTAGGCAAATATCTTTATTTTAAAAATTGAAATAACTAAAACCAAATAACTTAAAAGCTAATTGCCAATGTTTAATTAAGCAGCTGTGAGTAGGAAATCATGAATTTACATATTTAACAACAAAAAAGTTAACTTTTTAGGTTTCCTCAGGAATTTGTCATTGGTATGAGTGTAATGATAGAATTTAGAATTATCTCCTGAAGGAATGCGTAGTATCAATATTTACCAGTTGTTGCTGTTAATTGCTGTAGTTTTCACATTAACTAGATTCATAATAATCTAGTTTTTTTGCCTCTAACTGATGTTTTTGGATCAATTCCCCTTGTTGACGAGGGAGTGGCATGTTCTCACAGAGATTCTCAAGAAGTACTTTACATCACTCATGGGCAAAACATGTCCCATTTCCTCACACAATGCTCTGTTGTTTCACTCTCTGAATTACCAATAACCCAAACTCTATGTGTAACAGAAGCTCGAAGGTTTGTGGCATTGGAGGGTTGTTATCTTGAAGCCAGCCCTATAGCAAGTGAAAACTGAAAACCAGACATCTAGGTAGAAGTCCTTTGACAACCCTTATCCTTGGGCATCATTTCCCACTGACCTACTTTCACACAGTTTCCATCTCATCATCCGGCTCCCAAACCTGTCTCCCTTTTGCACCGCCTCCTGAAATGCAGTCTTCCTGTCTTGTGTAGTTGTTACCTGGAAAGAGCAGGACTTCATAGGATGCAGCAGAAAACAATTCTATTCTTTTCCCTCCCTCCCCCTGCCCCCAACACATGCACCCAAACCCACCCAGAAACATTGAATGAAATGTTGGTAACTCTTTCAGTCAATGTGCTCCTGTCACTTTAAATCTTAAGAACAGCCTCGATTTCAATAATTAAATTTTCTAAGCACTTTAACAACCAGCATTCTGAATGTCATAATGTTAAAGCTCTAGCTTTCTGCTGGGAAGCCTTAAATTAGGGAGGAGGGTGGCCAAACCTCCCTTCTTCTATCGTGGGCACTGCCTCTTCTGTCTCAGTATACCTGGCTGCCTCGGAACCTCCCAGAATTTGTCCTCCCTCCCTGGTGCTGTGGGAATCTGGCATTGACGTCCTGTGGGCACTCTGGTCTTGGTAGCTGTTTAAAACTCCTTCTCAACGTCTTGTGTTTCTGATCTTGTATCTCTCTGCCTTGTGCTTTTGTTACAGAGGGGTTTGGTTCATTGTGTTTGTTTTGTTTTGTTTTGTTTTGTTTTTGCGGTACGCGGGCCTCTCACTGTCGTGGCCTCTCCCGTTGTGGAGCACAGGCGCCGGACGCGCAGGCTCAGCGGCCATGGCTCACGGGCCCAACCGCTCCGCGGCATGTGGGATCCTCCCGGACCGGGGCACGAACCCGTGTCCCCTGCATCGGCAGGCGGACTCTCAACCACTGCGCCACCAGGGAAGCCCCTGTGTTTGTTTTTTTATCTGATGGGTGTATCAGTATCTTTGGTTGCATATTCTGTCTGCTCTGTGTCAACATTATTCTGATAATTTTTCTTGTCGTTCCTTTTTCCTTGTAGTATTTTTTATATATTTTCTAGTCCAATTTCTAAACCTATCTTTAAAAGAAATGAGTTCCCCGACCTATTGTTCCCATTTGCAAGAAGCCCATGGAGAGAGGGCTGTGTTATGTTTGATCTTGTTGTGTCCCAGTAGTTTCCTTATGATTGAGGGTTTTATATATATATAGATAGATAGATAGATAATTTTATTATATATATATTTCTATAGATAGAGATAGATAATTTTAGCCTTTGCTATTTTTTAGCCAACTAGGATTAATAGCTGCAGAAGTTGTTACAGGGTTGCACTCTGCCTCACTGCAAGATTTTTCTTAGAAAAATGGCTGGTCAGTGTAATTTCTAGTTCAGCCCTGCCTTCTCTGCTTTTCTTCAGATTCAAACTGAGACAGGAGAGACTGTCATCTTGACTTTTATGTTAGAACACCCTTCTGGTTTTCCTCAGGCAAATCTGATGCTCCGTTTGTGTGTCCTTTTTAAGCTCGTTTTCCTTTCTTCAACCACTTCCACAGGCCTAATTATTTTCTTAAAAGAGTGAGCTGGTTTGGGCACAGAATGAGGTTTCCATTAAAAGGGGGGGCTTGATTCTACTCCTATTTTTTATGTCCACACTTCCCTGGGATTTGGGGTTAATAAGCATAGAAAATCATAGGGAAAGTGACCTTTCTCCTGAATTTTCAGGGTGCGTAATTAAGCATTTAAAAATCAACAGTGCTCAAGGACTAGATGAATTAATAAGAAAGACAACAGAGAAATTGCTGTATAATAGAAAAACACTCCAGAGAAATGAGATAAAACGAATTTAAAAAATATTCTTATATAATAAATGCTATTCTTTAGAAAGTTATTATTTTGTTATGAAAAACAGAATTGTAGACTCAAGGAAAGTTAATTAAAATCTAGGAAATGTCTGTTAGTCTAAAATGAATTGCAGTTTGGGGAGATTCAAAACTCCTTGTTAAGGATCCTAGATCACCCATGACATGCAGGCCACGTGTCCCTATAATTGATGAATCTTGTCATTTAATTGAGGTACAACTATTCACTTAGCCAAAGCTAACTGAATTTTTAAATAAATAAACAGACTCAAGCCACCAGCAGACAAAATATTTATGGAAGTTATCAACTTAATTTTTAAAAAGGATCTAAAAATGCAAAATAAAATGTATTTGATTTTACAACCCCCCCCCCAAAGAAAACTCCTTGTTAAGTTTAATATTTAAAAAATTAGGACCATCTGCCTAGCAGTTAAATTTTTATGATGCATATTTCATGTTGAATCAGTCAGAAAGTAGATAACTGCAATTCAGGTATGATTTAAAAATAAATGATTATTGCTAATGTAATAACCTAATACAATTAATGTGATGTAGTAATTCCTATATTCCTGTATACAGGAACTTGGAAGGGGCTACTTTACATAAACATTCATCTGCCTATTATAATTCTTTTAAAATGTAAATTTAGGTCTACCATATAGGAATTTGGAATTGGATACTTTCCACAAACACACATTTGTCAGTTATAGTTAATTTAAAATGTAAGCTTAGATCCACCATTTTGAACATGATGGTCAATCACAAATTTCTCTCTCTATTCGCCAAAATTTCTCTCTGAGCCATAGCCCTGGACATTTGACCTCAGCATGTTCTGAGCTCCCCAACCCTCCCAAACCCTGATGCGCCTACCAACTTCCTTGTCTTGGATGTGGCACCGCCATCAGCCACATCAAAGCCAGGACACGTAGACTTGTCCCTAACTTTTTCCTCGCCCCCATTCTCCACATCCAATGAACCGCCATGTCCTCTTGATACTATCTCCTACCAGGTGCATTTGTCTTCCTTTCTCCTTTTCCCTTGCTACCCCCAGACTCCAGGCTGCTGTGATGGCTAGTCTGGTTTACTACGAAAGTGACCTAATGTGTCTAACCCTTGTGCTACCCCACCTCCAATCCAGTTTCCACATTGCAGCCAGAGTCTCTTTCTAAAGTGCAAAGGTGATCAAGTTATTTCCCTGTTTGACCCCCTTCATTTTCCAAAAAGAAAATCTAAACTCCCAGCAAGCTCTTCATTGTGAGTTTTATTTTAGCTGCATCTCCCACCCGCCTCGACCTTGCACTCTGTGCTCAGCTTTCAAAAGGACTTTGAGCTTCTCTAATGCATTGTGCTTCCTCTCACTTCCAGGTCTTTATATAAACTCCTCCCTCTACCTGCAATGTACCCTCCCACTCATGCCTTCAGGACAAGCCTAGCTGTCCTTCAGGATTCCAGTTAGATCTCTTCCCCAAAGGTCCCCTAAATCCCAGAAGTAGTTCCCATAGCTCCCAGTGGGCTGCCTACCGCATTGTGTTATACAAGCTATGGCGGTGCTGGTCATCTCCCCTCATTTCACATAGTAGAGCCCCACATCTTTAGGTGGCACATGGCTGGTCAGAATAAGGAACTCTCTGGTAGAGTTGATGTAGCTACGTTTCTAAACTCCAGCCTCTGGTATGTAATTGGAAGTATTATGTGGGACTTCTGGGGAGTGTCCCAAAAGGGAGGGGGTATACCTTCCTTCTCTCTTTTCATCCTTGCTAAAGGCCAGGAAACACAGGCTGGGATGACTGAAGCTAGAACAGCCATCCTCAGCCACAAGGTGGAAGCCATGTGTTGAGAATGGAGAAACCAATTCGTAGAAGCCCGTGGTCCTAGTGATTGTGGAGTCTACGTAGTAGCCTATCTACCTGAACTTTGGTGAAACACAAATGAACCTTAATTTTATTTAAGCCATTGCTCTTTTTACTGAACATAACCCTAAATAAAACATAATAAAACTGTGTAGCCATTGTCAGTAAGATGTGTTGTTACCTTTAACAGTTAAGATCCTCGAGGGCACGCATCATGTTCGCCATTGCACCTCTGCATCTTAGCATAGTGCTGGCCGGCAACTATATCCTCAGAAGTATTTGTCCAATGAGTGGATCACTCCGATAGATTTATGGAGGCAGGCTGGTTTGGTGTGCCATATTTTATTTTTTTAATTTTTATTTCTTTATATATTTTTGCTTTTTTTTTTTTTTTTGCTGCTTTGGGTCTTCATTGCTGCGCACAGGCTTTCTCTAGTTGCGGTGAGCGGGGGCTACTCTTCATTGCGGTGCGTGGGCTTCTCATTGGGTGGCTTCTCTTGTTGAAGAGCACAGGCTCTAGGTGCGCAGGCTTCAGTAGTTGCGGCACGCGGGCTCAGTAGTTGTGGCACACAGACCTTAGAGCGCATGGGCTCAGTAGTTGTGGCTCACGGGCTTAGTTGCTCCGCGGTATGTGGGATCTTCCTGCACCAGGGCTCGAACCTGTGTCCTCTGCATTGGCAGGCGGATTCTTAACCACTGCGCCACCAGGGAAGTCCCCCATATTTTATTATTTAAACCCAACTTTTAATACAGCAGTTAATTTGGTTGAGGTTAGCATTGCTATTGTTAACCAGTTATTCCCCCTAATTCTCCATTTCCCAGACTCATCCTTTTAAAGTCTAGTCTTTGACCAGATTCCCCTCACCATTCCCAAGGAAGTTTACCCTACTGTAAGTCTGATTTTGGAGAGACAGCAGTGAGTGCTAGCTTGCAGTGAGTAGCAGCTTGAAGCAAGATCTTAGTTCCCTGACTGGGGATCAAACCTTGGTCTTGGTGGTGAGAGTGCTAAGTCCTAAACACTAGACCACGCGGGTCAGTGGCTAGAGTCTGGGTCCCAGTTCTCATATGCCTTGAAAAAAAATAGACGAGGACACAGAAGGTAGAAAGGAAAGTAAGGCGTTGTTTTAGAAAAACAGAGTACATGCAGACAGACGCACGGGGGAGCTCGGAAAGTCGTGCCTTTGGGAAGTTTAAATCATTTATAAGGGGCCAGTCTTCCAGGTCTTTGTTTTCCTCTGGCCAATCGTCTTGCTTTGTTCTTTGACTCAGGACCCTCTCTTATGTGTGCATGCATCCTTTAGCCAAGATGCATTTCAGTGCAAGGACCTTTGGGAAGTTAGCAAAACTTATTATGGTCTGGCGTCCCCTCCCTTTTTGATCCCCGAGGAGCCTTTCTACTCGTGTGCAGTCGAGGTCTCTCTGACCCCAAGGATGAAAAATTTGTGACCTCTTGATTTCTTATGCAGGCAGTGGTTAGCCCCCCTCTGTCTCTGCCATTACTGTTTTCTTAAAGTGTCCACAGGAGACAAAGTCCAGCTGTTTACCCTGTTCCTGTTGTTATTTCTATCTTGAAGTATAAACAGGAGGCTGGCTGTAAATGTCTAACCTGGAGCCCATCTACCTCCTGCCTCAAGTTCATCCTGGTAATGCTTGTCAGGACAGCTGCTGCTCTGGCTTCTGGGCCACCTCTGGCCATTGGGAAGGTAACAGGCTTCTCTTCAGCTGCAGCTTCTCCCAGGCTGCTTTGCCCCAAGTGTGGCCAACCTGGGCCCTTGATTAAGTCCTCAAAGGACAGCTGTTACTAAGCTGTAGCATTGAAACAAGAATTCACTGAAGGCTTACTGTTAACAAGAACACAAACTAGGGTCTGTTTTCAAATGGAGTGAAATTGCCTAAATGGCCAAGTTTCCTAATTTAAACAGAAGTTTAAAGTCCAGTCTTCATCAATCCATTTTTCTCAAAGGGCTTTCACTGATTTATGGGACAACATAAGTTCAAAAGGCTGTTTATAGAATATTTATGCCAACAAAAAATTAATAGTTGATCTAAGAAAGAAACGGAAAATTGTATTCGAGCCAACCCACGAGATAGTCCTTCAGAAAGTTCTGAGGGCTGCTCTGCCCATTAGAGATCAAAGCATAGTTACATACATTTTTGAAACAAAGGATTAGACATCAAATAGCGCACTCACAGTTTACATAATCCAGATCTGCATGTACAAAGCAAGTAGTAGGTCATCGTGATCCCTCACGAGATTAAGAAGTAAGGTTATCTCCTAGGAGGGCTGGTTCATGCCGGTGCACAATACACACTAGACGAGAGGGAGGAGGCCTAAACGGGCAGAGAAAACTTTTATGCTTAAATTTTTCTTGTCTTGCCGTAAAATATGAATTTTATTTCATCATTTGTAAGATACCTTTTATAATGGGCTGTAAGCCAACCTGCTTGAACCTGACTGCAGAGAGGGTCATTAACTAGGGTTATCCTGGACGCTAAACTTACAAGGCTGTTCACTACACATCCTGGAGAGGGTAGTCTGAAACCAATGGCCACGCGATGCTTCGGCTCACGAGACAAGTAGAAATGCAGGAGCCCCGTGGAGAGCTGTCTCCCACCAGAAAGCAGCATTTTGTCTCTTGAGGCTACTTGAACATTTGAGGAGTTTCCTGAGTAATGTTAAGACTAGCAAAACACTTTTACACCTCAGCATGTAATCTTAAAAGAACAAGGAACAGGTTCTATCAAGAAATTGTTGGGATTGCTAGCCAAGAACCGAGGAACATGGATAGCCTTAGAAACGATATCTATACCCTCTTCTGTTCCATCATAAACAAAAATCTGTGCTAGACATTTATTTCTTGGTATCTTGCCTTAATAATCTGATCCTAATCAGGAATTCTTTGCAGATGAAGACAGTTGTTCTACAGTCTGTCCTCAAATGACTGATAAAGCAATTCCAGGGTTCCTGATACTCACACAAATTTTTCTATTTGGGGAGGCTGGCACCTGGTCCACAGCTTGTTATTTCCTTTTTCTTATTCACCAGTTTGGCCTTGCATGCATTCAAATGTTCTATATTTAGCATAACTCTTCCCCAATACGAGATGGGGTGATATCATAGAGGACTGTTAACTCTTGCCAAGTAATGTAGCTTTACCTTTTCCTTATTTATGACAGAAATATCACAACTCTCATACTCTGTAGTATTTTTAATTCTTTCATTTTTTATGTGATGGAATAATATGATAGAAAAAATATAATTTTAAAGAGAAAGAAAGAGACAAGCTGACTCTAATTGAGCAAATTAAACTCTGAACTTTATGTCAACGTTTAAGTGATTGTGGCTTTGGGAATCAAAATTCTATGTGCTCCAATTTGTGAATTAGAAAGTGTGTGTATGTGATATACATTTTCTTGTTTGTAATATTAAAATACATATATGTGTATATTTATTAATTCAGAGACTGTTTCATAGAAATAGTTATTCTGAAAATTAGAATTGTTTGCAATAATCAAAACAATGTCCCTATTTGGTTGGAACTGATGAGGTTTTATACAAAGGAAGTTCTCTAATTTGTTGATTTAAATTAAGCTCAAATTTTCACCTGTTAAATGTTCTTAACGCACAGGATCTTATACTGTTGCCATTTTGAACGTTAAGATACATGCCCAGGTGTTGCAGGAAGGTGTCTGTCGCTGGCAGAGACCAGCTGCCACTCCCAAGAGCGTTCACAGGTGGTATTCGCCTCAGCCAGTTCACGGCTTTTTTTTAACATCTTTATTGGAGTATAATTGCTTTACAATGGTGTGTTAGTTTCTGCTTTATAACAAAGTGCATCAGTTATACACATACATATGTTCCCATATCTCTTCCCTCTTGCGTCTCCCTCCCTCCCACCCTCCCTATCGCACCCCTCCAGGCGGTCACAAAGCACCGAGCTGATCTCCCTGTGCTATGCGGCTGCTTCCCACTAGCTATCTACCTTACGTTTGGTAGTGTATATATGTCCATGCCTCTCTCTCGCTTTGTCACAGCTTACCCTTCCCCCTCCCCATATCCTCAAGTCCATTCTCCAGTAGGTCTGTGTTTTTATTCCTGTCTTACCCCTAGGTTCTTCATGACATTTTGTTTTTCTTAAATTCCATATATATGTGTTAGCATACGGTATTTGTCATTCTCTTTCTGACTTACTTCACTCTGTATGACAGACTCTAGGTCTATCCACCTCATTACAAATAGCTCAATTTCGTTTCTTTTTATGGCTGAGTAATATTCCATTGTATATATGTGCCACATCTTCTTTATCCATTCATCCGATGATGGGCACTTAGGTTGTTTCCATCTCCAGGCTATTGTAAATAGAGCTGCAATGAACGTTGTGGTACATGACTCTTTTTGAATTATGGTTTTCTCAGGGTATATGCCCAGTAGTGGGATTGCTGGGTCGTATGGTAGTTCTATTTGTAGTTTTTTAGGGAACCTCCATACTGTTCTCCATAGTAGCTGTACCAATTCACATTCCCACCAGCAGTGCAAGAGTGTTCCCTTTTCTCCACACCCTCTGAAGGGATGTTCCAAAGCCTCCAACTCTCAGAAATCTGGCTTTGACAAAAACCGAGAAAAAGATTCAATACTTGTATAGACTGAGGTAGGCACACAAGCCCTGCCCTGACACATGCATAATAACTGAGGGGAGTGTATCATGTACACCCATTTATTAACTTACAAAAACAACAGCACCGACAAATTGATCAGAACGCTTACGTTGTCAGATCTCCCCTTGGGCTTCTTGCGGACAAGCTACTAAGGAGTCAAGTTATCATCCAAATGTGGATTGGAGAGTGTAGGGTCAGAGCAAGGGGAGTTTTTTGATTGGAATCTTTAATTTCACTGACCTATATCAATCTCCATGAAGAAGATTTCGGATAGGAGATTTGGGAGTAAACTGTAGATAAATAATGTGTCTGAAAAGCCTACAGATATCTAATCCTTCAATCTAGATTACTCTAAAGCAAGGGACTGGAAAGTGATTATAATTTAGTAAGGGGAAAACCAAGTTATATGATGCCTTCTTTGGAGAAAGCCTGCAGAAACACAAGTGGTTTGGTCAATTTGAAACCTATAAAACTTGTTCCCAAAGAACCAGCCATTGGCAGCACCCACCCAAACAGGTTTAGGAGAGAGGGCACCCCATCCAGACCTGTGCCCTTGTGTCCTGCCTCAATCCCACCAGTCATTGACCTTGACGTCAAGTACAGTTTCCTCATTAGAAAATGAAAAGCGTCCTCACACCAAGTGCTATGTATGGTCTGAATGTTTGCACCCCTGTACAATTCACATGGTGAATCCGAATGCCCAGCGTGATGGTGTTAGGAGGTGATTAGGTCACGAGGGTGGAGCCTTCACGAATGAAATTAGTGATCTTATAAAAGAGACCCCACTGAGCTCCCGAGAACCGCCTGGCGTGTAGAATCTTGGATTCTATTCGTAGGAAGATACCTCTATCATGAGAGGAAACAAAGTTTGTTCAAAGCTTATTCCAGTGAGGTACAGAGGACATAGAAAACAGGATTTTGATTTTTTTTTTCTTTGATGACTGTGTGTCCTTTCTGGGTTGTGACCTTCTTTCTGATAGAGCGTGATCTTGTCAGCAGGCAAATCACATGAATTCTGAATGTTTCATACAACCGCCTGTTTCAAAATTTGTATATAAGTGGTGTGGATTTGGCTGGGATTGAGGATTTTGATTCTATTAGAAACTGGTCAAACCCAACAGATGTAGCAGAAGTATTCTAAGGCAATTAGCTGGGACAGCAAAAGCTGCAAAGGCTGGTCATTATGCAAATACAAAGTCATTAAATGTCAGCTTTCCCTGCATAGATAACAGTCAGAACCAGCTTTACACCCACAGGAAAGGAAGATAAATGCATAATGTTTTCTTTCAGCACAATTCACCCCATTCAGACCGAGCCATCCCTGTTAAACCAGGCTAACAGATTTTGCTTAACAGTAAAGACTAGCAGATGATTTCTGACGTAAATGATGTTCTCGCATTCTGGTTAGGTCACCTTTTGGTATCTCCTCAACTTTGAAAGTTTTTTTCCCTAAGTTTCAGGGTCAAGGACACACAAGAAAATAAGCAAGGAACATAATCTTTTAAAAGTGTAGTAGTCCATTTCCCACCTATTTTGCATCTCATGAGCTGTAACAAGTATTTGCGGGGACAAAGGGTATCCGTTTTGCTTCACCACTTAACAATCCAGATTGTGATAAATGGCTGTTTTTCTTCTTTCTCCTCCCAATCTTCTCTTCCCAGAACCCGTCCAGGTTAGTGTTGCCTTGCCTTAGGACTCCTTGCTAAAAGAGGACAGAATAGGGCTTGTAATTTACAGTTCAGTTATTACCTAAATGAAAAATCCCAAGGCAAAGAGCGGTGGCCTCACAGAGTGAGGGGAGAGAGTGGCGCTGCTGCGACGTTTCTACGTGGTCCTCACAACAGTCTAGACACAGCGCCACCAAGAGGCACAAATTGGGAGGAACGTAAAGGGGAAGGATGGAGCAGCAAGCAGGAAAGAGAAATGACAGAGGCTTGACGAGAAAGGGCATATCTGGGGAGGCAAGCATTGTTTTGGGGTCAAAAATCCTACAGGGGAAGTTTCTTTGACTTGGACTCTGAAGATCGGTTTTAGATCAGTTTGCTGCATACTAGCAATGGTATTGCCTGTTTCCTCTTAGCAAGGGGAGCCTGACACCACCTTCTTTGCTCCCCTCATGGAGATTGCAGTCAGTGAGATGCAGATGAAACCCTCTGTGAACTGTACAGCAGAATCCAAATAAATAGGACTTCTCAAGAGTGTTAAGCTGAGGCATATTAAAAATGTTGAGTTTATCTGAGCAAAAATCTATGAGAATCAGGCAGCGGTAAACTGGAAGTGATTAGGGGCATCCAAGGACAAGGAGCTGCGGGACAGTCAGAGAAAATTCACAGAAGGGAAATTACAGTAAGTCCCCTACCTATGAATGAGTTCTGTTCCGAGAGTGCATTTGTAAGTCCAATTTGTTCATAAGTCCAACAAAGTTAGCCGACGTACCCAACTAACAATCAACCATATAGTACTGCACTGTAATAGGTTTATGATACTTTTCACACAAATAATACATAAAAAACAAACACAAAAAATAAAGAAAACATTTTTTACCTTACAATACAGTACCTTGAAAAGTACAGTAGTACCAGCTACATCACCGCCGCTTTTACGTTTGCTTCCGGACATGCTGGGCTTGAAATAAAGATACTGTACTGCTGTACTCTATACCATACTGTGCAGTAAAGTACACAGTAGCACAACCTCTTGTGGAGGATGCATGCACATGACAATGTACGCCAGACACGTGAACTGACTTACGTGATTGGACGTGTGAAAGCATGTTCGCATCTTTGAAAGTTCACAACTTGAAGGTTGGTATGTAGGGGACTTAGTGTATTTGACCGGCTACAGCTTAAAGCCTGCGTGGCTGTTTGTGGCCTTAGTGTTTTGATTTGTAACACTGTTTGCTAATGGAGGATGGCAGGGTATCAGAGCCATCTCAGTCTAATGGCCTCCTTGTCTAATTTAACAAGAGCCACAGGCCAAAGAGAGCTGAGGTGGGTCCCCCCTGGGAAATGAGGAAGCAGCTTTCCTCTGCTTTCTTCTTGTTTCTCTAGCCTGCATTCCTGTTTCTCCATAAACCACAGCCTCCAAAAAAGTACTTTCTGGTGATGGAGTTTCTCAGATTCAATGTTTCTTCTTCCTGGCTGAACCCTGAGGAATTCCTTCTCATCATTCAATACCCATGTATTACCTTCCCTGCGGATGACCTCCTCTGCTCAGCTGTTCCCTCTTCAGATACTCCTGTGGCCGTGATAAAGCTGGTTTACTTCTGTGTTCAGTCAAGCATCAGTTGCTTTTCTTCTCCTTTCTTCCCATTCATGGCCTGGGAGAAACACTAACCTATAAGAGAAACTTTGAGCAGATTGAATCACATCTGTTATAATCCACTGGTTTAACACTCAGGGGTTAATATGGTATCTCTTTCTTAAAATTTATTGGGGGAGATTTCACAGTCCCATCCATATATGTGTCATTATCAGAAGGTGGAAATGTCACGAAAGGAGGGATTTTGGACTTGGGGGACTGCTGACTGTTGCCGTGGCACTGGCTGAACCTTGGACCCCACACCACGCTGTGTGTGTGTGTGTGTGTGTGTGTGTGTGTGTTGTGTGTGTGTTGTGTGTGTGTGTGGTGTGTGTTGTGTGTGTGTGAGTGTGTGTTGTGTGTGTGTGAGTGTTGTGTGTGTGGTGTGTGTGTGAGTGTGTGTGGTGTGTGTGTGTTGTGTGAGTGTTGTGTTGTTTGTGTGTGTGTGTTGTGTGTGTGTGTGAGTGTTGTGTGTGTGTGTGAGTGTGTGTGTTGTGTGTGTGAGTGTTGTGTGTGTGTGTTGTGTGTGTGTGTGTGTGGTGTGTGTTGTGTGTGTGTGTGTGTTGTGTGTGTGTGTTGTGTGTGTGTGTGAGGTCTCCGCTGAAGAGAATACATGTTTCTACTGTTAATCATCCTGAGGTAGGATGGGAGGAGGGAGGACACCATCTGGGGTAGAGTTGGGTCTGGAGTCAATTTGTGGGGTTGCTTAGAGATGCCTGGATTCCCACTGGGGAGCAAGGCCTGCTCCTGGCAGGAGGAGGTCTGTTGCAAGTCGGATAAGCAAGTCTAGAGGTTAGGTTTGTAGCAGTTACACAGTGTTCTCAGCATCCTTTTCTGTATTCCCACTTTACTAAAAGTTAATAAAAGCTGCCATCTGGTCTCAGCTGTTCTCTGGGCATTAGTGGCAACAGGATCCCCAAGCTGAGGACCGAGTGCAAGCACGAGGGACAGCTGACCCCACCAGGGGGCCGCTTCACAAGACTCATCAGGGTTGCAGGTTAAGAAGAAACCGGGGCACCTGCGGTAAAATTCCCCTGAGGCAGGACCTTGGAAACGCCAGCAAATAGCTAGGAAGGCACTTTGGAGGAAGCAGGCCTGTGGATGTCTGAATCATAATGAGTTGAATAAACAAAGATGTAAGCCCATTCTGAGGTCACAGGCCCTTGTCACTGGCAACAGGAGTTGCGGCAGTGTCTTTCACACCCTCCACTTCCCTTTCTCCTAAAGCCATGCTCACCGAGTGACCTTTAAATAATGATTTACCTTCCCCAGGATTTGCCAACAGGGAGAGAACACACTGGTAGTAGTAGTAATATGTATTCCAGTTCTCCTGCAGGCTTTATTTTGCTTGTTAGTCAATATTACTCTTCTGGTCCATAAAATAACCTTTTATGAGTTTGCTACCTATGAGTCAGTCCTTGAATGATCATCTAGTGTGCACACGAACAAATCAGACTTTTGTTTCTGCAGGGTTGAGGGTGTGATCTGGGTCCATAGCCTCTTATATTAGTCTGCTCTGGCTGCCAGAGCAAAGTACCATAGACGGGGTGGCTCAGACAGCAGAATTTTATTTTCTCACAGTTCTGGAGGCTGAGAATCCAAGATCAGGTGTTGGCAGGTTTGGTTTCTCCTGAGGCCTCTCTCTTTGGCTTGCAGATGGCTGTGTTCTTACTGTATACTCACTCGGCCTTTTCTCTGTGCGCCCACCCCTGGTGTCTCTTTCTCTTCTTATAAAGGACACCAATCATACTGAATTAAGGCCCCACCCTTATTGACCTTAATTACTTCTTTAAAGGTTCTGTCTACAAATTCTGTTCTATCACATTGGGTAATAGGGCTTCACCATGAATTTGGGGGGCACAATTTTGTTCACCATACCCTCCTTCTTCTCTCCCGCAACCCCAGGAATACCTCTCTGTGAGGCCCAAAGAAACCAACTGCTCTCCCTAGACAACCCTTCCCTAATGACCCTTCTCTATGACCGCATCAACTCCCCATACAGTCCTTGTCACCACTGACTGAGCATCAGGAGGCTCCCCTACACATGGTGACGCTCACCCCAGAGTCCGGCCTTGACCCCACCCTTCCTCATGCTGTCACCGTGGGTGACTTCAGCAAGTGGAACACTTCTCCCCCGGGACTCACATCTTTACAACCAGGTCGACCCATTGAACTACTCCCTCACTACCAGTCTCAGCTTGTAGATCCACTGTGGCCCCATACAGCTCACTTTGTAGGCCCTCGACCTTGGATATGTCTTAAAGCTCACTTTCTCTTCTCCAGCACTAGGTAGCTTAGCTCTTCTTGAGAAAATCTAAACATCTTTATTTTTTTAAATTAATTTTTATTGGAGTACAGTTGATTTACAATGTTGTGTTAGTTTCAGGTACACAGCAAAGTGAATCAGTTACACATACACATATATCCACTCTTTTTTAGATTCTCTTCCCATATAGGTCATTACAGAGCATTGAGTGGAGTTCCCTGTGCTATCCAGTGGGTTCTCATTAGTTATCTACATATAGTAGTGTGTATATGTCAATCCCAATCTCCCAGTTTATCCCTCCCTAAACATCTTTAGATTAATACAACAATCAACCCATCAGCTGCAACCTCATTTAAGCATCACTGGAATTTCATTTTACCTACCTCTTGCTCTGGTTTCTCACAGTAGCTCTTACCAACCTTAAGCCTGCAAATAATAATACACTTAATATGTGTCAGTCACTATTCCAAACCCTTCTTATGTTTTAAGTCATTTAAATTTAATTCTCATAACAACCCTGGGAGGTAGATACTATTATTATTACTTCTCACCTCATTGTATAGATGAGGAAATTAAGGCACAGAGAAGTTATATAACTTGCTCAAGGTCACACAGCTACTAAGTACCAGAACTAAGATTTAAATGTAGGCATCCTGTCTGCAGAATCTCTCACTTTGGAGAGTGTTGTGACGTTGCCTCTGTTTCCTGTACATTTGGGCTCTGACCAAGGTTCTCTCTTACAAAGAGATGATGAAAGCGTAAGCACCATTACCTTCTTGTCTTTCATCTACTCAGTTCTATACTGATAAACAACTTCTTTCCCTCCAGGCTCAGAACAAGACATGCTTTTTCCTGTCCCAGGTAAATCCCTCTTCTGAGACCCGGTTCTCTCAGTTATTTCCTGTCTTCAAATTCTTTCTTTCATTGGCTTTTTCTAGCTTCGTGATTCCCCAAAGCTCAATTATGTCAACATCTGCGAAGTTGAGTGAATTCACGAGAACTGATATATCAAACAATCCTGAAAAGTGGCATCCCAATGTATTAATTTAGAGTGACAGGTGTACCTTCCAAGGAAACCAAGAAGTCATTACTGTTCCTTTGAGACAAAGCTTAAATCTCATCTCCAAGAGGCCCTTTCTTGTTTTGTTGTTTAGCTTTCCTTGGGCACTTTGCATTTGCCACTGTGTATTGCTATTATTGTATTTATTACTATCCTGTGACACCCAACTAGGCTGAAGATCTGTTGAGAAGGGAGATGATAGCCAGTCTTACTTGCTATGTTTGGCCCAGCGTCTTGCACACAGCAATTGCACATGAGAAATCTTCTTGGTTCTTTCAGCATTTTTTTCATCCAACACATATTTATTGAGCTGCTACTATGTGTCAGACATTGTTCTAGATTTGGGGGAGTCAGTAGCGTATAAAACAATGAATCTGATTGCATGGAGCTTATGTTCTAGCAGAAGGAGATGAGCAACTAGGAAATAAATGTATGTCAGGTTATAATATGAACTATAGAGTAAAATAATGCAGAAGATAGCATTAGGGGCTTGAGAGGGGTTGTGGCATTCTTTTTACAGAAAGAGTCAGAGAGAGCTCTGATAAGGTGAAATTTGAGTGGAGACCTGAATGCAGTGAGGGAGCAAAGGACTGGCTTTATCAGCATGAATATTTATGAAGCTGCTGGTTTAGGCCATCTGACACCACTAACCGGCCACATCATTTGTTTTTAACATTTACAAAAGTTGAAATAATTTTACAATGAACACCAATACCACCACCTAGATTCTACCACCAACATTTTGCTTTATCACACATCTCCTAGTCATCCATCAATCATCTTTTTTTTGATACATTTGAAAGTAAATTGAAGACATTTGAATAGTTTCCCCTAAATACTTCAGCATACATAGCATTAGTTCAATTTTTTTTTAGTTTTATTTTTCCTGTACGTAAAATGAAATGCACAAATCTTAAGTATGTATACACCTGTATAACCCAAATTCTGATCACGATATAGAACATTACTTTCACCTCAGAAATTTACCTCACGTCTCATCCCATTAATCCCTGTGACCTACAGGCAACCACTGTTCTACTTCTTACCACCAAAGATTAGTTTTGCCTGTACTAGAACAGCATATAAATGGAATTACACAATATATGCTCTTTTCGGGCAAGGATTTTTTCACTTACAATGTTTTTGAGATTCGTCCATGTTGTTGCATGTATCAGTAACTTTACTTCGTCTAAAACTCTTGTCTGGTGGTTCTCAATCAAGGGCAATTTTGCCCCCAGAAGACGGTTAACAATGTCCGGAGACATTTTTTTTTGGTGGGGGGGCACATTGTGTGGCTTGTGGGATCTTAGTTCCCCGACCAGGGATTGAACCCAGGCCCTGGCAGTAAGAGTGCCGAGCCCTAACCACTGGACCACCAGGGGATTCCCTGGAGACATTTTTGGATGTCACCCTGTGTGGGTTGTTACTGGCATATAGTGGTCAGAGGCCAAGGATGCTGCTGAATGTTTAGTCCTTCAAGGACAGCTCCCTCCCCGCACCTGACTCCAAAGAATTATCCAGGTCCAGATGTCGGTAGTAGTTAGGTGGAGAAACCCTACTCTAGCCAGGTATAAAGCATGAATGGGCATCTTTCCATCCAGTCAGTATCTTCTGTCAGTTACCATTGATCAACTAAGGTATTAAATCTGGATCTTTGCTTGGTGTTAGTTTTCTTGGGATATTTTACATTTTAAAAAAGGACAACATTTTAACAAAAATAATTTTTCTTTCAGAGTGGAAAATCCATTCATCATAGCAGACCCAGGTAAGAGGAAATTTTGGTATGATTCTTTCCTGGGATTCATCAAATCCTATTGCATTTAGACTTCTTGGAAAACCCAGGCTGGGCCCAAACTACACTAGCCTCTAGGAACGACCAGAGCGGATGCAGGTTAGAACTTTCTTTTCCCTTCTTCCCTTCCCTTCCTTTTTTCGACATCCCTATGAGCATGGGGAGTGACTAAAGTGGCCACCTGATTGAGAGAAGGGTCTGGATGTTTCTTGGTTTCATTTTTCTCCCATTCAGAGCAATACTCCAAGAACAGAAGCAAGCTATTTGGGGGGAGGTAGAAGCAGACAGTACTTTGAAATGTTCTGCTGCACTTTTCCAACAAAAGTCATTGACTACCATACAGAGAAAATGAAATTCATAGAAATGTATTGGAGAGCAGTTACATTAAGTGTCTCATAAATTTAATGGCTACTCTTTTGAACCACCTGATAGATTTTCTCTTATAGCTGCCATGATGCTGAATTTCTTGTTTCAACAAGAGCCGTGATTAGCATTCTCATAGCTCCCAGGTGCCTCTGAAAGTGGCGTAAGAACAGAACAGAACAGTTCTCTTAAGAATCAGCTGCCATTTTTGCATTTACACACAAATTTTAGGATTCACTTGTCGATTTCCACACACATACAGCGATTGAATTGAATTTATAAATAAATTTGGTGAGAATCGCTATCTTTACACTATTGTTTTGTAATCCATGGACATGATATATTTCTCCATTTGCTCAGTTCTTCTTTAGCCTTTTAAAATAATGTTTTGTAGTTTTGTTAGAGGTATTTACGTTTGTTAGATTATTCCCAGATATTTAATATTTCTGGTGCTACATTAAATGCTATACTCATAAAAAAAACAACAACACAGAATCAGCTGTCATGAAGTTCTCCATTTACAAGGTTTTTATGATCTCCATCTATGTTGAGTTTTTATTATTTTAACTATTTTATCTACGTTAACTATTTTAAACATTAATGAGCAAAATTAATAAAATCATGGGTGTAAATGCCATATTTGTAACTTTGGATTTTATTTTCCTTGTGTCCCTGACTCTCCTTGTGTATAAATATAATGCAATCTGGTTTTTGATTATCAGTAGTTTTTAATTATGATTTTTTTACATAAGTATATTGTAAGTTAAACAATGTACTTATAAACAAATAACATAATATAATGATATATGAAATACATAGGGGAACGAATCACAATAAGCCTGTTGTATAGTAGTATCTGTTATCTAACATTTACATTCTCATAGTTGAAGAGTAACTTCCTTGAAAACATCAGTATGTTTCTTCATAAGTCAAAGTTCTGTCAGCTGGTGCCCTTCTCTCCTTATTTTCCAGAGCCTCTTCCCCCGGTAGCCCCTCAAGAAACTTCTAACAGGAACCAAATGTGATAAGCTATTGCTCACCAACATTCTTTTCCTTATAATTTAGTTAAGGAGTTAATAATCTCCTTAAGTCAAATATATGTCTTTTGGCACAATTAGCTTCTTACCCTGAGGGATCCAAGTGATATTTTCCTCACAGATTCTTTAAAAAATGCCATTACTGAGATTCCCTGGTGGCGAAGTGGTTGAGAGTCCGCCTGCCGATGCAGGAGACACGGGTTTGTGTCCCGGTCTGGGAAGATCCCACATGCCGAGGAGCGGCTGGGCCCATGAGCCATGGCCGCTGAGCCTGCGCGCCCGGAGCCTGTGCTCCGCAACGGGAGAGGCCACAACAGTGAGAGGCCCGCGTACAGGAAAAAAAAAAAAAAAAAATGCCATTACTGGTCACAAATTCCAGAAGAGAACATTGTCTTTCTTCTACACAGTAGTATTAAATTGATTTGCTAGGGCAGCTATAACAAAGTATCGCAAATGGCTGGCTCAAATAACAAAATTTTATTGTCTCACAGTTCTGGAGGCTGGAATAAGGTTTTGGCAGGTTGGTTACTTCAGAGGCTGTGAGAGAAGATGTTCTAGGCCTTTCGCCTTGGCCTGTAGATAGCCATCTTCATGTTCACATGGCATTCTGCTTGCATGTGTAGATGACTCCAAGTTTCCCCTTTTAATAAGGACACCAGTCATATTGGATTAGGGTACCACCTAATGACATCATTTTAACTTGATTACCTTTGTAAAGACCCTGACTCCAAATAAGGTGACATTCTGAGGTACTAGGGTTTAGCAGTTCAACATATCAATTTTTTGGGGGGGGAGGGGCATAATTCAACCTTATGGTCAATGACAAGTGTCATTTTCTAAACTTCCTGAGAACTCTTACAGAGCTTAACACCTATTCACACCAAATAATATACATGTAGATTAAAACAGTTCATAGACAATTTTTAAAACTACTCAGTTGAACACAATAAACATCTCACACAATTGGTGTTTTATCACAAGACCAAACATATTTAGAAAATAGAACAAAGGTTTAAACATAGATAATTCTATTTTCAAACAACATTCTTTTACTGTCATTTAGATAATGATTACAGAAGAGAGCCTTTTAAAAATCTTTGTGTAACAACTTTATTAATGTATAACTGGCATATAATAAACTGTACATATTTAGAGTGTACAATTCGGTAAGTTTTACGCAAGTATATACACCTGTGAAACCATCACCAGAATCAAGATAATGAATGTATTCTTTACCCCTCCACCAAGATTCCCCCAGGCCCCTTTGTCATTTCTCCTTCCTGTTCTTCCTCAACTGCTCTATCCCCAAGGCAACCACTTACCTGCTTTCTGTCATTATACATTAGTTTGCATTTCCTATGATTTTTTTTTTTTTCCTGCGGTACGTGGGCCTCTCACTATTGTGGCCTCTCCCATTGCGGAGCACACGCTCCGGACGCGCAGGCTCAGCGGCCATGGCTCACGGGCCCAGCCGCTCCGCGGCATGCGGGATCTTCCCGGACCGGGGCACGAACCTGCGTCCCCTGCATCGGCAGGCGGACTCTCAACCACTGCGCCACCAGGGAAGCCCCCTCCTATGATTTTATATAAATGGAATCATAAGTACATAGTCTTTTTTTGTCTGCCTTTTTTCACTTAGCATAATTACATTGAAATTCATCCATGTTGTTGTCTATATCAACTGCTAACTTCCTCTTCTTGCTGAGTAGTATATTCCAATTTTGGGGTACACTATAGTTTATCCATTCTCCTGTAGATGGACATTTAGGTCATTTCCAGATTTTGGCCATCACAATGAACTTTAGCTAATAGCTATGGACATTTGTGTGCAAGTCTTTCAACGGACCTATGTTTTCATTTCTGTTGGTAAAGTGCCCGGGAGTGAAGTGGCTGGAACATAGAATAGGTGTATGTTTAACGCATTTAAGAAACTGCCACAGTGTTTTCCAAAGTGGCTGCACTACTTTATACGCCGCCAGCAGTGTACGAGAGTCCAGTTCCTACGCATCCTCACCAACACTTGGAACGGTCAGTCTTTTAAATTTAGTCATTCTGATAGGTGTGAAGTAGTAACTCGTAGTGGATTTAAGTTGGATTTCCCTCATGAATAATGACATAGAACATCTTTTCAGGTACCTTTGGGTCATTAATTCAGAAGAGCTCATTGTGAAACAAAATTTCTTAGACAAATTTGATTGTGATTTTGCCTAAGTTCATTAATTTTCTAGGGGGCGAGGGAATCAGTAAAGTTCAAAGAGGAGAGAGAGAGAAAGAGAGGGAGAAGGGCAGTGAAAATAAAGGTATTAAATAGTTGGGAAAAAGAATGATTACACAAGTAGTTAATGTTTTTCAAAGTAAGAAATATTTGCAGTTTCATTTCGTATCACGACTCTATCAGTGGTTACAAAAAAAGTCTGCGAGGGCTGCTCCCAGATGCCAGGTATGCTGTCTACCAGACAAGAAAGAACAACCACTACAAGCAAATGAGGCAGATATGTCTATGGTGCTGATCACTGGAATAGTAAAATTTCATCCCCCAGCTGAGGTGCTGATTAGTCCAATCAACCTGAAAGGGTGAAATAGGATCAGGTAGAGAGTAGAAGCGGAGGGCCTGGGAGTGCAGCTGAATTTTAAACAGGCCATTGCCTGTAATGATACTTTTCAGGATCCAAGCAAAGATGCAAGATACAAAAACCTTCCATTTCCCAGTTTGGAGACTATTCTTCCCCCCGTGATACTATTAGAGAGCATGGGAGAATATAATTGTTCTAGGTAATAGAGTGAGGGGAGTTAAGTTTCTGTGGATTGTCTGAGGAAGGGAACTTCTGAAAAGAGAATGGTATTGGAGGAATGAGGGCAGCTGAATTACATGATGAGGCAGTAAAAAACAATTGAAGAACCGGTTTCATCTAATTTTTAGGGTTTGGAATTGCTGTCTTGTATACCTCTGTCGACTCCAAATGTCAGTAAATTCTGTTATATGCATGAATGCCTTATTTTGGTTGTGTGTGAGCATATGAGTGTGTGTGTGCGTGTGTGTGTGTGTGTGAAAAAGAGCTATTTACTAGTTACCCACTGGAAGGTCTGGAAGGACAGAGAGCCGTATCTGTGTCTGACACTGGCATAGAGACCACAAAGGGGACCAGACTTGAAGTGACCAAGCCCTCACCTGGCAGTTCTGTGGAGCTGAAAGTTGCAAAGTATATCTCGACTTGTGCTGCCTGCCTGCATGGGAAGACTTCGTTCCAGTGTGAAAACATACAAACCGTGACTTAAACATATTTATATCCATGAGTTGGAGGATGTTGTATGAAATCCATTTGCCAAACCTCGAACGGTCCATTAGGCAGTTTAAAATGCCCAGGAGCTGTATAAACAGGCTTTCTTGGGTTGTATTTGGACAAGTGGGACAAGTGAGGTGGGCACTCTTTGTGGCCTTGTTAATGTTTCCCCACCAATATTGGTCCATGAATGCTATAATTTTTTCAGTAGACCAATGGTTTAAGGCATGTACAATGGTGAGGAATGAGAATTTGAGAGTCTCCAGTAGGACTGGGTTGCTACTTGGTGCAAACCAGAGCTTTCTCTTTTTACCAAACCAACAATTGTTGAACTTTCAATCTTGTTTCTCCTTCTCTGAGGTCAGTTGTTGCACTGTTCTAACCAGTTTTCCTAAGTTGTCATTTAGGGAAATATCTCTTGGGACAATGGCAGATGTTTGGCCGACATTGGTTTCTTTAAGGGCAGCGTTTTTTTTTGAGGAAATGTCAGCAAAATGATTTTCCTTAACTACCAGAGAGTCAAGTTTAGAATGCCCTGAAGTCTTAATAATAAAGCTAAAACACAGGTAAAAGTATTGCATCCAATAATTCCTGAAATAGGGGCCATTTAAAATTCTATTTCCGCTGGGAGTAAGGAAGTCACATTACTTCTACAACATTCCAAAATCACGGGCTATTCCAAAAACATATTTACTATCAGTTATAAATGTTGGCAGTTTTGCCCTTGGCTGAAGTACAAGCCCATGTAAGAGCGTATAATTCAGCCTGTTGGAGAACTTAATCTCTAAGTTCTAGAATGATTCAACGATAGCAAAAGGAGTAGCAATAACATACCCAGCACAATATTTGCATTGTCACCTTTTAAATAAGAACCATCAGTAAACCCTAAGAAGTCAGCATTACCCAATGGAATTTCCTGCAGATCTGCGAAAGGAGTCAGGTGATCTTGTCAGTGTTAAGGAGTCATGAGGGACTTTGTCAGTGATGGAGAGGAGACGAGTACCCAGGTTAAGGTTATGACAATGTAAAAGAGTCATGGAAGAAGCAGTTAACAAGGGACTTCATAGTAGGTGAGGCACGTGACTGAGAAATATTGAGTGTGATGAGAATTCAGGAGGGCTTCTACTGTATGAGGTACAAAAGTGATTAAAGGGGATCCCACAGTGATGTTCTTGGTGGCCTTCACCAAAACGGCAGTGGCTGTAATGACTCTAAGGCAAGGGGGTTATTATCCCCATGCCACAGGGTCCAGCTGCTGGCTGTAGTACTCTATGGGTCCGTGGTGGTCCTGTGTTTGGGGGTGAGTACCCCAAGGACTGTCTCTTCCTTTTCATGTACAAAAAGGAAGAAAGGAATTCAGAACTGGGATGCCCAAGGGTGGATTCATCAAACTCTCCTTTAAGGCCTTGATGGCTATGTTGCCTGATTCTTCCCATGAACTTGGGTTCAGGGTTGTTATAATTGAGTAAAACACAGAGGTTTGACCACAAGAGAGACACTTGGAATCCAATTTCAGCAATAGCCACCTAGCCCAAGAAAACTTTGCAGTTGGTTCTTAGTTTTGGGTTTTGGGTAACTCAGGACACCATGAAACCTATCTAGATCGAGGTGTAGTCCTTATCCTGAGACAGCAGATGCCCTGGATATTGAACCTGGGTCTGGGCAAGCTGCAATTTTCCTTGGCCACCCTAAGTCTCATTAAGGCTAAAAGCTTTAGCAAGTGGGTGCTGTCTTCCTGTGAGGAGGCCCGAGAAAAAGAGCAAAGAAGCAAACCATCCACCTATTATAACAAAGTAGAACCTCTAGGGAACTTTATATCAAACAGACTAGCCTTCAGGATTTGCAAAAAATAAGGATTCTCAGGAAAACCCTGAAGCATTACCGTCCAGATGAATTGTTTTTCTCCCCAAGTGAAGGCAAAAACGTATTGCTAGCTTCGTCAACTGAAATACTAAAGAATGCACTGCATAAACTGATTACAGTAAAGAATTCGCTTCTGGCGGGAATGGATGTGAGTAATGTATGAGGGTTAGAAACAGCAGGTTGTCGGGGAGATAACAAGGTTTTTTATTGCTGGGAGGTCCTAGACAAACCTCTACCCTCACGCTTTAGGTTTTCTCACCAGTAAAACAGGAGTGTTACAACGATTAATACTAGGGATAATGAGGCCTTAAGCCTTGTAATCTTCTGTTATGGGCTTTATGCCTTGAAGGGATTCTTTACTTACAGGATGTTGATTAATTCTGGGAAGAGGTTTTTTTTTTTTTTTCATGGTCAATGTCACTTTTATTATAGTTAATTTATAATTCCCATTTGCCATTATAGTCAAACTTATTCAGAGAAATAAACCAGAATTATAAGGGTAGGAGACACTGCAAATATGTTCTCTCACATGCTATTTAAGACTAGGTGTCTATCAAACCACATTAGAGGAGCTGATGATATAAGCTTTGGCAGTTTTCAAGAAACATTAGTCCAACCATAACTAAATCTCAATGCATCAGTTACCATCTGCTGAACACTTCCTCTTGCAGTTAGCATTGTATTAGTGCTTAAACCCAAGTAGTTTGACTCAGTAAATTCTAAAAATACATATTTAATTCTCATAATATTATTCACAGAGTTCTTGGCAGAGAATTTTGAGGTTCATATTGTCTCTCTTTCAGTCCCAAAGCTCTGTTTTGAGTTCTCCAGGCTTTGGTGGAATTTCAGATATTGTCAGGTCCGGCCTGTAGTACCGGTGCACCACCTCCGCGCCGGCGCACATGGCCAGGAGGCTGGCGGCGAACATTTTCAGGTAGGACGTCCAGGACACGCCCGCGGGCATGGTTGTTGGGCTCGAGCTGCACTGGCCCTCGGAAGCGGGTCAGGGGACGGTTGAAGGGCGCTCCGGAGACTGAGCGGGCGGCCGCGGATCGGACCGAAAGTGCAGGGGATCTGGGAAGAGGTTTTGAGGGATCTATTTGAATCTTGATGGGAGTTGTGCTGTGAATTTTTCCAATATCATTTGGAGATTTTGCCCATAAAGAGGGTGGTAGCTGATTCAATAGGGACAAATGATCGGTGTTTCCAGATCTACTCTAGGACTGTTAGAGATGGAACAAATAAAATATGTCAGAGTCAGGTTGGCTGCTTTGATGACTTATCTCCAAGTTCTAGAATGATTCCCCCTTTTGGGAGAAAGCAATTCCAGCATAATCCTTCTCTAGGAAGTCTTGCCCTAACAAACGGGGCAGAGGAACTAAGGAGAAAGGGGTGTGTATCTCTCAAAGATCCTAAACAAAAGGGAGTACGTTCAGAGACAGGAACCTCTCAAGGTTCGTTAGAGATCCCCACGATTTGAACAGGGGTTGCCTTATAGTAGTGGGGTTGAGGACCAAGAGTGTGGCTCTGGTGTCAATGAGGATGGGAAGAGATTCATTCCCAATGAAGGGAAAGGTCCCAGTTCAGCCTGTTAATAAACAGAGTTAAAAGCTACCCAGGTGGAATCAACATTTGAAGGAAGACCTGAATTTTCTTTAAAAACAATCTGAAGTCAATTGTAAAGTCATGAACAGGTTCATCAGATTTTTGTGTACTAGCCTGAATTTTGTTCCAATCAACAGGCTTTGGAAAAGCCCTGGAAATTGCTCAGTGAAGTCGACTAGCGAGTGCTCAAGCCTGATCATGTATGAGTTAGTGGGCTGGTCTCGCAGTTGTAATTCTAGAGACATTCAGGATTTTCCCAGTGAGCTGTTTTCATCCAATGTTGGGCCTGACCTTCACTGACAAACGTATGAACTAGCTGATATAAGTCAGAGAAACGAGGCTGGTAAGTTTGAACGACTCTATTAAATCCCTCAGCAAATCTGGAGAATCCTTGGGTACTTTGCCTAAATCTTTGACTGTGGCTCACAGTTCAGCTTTCGTCCAGGGAATATAAGAAAGTAAGGGTTTAGCCTCTGGATCCTCGGAAGGCTTAATTTTAAAGGTACAGATTCTGATAAATTCAGAGGAAAAGGGAGTGGGGAGAGTTTCAGTGGAAAAGGGAAATTTGACATGAAAATTCATATTGGGGAGGACAGCGGGGTGGAGAGGTGTAGGTGGTATAGAAGGGAAGGAAGAAGATGGTGCCAGAGTCAGAGTCTGAGACCCAAAAGCTGGGGAAGAAGAGCCTGAGGCTTGAGAAGCCATTTTATCTTTCTTTGTTTGCCTCAGTTAATCTTGAAATCTTATTTTTTAGAGAGGCAAAGGTTCCTCAGCGGATTCTTAACCGCTGAGCCACCAGGGAACCCCTGTGGCAGAAGTTTTAATGTGCTTGATTATGAGACATTGCTACAGTTTCTGCTGGGAATGTTTTGAGAAGCCTCAAAATACCAATCAAATTAGGTGCTGCATTCAGTTTTGGACATTTTAGAGTTAAGTAAGATTGGGGATTTCAAAAGTTCCCCATAATGGCCACTGACGTTCTAAATTGTCTTTAGTTAGGTCGGTCCGTTTAGTTAGAAAGGCACATAAGGAAGGACGGTGGTTTTCAAACATAAAATTGGCTGAGGTCCCTGTAGAGAATACAAAATGTGAATATGAAAATATTTAGATAACTGGGATCCCACCTCTCAGAGGTTTTTCTCTAGAGTAAGGGAATAATTTTCAAATAGACTTACTGTTCAAATAGCTCAAACGGCCTAATACCAGCCAGTTCTAAGGGACAATCTGGTCCCCAAGGAGCCAGACTAAAATCCTTTTTTTTTTTTTTTTTTTTTTTTTGCGGTATACGGGCCTCTCACTGTTGTGGCCTCTCCCGCTGTGGCGCACAGGCTCCGGACGCACAGGCTCAGCGGCCATGGCTCACGGGCCCAGCCGCTCCGCGGCACATGGGATCCTCCCAGACCGGGGCACAAACCCGCGTCCCCTGCATCGGCAGGCGGACTCCCAACCACTGCGCCACCAGAGAAGCCCAGAACAGCCCCTATTTCTGATGGAATTGGGTTGAAGACAGAACCGGCACAGCTCCAGTGAAACAGTCTCTGTTCCTGATGGTATGGGCTGAAGTGTAGCCAGTTCCAATGCAATCTCATTTCACAATCATGCCAAAGTGCCAAATGAGTACTTGCATACAGAACGAGGCCTTAACGAGAAAGGATGAAACTTTAAATAGATCCTAAGACCTGAGAGCTTCAAAAAGCAAAGAAGGCCGAAGTTGGAATCCTGGAGAAAAACTTACCCTCAAATCCCAGAGTCGGCCAGAAAAGCAATGATCAAAAACAGGTTCAATGTGAGCACTGCACCTGTCTGCTCAGCAGTCTTGGAGTCACTGGGGGTCTTCTCTGGTCCCTGTACAGGCCACCAAAATGCTGACCTAAAACAAATAGACTACCAGTTATTTCTCTAGCAAAAATGGATATATTTGGGCTCAATGAAGAACGGCAATTTGGGGTCTGCAATCATGGCAAGCCATGTGCAAGTCCTGTACATCAAGGAGAGGACGACTCTTTTAAAGAGGGGCAAAGGAAGTTGGGAGGGCTACCGTAACCAAAAATTCCATCGGAGGAATCGAGATTTCAAAGTATAGTGGCTTTCCGTTGGCTGAGTTGTGACAACCTCTTAACAGCTGAGCTCCTGCCAGGCCAGAAGAGGATGCCTTTCTTCTCCTGTTGGGCTCTGCTTTCATTGTAGGGCAAGAGAGCGCCCTCTTCTGACCTCCCAACTCTATATTAATTGAGGTTCCTGTTTATTAATTTTTTATACTCAAAGTCCAAAAAACTCTGAGAATGAAATCCATTTGGTGGCAAAACTGCCCTATCCTGACCTAATTTGACTGCACAACCATGATTGAACAGATGGAAGGCTATGCAAGCTCCTTAGCACTTAGTGTGGTTAGCAATATACTTCGTGGCAGAAGTTTTTTTGTTTTGGCTGCCCTGAGTCTTCGTTGCTATGCGCAGGCTTTCTCTAGTTGTGGCGAGCGAGGGCTACTCTTCCTTGCGGTGCGCAGGCTTCTCATTGTGGTGGCTTCTCTTGTTGCGGAGCACGGGCTCTAGGCATGTGGGCTTGAGCAGTTGTGGCTCATGGGCTCTAGAGCGCAAATAAGCTCGTGGGATCTTCCTGGACCAGGGCTCCAACCCGTGTCCCCTGCATTGGCAGGCGGAGTTTTTTTTTGAGTTTTGAGTATTTATTATATTTGATTTTAATAAAATAAATTTAAGTTTACATAATTTAATTTTTAAATAATGGCTGAGCTTCAACCATCAGTTGTCAAAATTCCTGCAAATTTTGGGAATCCCCTGGTGATCCAGTGATCAGAACTCCAAGCTCTCACTGCAGAGAGCCTGGGTTCAATCCCTGGTCGGGGAACTAAAATCCTACAAGCTGTGTGGCATGGCCAAAAAAAAAAAAAAAAATTCCTGAAAATTTGACAATGAGCCCTTGTGGGCCAATATGAACCAGCTCCAGCACTGCACCATTCACCATCCTGCCTTAATGAACAGGACCAGGATTCTATCTGCTTTATTGGCAGGCGATTCTTAACCGCTGAGCCACCAGGGAACCCCTGTGGCAGAAGTTTTAATGTGTTTGATTATGAGACATTGCTACAGTTTCTGCTGGGAATGTTTTACATTTGTTGGGTTTTCACTGTATCCCTTTTCAAAATCTGAAACATTCTGAATCTTGAAACACAGCTGTTTTCAAAGAAGAGATTGTGGATTTGTATTTGCAGACAATTCTTAAGCCTTGGCATCTGCAAATATCAACATTTATCAGTACTTTAGGAATTGAATCTTTATCTCAGTTTTACCAAGAAGTCTTTGCTTCTCTCTAATATACTTTTCAAAATTCTGGTTATCTGCTTCTATAGCTGCTCAAGGAGTGGTTGCTCAAGGTCACAGTCCTCTCATGTCTGTGCTACCTCTTTGTTCTATTTCCAAGTCTAATTATATTTTTTGTGGGGAAGAGTCACTTCTGTCGGGGTCTGCCTTATAAATAGAGTTTCCCTTTACACAGGTCCTGGGTGTGTCCCTGTAATGCCATTGACCGATTCTCCTGGAGTAGCATCTCAGAGGTTTACCCTTTCATGTTCACTATGGTGTCAGTTTCCCAAATAGGGGTTCCATTAAAAATGTAAATATTGACAATTGTAAGGAAAGAGGATCCGGAGTTCTGGCTTGAAAGAGAGTGTTAGTGCTTCAAATAAAACATTGCATCATTGGTGAATTTATTTAGCATTGGAATTCATTAAAAACATGTTTCTAATTAAATAATTACCAAGCTGAGGCCATGCATGTTAACTCTACCTACTCTATTTTGCATATTAGTTTAGTTGCTTTGAGTATACACATTGCTCAGTTTTGGCAAGATATTATTACATTGTTTTCTGTAATTAAACTGTCATGCAATATTGATTAAAAATACCATGCAAAGTTAGCTCTCTAAATTTTTCTCCGTTTTGAAATAATTTTAGAAAGGAAACTTTGATGCAAATATTTGCCCAGTAAATACTATTGGCAGCCTATTATGTGACAGGCCCTCCCACTGGGAGTTGCAAAGGTGAATGAGTCGCAGTTCCTGTTTTTAAGATACTCATATGCTGATCAGAGGAAGAGATGTTAGAAACACATATGATTCATACTAAAATTGGGCTTTGTTGTGTAAGATACAAAAACCTATAGGGCACGGAAGGTGGTATCTGCATTTGACCATTGGGTTTGCCCCGTGTAGAGCTCAGTCGTGGAGTTTCATTCAGAATCAAAATCAGTGTGTCTTTTGCTTATATTCACAATTAACCTTTTCAATTAGCAGACAGTGTGCTAATTGAAAGATCACTCAGGATTCTAGTCCCAGCTCTGCCACTAACTTTCTGACTGATAGGGTCCCCATCAGAGTCACAGGCTTATTAAAAATGCATATCCAGTGACTATAGTAGGTAACACTGTATCGTATAATTGAAATTTGCTATGAAAGTAGAACTTAAATATTTTCACCACACACACACACACACACACACACACACACACACATACACAGGTAAATATGTGAGATGGATGTTTAACTCCACAGGGGTATCATTTTACAGTACATACATATATCAAATTATATCTTACAATTTAATTGCCAGTTATACTTCAATAAAGCTGGAAAGAAAAAAAAAAGCACATCCGGGCTTTTTTGCAGACGCCGCCACCCCGGAACCTCCCGCGCTGCCCATCCACGGTCAACCCTACCGTGTTCTTTGACATCGCCGTCGACGGCGAGCCCTTGGGCCGCGTCTCCTTCGAGCTGTTTGCAGACAAAGTTCCAAAGACAGCAGAAAACTTCCGTGCTCTGAGCACTGGGGAGAAAGGCTTTGGTTATAAAAATTCCTGCTTTCACAGAATAATTCCGGGATTTATGTGCCAGGGTGGTGACTTCACACACCATAAGGGCACTGGTGGCAAGTCCATCTATGGGGAGAAATCTGATGATGAGAATTTCCTCCTGAAGCATACGGGTCCTGGCTTCTTGTCCATGGCAAATGCTGGCCCCAACACAAACGGTTCCCAGTTTTTCATCCGCACTGCCAAGACTGAGTGATTGGATGGCAAGCATGTGGTCTTTGGCAAGGTGAAAGAGGGCATGAATATTATGGAAGCCACGGAGCGCTTTGGGTCCAGGAATGGCAAGACCAACAAGAAGATCACCATTGCTGACTGTGGACAAATCTAACAATAAATTTGACTTGTGTTCTATCTTAACCACCAGAGAGCACCCCTTCATCCCTGTCTGCTCAAAATATCCTATAATCTTCGTGCTCTCATTGCACTTCTTTGGGTTCCATATTTTCCTTATCCCCCTCCAAGTTAAGCTGAATTGCAAAGTTAAGTTCATGGTTATGAAATAAAAACTAAACAACCAAAAAAAAAAAGAAGCACATCTGTAGGTCCTACCTAGATCTACTGAATTAGAACTCAGGGGCAGGGCCTGGAATCTGCATTTTAAACAGGCACCACAGACCAACTATACTGCATTAAAAAAATAAAACTTTAAAATGAACAGGCACAGCAGGAGATGATTACACAGGCTGAGGTCTGAGAAACACTGGACTGCAGGGCTGTGTCAAGTCTTTTCCAGATCCACAAATTCGAAGCAGTGGGGTTGCAATGCAGCAGCCGTCCACATCTTTCTGGAGCCACCACACCCTGCAGCTCCGCCCACATCTTCTTCTCTTCAGTTAACTCATCACAGAGAAGATTGAAGGAGAGAAGGGAAAGCAGCAGAAGCTGGCCCCATGGGAGCCTGAGCCACTGGCTCTGTTTGGACAGTTTGCTGTGCCTTTTGGTCCTACTTGGGTCTGGTTACACATACGCCAGGGGCCGGCAAACCACAACCCATGGGCCAAATCCAACCCACCACCTGTTTTGTAGCTTGCATTCTTTGTGAACTAAGAATGGTTTTTACATTTTTAAATGGGAAAAAATCAAAATAAGAATAACATATCATACACATAAAATTGTATGAAATTCAAATTTCGATGTCAATAAATTAAGTCTTCTTGGAACACAGCCACAGCTCATTCATGTACATTTTGGTTATGGCCACTAAATTTGCTCTGAGTGTCATGTGCCGAGGCTGGTCTCAGCTAATGGGGGGATTCCATTTTCTTTGTCAGTGACTGACCGGGGGTAGGTATGTGGCCAAGGAGAAATAAGAGAAAGTCTTCTAGGGGGCTCCAGGGAAACGTCCTCCTCCCTTATAAAGTGGTAAAAAGAGATTTCCTTAAATCTTTGAACAATGTCATCCGAGGGCATCATGCTTGGATTTTCTTCAGTTGCCGTCTTGCATGGGGAAAAGTCCATGAACAGTGGAGATACTGAGCTGGAACTCTGACGCAGCTGGTATATATATATTTTTTCTCTCTTGCCAATAACATCAAGAATGCTCCAAAGTTATTGTGCTTTTCTGATTAAGGACATTCTGGGTAAAATGATTTCTGACTTGTGGTCTAGAAGGAGAGAAAGTGTGCTGTTGATATCTTGCATTGCAAGAAAGACAGAGCTGGGTTATTATAGGTGTTGACATTTCCTATGAGCCCCACTTACAAAATTGATATTAAGTAATTTGCCCAAGTTCACATAGCTGGTCAGTATGGATTTGAACCCAGGAGCCAAGCTCCAGCACCTGTGGTGTTGACCTCTGCACATCACTGCCCTCTCCTCAAGGTCTGGATGAGGCCGATGCTCTCTCTCACCTCCCACCTCTTTTTCAGGGTGGGTCTGATAATCAGGCATGGACAAGCAGTGCATTCCATTCTCACGGCCCGAGTCACTGGTTCAGGTGGGATATGCGACACAAGGTAGGCCAGGGGGTCGCAACCCCAAGGCTTTTCTGGAACTATTAGGAAAGAGAACCTATGTCAGATGAAATAGCCAAACCAACAGGTTGTACACCTGAAGCTGCTGTTGGCCATCATTCCACCACAGAGAGAGAGTCAACACAGGACTATGCAATCAGAGGAAGGAGACAGACAGCTCCTGCTGACGTACGTGAGTCTGCATCTAGCCAAGCCTGACACCCTTTTCTTTCTTTTCCTTCCTTCCTTCCTTCTTTCTTTCTCTTTCTTTCTTTCTTTCCTTCTTTCTTTCTTTCTTTCTTTCCTTCTTTCTTTCTTTTCTTTCTTCCTTTCTTTCTTTCTCTCTCACTCCCTCCCTCCCTTTCTTCTCTCTTCCTTCCTTCCTCCTTTCCTTCCTTTCCTTTCCTTTCCTTTCCTTCCTTTCCTTTCCTTTCCTTCCTTTCCTTTCCTTCCCTTCCCTTTCCTTCCCTTTCCTTCCTTTCCTTCCCTTTCCTTCCTTTCCTTTCCTTTCCTTTCCTTCCTTTCCTTTCCTTTCCTTCCTTTCTTTCCTTTCCTTTCCTTCCTTTCCTTTCCTTTCCTTTCCTTTCCTTTCCTTTCCTTTCCTTCCTTTCCTTCCTTTCCTTTCCTTTCCTTTCCTTTCCTTCCTTTCCTTCCTTTCCTTTCCTTTCCTTTCCTTTCCTTTCCTTTCCTTCCTTTCCTTTCCTTTCCTTTCCTTCTTTCCTTTCCCCCCAAGACTTGCTTGCATCAACTTGTATTTTTTCTTTCGCAACCACAACCCACGGGTAATACAGGAGCCATCAACATTCTTCAGCAGATGAAGACCTAAGCAAGTGCTGAGACCTTGGGGATACATAGTTGCATGAGAAGTGAACTGTGTCTTCACAAAACTAAACAAAGTGAACTGTGGATACAGTAGAGTGTGCCACAGGCCATGCTGTGGTGTGTATAGAGTGTGGTGGGGAGAAGGGGTCCTCGTGTAGATTGAGGATTTAGGAAAGGCTCCCAGAAGCTAAGTAGGAGGTAGAAGGAAGGACACTTTAGGCAGAGGGAATAACAATATAAAGGCAAAGAAGTGTCAGCTAGCAAGTTATCCTTAATTCTGGAGACCACGAGTAGTTTGTTATGGGGCTGGTGCAAAGGGTGCCTTTTGAAATGTGTTGGCAGTAGGCCCAAGGATAGGGAGACATCAGATCATGAGGGACCTTTATCTTTCAGATGGAAAATCATTTAAAGATTTAAGCAGGGAGAAAATGTGGTTAGGTTTGTTAGTAAGATGATCACCTTGGCTCTAGTGTGGAGGATAGACGGAGAATAGGCAATGTTCTCTCACTCATGAGACTGTAAGCATCTCTCTTTAATTCTGTTTTTCACAGCAATTTGCCAACATCTCGACAGAAGGGCTATAGTAAAAGTGAGAAATCACTATCAATGTCGGAGAAAAAGCAAACCAAACCAAAGAAAACAAGTATATCTTTCAGCCCCCAACAGTGCTACTATTTGAATACACAGCAATTAAATTTCGAATGAAAATCATTGCTACGAAAATCAGTCTTAGTATGAGTGTTGGAAACTCCTTTCTCCTTCTGTGAAAAGGTTTTATTTCTTTTCACTAAAACTTAAAGAGGACTCAGGGGTTTATAGGATTCATTCAGGAGCAGTTCACTATAGGAATGTGTTAGTGGAATGGGCAGTGAAACGCCATCATTTGATCCCAAGAAAGCCTGTCATTTGATTCCATTTACAGTGGGTAGCGCACATCAGTGGGCGGTGTAGCCTGGGGCTATGACCTACTTTGCGGCTGATGTCTTCCACTGTTCCTGGGAGGGAGGTTATTTTTGTTTCCGCTCATCTCTTATACACACACAGGAAACATAAGCATCTGATGCTCCCTGAAAACATCCCGATAATTCTAGGGCAAAATGGACTTCAAGGTTATTTAATTTATGCCTCTTAAATCCTGACACTTTTTTCCTGATATTTTCTATATATGCAGTATATAGAACTTTTAACCTTTTACTCATCTTTTCCTTACCATCATTTTTTTTTTTTAAAGAAAATATTCCAAGGCTTAAGTGGCTGACTATGAACTCCCAGGTTTTGTGCTCCTGGATATAATGTTCGTTTTGTTTTCCTGAAAGATTGCGCTAAAATCCTCTTTTCTTGGTATGTGTATTCTAATTTGAAAAAAATGATAATTTAAAAGAAGTTTCAGTAACATTTCATTAGGAGAACAACGGGGAGCACATCTTCGTGTGGAGGAGGTTAGTGATGTAAGAAACACTTGTAGTGTCTATACCTTTTAATATCTAGGGATTTGTTGGCTTTTAGTTATCCTTGGATTACTCTGGTTTTAATTTTATCTGGCTTATTTAGAAGCTATTGCCATGCTTGTTTAAAAGGAAGTCTTCTCACGTATTAGGCAGTCATTTTGTGGGAGTTCGTTCAGACTAATTTTATGTTTTGATTTGATGAGACAGGTCTGAGTTCATCTAGCATCACGAGGCTTAGTTAACCTTCTGTCGGTACAATGGCGCCTTATTTGTGAGCTAGGGAAAACCTTCTTCTTCCCATCAGAATCTGTAGTTCACGACAATAAACCTCACCCAGGTATTCCTATAACAACACACCAAAATAACAGTACAGACCATAAGTAGTAAGGAACACAAGCTTTAGAATGACTCATCTGTATTCAAGTGCTAACTCCAGTACTACAAAGCTATATGATATCAAGGAAGTGACCCTTGGGATTTTCATCTGAAAAATGGTGTAATATTTACTGCAAGTGGTTGTTCTGAGTTATTAATGAAATAAAATGCCGAAGAAGTTACCTAATATGGCATCTACTAATGACAGCGTTTCAAGTCAGGAAACTATTGTTATAATTCCCTTTTCCTTTTATCTCACCTTTTGTGTTTCTCCCAATATCTTTCTAGTTTGGAAACGGAGTCTACCTTTCAGATATCTAATTCTTCCTTTCTGGTCTTGATCTGTTATTTTGATTTTTCTCGAATGGTTTCACTGTCTGGATATAATAATCTTACTTTATTTTGTCCATTTTATTTCCTCTACTCTTTGAGGTCTCTTTTTCTTCTTGACTGGTTATGCTGATAACTATGATCAAAGTTTCTATCTTTAGACACCAAATTTCATCCCATTTGCTGTCAGAGCCTCTCAGGGTGAATTTAGAGTCTACCAGCTGACATTTTCTTTCTTTTTTTTCTTAGAAATATTTTTATTACAAGGGTTTTTTTGGGGGAGTGCTGCTTTTTTAAAAAATTGAAATATTTCTAACCTGACATATTTTTATTGAAGGATGACTTAGACTTGCAATCTTTACTGCTTTTATTTTGTATTTAAAATTTTTAAATATTTTTTTATAAATGCTTTAAATTTTTAAAATTTCCCTCATACTTAATATTATTGTTTTTCTCAAATATTTCCAATGTGTACAATGTGATGATATACATATACCTTGTGAAAGGATTCCCCACATCAGGTTAATGAGCACATCCATCACCATCATTTTGCTTTTTTTTTTTTTTTTTTTTTTTTAGCGGTACGCGGGCCTCTCACTGTTGTGGCCTCTCCCGTTGCGGAGCACAGGCTCCGGATGCGCAGGCTCAGCGGCCATGGCTCACGGGCCCAGCCGCTCCACGGCATGTGGGATCTTCCCAGACAGGGGCACAAACCCGTGTCCCCTGCATCGGCAGGCGGACTCTCAACCACTGTGCCACCAGGGAAGCCCCACTTTTGTTTTTTTGGTGAGAACATTTAAGTTCTATTCTTTTAGCAAATTTCAATTATGTAATACAGTATTATCCACTCTAGTCACCATGTTTTACATTAAATCCTCAGACCTTATTCACCTTATACTGAAAGCTTGTGCCCTTTTACCAAGCTGTCCCTCTTTGCCCGACCCCCAGCTCCTGGCAACCACTTTTCTACTCTGTTTCTATAAGTCTGATTTTCTTTTCTTTCCTTGCTTTTTTAGATTCCACACATAAGTGATACCATGCAGCGTTTGTCTTTGCCTGGATTATTTCATTTAGCATAATGCCCTCCAGTTTCATCCATGTTGTTACTGTTTTTAAAGGACAACCACCATGTAAACATTTCCTGGCATCTGAACATTGGAGCCCAGCCAGTGGGACCTAAAAGTCCCATCCCTCATGAGACCAGTTTCTGAATGGTTACACATATAAAAGAAACACAAACTGGGCTCCAGTGTTTGGCTTTACCAAACATTTCTTGAGAATCTGGAATTGATATTGCATTTTCATATAATTGAATTTAATATAATTTTATTTAATTTAAATACTAATACTAGTATTTAAATAACTCTTCCACTCTCCACAGTAGCTCTCCTATCTACTTCCTCCCCTGTCTTTCTATTCTACACGCTGCTCTTTTTTTTTAATTTATTTTCTTTCTTTCTTCTTTCTTTCTTTCTTCCTTTCTTCCTTTCTTCCTTTCTTTCTTTCTTTCCTTCCTTCCTTCCTTCCTTCCTCTCTCTCTCTCTCTCTTTCTCTTTCTCTCTTTCTCTCTTTCTTTCTTTCTTGTCTGTGTTGTGTCTTCATTGCTGCCCGCAGGCTTTCTCTAGTTGCGGCGAGTGGGGACTACTCTTAGTTGCGGTGTGTGGGCTTCTCACTGTGGTGCCTTCTCTTGTTGCAGAGCACGGCCTCTAGGCACGCGGGCTTCAGTAGTTGTGGCACGCGGGCTCAGTAGTTGTAGCTTGTGAGCTCTAGAGCGCAGGCTTAGTAGTTGTGACGCATGGGCTTAGTTGCTCCGCGGCATGTGGGATCTTCCCCGACCAGGGATCGAATCCATGTCCCCTGCATTGGCAGGCGGATTCTTAACCACTGCGCCGCCAGGGAAGCCCATACACTCTGCTCTTTGCCACCAAACTAGTTTTCTCCTCTTGACTCCCAGTCCCAGCTTCATCAAGCTCTTCCTACTCTCTCTGTTTCCCAGATTTCTTCTCCATGGGTATCTCCAAGCTCTTTCTCATGTGGAACAATTTAGCTACTCTTAGATTCTCCATGTGTCTTTTCTACCTTGTTTACCTGTTAATTATAACAAAGGCACATACTTAAAAGAAATTATTTTTAAAATTGAGGTATGATTGACATACAAAAAGCTGTCCTTATTTAATATATACATCTTGATGAGTTTGCAGATAAGTGTAAACCTGTGAAACCATGACTATAACCAATGCCATAAACAAAACCGTCACCTCTAAAAGTTTCCTTCCTCCTTCTTTAAGACATTCTTGTTATAGGTGTGTCAATGTGATTTACCTAAAACTGTAGCCTTCCTGCATCAACATGACTTAGTTGTTTGTTCCTGAAAACACTTGTTCAGAACAAACCAATAAATAACTTCTCTGTTTGCTTCACGAAATTCCCATAAACCAAGTTATTGGCGATAATAGATTGCTTACCTTGGCAAAATCTTGTTTATTAACCACAGGTTACTTATTCAAGACACTTGCTTTGCTGTGTCCACCAACCTAAATATAAACAAATTAATAAAGTAATAATAAAGTAACATTTATATATTACATGTAAAAATAAACTTTATGTATAATATAAACAGATATAAAGTTCCCTGCCTTGAAGACCCATCTTAAAACACTTGAGCTCAGACCCCAGAGCCGTATAAATATCTCACTTCTGAGTTCCCCCTTCTGAGATGCTGATAAGATTGTCAAGATTGTCTTCTCTCTTTGGCAGAAAGTTCTAATAAATTTACCTTTGCTTTATTAAAAGGTGATATTTTGGAGAGATAAACTGAGCAAATAAATATTTTCTCATTTATCTTGTGCTCTTGGTAATTACGTGTTTAAAGGACACACATAAAGACCTGTCTGTATTTATAATTTGCTTTTTCCAGAGAATCCTACTTTTATTTTTATTTTTAAAATTTATTTTTATTGAAGTATAGCTGATTTACAATGTTGTGTCAATCTCTGCTGTACAGCAAAGTGACTCAGTTTTACGCATATAGACATTCTTTTTAAAAATATTCTTTTCCATTATGGTTTATCCCAGGAGATTGGACCTGTGCTATACAGTAGGACCTTGGTGTTTATCCATTCTAAATGTAATAGTTTGCATCTACCAAACCCAATTTCCCAGTCCATCCCTCTCCCTTCACCCATCCCCCCTTGGCAACCACAAGTCTGATCTCTATGTCTGTGAGTCTGTTTCTGAAGAATCCTACTTTTAATTAGTAGAAATACAATACTTAGACCCAGCTCGTGAGGTGTCTTTATCTCTGGGATGTGTTTAACTTCTAGTAGACATGAGTGGATGACTACAGCTGGCCTTAGGCAAAATTGTGAAGTAGGTTAAAATGAATTTCAATATAATAAATCTGCTTTGTCTTCTATGTCTCACTGAATATTTGACAAACCTACCTGAGGTAACCCAGTCTCTCCTGCTGTCCTGGGACCTGTACTCAGTTCAGTCAACTTGCTACCCAAGTTCTCCCCTATCCCCTCCCACCATCCTCTCTGCCACACATACCCCTCCCACCATCACCCCCTTAACAATTTTATCACTCCTTGGTACGTTCGTGATTTTATAACAGGTTTGTAATCCTAGGAATCAGAGCAGGAATTCCCAACTCTGATTTCTCATGTCCAGGACTGAGGACCCCTGAGAGTCTGTATTACTAGCAATATGTTAAGAATTTAGCTTTATCCATTTTGGGGTGTGGGAAGGTGGGAAGAGAGAGCATGAGGGTGAAGGGGAGGACAGGGAAGGAAGAGGTACAGAGAACTAAGAAGGGTAGATGAGATTGGCACCTCCTGGCATGTGACACTGACAGTCTCAGAAAATAACACACGTTAACATGTTAAAGCTCGGAGTTATGACCTTCCAGTGAACCTTCTCATTTAATCTGTGAAGCCCAGAAAGTTGCTTAAAGTTCTATAATTACAGGCAGAACCAAAAAGACAATTTATCTATGACCATTCAACATCCAAAGATGGGAGTTAACTGGAAAGAAATTAGGTAATCTGCTGGCCCTGAAAAGTTAGGTTTTAGTCCCAGAAAGAGGGGAGGTTCATATTACTGTTCTAGGCAGAATGGAATGACACAAAGGAAAGTCTCAGGTTTCAAGACTTTATGTGATAATTATTAAGTGACTGCTGTGTACCAGGCAAACAATGAAATATGTTTCATCCTTTTTTCTCAAAGTTCGTTAAGAGGTGAACATTGTTAGGAATCATTATATTTTTAAAGAAACTTGCCGTCTGTTTTCGACTGCCTGTCAAGTTCAGTTGCTAGGGTATGAAATGACAGTGGTGTGCACGGGAAGGAATTTACATCGAACTTGCTGGCTGCATATCCTCCTCCCCTGTGCCACTTAATTACATGATGTCATGAAGCAATTATCGTGACATCTAATTATGAATTTCATTTGTAACAGAGAAATTTCTTAATGACTGATATATTGCCGTCAATCTTGCCGATGAATTTGGAGGTTTATAAGCCTTGAAAATTACTTGGGAAGTAGCTTTGACTTAATCTAGATAAAAATATGCTTCTCCTCGCCTGTGCTCACAGAATTTATGCTGTAGTTGCAAAATTGAACTACGGTAAGAAATGCTCTATAATCTGCTTTAATTATAAGAGAACAGACTGTCTTGTCAATCATTTACTGACAGTTTGTGTTGTGTCAGCAAGTGACGGGAGGTTGATAAAAAGTGCTTCAATCATACAATCCGAATTAGTGTAAAAAGGACTACACAGATTCCTCTGCTAAGAGGAAGTAAAGTGGTGAAGAAATTGGGGTAAGAATGCAGATCAGAAAATATTAATTTGAGGACATGTGAGGCTCTGTAGGGGAAATGAGGGGAATAGATGCATAAGAGGGCAAAAACTACAAGGATCCAGGCAAATTGGTAACATTCTCTGTGTTAAAGGAAATAAGTGAAGAAGAGGCAGAGGGGACCACTACCCGAGGAGAATAAGACAATATGTCCTAATGGGAGTTTGCATGGAATGAGGGGCAGCTTTGAGAAGTAAAGAGAGTCAGCAAAATCATCAGGAGGCTCAAGGGACAGCCAGGGCCATTGAGACGTTGGAGTAGCCTCCTGGGGGGGCACCAGGAAGCTGCTCTTGCTGGACCGGAGGGTAAACCCACAGGAACACAGGGCTCTGCTCCCCATGATGAAGCCTGAGCAGTCCCGTGCAATGAGCTGACCTAAGCTATCAGCTACACAGCTTCTGTAGCAATGGTCATTGTCAATGCCAGCTTGAATTCTCATGCTCCACCAGCTTTGTCTCCCTTGAAAATATCCCTTCCCACTTCTGTGACCAGACAGACCCAATACCATGACTCAAGTTGCCCCCCAAAGAGTGGCAGATAGTCTATAATTATTCCTTGAGCTGCAGATGGCTTTGATAGAGGTGTGGAGTCCAAACCTTGGAGGCGGAGGGGGTGAAGAGACTTTGGTGTGATATAGGGGGGAAAACATCAGTAAACTCCCAAGCTTTTAGGTCACCAGGTCATCTGCAGAATATCAGTTCTCAGGCCCTAGCGCTGAGCCTCAAACCTTTGCTAATTTGTATCCCTGGGGTGATAAAGAACGATGGGTTGCGGAATGAGATGGCTCCTGGTGGAAGTAGAGGAGGTGTTACAGATACTGATAATTTGGAGAGGGAATAAGGGCCACAGCTGGGATGTGACTCTGATCCCAACTGGTTGAAGGCTGGGAAGGGACTATAGGGTCAGCAACGTTTGGTAAAGTTCTGTACTTGATATGAAGCAGTTCTTTAAAGAGGTGATTTTATGCGTTGCCAGGAACCTTTTTTTTTTTTTTTTTTTGCGGTACGCGGGCCTCTCACTGTTGTGGCCTCTCCCGTTGCGGAGCACAGGCTCCGGACGCGCAGGCCCAGCGGCCATGGCCCACGGGCCCAGCCGCTCCGCGGCATGTGGGATCCTCCCGGACCGGGGCACGAACCCGCGTCCCCTGCATCGGCAGGCAGACTCCCAACCACTGCGCCACCAGGGAAGCCCTGCCAGGAACCTTTGATTTGGCAAAATGGCAAAATGTATCCTCTGTCAAAATGTCTGCAGCAAAGTTATGTTTTAGGAGCAAATCTTGTGGCAGTTTCAAGAGAAATTGAAGACGGGGAAAGACAGACTCGTTAGAATAATCTAGATATGAAGTGACTGGGGCTTGCATTGGAGATCCAGCAGATGGCATGCTAACAGCTTATCTGAACAAATCATGGAGGATATAGGAGAGGAGAAGTGGAAATCCATTCTGGCGCCTCCCAGATGCTCGTCCAGGGCTCAGCTGGATCATTGAACAATACAGATTTGTGGGCTCCATGCCAGAAATGCTGATTCGGGAGGTCTGCGAGGGGCCTCATGGGTGATTCTGATGTAGACTCAAGGTAGGAGTCATTTACCACCAGTTCAGAGGTCTCAACCTTGTCTTCCCATTAGAACATCCTGATGAACTTTAAACAAATGCTGCTATTCACGGCCCACCCTGTACCATCTACATGAGTCTTTGGGAGGGGCTCATGCATAAGTACTCAGAAAAAATCTCCCAGGTGATTTTAAAGTGCAGCCAAGATTGAGAACCATTGCTCGAGACCATAACGTGGTTGTTAGACTTCAGACTTAATGTTTTCAGAGCTTGGACAAGTGGCAGGGCGGAGCAACCCCCCTGCCCCCCCAAAAGAAACATCTGGCTAATGATAATCTAGGGTCAAATATTTGGCATTTGTTACTATCATTTTTAGGAAGAACATAAAACAGATTGGGGGAAAAATGGTTGAATACCTAATTCAAAAGATTAGGATAGTGACATCTAGTGTTGAATTTAGATGCTTACTCAGAATTTCAGTGCCCTGCCCCCACCCCGCCCCTTGGTGAATATTATTTAAAGTAAAATGCAGAGAAATAATTTCCAGTAGTCTTTTAATTCAGAGTCTTCAAGGTTATAAATTGGATGATTTGGAGACCGGCGTGAGGGAGTTAGTGAGTGGGTGTGTCCCAACTCAAGAAATATAATTATTCCTCTTCTTGCTTTCTAGTAAATTTGGAAAAGAAAAAAGAAAAAAACAAAAAACCCAGAAACCTGACACAGTAATTAACTGAGCCTTCCAGAACAACATCAAATAATTATCTCAAACAATTACCTGGTGTGCTGAGTTGGAGTAGATCTTTTTACACTCCTGTCTGACCCCAAATCTAGAGCTTTTTCACCCACTCCCCTGATTAGAGGTGTAGACGCCCATCTTTCCAGGAAGACAGAGAATCCCAGCCTGCCTCAGGCCCAGCCATACAGACCAGAGCGTTTTGGGCCCCCAGGTCCCCCTTTCTCCCTGGTACGTCCATTGCTGGCTGTTCCTGGCTCACGGTGGACTGAAGGAGAAATGGAGACCCCGCAGGAAGACTGAGAAAGAACCACACGGGAGCCCGTTCTTTGCCTCCACTGTCTCCAGACAGGTGAGTCCGTCCTTGCTTCCAGGCAAGCAGGCGGGGAGGAGGGGCGGGACGCACCTTCAGTACCCTTCCTTCCTCTCTATGGAAATGAGAGCAGGAAGAAAAGAAGCACCACCTTCCCCCAACGGCACACAGATACCTCTCTGAGTAAAAGGTGTCATTTTCTGCAAATAAATCTCTTTTGAATTTAAGTATTGAGAAGATAATAAACCTAAACTTTCTTCAGCATTTTTCTGGAATCTCAAAAACTGATGCAAATAGTGGACAAGTGTATAGAGAATATACAATATAAAGTCTTAATGCAAATTTAACCTATTAAACATAAGATTCTTATAATGGGAGGAAGGCAATCTGAGAACAGAGGTCTAGGAAGGATCAGCACAATTTTAAGTAAGATGTGGGACCCATATTAGAGAGAGAGCAGGAGGACCACATGGAAATCACAACTTGCAGTTTCAAACTATGTCCACATGGTCTTTATTTTTTATTATTATTATTTTTTTGCGGTACGCGGGCCTCTCACTGTTGTGGCCTCTCCCGTCGCGGAGCATAGGCTCCAGACGCGCAGGCTCACCGGCCATGGCTCAGGGGCCCAGCCGCTCCGCGGCATGTGGGATCTTCCCGGACCGGGCCACGAACCCGCGTCCCCTGCATCGGCAGGCAGACTCTCAACCACTGCGCCACCAGGGAAGCCCCAATGGTCTTTATTTTTAACAATGGTTTTTTAGTTTGTGATCAGTAGAGTCTCCATTTCATTTAACTTGTAACTGGGGTTAAGCCATCATGAAATAAATTGGATCTTAATTTTTCACACTGAGGAACAGGCCATTTTGCTAATTCCATAATCATCTCAACAAACAAATTAGTGTTTATTCAATTTGTTAGAAAATTGGGGATCTCACTTGAGCAGCTGGCTGTCTTGGCTTGCCAAATTAATTGTAGTGAACGACCTAATTTCTTAAGTAAATGAATTTGAAAAAAATCTCAGATCAAATAGGTTTGTGACTAAGCGGCAGAACTGTTAGGTTACCGTGTTTCCAGTACCAGAGAAGTCCCGTTTTTGGGTCTGAAGCTCTATTAACAAATGCCATTTTCTAACGAGACCTTTTTTTTTTTTTTTAAAGATTATTTTGATGTGGACCATTTTTTAAAGGCTTTATTGAATTTGTTACGATATTGCTTCTGTTTTATGCTTTGTTTTTTTAGTGGCGAGGCACATGGCATCTTAGCTCCCCGACCAGAGATCAAGTCTTTTTTTTTTTTGACTGCGTTGGGTCTTAGTTGCTGGGACTACTCTTCGTTGCCGTGCACGGGCTTCTCATTGCAGTGGCTTCTCTTGTTGCAGAGCACGGACTCTAGGCGCGTGGGCTTCAGCAGTTATGGCTCGCAGGCTCTAGAGCGCAGGCTCAGTAGTGTGACGTGCGGGCTTAGTTGCTCCGCGGCATGTGGGATCTTCCGGGACCGGGGCACATTTATTTGGGCTCAACTATCAGTTGATTACACTCCAAGCGTTCCTTTCTAAGTCAGTTAAGAATGCATTTTCCGACAGCCATAGTGCTTCTGCAGTAGTTTAATTTTCTAGAATGACCCTCGAATTCCTATTTAGCACCTCTGTACTTAATTACGGTATTAATAGTAGTACATAGCCGGGATGATAGCATTATTTCTGTGAGGAAGTCAATTCTGGGTTCCACTCAGTGGGGTCAGTTCACATCTCCCCACTCTCCAGTTCCTATACAGCCCACTCTGGTTCTGCTGCTTTATAGCCTCAGAAGCAGCGGTTAGCAGTGAGGTTTCTAGGGTTCTTGTGGCATCAGAGGGAGTCCTGGGCCATTAAAGAGGGCTCTGATAATCAAAGTGGCAGTAGGGAATCACACAGGCATCCCGAGAAGCAACAGGAGGGGCGAAGATCGCACTTGTCCTCAGCAGTGGAAGGAAATGGGAAGTAAAGGTGATGGGAAAGCAGGCAGCAGAGAAGACGCTAGAATCCCCGGTGATTCCAGCACAATAGGGAGAAGACATCCAGTTGGTAATGCTCTGTTGCCAACACTAGGGGGCACCGTTGTCATTGAAGGGGTGCCCCTCACCCGGACTTCAATAACCTTGGAGTTGTATAATGGGGAGGCTCTGTTTTCAGCAGGAAATTGGAGGAAGTGAACTCCTGAATGAGACACCCATGTCTAGGTAAGAGATGGTTATATGTCAGGCATTTGTAAGTCGAAAACGACGTTACAAACTTTTATTTATATGTTATAAAGTTCTCCATACATTAAAAAAGTATAAATTTAATAAACCAGGAGATATAGTAGGATTATATGGCTTCATGCTTTTTTATAGACCAAGTTGTGTGACCTCAACTGATAGTTTCTCTCCAGAAGTGCATTTCGAACGCATCCTTCCGACAGCATTGTGGACGAATGCAGAGAAAGCTAAGAATGAATACAGGAAGGATAATTAGGAAGTGATTGAAACAATGCAGGTAAGAGATGTTCAGAGCCCGATCTTGGGCAGGAGATTGAGAACACTTAGGCTGTAAAATTGGACAGGCTTGAGAAATCTGTCATGAAGGCAAGGAGGGAGAATAGCAAAGGGCGCTCACTGGTTCCTGATTGACTAAGCAGGTGCCAGTGAACGCTGATGAAGGAACAGTTTTGGGGGAACAATGGTGAGTTCACTATTAGACACATTGAGTTAGATGCACCCAGGGACTATAGGTATGGAAAGACCCAGCAAGCCTGGATCAATGGGGAGGCCAGTGTTGGAGATAGTGATCCAGGTGTCACTGGCCTGCAAGTGACAAGTAAACGAGGAGAATGCAAGGAACTGGTGCTAAGAGCTTATAGAGGACACATGTCCAGGAAAGAATCTTGCGGATCAGCAGCACTTAATGGTCAGAGAGAGGAGAGATCCTGGCAAGAGTTTATATTCTGGAAAAATCAAAATCTTTAACTGGGTTTACAAAGCACCTAAACCAACCTATCTGCTCCCTGGCTACTTAATACTGTTCAATGATGACTGTTAAGAACACTTATAATGGGCTTCCCTGGTGGTGCAGTGGTTGAGAGTCTGCCTGCCGATGCAGGGGACACGGGTTCGTGCCCCGGTCCCGGAGGATCCCACGTGCCGCGGAGCGGCTGGGCCCGTGAGCCACGGTCGCTGAGCCTGCGCATCCGGAGCGTGTGCTCCGCAACGGGAGAGGCCACAACAGTGAGAGGCCCGCATACCGCAAAAAGAAAAAGAACACTTACAATGAACATAAAATAGGTGGCTTCTTCCTCCTTTAAACTCTTACTGAAATATATCATGTAATAATTTGCAAAGAATTTAACACTGATTAAAACAGGATTAAATAAACAGTCTTCGGTGATCTTTTAGAGGAGACTTTTACAGGTTATAAATATGTGCGTTGACTTGAAAATTTTTATTACAGAACAATAAACTTATTTCTGCCAATTTCATATTGTTTTGGTTAGCCCTAATAACATCGTTAACGTTTTCATATTTTAACATTGTCAATAATGATTATGTCATCATTTTCTAATTGGAAGATACATCTTAGTTTTTTTAGGAAGAAATTAGAAGCAAATATGAAAAATATTAACAATGACTGTGATGGTAGAAGTATATTGTTGTTATAATACATATTTAAATTTCAAAAGATTAGTTTTAAAAAACTGTTTATTTTCCATATTTTCCAGCTGCAGCCTGCAGTGAGAACACGTGATTACAAAGTTCTTTTTATACATGTTGAGTGTGCCAGGATTTAAAATCTGACCTCACGATTTATTATGTAAGTCATTTTTTATGTAAAAGGCTACATTCATAAATAGAAAAGTCATTCTACAGTTTTATTTTCTAGTTTTATATTTTTGACCATAATAGAGAAGTATCAGTATTTCATTAGTGACTGAAGACCTGCCCTCATTTCTGTTTCAACATGTGTGATTCTAGGAGATTTCAGTAGAGCTATGGTTTTTCAAGTTCTGATTCCTCCCACTCTAATAGCCATTGACACCACCATTACAGGCACCACTGCTGCCAGCTGAAACGGAGGCATTGTAGCCAGAGGAAAACCATCCTGTAAGCAACCATTGCAGGCCTGTGCCCCCAGGCTAACTGGAGGCCGGCTGATGAGAGGTCCACAGTAACCGTTTTGTCAAGTTCTTCTCAAGGCAGCCTCTAGAGGGCAGAGAAATCACAAGCCCGTGAGCAGTTCTGTGCAGCTACCCAGTATTCTGCATCCCTTCTTTAACAATGTTATGTGGTGTGCTTTTTAAATTTCATTTCAAATTGATTTGTTTTCATAATATATTTGACCAAATTTCAAAGTTATGAAAGAATATTCTTGTTCCCCAGAAACAACCAATACTACCCAACATCACCAATTCCTTATGTATCTTTTCAGAGACAGTGGTGGGGGGTGTGCATCACCCTATCTTCTCCCTTATTTTTATACAAATGGTAGCAGCCATACACCTTATTCCATGTCTCGCTTTTTTCACTTAGTATTGCCTTGGGTAAAATTCAATGCAAGGATATAGAGAGTTTTCTTGTTTATGGCTGCAAATTCTAGCTATGGGTGTGCCATAATTTTCCAACTAATAGTTCAGTGAAGGGCATTTAGTTGTTTCTGCAGTACTACTGAGCCTTGGACATGCATAATTTCATTTACACATTGAGTACATCTGTAGCTTAAAAACAGGGAATTGCTTCACACAGTTACGGGGGCTGGCGAGTCTGGTATCTGTAAGATAGGCTAGCAGGCTGGAAACTCAGGCAACAGGTCATGTTGTAGTCTTGAGTCTGAGCTTCGTACAGCAGGCCAGCAGGCTGGGAACTCAGAAAGGATTTTTTTTTTTTTAATTTATACTGTTAATTCATTCATACCTTCACTCTGAATCCAGCCAACGAATATTTAATATGTTCCATGCTCTGCACTAGGCATAGGGCACATAATGTGAGCAAGCACCATTCTTGAGGTGTTTTCACACGCTTGTGACAAATCTGTCATATTTCTGGCAGCTGCCATATTTTTCCCTGCCGGAACCAAGGAGACAATTGCTTCCTCTCTCTTCATCCTCCCCCAAATTGTTTCCCACTGCCCTGCTCCTGCCTGCCAAACTGTTTTGAGTGGTTTAGGTGTATCTGTCCCCCTCCACCCCCAAAACACACACACACACACACACACACACACACACACACTTTCATAGATGGGCAGAGCTGCTGGCTAGAATCTCTGCCCAGGCTCTCCTGCAAGCAGGAACACAGTCTGCGTAGATCTGAGCTTGTTGTAAGTGCACTTCTTCTCCATCTCTATCTGATACCCAGTGGTCGAGGACCACAGATTTTCCCCTGTGATCCCCATGAGGAGAGACCCAAGTGGGCCTCCTGGGAAGTGTCTGAAATGCTGGGGAAGCTGGAGGTCCACCTTGGGCTCTCTTTTTCCCCCTAGGGAAACCATAGACCAAGGGGGGGACCTCTTGGTGCAGTGCTGTGCTGGCCTAAGGGAGGGGCAACAAGCTCCAAACGAAACTTCTCTTACCCTTCAAATTTGGTCCTTCTCCATCTCTGTGGTCCAGGGTGAGGATTGAGCCTCACCTCCTGTCTCCACCCCAGGTTCTGGGATTTTCACAATGGTGTCTCGTCTATGGAGCTGGTCTTCCTTTGAAGGGGCTGAAGTCAGGAATGACCTATGATGCCATCTTCATGACGTCACCCTCCAGAATGGATTTCTATTTCACCATCTTGGAGTAGAACTCCTTTTATTCTTTCTCTCTCTCTATTTTTTTTTTTTTTTTTTGCTCTTAAAGTCTTCAACTGATTGGATGGGCTGCACCCACATCACTGAGGGTCACCCCCTTTACTCCTTTAAAGTCAACTGATTGTAGATGTTAATCATGTCTATAAAATCCTTCACAGCAACATCTAGACTAGTGTTTGATCAGACAAATGGGCACCATAGCCTAGCCAAGTTAACACAAAAAATTTAACCGTCATATCTAGTTACTCTCCACAGAGGCTGTACCGATTTACTCTCTTACCTAGAACGTTTGAGAGGGGCATGCCCAAGGTAGCATTAGAGGATAGTTATCAAAGCATTTTGAAAGAGGTTCTTGTTTGCCTCTGTAAACCATCTTATACTATTACACTAGTAATAGCAATAACTCCACTTGAATTATCTCTTACAATGTTTTGGAGGCTGTTCTTACTTTTGCTGGGGAAGGTGGGGAAAATGATATTGAACTGGATTTTTTAAAAATTCTCCTTAAAACTTTAAATTCCCTCTGTAAACAAAGTCTTTCCGAAGAAAATCTCTCTCTCCCCCGAGGACACTGCTTCCTCTGCAGGCTTCTCAAGAAGAGTGCTGAGAATCATCCTTGCTCTTGTTTGTCTCTTCCAGGTCATTTCTTCTCCTCCCCAAAGCACCCACTCTTGAATCTCAAGTCACCAGGCTTTTCAACCACTTCTCTACATTGCTAGTGTTCTCCACCAACTCCCAGATCACATTCCCTCATTTCTCTCTCTCTGTTTTTTTTTTTTAGTTCCTGGATCACTGTTATTCTCTTCAACTGTATTTCTCTTCCAATGATTGGCTCTTTGAGTATCCACACAGGTGAAGCTTTCACATTCTGCTCTGGTTGAACTGGATTTTTAAGGGTGAGTAAAGATCTAGGCAAACAAGGTGCAAAAGGGCTAAAATTCAGGTTTTCTGAATAGGGAACTACAGAGTGAGATTCAAATTAAGTTGGGGCAAGATCCCGGCCATATATAATTTTCTTTCTTTCCTCCCTCCCTCCCTCCCTTCCTTTCTTCCTTCCTTCCTTTCAACTGAAGTATAATCGACATACATTATGTTAGTTTGGGATGTACAACATAACGATTTGACATTTGCATACATTGCAAAATAATTTATTTAGACTCTATGAGTATATGATGAAAGTCATGAATATTTTCATTGTAGGAGTAACAGGCTAAAATTTGTGTATGTAAAGATAACTTGGATTGTAATGTAGAAGGTCAGTTGGAGAGAATTGTTGCTAGGGATTCTACCAGGCTAAGGAGGTGTGTCTCTTGGGGTCATATTATTTCTTAGATGTTATTTTTGTTCATTGTGCCACATCCTGGATTTCAGAGGCCAAGGTAAATATATCCTGATTGGCAATGTCACCCCATCACCCGGGGTAGAGTTGTTCTCACTGGTGAAATATCTCCAGGGTACCCCAAAGAAGTTAGGTACTTGGGATACCATAGCCTTATTGGTCCTGTCCTTTAAGCTGAGTAGGACAAGGCGAGGGGATTTTACTTTAAGTTCTCTGAAGATGGATGGGAGTAGAAAAATGTAATTTAGTGGATAAGTGTGCAATTTTGGAGTCTGGAACCCAGGAAGTCTTGGTTCGGACCTAAGGTCTGTTTTGCGATTGGCTATGTGATCTACAGCGGCCACTTAATCCCTAAATGCCCTTTCCCTTACATAAAATGTAGCAATGAAAATAAAAATAGTACCTTTGCCACACAGAGTTATCATCCAAAGTACACACAGGGCAGTGCCTAGCACATACTAAATCTTAATAAATGTTAGCTATTGTTGTGTTTGTTTATATTACTTTGTAGCAAGCTAACTCTTTGGAAAAAGTCCTTTATTTAGTGTTTCAAACTCCCGTTTGCAAAGCAGGAGTAAAGAAATAATGTTAGTAGGTTAGAGACATATAGAATATAATGTTGCAATTAAATAATCATAAAATCACATTTATATTAGCTTTGTTGCTTTTTAACTTTATCATATGGAGTAAGGGTATTACTTGATAAAATATTTATTTGTGTCAATATGTGTGTTGTGTGTGTGTGTACTGGATCACCATGTAAAATGTATTTTTACTCTAGCTCACAATAAAAAATAATATATATATATATATATATTTGTGGTACGCAGGCCTCTCACTGCCGTCGCCTCTCCCGTTGTGGAGCACAGGCTCCGGACGCGCAGGCTCAGCGGCTATGGCCCACGGGCCCAGCCGCTCCGCGGCATGTGGGATCCTCCTGGACCAGGGCACGAACCCGCGTCCCCTGCATCGGCAGGCGGACCCTCAACCACTGTGCCACCAGGGAAGCCCACAACAAGTATATTTTTAACAGTTTGAAAAGAAGCAGTGAGGCTAGAGCCCTGAGGCACTGTCAAGACCTGAGACTCCCAAATGTTGCAACTGTTCTACCCTAGGAAGGGGAAAATTCAAAACACCTAAGCTTCTACCATGTTCCTGTAGGACCTTCCTGGGATCCTTGGTTGGTAAGAGAATGCAAAGGGGAGATCCTTAGCTTATTTACTGTCTGCCCTTCTAGACACTCCTGGATTCCCAAGATCCAACAGAGGTCCAAGTTGCACTATTATACAAAACAAAAACAAAAACAGAAACACAAAATGAAAAAAAAGCCCTATCTAATATATCCTTCTCTGTAGCCAGTGTTTGCCTCTTTTCTTCTGGGTCCCTGGCAAGCCTGAGAACTGCCTGAAAGGGTGGTCAACCTCCTGGTATATAAATGGGTGGGAAGTAGCACCAGGCTACTGTGAAAGGGCACCAGAAACCTGGTATCTATTGAGAACTATTGAGAAGTTAATGCCACCAGGAGGCCTGTGGCATGGTAGAAATTCCATACTGTAATAAAGTGTGAATAATGGATAAGACTTTCTAGAAAATTGTCTTGTGGCCCAAAAATAATGTAGGAGGCTGAGAAGAAAATTTCCATTCTCTCCTTTTAGCACTTTGACCCTTTCTGCTGCTGCATGCCCCTGTTTTTTCAACTTGGCCATATAAAGATGGAAAAAAAGATTTGGGGGAAGAGTATAAAAATTAAGAATTTAAATAAATAAGTCTAATAGATATTATGACAATAAATGAAAATTTAAAATAGATTTAAAAACTGAAAGCCTAACAGGTAAAAGATAAAAGGTAGAACTAGAAAGGTAAATTTTTTTTTTTTTTTTGGTCACGGGACTCTCACTGTTGTGGCCTCTCCCGTTGCAGAGCGCAGGCTCAGCGGCCATGGCTCACGGGCCCAGCCGCTCCGCGGCATGTGGGATCTTCCTGGACTGGGGCACGAACCCGTGTCCCCTGCATCGGCAGGCGGACTCTCAACCACTGCGCCACCAGGGACGCCCCAGAAAGATAAATTTTAAGATGAAAGCACAGCCTGTGAGATCATAAAGTTAAAAAAGTAAGGAAACCAAGGTTAAGAACAGGAAAAAAGAAAAGAAATACAGGACAAGAATTTTTTTTTTTTTTACCATAGTAAGTCAGTGCAATTTATTATTGTAGTTAGAAGCACAACCTACCATGTTCTCATAAAACAGAGTACCAGTAAAGTACGAGAAAACGGTTCACAGAGATGATAGCCCTTTAGCCTTTTGTGACTTCAGAACTTAAAAAGACAAAGGCCAACTAGGACTTCTATTTGACATTCAGATAGTTACTTGCTCAACACTAACTGAGTTAGGAGATAGCTAAACATCTCATTCTTATTTACTTATGGTGTTCTCAGAAAGTTCCTATTTGGACGTGGACAGTTCTCAACCTGGCAGCACATCGGAGTTTTATCTAAGAAGCTTTAAAAAATTACCAAATGCCCAGACCAATTAAATCTGGAGGGTGGAGCCCACAACACTAGTCTTTATGTTTTCCCAGGTGATTCCAACTTGCAGCCAGGCTGCACACCACTGATGTAGCCCTTTCAGAAAGCCGTTGCATGAAAGCCATATCGTATCTAGACAGTACTGTTTATTCTAAATTTCACCAGGAAAACGGACTTTTAGAAGACACAGCTGCGCTTCTTCTAAAGGCGCAGCTTCCCGTTTCAGAAGCGCTGGTCCTTGGAGGTTATTTGGAGCGCTGCTTGAAGAGGACGGGGTCCTAGTCTTGGCAGAGGAGGCAGAGTTTCAGGCTCCGGCAGAAACGAAGAATGTCCAGACGCCCGTGAGCACCAGGATGATGTATGCCGACACCAGCTTTAATCCGTAACGAGGATTTATGAAGCTCAGGGCTGACACCAGCAGGTGGGGGAGAAGAACTACAAGAAGGGCGTACCACTTTTTCTTCTCACAGGCGTCCAAACGCACAGTGCCCCAGAACACGTGCAGCAATATGATCACCAGCGTCATGGAAGCTGAATTTAGGAAGCACTGGGGAGGGTCTCCATGAATGCCCACGGTGCCCAGACCCAAAGAGTCAGACAGGGTATTTACAAAGGAAAATACTCCACTCATGATTCCAAAGCCCAAACCAGAAACATAAGCTATTAATCGCATAGAGGGTGCCGTCTCACCTGGGTTTATACTCTTCAAGCCCACACGGGCTTTAAAAAAAAAAGGTTTATAATATGCAAAATGGCACATTTCTTGGATAAGGACTGAGACTAACACTCCAAAGATCAGCAGATATTTCTGTATTGGTCCATCTTAGGACAAGAATTTTTGGTTGGTAAGATTTTGTGTTTGTTTTTTTTTTAATTAAAGCATTTTCTAGAGTTGTTTTATTCCTTTCAAACTAACCATTTTAAAACAAAAGCTTTAATTGTGTGTGTGTGTGTGTGTGTGTGTGTGTGTACATGAGTGTGAGTGTATAAAACAAAAGAAAGACACGGGGGATGAGCGCTACCAGCTCCCTCCTCTGGCTTCTGGCTAAAGTCAGAGTTACTCCTTCCGACAAAGCCCAGACACAAGTGGGCGCATCTCACTCTGATTCAGTTTCTGAGGAAACCCCGGAAAGGTGCAACACGTTTACAAACCACTGCTCAGATATGGAAGCAAATGTAGGCTTCTCAAATATTCAATCATGGACTTAACGGAAAGTGGGCAGGGGGACACACGCATGTCAGTTCACTGATTTCAGTCCTTTTCAATTCAAATAGTCTCTTTCAACTCCATCTTCAAATTGCTTCTTCTCTCCCCATCTCCAAGATGGCATCTATGGGGTTGGGTTGGGGGAGCTTTAAGGGTTCTCATGGTGACAAGGAATTGAGGGACTTCTTATCCACATAGGAGAGGAGCAGTCCTTCTGAGCCCTCTCTGGTTCCTGCTCTGGGGTTTGGTGTCCTCTGAAGCGTTAGTGACTGGTAATACCTGGCGGTGTTTGGTATTGTGATGGTGTCCACAGCCAAAATCCACCATTTGCCCATCAGTTTTGAAATGCTTGACATTTCTCTATCCTGGGCCTCAGCAAGTCCACTGGTCATCTCAGCATTTATTTGCGACTTCCTAGGGCACGCACTAGTGTCTGGGTGCACTGCACCCTCCACTCAGGCATGGGCAACCAGGCGTGGTATTTCAGGTTCATCTACCTGTTCTCTTCCTGTCACATGTGATACAACCTCTTCTTGGAGGCTCTCAGATTTCCCAGGTTCTTCCAGGTGAAGGAAGCAACTAGCTCCAAATTTCCCTCCTATTTGTCTAGATACATCTACTTCTTTGTTCCCTCTGGAATTTGGTCTGGAGCAAGTTGCCAGAACACATATATCTTTTGCTCCCCTTTTCTCCTTTCCCTTTCCACCTTCTCTGGGAATGAAAAGTATAGTCTTTAACTTTCCTTTTCGCATGGCAGGGATCCCCCTTACAGCATAGCCTTGCTTCTCCCTATCCCTGGCTTAATGGTAAAGTGGGCAAAGTCTGAATCTTGATGTACTAAGTGAAGCTTAAAGAATTTAGAAAACAATTTCTCATCCAATAAACCTCACCTTAGTAATCTCTTGCTAGGGACTCAAAAAAAGGTACTTTGGTCATCAAAAGCCCAGCATATAGCTCTATCTTCTGGGAAGCCATTGATTATGAGGGTCCACAGGGAGGTTAGAACTGATTTCCCCCATAAGCAGTGCCTTCCCACAGGCAGGAATGGAGAGGAGCAGAGTGGAAGGTCACACCCACCCTCTTGGCCATTCACCTCTATCTAGGAGGATTCTGCTTGTATAGCTGTGCTCTCCTGACTTGGAAGTTAGGGCTGCCTCTCTGGTTTTGCAAGGCTGATTCTACAAGCACCACCCTTCCAGCTCTGTGGAGGCCACGGGGTTAGGTGCAGTACGATGCTGGTTCCCACAGGGATATATGGAGATGTGAATGTGAGGCAACTTCCGAACAGTTTGAAATAATTCCTTGAGATTTCTGATGTGGGCTAATCATAAGACATTAAGTCAACACAGCATCTTCTCATTACTTCCTTCTTACAAATAGGTCCTGTCTTATTTCCATCTAGGTCAGAGTTTCTCAGTCTCAGCACTATTAACATTTTAGGTCATATGGTTCTTTTCTGTGAGGGGCTGTCCTGTGCGTTGTAAGATATTAAGCAGCATCTCTGGCATCCATCCACTGTTTGCCAATATCAGTTCTTACCAGCTGTGACGACCAGAAATGTCTGCAGACATTGCTGAATGTGCCCTGGGGAAGCAAAGCAGCCCTGTTGAGAAACACTAATTTAAACCTTGGTCTTATTTTGATGTCGTTGCGATGTTTTAATTGTGTGCTTTTAAAAAATATAGAAATATTTTACGTACTTCTGATTCCTGAAGTAGTAAAACTCATCATAAAATATTTTCCACATAAGTTTTAACATTTTGACAGTTTCATCCATGCGTGGCTTTTCCCCCCCCATTTGTAGCCATACAAATGTTTAAATAGTTTTCTTTATAAAAATGGGATTTACCATTCTGTTTTGAATTTTTCTTTTTTATTTAGTAATACTTGTGTTTCTTATTTTTGACTTGTCTGTTCATATCCTTTGACTTTTTTATGTTGAGGTGTTATATTTTTCTTCTTAACTTGTAAAATATATGTGTGTGTGGCTAGAGAATATCAAGTTTTGCTTGTTATGTATGTTTCAAATGTTTCCCAGAATTTATGTTTTTCTCATATACAGAAATTTTAATTTTAATATAATCAAATTCATCGATATTTTCCTTATTGTTTTAACTTTTTGGGGGTCATGTTTAGGAAAACCTTTCTGATCCCAAGATTATAAAAATATTCACCTATATTTTCCTCTATCTTCATTTTAGTTTGTTTAAATTTTTTTGATTATTATTTTATTCTCCTTTAAATTTTTCTTCATTTCTGTAAATTTTTTGTCTTCTGCTTCTTCTAGATCATTTTTTATTAAATTAAGGTAATTAATTTATTTATTAAATTATTTTACATCTCTGAGCTTTTGCAATTTCTGCTTTGTAGTGTTTCTTCATAGAAGCACTTCTCTAAGTTTAAAAATTCATGTTAAATGTTTGCTCACAAATTTCAAGTGCTTCATAGTCATAGTTTTCTGACAAGTGCACTCAGCTATTATTAAGTTTTGTTGTTTTTCACAATTTTTTTCCTGTATTAGCTTTGTGTCAATGCTGTGCCCATCCTTTACCCAATAAAAATGGGCTATTTTAGGGCTTGCCTGGTGGCGCAGTGGTTAAGAATCGCCTGCCAATGCAGGGGACACGCGTTTGAGCCCTGGTCCGGGAGGATGCCACATGCCGCGGAGCAACTGAGCCTGTGCGCCACAACTACTGAGCCTGTGCTCTAGAGCCCATGAGCCACAACTACCGAAGCCCGCGCGCCTAGAGCCCGTGCTCCACAACGGGAGAAGCCACCGCAATGAGAAGCCCTTGCACCGCAAGGAAGAGTAGCCTCCGCTTGCTGCAGCTAGAGAAAGCCCGCGCACAGCACCGAAGACCCAACGCAGCCAAAAATAAGTTAAAAAATTTATTACAAAACAAACAAAACAACAACAAAAAAGGCTTATTTTATGACTCATCAGTAAATGATTTGAGTTTTCCTAGAAGAGAAATTCCTGGGGGGTAGAGATTGGGCAGAAAGATCAGGCTAGTTGAAGGACTTCTTTGCAGCCTCAGAGAGAGTCCACCTCCTGTAGAGGGGGCCTGGGTGCCCCCATTTGCTGTGCAGCCCTACCCCCTTTCCTTCTTTGGATGAGACATGGTTCAGGGAGACTCAGCTGCCCCCTTACCTCATCCTCCCCCTTTCTCAACCCATTTTCTCCGCTTGTTGTTGCAAACAAGGGACATAGGTTTTGCCTCTAAGAGGGGCTCCCCATTTTCAAGAAATGTGTTTTTGCTACGCCTCGTAGCATTCTCCATGCTCTCTTCCCCCACACAGGCATGAGTTCTGGCTTATCGCTGCTGTTTTTGGCAGAGCTTACACGTTTTCGAATCTGCATAGTATATCGGACTCCTGGTTTTGCTGCAAATGGAGTTTGTGGAATTTTATTCCTTCTCCTTTTTGCTTTTATGTGACTTCCACAAAGTGAACAGGGAAAAATCCTAGCTTAGGGTAGCCATGTTTATCCTGGAAGTCCTGAGTTTAGTTTCTGGCAATTTTAAAAAGCTGTTATTCAGTCTAGTAGCTGTTAGTACTACTTCCAGAATTTGGAGGAAGCAGTATGTCATCTGCAAATAAAGATAATTTTTTTTTTAATCAGAGTTTTTTCTTTGGAGTATAGTTGCTTTACAATGTTGTGTTAGTTTCTGCTGTACTGCAAATAATTTTTGTCACTGCCTCTTCAATGTTTATAGCACTTAATTCTTTACCTTGGTCTGTGGTTTGGCCAAAACGTTTTGGAAAATATTGAGCACTATTGGTGATAATTTCCTTCTTTTTCTTATTCCTCACTATAAAAAGAATGCCTTGGGATTTCACCATTAAGTGCATGTTCTGTATTAGATGCTCTGTTAGCTTCATGTTTGACCTTATTCTGTGTTCCAGCTCTCTCCCCTCCACACCCATGATAGAGGCACTCAACCATCATGGCACTCGTTCCCGCTGAGCCTGATGGGACTTCATATGTGCCACAAAATCTGTTTGCCATCCTTGTTCTAAACAATAAGGCATTTGTATTTCATTTGAAGTAGGTCCCCTGACTAAGACAAGGTTCATGCTTCTAGAAGAAATAACAGTTGGCGAGAAGACTATTACAGCCAATCCCAACACGTATTTTCTTCTTCATTAGCGTAGAGTTGGCATCATGACAGTAGACAAAATCACACTGGGCAGGGATTTTTATAAAGAGAGAAGTAAGTATTACAGCTTGGGAGAAAATAAGTAAGCATGAGTTGTGCTAACCTGAAGACTAGCATTTATCTCCAGCAAATATTGGGGCATCTATGCCCAGAGGTTTCTTAGAAGCCCTCCCTCCTTGTCCTTCTGCCTCAGTACCTGATGCCTACCTCCCATGGTGGGCTATGTCCTCTGTCAGTCCCGTAGGTCTGAGCTCTCGCCTGCCTGAGCACACGCTCTGTTACTCGGCAGCTTCGACTGCCACCCCTGAGACTAGCTGGTGACCAGTCGTCAGCATCATTATTATTCTTGGCACGATATCAGAATGGACCTAGAGGGAAATTTTCCTGAAAAGAGATAACACATTCGTTATTTTCTTTCATCTCCCTTTTATGCTGATTTAGGGGTAGGAACACATATTTGTTGTTTAAGTGTTTTATTTTGGTAAGTGTACGTTTGCTCATGTAATATGGATCTGGAAATGAGTCTGAAATAACTTCTGAAGCTCTCTGATCTCTAACCCTTTGATTTCCATGGAAGACTACTGTTAAATCAACTAGCACATAAGCTCATGGACCTATTTTTACCAACTCTGATGGCTTATTAAAAGCAAGAACATGATGTTTTAAGCCTCAGTCAAAACAGAGAAAATAAGATTTAGGTTGTTTTCCCTGTTTTTGGAGGAGGTCATTGAGAGGACATGACCTTCGGTTGACCGGCAAACTGGATCTGGGCAATCAGAGGCCCCTCCCCCCCCATGTTTGGAATGAATGTTCAGCCCACTGTTCCCACAGGGGTAGCTGTTCCGAGGGCACAAATGTGAGAGAGGAAGGTGCTGTTGAGACCATGTGGATGGTACATGTTGGATGTCATTGTGGATGTGTGATGACTTGCAGTCCTCCAAGGAATCTCTCTCAACGGCAGAGAGCTCAAGGAGATGCTCTGGAGGCAGCTCAGTTTCCGCCATCCCCTCCGGGCATTCATTTGGGATGGGGCAGTTATCTCTCCTATGTTGCCTAAGAGCCTAGGTTCATGGTGTCTCTTTACTTCCTCTCCTTCCCCAGTGGTAACCCCTCTCTGACCCCGTTTATGGCAGTGCAGCCCGTAGGGTCAGATCAGGTGCAGAGCTAATCATTATGTTACTGTGAGGAAATTTTAGGGTATGAACTAGGTGGCTGAGGTTAATTACAGGCTGAGTATCTCATTACTCAGTTCAACAACGGTACTGAGCATAAAACATTCTTTCAGGCATTCCCTGTCATCACTCTCATTACTAGTCCCAAAGCCAATTTCTAGACCATTTTGATTGTTTTACCCAGTTCTGAATTCTCTCTGAGACCCCTAGATTCCTGGAGACTTGGGACTTTTTGAACTCTGGGTCACAGGTCAGCCCCTTCAGCCTCCTAGTTGACTGGTGGTTAAGAGAGCTGTGAGTAAAGAGTGGTAACTGGTTAGTTAGCCATACTTTTGATGAAACATTTTCAGAAGCTTCTGTCTGAATTCCTCTCTCTCTCTGTGTCTTGTATTTTTCCCACCACCTTTCACTCACAGCACTAATGAGTTGAATGAGCGTTGAAACTGGAACCAGAAGACTTGAGGTTGGGTCCTAGGTTTACCATTTACTAGCAGTTGTGCCTGGGAAATTTCTTTAAGTCTCTGAGCCTCAGTTTTCTCATTGACAAAATGGAGAAACTTTTGCCTTTCTTATTTTACAGGGTGGTTGTGAGGTCAGATTAGCATAATGAAGGTCACAGTCGTGTAGTTTGATATTTCGCCGTAGGAGGCTGTGATTCCATTAAAAAGACAGTTCTAAACATGACAGAGATTTGGCTAAGAAATGAAACACTACTGAGAGTCAAGTGAATTGCCTATGATCAATGGTTCCTATATCTGAGTGACTTAGAATTAGTGGGGTCAGAAAAACAGTATTTTTATAAGAGCGCTATGGGATTTCCAGGTAAAACACACAATGCATGGCACATGGGACATCCTTATACTAAAAAGTTGGTCATTGTTTATCTGATCTCAATTTAACTGGGAATCTTGTATTTTACTTGCTAAAGCTGGTGATCCTACATGGGTAATTCTCACGAGTGAGCTGCTTTTGAAACTGCTGACCCACATCCTGCGTAGGGCTTGATTGAAAGCGAGGGAAATGAGCTGACGGCCTCTATGGAGGATTTCAGATGCTCCCAGGAAAAGATCATGGTCTTTTCTCATGAGAATAAAAAATCCTGCCTCACCATCTCCTCTAGGCTTGACATTTTATTCTTAGAATTGTGTACATTGCAAATGTCCGAGGGAAGGGGAGAAACTTCAGGTAAGTATCCATTATTTACATTTTACCGTAGTTGAACGACCTAAAAATAATTTTTGACAGTAAGTGAAGAATATGAGGCCCTGAATCTCTCTGGAAAGGGGAGGATGGTGGCCTGATTTTAGTCCCAGAGCCGGGATGTGGGAAAGACTAAAGACACACATTGCCTAAGCCCTGGATCTGACTTGTTCTCAGTTACAGTGAAGCCCAGCCTCGTAGGTGGCCTGTGTGACCTCTGTTCAGGTGGAAGGGAAGTGGCAGGAATGGCCTTGGGGGAGCAGTAACTTAAGCACTGTAGCACCAGTGGGAAGATCCTGACAGCGGACAGCAAAACAGCTGAGGTTTTCTTCTTGCTCTAGTTCAGTGTCGTCCAATAGAACTTTCTGCAATGAGGAGAATGTTCTGCACTGTCCATTACTGTAGGCACAAGCCACAGGTCACTCCTGAACACCGGAAATGTTGCTAGTGTCATCGAAGAACTGAATTTTAAATTTTATTTAATTAAAATTAAAATAGTTGTAGGTGGCTAGTAGCAACCATAGTGGACATGTGGTTTATGGGCCAATATCAGTCTACACTAGAGTCACTCCTTGGCCGGCAACTTGTGGGCTGTGTAGACACAGTTTGCACAGCTAGAAAAACAAACTAACCTGATTTAGTTGCCAACATTTAATAATTAGAACATTTCCGATGAAAAACTTAATTTCTGGCTTCTTTGGAAAGTATCAGGATATCTGAAAACACCAAGCCAACAGTCCTTTAAGGCACCGATTAACTTGAGCTTATCAGCGTTATTTTGTTTTGCTTTGTTTTATTTTACACCCCACCTGTTTTCCTCTTTTGTTTTATCTGCCTGGCTGCCACAGGAATTTGACTTGGGGGTCCCTGTTTGAGAAACAACATTGCAGTTTCACTTTTATGAAAACGAGTTAATTAAACGTCTAATTTTGAGGTGCCTTTTACAAATATCAATTAGAAGCTGCCTCTCTCAGACTGACTAAAAAAGGGGCCCACGTACAGGAAAGCAGTAGCTTCAAGCTCCATCAGAGCAGGACTGCAAACTGGATTCATCATGTTCTAAGTGGACAATTTTGCGACAGTCCTTTTGCCTCTCAGAAACTCAGTTTCTCCCTCTATAACATGAAGCCAGTAATGGTAGCTACCTCATAGTGTTCTTATGAGGTTTTTCTGCAGTGAGGTGTATAAAGCACTTGATATCCATGATCAGTAATAAGCTTAAAATTTAGAAAGTAACATTTTCATTTGAGTTATAATTCTTATACTTAGATAACATCAATTTTGGAAGAAACTGGTGAGAACTAAACAGTGCTTGGAAAAAATGCACCTTTTTGTGAATAAATGAAAAAATACAGTGCTGCAGCCTACACAGAGGAAATAAAATGTTCTTTTCATGTTTCCTGGGTTAAACTCATTGTCATAATCTAATAGATCCCACAAGAAAATAACTGCATTTTGAGCCTGTCAAGATAAAATTGGCTTATTAACACACTTTTCCTTGCTTAGTGGCATTGTTAATTTGGAATTTGAAAGGAACCAAAAAATAGAAAAAGAAATCAAATTCAGGTGGAATTCAACATCACCAAAAGCCCTTAAACATGGGACAATGAATATAAATGTGAGCACAACAAAGGAATTTAGGAAGGAAGAAGTGAAAATGGTCTTCCTGAAAGGTACTATGTGAGGAAAGCAAAAGGAAAGAACATGTATCAGTAGAGGAGCAAAAAACAATGACAACCGCAAACTTTTGCAGAAATCCAGTGGTAAATAAGAAAAAGACTGTATGTTTTAGACTAGTGTCTGCACCATCAGGAGAAGCGATGGCCAGCAGAACTTGTCAGACTTTTAAGGTTACTGATGTTTGGGAAATGGCAGGAATCTAAACTTAAGTGACTATAATCCTCTTAGGATATTTGGTTATTAAAAATTACTTAGGAAACAAACATTTGAGCATGAGCTGAATGCAGGGCGGTGGGAACAACCAGTCGGGGCTCTGCTCTCAAAGAGTTATCATCAAGTTGGGAGAGGTAGGAGAGAACAGAGGCTAGTATATGGGAGATAGATGATGACTGGTGAATTCAGAGGGGCATTGCATAGTCTTTACTTTCTAATAATCCCATGTCTTTCATTTTGAAATGGAGTTTGAAAGATGAATAGATGAATGAGAGTTTACCAGATGGACAATGGGAGAAAGTGATTCCAAGCATAGAGACCAGCATGTTCAAAGGCTCAGAGACTTAAAATACTGAATAAAAGCTGGAGAAAATTTTATTCTCCATAATATGGTGCACAGAGATGGTTGGTGGGATGGCTTACATTACTAGCAAAATTGTGTGTAAGGATTTTGGGATTTTGGAAAGGAGAGGGGACTATGAAGGGAAAACTGAGCATGATGTTGAAATTGTGTGGTATGTGATGTAGTTTTTCCTCTGTGCTACCCCCGATCTAGTAATCCTAGTAGGTTTAAGAGATGCTTGATGTTTGGGAATTATTTGTGGATACCAGTCTTGGGAAGGAGCCAAGGTCATGGGACCAGAGGCAAGAGGACAGACACAAAGAACCACCAAGACCACGGCTGACGTTATGTCATTCTTGTACAAATTTTACGAAGACACCTATTTGGGACTGTGTGGTGGCTTTGTGCAAAAACGAGGCATTTGCAGCCCCACAGCAGGTGCACAGCTTTGAGGGCAAATTGCCAATGTATTGCAGCTCCCACTCATCTCCCTGGCTGCACACCCTTCTGCAGTGCACAGCCTGCTCAACCCTGTGTGGCAACCCCCATCATGAGAAAGTATGCATGGGGGGCGGTTTTTGACCATCCCAGGTCATGGAAGTGGGGTTTAGGCCAAGATCACCTAATCCCTAAAGGATTCAGAGATTATATCACACGTGCATATGTACAGTTTGTTCAGGGAACTCTGAGCAGATCAGTATTTTTGGAAACTATGTTTTTAAAGGACTGTATTTGTTCCTTGGGGCTGCTGTGACACGTTACCAGACCTGGATGGTTTAAAACAACAAAAATTAATTCTGTCACAGTTCTGGAGGCCAGAAATCCAGAAGTTTGAAATCAAGGTATCAGCAGGGTTGGTTTCCCTGGTGGCTCTAAGGGAGTTTTCATCCCATGTCTCTCTCCTGGCTCTGGTGGCTATGGGCAATCCTTGGCAATCCTCAGCTTATAGATGCCATTCAATCTGTGCCCCTGTCTTCACATCATCTGTTCCTCTGTTAAAAGGACACATTGGATTTAGGGCTATGCCTATTACATTTGCAAAGATCTTTTAGCACATTAGGTCACAATCGCAAGTCCTGGGTGGACATATCTTTTGTGGGCCACCATTCAACATACTACAAGGGGAGTCATGGGAAGCCATTAGGCCAGCAAACAGGCAGGAATCTCCCATCTGATATTGTGTGATCACTGCATTGCTTATTTATACAGTAAGTCCCCTACATATGAACGAGTACCTTTCGGAGAGCACGTTCGTTAAGTCCAATTTGTTCGTTAAGTCCAGCAAAGTTAGCCTAGGTACCCAGCTAACACAATCAGCTATGTAGTACTGTCTGTAATAGGTTTATAATACTTTTCACACAATTAATACATAAAAACAAACACAAAAAATAAAGAAAACATTTTTAATCTTACAGTACAGTAACTTGAAAAGTACAGTAGTACAGTACGACAGCTGACATACAGGGGCACGTTTGCATCTTTGAAGTTCTCAACTAGAAGGATCATATGTAGGGGACTTACTGTATCAGCTTATGTCTCACTGATATTAAAATATTTGTCACTTACTTGATGTTTATTTCGGCCTAGGCAGTCTTTCTTCATTTTATACTGTGTGGCTTGGTTTTACCCTGACAAGGCAATTGTTTCAATCAGAAAAACATAGTTTACATTTATGCATTTCTTATTTCTGAAAGAGGAAAAGTCTCTGAGTTGTTGCTGGGTAGTCTTTGAGTTTAAGCCTGAATCTTCTATTTGCCTAGATCTTGTTTTAAATTGTTGGTATCCTAGAGACATCATTTCCCTACTTATTAGTCTTTGTGGATTGATTTCCATTGAAGTATTAAAACTTTCCCACAATTGATGAATTCTCTTTGGCCCTCTGTATTTCAGAATACTCATAGTCACGTGAGCATTCTGAAACACAGAGGCCCATGGGTTTTAAAATTGGAATAAAGAAAAGGCTCTTTTTCTGAAATGGGTTTAATTGCAAAACAAAATAAATTCCTCTCTCATGGAATTAAAGAATGTTAGAGGCAAAAGGTGCTTGTAGATTAATCTAATCTAGCTCACACATTTTACAGACAAAGAAACTGATGCAAGAGAGCTTGGCTTGTCAAAGATAACACAGCCAGAGGGTGAAAGAGAACCCATTTACTTTTACTGCTTACATTTGTAACAGTTGTGAAAATTGAATGCATAGGTAGATACTCTAATGAAATGAAAACTAATTTGAAACAGGCATTTCTATTTCATAAGGATGCATCTAGAATAACCCACCTGGTCTCATGTTTTTTCAGTCACTTAATTCCAAAACCTGAAGATGTTCTCTCTCCTATATTACATCACTATTTAGCATCTTTCTAATTAAATATATCAGTTGAATTAATGAATGCTTTGCTTTTTTGACATTATTTTCTTTGCTTCTGACAATATCTTCCAGTATCTTCTGTTGAACTCCCCTTTATTTGTCCTAGCTTCCTTCAGCTCTTTATTTTCTCCTAAAATCTACCTAATCTTTTACTATTTTTCCTTCCATGGAATAAATGGGAAGGTCAGGGGCCAGGGGTAGGGGGAAACACGGAGGAAAGATGGAAGGGAATAAAGGGAGGGAGAGAGAAATAAGATTCTTCCTAACTTTCTGCTTCTTCTGTTTTCAGATGTCAATATTCTTACAATGTTATGAATTAAAAGAATGAAGCTAAATGTCCACCAACAAGAAAGTTGTTAACTAAGTGGTTCTCAAATTTTAGTCTGTATTAGAATCTCCTCTGAACACTCTTAAAAATATGGATGTTTGAGCCAAACACTAGATCTTCTGAATCTAAATATGTATAGGCTTGGACACTGGCAGCAGGACAATCACCAAACTTCACAGGTGATCCTAATGTAAACTGCAATTTGTTAATTAATACATTAAATTACTTCATGATACAGTCATACAGAAGAATACTATGCAGCCATCAGAAAAGATAATGTAGATCTATATGAATTGACAGTGATAAGTGTCCATAATATGGGAGTGAAAAGGTCAGGTTAAAGAATAATACATTTAAGATGATTTCATTTATTTTTGTAATATATATCATACGTGTAACATTTGCAATATATAGCATATTATGTAATATGTATGTATATAAGTATAATGTCTAAAAAAATATAGAGCCAGTGTTCTATGGTGGTGTTAAGAGACTTCTACTCTTTGTTCAATATCTTTCTGTTTTCCAATTTTTATAATGAGTCTATTATGATCCATGGATAATTGGGGGAGAATATCAAAATAAGAAACTGCCTAGAAGCTCCTGTCCTTAAATGACAACGTCAGGGAGGCTTCTGCAAAGGGTTAAGTTAATTAATACCATTTAAATAATTTACTACTGTGAAAAATGTTTTATTCATCTCTTTTCCGGCTTACTCTTTTCAAATATTCTAAATCACAGATAGCACATGTTTAACTTATACTGTAAATTAACCCTTTCATCTAGAACAGGGAAGAATACAAAATTCTCTGCCCATCTTACTCATTGTGGTAAAAGCAAAAACTCTTAATGAGGTCAGTTGATCAGCTTCTACGAGTGAGAAAACAATAAAATGGTCATCTTTCAAGACAGATACACTGGGTCACAGGCACTAGTGAAGTATTTTACCATGTACTAACACTATAGTATCTTCCCGTTGCGGAGCACAGGCCCCGGACGCGCAGGCTCTGTGGCCATGGCTCACGGGCCCAGCCGCCCCGCGGCATGTGGGTTCTTCCCGGACCGGGGCACGCATCCGTATCCCCTGCATCGGCAGGCGGACTGTCAACCACTGCGCCACCAGGGAAGCCCCACTGAATGTTTAAAAAAACTTTTTTAATAAATCAATTGATCATTTCTCATAGATAGAGGTATAGTTAATCATTTTGGGTGCCTGAGTAAAAAGTTTAGGAAAAGTTGACTTACATATTTTTATTTGCAAAGTAAATAGCTTCCCAGCTTCTTCTGTGTTGCCACTCCTATGAAGAGAGAAAAAGTATGGACTAGTAGTGCCTATTTATGTTTCTCTGTGCTGTTTCCTCCTGCCTTTTATCCATCTTCCCTACACACACCAGGGCCACATGAATAAATGTCTGTTCAAGATGGAAGTTCATAAATAAGCGACTCTCGCGATTTACTCATGTTACATGGTTAGTATTTCTCACAGAGCAGTCAGTGAGCACCTCTTACTGAATTAGTACAGTTCTCAGAGTTATCTTTATGGTACTGCTATTGTTTCTGATTTGTTCTGTTTAAGCACTTTCAGCTCAGGGATATTAAGCCAAAGACAGGCTTGAGTATATTGTTATTGGTTATTAACATTAATATTTTCTAAAAAACACTAAAGTCAATTATAGGAATATGGAAATATGGAGGTTTCTTAAAAGTTATATAAGGTTCCTGATAGTAAATGTTTTATGTATATGATATATACATAATAATATAATAGATGTATAGTATGGATGTATATATACACATACAACACATTTATACACACCATATGTATGTATATTTATTCCCTCTGTGAATAGTGTTACATTTTTCTTTTACAGGGTATGAAACTTAAAATATCTAATATTTATTGAGCACTTACTATGTTCTAGGTATGTTGTCTCATTTAACCATCATAAATGTCTAAATATAATTTTCAAGAAGCTAAAGACATGATTATCATTCCAATATAGTATGAACACATGCTAAAAGATTTATTAACTCATTAATGAGAGAGTCAGCAAGATAATAAAGCTGTTCAAGGAGTATATTGAATAACTGGGTATTTATAGGCATTTAAGAGGAATGTTAGAATAAGATTGATCAATAGGGCAATTTAAAAACCAAAAAAACCTTTGGGGCCATCTTTTCCACCCAACAGAAATTACTTGTGGTTCCGCTGTACCTACCTTCAAGTTAGCACTTACATCCAAAGAGTCTAAGATCTTTTCGTTTGTTTGTTTGTTTACAATGACAGATAATTTATTATTCAACAAAAACTGAGGCATAAGGACTCAAGTAAAGAAATTAACAGAAAATATTTTACAAGGGACCTTGAAGAGAGAGCCCAACTAAAACAAAAGTAATGCTTTACCATATACTACAATAGGGATTGAAAAAACAAAGTTTTCCATTTCACAAGGAGTCTAAGATCTTAATTCATGTACAAATCATGCAAAAAGCGCTGTGCAAAAGTCAAACAAAGGAATGTTACCGTAGATAACGAAATAATCTGTGAGTGGGCTGATTAAACAGTGCCCCAGTATGATACTGAAAGCACGTGCTGAACTCTTTGCCTTATAGACAAGTTTTAGATAATATCTTTTAACACACCCCGTTGTGTAAATACTTTTATTATCCTCATTAATTTGGTAGAGTTAAGAAGATAAGTCAGATTCAAATATGCTAAATCACATCTATTTTATAAGGCAGTAAAACAATCTGTTTTTGGGGGGTTTTCTGACTGTGTTGGGTCTTCGCTGCTGCACGCGGGCTTTCTCTAGTTGCAGCGAGTGGGGGCTACTCTTTGTTGCAGTGCGCAGGCTTCTTCTTGCAGTGGCTTCTTTTGCTGCAGAGCATGGGCTCTAGGTGCGGGCTTCAGTAGTCGTAGCACGTGGGCTCAGTAGTTGTGGCGTGTGAGCTTAGTTGCTCTGCAGCATGTGGGATCTTCCTGGACCAGGGTTCAAACCCGTGTCCCCTGCATTGGCAAGCGGCTTCTTAACCACTGTGCCACCAGGGAAGCCCGCAATCTGAGTCTGAGCAGGTCCGCTCTATTCTACATTCCCATCAATAAATTGAGAATAGCTATAGCCATAGAGTTTCATATTTATTACTTAGCTTTTGACTTGTTTGACTGATTTTGCATTGTTGTATCTGTGATTTTTTTTAACAGAATTGCTTAAACAATGTCATTTATTTATTTATTTATTCATTCATTTATTTACTTATTTGCTGCACAGCACAGCATGCGGGATCTTAGTTCCCTGACCAGGGATGGAACCTGTGCTCCCTGCAGCAGAAGCCCAGAGTTTTAACCACTGGACCGCCAGAGAAGTCCCTAACTGTGATTTTTAAATGACAGGCCATGCCAAATTTTGGTGGGTAAACAGAATATTAATATAGAGTTATATCTATAAAGATTTAACTTTGTATGCCTATGTACATTTCTCTAAATATCTCTTTCAAATTGTAAATTAATTACAAATCATGTGGTTCTTTTCACTTCGCCAAAACCCTGGGTCACTTAGCCCAGTTGATTATTTAATGTATTGTATAAATGAGGTCGATATGGATTGCTTGACTTTAACATGAACAAACTCTTCAATGACCACTGCCTGCATCCCTAAACCGATTGGTTAATTCACAAATATGTATTAGTGGTGAGAAGAGAGTAAAAGCCTACATAGAATGTTTTCTAAAGATGCAACCCATCATCACTCTTAGAAAAACAAATCCACATACCTCACTTTATCAGATTTTATATATTTGGGATAAGGCATGTCAAAAACTGTACTAAGGATGGATACAGGCCTTTTTTGATATGAAAAAGCTCTCTTATGACCCTTTATAAAAGATCTTAGTTACGCTTACCCACTTCTATGATTCCTATGTGTCTTAAAGACCACAGGGTTCTTCAGATTATTAATTATAAAATTATTATTGATGATGACTATTATTTGTATTTGATGTTCTGATTTACCATTTACTGCAAAACTTGTAGGACTAGATTTTCACATTCAGTTTTTGTTGTCATTAATGTTGTTTTTGTTGAAAATAGAGAAATCAAAGAAGGATTAAAGTCCCAGGCCTGGGTACATGATTTATGATGACAGAAAAGTTTGATGGTTAGTTGTCCTGAATCATAAAGCACTGATTCTCAACTCTCAGAATAGTATTTAAATCTCTTAACCCTGCTGATACGCAAAAAAGCCAGTGCAAATTAGTTGCTCAGGGCTTTACATATTTCTCCATATGGATTCTTAGACATTTGCGGAACATACCTGAGTCAGGTCTGTCCTCAAATACATTTATTGGGCTCTTGTCTAATTCTATTTATATAACACTGTTTCCCCAGGTGTCCTCAGAGCTCTAGCTATTTAGACTCCCTCTTTTCTTAATACTGGCGCGATCTCTGACCTCAAATATGGTGAAAATCAGCATTCCTCCTACACCGCTGAAGACTTTCTAGGGGCTTATGCTTTTCAAAGTCAGGGCTTATGCCTTTCAAAGTCAGGTTCTGTCCCAATTTGTGGTTTAGGATGAAATTTGTTTTTTATGTCTGTCCAACTGTAACTCTTCTTTACTCTCAGGCCTAACAGGAAGCAGGAAGCAGAGGTCCCCCTCCTTTAATCTCTCCCACCCACTCTATCCAGTAGCATAAGCACAAGTTTTTCTGAAGGATTGGGGTAACACGGAACTGCGTGTACAGAGCCTGTTCTTCAATTCTGCGTCGTCCTTGTCTTTTTTCTCCTCAAGGCTCAGCTACCCAGCCTTTTCTGGACCCCTGTATCTCTCCTCAAATTCTTCACTTCTTCCCACTTTCTACCCATTCCTAGGTTCCCTCGCCCTCTCCATTATTCTTAGTTTGTTATGAAAACAATTTTTTCTTTTGCTTTAAATCATTTTTCTTTCTTTTTTCTTTTCCAACCCCCTTTTCTTCCGCCAGGATGACCTACCAAGAGGCTTTGCTAAACAAGAGTTTTCTGCCTAAATTCTGCCACCAGCTAGTTTTTAAATAATTAAAAGAGAAAAAAAAAATACACACACACATATATAGTTACAAAAATTTCAACAATAAATAAATATAAAAATTTATAAATAAATTTATAAATTTATTTGTAAGTTTATAAAAATAAAAGAATAAATAAAAATTAAAAATAAAATACATAAAAATAAAATAAATAAAAAGAATGCAGAGAAAGTATGATTTCCTTTTAACCCATACTGCAAAGACCCCTATTCTTACATGATTCTCTTTTCCAAAGGCCCCTCATGGCAGATTTTTGAGTGCTTAAGTATGTGTATAACTCCACTTTTCAAAAAATAGAGCACTGTGTATCTTCCATTTTCCCCTCCAGATCTACTCTCTACTTTCGCTCCCTGATCAGAGCTCTGTAATGGATTTATCCTTGGACTCCCTCACTTCTGGCTTCAGCTTGGAAGATCTAAGTGGGAGAAGAGAGAGGTGGGCCTTGGCCTGGCTTCCTAAGGTCCCCCTGGTGTCTCTCTCCAACTACCCTCTCTTTCCAGTTCTGGTAACTGGGCCTTTCCTTCACCTCTTCAGGCCTATTGGTGGTTACTGTGCCTTGTAGTACTATCTCTAGAGGTTTCTCCACACCCCACCCAGAACTTATAAACAGTTTCCTTTGAAAACTCCTCAGATATTCAGTTTGAGTGTTGCCTCCTAGAATCCTAAAGATGAAATGGGAGCACCAAATGCACAATTTTCTGGAGCTTTAGATGTCAGGCTGTAGCAACACATATGAAACTTATCTTAGGCCTTTGCAAGCATAATTTTCAATTGTGCTGATTTGATTTATCTACCCAATCACCTACTGTTGGCAGTTAGGTTGTTTCCAGTCTCCCTATGTTTATAATGTTGCTGCAAACATATAGCCTTGTGTTTATATCTTTGCACATATGTACAAGTAGGACTGCAGGATAATTTTTTAACTTAGTAATTGCTGTACCAAAAACTATATGCATTTAAAACATTAATAAAATGCTGACAATTGCCCCTTCAGAGGTTTGTACAAGTTTATACTGCCACTGATAGTATCTTGCCAATACAGTTTATTCTTTGCCAAACCAGTAAGTGGAATATGGTATCTCATTGCCATTTTAATTCACATTTTTAAAATTTTGAGTAAAAGATAAAAACTTTCTATTTAAAACTATTTTTTGCCATGAGAACTTCCTTTCCCTATATCTCTTATTGATATGTAAGTGCTTTTTTTATACTAATAGAATTAATCCTTTGTTTCTTTTGTGCATTTCAAATATTTGTTTTCAGATTGTCCTTGATTTTTAACTTTGCTTACGGAACATTCCAATGAACAAAATTGAAATTTTGTTTAGCAACATTTCTCAATCATTTCTTTTAATGTCTTAGTTAGAAAGACCTTCCTCATTCTGTGACAATCAAAAATTCACTTTTTTTTCTTCTAGTATTTTTTTACCATTTCACTTTTTATATTTAAAACTTTAAACTCTGGAAATTTTTAGTGTAAAACATTAATGGGTCTAGTTTCTTCCAGATGTTAGCATTGTTCCTTCTCCATTTAATGACTAATCTTGTCCATTTTTCATGACTTGAAAAATGCTACTTTTATAGGTATTGAATTTCCACTTTCATTTGAGTCTAATTCCAAATTTCTATTTTGTTCCCTTGTTTTGTTAGCCTAAGTTATTAGTTGTAATAGTTTATGTTATGTTGTAATATAAATTATTCTTGAAATATCAGTTGATTAATAAAACAAAGGTTCATTTCTTGCTCAGACTTCATGTCAGTGTGGTTCGGTAGGTTCAGATAGGTGTGGGGGGGGACTTTGCTCCACATGGTGACTCAGAGATCAAGGCTGATGGATGCACCACCATCTTATGACACCAGAGATAATCTCTGGAGTCTAAAATATGATCAATTTTATAAATGTTCCATAAGCACTTGAAGCAAAACCATATTCTTTATTACAGAGTATGGAGTTTCATATATATAGTTTAGTTAAACCTATATTATTAAGTATATCATTTTGTTCCTCTATATTTCTATTCATGTCTACATGACTATCTTAGGCTTAGAAGAGCAAATTAAAGTATTTTTCTTCTCTTCAATTTTTCTTATTTCTTTAGTTTTGGCTGAATAATTTTTTTTCAATACTTTTTAATTGAAGTATCATTGATTTACAATGTTGTGTTAACTTCTGCTGTACAGCAAAGTGATTCAGTAAAATAATTTTTTAAACATAACTTCTCTAAATTAAAAAAAATTATTGAGTTTTATACATATTGTAAAGCACACACATATTATGTGTAGAGACTGATGATTCTTTTTTTTTTTTTTTTGCGGTACGCGGGCCTCTCACTGTTGTGGCCTCTCCTGTTGCGGAGCACAGGCTCTGGACGCGCAGGCTCAGCAGCCATGGCTCACGGGCCCAGCCGCTCCGCAGCATGTGGGATCTTCCCAGACCGGGGCACGAACCCGTGTCCCCTGCATCGGCAGGCGGACTCTCAACCACTGCGCCACCAGGGAAGCCCTTGTTTCCTTTTTATGCCTTGTTGTACTAGGTAGAACTTCCAGTATGATGCTGAAAATGTGTGGTGAGAGGGAACACCTTTGCCTTGTTCCTCATCTTAGTGGGAAAGCTTCGAGTTTCTCACCACTAAGTATGATGCTAGATGTAGGTTTTTTTGTAGATAGTCTTTATGAAGTTGAGGAAGTTTTCCTCTATTCTTAGTTTACTATGAGGTTTTTTATTTTTTATCATTAATGGGTGTTGGATTTTGTCAAATGCTTTTTCTGTATCTATTGATATCATCAGTAATTTTTATTTTTTAGCCTGTTGATGTGATGGATTACATTAATTTGTTTTAAATATTGAACCAGCCTTGCATACCTGGGATAAATCCCTCTTGGTCATGGTGTATAATTCTCTTTAGACATTGTTGGATTTGATTTGCTAATACTTTGTTGAGGATTTTTGCATCTATGTATGTGAAAGATATTGGTCTGTAATTTTCTTGTTTTGCAATGTCTTTGGTTTTGGTATTAGTATAATGCTGGCCTCATTGTACGAGTTAAGAAGTATTTCCTCTGCTTCTAACCCTTGGAAGAAATTGTACAAAATTGGTGTCATTTCTCCCTTGGAAGTTTGGTGGAATGCACCAGTGAACATATCTGGGCCTGGTGCTTTTTGTTTTGGAAGGTTATTAATTATTAATTCAACTTATTTAATAGGTATAAGCTTATTCAGGTTGTCTATTTCTTCTTGTGTTTGTTTGGTAGCAAGTGTCTTTCAAGAAAATGATCCCTTTAATCTAGGTAATCAAATTTGTGGGCATAAAGTTATTCATAGTATTCTTTTATTATCCTTTTAATGTCCATGTCATTTCTGATATTAGTAATTTGTGTTAACATTTTTTAATGGTTACCTTATAATTTACCATATACATTTACAACTAATCCAAGTTCACTTTCAAATAACAATATACCACTTCACAGGTTGTGTGAGTACCTTACAATAATAAAATAATCCAATTTATCCCTCCTGTCCCTTGTATCATTGTTGTCATTCATTTCACTTATATATAAGCAATGTAACCAAATACATTGTTGCTATTATTATTTTGAACAAATTTTTATGTGTTAGATCAATTAAGAATAAGAAAAATAAAAGTTTTTATTTTACCTTTACTTATTCCTTCTTTGGTGCTCTTCCTTTCTTTACGTATGTATGGGTTTCTGACCTTTATTATTTTTCTTCTTTCTGAAGAACTCCTTTTAACATTTCTTGCAAGGTGGGTCTACTGGAAACTAATTCCCTCAATTTTTGTTTGTCTGAGAAAGTCTATTTATTCTTCACTTTGGAAAGATAATTTCACAGGGTAGAGAATTCTAAGTTGGTGTTTTTTTTTTTTTTTTCTCAACATTTTAAATATATCACTCCGCTCTCTTCTTGCTTGCATGGTTTCTGAGCAGAAATCAAATGTGATTCTTAACTTTGTTCCTCTATAGGAAAGGTATTTTTTTCCTCTGGCTCCTTTCAGGATTTTTTTCTTTATCTTTGATTTTCTGTAGTTTGAAAGTGATATGCCTAGGTGTAGTTTTTTTTGGCATTTATCTTGCTTGGTGTTCTCTGAGCTTCCTGGATCTGTGGTTTGGTGTCTGACATTAATTTGGGAGATATTCTCAGTCATTATTGTTTCAAATATTTCTTCTTCTCCTTTCTCTTTTACTTTCCCTTCTGGTATTCTCATTATGTGTATGTTGTCCCACAGTCCTTGGATATTCTGTTTTTTTTTTCAGTCTTAGTTTTATTTGCTTTTCAGTTTGGGGGGTTTCTATTGACATATCTTCAAGTCTAGAGATTCTTTCCTCAGCTGTGGCCATCCTACTAATAAGCCCATTAAAGGCATTCTTCATTTTTGTCAAAGTGTTTTTTATCTCTAGCATTTCCTTTTGCTTCTTTCTTAGGATTTCCATCTCTCTGCTGACATTGCCCATCTGTTCCTGCATGCCATCTACTTTATTCAATAGAGCCCTTAGCATATTAATCATAGTTGTTTTAAATCCTCTGTCTGATCATTCCAACATCCCTGCCATGTCTGGCTCTGACACTTGCTCTGTCTCTTCAAATTGTGTTTCTTACCTTTTAATATGCCTATGAATTTTTTCTTGATAGCTGGACATGATGTACTGCATAAAAGGAACTGCTATAAGTAGGTCTGTAGGAATGTGGTGGTGAGGTGTGGGGGAAGGAGAAGTGTTCTATAGTCCTATGATTAGCTCTCAGTCTTTTAGTGAGCCTGTGCCTCTGGGCTGTGAACTTCACAAGTGTTTCTCAGTTTTTTTTCCTCCCCCTTAGGTGGGACCAGATGACTAGAGCTGACTGGAGTTGGATAGTTCCTTTCCCCAGGTCGGTTAGGCTCTGATAATGCCCCAACCAGTTAGGCTCTGGTTAACTAGTTTCTCCTGAGGGCAGGCCTTGTTAAGAACAGAATGCTCTCCTGGAATCATGAGGAGATTTTGCTCTGTTATTTATTATGAGAACATGTTTGAGCTCCTGGGGATGAAATTCACAGAAGTGTGGGGTCCTCCATGACTGGGTCCCCTGAAGTTTTTAACTCTCAGACTTGTTCATACTGAGCCTCCAGCAATTTGTCAGTTATGGTTCAGGTTTTCCTACTCCAGCACTGATTCCCTTGGTGGTTTCTGTTCACCACTTTCTGCTCTGGGAAGCCGTGGCTGTTTCTCCAAACTTGGGGACAGCAGCTTGTCCTGTGTCTTCATCTCTCTTAAGGATCCAATAAGAGTTGTTGACTTTTTCAGTCTGTTCAATGTTTTACTTGTCTTTCGGACAAAGTAGCAATTTCTAAGCTCCTTATGTGGAAACCAGAAGTCCTGTCTCTGATATTTTTGTTTTGTTTTTCTTTCATATTGGTTTTGTGCATTTCCTTTTCAGTTTATTCATGGGTATTATTTACATATATTTGCTGCTGTTCTTGTGATCTTTTTGTTGTGGTTGTTTATTGTATAATCTCACAGGTTAATGTTTGTGCCAGGTAACTTTATCAAATTTTATCAATTTTGTAATATAATCAGGTAATTTATATCTTCTATTTGCTATATATCTTATATTTTATTTTATATTAATTAATTAATTTTTTTGGCTGCACCACACGGCTTGCGAGATCTTAGTTCCCTGACCAGGGATTGAACCAGGGCCCTGGCAGTGAAAGTGCCAAGTCCTAACCACTGGATAGCCAAGGAATTCCCTATCTTTATATTTTAAAAGAAAGCATATGCTATATGTATAACAATGATTTATATATTGAATATTCTATCGTATTACCCTATTACTAGGGTTTTTCTCTATGCTCTGAGCGCCATCATATGTTCGACCCATGACGTACCAGTGGAATACACTGCTACCAAACATAAACAATGAGTAATGTCCTAGCCATCCTGAGATGAGTAATTCTATAATGTGTGTTGTTTTCTCTGCTCTAGCTTCTCCTGGGATTTATTTATGTTATAAATTTATTCATTTATTTATTTACTTTTGGCTGTGTTGGGTCTTTGTTGCTGTGCGCGGACTTTCTCTAGTTGCAGCGAGTGGGGGCTACTCTTCATTGTGGTGCACAGGTTTCTCATTGTGGTGGCTTCTCTTGTTGCAGAGCACGGGCTCTAGGTGTGCAGGCTTCAGTAGTTGTGGCATGCGGGCTCAGTAGTTGTGGCTCATGGGCTTAGTTGCTCTGCGGCATGTGGGATCTTCCCGGACCAGGGCACGAACCCGTGTCCCTGCATCGGCAGGTGGACTCTCAACCACTGCGCCACCAAGGAAGCCCTGGCAGGTGGATTCTTAACCACTGCGTCACCAGGGAAGTCCATCCTGGGATTTATTTTGAGCTCTGGTAAATAATTCTGACACGAATTGACTTCCAAAGGTATGGTACCATAGCACTCTACCTACTACAAAGGAATAGGGTGAAGGACCAGGCACTAGGTTAGAATAAAAATTTTCTGGCAACTTGTGATGTTTTTAAGGAAATGCTTTAGGAAGCAGATGATAAAGAAGATTAGGAGGTTGGTAGAAATCTTTTGACATTTTGAAGGACATCCTAAACATTGTTAGAAGCTGAGATGATTGGGCAATTGCTTAAGTACAATGCTTAAAATACTCCTCCAGAGGAACTATAGGACTCTGTATAATTAAGTCCAGTTAGAGCTCTAATTTCTAGGAATGTATCCCCATGCTGAACTATGTGTGTATATATATATTTTTGAGTGGCTCTTTATTAATCTCTCCTATTAGATCTAATGTGTTTTCCAGTTAATGCTCTTTATGGTAATCATAAACTTATAAATAACAATAATTTTTTTATCACTTTCTTTCCACTATTTTTACCCTTTAATTTTATTTTCCACGTGCATTGGCTAATTCCTTCCAATCCATATCTTTTCATGATTCTAATGAGTAAGATTCTACATTAATCATACCGATGCAATTTGCTTGAGATAGCTCTTTACAAAATAGAACATATCCTCAACACTATTTTATGAAGAGTTTCAACATCAGAAATTTTTTAATTGTACCAAATGCTTTTCCAGCCTCTATAGGAGATACTTTATGCCAATAAATTTATGAAAAATTGCTCAATCCCACTAGCCCTCAGGAAAGTGAAAATTAAAACCAAAATGAGCCACCATTATATTCTACCTGAAATGCTAATATTAATAAGGTTGACTATACTAAGTGTTGGTGAGGTGAGCAGCTTGAACTCTCGCTGCTGATGAGGTTGTGAATTGGTATAATCATTTTGAGAAACTGTCTGCCATTATCTCTGAAATCTGATCATGCACATATAAAACCGAGAATTTTGACTACCAGGTATATAACCAAAATGAAATGCATAATAAGTTTATTTTATTCATAATTGAGTCAAACTGAAAAGCCATGTCCTTTAATAAATAATAAGATAGGTAAATAAATTGTCCTATATTTATACATTTACCTACTTAAAAAAAGACACTTGTTTTTTTTCTTTGACCTAATACGTTACGCTAATAATTTGCCTAATGTTGCCAGGTTCTTGCATTTCTGGGGCATTCCTTACTGGTCATGGTGAATTGGTATTATTCATACTTTTCAGGCTGAAAATATTTTGGTTTCTTTCTTTCTTTTAGTTAGCTCTGAGGTATCTAAAGTTCTTATGTTTTCACATCTTGCTACAATAACTTACATCAAGCTTGTTACTATGAACTTGTGGATTTTAGCAAGTCAGGACCTTAGTATTCCAAAATTCCCTTTCCAGACACAGAAACACCGAAATCCTTTGTCAAATTTACCTGAAACCTATTTCTCACTTCAACATTTACCCATTTAAGCTCTGAAACCAGTATTTTTCCCAGAGTGATTTAGTCACAGACTGAGAAAATCCTATGAGACTTATGTTAAATATGAAAATAAATGGATAGAAAATGGCCTACCAGTGTCCTTCACTAAAAGCTATTCTATATCATAATTCAATTTCTTAAAATGCTGTTGTCTGCCACAGCTATAGGATTCTTAATGTGGTAGAAGAACACTGTCATAGGATACTCCTTTCACCTACATATTTTATCCTCTACTTTTATGAGTCATTCACCTATGGAGATGGCTCTTTTGATAAAATGCTCTGGATGAGATAAGGTGAACTAACTTGTACTCATCGTTACACTAAACCCAAAAGAATATACATAATAGTGTAAAAGTTAAGACTGTGTTAATTAATTCATTCAATAATTATTTACTGCCCTGCTTTTGTACTAAGTTCTGGGAAACTACTATATATCATCAAAATAGAATCGTGTTCAGGAAATGACTTCTTAAAAAATCCAACGACGGAGGGTAGGCTATTTTGACTATAACAAGCAGATTATTTTAACTGCATCAAGTAACAGGAGTTTTTTTCCCTTCTTTTTATTATGGATATGTGTATTAATAAGGAAGATCTCTCTCAGAGTTACCTAGGACTAACTGCTGTTTAGAATTCAAGGCTGCTCTAGGAATGTGGATATTTGTTTTGTCTGTTCAGTAGCCAAGTTTATGGGCCTTCCCTCTAGGGTTGACTGGTCCAGCTGGTGTGCACAACACCCGAGGTGCCTGTGTATCTGGGTTACATATGTGCAGAGACTTTGATTTCCCTCAGCTTTCAGGCAGGCTGGATACAGAGGAAGCCTCAAGCAAGTCGAGAGGCAGCCTCTATGTTTACCATGGAGAGAGCCTGAATAGCATCCTCTCCATGTAAGGCACAGGGCACTGCCTGGTATGTGAGTCAACTACTCTTTCAATCTCCTCTCTCTCCTTTTTATTGTATTTTCCTCTACCTTCCAACTTCATAGTTTTCCGAACAGATTCTCATTCCATTGCCATTGGGCAGGCTTCTTTTTCCAGGGGGCAAGTCAGTGGCTAGTGCCCCGCAGCTCAGATTCCCTTGAAGGGGAAACTAGCAATCTGTTGAATATACCTAGCATTAAGCTGAGCAAAAGAATGGATGAAGCAAACACAATCTATTCATTTTCTCATTAAACACAATCTATTCATTTTTCTCATTTTGACTTAACAACTGATGACAAGCAAGAATGAAGACAGTTGGGTCCTAACTTTATGTACCATGTAGTACAATTTATTTGGTTCCTGATACAGATGTCTGAGACAAAATTGGTAGAGAAAGTTTGAAAAATGGATTGCATATATTTACTTCTGGAAATATTTAAAATACACACTAAATCAAATATTTGCCCTGATAGGCAAAGGAATTCGTGTGAAAATGAGAGCTGGTGCTGTTTGTGGAAAGGGCACTGAATGAAGCTGATAACATCTTGGCTCTCTCCTCAGCTCTGTTACTGATCACCATGTGACCTGAGGCCAGATATTGTACCTCACTGTGCTTTAGTTTCCTCATGCCCAAATGATATAATAATACTTGCCATATCTCCCCCAAAGGGATGTTATGAAACGATAGGAAAAGTGGTTTGAATACTTGAAAATGCTACAGGGCATTCTTATGATGTGGAAGAATGATCTTGGATTCAGGATGAAAGGATTAAGGCAATTTAAGATGAGTATGAAATTTGGGTCAACTGCTGAACTGAGGATTGTTGGCACTACGGTGGTTTTCTTTTTCAAATTTAACTATAATAGAGTATTATTAAGTTCTGGATTATTTCATATATGTAAGATTATTAAAATCTAGCTTTAAGGTGATTATGTTTGATCTCAAATGTAAGAAATTTAAGATTTCTTTAATATAACTTAAATAAGAGATAGGGACTATTATTTTTCTCTCAGCAGAACTCTATATTTATATTGGAAATCAGTGGGAAAATGGGCTTTATTTAAGGGAAGTTTCCGTACCACAACAATATTTTGGAATACATATTCCATTTTATGAATCATGCCAATGTCTAACTCATACAATCTATGTTCCAATTATGTAAGTAAAAAAATTCAACTGTCTAAGTACAATCTATCAACCTAACAATTTTCTTTAACTGAAGCTCAGATGCTGAGACCATGTATTTAAAAATATAAAATTGCTATATTTAATCAGTGATTATAATATGGAGGTCGGAGCCCTAAGCAATCATAAAACTGAGATCTACGTGCTCTTTCATTCTTTTTTCTCCAATTCACAAGAAAAACAAACTTACTGATTTTTATTTTACCAAGGTTATGAGCAAGTCCAAAACACTTAATGGATATTGTTTATCCTAGCCCAGACCAAGTAAAATGTCATCCATCTCATTAAACAAGTACATTTCTCTTTTTGTGGTAATTACAATCTCAGTAATGTATTTCTTTTTTTGTTTGTTTGTTTGCGGTATGCGGGCCTCTCACTGTCGGGGTCTCTCCCGCTGCGGAGCACAGGCTCCGGACGCGCAGGCTCAGCGGCCATGGCTCACGGGCCCAGCCGCTCCGCGGCATGTGGGATCTTCCCGGACCGGGGCACGAACCCGTGTCCCTTGCATCGGCAGGTGGTCTCTCAACCACTGCGCCACCAGGGAAACCCAATGTATTTCTTTTTTAAAAATATTATTTATCTATTTTTAAAATTTTTTGCTGCATTGGGTCTTTGTTGCTGCACGCGGGCTTTCTCTAGTTGCGGCGAGCGGGGGCTACTCTTCATTGCCGTGCGCGGGGCTTCTCATTGCAGTGGCTTCTCTTGTTGCAGAGCACGGGCTCTAGGCGCGTGGGTTTCAATAGTTGTGGCGCACGGGCTTAGATGCTCCGCGGCATGTGGGATCTTCCTGGAACAGGGCTCAAACATGTGTTCCCTGTATTGGCAGGTGGATTCTTAACTACTGTGCCACCAGGGAAGTTCCTCAATAATATATTTCTGATTAACATAAATAGAAAACCATTAGTTGTAACTTATTCAGTTTGATACCCAAATATTTAAGAGCACAGGGTCTCTAGTGGACAGAAAATAGCAAAAGGAATAGTTGGTGGTACTAAACGTAGAACAAAGCAGGTACGTGAAATTTACTGTGTCTTGCTACTGTAAGTAGCATGTCTTATGATTTTATGTTTAAGGTCTCTTCGTTATAAAATGAAACTTAGTAGATTTTTGTAAGGTCACTCCTCTGCTGTGGGCCTTACCTGGCTCCTAAGGAAGTATCAGGTGATAATCTGGGCTTGAAAAGGTTTGGCTCTGAGTATTTCATTGACCTTTGCTTTACAAATGAACTGAGACCCTGAGGCATCCTTCAGACCATTAGAGACTGAGACTTCATGGCTGAATCAGTAGGAAATTTGGTTTTTAAATAGGAAGAGACCAGCATAACTTGTTAGTTGGCAGAGAGTAATCTAAAGGAGAGATTAAAAAAAAAAATTAACAAATATTCAAATAGTGCTTACTAGGTACCAGGCTCTCCCAAGCTTTTTAGAAGAATTAACTCATTCAGTTTAATCCTCACAACAACCCTAATAGGCACTATGGTTATCTTCTTTAGCTGATGAGAAAGTGGAGGCACAGGGAGCTTTAAGTAACTTTTGAGGTCACTTGACCTGAGTAACTGGGATCCAACCGTAGGCTGCCTGGCTCTAGAGGCCTGGCTACCTCCTTCTGTGGCTGGTGAACAACAATGCTAAAGGGTGCACCGACTAACCTGGTTTTCTGGTACTTGCTTAACTCCAGGGGAGAACTAATCATTTTTAACAAGTACCATGTTAAGAGATACCAATGGCAGTCATCTATGCTAGCCAAGCACATCTGTACACAGACTTCATATTTCTTAAAATAAGATTAATCATCAATTTCTAAGATGTTAATACTTCCCACTTAGTTTCATAGTAAACTTTCTTTTCAAAAAGCCAATTTTTCCTTAGAAGAATTATCCATTGCCAAGACAGCACAGTGGTATTAGCATTATAAACAACAGTTGAACTGGTGCAAATAAAGAGAGATAAAAGTCAGCAGGGTCAGAGGGGGAAGTACTACAACTTTGCTTCCTCACCACTCATGGATTTCTTTCTTTTGCATACGTATTTTTTTACAAGTGAGTTTTATCTACATATTTTTTTACAAGTGAGTTTTATCTCCTATTTAATATGTTGCTCCATTTTGTATTTCAGATTTCCCTCAAGCATCTAAAAATGTTACAAAACAGTGTCATTTCCTTTCACATTAAATATCAAATTAGCCAGAGAAGTTCAGTAACTTGTAAGTACTCCAAAAAGCAAAATATTAAGAAATGAAGTTGAACTGGTGATTCCATCCAGTCAACTGTCTAAAGGGAGGTAAGGAAACATCTTAGGTGCCAGACATCATATTTAGCATTTTACACAGTAACCCGGTTTAATCCCATAGACTTGAAAGCTGGTATCACACCCACCATTTGAAGGCTGAGAAGAGAGGCTTGCAGAGGGTAGTGGCTTGGCGTGAGTTTCAGTTAATAAAAGCCCTTGGTGGAATTATAAACTCAGGTGTTACAGGCTCCACAAAGCATAGTACTATCTCAGAGACGATGGAAGGCATGGGTCTCTTGCTAAGAAGGTACCATATTTGCTGGCAGTCAAGTGGTGTTCAATACTGCTGCATCTGGAAATAGCAAATAATGGCAGTAGGGGGCATCCAGCCACTTTCTACATGATTAGCTGCAAAAGAAACAACTACAAACACACGTTGGAAAAATGCGATATAGCTAAGGACCAGCTAGTAGGAAAAAGTAGCTTTTGAACAAAGGGTAGACCACGATCTAGGAGGTGCATTAAAGCAATTTGCCCATTGAAGCTGGTTGGTGCTGCAGCGCTCAAGGGCCTATTGGCTGCACAGAAGTCTATTCCTCCCCGTCTGAACGGATACAGCTAAAGTAGGGCTATTCAGTGCTCACCTTCAGATGGGAAGGCAAGTCCTATTATAAGAGATATACACAGATCCGTATCACATCCTGACAGTATGTTTCTATAGAAAGTGCGGGATGGGAGGTTCCATTAATCTAGTACTGGAAAACACCTTGTTCCCGGAGCGCGTATTTTGGGAGGAACGCACACTACACCACAGAAGCTTCCTCCTCGAGATAAAGACACAGCATCTTTCATTATCGATCCCCAGAGTGGAACGTATCCAAGGCTCAAGACGCGTCCCTCAGCCCCCTGCAGCACTGGAAGCGCCGGGGTCCCCGCGCGGGCGGGGACGGCGGTGACGCAGGAGGCGGCCGGGGCGCCGGTCCCGGCGCGGGGAGGAGGGGGCAGGTTGTTCGGCGCGGTGCGGCGCAGGCCAATCAGAAGGCGCGGTGTTTCGGACGAGGGGAGGGGAAGGGTGGGCGGGAGCCTCCAGGTTTCCTCAGGGCCGGCGCAGCGCCGCCTGCAGTTCCGAGCTAGCGCGTGGGGCCGCCGGGGGTCTACGATCCCGCCCGCGTGCCCGGTGTTCCTCCGCGGCTCCCCCGCCCTCGCAGGCCCGCCTCTTCTGCGACTCAGACGCGGCTCCGACGGCGTCTGGCCTCCCCCTCTTCGGACTCCTAGGCTCTGCCAGCCGCGCGACTCACCCCGCGGCTCTTCGCCTGGTGTCCGCGGGCCGTGCGGGGGCGGCGCCGGCGGGGGCGCCTCACCCCGGGCCGGCGGCGGTAATGCTGCTGCGGTTGCCGCCCTTGCGGCCGGGCGGACAGCTGGCGGAGGCAGGAGCCGGAACCGGAGCGCCCTCGCTGCTGGCCGGGACGCCGCCCTCGCCTGCGCTCGGCTCCCGCGGCCGCCGCGGGACGCCGGGGCCCGGCGCGGCATGAGGAGGAGGCTGCGCGCTGGCGAGCGCCCAGCTCCTCTGCCCCTAGGGCCCCCGCGGGCCCCGGCGCGTTGCGCGCGCCGGCTGCGGCCCCGGCGCCCACGCTAGCCCCGCGCAGGCACGAGACGCCGCGGCCCCGAGGAGGAGGCGGCGCAGGCCTGCCAAGCGCGGGCTGCCCGGACCCTGAGCGCAGGGGCTTCGCGACCTGGACCCCGGCGGGCGCGGGCAGCCGGAGCCGCGGGGGAGCCCGACTTGCTGCAGTCGGCCGGCCCTCTCCGCAGGGGCGCCGCGGCGCGCAGCCCGCACCTCTCCCCACTTAAAGCCCCTCCCCCCGCCGCTACCTGGCGTATCGAACGCGGCTCCTCGCCCTTTCACGGCCTCCTCGGGTTATTTGGTCCCCGGGGCTCCCTGCCCTGCGTTCCCTCCCCCCTTCCCGCGCGTCCTCCCACTCTTCCCCTCCCCCGGCTCCCCCGCCTCTCATTCATTCCGTCGGCTCCCTCCTCGCTCCTCCTTCCCGCTCTGGCCCCTCTATCCCAGATCCTCCCCGCGCGGACCCCGCTGCAGTCCTGTGGTTTTTAGCACATTCATGGAAGTTTAGGGCCTGGACGGTGCCCCCAAGTCCGCCTTGAGAGCGCAGCCCGAGCTGCCGGCCGGGAAGAGGAAGATGTCTGTGCTCAGGCGGATGATGCGGGTCTCCAATCGCTCCCTCCTCGCCTTCATCTTCTTCTTCTCCCTCTCCTCGTCTTGCCTCTACTTCATCTATGTGGCTCCGGGCATCGGTAAGCACCGAGACACACCCTCACTTCCCACGGTCACAGTGAAGGAAACGCAGCATATTACTTACGGGAGATGGAAGCTGTATAAACAGGGGCCCGGCAGAAAGCATTTTATTTGAAATGCGATTTCAGACCTGTCACATAAACTGCTTCGGGGCATGGCTTTGGCATGTGAGTTTTGTCAATGCACGTTTAAACAACTTAAAGACTGCGTTACGTGGACAGAGCAAAATAAGGTGTGATGGCCCGAGATGCCCTGGTCGCTTTCTTGAGTATTCGTGACAGCTTTATCCATTTAATATTAAGTTTTTAAGTTTAAACTTAGTAATCGTAATTTTATTCAGACACTCTCAGCTATATTAACTAGTTGTAAAAATACGATGGAGGAACCCACAGTAGGGAATGTGATTGAGTTCAAGAATGTACTGTTCTAGTGTTCTAGGTCGCTTTTTTAGAATGGGGTCAGTGAACATTTGTGCCACACTTCAGGAATTTTTAGGCGATGAGTTGTCTAGTAAAAACAATGCTCCAATTGTTCAGTGTGCTTGGGTCTGCTTTGCAAGGGTAGGTAGCCTCTGCTACCTGTTAGGATGAATTCTGAGATAAGATGATTAAATTAACAATTATGCAAGATAGTTTACAATTTGAACCTATTTACCATTTTTTCTTTTGGTTTCTAGTCCAAAATACACTTTTGTATAATCTGCTTGAATTAGCCTCTTTAGTAAACATCCTGGTTTCTCAGCCCCTCTGGGTGAAAAGGTGCCAGTGTGGCATTCTCATGACCGAAAAATCTGAACTTCATATGGATATTAAAACACTGTATTTCCAGAACTTTTCTGAGTTCTTCCGGGTTATTATGTATTTAATGTTAAATGAGTTAGTAACATTGTGCATCTCCTATCATTGTTTTTTAGACATTAGTAGTTTTTTGAACCAGTACCATTTCTCCCCTGAGTGAGCTAAAAATGTATGTATGGCCTCTTACAGAGTGAAAACACCTGCAGAATTTTAAGATGGAATTATTATCAGGGCATTGTCTCACATGGTAGTAGATTATTTCAGTGGATTGCAGGGGGGAGGGAAGAAACAGACCTCACCAAACCTCATCAAGACTGTTGTGTTTCCTAAAAATTATGTGACTTGATTAAATTTTCAGGTTCAAGTAAAACGTATAAGCTCAGAATGATGCTTGAGAAGGCATAAATTGTCGAAACCTTGATATCCCGAAATAGAAGTTTGGGGTTAAAGTTTGAAAAAAATATGAATATTTCAACATATTATTTTCTTTTAATGCAGTTTTTTTCTTTAGGCTAAATTGGATACATCTTGAAGCCTGTAGTAGAAATGACAGTGATAGCTCAGTGGCTTTGAGAGTAGTTAGCCAAAATATTCAGCAAGCTTTTTCTTAAAATTCTCTGCCATTTTGGAAGTCTTATCAATTAACTTCTCATTCTACAGCAATTTTTACTTTCTTATGTAGCTCTTTAAAGGTTGGACATCTTTGGGGGATGTTATTTTATGAGATATTTTAACTTTGAGAGATTCTGGAGAAGTTTTTTTTTTGCACTTAGATAACAATTTTCTTACTTTCTTGGTATTTTGAGTAACATATTAAAATTACTCCAAAAGCTAACCAAAGGAAATCAGAATTCCAGCTTTCACTTGATAGCCATTTTTTGTTATTGCATTAATATATTATCTGTAGATTCTTAAAATTCAATTGATGTGAAGTAGTAATATATCTTTCTTATTTCTATACTTAATGTTTGCCATAGAACAATCACTGACATGGCATAAAAATTTTGGCAGTTGTCTTCTAGGCAATTAGGTTGACATGATTTAAACTACTCTGTTCTTTTGGGTCTTCTAATTTATAACTTAAAAAAATTGATTGAAGCCAGTAAGAAGAATGAAAACCAAAACTTGTGAAGTGTTAACAGTTTGTTAAACTGAATCTGTTTCTTAAACTAGCATTATTTAGCAGCAAAAAACCCTCCTTACTTTTAATTATTGAGAAGCAGTTTTCCAAAACTCAGATTTTTGCTTGAAAGCTTGAATTTTGTCATTGGTAACACATACTGTCAGTTTTTCTTGAGGCGTCAGGCTCATTTTGCTCTTTTTGGGGGAAATGTAGGTCAAATACAGAAGTCTAAATGAGCATAGTTTTTCAGTTGTACCTTTAAGTAAAAATGGTGTTCCGTGAAAAAAATGTGGCTAGTTCAGCTCACAATGCAATGATCTATTGCACAATTTGATTTTCAAGACAACCACAGTACTTTGGTATGCTGCAGAAATGCCTTATGCATACTTCTCGTTTCATCACAGATTTCTTTTTTCTCTTTTCTTTTTTAAATTAATTTTTATTGGAGTATAGTCGATTTACAATGTTGTTTTACTTCTCAGTTATACGTATACATTTATCCACTCTTTTTTAGATTCTTTTCCCATATAGGTCATTACAGAGTATTGAGTAGAGTTCCCTGTGCTGTACAGTAGGCTCTTGTTATTTGTTTTATATATAGTAGTGTGTATGTGTCCATCCCAGTCTCCCAGTTTATCCCTCTCCCTGCTTCCCGCTTGGTAACCATTAGTTTTATTTTCTACCTCTGCATCACGGATTTCTTATTAATGAGACATACCCCAAGCTAATTAGGTTCTTATAACTAGTTTACATTAGATATACATAGAATCTTTTTGAAATAATTCATATTTTAGCCTGAATTACATCTTGGGGCAGAATTTTCTTGTGACTAAAATACATGTTATGTAAGAGAGCATTTTTTAATTGATCTTAAATAAATGTTTCAAATCTCTTATGTTAAAAAATCCATGTTGATCCTATCCACATCAACCTGTTTAGTAGACATCAATTGTATTTTCCTACGTTTTTTGCCCAGAGACCTATTTTTGTCGTGTGTCTTCCCCCAGGCAGTCAGTCCTGTCATTTTAGTTACTCTTATTAGTCTCTTTCCTCAGTGTTCTCCTCTCCCTCTCTTCCTTCTGAGAAGATAGTACCACACAGTTGTAGGTAGCAGAATATGTTTAGTTTCCAATGTTTTCTCATGTGGCTCAACAACTTTTTGACTCTTTGGATTTTAATCTGCAATGAATTCCAGCAAACTCAAAGCTCATTATTTTAAGAATAATTTGAAACACTTTCCTTGAAATTTCTAATTCATGCAAGAAACACAGGAACTTTCTTTATATTAGGAACTTTAGTACTAAGGGAAATTGGTCTGCAGACCACCCTCCACCCTGGAAATCCATGGACACATGGCTCTAGCCCACCCAGTAGAGGCTGGTGCCCTGAATTTTTTCTCGTTCTCTTTCTACTTTTGTGCATGATTGCAAAAAGGTGAGTGCAGTGTTCCCCTAAGGTCTTGCCTTGGCTGAATTGAAAATGGAGTTCCATTTAGTGTGAAACTGTTTTCAGTATAACACAACATAGTCATTTACCTGCTATTGCATCAAAGGAGTAGGTGAACTGACTTATAGATTCGTTCAGCAAACACGAATAGAGCACCTCAGACAGGCTAGACATTGTTTGAGGAAACAAGATGACCAAGACAGAGTTCCTTCCCTCATACAGTGGGATGAGCGCCGTGAAAGGGCTGCATCAGGTCCTCAGAAAGCATGCCGTGGGGAGTGAGGTCTGGTTAAGGATTTCCAGAGGAGGTGATGGATAGGATTTATCTGGACTGAGCAAAGGGACTCTAGTCAGAGGGAACAGCATGAGCAAAGGTAGGTTCCAGAAAATAGGAGTATTTCCATCTGGCTACCATCCAGGGCGTGGGTTGGTAGATGGGCCAGATTGGGAAGAGTCTCGGGTCTCCCCTGCCCAGCCTCGTGCTCTGGCACTTGGGGTCCCTGAACTTCCTGGCCGAGAGAAACTGGCCTTGGTTCACACAGCTTTATTAAAGCTGTCTGTGGTTAAGAAAGAAGTTGATGAGCCTTTAATCAGCGGGGCAGTATTGTGGGGGAGATTGCACAGCTCCCCTGGGGGTGGGAGATTTCACTGTCCATTTGACGGTCCTGACCTTTGTCAGACTTGCTTTCAGGCTGTCTTATTCTTTGCGTAGAGGTGGAGTCCGGTTGGGCCACTTTGGTGTGAATTCCTGTGGGCCCGTTGAGGAATCACCTGGCCATGTGCTTTGCTTTTTTGGGTCTCAAGGAGGTTGGTGCCCTGCTGGGTCAGGTGGAGCTGGGGATGGGTGGGCAGGGCGTGGGGGTGTGTTGTGGGAGTGGGTGGCTTAGTAGGTCCTTGCTCAGAGTCCCCCCGACGTTCCGGCTGGGTTTCTCTCAGTTTGCTCAGAGAGTAGCTTGTTAGTTGCCTGTAGCTTTCTTATGGCAGCCCCTTAGCCTCCTGGCGGGGTGAGTCTGGTTGTGCACTTCTGAGCTGTTACAGTTTGCTTTGTGTTTCAGAGGTCCTTCTGGTTTCTTTCCTCACCAAGTTCTCTGGTCACCATGGCTCTTTTGGGGGGTTCTTTTGGTTTGGGCCACCGTGTTGGGTATTTCTTTTTTTCTGGGCCTCTCTTACTGGTCAGACTTCCCATGCTAATATTTTTGTCTTGTGAGTAGCAGGAAACATCAGAAGTTCTGAAAAGGGGGATGCTGGAATCCTTTGTTGTAGAGCAGTTCTTCTGCGTGGAGTGTGGGTTACAGAGGGCGGAGCCAGTGGCTGGGAGACCAGGTGGGAAGTTTTTTCAGTTGCTCAGGTGATAGAAGATTCGAACCTGATCAAGGTTGTAGTTGGGTCAGGGCAGAGTGGAGAGGATGTGAATAGTGGGATTGAAGGAAAGGGAGAAGCTTGAAGACGATGCTTGTATTCTGGCTTAGACAACCAGGCTGTGGGTCGTAGGGACTATAGAAAGGCAAGTGCCTTGAGGGGGTGATTTTGGTTTTAGAGATATAGAGTTGGGAAGCTTATAAGATAGCCAGGAAGAACTTGTCAGTAGGTAGGCAGATGGACATAAGGGCTTAGAGCCCAGGAGAAATGTCTAACTGGAGAGAGATTTGGGTGTCTTCGGCATATAGGTGAATGATACATATCTATTTTTCCCCTGACACACCTGAGTTAATAAAACTAACTTGTGCAAGCAGAAGTGACTCACTAAGTTAGTTACTCTTAAATGTGGAATGATAGGGGTTAAATTGGAATATGAAGGAAGCCCAAGTGCAGTTTGAAGGGTTTCCCATGAGGCTCTTTTACCTTTTTCACTCCCCAGCCCTAAATGGGAAGCAGTGTGATTGACACTGTGGAAAGTTTAGATGGCTACCCAAGGACAGCTGGTGGAGGCTGAAGGCAAGGTAACGACAGATGAAATCCATCAGCCTAGGGCACGTGGAGAAATAGGAATAGGAAAATGAAGGGAGAGAGAGAGATCATGAAAGTGAAGAGAGACCTTCGCAAAAATAAGTAAATAAATAAAAATGATAATCAGCAAAATAAGCATTGCAGTGGGATATATAGTTCAGTGGGGTAAAGTCTGGAAGGAGAATCATGGATTTGGTAAGTAGGAGCTCTGTGACAGCCACTACAAGAGCTGTTTTTGTGGTGTCATAGGGCACCAGCCAGATTGCCTAGCCTTGGATTGGATTGCCTTGGGTAGGATTGTAAATCAGAGGTCAGATGAAAGTGGATCAAAGGAGCCTTATAAGATGGGAAGACCTGAGCTTATGTGGATGCTTGGGGAGTGAGGGCATGGTTTGAAGATTTGAGGAAGGGAACAAATTACAACGTATGATCTAGGAAGACTTAATTCATTTACTTATTCATACATGTTTGTCTGTGGTTCTGCACTGGGCAGAATCCACACGGTCGCTGCCTTCATAGAGCTCGTAGCCAGTGGGAAATTCGCATAGTTGCAGAGCAACTATTCTGGAAGAGAGTGTGGAGCGCAGTTTGCTATGGGGCACCAGGTGGGTGGATGGGGGCACTAGACTAGGCGTCAGGGAGAAGAGGGAGGTTAAGCTGAGGCCAGAAGCTTAAGTTAGGTGATTAAAGGGTGGGCCTGGGGAGAAGTGCTTCAGGTAGGAATGGGATATTTGAAGGCTAAGAGATGAGAGAGAAATGGAAAGGTTTTTTAAAAAAGAAAAAGGGTAGGGGGCTAAAGAATAGAAATCAGAGAGGAGTGTGGGCCGAAGCCAGAGAGAGAAATACGGGTCCAGCCATAGAGGACCTTGTAAGCTGGGTTTGAGAACTTGGACTTCAGCCTGAGGACAATGTCAGACCACTGAGCTTAAATTTTAAGTAGGAGAGTGACATGTTCAGGTTTGCATTTTAGAAGTACTTAGGCTGTACTGGTGTGGATGGATTAAAGTCAGCAGTTCTGGAATCAGGGAGACCAGGTAGAGGGAGTGGGATCAAGTATATGGGTAGATTAATTTTGGAGATGGGAGAGGAGATAAAGACGTTCATGATAGCAAAGATGAGATGCATATGGAGAGGGAGGTTGAGGACATGCATACCTAATAAGGTGGGTGACTGAGCTCTTACAGTGAGCGGCTCTGTTTACGTGAACAAATGTTAGTATAAACTGTTTCCTAGACTAGGTTAGGAGATTTGGTTTCTACCTCGGCACATACTAGAGGCTTAGTGAAGGGTTGTTGAGTGACTGTTTCCGATTAAATCACTGCTTTTGGTGTGGCAGCTCCAGTTCGCTCTCTTCCCTGCCCACTCATCAGTACCATTCTAGTGTTGGATGTTAGACACCTTGGAAGAATATGGAGGGGCTGTCAGGGGACGAGGAACAATGGAGAAAATGCCAGGATTGGTCAGTGTATTAGTTATCTATTACTTTCTAACAAATTACCTCCAAATTGAGGGTCTTAAACCAACAAACATGTATTATCTCATCGTTTCAGTGGCCAGGAATCTGGACACGGTTTGGCTGGATGCCTCTGGTTCAAGGTATCTTACTCGGCTACAGAGTGTAGCTCAGGGCTGTGGTTGGAGGCTCCACTGGGGGAGGATCCGCTTCCAAGTTCACCCACATGCATCTGGGCAGGATTCTGTTCCCTGAGGGTTGTTGGACTGAGGACTTTGCTTCTTCGCAGGTTATCGGCTGGAGGCCTCGCTCAGTTCCTTGCCCTGGCACCTCTCCATTGGGCAGCTCCCAGCCCCATTGCTTTCGCCATATTTTCTTTGTCAGAAAAGAGTCTCTAGGTCCAGTGCACACTCAAGGGGCAGGGGAGCCTTCTCAGAGGCTGCTTACCACCGTCAGGTTGCCATTCTTTTATTTTTATTATTTTATTCTCTGGTTGCCATTCTTGAGCGTATCCGTTAACTCAGCTATATTGTTTCAGCATGAGTGAATCTAAATCCTATGACCTTGTGGGAAATTAGGTATTTTTGAAGGGGATATTGATTGATTGAAATCTGACAATGCTAAATACCATTCTCCTTGTTACCATTTTATAAGTAAATTTGACGTCTATTAAACAACATGGCAGAATGAGGTAGTGACGCATTTATTCTGCGGCAGTGTTTATCATTACTACTTTTTAATGTTTATTAAAGGTAAAAATAGCCGTGTCTGTGGATACCTTAAAAAGAGAAACGCCTAATCTAGGTTTGTCGTCTCTGTAATGGTAGGTATTCCAAATACTATTTGGAATTTTGTTGGGAACAGAATGCATTTTCCTCTCGGGGCAGTGTTACATGTATAGAGGGTGAGTAATTTCCTTACCCATCTTGTGACCAGCCTGTTTATCACAGGATGTACTGCGAAGCTTCTCAGGACACATACGCTTGTGCGCATGGCGTTAGGCTCTGGTGGTTGCAGCTGTGGCTAAGCCTCTCCCCACCGGAGCCCCTCTGTCTGAGGGCCCCGGGCCATGGGAACTTTGGACACAGAGGCCTTGGCTCTGGAGCCAGAGCTGTGTGCAGAGAAGCCCCAGGAGCAAGATTCCAGAGGTCTGCTATTGGAGCTCCGCACCCCCTGCCCCGTGCTAGGAGAATGGCCTTGTTGTAAAGGAAGAGAAGGAAAGGCCCCTAAAGATCACCACTTGCCCAGAGTCTCACGCGTTGTTGTTGGAAGAACTGAAGTGGATGATTTTTGGAAAAGCTGAACTGTGCCCCTTGGGATTTCTGTGCCTGAGTTGCCCTGGAACATTGAAGATTTGGGGGACGTATGACCTGTGTCTTCTTCAGCTTTAAGGAATACCCCATGGAGAAGAGAGGAGACTCTTCTGGATAGTGTGAGAGCAGTGAGCGTAATTACGGGGCAGGTTTTCTGCTCTTTGTAAAGAAGCCAAATCAGACCATTCTAACAGAGCTGTAAACAACAAAATAAGTGGCCTGCTAAGCGTTCCTTTCGTAACCTGTTCTCCAGCCGAGAGTAGATGACCACAGGTTAAGGCTGGAGAAGGTGCTTTGCTTGGGGGACCGGACAGGCTTCTCAGCCCCTTGCCCTCGTTTCCTCGGCGCTGTGTTCATCTCTGCAGCCCTCTCCCTCTTCCACCTGTGCCCACTTCTACCCACCTGCCTCTGTGACTCCTTTTCCTTTTCCAGCCTGCCCCTCATGTTTGTCTTAACCTGAGTGAAAATGTGGAGGTGGTGAGAAGGAGGTACGTTGTGGAGAGATTTTTCTAGAACTTGGATTTCCTAGGTCCTATTTGGGAGTTCTGGAGAATGGAGAGCCCCTCCGGCTTTGTGTGTTTACAGTTTTCTCCTTCCGGTCCATTTTCCTGGCCGCCTTAGACCATGCTAGCTCTTGTCACCACTGCTTGGACTGCACTTTTTTTTTTTTACCAGTTTAATCAGAGCAGCCTGCCCCCAGCTCTTTCTCCCTTCTCTTTTTTCTCCTTTTCCATCTGAATCTCTTTTTCTTTTTTTGATTCCCAGAGGCTCCGGTGATTGAATATTTATAAAGTCTTTTCTTTCCACTTCTGCCTGTTGTCAGGATGATAACAAAGAGAATAATATACGAGTAATATTGTGATTCGAGTTGAAGATTGGCTCCATTGAAGGTTAAAAGGTTTTCTGAGGATACCTACAATGCCATGGAAAATGGTTTACTCTAGTTATTACTAGGTATTTTTACTCATGTCTTGGGCCCACTGGAGAGTTTCAGGTAGCACCCCAATTTTATTTCTCTCTAGCACGTATATCCTATACTGGGCCGACTTAATTTGTTCTGTTTCATGGGCATACTTGTTTTCCGTCATGGCAGAACTTGACAGAGTTCAGTTTAAACCACAGCAAAAACCCTCCTCAGTTAAAATAGGAAAGATAGCTTAAAAAAGATAGCTTTGTCAGTTTTATTTTTGGCCATGTGGCACAGCAAAATGTTTAGGAAAACATAAATCTCAAATTTGTAATTAACTTTTTTTCTCCAGAGGCATAATAAGTATGACTTCCTGTTCGTATCTTTGTTTTCATGATTAATTTTCTCGAGTTAGTAAAAGTCTTTGGCTCTATGAGGTCTTTGTGTTGTATGTTCGTTAGGGATGAAACATAGATTCTTCGTTGTCTGAATGAATTGTTCGTAAATTAGAAAGCTGTATAAAAGAGGATGTATTTGGTATAAGTTAAACTAATTATGAAAGCTTCTACTTTTTTGCTTGTTAACAAATGTTAATGACGTTTAGAGAATGGTTTTTCAATTTTCAAACATGAAGGTGCTTAAGCCTTACCTAAGGCAACCCAGGTCTTATCACCAGATATTCTGATTGTGATCCTGGTTGATTTTTAATTAATACTTCAGGTAATTCTGGACCCTGGGAACTTATTTCTTTTCTTTCTTTTCTTTTTAAATTTATCTTATTTATTTTATTTTTGGCTGCATTGGGTCTTCATTGCTGCACGCAGGCTTTCTCTAGTTGCAGTGAGCAGGGGCTACTCTTCCTTGCGGTGCACGGGCTTCTCGTTGCAGTGGCTTCTCTTGTTGTGAAGCACGGGCTCTAGGCACATGGGCTTCAGTAGTTGTGGCACATGGGCTCAGTAGTTGTGGCTCGCAGGCTCTAGAGCACAGGCTCAGTAGTTGTGGTGCACGGGCTTAGTTGCTCCACAGCATGTGGGATCTTCCTGGACCAGGGCTCGAAGTCGTGTCCCCTGCATTGGCAGGCAAATTCTCAACCACTGCACCACCAGGGAAGCCCCTGGGAACTTATTTCTGACAAATACCCCAAATGGTTGGGAAATAATTTAGTGCTAAATAGTTTTACTTTTTAGACTGGTTATCTCATATCATTTGATCTTTCATAGGACTGATCTTACCTGTTAAAAAACGGATTAATTTGTTTATAGCATCATGTTTTACTGGAGACAGAAATGGCTATCATGGTGAAGAATTTTTTTCCTCCAGAATGGAAATGGCCAGAATGGACAGACAGGTTGTTTAAGACAACCAGGATCATGTGTTTCTTTATGAGTCTGCACTGACTATGTGATTGAGTTATAGGTTGATCCTAAATTTGTTTAGTATTTTTAATTATTAGAAAGATATACTGTAATTCACTTAACAAGGTCAGTGAAAGTTATTAAAGCATGTGGCATTACATGTTAGCCAATGGAAGTAATTTCAAAACAAAAGACTTATAAAAGTCTTTATAGTATTTTCATAGCTAAGCAGCTCTATGAGGTTTGTTACTATACCATGATATCTTAATTGAAATATTATCTCTTTCTTTATTTTTAAATATTTGGAGCTTGCTAGTGTTAATAATTCTTTACTGAAATCATTTATATATATTGCCTTGCTGGTAATTAAGTTAATCGCTCAGATATTGTGACTTCTAATTATAGTGCAATTTCCAGTTTGACTTGGAGGAAGAGAACTTGGACTTTATTTTCATTTGAATCAAGAGACCAGTGGTAGGGACTTCCCTGGCAGTCCAGTGGGTAAGACTGCACTCCCAACGCAGGGGCCTGTGTTCGATCCCCAGTCGGGGAGCTAAATCCTGAATGCCACAACTAAGAAGTCTGCATGCAGTGACTAAAAGATCCCGCGTGCTGCAGCTGAGACCCGGCACAGACAAAAAATAAAATAAAATAAATAAATAAAAATAAATCTTTGAAAAGAGGCCAATGGTAGAGAATGAGAAGATGCCTTGTTTTTAGATTTGAAAATATGCTCTAGCTTTGGAAATCTTTGAAATTCATTTCCCATGCTGTGTCCCCTTTCTCCTGCCTGTTATACTTACTTTCATGATTAAGTAAGTTGAAATTATGAAAGATATTTTAATTGTGAAAACACAGGGAAATTGGGGATGGTTGTAAAACATAGTTCAAATAGGTCTCCCTTTTATTTTTTCTCAAGATAGCATTCTTAAGCGGGTAGAGGTTCATTTCGCATTCACTTTAAATGTCTTCTGAAATCATTCATTTTCAGCAGATTTATAATGTTTCCTGGATGTGTTTATTTATGGTTTCATCTTTTAGTCGGTAATTTCATTAGGTAAGTTTCCTTACTGATTAGATTAAAAATGTAATTGTCTGCATTTTTCCTTCCCTGATTCCCTCATTTCCTCCTGATTCTACTTTTCTCTAATGTGGTTTATAGCTCAACTCTTCAGGCTTCTGTCGTGCTTTAAAGAGGCTATGTGTTTAAGTGAATAACAGTGAATTAACAAATGACAGTGCTGAGAGCTATCGTGTGTTAGATCATGTGTTCAGAGTCTAGTTTTTGAATTTTCAGCTGAATTTAAACTAGGCTGAACTGATGGTCTGGTTGTTGTAGAAGTAATTCCGATGTTTTAGGCAGTTTATTCTTTTTCAGGATTTTGGTTTTTACAGAGGAACCCCCATGGCTTCTTAGTTTCTGGTACTGCTTGGCAGTTGGTAGTTATTCAACAAATATTTATTGAATAAACACGTCTCTACCCTGAACGTCTTTAATAAGACTGGTGGGAAAGTCAAATTTTATTCAAAAACATTTAACTTTGATCAGTATTCAAACACAAGTAATACCCTCAAATAACTTAAGACTGTTGAAATGCAGAGTGGAAGTGGTAAATTACCTGTCGGAAAGAATTTTTTGTTAATGTTTGGTGTCTACATCAGCAAAGCTTGAGCTGTTGGCTAAGATCTGAAATAGATCTGTACTGTATGTGATCACTGTATTCATTATTGCTTGATAAAATGAGATTCTGACCACAGAATTATTTCATTCTGTTTATTAGTCAGCCTGTGACTTACTGGAAAGATAGGGAGGAGGATATTATAGGCTAGTAATTATTTGCTCTGCAGATTTTCTTGAGCCCATACCTGACTTTGAATTATTATCACCATGGTAAGATAGTGTTTAAATAGTGAGATCTGTTTAAATAGTGCTTTGACATAAAGGGAATCATTTGTTTTACAGCCTGGCACAGCCTAGAAGTCTGTTACTTTTTGTTTTTAACTCAAGCAATACTTTGGTCCTAGGCAAAGTATGAACTATATTTCACATGTCATGTGGCCTCATCCTGGGGTTTACAGTATTATTATTAGAGATAATATATTTAGCTTTTACAAACTTGCATGAGTAATGTCTGGAAACTTGTTGCACAAGGGGCTAGATGTGGAAAGAAGAAAACTTACAAGCATGTGAAATAGATTATTGTGGGTTCTTAGAAATTCAGAGAGTACCTGATTCAGATATCTGTGGTTACTGTCAAGGGATGTCTACATGCAGTGTTTTGCCTTTATCCATATTGTTTATTTCCTTATGTGTTCTGTGGATTATATGGGAAACCGTTTTCTCTCCTGTGACTTTGAAGTGCCCCTTCTGACTTCCTCCTCGCATTAGTTGAAATCTGTTTATCCCTCCTGTTGTCACTTCCCTCATAACTTTTTACGTTGAAGGTTTTTCTTTTTCTTAGCCCCTCTCTCTCCTCTAGAAGAAGCCATTGCTTCTTCCAAATAGCTGCCCCTCAGGGTCATTCAGACCAGTGCTTGAATCTTGATTTTTAAAAATTCCAGCTGTGTAACTTCTGAGTTTGTTTTCTGATCTCATAATGGGGAAAGCTGTACCTGTATCCTGGGGTGGTGTATTCGTTTCCTAGGGCTGCCGTACACGTTACCACACTCTATTCCAGTTGGCCAGAAATTTGAAATCAAGGAGTTGGCAGGGCTGTGCACCCTCTGGAGGCTCTAGGGGAGAATCCTTCCTTGTCTCCAGCTTTGGGTGCCTGTTGGCTTTCCTTGGCTTCCTAGGCTGGTGGCCAGGTCACTCCAATCTCTGCCTCCATCCTCACATTGCTTTCTCGTGTGTGTGTGTGTGTGTGTGTGTATGTGTGTGTGTGTAAAAACCTCCCTCTGCCTTTCTCTTGTATGTGCACTTGCTGTTGGATTTAGGGCTAACCCAGATAATCCAGGGTGATCTCCTCATCTCGAGATCCTTAACTTAATTACCTCTGCAAAGACTCCCTTTCCAAATAAGATAACGTTGACAGGTTCTGGGAATTAGGATGTGCACACATCTTTGGGGGCCTCCATTCAACCTGTTACATAAGAATTAAGTGAAATGTAATTATATGTGTGTTTAAGTATATTTATATATGGCATTTAGCTCAGTGCCTGATGAATGTAGTTACTCAATGTTAATTCCTTTCCCTTCCCTTCAGAAACCTGTGCTCTCCAACATTCTGCCCCCCTGGGATGCTTTCCGCGGTTATGCTCAATTCAGAGCGTTTCTGCTCCGCTTTGCCCCTGCTGGCGTCCTGTGGTGACCATCAGGTAGTCTGCTTCTCGTCTTCCATCTTTCCTTGCTTGACCATGCCTGGGTGTCCCCATGTCTGTGGTGTGCTCTCTCTCCCGACCCCAGTCTTTCTAACCTTCCACGTCTGGCACTTTCTCACCTTCATTAATGTTACTTCTCATCTTCACAATGAGCTCTAGTCCCCTCTTCTTTGTTTTTTCACCCCATTCGTCCATTTGGACCTCTATAACTTATTTTCCATTGCTGCCAACACTATTCAAGTTGGATCGCTTATCCCTGTATATCCTTTGCAGCTGTGCACCTCACAGCCTCTGCTTATACTGTCCTATCGATGTAAATGTGCTTCTCCCTCCTTCCTCTTACTTCTCTTAGTGCCTTCGCTTTAAAATTCATCTTTCCTCCTTCCACTCAGGCCACAGTCATGCTCAGGTCCCTCCTGTTACAAGAAAACTTCCCTTGACCTTGCTCTCACTTACCTGTTCTAAAACTGGACTGCTTCCACTTTATCCACTCAACTCCTTACTAGTTTCCTTTTGTTTCCATTATTTGGGTGAAACTGCTCTCTTGAAGGTTGACCGTGATCTAATAGCTTTTTTCAAGGCTAACTGGGTTGGTGGTGAAGAGTTGGGTTGCTGGAGCTGACTGCAGGGGGTGAATTCTAGCTCCACTACTTGCCAATAACTGTGTGACCTTGAGCAAGTCCCTTAACTCCATGCTTCAATTTCCTTATCTGTAAAATGGGAATATTAGTACCTAGCTTATAGGATTGCTTGTAAGGGTTACATAGATTAGTTTATGTAAGGAACTTCTAAGGATGCCCAGTAGAGTATGCACTAGGTATTAGTTTTTTTTATTTTCTAAGCTATTGTGTTTTAGTCTTTCTTGTTAGCCTGTGTGGTGACATTTGACATGGTTGACCGTTCCCTTTTCTTTCGTCCAGTGACTTCTTCACCATGTTCAAGCTCAGATTAATTCATCTCGGGGTCTTTTATCTTTGTGTCTCCTATTTGTGGTCTGAACTTCACCTTCTTATCTCCTTTCTAGATAATTTTTCCTGTGGTAATTCACCACCATGGTTCCTACTTTTACTTTTGTGTGAGTGTCTCCGCAAATTGTTTTTGTACCTTGTCTTTCTTAGCTCCAGCACTGCGTTTATAGCTGCGTGTGAGAATGCCTAACCAACACAGTCTCCCTCACAGTCAGCTCTGTAGTTGACTTCTGGTTTTGTTAAAGGACCTGGAGATTGTGACGATTAGAAACATGGATGTCGGGATCAGAGGGATGTTGTATTTGAGTCCTTCAGTGCTTAGGAAGCCTTTCCAGATCACTGCAGACGGCACAGTCTCCTTGGCTTGAATACACAGCGTGCTTTCAGTGAACAAAGCTGCGTGTGGAAAGAGGTAGAGAGACCCAGCTTTATGGCAAATGTACTCCTTAGTTTTATTAAGTTGAGAATGAGGCATGTTCATAAATCTTTCCACACAAACCCAGGGTAGGATGCCTAGAAGCTGTTGTAAACTGTTGATTTTTGAAAGTTTTTTTCCTTTAAGTTGTAGTTGTCCCCCCCTGGAAAACAGACTAGGTAAAGAAGTTAAATTTATGTCTCACAATGCAGAGGCAAATAGCAAATGAACTAAATTAGAGAACATGGCATTATTTTAATTAACCAGTGGTAGTTTTTAGTGTGTTTCTGAGTTGTCTTGAGACCAAAGGGCAAGGATGGGAAAGATTTCCCTCTTTGTTTTCTGAAATGTAGTCTCTTGTAAGTTGGAATAGAAATTTTAGACCAGGATTTCCAGGCTTGCCAATAAGATATTATATTTTATAGTAATGATAATTAGCAGGCAAGTATAGTTACTTGAGTGTGGATTACTGGACTTTCATGATGTTTGGTAATCAGACAGTCTGGACCATTCAGTGCTGGTTTCTTGGGCCTTGAAACTCTGACACATGGCCTTGCTCCTGTTAACAATGCCTCTGTTTAAACACAGCTTCATTCCTTAATGGGTTTTGATCTTTAGGGATTAAACCCGTGAGGACTATTAACCTAAGGAATGTAACTCAGTTAGCTGTGAATGATTTAAAATAAACTAATAGATTTCCATTTGGAGAGCTTGGTGTCTCACTTTATTTCTTCTCCATCCATCTAATGAATGGTAAATGCAGTCTTTTGGTAAATGATTCACCTTTGTCACAGGTGCCATCAGTGATACATTTTCTTAACGGTTTTGTTACCTGATATTTTGAAAGTTTTTAGGAAAATTTGACTTTGATTATCCTTTTCTGTACTGGATGTTTTCCTTGTTTCTTAAATTTGACTTGGTTTCAAGATTCAAACCATTTTCTTTGTAAGAGTAGGTGTGTTAATTAAAAGTAAAAGCTACATAGTTTTTAAAAGTTCTGTTTCCAGGACAGACAGTGAGGTACATGTGTTCTCACCTAGCATATCCTTGCTTAGGCCAGTACTGTTTCTTCCAAGGCTGGGAATCAGTACTGGTCTTCGCTTAATAACCCTTGGCTCAGTCCTGCTTCTCCATGACAGGTCTTTTTTTTTTTTTTTTTTTTTCCAGTTTGGTGCATAACAAATATTTAGGATATTTACACCACTGATAACAGATTTCGTGTATAACTTTAGGATTAAATGATCCGAGAGATTGTAAATCAGTTGGCATTCATTTTTTTTTCCTGCATCATTTCAGTTGAACTTGAGATCTTGGTTTAGGTAGAGCTGCTAATGTTACTTTGGCTTTTCTTGAACATTTTCCCACATTTTTGGTTGGCTGTTCTCTTTGTTTTCATTCTTCACTTTGTCTCGTTTGTCTTTTAAAGTCCATTAGAAAGCAAAACTGTAATAAAAACTTGTGGGGCTTGTAACCCTGGTATAATAAATTCAAGTCTAAACAAGTTAAATCTAATTATAGGACTGCTTTCTAGAGAGGATGTGGACAGTCTACTAAAAATGATTGAGGTAAAGCTTATGTGGAACCTGGATTTCTGTTTCTCTCTCTTTTATGGCTTGAAGGTGAGAGAAAGAGTGTTAATACACTCTGCTTCTCTACTCTCGTTATCTATTTTCTGTTCATTTGTACTTTGAGCAAGTTCAAATTTCAAAAAAATGGGAAAGGAGGTAGCAAACGTTTTGCTCATTTCTCTGTATCATGTCGAAGAAGCAGAACTGGGCCCAGAAAATGAGTCGGCATTTTTGATTTTTTCATTCAGCATTCATTTTTCGAGAGTGTCATTACTGTGTTGGGAGACAGCTTACCTTAAAATTGAAAGAGCCATTAACCGAGCCTTGCAGTTTCTTGGTTTTGCCATGAAAGTGAGCTTCCTCCTCTTGTCTGAATGGAGTTTATGATTTTTAGCTTCATGCTTGGAGAAGTTAGAGTAGAAGGGGCTTTAGAGAAACCTAGTGTAGTACGGCCAGTTTTAGTTGAGGAAACTGAGATCCAGTGAGCTGCCCATGGTAGCAGGATCAGGACCAAAAAAGAAAAGGTCTTTTGACTTGACTTCTGTGCCTGTCTGAGGAGGCTTGCCATCTCAAAAGTCAGGGATTTTTGTAATCTTTGTCAAATTACCAGTTTCTCCCAAAGGAGGAGATTAGAAATTATTTTTGAAGCACTTACTCTGGAGAATTAGATTAACAGCTTGAAAATGCCACATTGATTTTGATTTTGTCTGCTTTTACAGTCCTGGTAGGTAGATTTGTGATTTAAAGGGGGTGTAAAAGTTCAAGTATTTAAGAAAAATTACAAAAAGTGATACTGATTCTAGATCATTCTACACTCTGCCCCTCCAACGGCTTGAGAATTTGCAAGATCCATACCCATACTAGAGAGATTGATTTATGATCTATTTATGATTCAAGATGGAATCCTCACCTTTGTGGAGTCTTTGGTTTGAGGGAATTAATATAGAATTAGAGAAAGTGAATTTTAGGAGTATATGGTTGAATACTTATAAAAAAATGCCTCTTCGAAATTTCTAAGTATATTTTATAGTAGAAAATCATCTATGGATAAAGGAATTACGATATTTCAGTTTGTTCATTTAGTCTCATTCTGTTTGATGGATGGATGTTACTACTTTAATTTTTTCATTTTGTTGTTTTTTTAAAAGAGTTTGTTTTTGTAAGTTTTTGATAATGGGAAATAGTCATTTTATATTTCTCTTTTCCCTTTGGATGTACTAATTGAGTCAGTTTGGGTCTATTGGGCAGTTCCTCAATTCTGAATATTATTTTTAAAAATTTTTAAAAAGCTTATTGAGTCATGACATTCTCTTTTTTTTTTTTTCCCTTTATAGCCAACACATATCTCTTTATGGTACAAGCTCGAGGAATAATGTTGAGAGAGAATGTAAAAACAATAGGACATATGATCAGGCTGTACACAAATAAAAACACTACACTCAATGGTACAGGTAAGACTGCTTCCTGTTTAATTTTGCTTTGCTTCCACTTCTTACCCTTAGAGTCATAAATCAGTAAACCAAATCTCTTCAGCTCTGGTTCTGCCTCCAAGTACCTTCCTGTTAAAGATGAAGGTCTCCTACTAAGTGCACTGGGAGGGTCTTTTCACTGCTTGAGTCGGGACTGTCATGTATTCTAGGATATATATAAGGGTATGATCACCAAGGTGATGAGGGCTTTGTATAAAGATACTTAAGTTAATTCTTGCAAACATAAAATATGAAAAACAGCTTGTACTTTTTCAGTTTGCCTACTGTGTTGAAAAGAAATTACCCACAAAGAGAGTAATTTATTCATCTTAGCCATACTGCCATCTTCTTTATGCCCATTCTAATTCCTAAGATGCTTTCCCAGCTATGTGTAGAAAGTACTTGTTTTTAGTTATAGAAGAGTCTTAATAATTGTATGGCCTTTTTAGGGGCTAATGGGAGAAATCATATAAAATTGGAAATCAGTAGCTGCTCTTGTCTTTTTAAAATATAATCTGGAAGAAGAATCTCCATCAGAATCACATGAGGTTAAAACCTGTGTAATAGGCCAAACTAGTGATTTAATGATGTAAATAGGTTCAACTGCTGTGGGAGGATGCTTGTGCTCTTCTCTGGCAGTGTTTCCACGTTGTCTTCCTGAAGTAGAATTGGCTGTTATTTTAAAGGGTTCAGTGGCTGATTATCAGTTGTTGCATCCACTGTATTCTCATTTTAAACAGTTAAAGTGAAAGACTTATGTCAACAGTTCTTCATTCATTGTGCCACTGTAAATCACACACACATATCCCCACACCCTAATAGGAAGTCCCTATCTCCCAACCATAGGTATATTTTCTTAAAATGGGCGTTAAGATGGGTAATACTTTTAGACCCTTCTAAAAATTCAAGACTGTGACATTGATTCTTAATTTAATGTCACACATGCTTCTGCAAAACCTGTCCTAGTCATTTGCCTGATTTGTATTATGATGCCGCCAATCAAACATTCTTAGTTTTCTTCTTCCTTTTAACTTTAAAGAAATTTCCTTTAGAAAGACTGTCTCATCTGAGCTGATATTTTAATAGTACGGTAAAAGTCTCATGAACTGGTCTTCTGCATTAATTGGTCTTCTGAACAGTAGGTCAATTTTAGGAGAAGTTTAAACATTTTAAAAGCTTCGCTAAGACTTGTCCTGGTTGAATAAGTTGATGTGAAGGTATTCGCTAAAAGTTCATTCACCTGAAGTATTAAGCATCTTTAAGTTACTGTATTTGTATAAGTGAGTGCTAATAGAATCTGTGCCCAATCAGGTTATTTTCCTGGAGTATGAATAAGTTATATGCGTGAATGTTGCATTTTTGATTAGGAGAACTGGTTACTTGGGCAAGACAACCCTGCCCTCAACCCCACTGCAGCATCCCACAGCTGAAAAAAAGGAAATCCTCTCTTCCCCTCACCAAGTCGTAGTTGCAGTGAAGACCGAACAACCAGTGCATCCTTTGATGAAAGTGTGCTTTTTATGAACCTTTGGAAAATTTTCACATGGTTCCTTTACTGATGGTGCAACTCTTCTCAGGAGACCGTCAGTTATTGTATCAGTTAGGAATTAGGTTTGGTTGTAAGAGAAACCTGCCTGCAGTGGTTTAAACCCATGAGGCTTGTACAAAAGAAGTCTGGATGGAGGACTGTTTCTGTTGTGGAGAAAGTCTTCACACACTTTCCCACTTCTGCTCTGTCATGTAGCTTCACAGGCTAAGATGGCTGTGGGTCTCCAGTCTCTATGTTTGCCCTTGGGTCATTAGAAGGAGAGATGGAAGGGAGGGAAGAAGAAGAAATAGAGTGCCCCCTTTGTAAGGACCCTTCCCGGAAGTCCCATGTAGTAGTTCCGCTTACGTCTCACTAGCCAGAACTTAGTTGTAAGGACGCCTGGGAATGATAGTCTTTGAGCTGGGCTCCCTGCTGCCCTGAATGAAATTGGGGTTCTCTTACCAAGGAAGAAAGGGAAAATGGAGTTTGAATAGGCAACTGTGAGGTTCTGCCGTGTTCATTTATCTTGAGTAGTTAGTGTAGGTATCCTTAGCTAGATATTAGAGATACAAGATGAAGAAAAACATCCTCCTGAAACTGTGCCTTTAAACAGCATAGTCTTTCTTCCACGTTGTCACATTACCTTTTTTAGGGAAAATAATCTTGGAGCTTTCGAGCTAGAAGGACCATTAGAGATCACCTACTTCAACCCCATTATTATACAGCTGGGAAAACTGAGGCCCCAGACGAAGTGATTGACCCACGGCTGCACAGCTAGTAACTAGTCAACCAGGACTAGAGCTTGTCTTTCAGACTTCTGATGTTCTCTGGTTTAGGGATCAGAAGACTCTGGATCTAGCACTTGTTCTTATACCAACTAGCTATCGTATATTTAAAAGATTCAGCAAGCTCTTTATGCCCAGCTTTTTCATCTACGCTGTTTCATAGAACTATTAGAATAAAATGAAGATCTGGCATTTAGCATTCATTGTAAAAGGCAAATAGTACTATTCAAAAATAAAGGATTCCTACCAAAAGAAAAAAAAAATCCTCCCTCTACATGAAGATCTCTAGGTTTCTGAGAGAGATGGAAATGTAAACAGCTACTTATAATGCAGTGATTTATTTCTGCACAGACTTGTACAGATGAAATCTGCCAAAAAGGAGATAATGGACACTAAGGTTTACAAAGAGCTAATTGAGCTCCAGGGGAGAGTTGATGAACATGTATTGACTCATTTAAAATTTATCACTTAGACTTCCCTGGCGGTCCAGTGGTTGAGACTCTGTACTTCCAGTGCAGATGGGTTCGATCCCTTGTCGGGGAACTAGGATCCCAGATGCCCCTCGGCATGGCCAATAAAAAAGAAAATTATCACTTAGATTAGATCTTAAAAATTCTCATCACAAGAAAAAAAACTGTAACCGTGTGAAGTGATGGATGTTAATTAGCCTTGTGGTAATCATTTCACAATATATACATGTATCAGATCATTATGTTGTACACCTTAAACTAACACAGTGTTATATGCCAATGAAAATAGTTTGCAAAAAACATAATATTTAACACTTAGTGGCAAATTGTGATATTTCTAAGTACATTTGATTCCAGAAAGGAGTTTTTAACCCTGTGCCTGAACGTTCTGAAGCACCAAGTGTAAAGAGATGTATGTAAAATTTTTGTAAAGAAACCATGTTCTTTTATAATCAAATGGTGCCTTGCCTTGTAGCCCACGGAGTCAGTCAAATTAAGAAAACAAAATGTATTCAGTGAGCAGTTATCAAAACAGATGACAAGGGTCACGCAGTGTTAGAGCTGGTAGGTTTGTTAGAAATAACCCAGCACACTTCCTCATTTGGTGGATGCATGGTCAGAGTCCCACAGACATCGCCAGACTGACATGACAGGCTAGCAGTAAATAGACTGGAATGCTCATTGAGTTTCTGTTACCTGCTTTAAGCTGCCTTTTGCAGGGAAACCAAAGCCCTGGAGAGGTCTTCTTTGGTCCTGTTCTCCTAAGGTCCAGTGAGAGCTGAAGAGGGGACTTGTCCAGCAGTTTTCATTCTGTGTTTCCTTTTCGTTTGGTGTGGCTCTGGAAGGAAGAAGGCAGGGGCCAGGTCTCACTGTGGTTTCATCCATTCATTAGATGAAATAATGTCTACATTTTACAGCAGTTGTGGTGGATCAGCCTTCAGTGCATTGTCATGCATCACCTTTTAAAACTCCTGATTTGGGGGCTTCCCTGGTGGTGCAGTGGTTGAGAGTCCGCCTGCTGATGCAGGGGACACGGGTTCGTGCCCCGGTCCGGGAAGATCCCACATGCCACGGAACGGCTGGGCCCGTGAGCCATGGCCGCTGAGCCTGCGCGTCCGGAGCCTGTGCTCCGCAACGCGAGAGGCCACAGCGGTGAGAGGCCCGTGTACTGAAAAAAGAAAAAAAAAAAAACCCAAAAAAAACCCTCCTGAAATGAAAGCAGTGGGTTATACTCCATGGGCCTCACCACTTTTGTAGGAATAACGATTTTGTGGGTTTATTACATCAGAGTCTCCAAAAGTTTAAATCATTGTTGGCTATATTATCAGTTGTGAAGTGTTTATTTGCAGTAAGTTTCTACTATGTTGTAGGTCCTTTATTAGATGCTAGAAATCAAAGGCAATTTGATTTCAGTTAAAAGAAGTTTATAGACTAATGGCAAGGGGGTGGATAGCCTTATATACAAAATACTTTGGGATGACGTAACTACCACTGGACACAGTACTTAAGGGATACAGATGCTTTTATTAGTCTGGCAATAAGTTGAGATCCTTATGATCATTTGTAATGATGTAACCAAGAATAACATGTTTAGCTCCAAAACTTCATATTTAAAGGACATGAATATACTGATACTGCATGTCTTTAAGTTTGTTTTTTTTTTTTAACATTAGTTCTTTGAAAGCTGATGAAAGTGATCCATGAGTTCTTTTGTAAAAAAAAATTCAATCATTTTGGCATGAGAATAAAAAGTGAAACAGTCCTCCAGCCCTCCTGTTGCCATGAGACTCCCCAAAGGGAGCTGCTGTTAACAGTTTGTGTTGCAGAGATGTCTGGAGAGCTTAAAATCTCTGTGAGTTAGGTGTGGATTAATAGAGTCTATAAATTATGTGTGGCTAAGAAAAGGGGCCCAAGCTTTAATGACAAGAATTAATAAATTATTTACAGTAAGAAAATACCCTTATTTAAATTTAACTACGTGACATTAAGAAATTAGGAATGCGTGAGTGTTAATGTTTATCTTCTTCAGCATTATATGAAAATGAGCACACACACTGCCTTTGGAACACATAAAGGCAGTGCACTCCCAGGGACAAGCTTATCTATCTTCTGTTTTCAGCTCCTACAAATGCATTGTGTAGAGTAGATGTTTGGCTAACATAGTGGGAGTCCCCATAAAAGCAGAACTTTTAGTTTTTTTTTACTATACCTTGAAATTTGATATATATCTAGATATATATTTTTAAAGGGATTTAAAAAAAAAGAAGCAGAACTTTATTGGACTTCCTTACACTTATTTTATGTTTAGTATCTTTAAATCTTTCAGATATCTATGGGTGAGATACAGAGTATGGGCTCCTAGAGGGGTTTCCGTGGTGTTAGTCCGTCCCTGTGTGTCTTGGCGTACAAAACAGCTAATGTCCACTGAATCCCTCCCCCTCCTTTGTCTTAGAGGATTTTCCTTATCAAATGCTTTCCAGGGCTCCTCTGGAGAAAGGCATTGGGGAGGATTCTGTTACTGGGGCTTTCTGACTTCCTGGTGGAATAGGCCTTAGCCATTGTACCATCATTGGTCCCTATTTGTCATGTTGGGGTTTTCTGGTAACACACTTACCTTAAAGCCTCCTTACTGATGCCTTTCCAAGTTCGTAAGGTGTTTCCACTTATTCATAAGGGGTTCCGCTCTGCAAGGCCCCTTCCAGAAGGTGGGCCTGAAGGTGGGGTGTGTCTCTTTGCTCCAAAGTGCCATCCTGGCTCCCAGGCTGCATCCCCATCTACGGTATATATTTTTTTTAAAGAATTTCTTCAGTTTACTTTATTATTTATTTATTTATTTGTCACACCACGTGGCTCACAGGATCTTAGTTCCCCGACCAGGGACTGAACCCAGGCCCTTGGCAGTGAAAGTGTGGAGACCTAACCACTGGACTGCTAGGGAATTCCTGTCATCTACTGTATTCTGATGATGAGTGAATATTTATGTTAGGCCAAGCCATGGACGGGAGGTGTTTGGTTTTCTTTGACTCTTCTCACATGCTTCATATTCAATTTCCAGGATTCTGCGGTGAGAGGGTTTAGCTTTTACAGTCCAGTAAGGCTGTGATTTTGACCTTCAGCCTTTTGCTTGCTGGTCTCTGGCTGACAGGCCTCTCTTCTAAGTCATATGCCCGTTCTCCCCCTTTCTCACTCTGCATGCAGGCCAGTTCTGATAGGAATACCTCTGTTATCAGAGCAGATTACTGAAGACTGAAAGTCTTCACATTTTCCTAAAGTGTCTGCTAGAACTTCATTTCCTGTGGGTACAGGGTTTGTGATCCAGAAGACAGATGGTAGTTTAATCAGCGGTTTCCATTTCTCATCTCTTACTCACCACATGTTGGTCTCATTCTCTCAGACCAACTTCCTCTTACATAGCAGGAAGCTGGCAGGTCATGGTTCCCAGATTTGCATCTCAGAACTTTGTTCCAGAAAGGGACTGAAATGGGAGCTCCTTGGTTCCAAGTTTAAAATTCCCAAGGCTCTGACTGTTCCAGGTTGAGTCAGGGGCTCATTTCTAAAGCAGTCACTCCTAGCTGAAGTTCCTGAATATGCATATGGGCTAGGGATTGTTCTGAGCACTTTGTACACTTATCTTTCTGAAATCTGAAAACGACAGCATGAGGTAGGTGCAGATGAGAAACTCTGTTCTCTTGCTTTGTACCACAAAGCTAGTGCGTGTTGGGGCAGGATTTGAACTCAGCACTTGCCTTTGGTGCTCTAAACCGTACCCTCGGTGTTCCATAATTTGCTGACTCTAAAGGTAAGGGACCTAATGTAATAACAGCTCCAGGGCTCTCTAGAAACTGCAGCCCACGGGTTGGGAATGACTAATTTAAGGACTTTAAATGGGCTGTATTACAAAAGTCAGTTGAGTGGGTAAATCGCAGTTTCTCAAGTGTGAGGCGATGAGAAAACATTACTCCCACCCTCTGCTCTGTGGATGTGGAAGCAGTGTGCTGTGGCTGTGTGGCTGTCCAGAACACCCTGGGCTGTTTGATACTGAAGAGGATCCCCTGGTGTACTTTCACTCCCTCTTTTTTTTTTTAACACCTTTATTGGAGTAATTGGAGTATAATTGCTTTACAATGGTGTGTTAGTTTCTGCTTTATAACAAAGTGAATCAGTTATACATATACATATGTTCCCATATCTCTTCCCTCTTGCGTCTCCCTCCCTCCCATCCTCCCTATCCCACCCCTCCAGGCTGTCACAAAGCACCGAGCTGATCTCCCTGTGCCCTGCGGCTGCTTCCCACTAGCTATCTATTTTACGTTTGGTAGTGTATATATGTCCATGCCACTCTCTCACTTTGTCACTCCCTCTTTCGAAGTGGCTCAGCTGGGGGAAGGGTGGAAACACCTGTTCTCTTACAGTTGCAAATGGGCCTGCTCTGTGTGTACGCATGGATCGGGCCTTGTTGCTCCCCAGACTTGTCCCAGCTTCCCCCGGGGAAATCGTGCTGAGAGGTCCCGTCTGGCAGTGGTGAAGGGTGAATGGGAGAGTAGTCACGGCAGCTGTATTTTGCTTTTCTCTAGTTCTTTATAGATAATTGCTTTTACGTACTGCTGCAGATTGCAGATTGTAGTCTTTACACAGTGACGGTGACACATTTCATACTAGGAGCAAAGCAAAAGACAATTTTTGGGTTGTAACTTTTCTCTCTCTCTCTAAGATTATCCTGAAGGCAATAATTCAAGTGATTATCTTGTTCAAGCAACAACGTATCTTCCGGGAAACTTCACATATTCGCCATACCTCCCCTGCCCGGAAAAGCTGCCTTACATGCGTAAGTTTCATCTACTTTTGACTTAACTATTTGCTTGTATTATAATAAAATGAAATCGCATGGTTTGAGCACACCACCCTCAGGCCATTATTGGGGGTGCTCGTATTCATATCACGTAGCATGTTATTTGACTTTCTTCTGAGAGGGGTGCAAAGCAATTTTTTGGGAGGGGGAGGAGGATTGAAAAGCTAAAGAAAAAGCTTATGCCTTACCCAGAAGTAATCTCACCTCTGTTGTGAGTTTGATGTGTGTTCTTAAAATTATCCTTAAAATGATTTTAACACTATCTTTTACATAGATAGGAAATTAGAACGTTTCAAAGGTTTTAAGAAATTATATAAATGATTTTAAAATTACATTTCCTTCTGTAACTTGCTTTCTTAATTATTTTTTGAGAACTGTCCGTGCTGATACATAGAGATCAGTTTATTTCCCTTCACTGTCGTATAGTGTATCTTTGAATAATTGAATACATGTACCACATTTCATTTACCTTTTTCTCTGCTGATGGAAATCTAGGTTGTTTCTACTGTTTTGCTACCACAAAGCAGTGCTGTAAGGAACAACATCATACAGATTTCCCTGTGCATGTGTGCTTGAGGGTTCATGCCTAAAAGTGGAATTGCTAGGTAGGCTGGTGTGGTTGCACTCCACAGCCGCGGTACCAGTTTATATCCCCAGGGGCAAAGCGTGAATGCACCACTTTGATATTGATGGACTTTAAAAATTTTGCTATTCTTATAGATAAAACACTTTTTGCTATTATGACAAATCAAAAAAGGTATCTTGTTTCAGTTCTTACTTTCTTCATTACTGGTGGGTTTGAGTGACTTTTCCTGTGTTTGTGAGTAGTTTTGAGTTTTCTCTCCTGTGACTCAGTTACCGTTTTATCGGTTCCTTATTGGTTAATTAGATTTTTGTATTGATCAGTGGGAGTTCTTTATATATATTCCAGCAGTGACCTATTGTCTGCTATATGTGTTGCAATTGGTTGTCTTTTCATTTTGTTTATGGAGTCTTTTATTTTATAGATGTTTAAAATTATGTTTCTAAGTGTATCAATCACATTATTTAAGGTTTTTGCTTGTTTTGGTCTTAAGAAAGCTTTCCTTATTACCCGAAAGCCGTACGAATACTCTTTTATTTCCTTCCAATAATTTTACAATTTTGTTTTGAATTTTCGTGTATAATATGAGGTAGGGATCAAGATAACTGTATTTTAAACATTTTTTTCAAAATTATGAAGATAATACATTATCGTTTAAAAAACCTCTATAATCAGTCAGAAGCCACACGGCTGTTATTTTGCAGCTTTTATTGTTTGTGTCTCCCTCCTCTGATTTTAAGCATACTTTGTACATATAAGTTAGTATCTTGATTTTTATGTAATTAAAATTCAAATAAACGTTATTTTGAATTGCTTATTTATCCACGTGTCTTAATGTCCTCAGTATCTAAGGTGTGTTTTTTATGTCTTTATGTTACTTTTCTTTATTGAGGCAGTTAGTCTTTGCCTGTCATGTTTGTAGGATTTTTTTCAGTATGTTGTTGATAGAGATATCTGTAATAAAAAGTATGATTCACCTTTTATTATCATCTAAGGCCATGGTTCTCACGCTCTAGGGTACATCGGAACCACTGGACAGCCCTATAAAACACACATTGCGGGGCCCACCTTCAGAGCTTCCGAGTCAGTAGATGTGGAGTGGGGTCTGAGAATTTTCATTTCTGACAGGTTCCCAGGTCATGCTGATGTTGTTGATCCTTGGGCCACAGACCCACTGATCTAGAATTGATCCTGGCTGCACCATAGCTTTCATAATTCTGGGACCCAACCCCTAAGTTTCTCATTTTATTAATTAGCTGCAGGGCCTGAGTATTTAAGAAAAAATTCTCAGCTGATTCTCATATTGTTATCTCCTTGCTGTCCTGTAATAGAGAATGAAGCCATGGTTTTTGTGGCTATGTATTTGTCGTTACTTTGTCACTGCAGCCTTGGCTTTCTAAAAATGAATGTTTTTGTCTGTGTAGTACTGAGACCACTGGGTGTAATGTTCTGTTGAAATATTGATTACAGTAATTTCATTTTCATAATTTGCATATTCAAGGATTTATAGTTTTAGGAAATCTTTCTGTTCTTGGTTTAGTTGCCATTTTCTTAATTAGTGCTTTCTGGGTACTAATTGAAGTCTGTTTCAGAGCGTCTGCCTGCCAGGCCTTGCCCTCCTCTCCCCTGGCCCCGTAACTCATAAATGCTCCTGTCACGTGCTTGAAAGATTGTGTCGCGGCTGTTCTCACTGCCTTTCGCTGACTGTCTTGGTGACCCGCTCCTCCCCTCTGCTCCCATCAGTCTTGCATTCTTCTGCAAGAGAGGATCACACCCGTTTGGCCAGCTACCTTTTCACAGAAGGCCTCCTCATGGCTCTGCTGGCTTTGGGTCCAGCACCAATTCCTTGTCCAATTAGCTGTGGCCAGCCTGATGGGATGATGGTTTAGTAGAAAATATGCCCTCATACAGATAACTCCTTAGGAAGGGCCCTGACACGAGCCATCCTGGAGAACCCCCTCACTAGTCCTGTGACCACTGCAAAGTAGAGCCTCAGTTTGCCTATCTGTAAAATCTGGGATTATATGCCCACTTCACAGTGTTGTGCGGATAAAGAGAAGCACAGTGCTTGAAGCTTGGTAGACGTTAATTTGCTGTTCCCTTTCCTTTTCCTCATTTCTTTGAATGATGGAGCCAGATTTTACGATGATCAAGGGAGTGAGAAACCTAGGAGAAATGTGTGGAGTTAAGGCATTTTTTACTTAGCTACGCATCCTTAATTTGTTTTTAATTAACAGAATTGTTTCCCATTGATGAAAGAGAACAGCATAATAAAATACCTATGTATAAAAATCTTACTGTCATATCACACAAAATAATTGAATACCATACCTCCCCAAATAATAGTCAAGGAGAGTCTGTGTAAGAAGGTGATCTACTTAGATGAAAACCATTCAAGTATGTATGATACTGAATTCCTGTAATCACCAGAAGGGAAGTTAAGGCTTAAAGTTGTTGTTTGATTATCTAGCTGTAACTTGTTTTTGATTTTTGTTGGCACTGGATTACCATAAAGATGAAGTTTGAACTTCTCCAGCTGGAATTCACATAAAGTTGATTTCATGGATTTCAGCATTATTTCACAATCAATTACAGTGTAAAATCTATTTTAAATGTTATTTGTACAATATGAGTGAATACTTCTTTGTTATTGTTAGTATTTATAGGTTCTCCAGAGGGTGAATCCACTTTCAGTTTTATTTTATTTATGTGACACTCTCCGTGCTAACAATTCACTTTATCTAGAGCTGAAAAATAATAAGTGCTTAGCATGGATGTTTTGATTTTCTGGATGAGGTTAGAGATGGAAAATGTCAGTTGTGCACTTTGCATTAAAATGAAGATGGACTTACGTGTAGATTTCCTATCTTTTAATTCCTATTCAAATAGAGTGCATTTGTAATGACTTTTATATATTTTGTCCTTAGCATTTTTGGAGTAGTTGCCTTTGTGGTTTAACCCTGATAGTTTCTATAGTTGCTAGCCTTAGGAGCATAACAGAAGCTACAAGGACTTTTTGAGATGAATTTATAAACTTCAGAGAAGCTCAGGTAATGCTTAATGTAACAAACCATCATGCCCACGTTTATTGTAGAAAAGAGTGATGGGGGCCACTGCAGAGGAACGGAGCAGTCGTGACCCGCCTGCAGCCGCCCCTGTGTTGTTCGCAGGGGCAGGCGGGGAGAAACACAGCTGAGTATGTGCCTGCCGGCTGGAGCGGGTTACACATTCGGAGGAAGGGTTGTTATGTGATGAAAGGGAGACAGCAGTTTCCTTCTGGAAGGAAAGAGAGACTTCAGAGAGAGGGAACATTGGAAGTGGGTCTTGCAGGATGGTTCAGCAGGTAGCTGAGGGGGCAGTGTCCGAGCACAGGAGGCCCTGTGTTCTGAGAATGGGGAGTGGTCCGCTGGGACTGGGGTGGGTGTGTAGTGGGATGTGTGCTGCATAGGGAGGTGAAGGGCCCTGTGTAAAGGACTCACCAATCCGAGGGCTGCCTGGGTTCCATGAAGCTGTCGGCATCTGTGAGGTGGGCATCAGAGGGAACGGAGCCCCTGAGAGTGTGTGCAGAGGGTTGATTTACAGCCTGGTGTGTATCTCTCTAAGATAAGGGCACATGGTTTTCCAAGGGTCTAGGGACAAAATAGGGTAAAAACAGAAAACACTGCTTTTTTAAAAAAAATTAATTTATTTTGGGCTGCATTGGGTCTTCGTTGCTGCGCACGGGCTTTCTCTAGTTGCGAGCGGGGGCTACTCTTCGTTGCGGTGCTCGTGCTTCTCATTGCGGTGGCTTCTTTTGTTGTAGAGCACGGGCTCTAGGTATGCGAGCTTCAGTAGTTGTGGCACATGGGCTCAGTAGTTGTGGCTCGTGGGCTCTAGAGCGCAGGCTCAGTAGTTGTGGCACACGGGCTTAGTTGCTCCGCGGCATGTGGGATCTTCCTGGACCAGGGCTCGAACCCATGTCCCCTGCACTGGCAGGCAGATTCTTAACCGCTGCGCCACCAGGGAAACCCCAGAAAACACTGCTTTAGGGAATGTAACCTTCATCTGCTTTAGGTAGGTACATGGTGTGACTAGGATGGTAGCTTGGAAAGATGATCCTGATGAGAAGTTGAAAATGGATGAGCATGGGGAAGTGCCGGGATCTGGAGGGGCCGTGAGGAGCTTCCTGCAAGGGCCCCAGAGGAACAACGGGCACGTGCCGGGGCTGTGGCGCCGAAGAGAAGAGATGTGGTGACCAGCTGAGGGATCAGGGCTGCTTTCCAGGTTTCTGTCTTGGTGGCCGTTAACTGAAACATATAATGCGGGATAAACCTCACATTTGGAGAACGGGGAAGTGCATGAGTTCAGTGTTGGGCCTGTTCTGTTTAAAGCTCAGGAGAGTTCTTTTGGGGTCTGAATTTCTTCAGAGGGATCTGGGCTGGAGATGAGAGGAGGGGAGGTCCTACGAGTGGACCCCTGGAGAACATCCATGTCTGAGGGGCAAGGGGAGGTCAGCAAAGAAGGGAAGGCAGCCAGGGACACAGGGGAGTCAGGGGACGGTGTTCCAGAGGACAGCAAGGAGAGGGCTCCACCTTGTCACATACCTCAGAGCAGGTAGAACGAGGGACTGTGAAAGGCCATTGAATTGGGCACGAAGAACACTCACGGAATCACAGTCGGCACAATTCCAGTGGGGCGGCAGCGTGAGAAGCAAGATACACTGTCCTGAGAAGTGACTCAGAAGTCTGTAAAAACTAGTTGGTTTAAAACAAGGACGTTTGGGACTTCCCTGGTTGTCCAGTGGTTAGGACTCCGCCTTCCACTGCAGGGGGCCCAGGTTCCATCCCTGGTCGGGGAACTAAGATCCCTGCAAGCTGCATGGCATGGCCAAATAATAATAATAAATGAATAAAACAAAGAAGTTTGGTGGGAAAGGGAAGGAGACTGGGGGGAAGGAATCTGTAGAGGAGGTGGGGTCAAGGGGACAACGTTTTAGGAAGAGATGGACTTAAGTGAACCTTAAGCGCTGCGGGCGTGGAGGGGAAGACTCTGGACAGATGGGGAGTGAAGGGAGGAGAAGGGAAGCATCCAGGGAGCCTGGATCTTGGAGAAAGTGACAGGACACAGAATGTGCTCGGGTTGAAGAACTGGCCTTGGAAAGTAGTAGGGGGACACCTCCTGCCCTGAGGCGGGAGTGACGTTCATTTGGAGATGAGGGGGGGAAAGTAAAGGGGGTTCAGGCCTGTTGCTTCTGTGTTCCTAATAAAGTAGGGGAGGCCAAGAAGGATGAGGGGGATACATGTGAAGGATATGTGTGAGGGGGCGGCCAAGAAGGATGGAGCAGCTTGTAAAGGAGGAGTAGATATTTTGAACGTTGTAGGTCATGCAAAGTGGAGTCAAGCAATCATAAAGGAAAAGGTGCTCACTAACCGGTTAGCCAGGAGAGCCCTCCCTACCCCGTGGGGGTCAAAATGTACAAAGAATATAACGCTCGTTTCTGCTGAAAGCTTACTATGTTTAAGGCAGTAAATTAGGTACTGTCACCTCAGTGGTGGGATTATGTGCTTACGTGATTTTCTTCAGTGGTATTTCTTGGGTGCAGAATTTGAGCATGGAAAATTGTTGATCAGGTGTGGCAGGTCAGGAAGGGAGGGAAAATAACAGTGTTTGTGAGTATATGGGTGTGTCTTAGTCTGTTCGGGCTGCTATAGCAAAAATACCATAGACTGGATGGCTTAAACAGCAAATATTTATTTCTCACAGTTCTGGTGGATGGACGTCTAAGGTTAAGGTGTCAGCAGATTCGGTATTTGGTGAGGGCCTGATTCCTGCTTCATAGATGGCTGTCTTCTTGCTGTATCCTCACATGGTGGAAGGGGTGAGGGATCTCTCTGGGGTCTGTTTTATAATGGCACTAATGCCATTCATGAGGGCTTCATCCTCATGATGTAATCAGTCCCCAAAGGGCCCACCTCCTAAAACCATCACATTTGGGGTTAGGATTTAAAAATATGAATTTGGGGGGTGGGGAGAACAAACATTCAGTCCATTGCTGTGATTGGGTGAAACTCGTGGAGCTGGGTTTCTCTACGTGTGGTCCAGAGATGATCTACACCAGAAGCCATGGGGATGCTGGTTAAAAAAAACCTGGGTGACATATATATGGAATTTAAGAAAAAAAAAATGTCATGAAGAACCTAGGGGTAAGGCAGGAATAAAGACGCAGACCTCCTAGAGAACAGACTTGAGGTTATGGGGAGGGGGAAGGGTGAGCTGTGACAGGGCGAGAGAGAGTCATGGACATATACACACTAACAAACGTAGTAAGGTAGATAGCTAGTGGGAAGCAGCCGCATGGCACAGGGATATTGGCTCGGTGCTTTGTGACAGCCTGGAGGGGTGGGATAGGGAGGGTGGGAGGGAGGGAGACGCAAGAGGGAAGAGATATGGGAACATATGTATATGTATAACTGATTCACTTTGTTATAAAGCAGAAACTAACACACCATTGTAAAGCAATTATACCCCAATAAAGATGTTAAAAAAAAAAAAAAAAAAAAAACCTGGGTGGCCACAGAGGTCAGTTCAGAGGCTGAGCCACCAGAGCAAGGCCAAGACCACTCTGGGCAGCATCTCCTGTTGCCATTTGGCAGAGATCACAGCTCCGATCAGACGTGCCCAGAGGTGCCACTCCTGGGGTCCTTAATGCCAGAAGCTTCTGCCAGCACTTTTACTGAAAGACAGTTTTGCAGAGTGCCCACGTCCTCATGTTCACTTCTGTTTCAGAGTCACCTTCGGGTGCATCTTGTCACTTGACTGCTTCTCTTTGCTGGAGAGGTTGGGAGAGTGGAGAGGTAGCTTCTTCCTCTGGGAGGCAGGACTCAGTGGCGGGCAGTTCAGGCCCCTGAAATGTGTTCAGGTAAAGCTGGGTGTCCACAAACATGACCCACGCATGTCTACTGACACAGGGGCTTTGAGAATGGGTCCGGGACTTCCATTCTCAACAGGCAGGCCTGGTGATTCTTAGCCACTCCACCAAAATTAATCAGCTGCTTTATTAGGAGACCATAGAGACAGGAAAAATGTGGAGACAGCAGAGAGAAGCTGAAGCCAGAACTGACTGGCTTTCAACTCTGACACTGCCAGTCATTCTAGGTGACAGTGGTGCCCAGGGTGTGAATGTGGAGCTGGGTGTTACATGCAGGATGTCCAGGGAGAGGAGGGCACCTCTCAGTGAATGTGGCTGCATATTGGAAGGTGGTTCGGCTGAAAGTCGTAAACTTCAAAGGAGGTAAATTTATGAAAGAAGGAAGTAATTAATTTTTGTGAGGTGTAGGTATAATCTGCAGAGTACCTTCTTATATGCCTTACCCCCAAGATTGTGGACCTCAGGAAGTAAGCACTGAGCACAGTTTGAAAGGAAGAATAGTGTTTCACTTAAGATGAGGAGTGGAGGTGCTATTCTAGAAAAGACATTGAGATGCAGTGTATGGAAGCTTCTTGGCAACTGAATGGTTTGAGAAAACACATTGGAAAAGGCCAGAGTGGTGTGTGATATACCATATTTTCTTGACAAACCGCATCATTAATTTTTTTTTTTTTTTTTTTTTTTTGCGGTACGCGGGCCTCTCACTGTTGTGGCCTCTCCCATTGCGGAGGACAGGCTCCGGATGCGCAGGCTCAGTGGCCGTGGCTCACGGGCCCAGCCGCTCAGCGGCATGCGGGATCCTCCCGGACCGGGGCACGAACCCGTGTCCCCTGCATCGGCAGGTGGACGGACTCTCAACCACTGCGCCACCAGGGAAGCCCCTGTGGGACATCTTTTGTACAAATGTCTTAAAGGCATATTTTAGCACCTGATGGAGCCAAGGTTTGGAAATGCAGGGAGGAAGGAAGCAGAGGGAGGTGAGACGGGATTGGCATGGCCAGCTCTGTCATTCCTGCTCATCTGTTCATGCACCCATTCGTTCATCCATTCATCCATTTATTCATTCACCCATCCTGTGTCGAGGCATTGCCCTTGATATTGGAGATGTGTGACTAAAAAACCACTCTGTTTAGAATACTAGGATTTGGTCACTTCAAGAATAATTGAGTAAGAAGTTGTTTGTGTAGGTAGACGTTATACAATTGCAGAAGTTGAGAAGCCAAAGGAAAGCATTGGACGTGGGCAGTTTATTAGAAAAAATAATATCCTAAACCGTGTCATGTGATATGTTGTAATCTACACAACCATAAACTTTTGATTGGGGCCTGTGCTGTTCCAGACGGATCCCAGGCCACTCAGGTCCCACTTCCCAAAGCAGGAGGCATCGTTGCACGTCTTGCCAATTCATGCTGAATTGGCATTAGAGTGAATGTGCCGTGTAGCCAGTGGTACAACCAAGTTATTCCCTCCCACACAACACAGAAGAGGTTGGCACCTAGGCTTTGTTGCGCAGCCTGAGAGGCAGCTCACCACTGACTGTCTTCTTCCACTTTCCTTCTCGGTAAGTGGCAGCCTCTCGTCTCTTAGGCGTCCAGTTTTCCTGCTCTTGCCTTTCTAACCCTGGTCCCACCTTCCAAAGGGTGAAAATCATTATTTACATTGTTTATATTTGTGTGCTGAATGATTGCACTGCTGGGTAAATAGATTTCAGCCAATAGATATGTTTTTCGACCTTTTAATTTCTAACTGGGGAGAGAGAGCGTGTGTCCCCACTGGAAAACCTCAGGTGCAGCACAGAGTGGAGGTGGGGATCTGTCCCTGGAGCTCACTGGGTCCTTCCTCTTCAGTTGCCCTTGAAATCTCAGCAGGTGAAGTAAAGGGGGCGGGTCTGGCTGATTGCTTACTTCTTTGAAAGTAAAGCGGGATGCCTTCTCTCTCGGCTTTAGAGCACTGGAATGCTTCCTTTTTTTTTTTCTTCTTTTTTAAATTTTTATTTTATATTGGAGTATAGTCGATTTACAATGTTGTGTTAGTTTCAGGTGTACAGCAAAGTGATTCAGTTATAAATATACATATATCCATTATTTTTCAGATTCTTTTCCCATGTATGTTATTATAGAATATTGAGCAGAGTTCCCTGTGCTATACAGTGGGTCCTTGTTGATTTCCTATTTTATATATAGTAGTGTGTAAATGTTAATCCCAAACTTCTCATTTATCCTTTCCCCCACCTTTCCCCTTTGGTAACCATAAGTTTGTTTTCTAAGACTGTGTATCTGTTTCTGTTTTGTAAATAAGTTCATTTGTATCTTTTTCTTTTTTTGTTTAGATTTCACATATAAGTGATATCATATGATAGTTGTCTTTCTCTGTCTGACTTATTTCACTTAGTATGATAATCTCTAGGTCCATCCATGTTGCTGCAAATGGCATTATTTCATTCTTTTTTATGGCTGAGTAGTATTCCATTGTGTATAAATACCACATCTTCTTTATCCATTCCTCTATCAATGGGCAATAAGATTGTTTCCATGTCTTGGCTGTTGTAAATAGTACTGCAATAAACATTGGGGTGCCTAAGTATCTTTTCTCTGGATACATGCCCAGGAGTGGGATTGCTGGATCATATGATAGCTCTATGTTTAGTTTTTTAAGGAACCTCCATACTGTCCTCCATAATGGTTGTTTACATTCCCACCAACAGTGTGGGAAGGTGAAACAATTTCTTGAGTGAAACCTGGAGGGGACACCTGGTAGGTAAAGGAGATGAGAGTAGCCTTAGTGGGTGCAGTAGGGAGGAAGGACTTGAGGTCCTGACCACAGGCTCTCGAGAGGTTCTTTCCACTGAGGGTAGTTTGGAAACCGTGTCACCACTAGCTCAAGGACTACCTCAAGGACTTGAGGTCCTGACCACAGGCTCTCGAGAGGTTCTTTCCACTGAGGGTAGTTTGGAAACTGTGTCACCACTAGCTCATTTTCTCCGTGCCTCTTCCTGGCCACTCTCTATAATATGCCCCTTTCCCTTCACTTTCTATGCACAGGAAATAAGTATTCTAATACCATGTGTTGACTAGCTGGAGCTGGTATATTAAATTAAGAATTTGCAGATTATGACCTGTTTGAATAAAGGGGCATGAGCCCGCCACACGTGGTTAGCAGGTAGCTCCCTCAGCATCTGAGCTCCTGCTTTGGGGAAGTGGAACCCACAGGGTTGTTTTGATGGAAGGTACAGTTTCAATACACCCACACCAAGGAAGTAGAGTCATAAGCTTTCTTACTTAAGGATCCTGGGAGCTGCGGAGGAGGGTGCAAAGAGCTGGTGGGAAGGACAGTCTTCCGTCCCAGGAGATGAGAGCAGGGTACCAAGCACCTGTTTCTTATAAGGTGGTTGGGGCAGAGGTCACAAAGTTCTCTTGGCCTTAATTCTAAGCGGTTGTTTTTTGTTTGTTTGTTTGTTTGTTTGTGGTACGCGGGCCCCTCCCACCGCGGAGCACAGGCTCCGGACGCGCAGGCTCAGCAGCCATGGCCCATGGGCCCAGCCACTCTGCGGCACATGGGATCCTCCCGGACCGGGGCACGAACCTGCACCCTCCGCATCGGCAGGCGGACCCCCAACCACTGCGCCACCAGGGAAGCCCCTAAGTGGTTGTTTTAAAAGGTGCCTCTGGAAAAGCAAAGTGGGAACTTACGGCAGGAATCCTAAACTCAAGCCCTTATCTAGATGTCCAGACACTGGATGTGAGCAGGGTTATCGCACTGTGAAATGCCTAGGCAGCAACTCAGAAAAACAAAAGTTGTTTTTCTCATCACAGTTGATCCCGTGATGCCTCACCGTTAATCTTTAGGGAAGATCATAGGCACTCTCTGGACGGTGGAGATAGTAAAAGCCCCTGGCAGGGTTTTGATCTCCCAGCACACGAACCATTTGAGCAAAGCAAAAATGCCATCAGCAATATCACTAGACAAATGACAATTTGAAATCCTGTCTGTAACCACTCTCCCCCCATTAGTTGGGGTCTAGCCAAGAAGATAAATCAAAGCCCTTGGATAAGGTTAAGATAGGTATTTGATTTAAAACTTAGGTGAGATTGTGGAATACTAGTACCACATCTCAGGCCATCTTTTGTAAATTTGTCTGAGTTTGTCCAGAATTATTAATATACACACAGCAGGTGGTGCCCCTTACAGCACATACACCTCCTTCCTGGGCCAGTGAGTAATCCAGAGCTAAACGGTTACCCAAGCTGTCTGTGCTGAAGAGTCACACTGCTGCTGCTGCGCTAAGGCTGGCCTTTGGTCTAACAGCCCAGAGTGCTCGGCCGGCTTGGCTCCCAGGGTGGGGTTTGCTGTAATGACGTGTTGTTTTATGCTCAGTGCAGGGTCACCTTGAGGCGCCTCAGTCCTGTTGAGGGTAGTAGCAGACCTACTCCCAGTGTACTGGGGGTGAATGTGGCAGGCTTTGACATGAGGGGGCAGAGAGCTGAATTGGGGGTGTCTGTTCAGTGATGTGAGTGTTCTCAGAGAGACTGAAGTGCCCTGGAGTGAGCAGACAGGACTCCGGGGTGCGGGGAGGTGGAGGGAAGGAGAAACGCGTGGAGAACCACGTGTGTGACGACACCGGGGCCCGGGACCCACAGTGGGCACAGGCTGCGGGATCAAGGAAGCCAGAGGAGTCAGGGTTCCCCCCCGGGTGGCAGAGCTGCAAGGCCCAAGATGGTGGGGGATTATACTCCTTGGGACCAGGTGTGGGTCCTGTTCCTCCATGTATGTGGTCAGGGCATCCATACCCATGTCAGAAAAAGGTAGGGTTAAGGGGCCACCACTAAAAGATTTTTAAGAAAGGTTGTTCCAGTAGTGACTTCTGCTATCCTACTTGCTATGCCTTGTAATTTACAGGGTGCCCTTCATTTCTGTTTGGAGGGGTTCGGGGAAGCAATGTAATTTGGGCTCCAGTGTCAATGAGAGCATCCCAGTGGATAATTAGAGAAGTGAACAGGTGATTGTCCCCAAGAGGAGGGACAAGCTCGGGGAACTGCAGGGTCCCTAGGACAGGGGCCTTGGTGGCTGTCACTCTCACAGATCAGGGTGTGGGATCCTGGGTTCTGCTGCTGGGGCGGGAACATTCTGAGAGGTGACAGCATCATCCCTTGGGATGGGACCACAGTCTCCTGAAGAGCCGGCAGCACCTGAACAAAGGCTTCTAATTTGCGTTCAGCTGTCCCGAGATTAAGTCATCAGGGACCCTGATCTCTGCAGCTGCCAGTATGGAGAGCTTGTTGCTCGTCTTGCGAGGGAGGCCGAGCTTCTTCCTTCTGTCTCTGTGGGCTCAGAGGCTTGGAGGGGTCTCTTTCTCTGTAAACTAAAGCTCGGAACCAGTTCCAAAGACCCCTAAGAGCCAATCAGTGCCCTTCTCCCTCTTCTTTTGAACGAATTTTTCTAAAAACCCTTGCATTTCTATCATGGTATAGTTAGGTGTCTCTGTTCCTCATTCACACTGGCCATCGTTGGATGTTTTGGTATGATGGATTGTAACAGGGAATGCCTGGGACAGAGGTCGCCTCTTCCCTAACTCCTCTGCTGCCACCTCCCATTCTAGGGGGTCCCAGTCAACTGCTGAGGATCAGGGTCCACCTCCACCTCCACCTGTGCAACATTAGCAGATGTATTGGGGCAAGCTCCAGGCCCCAAGAACGTAGTAACCTTCACGACTTGGCATGTAGATATGCCACTGTGCTCCATAACGCCCAAGCCATGGGGGTCTCACAGGCTTCTAGTAGTTTTTTAACATCCTCTGGGGACGTGGGAGGAGCCGGTACCAAGCGCTTGGGGCCCCACTTTTAGCAGCATGTGATGCGCTTGCCTTGCAGCGTTTTGCCTCCCGGGTGCCACGATGGCCCTGATAGCGCTGCCTCCTCAGGGGTTAGGCCGGCTCCCCAGGCTCAGCACCCGGTCCTGACACGACACAGTGGGCCCAGCAGCCGGCCTGCCCCTCCGGCTCCAGGGCCCTGGGGAGCTCTCCTTGGCTCCCAGTACATCATAGCCTGTCCCCCAGCCCTGTCCCTGCGTGGGGGAAAGAGGCAGAACCTGACAGTCCAGGTTAGCTCGCCTTGGCCCAGTGCCCAGACTTGGCATGTGTGATGGTCACCAATCACCTCCACACCTGACCCCGAGTGGGGTCTCCTTTGGAGGATAATGGGAGACAGAGCTGCTTCAGACTGGGGCCTGCTGGCTCGTCTCTGCAGCGGAGTCTGACCTTTTACAGCACCAACAGTTTAGGGTGGGGATTCTCAGCAGAGCCTGGCGGCACAACACACAACAGTGCAGCGCAGCGGCCCTGACTGCCGGCCAGCAGTGGATCCTCCCAGGGAGACTGAGCGGTCTGGAGGGGGAAGAGAGCCACCCGCAGCTCCAAGGCATCGGATGGGTGTACAGACTGCGCCCACGACCCCGTCCTCTTCTTCAACCGTATTCAGCAGCTGGAGCTGCTGTACTGAATTAAGAACATGAGGATTATGACCTGCCGTGTGAGGGGGCACCAGCCACCCTTACTGGTTGGCAGGTAGCTCCCTGGGCATCCAAGCTCCCACTTTGGGGAAGTGGAGCCCAGGGGGTCATTCTGATGCAAGGTGCAGTTTCAGTACACCCACACAAAGGAAGTAGAGTCTCAGGATTTAGTCACGGATCCCAGAGGGGGCCAGGGCACAGTGAGGCGGGGGAGTGCCGTCCTCTATCCCAGGTCACCAGCCAGCAGGAGATGGAGAGCAGGACGGCAAGCACCTAGGACTTAAAAGGTTGCCGGGGTAGAGGTCACTAATTTTTTGCGGGCTTAACTCTGAGTGTTTATTTTAAAAGGTTCCCCGGGAGAAGCAGAGCAGGCACTTAAATGGTGGGAATCCTAAACTCAAGTTCTTTCTTTTTTAATAAATTTATTTATTTATTTATTTTTGGCTGCATTGGGTCTTTGTTGCTGCGCGCAGGCTTTCTCTAGTTGTGGTGAGCAGGGGCTGCTCCTCACTGAGGTGCCTGAGCCTCTCACTGCGGCAGCCTCTCCTGCTGCGGAGCACGGGCTCTAGGTGCGCAGGCTTCAGTAGCTGTGGCTTGCGGGCTCTAGAGCGCAGGCTCAGTAGTTATGGCTCACAGGCTCTAGAGCGCAGGCTCAGTACTTGTGGCGCACAGACTTAGTTGCTCTGCAGCATGTGGGATCTTCCTGGACCAGGGCTCGAACCTGCATCCCCTGCATTGGCAGGCGGACTCCCAACCACTGCGCCACCAGGGAAGTCCCTAAACTCAAGTTCTTATCTAAATATCCAGACCCTGGGTGTGAGCAGGGGTATCACACTGTGAAACGCACAGGCAGCAACTCAGAAATAAGTGGTTGTTTTTTCAGAGAAACAAAAGTTGTTTTTCTCATCACACCCTGCTGCCCCCCCACCCCACCTCCACTAATTAGTGTTTATTTTCCTTTCTCTCTCTTTCTGATCACACACTTGCTGTTTTTAGCGGTGGCGCTGCCTGTCCTGGAGCCTGTCCCCCATCCCTTCATACCCACCCCCAATAGCGATGTTGCTATTACTCCTGGCATGACAGCCTCATGCCACTGGGTCATCTATGGCCTTCAGCCAGTAAGATATTAAGATTTCAGATCAAAGAGCAATAAGTACATAGAAAAGCTGCTAAGGGTCTCTGAGGAATGTGAATGGGGGGGGCAGATGGAGAGGGAGGTGAACTTCGGGTGCCTTGGGCATCAGGAATTGTAAGTGATGGACACCAGAGGCCCTGTCTACTGAGGAGAAAGATATAAGGCCTGTCTCTTAATTTGCTGGCACATGTGTGTTCAAGATGAAAATTAAATGCAAATGATACTGGAGAAAACTGCTGACAATAATGTTGGTTACAGCTGTTGAAGCTATAAAGCTGGAAAAAGGCAAAAAAATTGGTTTAAAAGTGCGTAAGGAATACCAACTTCAGTTCCTTATATGAACGGCTTATTATTTAGCCTAATTACTATCATTTTAGGAATTACGCATACCGTTAAATGCATCAGATTTCTTTGTGTGAATTTTGTCTTATTACAGTGCCAGAGTCTGTTTTGTCAGCTGAGTCATGGTCGTCTGTACTCACATTGACCGATGGATCTTACATTTGATCTATCCTTTCTGTGTAAGTTCCTAGGTTACTCTTTAGGTAAATCTGACCTTTCTAAGATTAGCTACTTTGCATATCTTGTCACACTAAAGGATGGGTATTTGGTTATAAAAGACAGCAAACATTGTCAGGAGAACAGGCAGACATTAGAAGATCGCAGATTTTTTCCTCGCTTACTCTGTGGAACCTAGGCGTTTACATTTTGAAATACTTCTCTCGAGTATGCCTAAGTGCTTCGTGGAAGCCACTGACGGATGTTCCTTCCTACTTAGGATGAAGAGTGGGGATGGGAAGACGAGTGGCTGTGAAACCTTATAGAATATAGAATAGCAGGAAGAGAGGAAAGGAAAGAGGCTCCGTCGAAGAGGAACTGAGTGCTTTACAGTCATCCCTCAGTATCTAAGGGGGATTGGTTCAAGGACCCCCAGGGTACCAAACTCTGAGGATGCTCAAATCCCTTTCAGTCAGCCCTCCATGTGTGGGCTCTGCATCCACAGATTTCAACCAACCTTGTGGATATGGAGGGCTGACTGTATGTGTGGAATCATGGCCACTGAGCTCAGAAGACTTGAAATGGGAAACCTCAATAGTTGTTGGTTTGTATTTCATGAGACAAGGAGGTGAAAGAACTTAGTTTTGTTAGTCCTTAGTTCTCTTAATTCTTAGTTGGTTTTTTTGTTTGTTTTTGTTTTTGCGGTACGCGGGCCTCTCACTGTTGTGGCCTCTCCCGTTGCGGAGCACAGGCTCCGGACATGCAGGCTCAGCGGCCATGGCTCACAGACCCAGCTGCTCCGCGGCATGTGGGATCTTCCCGGACCGGGGCACAAACCCGTGTCCCCTGCATTGGCAGGCGGACTCTCAACCACTGTGCCATCAGGGAAGCCCCCTTAGTTGGTTTTGATGGAGGTAATGGAAATGGTTTTCCATCCAAGAGTCATTCCTGTTTCCATGGTATATGTTAGAAAAACTGTTAGTAAAAACATTTCTAGGAATATCATATATTTGTTAATTTGGAGAGTGAGTGCTTAGTAGACCAGGAGCATCTTAGAAGTTTATAGTTTTTCCGTTTTGCATGTCAAGGGGATGCATGGTAGGTGCTCAAAATAAATTTGTTGAATTGTGTTTGTGAATTCTCTCTCTGAAGAAATGTCAGTAAAGTAGATGACAGTAATAGTAGCTAAATTTACTGAATGTGTACCTTTGTGCCCGGCATTGTTTCATCTAATGGATACAACCACAGCGGGAGGCAGGTATTACCATCTCTTTTTACAGATAAGGAAACTGAGGCACAGAGAAGTTAGATAATTTCCCCAGTACATAGAAGCTAAGATTGAGCTCCCCGTCAAACTTAACTGCTTAATTAACTCTTACGTACTGTGTGTTCATTGTCTCCTGTGTTGATTATGTTGAAATTAAAAACTAGTTTTTAAATACTTGAATAAATTGGAATGATAAGCTACATTGTAATGACATGCAAACATTTCCCAAAGAATATTATAATATTCACCATATTACTCAAAAGCAAAAAGTTTAAGTGCTTTGATTTTCTTTGGCTGATTTACCAAAGATAGTAGGATGACCATATAATTTATCATCCAAACCAAAACTGAAAGGTGATATTAACAATTATATGGTGATAACAGGAATAAATGGTACCGTCTCAGCAACTACATTATGCCATCACCCTACTGATTGTTGTTTGTCTGACTTCGTATTAAAACAATTCTTCACATTTTTGACCTTTTAGGGGGATTCCTCAATGTCAATGTAAGTGAAGTCAGTTTTGATGAAATTCATCACCTCTTCTCCAAGGATTTAGATATTGAGCCAGGAGGTCACTGGAGGCCTAAAGACTGTAAACCCAGGTGGAAGGTGAGGTCCATTTTTTCATAAGTAGTGTGACTGTTACTATGCATTTGAGGAAAAGTGTGTTTGATTCAGAATATACAGTCAAATCCCTTTGTCTTGATAAATTTAAGACATCAAAATGTTTGTGTTTAATGTGTAAGTATTCACAGTCCAAATGTGAGTTAATCGTGTTACCTGTGAAGCTGAATGGCACCTGTGCGTATACAGATACATGCTCCTGTGTTCAGTCTCTTGGAGATCCTGGTGATAAGTACCTTGCTTGAGATTGGCTTGGAAAACAGATGATTTTTCCTGTTCTGTTTGGAAGAGAGGCTGTGATTTCTTTGCTTCCTGCTGCTGTCCCTAGTGGTTACTGACACCTACAGGCATAGCCCCACCAAGGCCTGGAAACAGTGGTTTCCAGTTGGGCCCAGCATTGGGGTTCCTGAGTCCCAGCATTCTAAAGACGCTGCTCGGCGGTCACTGCAGGACACAAAAAGAAGAACTTCGGGCTCTTCTTTGCCTCTGTTTCAGAAGACAGAGCACAGGCTTTTCATCTTTTTGATATATCAGAATCCTACTTTTAATGTTTTGTTTGAAAAACTATAAGGAAGTGGGCCTGCCCCTGCTGCTTAAAAAAAATTGAAAACCATGGTTTAAATCAGAGTTGTTCTCAGTACTGTGAAATTGGTTAATAAGCACGTGTTCATGTAATGTTATGTTTGAATAGGAAACAGCATTTATGTAATTCAAGTGAAAACTACATATGATTAAATCAGATACTACATCCTGAAGGATTGTGCTTTAGCCTGAATTGGAAACAGTTTCCAGTTCCTGTTTTAAATATCAGTATTTTGCTAAAATGTTTTGTCTTTTGGTACCAAAAGAAGTCACTCCTGGGAAGGAGAATTGTATGCTGTTAAGCTTATGATAAAAGCCCTCTGACTTAAATGGCCTTGAACTCTTTGTGTTTGGGGGTGTTGGGGATGTGTATTATTTACGTCTGCATCCCTAACGTAGAGCTTACCCTCTCTTGTATAAAGGGGAAGCACTAAACCCAGTTTTGTTGAGTTGAGTTTATGAGACAGATGCATGTCTTGTTACAAATTATTAACTAAATGTTTGTTTTTTTTTCCCTCAAACAAGTTGTAAAGCTGCTGAAATGGATTCCAGTACAGATTTTGGCAACACATTCTATATTACAGTTGTTTTATACTATTTCCCAGATCAGATTCGGATAATAAATGAATTTTTTCCTATTTCATGATTGAGTTTCCTCACATTTGTATATAAAATATGGCCCAATTTACATAATGTTACTTTAAAAAATGTCCTGGGCAAAATAAATTCTTTTTCTTACTTGGGTGATGAGTATGTACGTTGAATGCTAACAGAAGAAAAAGCATACTCAATCACAAAGGCTGTGGGGTAGAATGGAGGTTGGTTCTCAGAGGTATATTAATACACGTGATGTATACCTCTCACGTGTGCACTGTGTGGTATAGCAGTAGGGTAAGTTGGGATCAGGAAAATTAAGTCTTCTTGTCCTTTCTTCAGTGGTCTACATCAGATGTTGGATTTTAAATTTTAGCATTTGTTTTCACCTCATTTTCTAGAGGAGAGGTATATCACACATAAGTAGTTTCTACTTACAGATTTTAGTAGACTGTAAACTCCAGTGAATCGGTAGGTAACAGTTTTGAAAGTGAAGTTTCAGGAGCCAGCTAATTCAGGGATCTAAAAATTGGCTTATTTTATTTGGGAACTATATGCTACCGTTGCTCTTATTTCAGTTATGCACAAACCCTTCTCAGAATATAGTCTCTAGTTCTGAGCTACGCAGCTCAAGGTATGAGAGGGAATTGGAGATCGTTCAGAGGTGACCTATACCTGCTATACTTAATCAAACTGAGTTGAGAGAGAAGGAAACAAGAAGTAACTAGATTTATGTGAAACATCTGCTATCAACTTGATTGTTAATATTTGAGGATCTTTTTCTTTTTAAAAAAATACCAACTAAGTTCATCAAAGACCAATCAAGTGGAATTAATCTTCTAAAATTAGTGATTTCACCAATTCCTAGGTATTTTGAACATCGCAGGTCGCAGTGGAAGATTGAGCACAGGTCGGGTGCCTTGTAGAGGCAAGATTATTTCTAAAAGGGAGGTTGGCAGAGGAGCAAAGTGATGCTTTTCAGGTCATTAAAGTGAAGTGTTTACCTGTGATGTTGCCTGTGTTCCATTCAGGGTTCAGGTGGAGGCCTGAACCACTTTGGTCTAAAACCTAAGCCTTTAAAGAATCAGGCAACTGCTTGATGGGGTTATCTGCTCGGAGGCCTGGAGTTGTGTTTCTAGTCCAAGGTTCCTCAAAGATGGGTCTTAGCCACGTGTTTCAGAGCTACCTGGGGTGTTTGGTAAAAAAGAAGATTCTTGAACTCAGTCCTCAGACATCCTGATTCTGTTGGTGGAAAGGGACGTGAACCTGCAATTTTTATCGCGTGCCTCCTGTTTAAGAAGCTCCTGTAGGCACTGGAAGTGAGGGGGAGGGGAGGAGGGACCTGAAACACTGCAGGAGAATGAAGGCTTGGCAGCTTCTACTCTGTTCTGTCTTAGTCAGTGGCAGACAGCTAGTGCACCCTGAAAGGTAGGCAAGTCAGCAGCCATGTCATTTGGGGACATCGTAGCGGTCGTGTGCTTGAAGTTTGAAACTAGGGCAAAATCTTGGTGGGGAAAATTTATGTAGTCAGCATTTTTCTTGCTAATCTCTTCATGGTGAGTGTAGGAGAAGATGAGCAAGGATGAAAAATAGGTGCATACATTCCGTAAGATTAGTGGTTTTAAAGTGGGAGCAAAGTGCGTGTGGATAATTTTGCTTGACCAAGAGGTGGCGAGGAGAGATTCATGAAGATGACTCTTGTTTTTCCGAAGGTAATGACCAGATGTTTAGTTCTATCTCCAGTGGAGATGCTTCAACAGGAGAGTGGCTCCAACAGCAGATTAGGGCACATGTGAGAAAGAATGTCCTGAAACAAAGGCTATTAAACCTTGAGATAAATTACCACAGAATACCGAGATCTTCTCTTCCTAGACAATAAATTGTAAACTGTTGACAGTGAAATTCCACAGCCAAAGGAAGGGACGTGCCAAATGAATTTTTAGATGCTATTTAGCTTTGTTTTAGTAAAAAATTTACTTTAGGCATATTCAAAACCTTTGATAACTGTCTCATTAATATGTGGACATGCATTTGTTGTAAAAACGACAGTTTAGCTTCTTTGAACTTGCCATGACACTGGTCATTTTCTTTCTCTTATAATACTCTCAGTTTCCATATAATATTAAGGAAAAATCAACTCAATATTTTAAATGTTTTATTGAAGAAATTACTGTATTGGGGCCATGACAACCTTTGTTTATTCTTAGATGTTCAACTGATTACTCAGCCTCATTGTATTTAATATGGGCTGTCTTTAATATGGACTCTGCAGCTTTTTAATAGCGTCTTTCCTTAAATATCTATAATGCGTCTTAACTGCTTTTATAGCCCATTTACATCATAGGCAGCCAACTTGTGGCCAAATTCAAAACCAAGAAGAGTAAGCTCGACCCTAATTTTGCTAGAAGTTATCACACTGATATATTTCAGATAAGGTCAGTGGTAGGGATTTGTACTTGCCATCTAACTCCTGTTTCTCCTTTCACTTTCACAGCAGTTTCCTATCCTAAGAGTAAACTTAGGGGTTCCTGAACTGCTTTGGGAGTTGTATAGATTTGGGAATTCTGTGGAGATGCCAACAATGGATACTGAGGCCTGTCAGCAAGTCTCCTCAGTCAGAAGGGAGTGCTCAGCACCAACCGTGGCCATTGTGTGGGGTACAGGAGGGACTCTTTTTTTTTTTTTTTTTTTTTGCAGTACGTGGGCCTCTCACTGTTGTGGCCTCTCCCGTTGCGGAGTACAGGCTCCGGACGCGCAGGCTCAGCGGCCATGGCTCACAGGCCCAGCCGCTCCGCGACATGTGGGATCTTCCTGGACAGGGGCACGAACCCGTGTCCCCTGCATCGGCGGGCGGACCCCCAACCACCGCGCCACCAGGGAAGCCCAGGAGGGACTCTTAGATGTGGGTTCCGTATTGTTCTGTAGCCTCGTGGTCCTCAGGCTCATATGCCAAGAGCCACGTTATGGAGCAAACCAAAGAAGAATGGGACCCAGAGTGGGACTGGCCGAGGCACCAGAGCCCCTTTGGTTCCTATCACTTACCAAATGTGAATCAATGTAGACATGAAAGTATCAGCCTCAGAACAGCCATTGTCTCTTTCTCTTTTCCACTATCTCATCATCATTAAGGGAAAATTAGTGGTGGAGTTTTTAGTTTAGATGTCTTCAATTTTATGAAACCATGTGTTGTTCTCTTTTAAAATAAAACTATTTTAATAATTTAAAATTTTCTCTCATGTATGATCCTGGTAATGTAAAATACACAGGTAAATGTTACTATTTTCTATTGACTACATCTAATGTCATGTCCTGATTTTACAAGTAGGATCAGATCCTAAAGCTATGCATTGTCAATTATTTACATTTATTCATTCATCAGTAAAATTTATTTGGTATAGTTGAAATTTTAATAAGTCCCATGTTTAATGTTGTTACATAATTTTCTGTTTAACCAGTTTATTAGGCTGTATTTAAAAATCCAAAATATAGAATGACACATAGACATTATTATTAGACATATTTTGATTCTTATGTTCTTTGAAAATCTAATGATTTTGGAATTTATAATTTTTTGGGCATTTTTTAATTGGACTATAGTTGATTTACAGCATTATGTTAGTTTCAGGTATACAGCAAAGTGATTCATTCAGGTGTACAGCAAAGTGTATATATATATATATATATATATATATATTTCTTTTCAGATTCTTTTCCATTATAGGTTATGAAAAGATACTGAATATAGTGCCCTGCACTATACAGTAAATCCTTGTTGCTTGTCTATTTTATATATAGTAGTGTGAATCTGTTAATCCCATACTCCTAATTTCTCCCTCTCCTCCCGTTTCCCCTTTGGTAACCATAAGTTTCTTTTCTACATCTGTGAGCCTGTTTCTATTTTGTATATAGATTCATTTATATCATTTTTTAGATTCCACATATAAGTAATATCATATAATATCTGTTTTTGTCTGTATGATTTACTTCACTTAGTATGATAATCTCTAGGTCCATCCATGTTGCTGCAAATGGCAAATATTTCATTCTTTTCTATGGCTAATATTCAATTGTGTATATATGCCACATCTTCTTTATCCATTCATCTGTTGACGGACACTTAGGTTGCTTCCATGTCTTGGTTATTGTAAATAGTGCTGCTATGAACATTGGGGTGCATGTATCTTTTTGAATTAGAGTTTTCATCTTTTCCAGATATCTACCCAGGAATGGAATTGCAGGATCATGTGGTAGCTCATTTTTAGTGTTTTAAGGAACCTCCATACTGTTCTCCATAGTGGCTGCACCAATTTCCATTCCCACCAACAGTGTAGGAGGGGTCCCTTTTCTCCATACCCTCTCAAGCATTTGTTATTTGTAAACTTTTTGATCATGGCTCTTCTGACTGGTGTGAGGTGATACCTCACTGTAGTTTTGATTTTGCATTTCTCTAATAATTAGTGATGTTGAGCATCTTTTTATGTGCCTGTTGGCCATCTGTATGTCTTCTTTAGAGAAATGCCTATTTAGGTCTTCTGATTTTAGAATTTATAATCTGTAGAAAACTTATTTGGTTTAATTTCAGTTTTTAGAAAATTCACAATTATAATAAGGCTAGCTTAGCTCAGAAATTGCTAAGAAAAGCAATGGTTAGAAAACATTTTAGCTTTTTCAAGGGCAAAATCTGAATTGTAGGGTCACTTGACTTGTATATGATGAAGTTTGGATCCAGGAAAGAGGACTTGAGTAAGTGATGATTGATCATTATTCATTTATTCCCATATTATAGTAGCACACTTCGTAAACAGTGATTTTTAGTCTTGATTTTGAGAGTCTTGATCATTTTTTTTCTTATTAGAAGAAGGATTGGTCTACTGAGAAACCATTTTAATTCCTGTAAACGTGTTTTTTTTTGATTACATAAGATACACATTTCTTTAGTTTATTTAAGGGGTGAATTTCTCTGATGCTCATGCTTGTTTACCTTATCTTTTTTGTTGAGCTTAACATTGTAACATAATTTTATTATCATTTTTAAACTGAATATTATCCTACCACTGAAATAAACATGCAGTGTATCAAAAATTTAATCGTGCATTTTGATTAGATGAAAAATATTATATTAATATAATTATCAAACTTCATTTATATTCCATGATATATCTGTTATATTTTTCAAAAATATCTCTAGACCAGGTGAGCCATGTTCGATACTAGATATTCAGGTGGAATCTCTTTTAAATTCAGTTTAAAACCCATAAACTTATTGTTTATGATCTACTTTAAAACCTAGAAATCAGTCTGGACACATCCCTCTCCCTCACTCCTTATATCCATTCCAGGAACAAATCCTGTTCATTTACCTCTTCAGTGTTTTCAAAAATTCATGCACTTCTCTTCTTGTCCTCTACCCGGCCTCTGTTCAAGCTACCATTACCTCTTGTCTTGACTTTGCATTAATCTCTAACCAGCTCCCTGAGCCCACTTTTGGTTTTCTCCAATCTGCTTTACACTGCTCTTCATAGTAGTGTTTGCCATCACCAAAGCTGATTTTATCACTCGTTTAAAATCTTTCCACGACGTTCATGGTTTTCATAGGATAAGGACCACAATCCCTAGAACGGCCTTCAGAGCCCATTTATACCTCTCCAGGTTCACAAGAGCTTAAATGGCACAAAGGCAAGGGCCTTGTCTGTTTTTGCCCATTGTTGGATCTCTGGTGAGAAAATTCATGAGTAAGAGAATCTCAAGGGTCAGTTTTTCTTTTACCTCTAGGGCTTGCTGCTGTATTTATTTACATATGTGATTCTTTTGTTTTAAAGGTGGCAGTTCTCATTCCTTTCCGTAATCGCCATGAACATCTTCCAATTTTTTTCTTGCATCTGATTCCAATGCTCCAAAAACAGCGGCTGGAATTTGCCTTTTATGTCATTGAACAGGTGAGAATATTTTTCAAAATGGTAACTGGGTATACTAGAACATAGTAAACTCTTAGATACTGTGTGATTAAAAGTGTGTAGTTTAAGGTTAATCCTTGGTTTTATATTTGGGTAAAATTCCATTTTGGATTGAGTCTGTTAATTGTGTATATCACATTTTGTTAATCCTTTTATCAGTTGATGTATTCCTATCATTTAAAATCATCTAATGTCTTACCTATTAAACTGAAATATACATATAATTATTCATATTATCAGCTAATTTTTTCTCTGTAAATACTTTAATATCAGTATTCCGTATGTACAGTTTCTTTCAGACTTATTTAAACCCTTTGTAGATATTTTCTGTACTATGTTTTTCTACTTCTGTCATCACCTGCTTTTGTACTTAAGGTGTCATCTTGGATTTCTTCCTTGGTCTCTCCCCAACCCCACTTCCCAAACACTAGGGTCTTTGCTGAATTTTGTCACTGATTGCTATATAGTATTTCTAAAGTGCATTTTGTTCATGTTTAGAATACATTGTAATTTGGATACTTTTGGTTTTGACATTGATGACCTCATTTTATCCTGATCGGTCATTCTTTTTACTAAATCTGACTAAAAATGTATTTCTTTATCAGTAGACAGAAAGTGACCTAGCTTATATTAGATGCTGGGATTTTTTTTTTGTTTTTGAAATATTAGAAAATATTCAGATTCTCTTCCTAAGATTGTTACAGTTAGTGTGTTTTCCCATGTCCTTTGTGGCTGATTCTACCTTTTCTTTTTTTTTTTTTAATTTTATTTTCTTGCTCTTAGCTTTTTTGCCTCTATTTTTCCCCCTGGAAGTACTGGGTATTTAATGTAACTTATGGTTCTCTGTGTGTAAATCACCCTTTTAAGGTCTGTTTCCTGTTCATATAATGATGTATATAGAGCATATGTGCTTTTTAATGCAATCACCTATATTATGAAAATTAACTTTTGTTAACCTGATAGTAAATTAAAAATTTTAGCTACTTTCATGATAGCCATAGTTATAAACTTCTAGATCCGTTTTACCAACTGCTAGTTTCCTTTTTTGAAACTTCAGTCTTCATAATGTGTTGGGGGATGAGATATCTGCCTCTGTGTTTTTTGTTTTTTGGGTTTTTTTTTTTGCGGTATGCGGGCCTCTCACTGTTGTGGCCTTTCCCGTTGCGGAGCACAGGCTCTGGACGTGCAGGCTCAGCGGCCATGGGTCAGGGGCCCAGCCGCTCCGCGGCATGTGGGATCCTCCTGGACCGGGGCACGAACCCGTGTCCCCTGCATTGGCAGGTGGACTCTCAACCACTGCGCCACCAGGGAAGCCCTGCCTCTGTTTTTAGAGGCATTTTCTTCTGCAAGTCCACACCATTGAATTATTTTGTGTATGTGATGAAGAAGTCTGCAGAGCAGCTAAGGTCCATATTTTATAAATATCTTAAGTCTGAATCTTAGCTTTGATCAATATTAATTCAGGCCTGTATGTTTGATAGTGTGTTGTGGTTTTGAGCTAGTAACATCTTTACCACATATGAAATAGAAGAGTCATTTTCCTGCTGGACTGGTGCCAGAAGGGCTAAGCCTTTGACGAGCAGCTCAGAACTCCCAGTTAAATATAGAAGGGGGTACAACATATTTCCCTCTTTTCCTTTCCAGACTCCTAAAATGAGTGAAAGAAAAAACTTTTAATGAGTTATTAAACTATAAAGACAAAGAGATGGAAGTAGTTGAGCGATTTCAGCCCACTTCTGAGAGTCAAGAGGCAGGTGGAGCACAGACACGCCCTCCCTTAGCCCAGCACAGGGGGCTCAGACCCACGTGCTGTCAAGGGGGATGGTGACAAGGATTGAGTTAGTCTGCTGGACAAAGCCCCCCTGCACATCTTAGCCCTTGAAAGACGAACTGAAGCACTAGACTAAACTAAGGGATTGTTTAAAAGTTTGATTGCAGAACAGTCAGATCCCTAGTTTCTTAAGTTGGCTTTTGCTGCCAGGTGATTACTCTGTTGTATGTTGTAGAAAATGAAAAGTTTCTCCTTGGAGAAACCAGCGCGGGTCCTGCCGGTGCTGATGCAGCCGAACTCTGGCACCTCAGAGCAGAGGCTTGAGTCGGGTTGCCTGTGGACCCCAAGCGCCCTCTGTCCTTTTCCTTGTCTGACTGTTTGAAGCCAGTCGTTTGGTGTGAATCCCCCCAACCCCTTCAACTGAGGCAGGGCATGAGTGGCCTCTTCACTAGAGAAGTAGCTTAGCCCCAGGGAGATGATGCCTGGTCTAATGTTGGGAAGTCTCCAGAGGAAGAGGCCAGTTCCTCACTTTATCACCTCCATGAAGCCCGCTTTCATTCATTCAACAAAGGGGAGACAGCAGGGGACAAGCCAGGTGAGGCCTCTTGTTCTTGTGAGGGAAGGAGGGCAGTAAATAATCATGTGGTATGTCAGGTGGTGCCCGGAGCTAAGAGTCGGGGCAGAGAGAGCAGTAGGGGCAGGGAGATGTGCTCTTTCCTTCAGAGTCTTTACGGAAGGCTCTCGGAGGAGGTGAGGTGGGAGCAGCCCTGAACAAAGGAGCAGCCCATGCTGACGTTCGGGGATGTGTGTTCCAGGCAGGGCAGGAGAGCGCATGGTGTGTTTGTGTAAAGTGGTCAGTGTTGCTGGAGAGACAAGTGAAGAAAGACGTGAGGCAGGAAATCATAGGTGGGATAGACGCAGGTAATGAAGAACCTGGGGGAGGGGCTTCCCTGGTGGCGCAGTGGTTGAGAGTCCCGCCTGCCGATGCAGGGGACACAGGCTCGTGTCCCGGTCCGGAGATCCCACGTGCCGCGGAGCGGCTGGGCCCGTGAGCCATGGCCGCTGAGCCTGCACGTCTGGACCCTGTGCCACAACAGTGAGAGGCCCGTGTACCGCAAAAAAAAAAAAAAAAAAAAAAGAACCTGGGGGAGGACTTGGATTGTCCCACGGAAGGTGAGAAGGTGCTGGAGGCTTCTGAGTAGAGGAATGGTGTGATCTAATGGTCTTTGGAGAAGATGACGGTGCGGAGAGTAGACTGAGCGGGAGCTTCTGCTGCGGGCCAGGCAGCAGAAGATGCTGTCTCGGGCTACGGTGGTGTTGGAGGGAGGTGAGCAGTGGCTGGGTTTGGGCTACATTGGGTTTAGAAGTCAGATTATTTGCTGTTGAAGTGGACGTACGTTGGGAGCAACGGAGAATGGTCAACCAGGATGCAGGGTTTTTGTCTTGAAGGAGGTTGTTGCCGTTTTCTGAGCTATGGCACATAGAGCGCTGGCGAGGAGGGTTGGGGCTTCTGTTTCTGTTTCACTTTGGCTTAGGGATTTGGTCGTGCACATGCGTGTGCATGTGTGGTGTGTGTGCAGCCAAGAGTACTGTGCCACAACCTCACATACGTATGTGGAGGTTCCCCTCAGCTTTTTAGTGCCTTGCTCTCAACCGTGAATGGGCGGCGAAGGGTTCCCACAAAAGGAGACAAAACCAATCCAACAAAAGGGATTATAGAAAATATAGACAGTGGAGGGAACAGAGAACATTTTTTAAAAAAATGAACAGTAATAAAAACTCATAATCACTATCCACAGAGAGTGAAGGAAAGATAATGCATCTGTGAAATGAAAACACCATAAAGGGCAATCAGAATAAGAAAGTTATCATAAAAGGAAATGTGATAAGTAAAACAAAACTTTCAATAGAATGGCTGGAAGATAAACTTAAGAAGATAACTCTTAAACTAGAACCAAAGCAGGAGAAATTAAGAAGTATCAATGCCTCACAGGGGTAACCACCTCCAAGGTGGTCCCCAAGGATCCTTGCCTCTTTGTATGGTCTCCTGCCACAATGAATAAGGGCTGACTTGTGTGGACAACCACACTGCAGAGTGACAGTGTGTGATTTTTGAAGCTAGGTCATAAAAGACATTGCCGCTTCTGCTTTGGTCTGTTGGATCACTTGCTCTTGGGGAGGCCAGCTGCCATGTCATGAGGACACTCAAGCAACCCTGTGGAGAAGAACTGACTTGCCAGCGTCACCTTGCTGGCTGTGTGACTGAGTCCTCTTGGAAGTGGATCTGCCAGCTGACGCCCAGACATCATGGAGCAGTGATCAGGGATATTTGCTGTGCTGTCAGAATTTCCTATCACAGGTGCTTTGAGCATAATAAATGACTGTGGTTTTATTAGCCACTAGTTTTGCTGTGATTTGTTACACATCAGTAGATAACAAATACACTTGCTAATCAGAGTTCTGAAAAAATATAGCAGGAAGAAAACGGGGTTGGGGTGGAGTAAAATGACCAAAGAAATAATATAAGAATATTTTCCAGAAGCAAAGACATGAGTCTTCAGATTAAAGGGGTCCACATGTACACATGAATAAAATATAGAGCTTTAAAGCATATTATTTTGAAACTTTAGAATGCAAATTAAAAAGGGAAGGTATCAAAAAGGTTCTGTAGGAAAAATTACCAGTGATTATGTATCAGAATCATATGAACCTTCTCAGCAGTGCTGATACCTAGAAGATTGTGGAACCACATGCCGTTAAAATTATAGGGGAAAGTAATTCTTCTTTTTTTTTCCCGGTACGCGGGCCTTTCACTGTTGTGGCCTCTCCCGTTGCGGAGCACAGGCTCCGGACACGCAGGCCCAGCGGCCATGGCTCACGGGCCCAGCCGCTCCGCGGCATGTGGGATCTTCCCGGACTGGGGCACGAACCCGCATTGGCAGGTGGACTCCCAACCACTGCGCCATCAGGGAAGCCCCGGAGAAAGTAATTCTTACGTAGAATTTTTTACCCAGTCAGAATATCAATCAAGTGTGAGGGTAGATTGATGGCATTTTCAGTCATTCATTGGCTAAAATGTATATATATGTATATGTATAATATCTGTGTGTGTATATATGTAGATATATATATATATATATATATATATATATTTTTTTTTTTTTTTTTCTCCCGTGGATCCTGAGATAGGAAGCTGCTGAAGGATGTTCCTCAGCAAATTGAGAGAGCCAAGTAAAGGACACCGATGATGTAGGGAATGAAAGAGGAGGCCCAGGATGATAGTTGCACATGGTCAGACCAGTCAAGACTGGAGCAAGACGCGAGGGCCGTGGCAGCCTGAGTTGGGCTTGGGGGGCGGGTGGAGGAGGAATCGATAAATGGTTTGATGTGTTTCAATGATTGCATCAGTTATTAAAAAATACAGGGCATGCCTGCTGGGGCTTTTGTACAAAGTAATACTAGTTATATAGAAAAGTAAGAAAACAGAAGACAGTTATGAATCTCAGTTTGAGAAGGAAAACAGAATCATAATTTACTCAACAGTCATATATATACAGTCATAATAATGCAAATACCGTTGACTTAACAAAAAATTATGACATAACTCTATTGGGAGAATGGATGGAGGGGCAGTGAATGGGGGAGTATAAATCCTCAATGACCATGGTAAGAAATCAGTAGTGTCTAAAAAGTTAATGAGGCAAGGGGATATCAAAACTTTCATTACCTTGAAATGAGGAGATAAGTACCAGAATAAACTGCTAGAGGTGTGTAAATGTATTGCTTTTGGAAGATGAAGGTGGGTTAGACATAAAACTTCTTATTTTTATTATAAGCCATTAAGTATTATGTCCACATTTAATGAAAACAGTTTTTTAAATCTTAAAGGAAAGTCATTTGTTCAAACTGGTGATGTACCAGTAATAATATTATAATTTAACTGCCTTTCCTTTTTATTCTCTCCATTTCATTGGTGAGGAAAAGCTGTAGGAAAGTAAAGTGATTTCTATTACCTCAAGTTAGTGCAGGACCCAGGACTAGAAATTAGTTATTTTTCACTTTTGAGGGCTCACTCTGGTGATGACAGCATTGTGCATCTCATTCACTTCTTTCATAATCATGTTTTGTTTTATGTTTTGGAAATGATTTTGAGAAATATTGCCAAGGCATAGGTAAATTGCTCTTTAATTTTGTTTAGCTGTAGCATGAAACCTTTTATTGCCAATGCACCTTAATATAATTTTCCTCATAAGTAAAGGGAAGTGGTCATTATATAGGAAGTTGGGTTCTGTGTAATAAGTTCCCACTTTCTTTTGTCCCTTCAGATGCTCTTGGTCTTTACCATAAACAAGCATAATAAGAATAGAAACTGTTGTCTGGACACTTTATTTTCCCTAGTAATAAAGGAAAATGGTTATAATAAAGGAAATTGGGTTTTGTGTAATAAGTTCCAATTGTTTTTGTCTCTGAGAATGCCTTTGTCTCTATTACAAGCATTAGTAATGCAAAGTTAGCCCTCCCTGGCCTTGTTATGTAAGAGAAGGGTTACTGCTTCTTGAGTCACTTTGTTTCCTGCTTCTTTTAGTCTGGACACCATATGGAAAGCTTTGCTAAAAAATACAAGCTATATTATTTTCAATGGCTTTATTTTTTTTCCTGGTCATAAATAATCTATATCCTGATACATTTGAAGTAAAACAGAAACATGAATTATATCATTATATAAAGTTGATGATCTACCAGTGGCCCTTAAAATAACAGTGTTTTCTTGTGTTACCAAAGTATAAAATTATGGAATAATTTAAATAGTATATTTGAAAATCCTGAAACATGTTTATTATTTTATCCGTTTGGTTTGTGTGTATTTATTATTAGTATTTGACCATGATTCAACAAGTTATAAAGGTATAGAAAAAAGTCATGGCAAAGCCTGAGTACATTTCTGTTTTTCTCTTTGTGAAGACTGGCACACAGCCTTTTAACCGTGCAATGCTCTTCAATGTGGGCTTCAAAGAGGCCATGAAAGACAGTGTCTGGGACTGTGTAATCTTCCACGATGTGGATCATCTACCTGAAAATGACCGAAACTATTACGGATGTGGAGAAATGCCACGTCACTTTGCAGCCAAGCTGGATAAATACATGTATATGTAAGTAATGTACACTCTTCTTTTGCAGCACACCTGCAAAATCGTATCATTGAAATGGTAGCAGCTTTATGTGCCTGGATCTGAGAGGGCTCAAGAGCCTAGAGAGTATCTTTAACTCCAGTCCTTCCTCGCAGGGAGCCGGGGTGTAGGGTCGCTTGTGGTCCATCCAGTCGCTTCCTCACACACAGGTTTCAGCGTGGGGTGGTGGGAAATAGAGCCTGGTTTCTACGGTCAAGGAAATGTGGACCTAACTTCTGATTTTCACGCTTAGCAGTTAGAGGGCTTGGATTTGCATCTTAGGACTTGGATCTCTGAACATTGGTTTCCTTGTTCAGGGAGCACTAGAGCCCATCCACGGGTTCTGCGAGATCCCAGGCGCTGGGCTGCCCCAGGTAGGAGCACAGCACAGGTTGGCTCCCCTCTCTTCCCTCCCCCAGGGTTGTTCCTGTGCAGTGAAGGCCCGCTCTTCTGCAGTATATTTTCTTCTTCCTAAGCTATGGATTCTTGACCTGCCTTTAATAAGAAGAAACATTTTTTCGTTCTCTGACTGGAGATGCCTTGAAATGATACTGTCATCGGAGCTGTGACAGTGACTTAAATTGACATTAAAGGTCTAATTTGGGAAAGAGATCATCACAGTTTTCATTGACTCATGGAAGTGGAGAGGAGAGAAAATAGCCTGGAGCAGGGGAGGTGTTGCCTTCATCACTGTTTTGCCTGCTGCCTCACCTGTCGAGTTAGAGAAGCAAAAAGTCTCAGTGATGAGACCAGGTGAATTAGCACTGAAACAGGAAGAGTGCCTTTTTTTTGTCTTTTTTTAGACTGGTTGTTATCATTAGAAAACCTTTTCCTTATTACCATAGTATCTGAAAGCCAAGTCTGGCGTTACCTTGGGAAGGTCATCCAGGTTCAGGATCTGATTCTTAGCACTTCTAGAAACTCAATGTTAGTCAGCCCACTAGAGTCAAATTAAATTTAGCATAATTGATTTTTACTAAACAATATCATAAATGTCATATAAACTAGGGATTCTAAATTAATTTTTTATTTGAAAATATTAATTTCTAATCAGTAAAATACTCATATCTACCTAGACTAATCCCAGGGTGCATAGGGTATCTTGGAAGTTGGAATAGAAATTAGAGAGAATGGCAGCAGAGCAGGGAACGGGCCGGACAGTGCATGGGCTGAAGTGTGATGAGGTGTCCCTGCCCACAGTGGTGCCCACGCCATGAAGGCTGCTGACCAGAACGCTCAGGTCTCCAGAGCAGTGTCAGGTAAACACTACTAGATTTGTGTTTGTCAAGCTTCCGTTTTCTGTTCTTTATCTATTACACCTTCATTTTATCTAATCTTTTTCTATTCTGGGTATAGTGCAGTTGATTGTTTCTGCTTTTAAGCAGAACACTAAATGGAATTAACGTGCTTGGCAATTTATACATGTCAGTGAACACACACACGCACTTATCCATCTTTACCTATCTACTGATTTCAGGTTTCTCCCAAACCCCTAGCCTGGGCAAGCATAATGCAACTGATGTGGGAAACACAGTGCTGCCGTGAGCGCTTATTGGCCCTATTGGACCCCAACTGGTATCATAACTAGAATCTAACTTCCCCAGTGCAAGCCTCGTGAGGTACCCTGGGACACCGTGGTAGACTTTGGGGTCAGCATTGCTGTTACTGTCTTGGGGTGCCTTTGGCCCAGTGTGGGACCAGGATTGCTTTGTCCCGCAGCCTGGAGTTCTCTGTGGGAGCTGCCTCTCTCATCTTCTGTGGCCACACAAGGTCCCCGCTGGCACACAGCACTTCCTCCCTGCAGAGAGTGAATCCAGAGTCCTTCCAACAAAAAAGTGAAATCTGCCCCCTCTCTTCCTCTGAGGCAGGTTTGCTTTAGTCCTGGCCAGACTTCCCTCAGCGTGATTTTCAGAGGCTGCGTGTGGTCGTGTTTTCTCTGCTGTTCCTCCACATTGGCCTCGTCCATTCAGGGGCTCTGGCACGTGGCTCCCCAGTAGCACATTTAGGGCCACAGGAATTTATTCAGGACTGCAAGTCTAGGGATGCTGCCTCAACATCAGAAAACCTGTCTGTTTCTAAACAAACAACTTTGACAAATTCCATGGAGGATGAGTTAGAGAAAGGTAAGGAAAATAAAATCCAGATTTAAAAATATAGTCATTTCTCAGAGAAAGGCAAGTACTGTATGATCTCACTTATATGCAGAATCGAAAAAAAAAAAACCCGAACTTGTAGATAAAGAGAACAGATTTTGGTTGCCAGAGGCAGGGGTTGGGGGTGGATGAAGGGGATCAACAGGTACAAAATTTTAGTTATAAGACAAGTCCTGGGATGTAATGTATAACGAGGTGACTCTAGGTAACAAATACTGTACTGTATACTTGAGAGTTGCTAAGAGAATAGCTCTTAAAAGCTCTCATCATGAGGAAAAAGTAGCTATGCATGGTGATGGATGTTAACCAGACATATTGTGGTAATCGTTTTGCAATATATACATATATCAAATCATTATGTTGTACACCTGAAACTAATACAGGGTCAGTTACATCTCAAAAAATTGTCATTCTTCTAACTATTAGTGCATTAAAAATAAATATATTTGTAAATATCCATGAATATTTTGGGAGTGTAGTCCAAATAGAGAAGATCATTACAGGAATACGCAGCTAGTTTTTTCAAAATTAAATGCTAGACTTGTTTTTACTAATTTATATTTATCCTAGTCTATATGATAAATAATGTATTTAATAAATTAATATCAATTAATTTAGGAAATTAGCTTAGTAACATCTAACATTGCCTTAGCAGCTATTGATCAAGTCTACTTTTGGTGTGAAAGTAGACCATTTTTGAACACTAGGTTTTGAGTCTTATAAAGTAACAATACTCAATATTAAATTTCAGGTACCACAAGTGTTTTGCATAACACAGTTAGATGTACTTGTTTCACTAGAGTGTAAAGATGTTTTGTTTCTTGATGTACTTTACTTTTCCCAGAATATGATTTAGTCAACATAATTGTTTATATGGAAGTAGGGGTATATTTTGCAAAGCATGTAAAAGACTGAAAACTCGATTTCATATGGCAAACAGTTTTGATTTCATTTTTAGAATGCTATATTCTGCTTTCTTTTTTAGTCTTCCTTATAAAGAGTTTTTTGGCGGTGTAAGTGGACTGACAGTGGAACAGTTCAGAAAGATCAATGGTTTTCCTAATGCCTTCTGGGGATGGGGAGGAGAAGACGATGACCTCTGGAATAGGTATGTTGAGGTACAAATTGCTTAATAATGGAATTTCTATAAATTTCCTTTCTTTAAGTAAACTATACTTTTCTATTCCAGGAAAGGATTCTTTGGGGTGGAAAATTTTTGAGGTTCCTAAATCCTGCGTTGTGTTTCTCCCTTTTTTATTGAGAGTAGTACCCTTTTGAAATTACTGACAGCGTGTACATTAGAGCATTCTTTTGCATTTTAAATTGAACTCACATAATCTATTTTTATGTTAGATTTTATTTCTTAATGTATTTTCATTTCTGTATGTTGTGTTGTAGGGTTCACTATGCTGGATATAATGTAACAAGACCAGAGGGGGACCTGGGAAAATACAAGTCTATTCCTCATCACCATCGAGGTGAAGTCCAGTTCTTAGGACGGTAAGTTTAATATCATCTTTAGATATCAAGGTTTCAAAATTATTTAATTATGAAAGATTTTTTAAAAATGCATTGCACTCCCCACAAAAAACTTCTGAAGGGGATTTTCTGTCGATATCATTTTTGTTTATAAAAGTAGAGCATTTTGTGCTTGTTTTGAAGAGATATACATATACATATACCTACATACACACACACATATATGTATTCATGTAATATTAAAGAGCCCAGTTAATTATTTATGTAAAAATGTTTCCCTAACATAAAGCGTAATGCATTTTATTTCTTAAGGATACCTAATGTGTAAGAGTGCAAAATAACTTATTTTCAGGTAGCATTTTAAGACTAGTAAAAATTTTAATTTAGAATAATGGTCTAGAAAGATTTTTAATTATGCGTAAGAACCAAAAATTGTAAAGAGCTTTAAGTGCTTTAATGATAAGAATGACCTTGAGCGTATTCCTCATCAATTTTTCTTTTCAAACATGTTTCTGTTACTTTTAATTTTTTTCTCTAATACTATAGGTATAAATTACTAAGATACTCAAAAGAGCGCCAGTACATCGATGGGTTGAACAATTTAGTATATACGCCAAAAATACTGGTTGATAGGTTGTATACAAATATATCTGTAAACCTCATGCCAGAGTTAGCTCCAATTGAAGACTATTAAAAGAAGTAGCTCTCATGGCAAGATAGACCACAATGCTGGATCGGGAACTTGGAGTGCACTCTTAATGGAGGTCAGTGAATGGATGTGTCACAGTGCCCTGGGTGGTGAGAAGAAGAGCCTGTGTTCTCAGTGTTTACTTGTGGGATTGTATACAGTCACCCTTCTTCCACCCACCCATCCTCTATCCTGAGACACACCCCATGGCGAGCACTGCAGAGACCAGATGCTGTTGCTTAAGTCTGGCAGTCAAGAGAGCTCCCTACAAAGAGAAAATTTTTATACTAAAATCTATAGTTTAATTCAAGAGAATGCTTTATTTCCATTTAAACATATTTTGTACATATGTGATATAAATTAATGTGTTCAAATTGTTGAGAAACAAGATGTGTTGGCAGTTTTGCATGTAATGGGTTATGCCTTTATGGGACTTTTATAAACATTTTTTTATTTGCATGGAATAAAACAATGTAAATTTATGTCACTAAACAAAGGTTAACCTTGTGTGAAATGAAGGAACTGTCAATAATTGACAGCCAACTAATACAGTACACTGTTATACTAGTTTTGAGCTTTATACCGTCAGCTTTTTGTGTGGACGAAGTCACAGCTTCCTTAGGGTTTTAAAGGGTAAGAAGAAGGGACTTAGCTTTTCTTCCTGCAGAGGATTACCTCTTTTTTTCCCCTTGCTTGTAATCTCATCGGATTTTGCTAAATCACAACCATATTGTTTGTGTATATTGCATGAGTATTACCAAGAAAATCTTAAAAGTTATGATGTGACATGATATAAAGGACCTCTTTATGTTAAACGTCTCTCATGTACCTCTGGTGTAAGTGTCAGGGATTTTGTGCCTCAAAAAATGTTCCCAAGGTTGCGTGTGGTTGTACACTGTATTTTTTTGAATTCATAGTGAGCAGCGCTTTTATTATTTCTAGTTCAGAAGAGCCAAAAAAAAATCTTCATTTAAAAAAAGCAAAACAGTTTTGTAAAAGATTGAGTTATGGAAAACCCAGTAGTACTTAAAATATACAAATGAATTATACTATTAGGTAAGAAATTAAATGTTCTATTTTTATGAAGATAAATGCTTAGTAGATAAAAACAAATTTTAAGTTTGATTATTAGACTCATAGGATTTCAAGTTTGGAAGGGATCCTTTTTAATGTTGGCCAGTTTCATTCAAACTACATGTATTTTTTTCACTTTTAAGATATCACATCTCTGGTGTTAATTTCCTCACAAAAGCATAAATTAATAGAATTATATTAAAATACATTATCAGTTATTTAAATGCATTGGTGTTAATAAGACACTTCTCTAAAAACAGGTTTCTCTACCTGACATCACGTATATTACTTACTCTTAAATTTGGATGGCATTTTCATAGCAAAACCAAACAGTATCTTTACTTTGAAAATTATCAACTATGGTTAACCAAAGATTCTTTAAAATATCTTAAGATATTTTCACAAATTTAAAACAAAAAATTAAATATCTATAAAGTGAATCTTCAACAACATGAGGAACAATAGAAATGGATTATTCATCTAACACAGAAATATGGTTATTTATCTCTCAGGTTGTAAATTTAATTTTGAAGTTGGCATTTTCTATGGCAAATATTAGTAACACAAATGACCACAAACCAAATCATAAAATAACTGAAATTCTTACACTTTGAGAAAACTGATAGCTCTCGGTTATGATACCAAGCAGAATTTTTCTGCATTTATTTCTTAGAAATATTTCCAAAATATTTGTTTTTCATTTCTTTGCTGATAACTCAGAATAATGAAAAATCAAACTTTCTGAAAAGCAAGGTATTTGTTCTTAAATTGTGTATCTATTCACTTTCTGTCATAGCCAATGTAATTTTTTAATTTGATGAAATGAAAGAAAGTAGGTTGGGAAAGTTAACATTTGTTGATCACTAACAAGATACTAGGGGCATAGGAGCATAATTAACCCAATAATACTTAAATATTTTAGTCATGGGGAAAATTAGGGCTGTTTCTGAGTCTTATTAGGAAAACATTTTTCTCTTTAATATGGAGCTGCCCACATTTTGGTATCTTCTCGTTTTGATACACATTTTTATAGTTTCAAGAGAACTCCGTTCTACTAGTATTTGTCTTATTTTCTTGGATTAAGTCTAGTAGTAATTTTTGTTTTAGGAGTGGGCCATGAATATTCTGCTATTTTCCATTTTGAATACGGTGTGTCATCCTTTGAAAGCCATCTCAGTAGTTTGCTTTTTGTCTTTTGTTTGTTTTTATTTTCTTTTTAAGTGCAGACCTCAAATTGATTGTTGCCTATAAATAGTAACTTATATGTTTGCATATAAGTGACATAGCTTTGCCCAGTTATCTTCATTGTATAAAAATAACTGTATTCCACAAAAATTAACAAATGGATTGCAAATGCAAACTATCTTTATAGTTTGGTTGATTTATTAGTGAACATGTATTGATTACCTACTCTATCAGTTGCAATGCTAGGTATGTCTACAGAAAAAATATTTCATTTCTAAACAAATCAAATCAACCAAGTTGAAACCTTTCTAAAATTATGAAAACATCCTCTGATAACTTATGTGTTGTATTTCTTAGTCTCAAAGTCAAGAAACTTATATATGTGGACATAGTTATGAGCTCCTTATGGCCCTACTGGGAAACTTATATAGTGCCTTTCAACTAGAGAAAGTAGTAATGATTAATGGGCCTGTTTGTAGAAAAGAAAAGGAAGAAGTGTACACATTTGCTGTAACATTATATCTCATTCACAGTGGAGATGGTCATTTAAGTCTTTGCCAAAACTGGGGTTTAATGAATATTTTTTTAAGTCTAATTATAAATTTCTGTTTGTATTTTGTGAAAAGGTGTTCAGTAAGAAAACCTTATTTGCAATATTATGTAAATACAAAAGTATGTATTAAAGCTTGCTTATTCTCCTTTCCCAGCCAAGATGTTGATACCCATTTTAAAACAAAATGGGAAAATATCCAATACAATATTCTTCTTCTTTTGGAAGCTCTGTACACGTGAAAGCAGACTTTGTGTCATTTTATTTGGCCTTTGCTTATCTCTGTTGTATTTCGTTGTGTACTTTTCAGACAAATACTGGTACGCTAGATTTATTATCTTTTATTTGCAAATATGCCAGTGAGAGAACTAAAATGGTCATAGTGTTTATCAGAAAAAGGAAGTGTACTTAAGATTATTTTATTTATTAAAATCTGAAAGGCTTCTATATAAATGCACTGAAATAAATGCTAGTAATTTCTTGTACTCTCATTTTTTTTCTTTTTTTTTTTTGCTTCTCATGGAAATGTTTGTACTTTTTTATCATTGTCTTTTATGAAATATAATGTTCTAAAGACCTGGTGTGATGATGTAATTATTTTCTCTCGGGAACTTTTTTTGGATTATCTGGGGTTTTGTTGTGTGTGTGTTCCTGAATTCCAGGTGAATTGCTGGTGAATACCTTGGTTGCACTAGGATTACACCATGAGTATGAGGTGATCACATGTGCCTTTGCAACAGTGTCTGTTAAATACATTTAGAGATCACCTCATAGCTTGGACCTCAGAGGAGACACCGTGACACTTAAATGTTTTCATCAATGCAGTTAGTAATCTACTGTATCAAAATGAATATTTAAGAAGTCATTTTTAGCATAACTTTCTTCTCCCTGCACAACTTCAGTAAACTAAGCTGGTGTGTTGTGGGCAATTCCCTTCTTGTTTTTCAGGTATTAGGAGTCTGAATATCTTTAAGGCAAACAGTCAAATCTCAAAAATACCTCAAGACTAGATTTGCGTTTGGGACTAGATGGTAAGATTATGACTTTTATCAACTTTAATTATTTGTGTGATGAATTCTCAGTATTATTAATCTGTATGCGTAGTATGAGCTACCAGAATATTGTCCACTATATATCACAAATAAAGCCAATCATTAAGTCATAATCATGTAGTCATGCAAAGCCATAAAATGGAGTTCTCTTAGTCTGCCCCAGGTTCCTACCTATGGTATTAATGTATCTTCTGATGAATCATGCCAACTTAATTTAATGGTTTTATAATTTTTTTGTTGTCTTTATTTTTTTCTTTCAGTTTTATTGAGATATAATTGACATACAGCACTATCTGAGTTTAAGGTGTACAGCATAATGATATGATTAAACACCCATCATTTCATAAAGATGCAAAAGAAAAAAAAAGTTTTTCCTTGTATGGATTTAAGTCTGTGGAGATATCCTGGACCAAAATTGTTTTACTTAGAAAAGGCGTTTATTAAGGAGTACTCTACTGCTATTGATTTAAGTGACTTCAGAAAAGATAGTGCTATATCACTCAAAATTATACTACAATTAAAAGAAAAATATATGGGTTGAAAAATAAAACTTGTATTTTTCTCAGCACATTCCTACAACATATTTTGGTGGGCCTGAATTCCATTGCTAATTTAATCTTCCCAACTCCATTAGTTGAAGTCTGTGCTCTGGAGGATCTCCAAGAAGCATCAGACATTACCTACCCTCAAGGAGTTTACTGTCCTCTGTGTGTAAAACTGAGAGTGGAAACACCTGAAAACCCACATCCTATCAAATGAGGTGCTCCTTTGTGCCCTCTGCAAACTCAGTTTTATATTTCGCTCATGCAATATTAAAGAACCAACAGAGCATCTTGAAGGAGCAGATTTTCTCCACGTGCAGAATATTTCTTAGCTGGAAACACTACACTTCAGAAGGGTGGTTGAGATCAGTGCTTTTCTGCAACAGACCTTGAGTATTTGCAGTTAATTCTCAGTAGAACTGTGTGGAAGGTGGTAGTTATAAGCAAAGATTCTGGAGTCAGACTGATCTGAGTTTGAATTCACAGATTCCCTATTATTGGCTGTGAAATTACAGCAAAATTTTAAACTGTGGTCCTCAATTTCTTGGTCTCTCAATGGAGGACGATAGGAACTACCTGAGGATTGTTCAGATGATTAAAGCAGCGAATTCTAATAGAGCACTTAGCACAGTGCTGGACTCTTGAGCAGAAGCTTGGCTTATATTAAGTCAGTTTTCAGCTTTAGAGTGACAAGTTTTTCTTTCATGCCAATTGTCTTGTGTCATATTTTAAGAATGATACCACAAAATAAATGTTGTCACAAGGCACAGATACTGTGATGAAAGAGTTTGAGAGCAGATCCGAAAACACCTGCTTGATTTATCAAGGAGAAGGTGTTAATTTACCTCTGGGACATCATTTCCATCTGAGGTGGAATATTTTAAAGCATATTTAGTTAATTTCCAAGGATTCAACTTCTTTTACACAGTCCTTCCTCCCCTTCTTCCATTCCTTCACCTGCTCTTCTCCTTTCTTCTTCTACCACCACCATTGTTAGAATCAGGAAACATCATGGTGGCTGTTAGTTTCCCTGGAGTCTTAGCGAAATCCCATGAGTGCTTTCGTTCAGGCAGAACAGGGTCACTATGGGTAACCAGATTTGCCCCACATTATTCCATTATCCCTTGACCTTGTATAAATGTCATTTTGTATAGGATAATTATGCAGTCTTTCAGCCTGTCTAGCAGCTTCTGGCAGGCTGGTCTCTAGTCTCTCTAACCCCAATATTTTAGGGCATTTATTAAGCACCTGCTGTGTCTCAGGCACTGGGCTGTTCTGGTGGCATGAGAGTGACTTAAGACCCGATTCCTTCCCCCAAGGAGGCTACAGCCAAGTAAGGGAGATGCTCGCCAAGGGCTTCTCATGGAAGCCAACCTCACCTCTTTCCCTCTATCTTATAACCTACTTGGAAACCCAACAGAAAAAGGGGCAAAAGTCTCAGGCCACGTAAACGAGGGGAGTTCCCAGAGTTCCACCCACAGGCTCAACACCACGGGGGAGATGGGAGTGGGGAGTGGGTGGGGGGATAGGGTTTGGCCACCACTGCTCCTCAGTGGGAGTGGGAAAGGCCCTGGCTATTCTTAGGGTGCCCTTCTGGAGAATAGACAGTATGGTTGAACGGTGCCTGCTGGTCTGCACCCTTCTAGGTTCTCAGGATGTGGAGAGCAGGCATTTCTTGAGGGGCTTTTTCTCTTTGGGTCAGTTATGGACATTTCTGGTTGCTGACCTCTCTAGCACCCAGGCTGGGATATCAAAGAGGCAAGAAAAGAACTCCCGGGACTCATGGCTGGGTTGTTCCTCGAGTCTCTGTGTCCTTGGGCAGTTGGTCTGCCTTACCCCACCTTTCGGAATCTTCTGGTAGGCTTCTGGTATTTGCATCTGCACAGAGGAAGTCCAGACAGGAAGGGTCTTGACTCCTGTCAAGGCCCCAACTTCCATGCAGGGCTCCGACCCCCCTGCAGTGTCGGCCCCAGGCAGGACCCCCATCCCATGCTGCTACTCTGTGGGGAGGCCTAGAATAGCAGAGCTTCTCTGCCTTTCAAGACAATGAGGCAAAATCCACTCAGTAGGCTTTAGTTGTAGTTTTGAGTAAAGGAACCCTTTTTTCTTTTGGCCCTGGGCCTAGGCAGTGGCAACTTTATAAGAGTCTCACGCTATACCAACTGAGCTAGCCAGGCCCCCAATGGGACATTTTGAATCGACTGATTTTATGGTAGACATTCTCGGTGACTGAGTTCTTGAAATCAATCCAGGCATGCAGATCCTGAAACTGAATATTTGAACGAGGTTACTTCCGGGAGCTGGTAGTCTTAGTGCTTCCCAGCAAACTGGTCCATTCCATGGTGCCATTTCTCACACGTCTATATGAGAGGGAAAAACCCTGGTAAAACCCCAGGGACTTGAAGGGCTCAGATGAGAACTATTTGCCTACCTGGATCCACCCTTTCCATTCATCCCTTTGGCAAATATTCACTGAGCACTGACTATGTGCTAGGGACTGTCCTCCACATACTTGGAAATATATTCCAGGGTATTTTCCAAATCACTCTCCTGAGGAAGGCTGTCGAGTCATGTCCACTAAGCTCAGCGTGAGTCCTCACTTGGGCAGCTGCCAGGGCTTGTTCCAGCCCCAGTGTTCTCTCCCAAGCCCACCGTTGCATTCCTGCCCTATACGCAGTTTCCCAACCTTCAGCCTCCCGGGGAGTGACATTAGTGGCAGCGGCAGTGGGTGGGTGACTGCTGAGCCCCTGGGGAAGCTCCACATCTCAGTGTTTGTTTCAGCAGCTGCAGGTAACCCCTCTCTCCTTGCTGGCTGACAGTGATTCCGGAACAGACCTTCAGCATTTGCACTGAGTGCCAAAGATGAATTACCATCTGCCTTGGCTTTAAATTAACTGGGGCAGTCCTAACCCACAGAGAATGGGAAGCTAGGAAAATGGAATTGATTCTGAGCTTATTTCCATTTTGAAAGGCAGGAAAAAGTCGTGGGGCTGAAGCAGGGACAGGAGTGTTGTGTTCTCTGAAATGAGAAGTAAAAGGAAGGAATGGTCATAAGACAGGGTTTGGGTGAGAAAAGTTCTTAGAAGTGTCACCTTCGTGAACAAAATACAGGTTAAGGCATAAACACCCTAAATTTCCTTGTTTGGCAGGTGCTATCCAAATGTTTCAGGAGGTATTTTAATATTAGTGAGTTTTGTTCTCTGCCTGTATGTGTACACACAATGCTGACTTCCAAGGTATGAGATTGAAAACTGGCTTGATGACTTCAAGCTCACTGTGGCTAAAATTGAACTCACCCATCGCTGACTACAAATCTGCCCTCTGCCCATATTCCCGAGCTCAGTGACTGGGTGGTCCGTTCAGTCTGCTGGCCAGGACCGATTGATGCCTAAAACTTCATGGACTCCTCTAATTCTCTCCCCATTCGCAGCAAAGCTATCACCACTATTTTCTGATTTTTTGTTCTCAACAGCTCTATAGACATTGAGGAAGAGGGTGGGAAAGCAGCTGCTGGCATTCGGGAACTGGCCTCAAGTTTATCACAGGCTAGTTTGGGCCATCGTCGCTCTGTCGGATACAACAGTCTCACAGAACATCAAACAATGTTGGTCTAAGACCATGACAAAGCAAGAAAAAAAAGGAATCGCTGAAACCCACAAAATCCCAAACCTCCCTTTTCACTGAAAGGAGTAACTATTTCTGCTTTACCAGTCACAGCTTTGTGTCTGCTCTGGTCTGCCTTCCCTACAGATGAACTGTTGAGATCTCAGTCATAGAATTGTCCCCACTTTCTGATGGCGTCCAGTCTAGAGAGTAGAGTCCCACTTTCTTAGACTCTCCCCCAAGCCACCCAAGCAAAGCCCAAACCCTGTGATAGGGTCTGTCTAATACTGTCTTAGTGAGAGTGTTGTGTGTTCTCTCTTGCCGGGATGAGTAGTAAGTCCAACTGGTTCAGCTACACACGTGTTCCTGGTGGATTTGGACTGGAGAGTACTGACACACTGTCTTCTCTCCATTTGTTGAATCTTGTTTTCATCACCGGCCTATAAAGCTACAACAACAACGTCATGGCTGTGTTTCCAGGTTCCAGGGTTCTTCCTCTCTGTCTCCTCTTTCTTGCTGCTATGAGATATTTCCTTCCCACCCACACCAGCACAATACATGAGACTTTCTGTTGATCAAAAACGGGACATAGAATATGACATATTGACAACATCAACTCCTAACTATAACGCACTCAGATGAACACTGATATCACTTCTGTGGTATTCTTACCAAAAACAATAATTTCAGTCCAATCCTGAAAAAATGCCAGGTGAGTCCAGACTGAGGGTGGTTCTCCAAAATAACGGATATCAGTACTGTTCAAAAGTGTCAATGTCATGAAAGACAAGTGTTATGAGTTAAATTGTGTCCCCCTCAAAATATATGTTTAAGTCCTAACCTCCAGTACCTCAGAATGTGATTTTATTTTGAAATGGGGTCATGGGAGATGTAATTGGTTAAAATGAGGTCACACTTGTCACAAAAAGACAAATACTGTTTGATTCTACTTATATGAGGATCTAAAGTAGTCAAACTCATAGACACAGAAGACAGAATGGTAGTCCCCAGGGGCCATGTGGAGGGGGCAAAGGGGAGTTGTTGTTTAATGGGTATAGAGTTTCAGATTTGCAAGATGAAAAAGTTCTGGAGATCTGTTTCACAATAATGTGAAAATACTTAGCACTACAAACTGAACACTTAAAAATGGTTAAGATGATAAATTTTATGTGTTTTTTTACCACAATAAAATGTATATTTAAAAAATAAAAGAGATTATAATCCAGTAAGAAGGCAGCCATAGGAAGGCAGAGACACATGGTTCTCTCTCTCAGTTCTGGAGGGTAGAAGCCCCAAATCAAGGTGACATCAGGGCCATCAGCCTCCACTCCAGCCTCATTTCCCACCACTCCCAGCCCTACTGTGACAGAGATGGTTGTTGACCAACACAGATTAGTGCTTTTTTCCAGACTGTAGAGTTGTTCTGGGAAATGACTCTCAGCTGGGGACCATATTGCTCAGTGCATCTGAATGGGACCGTGTAACTAGTTCTGGCCTGTGAAATGTCAGGGAGAATCATGTGTGACACTTCAGTGCAGAGGTAGCTAATACCATAATTTCTTCTTCCAGCCTGCTGACTAGGTGTCCCTTGAAGCCACAAAATAAATCAAACTGGGGCCCTGAGTCACCATGTGGAGGAAAGCCACCTCCATGTGGAGGGTCACCAGAACATGAACTTCTGCACTGGACTTCACACTCATGAGAAATAAACTTTGTGTTCAGGCACAGAGATTTGGGGTTGTTTGTTACAGTAGCACAACCTAGTGCACCTCAATACCCACTACGATCCAATATTCTAATCCCCCATCTGTTCTCTCAATTTATCAAGCTCTTTCCCTTGGCCTGCTCTTGCAATCGCTGCTCTCCTTACTTAGAATACCTCCTCCTTTTCTACCCGATAAATGGCCAAGAGTCAAATTTCAAACAAGTGCAACTTATTCCGAGTCCCTCTCTGACTTCTCCAGGCTGTTTGCTATCCCTCTTTCCCACCCTCCTGCCAAGGTATGGTGCCTTGGGCCATAGCCCTTGTCAAATCACGTTGACATAGTTATCTTCTTAAAAGAATGTGAGCGCTTTTTACGCAGGCACTGGATCTTATTTAGGTTCAAAGCATCTAAAGGAATGCTTGGCGTACAGCAGTCTCTCAGTACATGAATTTCGGGTTAGTCCAAGTGAGTTGGGGGTGCGAGGGTTCTCTGATCACATCCCCCAGTCAGCTGCCTGTGGGCTCTGGTCATTCTGAACCAGATTAGAGGGCTTGAGTCACTGTAAGTCTGTCCCGGTGGAGCTGGGCTACTCTTGAAATCAGCGAAGCACTTAAAGGAAATGCACATAATAAAGAAGAGGACCCTTAGAATTTGCCTTTTGCTATTCACCAAAGGTGAGAGGAAAAGAAAGCTCTCTCATTTTCAGAATGTGTGTTTTTAATAGCTGCGGACGAGGTCGAATATGTGCTTAGCTTGGAAAACATTGGAAATTTGGATTTCCCCCAGAGTTCAGCCGGAGATGTTCTTTGAGTTCCTTTGCATTTCTGTCAAATTTGGTTCCTTTTTTTAATTCGAGAGGACAACAGGGGAATAAAAAAAAGCAAGATCAAATGGTGAGATGGGAAGTGCTTTAATAGGAATGTTTTATTGTCTCTGCCCGAGTTTCTAACATAGCCTATAAAGTGAGAGCCCTGCTTTAATAAAAATGGAATGCTGTTGGTTACACGAAGTCCTGTCCCTCATCCTGCAGGTCCACCGAAGCAGGTGCCCCTCACTCCTTGGGGCCGCTGATGAGGGCCGTGGTGGAGTAGGTGCAGGGGCTGAGCAGGGCCATGATGGTATAGTGGCGGTGGCCAGACTCGTTGGCTGTGAACACCACCTAGGAGGGAACACGGACCGGATTGCTTTTCAGCAGAGCCTCCAAATGTGAGTCACAGACAGAGGGACCACTCCAAGTCCAAAGACATTAGTTTTACTTTCTTATTTTGTTTTCTGGAGCAGTGTGAGCAAAAGGCAAAACTCCAAATATGCTGGCCAGCTAAGCCGCTGGAGCCTTGCGCAGCCCTTTCCACCAGATTCTTTACTCCCGCCTGTATAATCAGGTCTCTCTCTTTTTTTGGGAGATTCACACTAAAAATCAGGGTGGCCCTAACCTGACCGAGGGAAATCACAGAGCTCCTAATTGCTCACGTAATTAGTTGATCTTTAACGCTGACCGACATGTCTGGATTCTATTTCCACGGCAGCCATCTGTTTAACACGACTTAAGGAATTATTACAGACAAGGAGATTGGGCCCATGGATAACTTTGAGGTTCCCACTACCTCATAGGCAGAGGAGTAGAGTGTGAAACAAGGGTTACAATTGTGGCTTTATTTTTATTATTATTATTTTTTCTAGCGTGACTTCTCACAGGAAGAAAGCTGAGGCACACCTTGAGGCTAAACCCAGCCCGGGCCCTGGTGGTAAATATTACTGCTCTTCCCCTTACTGGCCCCGTGACCTTGGCAAGTTATTTAACTTCCCTGGGCCTTACTTTCTTCACCTGTAAAATAAGGATAATAATAGGAATGGCTCCAATGGGTTGTTTACAAAGATTACATAGGTTAAATATAGAAAACAGTGGTAGTATATGCTTGAGAACTGTTATCTATTGTGTTGCTATTATTATTATGAATTTACTGTCTCTGTATGCATTGTCCGAAATCACTTATCCAAACCTCTGGAAGCCAGATGTGTTTTGGAATGAAAAAATTGTCAGATTTTAGAGAAGTAAAATGATGCACTTATTTTTTGCTGTGTGACACCCTAAGTGGGGTCTGGAGGGTTGCCTAATAATCCAACATATTAATATTTCTTCAGCAGACAAACAATAGGATTCAGTGGAAGGAATGAAATCTCTAAAGAGCATCTTGTAAGTTCAGGTCATGTTACTAAGTGAGTTATCATCAAAGAGAGAAAAAGTTTGCTTTTCAGAGTTTTGTGGATTTTTGATTGTAGAAATGGGAAAGGGAAGCTGTGCTAGTACAGTACGTTCCTTCCGACTTTTCCAAGGGGTGCAAAGTGCAAACGGTGCATTTTCTGGGATTGAAAACAAACAAAAAATTAAAAACAACACAAGCGTCCATCCACTTACCTCTGCCTATTCATGGAAAGGGGAAAAGCCAAGTGACTTCCAGTAGGATTTGATGTCTAATTCTACTTGTATATTCCTTCTACAAGTTTTTCATCTGTTGTGAGCCCATGGAGCTCCCCAAATTCACTGGTTTTCCTAGAAGGTGCAAAAGTCCACGTTAAGTTAGGCATTGAGGGAATAAATGCCATTTTGAGGTGACACCACACACACACACACATGCACACACACAAGTGCAGTTTGTGTATGTGATTATATATATATGTGTGTATATATATATATATATATATATTTTTTTTTTCTCAACTAGGTCAGGACAGGGAAAATTCTAGTAACTGTAAAATTAACTGACAGGAAATTTGTCAGGAATATTTCAAAAAGCTCATTGTAGATTTTTTCTCTTATGAGGTTTCACTTCAAAAAAGTCATTACGCATAAATACACTACCTTGTGTCATAAATACGCTACCATGTGTAAAATAGATAGCTGGTGGAAACCTGCTGTATAGCACAGGGAGCTCAGCTCGGTGCTCTGTGGTGACCTAGATGGCTGGGATGGGGGGTGGGAGGGAGGTCCAAGAGGGAGGCGATATATGTATACGTATAGCTGATTCACTTCATTGTACAGCAGAAACTAACACAACATTGTAAACCAATTTTGCTCCAATAAAAAAAAAGAAAAAAAAAAACCACACTGACGTTTTCTAGAGAGGTACACTTTTAACGTGGGATCCTTCATTGCATTCATTATCATCTATTTACACTCCTGTAAACTGATGCTCCCAGAGTAACCAAACTTTAAAGCATTAATATAAACACGATACCTCTTTTAATTGCAATAGACACATTCTTAAGTCATTCAGTCCAACAGGACCCATTACTAATAAACAAAAAACACATTTTTGGCCGCTTCCCCATACAGTACAAAGTAAGGAGGAGAGTAAACGGCTTCCCCAGCAAGGGGCCTTGTCCCCTCAGTGTTTTGAGGGGGAAATTGTAGATGAAAACCTGGTTCCAGGCCAATGGCAGGAGATAGAGGAACATCTAGAAACTCAGGGAAGTGTTTGAACTGGGCTAACTTGGGGCTTGTGGGTGAGGCGTGGGAAGGTCAAAGAAGCTCTAACCATCATGGTGGGGGGGGGGAGGGACAGCCCAGGCCACTCAGGAAGGCAGTTACTGAAGCTGTGACCTCCCTGGGGCCCACCTGGCACCCAGGTAGCCTGCAGCAGAGCCAGCCTGACTGACGGGTCCATAGTCCCCGGGAACCACCAAGGGCAGATTGAGCTGACAGCTGCTAATTTGGAGGACTTAAATGATGTGCAGTTTCAGGAAAATTTGTTTTTATTAACTTGTTGGATAATTTGATGTGACAGGATTTTGTTCATACGTAGAAAACTGAGAGTAGTTCTTGCTGTCAGTTGAAAAGACTGTTTGACGTTTTATTGCAATGGGTTTCCTTTCCTGAAAGCTAAAAATCTTTTCAACGTACTTCTGTGTCTACATGTTCCAATTTAGGTTTTAGCAGACTAATTGCCAGACAGTTAACATTAAAAAAAAAAAAAGTCATTACGATTCAGGGTTGGTGTTTGGGCGAAGGTTCGTAACTACCCCTGGAAGTGGCCATAAGCTTCTCTGACTGGGGTTCCCTTGGGGAACCTGGGGGCCTCACTTCTCTCCCCTGTTGTGTGAGGGTATCTTCCAGAGGCGGTATCATTTGTACACATGATGGGAACCCCAAAATACAAGGAGAAACCCATATCTGACTTTTTCATTGTTTATATGATTAAGCTCCTTGGTAACTCTTTGCCGTCAACAAATACTAGGTAACTCCTTTTTGTTTTTAAACTAGGCAATTTCTGTTTCCATGTAAGTACCTGCTCAATGGCTGGTGTTAGAAATCACTCTCCATTAGATAGCAAAAACTAAGACAGGTAAAAATGGAAGTTGTCTTTATTGACTCTTTCTTCCTTGCCAGGAAGAAAATATTGGATTTCCCTTTTTTGTCTTATCATCAGAAAAAAAATTCCCACAAACATCTGAATGTTGTTTTTTTTTTTTCTTTTTATTTATTTATTTATTTATTTTCATCTGAATGTTTTTGGCATCCGTTCTGTCTCATGCTTAGAATATTCTCTTAACTTGGCATTTCCACAGTGTTCTTGGCATTTTATAGAAACATAAGTGAACTAACAAATAAAAACTGAGTGGAAACCACACTAAAGAAAATGACCTTCCCAATGATGGATGAAGAATCATCATGTGTAAAAAAAAAAAAGAAAAAATTCTATTTCAAGAATCATCATGTGATTCTTGGGATTCATTGAAAACCCACAGAAACTCTCTTCTCAGGGGACAGAAACACTTAGCAGTATCGCTTGGTACTGAATGTTTCTTCGTTGTTCATTCTTTTCGTTGGTTGGTTTAGATTTTACTAATGTGCATTTTCTTTGAAACTCTTGCTAGTGGAGGTGGAAGAACTCTGTGAAAGTTATAGAGCGTCTGGTGAAGGTGAGAAGTCATTTGGGCTCCCAGCGGTGGGGCATGGTGACGCTGATCTGTGGCTGTGCTTGCTGTCACGTGTCTTTCTCTTCTGTGTCTTTTCTTATGGAGCTCGATAGCCCCAGCCTCACAGAGTAGATGCTCCACCAGGGTTTGCTAGACAACAGCTCTGGACTCTGGATGATCCAGATACACTACAGACAGTCACCTCCTCCATGCAGCCCCTCGATTCCATTCCTTTCATTAATAAATCAACACAAATTCTACATCTTTCCTAACATTCAAAGACAAGGAGTGTTATGCAAGGGCATCAAGGCATCTGGAATTCCTGAAATTATATACACGTTTTTGTATGTGTGTATATGTGTATTTTTCTGGGCATGGAGTTCATAGTTTTCATCACCCTTTTCATGTGGTTCATGACCCCAAAATGTGGTGAAGTGTAGGGGGGAGTAGGAAGCTGCCCGGAATGCTGTTCAGGATCCTGGTCACTTGCAGCTGAACAAGGCAAGAGGGCATCCTTCTCAGAATCCACCTTCCCTCTGCCCACATTTTCAGTTTACTTGGTGGACCTTTAGTGAATGATGTTGTTAGGGACCCTTTGACCGAAACCGCCCGCCTTGGCCAGGTACGACAATAACTGCTTGCATGAGTTGTCTCACAACAGGAGGTCCCGATAAGGAACACAGCACTGCCTCAGAAAACTAATCGGGAGAACCCGAGAGGGGCCAAAAGGAGGGAGGAGCCCATAGGTCCTGCCGACCTCCCAGAAACCCTCGAGCTAGAATCCATCTTGGCAGAGAGATGTGCCTGCCACCAGGAAGGATCCTGAGTCAGGCCAAATATGGGCACAAGCAAGATGATTGGCCAGAGACAGCCGGAAACTAGCCCCATCACCATAAGCCCTGAGACTGCGAGCCACGTGGCAGAGCAGTCCTCCTGGGTTCCCTTACCCTGCTGCTCTCCACCCGGGCGCCCGTTCCCAGTAAAGTCTCTGCTTTGTCAGCACGTGCGTCTCCTCGGACAATTCATTTCCGAGTGTTAGATGAGAGCCCACTCTCGGGCCCTGGAAGGGGCCCCCCTTCTGGTAACAATGTGAGCCCCTCTCTCTAACAAGTGGCGGGGGAACGGGAAGGTATAACCAAGTCCTCCATCTGGGTTCTCTGGGCAGCTCACCCCGAGGCAAACGGCTCCCAGGTCTCGTCAGCAGCCTTTTTGAACACTTGCACGCCCACGTTCACAGCAGGAATGCCCTGGACCACATCTAGGACTTTGACCATCAGAGGACACTTGGATTCACCAGAGCCCTGGGCAGAGAGAAAACAAGTGACAAGTCAACAAAGTTGGTCAGAGTGACAGGATGCGTCCTTTGTGACCTTCGATTTGGAGGAGGCAGAAAGGACACGCGAATCCCATTTCCAGCTACGGAAGTGTTGATGGTTAATGAGCTTCCCTCACTCAGTGTAGCAAAGACGTGATTGTCTCCAAAGAAGGAATGGTTTCTGCCTCTGGACATGCTGTGCTCCAGCGGGGGGCGTGTATAATGAACTTGAAGGGAGCAAATAGGCCCTCTGAGAACAGTTGCTTCAGTAAGCCTCGTCATCTGAGTGGAATTACTGCAAAGATGTACTGTGCCATGGGACTAAATAGTTTTTCCTGAGAGCATTTTACTCAGTTGTTGCTGTAGTGATTCCCTCTTACTAGTCGCTGTAAAATAATGTCAGATGATTTCATGACCCTTTTTAGAGTTTTAGTTAATTCTCCGAGGGGATTTAAGAATTTTTTTTCTTTTTCTTTTTGGCTGTACTGCATAGCTTGGGGGATCTTAGTTCCCCAACCAGGGGTCAACCCGGGGCCCGCAGCAGTGAAAGGGCTGGGGCCTAACCACTGGGCCACCAGGGAATTCTCAGGATTTAAGAGTTAGATATCTGACTAGAACATTGTCTGCCAAGCCTTTCAGAGGTTAATCACTACATACTTTTTGATTAGCTAAAGGGAAATCAACTTTACCAAATGTCAAGCTTCTGAAAACTCAATAGTAACAGCTTCTGGAATATCGGATCTTTATTTCTACCATTTATCTGAGGAAATTGAGGCACCACTGCAAAACCATAAAGGAGAGCGCCCAGGATCCAAGCCCCAGTTCAGTGAGCTCTGCAGAATTTCATTGTTTTTGAAGTTTGAATCAATGATGTTTAAAAATAGATGCTGGGTGCCCTGGCCCTACTAACAAAAGCTGGTTGGCAAAGCAGGAAGGAGTCCCTTCTACTTCGCCCACAGGAGACACATGAAAGGATTTCAAAGAGTTGAACACTCACCACAGGGCTAGCCTCAGACACAAATACCAGTCCAGCGAGGCAAGGGAGGAACAGACGGGAAGAAGCCATTCTGCCGAGGACTGGTGGGTCTCTGAGAAGGGCTGCTCCCAGCTTCGGGCTTTTATACTCACTTCTCCCCAGCCAGCCTCCTGAGCCCTGCCAACCTGACTCCAAACCTGCTGATTCTGACTGCTGACTTAGTCAACAAAGGGAGAATAAGTAACCCACACAAATATGAAACTTGCCTAGACAGATTAGAGCGTCAGAACATTAGCTCTATGAAATATTCTTAACAGGTCATTTGACCAGCTAGATCACCAAAACAAAACAATCAAAACAAACAAAAATACCCTTCTCCATGCGTGGCTGGATGCAGCAACATTCCTGGAGATTTTATTCCTCCCTACCTATTATTTCTATGCATGTTTTCCATTTTCTATACATTTTATCATTCATTTTAAATGATCGATGCAAACTGTAATAACTTATTTCACATGGAATGACATTTGGCTACACAGGCTTAAATATAGTGCACCAGAAAGCATCGTTGCACTCGAGCTATATCCATGAGTCAACGAGGAGAAACCTTTGGCAGTGCTTACATTTGAAAAACCTATGTTTCAGCCAAACTAAGTCATTTGGAAGCTTAACTTAGGAATTTCTCCATGATTTTTGTGTTCTTCTGAGACAAGGTTCTCGACCCAAGGAATAATGACACATTTCAAACTGGCATCCACGAGCCTGAAATACAAAGAACCAGATATTTTTTATGGCCTCTCCTGCACTGAATGTGCAGAAACAAGGCTACCCAGCTGGCTTTTGTCAGAATCAAAGTTTCCGGAAGGAAGTAGAAATGGCTGTGAGAATTAGAAGCCATGGTTGACAAAAGGTTCTCTTTCTCCTGACCAGTTTACAAGTCCAGCAATTATAATCATTTGATGATTCATTGATCAAGTACCAGCTCTTGGGTGTATGTGTGTGCACACAAGTGCATGTGGCTTTGTTATGGGTTAAGACAGGTTTTGTCCTGATAAAGACGTATATGTAGAAGATGCAAAGAAGATAGACAAAAATTTTGGACAATCACGTGTCAAGGATGAGTCCAGTTTGGAGCACAGAGAGTTGGGGGAGCATTCCTTTAGGTGACAGCTTGGAAGAAACTGGACAAGAGGTGGTGAAGGATAAGGGCTTTCAGGGAGTAGTGTAAGGGACAGGAAGACATTCCAGGAATACGGAAATGTGCAGGGGAGGAAACTGACCACAGAAAAACAACAAAGGAGCAAATCCAGTTCAGAGCATAGCTAGGAATGGTATCTCATAGCCTTAGAGTCTGACTCTGAAGTAGCACTGGAAAGAGTTTTGAATTTGAAGTTCGATGACCTGAGTCCTAATTCTCTTGCCCGGTTTGCAGGGTGACCTTCTGTGAATTATGTAATATCTCAGATACCCAGCTCATGCATTTGTAAAACAGAAATACATACTTTTCTACTTCAAAGAACTATTCTAATAACTTTTTACATTAGATAATACAAAAGCGCTTGATAACCTGTAAGCCACTATTCTGGTATAAAGTATAATTATAATTTAGTTCAACATCTCTGCTAAGGAGAAAATCCTTTCTTTTATATCTTTCATATATTGTCATCTACTATTCTCTGGACTATTTCCCAATGCTCAGAGCTTGGGTGGAGAGTCTGTTTTCTGACTGTGAATTCTAAACATTCGAACGTGCTCTCATGTCCCAAGTCAATCTTCCATCTATGCATCTTTGCGCTACTTTCTGTTAAAACCAAGAAATGTGTCCCATAGACATCATGACCTGGCAACCCTGGGCTGCCACCAGCCCATAGACATGTTATGTTTGGCCTGAGGAATCTGTCTTTAAAGTTTTTTTGAAATAGTTGTTAAAATTAAAAATTGAGACATATTGCATGAAAATGTGGATTTCTGGCTTCTCTTGAGAAAGCAGAAAAGGATGTAGCATTAGGCCTATTCTCACATGTGACGGTAATCTTCAGGCTGTCATTCTCAGACATCACAACAACCAGGACTCTCCTTTGACTCTGAGGCTAGGTAGCATCTCTAGTGGCACTCTCACACTTGAGCTCTTTTCTCTCCTTATACATGTCTCGTTTCTCTCATCTATGTTCCTGCCTGGCCTCCTGGAAATTTGAGTTTGAAATTGCTGGTCTCCTGACAGCCATTTGAGTGATGAGTGACAGCTTATTTCCTATTTGCCAAATAGACATTCCAACTTCTTTGAATGATTCCTTTTCAGACACGTTTCCCAGAATCCTTATCACCCAGAACTTCCTCCTCTGATACACTCCCATCGGTGGTCAGTGCTTCTTTTCAAATGTGATGCTGTGAACTGGATACGTGCTCCAGGTAGAATCAGGCCAGTACACGGGACTTTGAGACAGTAACCTTCTTTGGAAGATGCTCTACTGCAAATGATGCATCCTGAACGCATGTGTAACTGTAATAGCTGCGACCACATTCCCCGCAACATAACACTACCCGTCATGACCTCTTGGTCGCAATGATCAAAAATCACCATATATTATCCATCATCTCTGCTTTTTTCATTTATGAATCTTATTTTCAACTTTATTGAGGTATAATTGACAAACGAAATTTTAAGATATTTAAAGTGTACATAGTGGTGATTTGATATATGTATACATTGTGAAAGGATTCCCACCATCTAGTTAATGAACACACCCATCACTTCACATATTTATCTTTTTTTTTTTTAGTGAGAACATTTAAGTTCTACTCTCTTAGCAGACTTCAATTATATAAGACAGTGTTATCAACTATAGTCACCATGTTTTACGTTAGGTCTTCAGACCTTATCTATCTTACAGCTGTGAGTTTGTACTCTTTTACCAAACTCTCCTATTTCTTCCACCCCTCAGCCCCTGGCAACCACTTTTTATTCTCTGTTTCTATGAGTTTAACTTTTTTAGATTCTACATATGAGTGAGGTCATACAATATTTGTCTTTCTCTGTCTGGCTTATCTCACTTAACACCATGCCCTCGAGGTCCATCCATGTTGTTGTAAATGGCAGGATTCCCTTCTTTCTCATGGCTGAATAATATTCCATTGTGTACATACATACCACAGATTCTTTATCCATTCACCCCTAGACAGAGACTGAGGCTGTTTCCATATCTAGGCTGTTGTGAATAATGCTGAACACGGGAGTGCAGGTATCTCTTGGAGAGCCATTTCTCATGTCCTTTGGATATATAGCCAGAAGTGGGATTGCTGGATTGTATGCTAGGTCTATTTTACATTTTTTGAGGAAACTCCATACTGTTTCCATAGTTGCTGTACCAATTTACATTCCATCCGCAGTGCGACAGTGCACAAAGATTCCCTTTTCTTTACATCCTTGCAAGCATTTATTATCTCTTTTCTTCTTTATGATAGCCATTCTAACAGGTGTGAGGTGATATCTTCCTGCGGTTACCATTTATGAATTTTCACCTAAATACAGGAACTTATATTTATGCCTGATCTATCTCCTCATGTTAGTTACACCCCCACTCCATCCATTTACACCCCCTAATAGTAGATTCCGTTATTCACTGCAGTAGCACACCCTCCAAGCCTCATGCCCTTGGCCACTTTGACTTGCTTGTCTTCTGAACTATCATTGACCTGGAAATCATTAGCAGAATTTGAACTTGAACAAGATAAGGAGGTAGAGGGAAAGTGAGAGTACAGGGAGCATCCCGAATCTGATTGTGGGATCATCAATAACTTACAGAGATAGAGACGATTTTTAATATAAAAAGAAGAGAAAATTCTGCCAGAGACCTAAAGAGCAAATGTAGATAAATGTGAAGTAAAAGTAAGAGAGCCTCAGGAGAAGAAGCTTATGGTGTTTTAGGTGAGAGAAGAGCAAAGCTGAGGAGGAAGGAAGAAATGAAGAGAGTGGGAATGCATTCTTGGTCAAAGGAATGCTGGTATGGAACAAATGGCAGTGACAAATACAAGAAAAGTCCAATGTTTCTTACCTGACAAGCAATTTGTGATGAAAGAGGGTTATAAGGATAAACATAAACTCCCAAAGATAAGAGGGCCTGCCTTTCCGTGTTTATCTGAGTTTGTGAAAGCTCTTTTAGAAAGATGGTTACATGAGGTCCACCAAGAGGGATGAATTAAGGTCAAGGGTCACCACATTCCTGGAGCCTTAAGTGGTTGCTGTAGAAACAGTGTTCTGTAGGGTGGATATCAACAGCAGTAGGATCAAGCGCCAGAAAACAAAGGTGCAGTAGTGAAACATTTCTGCTATAAATGTATGTCTTTTCTTAGCCATGTACTGTTTTTCTTCACATTCTGAGCATGGGGCTGAAGCCTAGATGTTTAGCTGAGGTAAAAAAGAGACTCATTTGATGATGCTATTCCTCCTTTTACTACAGAAATATGTGGTAGTTAATGAACAGCTCAGGACTGCTCTCTGTTTAAGGTTCTTCTGCCATCTCCCTTCTAAGGGACAAGTTTATCTATTAATTTTTTAAAATATCATAGATAAATTCTTTCTTCTTCATTTATTTTCTGAGGGTGCATGTCAACTGCTAGCCAGTGATCTGTTGACCCTGAAATGCCCACTAATATTCTTGTGAGTAAGCTGATTAGCCAGAGTGGAGAGTTGGTTGACCAGGAGTTTGGACTGGGTCTCATGAAGGAGGGGGATGGGTAGGGGGGGAAGACAGTGTTTTGGGGCCCTGGATCTTTGCAGGCTGAAGAATTCAATTTCGTCAGCTCCCCTTGAGGTGACTAAGCCCTGAGGATTCCATTAATAGTAAGATAATCGTAAAAGCTTCATTTTAAAACCATAATACCAATTTAATTAATAGTCAGATGGTTGCTGAGTAAGCAAGGAATTAGAGCAAAGGGACTTGACTAATTTTTTGAGACTATTTCATCCAGCCTACGGGAGAGCCTAGAAAATTTCCTTACTTCACAACAGACTACAGTTTTCTTGTGCTCGGAATGCTTGTTTCTGTCTTATCTAGTGTGTCTTTCCTCCGGGGATGGCTGAATAAATATGGAAAAAGCCTTTTCCTTTGTTTCCCATTCTTTTATTGCCCATGCAGGCAACCATATAAATGGAATCATACAGTATGTAGCCTTTTGATTAGCCTTTTGTAGCCTTCTTTGTGTTAATATAATTCTTTTTCTTCATCCATGTTGCTGCATGTTTCATTAATTTTCCTGTTAATTTATGAGTAGTACTCATTTGAATGGATATACCACAATGTGTTTATCCATTCAGCATTTGGTGGATACTTCAGTTTCCAGTTTTTGATGATTATCTCATGTTCTTAAAAAGATGGAGAATGTATCTGAGAACTGTAGGTAGTATATATAGACTGGAATGAATTGCCTAAAGAACTTAGAAACTGTGATGTGAGAAACACATTATAAAACCAGCATGTAATGTAGAAAAGCAGAGACATGCCAAGTCATCTTAATAGGGATTCTTAACCTGGGGTCCACAAACTGTTGGTGTCTGTGGGTAAAATTCGGAAAACCTGTGATATTGGATGGGAAAAAATTACATCTTTATTTATACAAATCCCTGACTGAAATTCAGCATTTCCTTAAATTATAAATGTAGACAACAAACCAAAAGTAGTTATTAGCAGTACCTGTGACTTTGTCACCAATAGAAATCACATATATTTTCATATACATCTACTGGGTGGATATCTTTTAAAATATTCTTTATGCTCATCACTACTTTGAAGTTATGGTAGTTATTAGACCCAGTGCTAGATTTTGTAATTAATAAAGATGCACACATATTATATCACAATTTGAAAAATATTTTAAAGTGTCATTTCAGTGTTATTGAGTTCCTTTGTACTGTATTTAATTTTACATACAATGAGGTTAAGAACTCTGAGGAAAGAGATGGAATGGACCCCAGGCCAGCATGGCATGGCTGTAATCTCATGGAATCTACTAGCATATACAAAGTGAGAAAATGGAAGTTATCCCTGAGATTCGTTAGCAGTTGAAGGAAGTAAAAGGGAAGTTGTGGGCTTCTCTGGTGACACAGTGGTTGAGAGTCCGCCTGCCGAGGCAGGGGACACGGGTTCGTGCCCCGGTCTGGGAAGATCCCACATGCCGCAGAGTGGCTGGGCCCCTGAGCCATGGCCGCTGAGCCTGCGCATCCGGAGCCTGTGCTCCGCAAAGGGAGAGGCCGCAACAGTGAGAGGCCCGCATACCACAAAAAAAAAAAAAAAAAAAAAAAAAAAGGAAGTTGTAATATTTGTTGTTTGGCATGAAGATTTATAGTTTTACAAACAGGATTTTCCCTGGTGTAGGGAAGAGTGTCACAAAGACTTCCCACAGAAGTACAGAAATTATCCGTCATTCTGGCCTGTGGGGCTGATAGGTTTTTTATGGGATGTCACTACACTGAATTCTCATTTATATTTCAGTCTTTGTGAGCTTGGTCGCGAGAGTCCATCTCTGAGATTTCAGATGAAACGGTGGTTCTGAGCCTGCACAGTTGACTTTGGACATTGGTCAGCCCATGTGAATTGGCAAATTCACCCAGGAAATGCCCCCTAGGGAGATGGCCAGCTGGGGTCCACCAGGAGACACCGATCTTAGCAAAAGCCCCTCTTACAATGTCAACAATAGTAGTCGGGCTGGTGTGGTGTCACCTAGAAGGAAGGGACGGATACAACAGACAGTGCTAAGCAGGCAGAGACCAGAGGAATAGGGTGTTGAAGATGTAGTGGTAGATGGTTCTCCAGTATTTAGAACCTGAGAAGATTAGACAGGTGCTCCTCAACAGAAAGACAGAAGGCAGTGAACTAAAACAACAGCCAAGTAAACCGAAGTTCTCATTTATGGAAAGAGCAGTCATTTGAATATTTAAAGGCAGAGGCCAGGGAGAAATGCAAGTTTAACACAAGTCAGATGTCCTAGCAGCAGCCATGTTTTCCCAAAACAAGGTCCTTAGTGTCCTGGAAGAGGCCATCCTGGACCACTGGGCCGTGAGAATGTAACAATGGGGGAATTCTTAGGTCGATCTGCTTCATCACTTAAAGATGCAGAAGTATGATTGATTTTTCCAGTTGACTTGACCTCGAGACCTACTACATGAGCAAAAGGGGTTAACCTACAAATCGTCTTGCTCTCCTGCATCCCTACAGGTGCAAACTCCTCTCTCTTCTCTTCCTTTTCAGCTTTTCTGTTCACTCGTGCTCACTGCCACTTAGATCACACCCCTGCCCGTTCCTTCCACTGAGTTCCAGAAAACTTCAATCCTCCTGTGCCCAAACTCCACTTAGCTGGTGTCCCAAGTGCTCTGTCTACCTCTTCATCTTAACTGAAATCTGGTCTCTCCAGTGACTGCATTTCCCTTGAGCTTTCTTTAGTGGTACCAAATTTCCCATCTACCAAGAAACCCTGGAGCCCTCATCACTCCCATTGGGGATGTGTTTCCTTCCCTCCCAGCCTGTGTCCCATGGTCAGTCTTCAGTGTCTCTCTCACCAGGCACCCTAGATACCTCTTCTCCTTAATCTTCTGCCATTTCTCCATTCGAGTGTCCCCTCACCATCTGATTGGAAGACACCTATGGAAGGTGGCAATGTGCTAAGCTTGCATCAGGGAAAAGTGACAGAATTATCTTGATCATGTCCTCAAAAAATTCATTTAATTCTTGTGTAACCCTCATTTCAGCTCTATTATTCTTATATCCATATCCAAATCTTACTGATTCCTTGTTTCCATTTCTAGGTATTTTTAATTTAGTGTTAAACTTTTAACCTTCATTTCTACTATGAGCTATTCCGTGACCCTCCTGCTTTCATCCCCCCATTCAGGAGAGAGTTCATGATTTTTTCTAAATCACCCCCCCCATTTTTCACCTTTCTAGACTAATGTTCCCACTTTGATCTTGATCTTATCAATTTGTCTTCTTCTAAGATTATCCATTACCTACTCTTCTCCCCACCTCTTTCCTTCCTTTATGCCTGAAAACTAACTCACGTCACCCAATGTGACACCTCCCTCCCATCCTTCCGTTCCCATCACCACTAAAGAGTAGTCACTTCTCCCTTCTTATCACGCGCGGCAGTGATGACAGTCTGGTTTCCCTGCTACTTCCCTCTTACAAGATAGTTTTTACTCCAAAGGTTCTTGTCATCTCTAAACCCAGAGGTATCCTAGCAGCCTTTCATCTTGATCCTTTCCTCTACAGCTGCTCTATATCCTCTGAGTAAGAACATCCAACTCCATTTTCTGGCCTGACTCATCTGTCCCCTGATCTCCTGCCTCTCTGGGCATCCCAATAAGGCCTCCAACAACATGACTAAATGTGAGCCCCATATCGCCTATCACCTCCCTCCTTCTCCCCTCCCCCATCACTCTTTCTCCAAGTGACATTACTCTGCTCGGTTGGTTAGGGCTAAAACCTCAGGAGTTACTTTTGAATTCTCCCCCTCTTTGGCACCAAACTTCAAAAAGTAATAGCACTTCTATGTCCAAAATATTTCCTCCATTTCTTACTTTCTGTTTCCACAGCTGCCAACTGAATTCAAACCTTCATTGCTCATCACATAGTCTTTTGCAAGTATGTCTTAATTAGTCTCCTTCCTGCTAATCTATTTTCCATATAATCTTTTCTATAAGCTACTGCCAAATTAATCTTCTTAATGCATACCTCTGATTACATCACATCTCTCTTCAAAAGCTTTCTCTCACTCCCCATGGCCAGCTAAATAAAGTCGAATGTCCTTTGCCTGACATTCAGAGATGGCCAAGACTCGGTTCTACTCCATCTCTGTTGACAGCAATGGTCCTTCAAACACTAGCTGGGCCTTGGACAGATCCTGTGACATTCTACCCCTGGGCCCTCACCCCTTTCTCATCCTGTTAACTGCCCAAAGGAGCAAACAGAGCTGCCCAGAGTCTTCTTAGTGTGTGAAAGGCAACCCGCTAGGGAGAGGTGAGACTTGAGGCAGAGGTTTCAGAGAGGAGGTGGTCTCAGTAACCCAGGGAAGTGATGATGAAGATAATGGTAATGGAGAGAAAAGGCCAGGTGAGCAATAGTGATGGAGGTAGAAATAAGAGATTCTGCTGACATCACGAACGGAAAATGGGTGAGAGGAAAGAGCCAAGGTCTACTCAAGTACTTTAGCTTGGGAGGCTGTTTAGAAGATAAACTCATTGGCTTATTCAGTTAGAAATATGAAAGAAAGTGAATCTAGCTTTGGACATGTTGAGGTTGAAGGGTTGATATCCAGGCATCCAAGCCCTGATAACAGTTGGAAATGATACCCTGGGAGATGGAGCTTGGGAGAAATCAGGTTGGAGATGGAGATTCAGGGTCCCGAGCCTGAGGGGTGGATCCAGCATTTGGAAGTCACCGATAGACTTTAACAGTAAGAAGTCTGAGGATAGAACTCTGGGGTAAAGTAACATTTAGTTGATGATAAGAACAAGAGAAGCCTGAAACCTAGATTTTTCCGAGGCAGAAGTTACCTTTCTTCTTTCCCTCAAACATGTATGCCATTTGTCAGAGCTGTGTATTCACAACTTCTCTTTCCTGGAGCGTTAGTGCCTTGAGAACAGAGGCAATGCCTTCTGATTTTTTTGTGTGTCCTAGTCTTTAGTTATGGTAGGGCCTGGTACACAGGAAACACCCCAAAAATGCTGACCAAATAATTCAGTAAATGAAGGAAGAGTCACCTCCAGTTGCAGGTAGGTTTTGCTTTCTCTCTCAGTGAACCAAAACTTGCATTGCCCTTCACACCCAACTTTTGGCATTTCTGATGGCAGATCAACAATCTAACTGTCATTTTCCTATGTTCTTTTTTAAAAACATGTTTTAAATTGAAGTATACTTGCTGTACAATATTATATGTTACAGCTGTATAATATGTTACAGGTGAATTCACAATTTTTAAAGGTTAGACTCCATTTATAGTTATTGTAAAATATTGGCTATATTCCCCATATTGTACAATATATCCTTGTAGCCTATTTTATACCTCATAGTTTGTACCTCTTAATCCCGTTCCCCTGTATTGCCCCTCTCCCCTTCCCTCTCCCCACTGGTAACCACTAGTTTGTTCTCTGTATCTGTGAGTCTGCTTCTTTTTTGTTATATTCACTAGTTTGTTGTATTTTTTAGATTCCACATATAAATGGTATCATACAGTAGTTGTCTTTCTCTGTCTGACTTATTTCACTTAGCATAATACCTTCCAAGTCCATCTATGTTGCTGCAAATGGCAAAATTTCGTTCCTTTTTAAGGCTGAGTAATATTCCATTGTATGTATGTATCACATCTTCTTCATCTGTTGATGGACACTTAGGTTACTTCTATTATCTTGGTGATTGTAAATAATGCTGCTATGAACATTGGGGTGCATGTATCTTTTTGAATTAATGTTTTTGGATTTTTTTCAGATAGATACCCAGGAGTGGAATTGCTGGGTCATATGGTAGTTCTCTTTGCAGTTTTTGGAGAAACCTCCATACTGTTTTCCACAGGGGCTGCACCAACATTGTTCCATGTTCTTGATTACACATGCCAGATGGAGCCAGACTGAGTCTGAGCTTCAGTGCTCCTCGTTTTAGCCCCTGACCAGTACCTTTGTTTTCCTGCCCACTCACCTGTGCTCACCTGCCGTCTTCACCCTGATTATTTTCCATGGGCCTTTATCTGTCTTCTGCATTTGTCTGAGGATTCATTTCTTCATTCATTGATTCCAGACTCAAATCTCAAACTCCTTTACTATGGTTCAGCAGGATGGGCAGAAGGCTTTTGCCCTGACATTTCATTGCTTCCAAAATGTGCATTCTAGAAGACGATTTCACCTAACTTACTTAGCCCAGAACAGATCTGGAAACTGGAACAAACGCTTTATTCTGAGTTTTTGAATGAATCTGTTGTGTCTTTGGGGTCCAAGGGCAATTTCTCCTTCCTTATCACACATCTTAGATCAGTGGTTCTTAAAGTGTTGGCTCCAGACCAACAGTATCAACATTCCCTAAGAACTTAGTAGGAAGTGTAAATTCTAGAGTTCCACCCCAGAAATACTGAATCTGAAACTCCGGGGGTGGGACCCAACAATCTGTGTTTTAACAACGCCTCCAGGGGATTCTGATGTGCCTGAAAGTCTGAAAACCATTGTCTTGGATCAGCTCATGCACAGGAGTGAGGTTGGGCCATGGAGTCCAGAGTCTGGTTTCTTTAACAGCTCTACCACCTCCTAGCTGGGTAACCTTGGCCAAGTTACTTAACCTCCTGGATCCTTAGTTTTATTTTATTTATTTTTAAAATAGTAATCTTTTATTTATTTTTATATTTATTTTTGGCTGTGTTGGGCCTTCATTTCTGTGCAAGGGCTTTCTCTAGTTGTGGCAAGCGGGGGCCACTCTTCATTGCGGTGCGCGGGCCTCTTCACTATCGTGGCCTCTCTTGTTGCGGAGCACAGGCTCCAGACGCGCAGGCTCAGTAGCTGTGGCTCACAGGCCTAGCTGCTCCGCGGCATGTGGGATCCTCCCAGATCAGGGCTCGAACCCGTGTCCCCTGCATTAGCAGGCAGATTCTCAACCGCTGCACCACCAGGGAAGCCCCTTAGTTTTATTTTTAATAAGAGTCAAATTTTGGGGTCAGTTGGTCACAAATTTGAGTCATAGTATTCTTGGGCTCTGTGAACACCTACAAAGACAATACAAATCCTCAATGGGTTCAGTTAACCAGAGTTCAGGGCTGGCTAGACACGTTAAAAGGGCTAGGCTGGCTAGTGACCAGGTACACGGCTACCTTCCCCTAACCTTGCTCAGAAACAAATCCATTTGACCAGGTGTCTATGAAGCAAATAAGAACTTCCTTGCCTTCATACCCAAGTTCTCTGTTGAGAGTGGCTAAGCAAATGATCTATGACATGTGGCTACTATTGAATTAGGGAGTCTTTAACCTGTAAAGAAAGAACTATTTGCAGATATTAGTAGCTTGGGAGGGCTGATGCATGAACAGTGACCAACCCAGATTTCGACAGGCAAAAGGGTTACGCAGATAGTGGTTCAGTGCTGCCGTGTGTTATTTACTTATGAATTCAGCGGAGGAGGTTGCTCATCGTGTTCTCCATTTCAAGAGTTTAAACTACAAGGTCACTCTGAAAATGAGCTGATTCTTCTAGAGAAAGAAACCATGTCATCAGCTGTCTATAGTCAATGCAACTCCCTTGGAACACACTCAGCTTCTATTCTTTTAATGCATATTCATGCCAACACTGTAATTCTTCAGTTGGGACAAATGTTCTCATAAAAGACAAAATAAATTTATCCATAGCTTTATCTGAGTCATGTTTAACCCCACTTAGCCTTCTCCCCACTGCTTAGTTCTGAGAACAGCTCCAAAGTCATCATGAAGACAAGGGCTGCTGCTGGCTGGTTAGAATAGAGCAGTGTTCCTAGTTGCACAGTGGCAGGCAGCTCACAGCGTTCCCAATCTCTTATCCCCATTCTTGGGGGCCCTGTGGGGCTCAAGGCAGCTCCCGAGACAGGTAAGCGCCCGCCTGGCTCCATGCCCATCCATCCCCAGAGTCCTTCTCTGACTTGGCCTCCACCTAGAGACCTCAAGGGCTATAGACATGGCAACTGTACTTAGAACCCCAAACTGAGGACTCTGTCCATTTTTTAAGAAGGTCACAAATTTGAGTAAGTGGGACACGTCTGCTCATATTTGGTTTTTGAAATCTCTTTGTTATCAGGGCCAGTTGAGGGCATATGGATTTAAAAACCTGGCTGGGGCATGTGTGAAGGAGACGGTTTGAATTTTTGTGCCACCGCTTTTTTAAAGCCTTCTAAGCATCTCCCCACTTTCTTATACTGGGGCCATCTCCAAATCTGTCCACACCGACCCTAGCTGTGAGGGCTGCTCGGCAAAGAAATACTATTTTATTTGAGAGGCAACGTAGCATAGTAGACAATGCATGAACTTTGGAGTCCGAAAATCTTGGTTTGAGTCCGACTTTGCTGCCTACGAGGTGATTTACCCGGGTTTTCTTACCCTTGAGGCTTAATGTCTTTATCTGCTAAACAGTGATAAGAATAGCATAATCTGCCTGTTAGGGAGGGTTGAATGCAATAATGGGTAAGAAGCACAGCATGGTGACTGACACATAGTAATTCATAAATGCTGGTCTAGTCGGTAGAGGTGGATGGGGTCTGGGGCTGGCTGGCCTGCCTTGATTTTGTTTAAGCAATTTAAACTTTGGCTCTGTTTGTTGCAAGTCCATGGCTGTCCGTTTCCAGTTCCCCTCTTTTAGGCTACGAATCACTATATCATACCTCAACTGAAGACCTGTTGCCTTTTTGCCCAAATGCAAACGTTGACATCATAAAATATGGAAGTCCTGTCAGAATTTGGATATTTATTAACTTAGTAGTTGCCTCTTGGATTATGAATCATGTAGAAATGTGAGTAATAATCATGACATTCGAGTGATGTCCATTTATTTCAGTGGGCTTCACTATGTGACGTGGATATCATGCCAGATAGTTTGTAAAAGTCAAGGTCGTAAATTAGGTCAAAGGAATGGGAGGAGCTCTGCTGCCTCTGTGGTTGCTGGGAAATATGAGGAAGCTTCGTGGTCCCCTCCTCCTGGCCATGCAAGAATGGGGCTCTGTTCTTTTTTATTTTAATCTTTATTTATTTATTTTTTTCGGTACACGGACCTCTCACTGTTGTGGCCTCTCCCTTTGCGGAGCACAGGCTCCGGACGCACAGGCTCAGCGGCCATGGCTCACGGGCCCAGCCTCTCCGCGGCATGTGGGATCTTCCCAGACCGGGGCACAAACACGTGACCCCTGCATCGGCAGGCGGACTCTCAACCACTGCGCCACCAGGGAAGCCCTATTTTTTTTTAATTTTTAAACTTTTAATTTTTTGGCCGAGCGGCATGTGGCATCTTAGTTCCCCAATCAGGGATTGAACCTGTGCCCTCTGCAGTGGAAACACGGAGTCCTAACCGCTGGACCGTCAGGGAATTCCAGGATGGGGCTCTAAATTATCTGCCCCGGGGAGGGGGATGGGTTGGAGCTGGACCTTGTTGTTGATTGTCAGCTAAAATAGAAGTGTTTCAATCACGTTTCTAGATTGTGTATGATTGCAGCTCCCTGCAAACAGGTCAAGGGTGATAACTGCATCAGTAATATTTAAATTTTGCCCTGAGCTTTGGGCTTCTGTGCATTCAGAAGTGCTTCTTTGGCAGGTTCAAAAAATATTCATTCAGAGGCACTAACTGCAGCAGGTTGAGATCATAAATGGGGACTCGGGACCCTGGGCTCCGGTGAGCAGCATGTTGCCTGACTGAACTGGGGGAGGCTTCAGCGTTTGGTGTGTGGCTCAGGTGTTCCAACCCCTTCTAATATGATGTAGAAGTTCTTTTTCTAAGGTAAAAAAAATGTCTTGGACCTGAACTTCTAATATCTACCTATTTAGGGAAAAAACCCTATGACATAAAGTTAATAAGAGGTCAGCAGTGCCTTGAAATGACTTTGTATTTTATAAATCAAGTGTGTGTGTGTGTGTGTGTGTGTGTGTGTGTGTATGTGTGTGTGTTTGAAAAATAGCCATCTATTTCTGGATGAAATATCAACGTCAATCCCCTTTAATGGTTGGGCTGGCAGGCCGTATCTATTGTCATTACCTATGAGGCCCCTGAATCTGCAGATGGTCCTGCAGGGGGAACTCTCGAGCATCCTTCTGCCAAAGCCTTCATCTAGGACAGGTGCTGGCGGGAGCCAGTGCAATTAGTGAGTCAACACACGTCTTGCGGAGAGGGTCTTTACCTGCAGTACTAGCTCTTAGCTGCAAGGGACGTTTCAAGCATAATCTTGTCCTCAAGCAACTGAAACCTCTTGCTAGGAGAGAGAGGAAACAGATTTACACGCTTGAAATCATGTAATCAAGGGCTTGGCTGGCAATGCTGACTGAAATTGCCCATAAGCTTGGGGGAAAGACAGGTGCCATTGTGGGGTTGTGGCTGTGACGAAGACTGTGGAGGGGAGTATTTTTTGCGGGGGGAGGAGAGAAGAAAGACAGGCTTTCGATCCTGACGTTTCCATGAATCTTTGCCGATCTAGACCCCATCTTCACTATCCCGGCTTTCCTTCCTCTCCCTCCTCACTTTCCCCCTCCTCTCTCACACCCACCTCTTGTCCATCCTGCTAGCTCAATGTCTCTGTTTTGTGGCTGGCTACCAGCTCTAGCAGAGAGTCAGGGCAGGTAACTCTCCCACACAAGGGTATATTGAGTCAGCCACCATGTGCTTCCGGCTTTAGCTGGGGACCAGATTAAGGTGGGATCCTGGGGAGAGGGACATGGGGGACCATCCTGGCCCAAAGTCCCCAGGCTGTCTGCTCAGTGTTTAGGACCCTCAGGCATAATTGCTCTGGAAACCACTCTGGTTCTTTCTTATTAGTTATTTCCTGGTTTTGCCCTACAGTTTTTGCACTGGATGCTTTTAAATCAGAGATTAAGATCCAAACTTCGGAGGCAGCCAGCCTGTGTTCTGACCTGGACTCATGGGAGGGGGCTGTACTGCACCTGCTTCCTCCAGCTTGGCCTCCTTGCTTCTTCTGGGGCTGTAAGCACAGGTCTGTGACTTTCTGAAGAGGAATGGGCTTGAGAGTTGGGAGCTCTTGGGGAATATGGGAACTCCTTGGGGCCCTGGTACCACGTTTGGTTGGCTTCTTGGCTTAGACTTGACATTCAAAGCCATCAACCTCTCTTTGCTTGTTCTTTCAATTTAGAACTTGGGCTTTCTGGGAAAGCAGTATAAAAAAATGGTGCAAATGAGGTTGGGGGATTACCTGGGGATTTCAACAATGGTTGATTCCCTTTAAGAAGGATAATCTGGACTTGAATGTATAAGGGTTGCAATTTCAGGGCTTACACAGGCTGCGGGGGCCAAATTGGGCCAGTGAAAGCCAGTAACTACGAGGGAAATGATGTCTACACAAGGGAGACATGTCTCGCCATTACGACTCAGGAAAATTGGTCTTCTCATCGCTGTTTCCTCTTAGCTCTAGGGCTGGAGCCGCTGGATCAGCAGGAAAGCAGGGCTGAGAGGCACTCAGAACATACACCTCTTCTCAAAAAAGACAGGACAGACTCTCATTCAGTGCTGTCTTGCTGGGGTGACATTGTGGCTGTGAACCTTCTTAGGTATTCATATCTCTACTTCCCTCTGGGATTTCTCTCATTTGTTAGCAGGAGTCATTATGCTTTGTTCTTGCAGAGAAAATCTCCTTAGGCAATCACACTGTATTGTTAAGTTGTTCCCAGCATTTTGATGTCTCCTTCTGTCCCAAGTAGAAGATGAGGTGGGGAAGTATTTACATAAGGGTAGCATGGAGTCGAGGAAAGAACATGGGTTGTGGGTCAGACAGACCTGTGTTCAAATCCTGCCTTTACCACCCTCTGGGTGAGTGGAGGGGATTGAGGGGGCTTGGGGAGGATCGAAGGAAACTAGGTATGGAAAGCACTGTCTTAACCAAGAACCTGCTCTCAGTGCGTGTCTGTTTTCCTTTTTTCCTCTTGAACAGCTTCTAGTTACACCTAGTTTCACTGTATTGTCTTCCTTCAGCCAGACCTTAATTGTAGAAACCTAGACTTCCTGGCCTGGAAGGCACCTTTGTAGTCCCCAGTACAAATTCCCACTTTACAGATTAAACAATGGAGGTTCAATGAGATGCTTGTGGCAGGGTGCATAGAGTAACATCCAGCAGGCATCTATGGAGGGCTTGTGGTGAGCTAGGCAATGTGCAGCGAATCCTTATGACAGCCTTGTGAGAGAGTTACTTTTTTTAATCTACATTTTATAGATGAGAAATGGAGAAAAATGTGGGCAGTTGACCTATACCAGATCACTCAAGGCCATACAAATCTTCAGTGAGGAAACCAGAGCCGATACTGAAATAGGCTCCACCTTTTTCCTGCGCAAGGATTCTTTCCAACACCCTGAATGGGACAGTCTACCTCAAGGTTACGATGTGTTCTCTGAGATCAAGAAAGGCTTTTAACTAAATCCACAAGAGCATTATCTATAGGGAAACACCTAGGAATGTTTTTTTTAAAAATAGAGTATTTTTAGAGCAGTTTTAGGTTTACAAAAAAATGAGTACAGGGAATGAGTACAGAGTACAGAGAATCCCACACATGCCCCTCAAACTCCCCCCCCCCCACACAATTTCCCCTATTAGTAACATCTTGCATTAGCAGGGCACATTTGTTACAACTGATGGGTACAATCTGGTACATTATTATGAACTAATTGTTTACATTAGGAGTCACTCTTTGTGTTGTACATTCTATGGTTTTGACAAATGCAGCGACATGTATCCACCACTGCAGTGTCACACAGAATAGTTTCACTGCCCTAAAAATCCTCCGTGCTCTGCCTATTCATCCCTCTTCCCCTCAGGCCTGAGTAACCCCTGATCTTTTAACTGTCTCCGTAGTTTTGCCTTCTCCTGAATGCCATATAGCGGGAACCATACGATACACAGCTTTTCAGATTGGCTTCTTTCACTTAGTAATATGTGTTTAAATTTCCTCCATGTCTTTTCATGACTTGATAGTTCATTTCGCTTTATGGCTGAATGACGTTCCTTTGTCTGGATGTACCACAGTTGGTTTAGCCATTCACCTACTGGAGGACATCTTGGTTGCTTCCGCATTTTGGCAATTATGAATAAAGCTGCTATTCACATCCGTGTGCAGGATTTTGTGTGGTAGAAATGGTTTCTGATTGGCAGCTAGAATGATTGGCTGAGCTTTAAGAATAATCTCAACTTCTCCAATTACATTTATTTATTTTAATCTGGTTTACTTCATCTAATAACACACAGGGATTCCTCGGTTCCCCAAGCACGTGTTTTCTTATTTAAAGAGGAACAATCCATATCATATAACTAACAGAACTCTGAAGCCTGGGAACCTCCCACACCCTAAGTTCACACAATGTCCCCGGGGCCCCCAGATTTGATTAGACTTAGGGGAACTTATCACTCTCAGAATCAATCAGCAACCATGGAGTCTTAACCAATACGAGGTTCACATAGAGGGTTCTGGAATGTTGCAGTCAATTCATGACTAAACTGGGGTCTAAGCTTGGTCACAGGCATGATTCTTCGGGACTTAACAACCCTATTGTTCCTTCTTCTAAAGTTGACTCAGGAAAGAACAGTTTCTCAACAGCTAATGCTCTCCAGAGTATAACTCAGGTTTAGGAGAGCAGATGTGAGAACCATTAGACCACACATAGACCAAGGGGGAAGTACCCGAATTTTAATGTTGTCCTGTTACTATTTAGGCAAAGGGGCTGTGGAGACTGTCACACGTTTCCCAATCACCCTGCTGACTCAGCCCCGTCCCTTCCTTTTACTTGTGGACTGAGACTCGCAAAATTCTCATGTTCTGTTTGCTTCTATTTTTACACACCCATTTCTTTCCCTCTCACCTTTATTTGTTTCCATAAAAAACAGCCCTGTAGAAAATCCTCTGGATAGCCATGCTAGTGATGGCACTATGTTTTGTTTCAAGCCATTAGGCTTTTCATTTTATTATTACTTTCCATTCTTTTTGGTAACCTTAGTCAAAACTTTAAATGAAAATAAAAATATGTTCCTGCAGTCATTTGGGAATGAATTTTTTGGGTGATGGAATTAAAATACCCCTTTCTTCAGTTGCTAATGTTGGAAATGAGGTGAGAGGAGGGAAAAATAAAATGAGGTGGACCCTGTTTTTTCATGTCAAAGATGCCTTATTTTTCTTTTTTTAATTTTTATTGGCATTCAGTTGACTTACAATGTTGTGTTAGTTTCAGGTGTACAGCAGAGTGAATCAGTTATACATATATATATCCATTCTTTTTCAGATTCTTTTCCCATATAGATTATTACAGAATATTGAGTAACGTTCCCTGTGCTCTACAGTAGGTCCTTATTAGTAATCTATTTTATTTATAGTAGTGTGTACATGTTAATCTCAATCTCCTAATTTATCACTTCCCCCCACGTTTCTTCTTTGGTAACCGTAAGTTTGATTTTGAGATCTGTGAGACTGTTTCTGTTTCATAAATAAGTTCATTTGTATCATTTTTTTTAAAGATTCCACATATAAGTGATATAATATGATATTTGTCTTTCTCTGTCTGACTTACTTCACTTAGTAGGATAATCTCTAGGTCCATCCCTGTTGTTGCAAATGGCATTATCTCATTCTTTTTATGGCTGAGTAATATTCCATTGTATATATGTACCACATCTTCTTTATCCATTCCTCTGTCGATGGACATTTAGGTTTCTTCCGTGTCTTGGCTGTTGTAAACAGCACCGAGGCAGACTCTATTTAGTGTTACTGATAAAAGAGCCCTGGGGACATGCATATTTTCTAATAAACCACATGTGAAAGTGCACTCATATATGTGTCCACATTTATAAGCCTGGGTGTCCAGGTACAGCTTAACACTTGGAAATAAATACATAAAGGACCCCAATTAGAGGTGGAGTAGAGGGAGGGGACGGGGTTGTGGCCAGTGGGAAGTGGGCCCAGGTGAAGGGGCAGCACTCAGAATGGCCTGATACTGATTCCTGGGGCCGAGAGGCCGCATATAACCCTTGGCAAACCTACCTGCCCAAGCTGCCACCCTATGTCAGGAACAGGTTCAATACAGGTGACGGGAAAATGCTTGATGGCCTGGGCCTGTTCTCTGCATAGATAAGGACGTCAGAATAGCGAGTGTCCAAATGTATTTAATGTCAGAGCTGAAGCCAAGACTGAGGTCCTCAACCAAGAAGGGTGATTAACAAAATTCAGGCCTCAAGATCCTGTTTACTTTGTATTGTGAAGTACATGTATGCACAAACTCAAGGCCAATTGGATGCCTTACTTATAATTTATAAATAATGGCTGAAATTAGTGTTTAACTTTGCAATAGGTGGCAGTGAAATTCTCACCTGTGCCTACAGTGAAAATTTGATTACATTCTCTATATCGATAACGACAGCCTCTAGCACAAAGTAGGATAAGAATTATTTATTGAATGCAGTATCCATTGATAGGTATCAGTATTGCTGCAATAATTACTGCAGAAGACCACCATGCAAACAAATACTTGATTAGAGTTGATACAGAAGAATGTCTAAGACTTTAATGAATTTGATATTATTCCTCTTGGGGCATTGATTTCTTCTTGGTACTATAACTGATCTTCAAAGTTCCTTCTTTTCTGGTGGACGTACATTCAACTCTAAGGAATCACATAGGGGAAAGTATACTGTAAATCTAGAAAAATCCCACAAGGCTTTCCCACACACAATCCTCTGGGCCAAACCCCATGGTCTCCATTTACCCTTTTGCTGCCTGTGGATGGAGGAGTGAGACAGGTTCAGTGGGTGTGGGGTGGCCCAGCCTGGAAGTATCAGGCCCAGGGCATGAGGTTACCTGGGGTGCAAGGATGCTCTGGGCAAGAGCTGGAAGTATTCAGAAGGAGAACAAAGGTCAACATGTGTTAACACCCCTAAGGCCTATGACCGATGTAAAAGACTAGCTGGCCAGCAAATCTTTTGGCAAGAGAAAGCAGCAAAGCCAGGAGTCAGCAGAATCTGACCAGAAGAATGAGAGGAAAGCCTGGAGGCCCAGAGCAGGCCACTGGGGCCTTTGTGTGTGGCCCGTCATAGGCTTGCTCGGATGTCCTAGTTCAGTCTGTGAAGGGCAGTGGATTCCTTGCAAAACTGGGAATGTTCAGATGGTATCAAGCTTGGGGGTGAGTCTGTGTGGAATGGGACACCTGAAGAAGGGTGGCCGGAGCACACATGCTTCTCTGCTCACCTGCAAGGGGTCAGACGTAGGTGAATGCAGGTTGTCTCAACACTGCTCTGGGCCCAGCTTCTCTGCCACTTGCTTGGCTTTCCCTGAGGGCTGTCACCCACCCACTGGCTGTCCCCATCGTGTCTTCAGACAACAGAAACCTGAGCAGAAGAAGGGCATGTCTGCTGCTTGGGAGGAAAAGCCTTCCCATGACTTTCCCTCTGAGCCTGTTGGCCAGGATGGAGCCGCAAGCTCAGGACCTGGCCACAAGGCAGGGCAGTAAAGCTGGTGTCTGGCATTTTCGGCTTTTATCAGCCAGGAAAGAAGCCGGTCCAAGGAGTGGCAATTGTAATTCTGCAGACAGTGCCGGCTGCAGCGTTTTCACGCCCTGGGGTCTTTTAGGTCTCTTTCAGAAGATATAAAGTTCAGCCACATGGCTAATTCACATCTCAGCCAACCCATTTGATTGTGCTCCATCCTGGTTGAGAGAGGAGTTATAGATGCACCCAAATTATTCTTGAGAAGCCTAAACGTGAGCCAAACAGGAAGCCGGTGTTTCCTATCCTCTTGTTTCCCATATCCTGCTGCTGTTTGTGGAGTAATTGGAGACAGCAGGACCAGGTCGAGAACTCTCTGCTAAGGAAGAGTGAAGGTTTTTGCGGAAGTGTTGGTATCAGGAATGGAACATGTGTGGGTCATGCACTATATTGCTCGTCAGAGAATCTGTCACACGCCAGCTACCACGTGACAGATATTCCATCTACAACATGATTTTTAGTATCAGATCTGCCCTCCGTGTCAGCTTTTGTCCTGGCTTTCTCTGAATTCCACCGATTTCATTTGACGCTGCTCTGTGCGCATGTGTCTAGTAAGCTTCAAGCTATTCCGTATACACGGAATACACGGAATATAATGTAAATATACATTATACACAGTACAATGTATACACAGTGTACTGGATTGTTCAATGGCCACATTTTTGCTTGAGGAACAGAATCCCCTATGTGTTCCAGCGTCCCCTTCCCTCTGTGGTCTGAGTGAGAGTTGGCCAACAGAGACACCTGCATGAGATTTGAGAGGCAGCCGGGGAGTCGTGGCTGGTTTGCTCTGAGGCTCTTTGCAGGCTGATATGGTGGCAGATGGATGGGTGGTGTCCAGTGGCTTCAGCCTGTCCTTGCTGCCTCCCTCCGGTGTGCAGCTCTTCTTCCTGATTGTTGGCCCAGCTGAACGACAATCTGGCACCAGCCACGTGGCTGGGGATCTGCAGTGCCCCTCTTCACCACACAAGCAACCCTACTGCTGTTCTCCTCACTGACCGACCAGCACTTGGCCAGCTCTGGTCAGCCCACCCAGCCAGCGCTTCACGAGGCCTGGACAGGGCGTTTTCTCTGATTGTCTCACTTTTCCTTCCAGTTTCTTGCTTTCCGAGCTCCTCCCACAGTAGGGTCAGGTCCACTCCCTAGGCTAAATCTTATCCCACAGCACCCATGGCAACTCTCCTCTCATAACACAGCCTGGATGAGACACATGCTACTCAAACGTGCACAAAGCTGGCCTTCATTTATTTTTCTCTAAGCCATGTTTGGTGCCCCCATCTCTCCCCAGGATAAGAGGATGTGGGATGCTACTTAAACTTGCCAAATTAAGGAAATCCTGTCTCTTATAGTTTAAAACACTCATTTTCTGGGTTAACTTAAACTGTTTTGCATCTCCCTCCCTCCTCTTTCTCCTGGGTGCCCTGTCCCTGGGCACGAGGGAAAACACCCATACTCCTGGTGGGATGGCCCTCTCTCAGCATGTTGATCTCCACGGTGGTATAGCCAGGCTGTCCCTGGAGGCCCTGTACTGCTCTCCCTTGAGATGTGGCTAATTCCATATGGTCCTTCGGGCCAATGTGCTGGAATCTTCTGCTGGATTCCAAGGCCCCTGACATTGTGGGTTTTTTTGTTTTTTTTGGCTGCAACATGTGGCCTGTGGGATGCTAGTTCCCCAGCCAGGGATTGAACCCACGCCCCCTGCATTGGAAGCGTGGAGTCTTAACCACTGGACTGCCAGGGAAGTCCCCCAAGGCCCCTGACATTTGCCTGGTCTCTCTGTCCTTGTCTCCTGACCCCAGCTCTCCACTGGCTCACCCATGCTCTTAGCATCTCCACATGCCCCCACTTGGACACTCCTGGTTTCCTGAATTCCACGCCTAGGCTGTTCGGGAATCAGGGCACTATCAGAACCATTTAGGGAGTGTCTAGAAGTTTAGGGAGAATCCACTAGCAGGGAAGAGGTTTCCAGTCTCCAGAATGTTGAAGAGTAGATGCAGTGGGGATGGAGACATGCCTGGGAAAGCGGGGACTTGAGATACATGTTTCTGAGGTAGGTTCCTGGAGCTGACAGACTCGAGGACATTCCCCAGGAGTGGGGATGGAGTGAAATGACCCTGAAACGGAGCCCACAGGAAACTTACCTCGTGCTCATGCTGGGGAGAGGCTTCAAGGAGAGCAGGCAGGAAGCCCCAGGATTTGGGGGAAGAGCAGAAAGAAGCTCAGGAGAGTGGAACAATCGTGGACTTTGTAAGTTAACGTCCTGAGTTTAAATCCTGGGTCTAAGGTCGAGGTAGATTCTTGCTTTGAGCCTCTCTTTCCCCAGGTGTTAAATGGGGGCCATGACGTCCCTTCCGCAGGATGACTTGTGAAATAGTCAGCAGGTACTTGGTGCTCTGCAATCCATCATTAGCTACATTCATGACGCACCATTAACCGGCAACAGCCAGAAAGGAAAACAGTAAAAATGCACCACTGTATCTCCTTGCACTCCCCCTGGGTTTCTAGAATCCAGAGGGTGTATATGTTGTCGTACTCACTCCCATTTCTGGCCTCTTTGTTCTCTTATTAAAGCAAAGGGTCCATCTTATAATTTATGGTACCTTAAATCCAGGAGAGAGATTAATTTACTGCCACTCCATACACGTACGACAGAACTGGACACAGTTTGACGTTCATTTTATCTCATTTTGCCCCTAGAGGGCGTGCCCATCTGCTATGGCGGCCCCGCCCCTCCCTCTCCCAGTGGAAATTAAGAAATAATTGGATTTTAGTGATAAAAATAGAGCTGGGGGGCTTCCCTGGTGGCGCAGTGGTTGAGAGTCCGCCTGCCGATGCAGGGGACACGGGTTCGTGCCCGGTCCGGGAAGATCCCACATGCCGCGGAGCGGCTGGGCCCGTGAGCCATGGCCGCTGATCCTGTGCGTCCTGAGCCTGTGCTCCGCAACGGGAGAGGCCACAACAATGAGAGGCCCGCGTACCGCAAAAAAAAAAAAAAAAAGAGCTGAAACTTTGACATGGAAAAGTTAAGGTGGTTTTGAATGGTCGCTCATTAAAATGCAAAGTTTCAAAAACAGAACACTCCCGAAGTTCACACAGCAGAGTCTGCTGCCATTATTTCATTAAGTATCTGCGTCACCGCAGGAGACCATAAGCTCCTCGCCAGCGAGGACCGTGTTGTAAGGATCTTTGTATGTCCAGGACTTAGTCTAGTGCCAGGCCCGGTAAATGTCTTTCTAATGAATGATTGAAAAATTGAACCTGGAGAAGAGACAGGTCCATGTGAATTCATGATGCCTGTCAAATTAATAAAAGACTAAGGAAAATCATAAGAAAAATAGATGCTTCCATTATAAAGAGTATAAGAAGGGATTAGCTTGAACCAGTTCCATGAGGGATTCCAGTGACACTTAGGGAAGAACTTCCTGACACAGAAGCTGTGAATGGGAGTGGATAACAAAGAACAATGGAGCCCACCCACACCCACTTTCCTACTTTCATTGGTCAGGAGGTGCCTCTGAGTGGGAGGCTAGGTCTAGCTGACCTTCCAAGCTCATTTCAGCCCTGAGACTGTGAATGTGTTTTCCTCACTTATTGCAAATCATTGCTCTTTTCTTCACTGCTGAAATCGAGTCTTGACAATTTTTTTGGAGGCTTCAGAGCATTTCAACCCTGATCTTAACTATCGTGGGCTGGTGGGGATTTCTGTGGATGTAGAAAGCTGAGACGTTGCAGAGGCTGAGTAATGGGCACAAGACCTCCCAGCGGTTCAGTGACTAAGCGAGCTGGGGACTCTCCCCACAGCCCAGACTCTGGTCTCTTTCAAAGACTATATGCATTTTATAAGCCAAACAAACAAAGAAGACTTATTTTGCAGTGAAGGAAAAAAACTCAAAGCAAACCGACAACAATTTTGCCTGACCTTTAAAACCCCTGTAAGCCTCAGGGTTGTTGGCTGTATTTTGTAATAACTCTGATCTTTTTTGACTAAAAAAAAAAATGCTGATCAGCCTGGGGATGCCAACCTCCATTTGTTACCCTGTTGCTAAGTGATAGCTCAAGAGGATTAACCCTCATAGATCACAGATGCATGGAAATTTCTGCCTTGTGCTTTTGTTTGTAATGATGAAAAATAGAGTATTTGAGGGGAAAAACCCCTTTCCTGTGTCTTTGGCTCTTGAATTGTTTTTAAAGAGCCCCTCTCTGTCCCAAAAAACCCAAAGATGGGAAGGTGCAATAAACAGATTTCTGCAGTCCTGAAGTGCCCCTTACTTGACTTTCTCTTCTTCCTGTCATCATTTCTTTAGCTTGGGCTAAACCTCTGATGACGCAGAAGGCATGAAATGGATCATCTAGCTTTATTTACATATTGTGTAACTGCACTAACCATCAGCTTACTCATCCATAAAATGGGAGAAAAAATAGGATGTATCTCTAGAGGATAAAAATAGATTAGTATGAGAACTGCTTAATTAACATCGTGTCTGCCCAAAGAAAGTACCCGGTAAATACTGGGTACTGTTATTACTACCACCGCCATTGTCATGTATCAGTGTCTCTCTGTGGCTTCAGAGTACTATTATTCCAAAGTGAAATGCGCATGTATTTTCTTCTCTTAAAGACTGACTGCAGTTACAAGTTTTGATCGGAGTGTGGACCACCCAGGGGCGAAGGTCACCGCATGTGAAAGCTTTGCCCAGCAGCCTGTACACGGGGCCACACCCTTTGGTTTGCTCATATGAAAAGTGGGCCATTAAGCCCGCTGTAGCTGACACACACTGTCACGAAGTTTGGATGGAGCCGTGGAAATACCGATTCCATGTTCCCTTGTATTCTTGCAATTACTGAAAGTAATTTAGAAATAGCACCATTTTTTAACTTTAAAGTATCTCATTAATCTACAGGTGGCACTGCACAGAGCTGACTTTTAATTTATAATGTTTGCATGATAAACAACATTGTGATGAACATCCTTCTACACACATCTGGGCCTCATTGTAAGATTATCTCCTGAGGTGAAATCTCAGAAACTTAGCTGCTGAATCCGATTATCTTTTGATGGGTCACTGGCAGTGTCACAGGAAGTGCCTGGTAGCAGAGGTCACTCATCCCCATTACCAGGGTGTTAGAGCTGGAGGGGGGAAGACCTGGAGAATTTGTTTCCCTCTGCGTTCCTTTTACTTCTTTTATATTTCTCTGATGCTTTTTTCTAACCCCCTGATTTATACTTATGACCAAACATTACTGGAGACACACACACACACATAGAGAGAGAGAGAGAGAGAGAGAGAGAGAAAGAAAGAAAGAAAGAAAGAGAGACAGAGACAGAGAGACAGAAGTGGAGAGAGAGAATATTCCTCTTGATCATTGCCTTTATTTCCTTTTCAACTGAGCTATTGTCTGTGGCTAGGGTAGGTGGATCCCTAAGCCAGTTTTCCTAATTTTTAAGAATTTAAATCCTGCTTTAGCAATAATGAGGTGGATTATATCAATACTACCCTTTCTGAGAATTCCCTAGATTATTCCTGTTCATTTGCAAGGGAAACTCCCGGATGAAAAAGCTCATATCTTAGAAAAGCAAGAATCCCCATTTATCTCTTTAACCACCGATTTAGCTGCTTTCAAAGAATTGGAAGAGTGCTTTGTCCCTTTTTCCTTCTGTGTCCACTTTTAACTAAATGCTTCTTTCCAGTGTCTCCGTTTCAAATTCGCAGAGAAAGGAATTAACTGGACCAGTTACTCACCATCATGGCTTTGTGAGCAGATCTTTGAATCCATCTTATCTTTTCGGCTTCTAGACACCCTATAGGTGGCTACTCTCAGGCTAAGCATCCCTCTGTCATCTAATCAGCTTTCAGTTCTGTGTGTGTGTGTGTGTGTGTGTGCGTGTGTGTGTGTGTGTATTGACAGTCTATTTGAGCTGCTATAACAGAACACCATAGACTGGGAGGCTTATAAACAAATTATAAGAACAAGTTAATTTCTCACAGATCTGGAGGCTTGGACGTCCAAGATCAAGGTGCCAGCATATTCAGTGTCTGGTGAGAGCCCCCTTCCTGGTTCACAGACTGAGTCTTCACATGGTGGAAGGGTTGAGGGAGCTCTCTGGGGTCTCAAGGGCACTAATCCCATTCATGAGGGCTTCGTCCTCATGACCTAATCAGCTCCCAAAGCCCCCACCTCCTAAAACCATTACATTGGGAGTTAGTTTGAATTTTGGGAGGACACAAACATTTGGTCTATAGCTGGTGTGTATCACATGGAGTGGAAAGACTCCTCTGATGTTCTGGAGTTTTGAGTGAGGTGTATAGCATTCAGTGAGCTTGTATGGGTGCTCTTACTCAAGCTTTCTCTTAGGTTGTCAAACCAGGGGGGAGAATTGCCAAGCATTTTGTAAAAAGGAGCTCCTGAAAACATCTAAACATTTACCCCGTGACCGGCAATTGCAATCCTAGTTATTTGCCCCAGAGAAATGAAAACATACGGCTGCAAACACCTGAACAAGAATGTTCATAGTAACTTTATTCCTGATAACACAAAATTGGAAAACAGCCCAGGTGTCCATCAAAATGAGAATGGATAACCAACTTTGACATGATTATATGATAGACCACTACTGCCGACGAAATGTATTACTGATACACACAACACAGGTGAATCTCAAAAACATTATTCTGAATGAAAAAAGACTTATCCCCCAAAGTACAAAATATACGACTCCAATTTACATGAAGTTATAAAGAGGCAAAACTAAAAAAATTTTAAAAATAATAGAAAAAGTTGTTGCCTCTGGGTTGGGAGTGGGGCCTCGGTAGGAGGAGGCATTAGTATTTTTGTTGTGATAATGTCTACATCTTGAAAGGGGTTTGAGTTGCACAGGTGTAGGCATTTGTCAAAACTTAGCAAATGCGCACTTAAAACTGGTACATTACATTGTCTGTAATTTTAACTCAGAGGGAAAAAAATGTAAACAAATCTTGAGCTCTAAAGATATGCACGCTGAGAAATTTAGGGGGAAGTGTGCTTATGGCTATAATTTACTTTGAAATTGATTAAAAAATAAGATGGATTGATGGATGGATAGAGAAATGGGTAGGTAGATAGATATGTGATAAAGAAAGAATTAGTAAAATATTAATGGTGGAATTTGGTGATGGGAATATGGGTATTCTCTGAAAATTCTTTCAAATTCTCTGCCTGTTTGAAGTTTCCCAATAGAATGTTGGCTAAATACCTGGTGAGGCAAGGAATGCCATTCAATTAATTTCAATAGTACTCAGTTTAATTTAAGGTCAATGCAACAACAACAGAAAACAATTGAGTACCTGTAATCTATAAAGCAGTGTGTTATGTACTAAGGATACAAGAATAAACAAAGACAAAGTACCTGGCTCAGGAAGCTTACAGTTTCATAAGGGAGACCAAAGAAAACCCAGACTGTCATGGGGACAAACACAGGTCAATGATTTTCTGGAATAGTCTAACTGCAAGTACTTTCATTATTTTTAAATGTTTACGGATTCATTAGGTAAATAACTCAGTGTTATTTGGATTGCTTAACTTTGTAAGACTTTGTATATGAATATATTCACAAATCAGGAAAGAAAATCTTTTGTTAAGTGCAATCTCCTGATTTCGTTTAGGAAAACATTTTTGCTATAATTACATCTGGCCTCTCTGTTGGTTCAGTGACCTTGTTGACATAACATTTAAACTTTACCCCAAGGAAAGAGGCACAGGAATACATGGAAAAATCAATGAACATCAGAGAAGAAAAGGTTACTGTTTAAGGTTCCCATGGGTTGGAGTTATTTTTAACTCCCCCCCCCCTTGCTTTAGTATTTCCCACCTGCAGACCATCCCCCACTACAACCTGGGGGCTCTTTCTAAACCCTGATCATAAGATTGTCCTGCTCAGAAATGTCACGTGACTCTCGGTTGCATAGAGTCTGGTCCCTTCACCTTCGATCTGTACGTACCCTCCATCCATACCTTCTGCTGCGTCCTCTGCATGTCATTTCCCAAACACTAGCTACCCGCAGCCCTGTGAGGTGAGCCTCTGATCCAGCTGATCCCTGTTTACTTAATCTTCACTTTTCATGAAAAGCCCGGCTCTCTAAGAAGTCTCCTTAGGTATTCCCATCTCCACAACCTCAAAGGGGAATTAATCTCGCCCAGCAGCCTCGGCGTTTTCTATCTTTGATGTCTTGTTTAGTACAAGCCGTCTTGGTTTTCGGAATAAGGTGTTTGTGACTACCACCTGCACTATTGTGTGGGCCCCTGAAGGGCAAAGGCTGGGTCTTACTCACCTTTGAATAAACTTTAAGGCACTAAACAGTGCTCTGCCCACAGTGAGAAGACAGCAAATGGTGGTTTAATTAAATCTCGTTTTGCAGAAAAAGTCATCTTTTCTTAAAATTAGCCCACACCGGGCTAAGTCCGTTATTTGTAAATCCATGGGCCAATCCATCCTCCAAAGTGCAGCATTTTTTTTTTTTTTTTTTTTTTTTTTGCGGTACGCAGGCCTCTCACTGTTGTGGCCTCTCCCGTTGTGGAGCAACAGGCTCCGGACGCGCAGGCTCAGCGGCCATGGCTCACGGGCACAGCCGCTCCGCGCCATGTGGAATCTTCCCGGACCGGGGCACGAACCCGTGTCCCCTGCATCGGCAGGCGGACTCTCAACCACTGCGCCACCAGGGAAGCCCCAAAGTGTAGCATTTTTAATAGGACCGAAGCCTCCTGACTTATCTTCGGAAAAGACACTGCGTATTTCGACACCAAAGGAGCCTACAGGTTTCATCAGACTTCCATAATCTGGACCTCGTTTCCCAGGTAATCCTGAAGCAGATCACACTTTATCTGGGAGGAGCACAGTTAGCAAAGGCAGGTATTGGTCTTTGTGAGTTTGCATTGCTAATGAATTTATTAAACTGCTTAATTTTTTCCCTCGTAGTTTTGATACTGATCGACTTTTGATTCCTTTGCTGCATGCATAGTGCCATCTTGTGGCCACAATGCATATAACACTCACTTACTCCAATGGTACTTTGGCAGTGGTTTTTGAGCATGTACTTGCTTAGGTCATTGTGCTTCTGTTATTCCATCTATTTCTGTGGTCCAGAGGATCTCCAAATGGAGAAGCGTGTGAATTACTACTAGGTGAACGTACACATAATTCACTGCTAAGCCAACTCAGCTTGGGCTTCATCTACCAAGAGTATATTTAGAAGCAATTATGATGTTTGTATTTTGTGCGTTTTCTTATTTTTTTATAGCAGTACTCCAAGGGCTGTTTTTCCCTCCTCACCCCAGTAGTTTTCCTCTGATAAAGAGCCCGTGTAAAACTGGGGCGATGGTAGGTGTGGTCCTTAGAGGGGTTGGGAATGACAAAGCTCGAGATTACTCCAGCAGGGTCCAACTCAAGAGTGTTGTGAAACCAAACTTTCTGCTGGATAGAAGCTGAGAGCAGTAGATGAGGGGAAGTGGGACATCTGGGTTCCATCCCAATGTCAGCCTTGAGTAAAAGGACAGAACAATAAAACAAGTCTTTAATACAGTGAGTAGAATGTCTTGACAATCTAAGCAACCGGAATATAGAAAGGAACTCTGAAATAAACACATATGTTGAGTCATTGCAAATAATTCCCATTCTCCACTAAAACCTTCATAGTTCTCTTTACATTCTCAGAGTTTATTGATAAGACTACAATGAGAACAAATGGGCTTGGGATGCAGCAAGTTAGAGGTTGGAAGTAAAATGAAGGATGGACAGATGAGACACATCATAGATCACGCGTAGGTTTAGTAAATCTACTTTGAAAATTTTGTTGGATTTTCAAAATTCACAATTGTCCTGTTTGAGCGTATCATGAGAAGACAGATTCCTGCCTTCAGTGATCTGAATTCCTAGTGAGGTTGGGGATAAGATCAATATACACAAAATAGTTTCTTTTTCTTTAATCTGCATTTTGCCTTTTTTTTCCCCAACAAAGTACCCATAATACAATAAAACATTTTGGTAAAATAACACTTTAAAAGTGAGAAAATTGGAGTGACAGAAAGAAGGGGTTGAACCCAGGCAGTACATCTTCTAAGAAAATAAATTAAGTGGACATTCTGGTTAGCAAATGACAACTTTTTAAGATTTAAAATATTGATAATTTCTGCTAGTCAGAGATAGTTAGGGGGCTGTACCAATGGTTTGTTACAAAACAAACATTAAACTAAGTCTACAAAATGTACAAATATTTATTAGCAGACAGGTCAAGAAAGTCATACAACGTGATTTTGTAACTCACGGCATTTCTACTCTGCCCTAGTCCCTTCTGACTAGCAGTTGATGAAAGGTAGATGGAATCATGTTCAGGTGACAGGACGAGACAGCATTGTGGTTGACCAGATGGCAGGAATCTCCTGGGAGTGGAAGGACACAGGACTGGTGAGACTCCAGTGCTACAGTGGAGCCATCCGACTCTTGGGACCCCCATATTTTCATGCCTTGTTCATGGATCTGCATGTTGGGGGGTGGTGTACCCAATGCCTCAACAATCGCCAGTCTCAAAACCACTCATTTCACCAATTAACAAACTTCTATACCTTATGCTAGTTAGCAAATCTTCCAATGTGGATTTTTTAAAATATATTTTAAAATCGAAGTATAGTTGAGTTACAGTGTTGTGTTAATTACTGCTGTACAGCAAAGTGATTCAGTCATACATATGTATACATTCTTTTTTTGTATTATTTTCCATTATGGTTTATCATAGGGTGGTGAATGTAGTTCCGATGTGGATTTTTTTTTTTTTTTTCTTGCGGTACTCGGGCCTCTCACTGTTGTGGCCTCTGCCGTTGCAGAGCACAGGCTCCGGACACGCAGGCTCAGCGGCCATGGCTCATGGGCCCAGCTGCTCCGTGGCATGTGGGATCTTCCCGGACCGGGGCACGAACCCGTGTCCTCTGCATCGGCAGGCGGACTCTCAACCACTGCGCCACCAGGGAAGCCCCCGATGTGGATTTTGATAATGATATTTGAAGGGCTAAGTAGCCACCCCCGGAGTGTCAATTTCTGATCAGAATCCTTCAAACACTAAGCACACCTCGGAAATAAATTAGAACTAAGTTGTACACGTTTATCACACACCTTACACTGAAGTGAAAATGAAGTGAATTATCTCGTAGATATTATAACAGAAGTCATGATGAAGAAGAAGATCAACATATCTTATTTTAAGGTCTTTGTATCAGCATTTTTTTAAACTAGTAGGGAAGATAGGGGGAGAATAATTTGTAGTGACCTAAATTTAGAATACAAAAGAAACCAGGAGGACTTCCCTGGTGGCGCAGTGGTTGAGAGTCCGCCTGCCGATGCAGGCGACACGGGTTCGTGCCCTGGTCCGGGAAGATCCCACATGCCGCAGAGCGGCTGGGCCCGTGAGCCATGGCCGCTGAGCCTGCGCGTCCGGAGCCTGTGCTCCGCAACGGGAGAGGCCACAACAGTGAGAAGCCCACGTACCGCAAAAAAAGAAAAAGAAAAAAAAAAAAAGAAAACCAGGAAAGGCCACTGAGCTAGGTAGAGAAGCCTCAGAAGCAAGTAAGAAAAAAAAATTAATCCTTGGAATGAGTTCCACGGGAGAGGACCATTATGCTTCCCCTCGCTTAGCTGAAGAGTCATTTGTGTTGCATGGATTGCAGAAACCTCTGAGGAAGCAGAAAAGCTTGTATGTAGCCCGCGTCCAATGCTGCTGAGCTGGGGTATTTGGTGCTGTCAACGATCTTAGGTCCCCAGGTTTGGAATCTGTACAACCAGGTGTGCTTTGCTTTGATTGCCTTTGAGGTTTTCTTTAAAGTTTCAGTAGATACTCTGCAGTGTCTTCGTTCAAGCTACTTTCAAGTCAGGTTTAAATTTTATTACTGTTTCAAGCAATGTGCATTAATTATTAACCAAATAGTTGGATGAAGAAACTCTGGGCTTTCATGGGAAAAAATAGTACAGCTCTTCAAGCTAAGTCTGTTTGTTTACTAGGTGTTACGGGCTGAGTCCTGTTCCCTCAAAATTCAGCTGTTGAAACCCTAATCCCTAGTACCTCGGAACGTGACTGTGTTTGGAGCTAAGGTCTTGACAGAGGTGAAGTTAAAACAAGGTCATCAGGATGGACCCTAATTCAATATGACCAGTGTCCTTATGCAAGGAGGAAATTTGGACATAGAGACTTAGTGACGTAGCAAGATCCACAACGTGTAAGTTCGAGGTTTATGTACATTGTGAGGCAGTAGAATATTTGAAGGCAGACTACATAAATTAAAGATGCACACTGTAATTTCTAGAACTATGGTGCCAAAAACCTTTCCACAATGACACAAATGGTCTATATTTGTGCTGTTCAGTTGGTAGCCACTTGCCACATACAGTGTAGCCCTAGAATCTAAGGGCAAGTAGAAATCTTAAAAAAGAAAAAACGGAATTTTTCCTAATGCAAAAAGGGAAAGAAATTTCCACCCCCACCCCCTCTTTACTTTAGAAAACTGGTAATTGTTAATTCTTTCTCTGCCCTTTCAGATGGTATATCAATCTTTTGAAAACTAAATAAGCCTTTTGCCAGCTTTACAGGCAGGAATGTCTTTCTCAAGGACTTGGGAGCCATCTCTTTGAACATCAAGGAAGAAAGCACCCCTATCTCTCCTTCTCCATGGGTGCCTGGCTCCAAATCGTAACTAGCTACCTGTCATAGATATTAAAAGTTTTATTTCTTTGGATAAGGGCAATCAACAAACACAATGGCCACCTCAATTACCAGGGGAATTTAAGATGAGCTATGTATGAAAATGGTTCTGGCACGCCTTGCTTGAGAACTAGTTATCGTTTATCTTGTGAACAAGTACGTAATCAGTTGTGCGCCTGGTAAGAGATTTTCTTCTGTCTTTGCAATTTCTTTACGGGTTGCCTATGATGCACATCACATTCTGGCTTAATGTTTATTCAATAATAAATCTGTTTTCTTTCTCTTCTACCTTTGTGAGAGTTTTTCTGGGTTGGCAGGAGATTTTGTTTTTAATTAGATTTCCACAAGAGCAAGCAGTTAAAAAAATAAACACGAGGAGGTATAGTTAAAAGGTCAGTAGAAGAGCTACAGTGGAATTCTAGAACACACAACACACAAAGAAACGCAGAAAATAAGGAGCAGAGAAATGAAAGAACAGATGGGACCAAGAAAAAAACAAACACCAAGATGGTAGGTTTAAACTCATCCATGTGAATAACTGCTGTAAGTAAATTAAAACTTCCCATGAGAAAGCAAGACCTATCTATACGATAATTACAAGAAACACACATTGGAAATATAAAGGCATAGACAGGTTGAGAATAAAAGGGTCAAAAAAGATATACCATGCAGACTGTAAGCCTAAGAAAGCTGGAGTGGTGAGTGTTAGGCAAAGCAGATTTCAAGACAAAAAATATAACCAGAGATAAAGACATGGTATGATGAATCATTTCTTTGGAAAGACACAATAATTCTAAATGTATTTGTATCTAATAACACAGATATAACAATTTTCAAGGTACAAGAAGTAAACAGAGGAAGAATTAAAGAAGAAACAGACAAAACCACAATCAATTGGAGATGGTAACTTTCCTCTCTCAGCAATTAATGGAAAAGTAGACAAAAAAATCAATAGTGATATAGAGGATTTGAACTACACTAATATGGTGAAATGAAGAGATTTCTGTATGTTAAGAAGTAAGATTTAATTATCTGACAGCTATTATGTGAAACACCTGATTTCTAGATGATACTTGATAAGCAACGTCTTACTGTATAAATTTCGATGTAGTGGTGACTGGAATATGTCTGTAGCGATTCAGGAAATCAATCAAGAGTTGCTCCCATGTGCCACTTGGGGTGGGAGCCCTGTGGTCACAGAACAGTCTTCACGCTTTAGGATGTCACGATGCACCCGTGTTGTGAAATACTTATTAATGTCACACTAGAGCATAGGCAGAAACTCTGACCTTTTCTCTTGTAAACTATAATAATAAACTATAACAGCCTCTCCACACTGGTTCAATGATTTCATCTCTTGGGGTCAGATGTGCAAGCCTTCTTCAGCCAAATCCACAGGTTCCTCCAGTGTTAATTTCTGGGCAGACAGCAAAACTCAGTCCCTTAGAACAAGGTTACTAGACTGGACAAATAGAAATACAGAACTCCCAGTTAAACCTGAATTTCAGATAATAGATAATTTTTTACTATGGGACATAACTTACACTAAAAAACTATTCATTATTGGTTTGAAACTCACATTTAACTGGGCCTTCTGTTTTCTACCCTACTTAGGAAGGGAAATATATTCTTGCAAGGAGGCTGGCTGAGCAGGATATAAGCAGTTCGAATTAAGATGCCAAAGTCCCATAAACACCTGCCTTCAGAGTGCTGTCTCCTCCCTGACGACCAGCTATACTCCTTGTACGCTACGATGGGGGCAATAAGAATATGAGGGCAATAAGAAGATGAGGGCAATAAGAAGATGGGGACAGTAAGAAGATATGGGCAATCCACCAGAGGGCAGACAGCAGAAGCAAGAAGAACTACAATCCTGCAGCCTGTGGAACAAAAACCACATTCACAGAAAGATAGACAAGATGAAAAGACAGAGGGCTATGTACCAGATGAAGGAACAAGATAAAACCCCAGAAAAAAAATGAAATGAAGTGGAGACAGGCAACCTTCCAGAAAAAGAATTTAGAATAATGATAGTGAAGATGATCCAGTACCTCGGAAAAAGACTGGAGGTAAAGATCGAGAAGATGCAAGAAATGTTTAACAAAGACCTAGAAGAATTAAAGAACAAACAAACAGAGATGAACAATACAATAACTGAAATGAAAACTACACTACAAGGAACCAATAGCAGAATAACTGAAGCAGAAGAATGGATAAGTGACCTGGAAGACAGAATGGTGGAATTCACTGCTGTGGAACAGAATAAAGAAAAAAGAATGAAAAGAAATGAAGATGGCCTAAGAGACCTCTGGGACAACATTAAATGCAATAACATTGGCATTATAGGGACCCCAGAAAGAGAAGAGAGAGAGAAAGGACCTGAGAAAATATTTGAAGAGATTATAGTCAAAAATGTCCCTAACATGGGAAAGGAAATAGCCACCCAAGTCCAGGAAGTGCAGAGAGTCCCATACAGGATAAACCCAAGGAGAAACACGCTGAGACACATAGTAATCAAATTGGCAAAAATTAAAGACAAAGAAAAATTATTGAAAGCAGCAAGGGAAAAATGACAAATAACATACAAGGGAACTCCCATAAGGTTAACAGCTGATTTCTCAGCTGAAATTCTACAAGGCAGAAGAGAGTGGCATGATATACTTAAAGTGATGAAAGGGAAGAACCTGCAACCAAGATTACTCTATCTGGCAAGAAACCCATTCAGATTCGATGGAGAAATCAAAAGCTTTACAGACAAGCAAAAGCTAAGAGAATTCAGCACCACCAAACCAGCTCTACAACAAATGCTAAAGGAACTTCTCTAACTGGGAAACACAAGAGAAGAAAAGGACCTACTAACAAACCCAAAACAATTAAGAAATGGTCATAGGAACATACATATCGATAATTACCTTAAATGTGAATGGATTAAATGGTCCAATCAAAAGATACAGGCTTGCTGAATGGATACAAAAAACAAGACCCATATATATGCTGTATACAAAAGGCCCACTTCAGACCTAGAGACACATACAGACTGAAAGTGAGGGGATGGAAGAAGATATTCCATGCAAATGGAAATCAAAAGAAAGCTGGAGTAGCAATACTCATATCAGATAAAATAGACTTTAAAATAAAGAATGTTACAAGAGACAAGGAAGGACACTACATAAAGATCAAGGGATCAATCCAAAAAGAAGATATAATAATTATAAATATATATGCACCCAGCATAGGAACACCTCAATACATAAGGCAACTGCTAACAGCTATAAAAGAGGAAATTGACAGTAACACAATAATAGTGGGGGACTTTAACACCTCACTTACACCAATGGACAGATCTTCCAAACAGAAAATTAATAAGGAAACACAAGCTTTAAATGACACAATAGACCAGATAGATTTAATTGATTATTTATAGGACATTCCATCCTAAAACAGCAGATTACACTTTCTTCTCAAGCGCGCATGGAACATTCTCCAGGATAGATCACATCGTGGACCACAAATCAAGCATCAGTAAATTTAGGAAAATTGAAATCATATCAAGCTTCTTTTCTGACCACAACGCTATGAGATTAGAAATCAATTACAGGGAAAATAAAGTAAAAAAACACAAACACATGGAGGCTAAACAATACGTCACTAAATAACCAAGAGATCACTGAAGAAATCAAAGAGGAAATCAAAAAATACCTGGAGACAAATGACAATGAAAACACGATGATCCAAAACCTATGGGATGCAGCAAAAGCAGTTCTAAGAGGGAAGTTTATAGCTATACAAGCCTACCTCAGGAAACAAGAAAAATCTCAAATAATCTAACCTTACACCTAAAGAAACTAGAGAAAACATAAACAAAACCCAAAGTTAGCAGAAGGAAAGAAATCATAAAGATCAGATCAGAAATAAATGAAATAGAAACAAAGAAAACAATAGCAAAGATCAATAAAACTAATAGCTGGTTCTTTGAGAAGATAAACAAAATAGATAAACCATTATCCAGACTCATCAAGAAAAAGAGGGAGAGGACTCAAATCAATAAAATTAGAAATGAAAAAGAAGTTACAACAGACACTGCAGAAATACAAAGCATCCTAAGAGACTACTACAAGCAACTCTATGCCAATAAAATGGACAACCTGGAAGAAATGGACAAATTCTTAGAAAGGTCTAACCTTCCAAGACTGAACCAGGAAGAAATAGAAAATATGAACAGTGCAATTACATGTAATGAAATTGAAACTGTGATTAAAAATCTTCCAACAAACAAAAGTCCAGGACCAGATGGCTTCACAGGTGAATTCTATCAAACATTTAGAGAAGAGTTAACACTATTCTTCTCAAACTCTTCCAAAGAATTGCAGAGGAAGGAACACTCCCAAACTCATTCTTTGAGGCCACCATCACCATGATACCAAAACCAGACAAAGATACTACAAAAAAAAGAAAATTACAGACCAATATCACTGATGAATATAGATGGCAAAATCCTCAACAAAATACTAGCCAACAGAGTCCAACAACACATTAAAAGAATCATACACCATGCTCAAGTGGGATTTATCTCAGGGATGCAAGGATTCTTCAATATATGCAAATCAATCAATGTGATACACCATATTAAAAAATTGAAGAATAAAAACCATATGATCATCTCAATAGATGCAGAAAAAAACTTTTGACAAAATTCAACACCCATTTATGATAAAAACTCTCCAGAAAGTGGATATAGAGGGAACCTACCTCAACATAATAAAGGCCATATATGAAAAACCCACAGCAAACATCATTCTCAATGGTGTAAAACTGAAAGCATTTCCTCTAAGATCAGGAACAAGACAAGGATGTCCACTCTCACCACTATTAGTCAACATGGTTTTGGAAGTCCTAGCTACGGCAATCAGAGAAGAAAAAGAAAGAAAAGGAATACAAGTTGGAAAAGAAGAAGTAAAACTCACTGTTTGCAGATGACATGATACTCTACATAGAGAATCCTAAAGATGCCACCAGAACACTACTAGAGCTAATCAATGAATTTGGTAAAGTTGCAGGGTACAAAATTAATGCACAGAAATCTCTTGCATTCCTATATACAAATGATGAAAAATCTGAAAGAGAAATTAAGGAAACACTCCCACTTACCACTGTAACAAAAAGAATAAAATACCTAGGAATAAACTTATCTATGGAGACAAAAGAGCTGTATGCAGAAAACTATAAGACACCGATGAAAGAAATTAAAGATGATACCAACAGGTGGAGAGATATACCATGTTCTTGGATTGGAAGAATCAATATTGTGAAAATGACTATACTACCCAAAGCAACCTACAGATTCAATGCAATCCCTACCAAATTACCAACGGCATTTTTTATAGAACTAGAACAAAAAATCTTAAAATTTGTATGGAGACACAAAAGACCCCGTATAGCCAAAGCAGTCTTGAGGGAAAAAAATGGACCTGGAGGAATCAGACTCCCTGACTTCAGACTATACTACAAAGCTACAGTAATCAAGACAATATGGTACTGGCACAAAAACAGAAATATAGATCAATGGAACAAGATAGAAAGCCCAGAGATAAACCCACGCACCTATGGTCAACTAATCTATGACAAAGGAGGCAAGGATATACAATAGAGGAAAGACAGTCTCTTCAATAAGTGGTGCTGGGAAAACTGGACAGCTACATGTAAAAGAATGAAATTAGAACACTCCCTAACACCATACACAAAAATAAACTCAAAATGGATTAGAGACCTAAATGTAAGAGCGGACACTGTAAAACTCTTAGAGGAAAACATAGGCAGAAAACTCTTTGACATAAATCACAGCAAGATCTTTTCTGATTCACCTCCTAGAGTAATGGAAATAAAAGCAAAAATAAACAAATGGGACCTAATGAAACTTCAAAGCTTTTGCACAGCAAAGGAAACCATAAACAAGATGAAAAGACAACCCTCAGAATGGGAGAAAATGTTTGCAAATGAATCAACGGACAAAGAATTAATCTCCAAAATATATAAACAACTCATGCAGCTCAATATTAAAAAAACAAACAACCCAATCAAAAAATGGGCAGAAGACCTAGATAGACATTTCTCCAAAGAAGACATACAGATGGCCAAGAAGCATATGAAAAGCTGCTCAACATCACTAATTATTAGAGAAATGCAAATCAAAACTACAATGAGTTATCACCTCACACCAGTTAGAATGGGCATCATCAGAAAATGTACAAACAACAAATGCTGGAGAAGACGTGGAGAAAAGGGAACCCTCTTGCAGTGTTGGTGGGAATGTAAATTGATACAGCCACTATGGAGAACAGTATGGAGGTTCCTTTAAAAACTAAAAATAGAATTACCATATGACCCAGCAATCCCACTACTGGGCATATGCCCAGAGAAAACCATAATTCAAAAAGACACATGCACCCCAATGTTCATTGCAGCACTATTTACTATAGCCAGATCATGGAAGCAACCTAAATGCCCATCGACAGACGAATGGAGAAAGAAGATGTGGTATATATATACAATGGACTATTACTCACGCATAAAAATGAATGAAACTGGGTCATTTGTAGAGACGTGGATGGATCTAGAGACTGTCATACAGAGTGAAGTAAGTCAGAAAGAGAAAAACAAATATCGTATATTAACGCAGATATATGGAACCTAGAAAAATCGTACAGATGAACCGGTTTGCAGGGCAGAAATTGAGACACCAATGTAGAGAACAAACGTATGGACACTAAGGAGGGAAAGCAGCGTGGGGTGGTGGTGGTGGGATGAACTGGGAGTTTGGGATTGACATGTGTACACTGATGTGTATAAAATTGATGACTAACAAGAACCTGCTGTATAAAAAAATAAATAAAATAAAATAAAAAAAAAATAGACCTTATTTAACAAGGGAAAAAAAAAGAAGATATGGGCAGTAAGAAGATGGGGGCAATAAGAAGATATGGGCAAGAGGCTGCAGAGAAGGTCGCCTTTTTATTTAAATATTTTGATGATACACATACAATTACAACGTTTCTTCCATAGGACAAATGTAAAAACTAATACAATCACCCTTTCAGGAACAAAGAAAATCATTTAGGAAATGTGGTGACTTTATATATAGGAGACATGTTAGGTTTTTTAAGCCTGTCTGAGGAGGAAATTTAAGACCAAGTTTTTTCTGGAGTACATAGGTCACATTCACATTTTCACACAGTAGTGATATTCTTGTTGCAGACTTGGCAAAAAATAACTACTAAGTCTATAATGAAAGAAAAGCAAAAACAATTAGTACGTAGAGAATAAAAAATTTATAGCATGGAACAGTGACCTTCATTTTGGCCACAGGTTTATGGTGTCTAAAAATATTTGCCTTTTATTCATACACGTCAGTGGGAGTAAAAAAGTATAAACCTTTTGCATAACACATTTTTAAAAGTGTGCCACAAAATGAATTTTTAGAGATTCATTTTCCTAGTAAATATATTAAAAATTCATGAAATCATAGCCGTTGAAATTTATGGAAATTATTTTGTTGTGGAGGATATTTATATAATTGATTACTGATATGCACTTATACTTTGAAATCTGAAATGGATCATTTCTTCAGGGAGCAATAAAAATACTCTATTTATTTGGCCAAAACACCCAAAACACTTTTCAGAAAGAAAGGCAAGATGTACAAATTCAGGTCAGCTACACAATATTTAATATTCCATGTAGTAAGCCATGACCAGCTAGTCAAGGACTTTGAGATATGGAATAAATCATAATTTCAAACTCATAATTATAGAAATTATAGGGTCTTTCAGTATTTTTTGCAAGTATAGATAAAAGAGAGTAGCTTCTAAAATTCAGTTTAATTCTACAAATATTGATTTGGCACCCATGGTAGGCACTGAGGATTTATAGCAGTGAAAAGGATTCTTACCACCATGTATATAGTTAATTTAGACGTACTAAATTAGAAGATAATGTATCCTGAGTTTTTTAATAGTATATTATTCCTATAAAAATAAAGTGATTTTATATTTATGAATTTTGCCCTGAATTATTCTACTGAATTTGAAGTATTTAATATTTTCATGATTATTGAGTGACAAAGGGAAGGTATAATGCTATTTTTGAGGTCATACAACACATGCACACACACAGAATCACACGCACACACACACACACACACACACACACACACACACACAGTTATGTGCACAGAAACACACAATGTGTGTTCTTACCATGTCAGTGTTCCAAAATTCAATTAACCTTACGTGGATTGAAGGGCCTCTAGTTTTAAGGAAATCAAACAAGCAAAACGGGTCACTCAAACTGTGCGTGTATCTTTGGATAAATAAGTTGTTGATAATCTGCTAGGTGCAGGAACGTATGGAATATAGAACAGCAATGTTAAATGTTAACATGGTAGGCAAAGAGGCCCACTCAGTTTCATGGGGGGCTCTGTCGGATGGCTCATGAACTGGACACTTTGTTAATTTGATAAAATTCTTAGAAGCCAGATTTATTCTCTATTTAACTTGCTTTGTGAGTATTGTTTGGCCATAAGTCGCTCAAAGGCACCTAAGTCACAGCATCATCATTATGCCCCCTCAGTAAGTCCTGGGGCATTTCTGAATTGCACTCCTAGAAGCTGAGACAGTGAGGTTCTCTGCATATTAGTGACTGAGAAAAATTTGAAGCCCGAGGTATATGTGCCTCTTACATCTGTAAGGCTCATGAAAAGCCAGGTCCTTTGAAAACATGAAATGAGTCACTGCTAGCTAAACTCTGGGGCAGTGTCTGGTTAGGAGAACTGCTGGACTGTGCTAGGCTTGGAGACCCTGGTGGAAGATGTGGTTATTGTATAATTAGAATGACTAGACTCCTTGAAGCCTGAGTCTGGCGGAGGGCCCGGGACTCCAGCTCCAGAAACCACAGTCTTTTTGGCCATTACAGAGGTTTCGGAAGGAATCTGGTAATTAGATTGCAGAGTGGAAGCTGGTGTTAGCACTCTTTCCATCACTGTCACGTTCTGTCCTACGGCTACACTGTGCGCGGCCAGAGGGGGCTGCACACGGGAGCTGGGGGTGAGGAAGCGCTCTCTTTCCCGCACCATAACATAGTGTGCGTCGGGCAGATGCAGGGTGCCCTCCAGGGGGCCAGGTGAGCCCCCGTGAGGCTGGATGACTCTCTCGGTAACCATGATGCCACCCTCGCTAGCGTACTGCTGCTCTCCCAAGAGGTACGCCGGGGCATAGACCCGCTCTGTCACCATCAGGCCTTCGGACTGTCTGGGGTCCAGGACCACAGTGCTCAGTGGCACTGTGGAGCCCGTGGTATAGGAAGTTTCTGTCACTATCACGTTACCAGAAGCCAATGGATCTGAAAGTGGTGCAGCTACCTTTTGAGCCTGCCTAGAAGACACAGATTTTTCAGTGACTATTTCCTGAGTGACTTTCTCTGTGTTTGCTTCATGCAAAGGTTTTGGAACTTGAAAGCTGCTACCGGAGGGATAAGTATTCTCGGAATTAACCCTGGTTTGCTCATAGAATGAATGTGAAGCTGCCTTCACGTCTGTTTCTCTCATAGGTTTTGGCCTCTGCTCGATTTCCATATCCATCTCTATTTTTTGACCCCAGCAAACTTCAGCGAGTGTCTTGAATTTCCATCCTAAGTCATCTAAGAAGCCGTCATCTAGCTCTCCTTCAATAAAACTGCAACAGCCAATGGAACCCTGGAGAGAGTCAGTTTCTTCCTGAGAGTAAACCAGAAGGCAGTCTTTGGCTGTGTGAATGTCATCTTCCTCGGCATAAGAGGCAGGTTTCTAAAACGGAAAGAAGAACAGGCATACAATGAGTGATGCACTTCCTTTAAGAACAAGCCTCTAGATCCCTGCTCAAAATGTTTAACCTCTGTCTTGTAGTTAGACAAGAAACACCAGAGAAGCACAAATTGAAGGACATCCTACAACAGGACTGGCCTGTATTCTTAAAAAATATTCATATCATGAAAGATGAGAAAGGCAGAGGGCATTGTTTCAGGTTAAAGGAGACAGAAGTGTCATGACAACTAAATGGAAAGCAGGGCCCTAGACGGGAAAAACAGTGGCTATAAAAGACATTTTGGGGATAACTGGCTAAACTGAAATATGCAATGTGTCACTGTTCAATCTCTGTACTGTGGTAATGTAAGAGGATGTGCGTGTGCGTGTGTGGGTGTGTCTGTGTGAGAGAGAAAGAGTGACAGAGAGACGGAGGGAGGGAGGGAGAAAAGGCAAAAAGCAAATGTGGCAAAATGTTAATATTTGGGTAATCTGGGTGAAGACTATATAGGAGTTCAAACTTCCTATTATTCTTGCAAAATTTCTGATGAGTTTGAAATGATTTCCAAATTAAAAGCTGAGCACACATACATAATCAAGACTGGTTCACGCAGGATTAGAGCAGAGAGGGAAAAAGATACTGAAATAAAACGGGACACCAGAGTGGAGCCCAGCAGTGAGATGGGAAATGGATGAGAAGTGCTCTTCCTTGACACTGACCAAATCACCATTTCCCCGTCTACTTGGGGGCGGGCAGATGGTATGAAAGAAGGGAGAATGGGAGGGAGCAGAAAGTGGGAAAGCACTCAGGTAATTTGCAGCCATGCAGATGGGAGGGGACAGAAATAAACTGGCCTCTGTGGAAGCCCATCCCCTCACTCCTCTCAAGGGTCCTTCAGGCCCCTAGCAATCTGACTCTGCCCATCCCATTCCCAGGCATGACCCTGTTCTCAAGAGAAGCTTCTAATTTCTAATCCCAGGCATGAGCTTCTGACTGCATCCCATCATCTTTCCTGAAACTTTCCTTCTAATTTTTTATGAACCACCTCAATAGTGAACCAAGTACTTGCCTTCAAAAGAAAACACTTAAAGGGACATAACGGATTGTGTTTTTTAGGTCACATAGTCTCTCCCCTCCCACCCTACCCGGCGCATCCCTAGCAAGTCTGTTCCTGCAGGGGGACAGCACTTTCTGACCCACTGACATCAGCCTGGTCATGTGACTCGCTTTGGCCAATGAAACGTGAGTGGGAAAAGGCAGTGGCTTTGGGGGTCATTGCCAGGTTTGGCATTGCTCTGTTCCCTGCGCCCCAAGGACGCCAGCTTCCTGGGCACAAGCTGTGCTCTCAGCACACATCTTGGAATGTGGACCACATGGGGCAGAGCAGAGCTGCATCGAGGGGCAAAAGCACGAATGTGGGAAATATGCCCTGGCGAGAAGCAAGATCGTGGGGTCATTTGTTGTCACCACATAATTGAGCTGACTGACTGGCCCAGTGGGTCACACCTCTCCCTTCTCATTGCCTGTAAGCATTCTCTTAATGAAAGGAACGATGTCCCATTTAGATCCAAGAAAATGATTACCCTAATAACATCACATTCGCATAGAAATGTCCGCCCCCCTTTCCCCGCCAATACATAAAAAACACCACTTACTTCAGTGAAATAACTTCTTAAGAATTCCTCATTCACTGCCACCGCAGCTGCTCGAGCTCCGGCCACTTCTCTAGAAGCCACCGTGGCTCTCGTGGTCCTAAGGGTTTCCGTGGTCATCAAGGCTCCTGCTGTCCCTGTAACCTGGGTGGCCCCCCCTGAGACGAAGCTCCTGTATTCCTCCCATCGGCCGTCCACCTCGGACATCTCATGCTGCCCTTTGATAAAGGAAGCGGAGCTGCTTCCTTTCACGGTAGCACCCTTGGTGGTCACAGCCCCTGCTCCGCCGCCTACAGCTGCACAGTCTCTGTGGTCTGCCTCTAGAAGAGGCAGCACTGCCTGTGAGAGCAAATACAGCCGAGTCACGGACGGTCAGTACGGTTGGTAGAAGGACCTGAGCTAAGTGAGCGTATGCAGGGAATAAGATATTTCCGCAGAGGCAAATTAGGAAAACTGTGCTTGAATGACTTCTGCCGGCCCTATGCATCGCGTGGAATGGAAATGTAGAAGCACCTGGCTGTGGAAGACAGCCATTTAATACCGGGACAAACATTTCTACCTAAATCCCTACACACGCTTCCTCTCTTTAACCTTTGTTCTACATTCTCGGTGTCACTGCCTGATGCTTCTTCTACATTCTCTGTAACTTAGGACCTGTCAGGGTAGAGCAAAACCACCTCAGCTCTGTCCTGGCAACAAATACAAAGTAAGTTGTTATTCGAGCCCTGTGTTTAACGAAGGCATGCGAATGAAATCTGTAGTAACCACTTTACTCTCTCATGACCTCAGGTGTTAGAAACACTTCCCAAGGCCCCTTTAAAGCAGAAAAGAAGACGTGTTCTGTTGACATCTGATTATCTGACCTTGTCTTCAGGTGGTGCCCCTTCGTTGTTCCAAGGATGCAGCATCTCTATGGTACCAGGGATGGGGGTAAAGCCTTTGGCGCCCTTCCCACAACGGCACTTCAGCAGTAGAAGTGGTACAACTGGACAGAAACAAAATTGAGTACAGATTTTCAAATTTATGTTGCATAATTTTGGAATTTGCGTTATCACTTCCTGAGTTCAGTCTTATTTACAGTCCTATTTTTCTGTTCTTCCCCTGATCTAACGTCACCAAGCCTGTTTCGGGTGAGTTATACCAAAGCCTAAAGGCAGGATGAGGGAGTCATGGATTCCGAGTTCTTGGCCATCACAAAGACTGTGGTCAACAAGTGGAATACCGAGACTGGATTCGATACTATCCAAATCATCAAAACCAACTTAAAGGCTGAAATTTTTGTGTTTTTTTAAACCACTTTAATTTTTAATATGAGAAAATTCACCATCTAAAATATATATATGTGTTAAAAAAGAAATCAGAAGTCCCTAAGGGTAGAAAAGCTTTAATATATTCAAATATTCTAGAACATTAGAACTTCTGTAATACTTCACCACTTTACCCTAGAGTAGAATTTGGCAGAAGGCATGACTCACTGAGGTTCCAGTTAACCTTTGAATTACCTAAGTACTATTTTCTAAAGTGATTCCACATTAAAAACCCTTAGAATATATATAACATTTTATCTAGAAGTTGATAAAATTTCAGAGCTCCCTCCTTCAATTTTATTCTACCTCAAGGATGAAGTAAAGGCCAATGCTGGCCCCTTAATCAACAGAGTAAAGAATTAACCATATCTGCAAGCAGCCCACCCCAAATTAGCTTTTATTGACGCTCCCATGTGGCAGCTTCCAAGGAAGAGCTGACTACTCCCTAGGCTCCTTTTTATATAATAGTCCCTATAGTTACTATGCGTAATGAAAAGACTGAAATCAGCCAGGGGTAATTCAACAGATGTTTATCAAGTGTCTGCCATGTGCGAGGCACCATGTTAGGTGCTGGGAAATCTGAGATGAGAAGGCAATGCAAGGAATCTCCAGGTAAAAGATGTAGTCCTACCTACCTATAAACTTGGTAAGCTGAGACAAGTCATTTATCATCATGTCTGTATTTTTACCCATTGAATGGAGATGATGGTATAAAAGTGCACTATAAACTGTTGAGTGCTGTGCATTTAATTGAACATCTACTAATGGCTTTGACAAGCTCGTCTTCTGACACTGTAATAACTGAGGCTGCTCTGGAGGCGTTTCTCTGCCCATGAGCAGGGGTCAAGTGGACTGGTTCCACACGACCCCAGGCTGCAGTCTTCTGTTCTTCAGTGAAAGGAAACCCAAGGTTGTTGGGGGGCATGCAGGGAGGGGAGGGCTGGTTGTCACTGTTGGGAAACATACAAGTGCTCAGAGGGTCTGGCTCCTGTTGGGGCAGGTGAAGAGGCAAGCCAAGCAGAGGGTCTGGGGAGGTGGAGCTCTGACAAGATGAATGTGAAAAGCAAGGATCGATGGGAAAAAGATGAGTTTGTAAAATAACCTTGTAACCATAATCTAAACGCATGCAACAAATCTTTTCTGACAGCTTTCTATGCACAAGGTGCTGTTCGCAGCACTGGGTATGGAAGAGCAGACGACATCCCTCCCTCACGTAGAGCTTATCAAAATGGAGACACCAAAAAGGTTTAAGTTAAAAGGGTGTTGAAGAGCATGTACAATAACCTTGGTTATTTAAATCAGAAGATGATACATTCTTATAAAACAAAATTCGGAAGAGCACTTCAATAACTTTTGGTGAATTTATCAATGATCAATCCTTGCTTCCCTACTCACCCTCAATAGCATTCTAGTGTGTGTGATTATAGAAAAACAAAAGAAATCAATGACTACTGTAGTAACAAAATACTAAAAAAAAAAAAAACCCTAAAAAGGTACTAACATTACTAAAAGAGCTAAAGTGTAGCTTTTAAAATACTAACATTACTAAAAGAGCTAAAATGTAGCTTTTAAAATACTTACGTAGCAAGAGCAGTAGGGCAAACATTATAAGCGCGATTGCTGCAGGTCCGAGGCCAACGTAGGAGTCAATCCACATTTCTACACAGCCACCGCCTTCCACACACTTGCAGACGGTGAGTTTAAGGACTTGCTTTTCAGGGCAACTGAAGCCTTTACTATCTGCAATCAGCAAGTGAATGTCACTCCTCCCAAGCGTTCGTTCCTTTTGTTGCAGTAGCATGCTGGTACCTGCAAGGACAAGATAAAAAAGGAAATAAAAATGAGTGATTACCAAGGAAGGGCAAGATTACATTACAGAAACATTCTTTTTTAAGATTTATTGAGATATAGGGGCTTCCCTAGTGGCACAGTGGGTTAAGAGTCTGCCTGCCAGTGCAGGGGACATGGGTTTGAGCCCTGGTCTGGGAGGATCCCACACGCCGCGGAGCAACTAAGCCTGTGTGCCACAACTACTGAGCCTGCACTCTAGAGCCCATGAGCCATAACTAATGAGCCCTCTTGCCACCACTACTGAAGCCAGCGTGCCTAGAGCCCGTGCTCCGAAACAAGAGAAGCCACCGCAATGAGAAGCCCGCGCACTGCAACGAAGAGTAGACCCGCTCACCACAACTAGAGAAAGCCCGTGCACAGCAACGAAGACCCCACACAGCCAAAAATAAATAAATTTAAAAAATTTATTGAGGTATAGTTGATTATATTATATAAGTTTTAGGTGTACAACACAGGGATTCACAAGTTTTAAAGGTTATACTCCATTTATAGTTATTATAAAATATTGGCTATATTCCCTGTGGTGTACAATATATCCTTGTAGCTTATTTATTTTAACATAGTAGACTGTACCTCTTAATCCCCTACCCCTATCTTGTTCCTCCCCACTTCCCTCTCCCCAGTGGTAACCACTAGTTTGTTCTCTACATCTGTGAGTCTACAGAAACATTCTTTAATAGCTAAAATTGTTAGCTCCAGTTAGAAGCTTTATTATTTCATAACTTCTCTATTGAATTCACTGTGTGCTTGATGAAATTAGTCCACATATGCAGGTGAATAGCAAAGGATCAGATCTGGACATACCATCCTTTTATGATGACTAATGTTAACAAATGTGTGTGGTTTACCAGATGTTAGGAACTCTTCCATTACTGGGATACAGTGACAGACAAGTGGAGAGTTAAATGACATTTCCATCGAATGACCTTTATTTTACTATTTCTTTTTTTTAATATGTATTTATTTATTTATTTTGGCTGTGCTGGGTCTTAGTTGCAGCACCAGGATTTTGTTGCAGCATGCGGGCTCTTAGTTGCGGCATGTGGGATCTAGTTCCGGGGCTAGGGATTGAACCCTGGCCCCCTGCATTGGGAGTGCGGAGTCTTACCCACTGGGCCAACAGGGAAGTCCCTATATTTTACTATTTCTTAAAAGAACTTTATTGGGGCTTCCCTGGTGGCGCAGTGGTTGGGAGTCCGCCTGCCGATGCAGGGGACGCGGGTTCGTGCCCCGGTCCAGGAGGATCCCACATGCCGTGAAGTGGCTGGGCCCATGAGCCACGGCCGCTGGGCCTGCGCGTCCGGAGCCTGTGCTCCGCAACGGGAGAGGCCACAACAGTGAGAGGCCCGCGTACCGCAAAAAAAAAAAGAACTTTATTAAGGCAATTTTCAAACAGACGTAATCCAGGAAAGAGCATAATTAACTCCGATGGTACCCATCTCCAGCTTTAATAATTTTCAACAATGGGCCAATCTTGTTTCATCCAGTCCCACCCATTTTGTTCCCAACACTGTGTATTTGAAATTTTTCAAATTTCACGGTATATATGAAAACCTGAAAGACTATTACAATGAATATTGATAAACCCTTCATAAATTGTTTACATTTTACAACAATACTTTTTCTCTACATGCACACTTATTTCCCCCTGAACTATTTCAAGGTAAGTTGCAGATCTCATGACGTTCTTCAGCATAAATCTTCTAAGACCAAAGGATATTAACCCTCTCAGGAAATTCATTCTTGATATAATAATATATTTAATAAATAACCCATAGTCAAACTTTTCAACTGTTGTAAAAATGCCCTTTACAGTTCTTGCTCTTACTCTCTCTGGCTTTTGTTTTTTGTTTTTTTTTATGATCCTGGATCCAATCAAAGATTATGCCCTGCATTTAGCTGTCACCTTAGTCTCTATTAATAATCTATAACAGTCCTAACTTTCTTTTGGCCTTTCAGGACTTTGACCTTTTTGAAGTCCACTTATTTTAAAGGATTTTCCACAGTTTGAATTTGTCTGACTGTTTCCTCATGATTGGATTCAGGCTACACGTTTTTGGCAAGAGTATTACACAGAAAGTGTTGTGCAAATGACCTTTTATCTTATTTTTTTAAAAATCTGACTGATGATTATTTAAGAAATTTTCTTTCAACATGAATAAAAATAATAACCAGTTTTCCCATGAGTAAAAATAATGATCAGTTAGAATAGTTTAAAACTTTTTCTGATATATGTATAACATTTATTAAAAAATAATTCACTTGCAAGGCAAAGATGGATGAATACAAAGATAAAAAATGAGGTGTTTGGGAGGTTTTTTTGTTTTATTTACTTTTTTTTGGAAGTAAGAGACATCCTCTTCTCATTTTAAGGTCCATATTTTATGGAATTTGATCTCCAAAGCTAGAAATATACTTAATAAATCATCCCCAAAGCTCTGGAGAAGTGAGGAAAGCATCTAGTCATTCATTTAAGGAATATGAGCTTATTAAAAGAAATATAGGAAAACATGGCCTGGAAGAATATAACTAAATTCATGATTGGCTCTGAGTGGAAAGATGGAAAGGGGAGGAAAGGCCCAAAGGGGACTTCTACTTTGTCAGTGATCGTTAAAAAAAAAAGGCCTGATTCAAATACGACAAATTGTTAATATTCTTTCAATTCTAGGTGGGAGGTACAAAGGTATCTGCCTTATTAGTCTCTGTAATTTTCTGTACTTAAGATATTTCCCAAATAAATAAAATAGTTAGGAGCTATTTATTATCATGATAGTTGGTCAATCATCTCATTATACAGCCAAGGAGAAAAAAGCCTGGGTTACAGAACCCTATCTCTCTCAATTGTCTAGATGTATACAGTATAAGCTCAGTGACTTCCTGTTATAACACTCTAACATGTATGTGTATCCTAAAGAGTTTTATGTTTCTAAGGCTAGGAAAAAATTCAAGAGCCTATCAAATTCAAACATCTTTATCTTTAGACAGAAAATCCACTGTGTATCTGGAAAGGCAACAGAGCATAAAGGTAGTGAGTAGAGACTCCACAGCTAGAGTGCTTGGGTTCAAATACTAATTCCAGCTCTTCAACTAGCTGTAACTTTGAGAATGTTAAACTTTCTGCACCTTTGTTTCCTCATCTGTAAAATGTTGATGACGGTAATGCCAAACTTCTAGGGTTGTTAATATTAGTAAAGTGCTTAGACCAGTGCCTGGCATTTCCTAAACATCACGTTTCTTAGATAAAAATAAGTAAGTCTTGGAATCCCAACAAGTTCAATGCAAAACACATTTACTATCTTAGTCAAAGAAAGGCAAACTCCAATCAAGCAGTCAGCCTAGGTGGGAGTCCCAGACTTCTGCGAGTACAGAATGAGATAATGTGAGTCAGGGGACCAACCCCGACGTGAGTCTTGAGGCCTGTGACTTAATTACCATAAGAAGAATCATCTGGATGTCTGCATCCCAGGGCTCATGCTAGTTGAAAACTTGATCTTAAGTAACCTCAATGAATCAAGATGGTGATTGTCACCCCTTACTGGGGAGACCACTTGAGTTAACCAACAACATAACTATCTTTTGCAAGTGAGTACATAAACCCTAAGAAGATTCGGAATTAAGTATAGGAATATTTAAACAAACTAAAGATTTAGTTTTAATATTTTTGCATTGTAAAGAAATTATTTGCATTTGTTATTATATTTATACACTTGTAATATTTTAAGGACAATTAGCCCTATTAACGTGACAGCTATGTAACTCCAGTTCAAAATGTGTAATTATGTTACTAATTTAGATTTATGGTTTTAGGTTGAAATATCACTGGTTTGTTCAGTATTGGACCACTGAAGAGGATGTCAGGTTTGATGTATTTATAAGTCAAATTTACTGGTATTTTAGAGTATAGGAATCACAAGAAAGTTTTATTTGTTAATTCAGATCATTGAAATACATAAAAAGGAAGCCAAATATACTAAATTTATAAATATATTGAAATGTTAAAGGTGTTTAGTTTGTAAATTGGACCAAACATGATTCAAAGCCTCTTAAAATGACTGTAAAATTTGCTAAGCCTAAGAAAACAATAAACTTAAAAGTTAAGAAAAATTGGGGTATTACATTTAAAACTTTTCTGAAACGAGCACTACCTGTTTAAAACAAAAAGAGTCTTCTGGATAGATTTTTCTACATTTGAAACCACCTTGAAGGAAGCCAACAGAGCACGTCAGTAAGGGAATATGTCCCAAGATACGGATTTATGCACATGTCCTTCGGGCATGGGGGGCAAGGGGACAGACAGACTCCTTTCCATGTTTTGTCCATCACTTACCAGCTTTGTGACTTCAAACGAGCTCTCTAACTCTAGTTAAGCCAAAGTTTCCTCAGCTGTAATCAGGGAATAAGGTTATGGGGTAAGAAGTAAACATGATAATGCATATGAAGGGATAGCAGAGTGCCTGGCACATGGTATATGTTCCGTAAGAGTTATTTTTAATGGAATCATCGTTACCATACATCAAGATTTTTAGAAGGCACCTACTCTGATTGCTGTGCTTAGAGAGGCAACGTATTCCTCAGCTTACGAGACAACTACTTCAAGAGCGATTTGGAGAATACCCAGTGCAGGGGACATGGGAAAAAGATGAGTTTGTAAAATAGTTCCTTTTTGCCTATTTGTAGCCAAATACTTTAAAGATATTAGATATCTATTTCCCTTCACTCTCTCCAAATAGGGTATTTATTATTAGGCAGATCAAAGACACTATGCCTGAGTTTCAGACCCTCATTTTATAAACTCAGTTGTATTGGAAATGTAATTCATGCCAAGAAAAAAGCCTGTATTATAAGGATTTTAGATTTCTATCATGTTTAAACATATAGTCCAGTGGTTTTGCTTACTTTCTCGGCTTACTATTTTCCACCTTTCTGCCATTCCAGCTGGTTTGTCAATGACAGAGAAACTGAAAGGCCAGCTGTTTTGGGGTCCGTCCAGGTCCTCTGCGGTCACGTTCACGTATTGCACATCATCACAGACAGTCTGCACAGGGTCGACCAGTGTGGGACAATTGTCATTGATGTCTTCAACCGTGATACTAATAGTGCCAGTGATGGTTTTTCTAGGATATTCTTAAAAATAAGAAAAAGATAATGTATATTTTGGTTATACTGCTCATATGGACATAGTTTGAATTTTCTTGCCAATTTGGTAAGGAGAAGGTAGTAACCAAATTAGGATGCTTTCTATCTTAGATATGTTTTCATATTCAGATCAAGTAATATCTTTTAATCCACTAAATAAGTAGAAATGTGAAGGTTTACCCATTTGGCATTCCTACAAGATCAAAACAAAGGTCTCTGATGCTGGAAAATAAAATCTAAATGCATATAACCAAGAAAAAAATGTCTATTTAATAACTTACCTTCTGTCACAGCCAAAATCTTTGCAGTGTATGTACCATTTTGGACATATCTGGATTCATAATCAGGAATTTTTACAAGTCTAATTTCAGAGGTGGCAGAATCCACAGAGATCCAATTGTCTATATCTTCAAATTTGGCATATCTGTTAGAAAGCAGACAAAGTTAATTTTGAGCTCTGGATAAATTGAGACTATCTACAACTAATATCTACAACTCTTTTAAGCTTAATTTCTGCTTTCTTATATATGTTCTTATTACAGGCATTAGTTTGGAATGGTTTTTAATTTCTTGAAACTATCCTAAAAGCCCCTCTGTTTACTGTGTATCACACCTACTTTGGACCCTTCCTTACTTCTGTAACATACCCAAGACATATGTGCAAGGGCAACGCCCTTGCCTACTCACCCGGGAGGTTTACGAGTTGCTCTTCAGTCTGCCTTACAGCTTTCAATCAGTTTTCCTTAAATTTGGAGTTAACCTTGGAGGATAACTTAGTCACCCAACAAGAACTCGTGGAGAAAAGCAGTTTTACATTCTATTATTTATTGGCATATTATCAATATTTAAAAGTATCAATTTAAAAAATCAATGACTGCCTTAAATGGAAGTACTTTAAATTTTGGGATATTGTTGATTGTTCAGAGCAATAGGCTTCTTTCAGTTAGAAATGGTTAAAAGTGAAAACAATGCTGATAAGGTGATTTCTGGGTTTATTCCTTCAAAGCAAAGGAGAATTAGTGCAAAAAGAGACAGCTTTGGGAAGGCAAGGAGAACATTCATAGTACATTTTCAGAAATATATGTAATTTAATACCATCGAGTTTAAAATGTATCCAAATACAAACCAAACATATGAGAATTTGATTCAACCAATCATATTAATGATTTATTTTCTATTAAGTGGCTGTTTAGGCATACAAAAATGAGTGGCTAATATATGGCAATATTTGTTTATAGTGACTATTTAATATACACTCGAACTAAACTTTCCTGTCTTTTAATATTTATACCAGTAAATGATGATACATTTGGATTTTCACAAATATTTCTGAATTTCATGGCTGGAATTTTAAAGCTTGAACTTAGCTGCTGTCAATGTTTTCCCAAATAATGCTTATACCAAAGACGAAGTTAAAGTAATAAGAATCACATTTCACAATGGAATGTTTTGTGTGGTCTCATTTAAGGGATTTTCTGTTTTCTACTGTGAAAACTAGACACCATTCAAAGTAGGATGCAGCTCACATGTCCTGTCAAATACCATAACAACTGATGCATATGAATAATCAGTAAAAGAGTAAATTATGACAAAGTTAAGAGAGTGATTCTTCTGCTGTCCTTATCAACATTTCTAGATTAGGTGAATACTGGAAAATTATTTCACTTAGCTGTGCCTCTCATTTCTTATCTGTAAAATAGTAGGTTTGAGTTAATCTTTCAGATCATTCTTATTCTAAAGTTCTGTAAGTGTATGCTAAAAATAAAATACTTCTGAGGAGTAAAGAAACATGGTTCATTATTTTTCAAGGAAGAACATATGATCTTTTGATACAGTCATAACTCTTACTAAAAACAGCAACCAAAATTAAATAGTTAGATGGAAACAGAAGTTTCAATAGAGAGTCACAATATTATTGGAGGATAATTAATTAGAGCATCTAAGCCTCTCAGGGGACAGCGTGAGGAATCATAAGGAACACTCATTCTCAATTCTGGGGATTTAGGTGGGGACTGCCTCCTTAAGGTTAGAGCCATGGAAATAAAAAGTGGACTATAAAAGTCGAGAGAAGCTAGACTGGTTCCTGAAGTTAAGGTGGGCAAAAAGGGGTCCCCAAGACATTGCAGAAAACACAATGGAAGCTGTTCGTTAACGTAATTTTGGAAAAAGGTCACTTGCTACTATTGGCCGATGAATTCCATGAAAAGGAGATTCACTAAAACGAAAGAGATTGTTGAAGAGCTTCCTCCATATTCTCATTCGTGCTATGGTTGGCCACGCATCTAAATACAATGTTTCATGAGTACTGGCACCCAGGGACATAGGCCTAAGGAGAGTGAAGCAACCGACAACTCTGGCACCGACAGCAGGAAAACATAGAAGCTGTTGTGTCTCGGGTGGCAGGTGGGGATTCTTAAATTCAACCAAATAACTACAGCTAGGTAGAACTTCATAAATAATAGCTCTGTAGAGAGTCATCTTTTGATGGTATGGCTCTGAGATCTAAGATGTAAATTCACTTTGAAAATGTGAATGGATCTTGCAAACCTAGGTGTCGCTACAGAGTGGACACAATCCAGCACCTTCCAGCACAGGAGCGGCATTTAGTAGGTTCTCAATAAGTATATTCTGAGTAAAGGTCACCATGACCAAGACAAGCATTACAAAAGTTTCATCAATCCCTAGCTCAAATAGCCTGGTTTAAATGAAGATCAATTTCCAAGGCTTATGAGCAAATGAAACTGGATTCCCCATTATTAAAATATATTATGCAGCTATTTTTATTTCTCTTAACCAACCTTGTATAAAGTGGATTTTGCAGTAAATTTTATTTGCTATTTTCTTATCTCTAATACTCCTTTAAGACAGATTTTAGAAAGTGTCTTTCTGAACTTTCTCTTTGTTGCTTTTTAGCCTTCTCTACCCAGAACTGTTTTGAGGTGAGCAACCCAGCCTCTGCCTCATACTCGGGTGGTGGAGGGAAAGGGATCCTGGGAAAACTCCTCTTTGCCTCTCAGTGACAGGTACAACTCTAGGAAATTTAATCTATAGACCTTTGGGGGATTATAATGGCGGGGTTCGAAGGAGTGAAGTGTTAAAATTTCATTACGATTTTTGAAAATAGGCATTCAAAGTCATTTAAAATGATGAAACAATATTCATAACTATCTCTTACTTTACACGGGCTACTTGTCCAGTGTCGCCATCAAAAGCTTGAAATTTTCCCATTATTTGGCTTTGGCTTGATTTTTCCACACTCTCGCTAGTGTGAAATTGGATTATGCTGCTTTTAAAATAAATGCCTTCTTTCACATTTTTCACTTTGACTTTGATCGGAATGGGTGTAGGCTTATATTTATTCTTAACTGATTTGTGAAAAGCTGCTTTGTTAGTGACAATAATGTTGACGTCAAGATTCTTCATTTCTTCATAATCTACTTCCTAGAAAGGCAAAATCAAAGGGAATGCTTTTAAAAGGGACAAAAACTAGAACACACATGTGTGGTTTTAGTGTCAGATTATAATAATTTAAAACATGAAAAATACAGCAGTACTGAGTAGTCCAACTCTTATATTGGTACCATGCCATTAAAAAGTCTGTCAATTTTGATGTTCATAAATGTTAAGGATGTTTAGGAAGCATCCCCAATTTATTTAAGGTCAAAATCATTTAAAACGTATACATTTTTATTTTTAGCAATCTGAAGTGATTTTTTTTCTTAATAAAAAAAAGTTAATGGACATCCAATATAATATTCCTTAAAATGTGTTCCAGGGGTTTGTTCTGGTGAAAAGGGCTACATAAGTAGGCACTGCCAGCTCTCTCCCATGGCATATAAAACTGAGACCTCCTGTAGAAAAAACAACTATTTAGCTTTGTTAAGCCTAGGGATTTTCAAATTTGTTTAAACGGAGAATCTAACCCCCTCCTTTTTAGCATAATGTCTATTAATATCTGGTTTGCTATTAATGCCACAAAAGATTAATCCTCCTCTAAATACTTTGATCTTTGTGAATTGTGGTATTTATTAAGTACCTTTGATATAATCAGTTTATCACTCTATGCATATTTTATGTTCCAATTTGTCCATTTTCTTTTTGAAAACATTTCTATAGTATTCTACTATTTAGATACACTTAATTTACTTAGCCATTCTGTTATTAGGCATTTCGACTATTTGCAGTTAATACTGCTCTGAACGTTTTTATACAAATTATTTTTCCCCTGTTGAGCTGCAGAGGGAAGAAGCACCCAGTCAAAGTTTATGTAGGTCCTGTTGCTTTTTATTTCTAGTGGTCCTGACCATTTAGATGTACTGACTGACCATTTTTGCTGTTTCTTCAGTATATCATTAAATATATTACATGTATTTACATGAATTACCGCAATGTTCACTTTTGTTTTTGGATGATTTATCATGAAATCCGTTTTCCTCTCTATAGAGTTCTGGATATATAACTTCTGCCCCCTTTATTATATGGGCCACTGTGGCATTGGGACAATAATAACACAACACAAATTGACTACAGAAAAATACACTCTTTGTGACTGTAGAATCCTTGTGAAAGTTATTGTCTTTTTAAGTTGCTCTTGCACTTCACACACTTATTTTGATGGTATGATGTATGTCGGATGAGAAATAAAATCTTTCAGCCATATGACATTAGTATTCAAAGACCATGGAAGAACAAGACAATGGTAAAAAAAAAATGAGCTAGGTACTGGCGACATAAAAAATGTTTCATAGTGTTTGTTATAAATAGCCATCGTGCTCCAAAGAGAATGGAAAATTTTTCAGCATCAAGCGCAATGTATGAGGGCATATACCTCTAGTTTTGCAACTGTTAGCATATTTTATCACTCCCATTTTTGCTATCTTCAATAGCATTAAAGATACTAAACTTATTTGTTAACACAGCTGAGGCTTTTTCTCATGGGATGATTTACTATCTCTGTTTCTACAGTTTAAAGTATCTATTCTTCTCCTGTTTCTTTTTTAGACTGCTTTATTGAGGTATGATTTACCTACAATGAAATTTACCCTTTTTAAGTGTAAAACATGAGGATGTTTCATAAGCCTATATGGTTTTGCAAATATCAAGACTGTTGGTTTTAGAACACTTCCATCACTCCCCAAAAGTTCCTTTTTGCCTATTTGTAGCCAAATCACAACCCACCCTAAGCAACCACAGATCTGTTTTCTATAGAAGCGCTTTTTGCCTTTCCTAGAAATTTCACACGAATAGAATCATACAGTACATAGTATTTTGTGTCTGTATAAAGTAGAATGTTTTTGAGGTTCATCCACATTGTAGCATGTATCAGTACTTCATTTCTTTTTATTGCTCAAGAGCATTCCATTGTATCAATAGACCACATTTTATCTGCTCACCAGTTGGTGGACATTTGGACTGTTACCAGTTTTTCATTATTAGGAATACAAGCCACTATGAACACTTGCATGCAAGTTTTTTGGTTTTTTTGTAGATGTATGTTTTTATTTTTCTTGGGTGGATACCTAGGACTAAATTGTTAGGTCACTGGATAACTACTCAATGTTTAACTTTTTATAAAACTGCCAAACTGGCTCTACCATTTAATGTTTCCACTGGCAATATATAGGAGTTCCAGTTCTATATTCTTGCTGATACTTGGTGTTGTCAGTCTTCCTTTGATTGTAGCTTATTCTAGCAGGTGTGCAGTGGTAGCTCACATAGTCTTAATTTGCATCTTCCCTAATGACTAATGATGTTGAGTATCCTTTATGCACACATTTGCTATTTGTATATCTTCTTTATCTATCTTCCTTGTCCATTTATTTGAATGAAATCTGATTACCGCCTTTATACTTCGGAAGTGATTCTTTATACAATCGGAAAAGTAAATTTGTAATTGTCTTAATCTGTTGCTGTCATTTTAATACTAAATTTACTATTTTTTTTCATGCCCCTTTGATAACCCCTTTTTGTGCTACCATGGTGCATTGAGGGTATTTCTATTATTCATCACTAAGTGATTGTTTCTCCTTATGTGTATTACTGGCTTTTTATCTCAGGCATCTAGCATGGTTGCACCTATAATCTGTGACTAAAAAGTATGCTTAGTTCTGTATAAGCAGGTAAATCTATTTCATCTCTGATGCCATTATCCATGTATTCAGTAATCATAAAATGTGTCTTCCCTTCAAACATGAGCTAATCTTTTTCTATTTTCCTTTGCTTTACAAAAAGTCATCTAAATGCATACAGTAGCCTATTGATAAATGGTATCAATAATTATTACTATGAAACCTCAAGTTAATTTTTCCCTATTCGGTTATACATTATCATCATTCCTCTTCCTGCTATTAGGGTTTACATACTATGCCATATATTAAGTTTTTGTAAAAATGTGGAAACCTCTGGAATCAATTTTTGTCTGTGACTTAATGAAACAGTATTTTGAAAGCTGTAGCTTTGCTTTTTATTTTAAAATCTGATAAGGTAATTCTACCATAAACCATTTAAACATACACTGATATTCTTCTTTACTTATTCTGTTAGATAGATCCATCTAAGTTTTGTTTAAGAAATTCTGTGGGAGTAAGGGTTTTAATTGTTTAAGACCCATGTGCTTAATAACACCATTAAATTTTTGTTCCTTGATTCAATTAAGCACACTTATAACACTGTGTTTCAAAATGTGACCCTCCTACTACTGACATTAGAAACACAAACAGTGTAACCACTTACTAACCACAGAAATAGGGCTAGTAGGGGTGGCTCCTATCTCTACAACTGTGGTGCCAGTTAACTGATTATGAAAAGTACTTGTAAATATGTGGAGCTCAAAATAGATCAGTTCCCTCCTCTGGACCAGCTTCTCCCATTCCAGTCTTGAACACTAAGTACTTACCTTAATAAGGGTCACGATTCCTTCATTAGTTTGAGTATCAGTTTCTATGTGGAAATAACCCCCTTCATTTCCTGATGCAAAAGTAAAATTGGCTAACCAATTATCGGAGCCTACTTCATCTGCATCGAACACTTTTATGCGTAAAACTTCTACATTGGCTTTGTTTTCTTCAACTATTCCTTCATACTGCAAAACATGAACAGGCAATTTTTATTCTGAGGTAACACAAACCTAGGTGATATATTTTTAGTTTATGACTAAAATATACATAGGCATGTTTGTTATAAAAATAATAGTTACCACTTTATTTTCGACTACAGGTATATTGTCATTGACGTCCAAAATATGAATCTGAACTTGAGCTTGTTTTACTGGCTTGTCTGTTACTTGTCCATTGCCATCTCTTGCTTCTACCGTCAAAGTATAACTGCTGTGTTCCTACAGGGAAGTAAAAAATATCCAGCTGGGGTGAAAATGAATGGCTCTATCTTTCTGGTTTTAGTTCACTTTATCATCAAGGGAATGAACCACAGTATGTTTTATTCATAAATAAGTTTCATGATCTGCTGTTAATCCTATGAAGATGCTGTTTATTTGCCATCAGAGCTTTTCCCTAATGCAGTTGTTGATAGTGAATTCTTAATTATGCCATTGGTGATATTTATCAGGAGATGAATCTCTCCTTAAAATAGTCTGAGCACAAAAGAGTGCATTCAAAATGTAGTTTGCACTATACTGGAAGTGATGGGACTCTAGGACTTGGTTTTTTCTATCCCACACATCATTTTCAGCTAAAAGTTAAGCCAGGAAAACTTAATCCCCCAAGAACACTTGACCAGTGAAGGCAAAACTTGGTGAACTTTGTCCATACATCCCGGGAGATTAGATTCTTGGAGAACGTGTCCTAGAGAATAACGTTTCAGATATTACTCCAAAGGGAAACCTCTCTTCCACGTGGTCCCCTTCCGATGGCTCCATTCAGTGTGGGTGTTGTTTAAGGAGCCGGGCAGCCAGTGCCAATGCCTGGGGACCCTGTGCTCAGTGAGAGGCAGGACAGCAGAGGCTTTGGAACCAGCTGGCTGAGTTCCAATTCTGACTTACTAGCTGGGTTGGACACACATTATCCCTTTGCTCCTTGGTTTCCTTCTATGTAAAATGGGGGTAATTGTATCTGCTTCACAGGGTTTACAGGTGAAGTTAATTTGAGTTATTCCACATAAAAGGCTTGTAATAGCACCAGGCATGTGGTGAGTGCCCAATAAGCGACAGCCAGTATTTTCTGGTTAAACTGTCCAGAGACGGAAGCTCATTTAAAAAAAATCACACTACTAATTCAAAATAGTACTTTTCCATTCTCATTTTATGCAAAAAGGTAGAGTAGAATTTTAGGAGTAATAATATGCTTTAATTTTACAAAGACCTTGAGAGGAATGTTGAGCACCATCCTCTCCATCTCTGGCCAGAGTCCTCATTTTTCCAAGTAATACAAAACACCCTGACGGTGCCTGGATGATGATTTATATTTGATGATAATACATTGTTCTTTGGATCATCCACATTTTACTCTGCATGCTGTTAAGACCTTTATGTCTGTAGCATTTAAAAAAACTCCCTTTTTCAACTAAAATGTTCCCTTTGACTTAGAAACAAAAAATGAAATGTTTGAGAAAGCACCCTTTTTAGGAAACTGACTCAAATTTTCCTCCAATTTGGGATTTACAGTAACTCTTTCCTTTACAAATACTTCTATTACCCTAAATAGGATTCCTATTTCAAACTGTTTTCCTCCCTCTGCGTATGTATTAGTAGTACAAAAGATTCCTGACGTTTCATTATAGAGACACAAATTAAGGAACATTGCTTTGGAACTCTCTAGCAAACAGATCCTGACTGGAGAGGCCCTAGGACACTGCTTACGTAATTTTAAAGTTTTTAGCAGCCACATTTAAAAAAGTGAGAAGAGGGAATTCCCTGGCGGTCCAGTGGTTAGGACTTGGTGCTTCACTGCCGGGGCCCGTGTTCAATCCCTGGTCGGGGAACTAAGATTCTGCAAGCCGAGTGGCGTGGCCAAAGACATAAATAAATAAACATAAAAAAAGTAAAAAGAAACAAGTAATACTAATTTTAAACAAATATATTTCATTTAACCCATGGCATCCAAAATATAATCAATTCAACATGTGATCAACAAAAATATTATTAAGGTGATATTTTACATTCTTTTTTTTTCATACTAAGTCTTCCCAATCTGGTGTATATTTTCCACTTACAGCACATCTCAATTTGGACTAGTCACATTTCAAGTGGTCAATGGCCACATATGGCTGATGGCTACCATATTAGACAGCACATCCCTAGAGGAGGATTATTCCGAGTTATCCTATGAGTAAGTAACATAGACCAAAGTCAGAAAATTAGCAAAGCATTAGAGAGAGAATAACTGGAAAGACAGAGGAGAGCTGAAAAGATGAATAACATAAAATATTAATTTACCTCTCTGTCCAAGGCAATAGTGGTTGTATAAACCTCTCCTGTATCTTTATTTAGGTAAAACAATGGAGAACTAGCAGGCTCCTGAGATACGATTCTATAAGAAATTTTAGAATTCAGAGTGTTGGGCTCATCTGCATCTGTTGCGGTGATTTTCATCACAAGGGTATCTGGCATCGGAAACAAAGGTGTCCAAGATGAAACTCAACTTTTAGCATACTTAATGTATGTTATTATTTTATTTATAATATCAACTTGTTCCAAAAAGGATTCCAGGTATTTATCAAAATCACTTTACCAAGATCAAAACATTTAATTGTTTGAGGAAATAAGTGTGAATGGAGGTAGGAATAGGAAAAATAAGGTGAGGGTGAGGCTGAGGTCAGTACATACAATTTTTAGGATGAAGTCCTGAACACTTGCTATAGGAGGGTCACAAATTTGTTTATAATAGACCTAATAACCCATACAAAGAAAGGAGAATGAACAGATACAAATGCATGCTTATTAAAGTATAAGCAATTGAGGAGAAGCATAGTTATTCTTTACATTCTGATCAAAGAGAAATCTCTCCTGCGTTTAACACTTGCATTGAAGTCTGACAGTTGAAATAATATGTCAAAGGTCAGCAAACTACTGCCAGTGAGCCAAAGCCAGCCAGCCACCAGCTTTTGTGAATAAAATTTTATTGGAACACAACCATGCTTACATGTTATCTATGGCTGCTTTCCTGATACAGACTAAAATTGAATAGTTGCTATAGAGACCTAACCTATCACATCAATCTACCACATCTGTTTGAGGGTAAAAAATTTATAACAAAAAAGCAGTTCCAAACCTAGAGCAATACGTTTATTATTATTTGTCCTGTGGGTAATACCCAGCCTCCACTAAGACAGAGCTTTCAGTGTTCAGTCACACAATGGGGATAAATTGGCCTTGGATATTCATTCATAAAAAAAAAATAACCTCTTACTTGCTGCACTCAGCTCTTCAACAGACCCAACAAAGACGTCCTGTGTGAACACTGGCTCATTGTCATTGATGTCAAGAACTTTAATTCGGAGTTCTATTGGTTTCTCTAAGTTGTTTCCTTTCTCATCCAAAGCATAACCCATTAGCTGAAATCACGACATAAATAATAGAAGGGATGAGATTTAAGCTGAGGCCATTCAAGTACCATAGTTTCAAAACAATAATAAAACATAACATAATTATTACCCAAGAAGAACTACAAACTAATAAATGTAAAATTGTTCTTCTTACCAGAAAAAATGGTGTTTCTTCTCGATCTAGAATGGTGGTAACGTTCAGTAATCCGGTGTCTTTATTAAAGACAAACACACCAAAAGGTGGCTCTGTGATCCCTTTTCCAGTGTATTTGTATGTAATTTTTAGGTCTTTTTCTTCTGCAACATCAGAATGTATCTAACATAAAAATAAGAAAGGAATGCCTCAAGTTAAACTCTCTATAACTTATAGGTAATTGTTTTTAATGGAAAATTTCGCTCTGAAGCTGTCAGATGTTGATGGGTGGAGGGTGGGCGGTGCACAAGTGCTCCAGAGAAGAGGTACTGGTGTCAGAGGACCTGGTTCTGGTCCTGTCTCAGCCACTCACCAGGTAGTGATGCTGAGGCAGTTACCTACCCTCCTGTGTCTCAGTGTTCTTATCTGTAACCTGAAGAGACACTACTGCCTACCTCTCAGGGTTGTTATGAAATTAAGGTATCATTAGGGGGGTACATCTTGGTGGGGATGGATTTTAAATTTAGCACATAAGGTAAAAATTGCAGAGTCAAAATCACCTTCATAACTCCGTTCGATTATCAGGACAGTATGAATAAGGCATCCTTCCATAGAAGGGTTAAAATAGTCAAGTGTTTGCCTGCTTGGAATGCTTCAGCAAATCAGGGTTTCTAACCCGCTGGGTCTTCTGTAGTTAACACTTTCGTCCTCTATAAACAGCTTTATTTGTATCTCCAATTCGTTTGTTTGTTTGCCATTTCTGTATCTCTCACTCTTCATTAGTAAGCGTGTCTCTGTGGCCTCCTACTGGATCCACAATTTCTTTTCTTCAGACATCGTTGAAGCCATCACCACCCACCTGCCTGGCCAATTCTTGTCCTGAAATCTCAGGATTAGCTAAACATTCTTCCCAGAGGATTCTCAACATGCACTGGGGCTGGGGGTTGTTGCTGAGAATGATCAATGCGGCTCCAATCTCCTGCTACAGCTGCTCTGCTCCAAGAGTGGAACGGTGATCCTGGGGCAGCCCATGATCACTTTTCACTGAGCTTCTCTCTCTGTTTGTCTTTCTTGTTCTCTGTGTTTCTGTTTGTCTGTCTCTCTTTTTTTGCCAAGTACATGCATATACACACACAACACATGTATATGTGCATATACATATATACTTCAGTATTTATAGAGAATATTCTAGATCTCTATGTGCTAATTATATGTATTATATAATTTCACTTACGTTAAAAATAGATCCAAACTGTGTGTGGACATAACAGTTGGTTTGTATATATATGTATGCATGTAAGAGTATGTAAGTATATACATATTTATGTATTTCACAAGATCTGGAAGATACTAAACTGTTGACAGTATTACTCCTAGACAGAGAATTTGGAAAGTTAGGGAAATACAAGATCTTTTGCTTTTTATGTACATTTTACTCTGAACAACTTTTTTTTTTCACTTTTTTCCAGCTTTATTGAAATATAATTGACATAACATTGTGTAGGTTTAAAGTGTACAATGTGATCGTTTGATACACATATGTATTGTGAAATATTTACCACAATAAGATGAACAACTTTTATAATTAAAATTAGTAAGAAGAATAGCTAACACTTATCGAACCCCAAAGAATCAATGCATTTTACGGAAAGAATGTGTGAAAGAATGTGTGAATGACTCAGATATCTCATCAAACCAAACCAAACCAAACCAAACCAAACCAAACCGAAAAGCTTAACTCCTTATATACATACCATTATGTAAAACCGTAATTAAACATTTAGATTTTAGAAAGCTTCTATGAAAACAACATGCTGTTGGAAAAAGGAAAGTGTTGTCTTCTGTTCTGTAGCTGCTCTTTCTTTTAAGGAGCTCATCATGTATAATGTTTATAAGATGGGAAAGATGAAGGTACAACTTGCATATGAACAATTATTCATTCACACAAATGTTTACTGAACACCTACTGGATGTTGGCACTGCTCAGGGCACAGGGCATGAGCTGTGAGCCCTAAGGTCTAAGCCCTTGCCCTGGGGGAGCTTACACTCTACTGAGGGAACCAGACAACAAGCAAGCAATTTATGACCTAATGTCCTGGAGGCGAATGAGCTAGAAACTGAGCAGAACGAGTGAGGGGACTGAGACCGGTGAGGCCGGGAAGGGAATTCTTTCAGGAGGTAACTCTTGGCTAGAGGCTTGATGCTGTGAGATACTGCAAATATCTGTGGGGAGGGGGTTCTAGGCAGAGGCAACAGCAAGTGCTAAGGGTGGGAGGCTGGAATGGCTTGTGTCAACTTAGGGAGGTGGCAGAGTGGGGGCTGGGGGCTGACAGGAGCTAAGGTCAGAGAGGAGGTCAAGGCCAATGAATCCCAAGAGCTTTTGTAGGCCGAGGAGAGGAGTTTACTCCTTCCACTGCAGTGGGCAGCTGTTGAAAGGGTCTCACCAAGGGGATGCTTTGATTTGTCTTTTCAAAAGATCACTCTGGGGCTTCCCTGTTGGAGCAGTGGTTAAGAATCAACCTGCCAATGCAGGGGACCCGGGTTCGAGCCCTGGTCTGGGAAGATCCCACATGCCATGGAGCAACTAAGCCCGTGCGCCACAACTACTGAGCCTGAAATCTAGAGCCCGTGAGCTGCAACTACTGAACCCATGTGCCACAACTACTGAGCCTGCGAGCCTAGAGCCCGTGCTCCGCAACAAGGGAAGCCACTGCAATGAGAAGCCCGCGCACCACAAGGAAGAGCAGCCCCCGATCACCACAACTAGAGAAAGCCCACGTGCAGCAACGAAGACCCAATGCAGCCAAAAATAAATAAAGAAAATAAATAAATTTATAAAAAAACCAAACCAAAACAAAAAACCCCCAAAAGATCACTCTGGCCGCTTTCTGGAGAATGGACTGTGGTGGGGGGAGGCAGAGGCAAGAGTGAAGGCAGGGAGATGAAGTTGGGGCGCTTTTGGTAGCACAGGTCAGAGCTGACAATGACTCGGACAAGGAGGGTGGCAGTGGGGAGAAGTGGACAGATCTGGAATACATTTTTGGCATAGAACTGACAGTACTTGCTACATTTTTGAAATATTGGATAGAATTATAGTGCTGTTTACTGAAATGGGTAAAACTTATGGAGAACAGCTTTTGGGAAAAATCAGGGGTTCAGACTTGCACATGATAAGTCTGAGATACATATTAATAGAATTACCATAAAATTTATCCAAAAAAATGGGCATTTTGAGAGTGAAAGGGGAGTTATTAATGATTAGGCTAGGACAATGGCTACAAACTCAGACTGTTTCAGGCAGGATGTGTGGTCGGTCACCCTACCACCTATTAGATATCAGTTCTTTTCATTCTGAAAACTACTTTCATGTGTAGGGTGGCAGAATACGCAACTCTGGTATAAGAATTATTTCAAGCCGAAAGCAATTGAGAAGAATCAGATACAAGAAAGCTCTCTGCCCTCCCCCTATTTGCCTAAGAGCAGGACATAAAGTTGTAAAGGTGCCTTTCCCCCACTCTCTAAGAGGAAGGACAAAGGTTAACCACAGGAGTTAGATCCTTATCAGCCTGGAGACAGGACCAGAGGAATCCACAAAACAAACCTGACTAACTAGATTTTTCTATTATTAGTTGCTCATATATCTGCCTTCCCACAGTTTGCTGCTCCTGGAGATTCAAGGTCCTTTTCGTCTCGTCACTTCTCTAAAAATCTATTGTTCTTTTGCTAAGTAGCTATATAAACCCAAATCCTAACCAAACCTTTAAGTTACTCACCTCTGGGTGCTACATGCGCGACAGACATGTTACTAAGCTTGTTTGTTTTTCTCTTGTTAATCTGTTTTTTTTTCAGTCCAACTTCCAGGGCTACAGACAGAGAAACTAGGAGGGTGGTAGGAAAAAGAACATTGCCCCGCCCCCAACACGTGATACTATCTCCTTTTGAGCATTGTAACACTCTGTTAAACAAAGATTCAACTAGCGCCAGATTCAACTCTTAGTTGAATCAAAGCCCTACAATATATATATATATGTTCACCAATAATGCTGCATTTTCCAGAATGGGAAAGAGGCCCTTCCAGGTGATATGTGGAATATTAAAACCTCAGTAAGTACATCATATAATTTTCCTAAAATTTTAAAGTGAACATGAAAGTCCTCAGACCACACTTTAGCAATACGCATGCATTACCCTGTTCCCCTTGAGAAGGTACCTTGGCAATCGGATTCTTCCTGGACAGATCCTCTCCTTCCCGAAGAGCCACAGGGGCAGTAATCCAAGCGCGCTTTTGCCTCACTGAGTGAGTATGTTTAGGAAGCAGCTTATTTTCATTTCTTGAGTGTAAGGCCTAAAACAACAAAATAATGCCCCCAAATGATTAAGTACCCTAAGACATTAGTATGGCATCCTGAAATTTACTAAAAGTTGAAAAGGGGCTGTGCAAATTTAACGGTATAAATTTCATAGTTTTTTAACAGGCTTCATTTTCAAAGAGGAAATATATACACTCTGGCAAACACTATATACCTGAAGAGCTTGTTTCCAAACCAGCAAAGCAGTTTTTTTATCGGTCAGAAGAGATCTCCCAGAGTGAAGAGTTAAAAAGGTGAGAGTAATTGAGTGATCTTACAAATGCGCAAATTAAAATTAACGTACCAAATCATGAGTTTTCTTCTTACTGACTGAAAATGAAGTTTTATTTTTCTGTGGTGCCTTATAATATAAAAATGAATTACTAATGTTTTAAGACTACATGTCAGTAACCTGTTGATGTCAATTTAACTAAAACTAGTGCAAGTGTCAGTTAATGGATTTATTGTTTTAAGAATGACGTTAAAGGATTAAATCACCCACCTTTGGTTTATCAAAAACTTTAGGTAGAAAACTATTCTATAAATTTTCAGTTGTGCTTTAATAGATGAATATATATTTTATCCAAGGAAAATTTTAATACAGCTGACCTAGTATTTTAAGATCAGAAATGATTTTTATACTAGGTTTACAGTTTTACTCATTTTGTTGCTGTATATAACATGTATTTTATTTCAAAATATTTACACTGGTTATCATTAGGTCACTGATTTTTTTCTTTGTTTATAGTGGAAAAATTCTTCTATAATTGAAAAAATTAAATTATGTATCAAAACATTAAAATAATATTAAAGTTTATAATGTAAAACATCCTCCTACTTTTTCCACTCATACTTTGGAGCATTCACTGTTAACAGCTTGATAAATATCTTTTTTTTTTTGATAAATATCTTTTATGATCTTTTCTTATGACCATACATGTGCACATGTAAAAAGGTCTCTTTTTCTATAAAAATGGAATTATACTGTACATCTCATTGTGGCCCTTGATTTTTTTTTTTAAGGGTGATTCATTATTTATTTAATTTTATTTTTGGCTGCATTGGGTCTTCGTTGCTGCGCTTGGGCTTTCTCTAGTTGTGGCGAGCGGGGGCTACCCTTGGTTGCAGTGCGCAGGCTTCTCATTGTGGTGGCTTCTCTTGTTGTGGAGCACGGGCTCTAGGAGTGCAGGCTTCAGGAGTTGTGGCACGCGGGCTCAGGAGTTGTGGCTCACAGGCTCTAGAGCGCAGGCTTAGTTTGTGGCACACGGGCTTAGTTGTTCCGCAGCATGTGGGATCTTCCCAGAGCAGGTCTCGAACCCGTGTCCGCTGCATTGGCAGGTGGATTCTTAACCACTGCGCCACCAGGGAAGTCCTGCCCCTTGATTCTTCATTCAGTACCTCATCGTGGACATTCTTCCATGTACCATCAATTGTTTTACCATTCTCTCATTGATGGACACTTAGATTGTCAAAATACGCTGCACAGACACGCCTGGATAGAAGTTCCTGTGCGTGTGTTTGAGTGGGAATGGCTGAGTCTGAGGTGATAGGGATAGAGTAGGATAATCGAGCAGTTAGCTCAGAAATCCCACTAGGGGAATATAGATAGAGAGAGAACTTTAGGGGACTTTGGGAGACCCCAGTACGTTAATGATCATTCAAGAAAGCAATGGAAAAATCCTGAAACAAGCTTGCTTGCCTCAAAGCAGAGCAAGTCACTTAGCATCAAAGCCTGATCGGCTCCCTTAGCAATAAAACCATGCAAAACAGAAGCACGAGACATGCCCCCAAACAATCAAACACTAGTGGAAAATAAGGCCTACAACCTGCCCAGTGACGTCAGCAAGGTAATGACCCCTAGGACATGCTCTCTGCACACAAAAAACAGTAATTTATGGAAAGGTGACATTTCAAAGTGAAAGACCCTCGTTGTACTGAGACCTGAAATAATTTTTCCATAGTGCCATGACGGTCCTGGATGCACCATACAGGGTCAAAAACTCCCCCGCCCAGCATGTAGGAGGAGTTAATGATTGAAGACTCAAAGAATGAAAAAGAAGGTGGTCTTCTCCCCCTCCCTCCTCTTCCTTTGAAAAAGTAGCCCACTAAGTACTTGGAGAAGTGCAATGCTTGCCTGCTCCCTTGTAAGCCTCACAAGTGTCCTAGTCTAATAAATCACTTCTAACTTATCACTTTGCCTCTCTCTGAATTCTTTCTGCACTGAGACATAAAGGACTGGAGCTCCCTGGAGCCCCCTGAAACGCTACCTAGCAGTTTCAGCAGGAGTGTGTGTTTTCAATCTGGGAAAGGCACAACTGTCTTCCATGAAATTAAGCCCCTGAGTCCAAAAGACAGGAATAATCCCCTCGGTTCCTTACCTCTAAATGGAGTCCATTTCCAAAGTTAAAGCAGATCTGGAAAATAAAATTATTTGTTGTTTAATACGATTTATCACTCAATTCAGCTTAAGTACTTTGTTAATGAATAACCTAGCAATTAGGATATTATAGACATTAAAAAAGGGGGGGTATTTAACCACTACTATCTGTCTTTGTCAAAAGGAAACAAATTTTAATTTTCCCCTTTGCTTCCCACCATGACCAGGGCCAGAGAGAGGAATCCATATTCTTTTATATGCATACTCCCTCCCCCAGGAAGCTCAGAACACAACTCATATCTGAAAAACAAAGACACAAACTCTCCTTTTGAAATCTTAGCCACTCTCTGGTCCTTCCCTCCTTACCCTGTGGTTTTCACCTCATGTTCTCAGGGACCCACTTACCTTTCCTCAAGGCCTTTAGTGGGAGATGCCGTCCCCCCCTCCCCCTCCCCCGCTAACTCCCATCATGCCCCATGTTCGGGTCACACATGACTGCCCATATTCAGACTTCATTCCTCAGCTTCCTCGGGCCTACCAACTCTTTTCTTTGGTTCTTATCAAGCACTCTGGACTTATATTGCACATCATTATACAGAACTAAATAGTTATGTTTACTCTAAATCTGCACAACAAACCCCCTTCCTGCCTTTTGACTTTTGCAGCACTTTGTTTATAGTCCATTAATCTCCTCTTAGCTTCCCTCTTCTCTTGGTTTAATCTGAACCAGCACTTCTAACAGCGTAGCCACATGTGGCTATTTACACTGAAATTAATTGAGATTGATAAATTTGCTCAATTGCCACAAGAGGCAAGTGGCTTAAGAACACTTCCACCATTGCCAGCCTTTCCAAAGATATTGCCAATGACTCAGGGATCCTCAATCTCTCGATCTTCTAATATTCCTGCCTCACTTTTTCCCCCAACTCTGTAAGCCTAACTATGATTCTTTTTGACCCTGTACTGACATTGCTAGAGAGGGCCAGAGAGATTGAATGGACCCGTCACACATCCATGCTCCCTCCACAGGGGTGATGTTTGTTTCTAGGGTGACTATGTATGTTTCCGTTTGCCCAGGCAAGTCCTGTTGTGCAGGCATTCCATGTGTCAGCACCCCTTTCATTCTCAAAAATGTGCTCACTCAGACCATAAATTATACAACGGCCTTATCTTTGCTTCTTGTATTGCATCCCTATCATACCATCCCAAACTTCCAGGCAATACCCCAATCACATTGACCACACTTCTGAACCCACTCTTAGTGATCCCACATTTTATTTGACTGAGATTGTATCTTCCATCACCCTCTCCTTCCCTTCTTTCTCCAAGGAAGAGGTGTCCTGATGCCTTTCCAAGGTTAACCATCTTCTGTGTGCTTTATTTTCAACTTTTCCACTTATTCTCCCACATGTATCTTCTCAAGAAACTTGTTCCTTTCACTAATCTTTTATCTTCATTTGCTGCTGGCTCATCAAACATGTTTATTTCCTTCCCACTGGTTGGTCAAACAAAGTTAGATCTTCCCCATCTTAAAATCACACAAACAAACCTCTTCCTTGTTTCTGTTAACATTTAATCTACTGCTCCATATCCTTCTTCTACTATAATTCCAACCTGAAATAGTTGTCTATATTTATTGCCTTTACTTCCTCACCTGCTATTTATGTATTAATTCTTTGTAATCTGTCTTAAGTTTGGATTTTTCTCAGTCTTGTCTGCCCTTTTTCATGTGCCTCTCAGGTCACACGGATCCATGAAGCCTTGGTTGGTAAATCATGGAAAGCAGGGCTTTCTCTACAATTTTTCAGTCTCTTTTGCTTACTCACATCCCTTTGAAGGCTTCTTGCAGGGTCTGTTCTACACATGGATCTTTCACCTTCCTTTCTTTCCTCTACCTCGTAGCACGTGTTCTTGTTTCCACCCTTGCAAAGAGATACTTAAGGACAGTGGATGTTCAGCCTCTAATATGAGTTCCTCTGGGGCAGATGAACCACCATGGCTAATTTTCTATTTTATGGTCAGATATATTATTTCTTCCTTATCCTCTATTACTAGTTTACCAGCTAGCAATGGCCAGAGGTATATATCTCCAACCAAAGTCGTGCTCCCCAAATTTATGTACTTTCAGAGGTGGCATGGTATAAAAAAACAAGTGAAAGCAATGCTGAATGGATCACTCCTCTCTGCATGTTTCTCTGGTGGGTATTTTTGAAGGGAAAGACTAGGGACTAGATCCAGGATTCCTCATTGTCACATCATCAGGGGACATTCTTAAAAAGTGATATATTTCTTGCCCAGCCTCCTAACTACTGGTTTCTTTTCTCTGTATGGGCCACACTGAGGAGTTGGCTGGATAAAATATTTACCACTTTTATTCTTCCCTAGAATCTTATTGGGCCTAGCAAAGGTGTGATATTAAATATGTGTTATTTTAAGTAAATGTTATCATTCTGACCAAGTATCATGTGCCCCAGGATGTAAGCAAAAGGGGCCAATTTAGAGTCTTCTAGTCAAACATAAACTCTTTATAAGACTATCTTCATTTTTTATTGGAATGTACTTTTTAGATGTGACTTGTTAAGAAAACTACATGACTATAAACAGTGCTTCTTAAGTTTTAATGTGTATTTTGTTCACTGGGGATCTTGTTATTGATAAAATGAAGATTTCAATTCAGTATGCCTGGAGTTCAGCTTTATACTCTGTATTTCTAACTGGCTCTCAGATGATGCCAAGGCTTCAGGTTCTTGGACCACACTTTAAGTAGCAAAGTTGTAGAACTGTGATATGCAATATCATTTGTTTGTTGAGGGATACAGACAACAAAGTCCACCTATTCATTATTATCTCAGTAGTTAACACAAGAAACTTTGTCACTCTTGATTGCTAATATCTTGAAAGCAGAGAATCTTCTATTTCATGAATTTACTTATTTTTAATCTTTAAAAACTTTTAAATTGCAGTTATAGTCAGCCCTCCATATCTGCAAACGCGGAACCCGCGGATGCAGAACCCACAGATACGGAGTAAGACGCGCCTCGCCATTTTCTATAAGGGACTTGAGAATCCATGTATTTTGGTTTCTGGGGAGGGGGGGAATCCTGTAATCAACCCCCGGCGATTACGGAGAGATGACTGTATATACAAAAGCAGAGTAAACAGTACAATGAGCATCCACATAGCCTGCACCCAGTTTCAACAACCGCGTAGCACACACTTTTTTTTTCTTTGCCCCATTGCTTCTGAAGGGGTTTTATCCCATTTACATTTTACTATTGTTAATGCTTTAGTTATAGCAGCATTTGATTTTTGAGAATTTCCCTAAATTTTTTTTTTAATTGAAGCACATTTGACATACAGTATTTGTTTCAGCACACATTTCTTTTTAAATAAATTTTTAATTCAGGGATATATTTAGATTTACACAAATATTGCACAGAGGGTACCAAGAGTGCCTTTACTCGTTTCCCACTAAAGCTAACATTTTATTTTTATTTATTTTTTTATTTAAAAATTTTTTTAATTAATTAATTTATGGCTGCGTTGGGTCTTCGTTGCTGTGTGCAGGCCTTCTCTAGTCGTGGCAAATGGGGTGTACTCTTTGTTGCGGTGCACGGGCTTCTCATTGTGGTGACTTCTCTTGCTGCAGAGCACAGGCTCTAGGCGCGCGGGCTTCAGTAGTTGTAGCACGCAGGCTCAGTAGTTGTGGCTTGTGGGATCTGAGCACAGGCTCAGTAGTTGTGGTGCATAGGCTTAGTTGCTCTGCGGCATGTGGGATCTTCCCAGACCAGGGCTCGAACCTGTGTCCGCTGCATTGGCAGGTGGACTCTTAACCACTGCGCCACCAGGGAAGTCCCGAAAGCTAACATTTTAAATACCTGTGGTACGTTTGTCAAAACTAAGATATCAAAATTGGTATATTTAGATAATGCGCAGTTAACTAAATTACTACGCTTTATTCAGATTTTACTGTTGTACTAATGTCCTTTCTCTGTTCCAGGATCCAATCTAGGATCCCACATTGTATGAAGTTGTTATGTTTCCTTAATTTCCTCTGGTCTGTGACCATTTCCCAGGCTTTCCTTGTTTATGACCTTGACAGTTTTGAGGAGTACTGGCCAATTATCCTGCAGACTGTCCTCTCATTTGGATTTATCTGTTGTTTTTCTTATGTTTAGAACCAGGTGATGTGCTTTTGCAAAGAACACCACAGAGCGGTGGTGAAGTGCCCTTTTCCTCACAGCATATCAGGGGTACATGATACCCACCTGACAATATTTGTTAAAGTAGCCTTTGTAGGTTTCTCCACTGTAAAGTTGCTGTTTTTCCCTTCACCTGCTGTATTCTTTAGAAATGTGTCATTAAGTCTAGCTCACCCTTGGAGTAGGGATGCCGGGAGGAGAGAGGTTAAGCTCCACTTCCGGGGGGGGCATCTCTATATATTATTTGGAATTCTTTAGTAAGAAAGATTTGTCTGTTCTTCCCTCATTTATTTGTTTATTAATTCAATCATTTTTATCAGCTTGGATTCATGCATATTGATTTTATTCTGTGGGTTATAATCCAATACTATTTAATTTATTTTACTGTTTAAATCGTTCCAGCTTTGGCCGTTGAAAGATCTTTATGGTTAGATTCTGTGTCCCTTTGACATGTCCCCATGTTTTGTTTTCTGAGCTCTTTCTTACTGTCTAGTATTACAAGATGCTCCAGGCTCATCTTGTATTTTCCCTGTCCTGGCTTTAGAATCAACCATTTCATCAAGGAGCCCTGATTTCTAATACTGAATGGTATTTAGAAGCCAAGATCTGGGTGTGTAGGTGTAGCACACACATTATAAAATTGTTTCCAGTCTCCTCAGCCACTTTAAAGGGGAGGGAATAAAGATAGAGCTTTTCTTATTAACTTTGTTGTTACCAGAGGCTGTGTTTTAATTATTTTTCAGTAGCAAAAGGTTCATCTAAACTTAGTTAACTCCCAAAGGTCCCATCTTCAAACACTATCCCATATGAATTTTCGGGGGACACAAACATGCAGTCTGTAACAACGTGTAAGGGAATTTGGCCAATGAGATATCAGGAGAATCTGGAAAAAGATACTTGTCTCTCATAAGAAGAAAAACATATTCATAGCCTCTCTTTTTACCTGCTTCTGGAGACTGCTGAGCAAGGATGTGACATTTGGAATCGCAATGGCCATCTGTGACCATGAGTAGAAAGCTAATAAAATGGCAGAGAAGACAAACTGAAACCGTAACATCTTTGAGTTACAAAACTGGTCAAATCTGGAGCCACCCCATCTCCTGACCATTTGTTATGCGATATTAAACATTCCTTTTAATTAACCTTTTAGTTGGGTTTTGGTGCTTACATTTGAAAGCAGCCTAACGTGTACCATTGTTCAGTTATTATACAAATTAAAAGAAATAATACATAAATGTATTTATTGCAATGACTGGCACATAGCAGGCACTCAGTGAATACAATTATGACGGTAGTTCCTCATTTCTAAGACTTGCATTTTCCTCAGCTTAAAATTTCTGAAATCTGGATTTATCCATGCCTTCAATTTCCCAAGCTCCTGCGATGTTCCTGTCCTCTTGGATTCTTACATGTTGGGGAGACAGACAAAAGTAGGGTGTGATAAAAGTGGTAAAGAAAATTAAAGCAGGGCCAAGGTAGTAGAGAGATTTAAGACTGTGGGGAGGCTCTCAGAAGAGGTTACATCTGCATAGAGACGGGAATGGGGTGAGGGAGCAAGCCAGGTAGAGCCCTGCAAAAGGAACAGCCAGACCAGGAGGTGGGAATGAGAGCGCCATGGTCAAGGTGGTGGTGGTAGAGGGGAGGGATCCAGTGAAGACGGTGTCAGGGTGCCGCTTATGTTTCTTGATCTCGTTGCTGGTTACACGGTATGTTCGGTTTGTGAAAATTCAGTAATTCAGTACACTTCACTAAAAAGTTACCAAAATTGATGTGCACCTTAAAGCTGAGGGTTTTTGGCATCTACCTAATAGTCCTGCTGTTTGCATTTTACAGCAGCTATTGCAATAGCCTGTTTTCACAGACACTTAATAAAGACATGATAGACTGAAATATTTGCTCCACATTCATGGTACAAACAACCCAAGAGAGTTGTACCAACATTTTGTCAGTTGTGGAACTGTTTGTTTATTTGACTAAGGAAATAGTTGAGATCTTAACTACTCCTTCCTAAAGTAAATGATTTGGATGTTTCTTTAGGAATGTGTATCTCACAGCACACATTCTTAATTTAGGACAGTAATTCTCAGTTGGGGGAGATTTTGTGCACACAAATTCCCCCACCCCTTTCCTGTGACATCCTGTGGTCACCTGGGATATTTGGTAAAGTGTGGAGACATTTTTGCTTATCAAACCGGAGTGCGTGTGTTGGGGGCGGGGGGAAGCAAGTGCTACTGGCATGTACTGGGTAGAGACCAGAGAAGCTGCTCAACATCCTACAATGCACAGGACAGCCCCTCCCCCAACAAAGCATTATCTGGCTCTAAATGCAAAGAGCCAAGGTTAAGAAACCCTAACTCAGACCATGTTTCTCTGATTGCAAGTTACTGTAATAACTAGGGCCAAGAAGGTCATGCAAGTTCTGGAGGACCATGGATTTATGTAAATTTCCAAACTGGTAGCATATTGCAGACAATATAAATGGAGTAATTGACACACTCTGTCTTCTGTCCTCCATTCCCACTCCTTCCCGCTTCCCTTTGAACATTTTCAGTTCTGTAAGTTTGAGTGACGTCCTGTGGGGATGTTGTAAAAGGATTTCAAGCACTGGAAGGACGTCTGGACAAGGTGACCATTATGGTTTCTCCTAACTATGAAATCTGTCATTCTTTTTTCTCACAAGGAACTTAGTGATAGAAAAAGTGTGACACGCCTTTAAGACTGAAGAAGAAACGTAAGTTTCTAGTCTCTGTAGTCAAAGAAGTAGTATTTTTAGATGAACCAGAAAAATCCTTCAAAACCTTCCCAATTTACTGAAGTTCAGAAAAAATTAAAAAATTTTCTACCGTTAGATCCCATGCATCCTGTAAAAACTGGCCTTTTTGGTAACTGGAAAGAAAATAATTTTTTTTTTTTTTTGGCAGAGCCATGAGGGAAGGTCAAATATCACTGAAAAAAATACAACCAATCAATGACTCTTTATTCCCAAGGTCAGCACCTTTAGAAAAGACATCCAACTCTGAAGTCACCTCGATGAGTTTAACAAACAGAATCCTGGAGGACTTACAAGTCAGTGATGACAGTTCTTCCTGGTTAATAGGCTGTCGGCCAGAAGTAGAGGATTTTGAAGCTTTCTTTTGTGATTCTATGAGTCCAAGGTTAGGTGACCCCTTAAACTTTAATATCTCAGACCAATCGATAACTTACTGAAGTAGAGGGGTACAAAGTAGTTTAAAATATTGTTTTAAATTTGAGGCATTATAATGGCTTATTGTTTCCATTCAGCCAGAAAGAACTTTAGCCTACTTTAGCAGGGCGGTCAACGGATGATCTTCGGTACCCAAATAGAGGTGACCTAACACATGCCCGCTGCTGCTCTTCAACCTCATGCCCACCCCCGACAATCACAGAAAAGCCTGTTACTTCCCTTTCCTACCCACCCTTCCAACCACGCAGAATGTTTTCAAATTCCGTTTCTCCATTTCACTGTACAGAATGCAGAATCAGAAATTGCTCTTAAGGTCCCTGGCTTACACCCAACCCATTCTTAAAGGGTTTCCAGCTTTGGCTAAAATAATTTAAAGGAAACAAAACGAGATAAAATAAAGGTCATGGATGCCACTTGTTTATTTCCTCTGATTACATATCCTGAATTTTCTAATTGTATAGACAGAACTGGTCCTCAGTAGACTCTGTATCCACAAGAAGGTCTGATAAACCTGATGTTAGACTTATGTTAGAATTTCACCTATCATACTATTTTCCTCTGGTCTTTTTTTTTGAAGGAGGAGAGGTGGTCTATAAAATTTCTTATTTTATGGCTAAACATTATACCATATTTAGAAATTCCCAACTTAAAAAAATCCAACTTACAAATGACCCACACATAAGTACAATTCCTAGGGCAGCCTCACTCAACAGCTAGTTTAAACATACGTTTGTTTTCATGGCTGCTGTTTAAAAAAACTCAACCACCAAGAAAAGCAATATTTTGAACTTTAATTTTTCAACTCTGAATTTGAATTTTAGATAGGAAAATTATATACTTTAAGCCTGACAAAAATTCTATAATTGATCATAAATTCTATAAATTGATCATAATCTTTTGCCTGCTCTTTAGATGTTTGGGCTAATCTTAATGTAATAAATATGATTTGGGGTGAGTCATATTGACGTTAACTTTAAAGGGGGAGATATTTTCCTTGGAAACATTTATTGGTGCCAAGAATTTTAAAATGCTTGAGTTAGCAATGCTGTGCTACACTTGAGTTGTTAGAGCACGTTGTGAACTGTCCTTTCAAGTTGCCTTTTGTGTAGTCATGGACAGCTCCTATTTTTAACTTGGCATAGACAAATAAACAGAAGACCCAAAAAAGTCAACATTATTTTATTTAGTCAATTTCCTTGGCCCCTAAAACATTAAAAAAAAATCAGAGTTGCTAATAAATAGCTAAAAGTAGGCTTTTTCATATTTAATCTTCTTTTTCAATTCCCAATTATTTTCTAATAGGGATGTTAATAAACAGTGGTTCTCAAACTTGAGTGGCACGTGAATCATCTTGTTGAAACACAAGACTTCTGAGTTTCTGATTCAGTAGGGCTGGGGTGGGGTATAAAAATCTGTATTTCTAACAAGTTTCCGGGTAATGCTGATGCTGCTGGTCCTGAGACCCCACTTTTGAAAACAATTGTGTAAAATCACACAGTAGCAAAGGAAAGGGAAGGGGAGCCTGCATAACTCATAGACTGGAGAATTAGCCCTTAATTACAGAGATGTGTGAAACGATACATTCCAAATAAGGAAATTCAGCAACTGAGTTATTCCCATCGCAAGAAGATTTTCCACTTTACAAGTAGTAATCAACTACAATAAAATTGCTTTAAACAGTGTTCATACCTCTTCTTCTAGCTGAAGATTTACTGATCCTGAGCATTTATCATTTTTGAAATACTTTACCATTTTATTGGTGTTCTCTATAATTGCTACAAATGCTTTTGGAATCAGGCAAAATACAAGCAAATCTGTAAAATATATCTTTTCAGATACATCTACATAATACATAATTTCTTAAACAAAAATGATGGGCTGTTTCCACCCTTTTGCTGCAATATATTTCTGAAAATTACACTAAAAAATAGAATGAAGAAAACCAGATTTCTTCCCCCGCCCCCCCAAGAAGCTTAAGAAAACCAAGAACTTCAAATTGTCCTTTTTCATCACTAGATGGCACTATCCTGTCAGTAAGTCAAACTGCAGGAACTACCAGAAACTGACCAACAATTGACTCCAAGGTCCAAAGTGGAAAACAGGCATTTTCAATTGGCTTCAAATAAGTGGACTGGCAAAACTGAACAGTGAGAGAAATCAATGGTTTTAGAAAGTTGTTTAGAATACTTCTGCAGGACTGTGCAATTAGGCAAATTTCAATTTACATTTCTTCTCCTTTTTTTTCCTTTCTAGGATGATTCTATCTTGTAATGAAACTGAACCAATTATCTAGTTCCAGAAGTTCAGGCCTTATGTATGACTAACTATAGAAAACTGCTTGTAAAGGAGGTCACAGTGATGCCTTTGGATTGACAGAGAGGCATTTGGTGTCGGGGGACTTGGGTTCTACCCAGATTCATCCATTAATAACATTCAGTAAATCCAGTTACTGGCACACAGTGGGTACTCAAAAAATGTCAAATTAGTTTCCCTACATTCTCCTTTCCCCCACTGTAGGCTTCATGATAGTGGGACAGCTCACAAGCACCTAGAAGGCTGTTTGGCATATAGCGAAAGCACGTCTAGTAATTGCCGAATGTGTTAAAGGTCAAACAAAAACTTACCAACCACACTATCTGAGTGTTAAACGTTTCTTCTAAACAAATGAAATCCAGATTATTATTCCACCTTTTTCCAAACATAGAAAGATACATTAGCTTTTAGGTTTTTAAAGGATTCTTCTGTGTCCAAGGCATCGAGCTAGTAGAGATAAATGGTACATAGATCCTGTTCTAAAGAAGTTTAGCAGGAGAGATAAAGTGTACATAAGTTACTATAACAGAGGTAGAAGAAATTCATTGTGTGCACGGCAGTTGCAAAAGCAGTTCTGGGGAGCTCAGAAAAGGCAGAAATGACCTCCTTCTAGAGAAATCCGGAGAGGTTTAGGTGTGGGAGCAGATGGGAGGCGGAAGGAAATGATCTGCTTTAAAGACCGCACCGGCCAGAACTTGCAGAGGGAGGGCAAAGAACAGGAAGGCGTGCAATCTGACACCTAGACCGTGTGTCGGTAGTGAGTAGAAGATAAGGACAAAAAGTTGTGCTAAGGATCTTCACTGATCCTATAAGGACCAGCTTCAGATGAGGGATACTATGCCCCCAGAGCTTCGGAGAGATTTTTTTGGCAGTGCTCCACGGCGAGAGGCAGGAGACAGTTTGAAGGTTAAATAAGCCAGAGCAGATGTGATGAGGGCCCGTAATAGGGTAATGGCACTGGGATGGGTGGGTGGAGGCAACAGTCTTTATGGGGACGACGTTAGAGCTTGGCAGTGCCCTGCGTGTGGAGGATAGGGGAAGGGATCAGAGATTGAGTAGTTAGAAGGATGCATTCTCAGAGCACGAACTGTAGAAATGTTAAGCTAGAATCCTGAGGAAACGCTCTGCGTAGGGAAGAGGCAGCAGGCTCGAGAGTAGGGCGCTGCGGCTCAAGCCGCAGGGCTTACTGCGCGGTCCTAGGGGCGCGCACCTCAGCCACCGCTGTTACCGGCCACGCTCTGCCTCCCCCATGTACCTCCTGGGCCTCCTGGTGATCTGAGTACAGCATATCCTCCGGTGCCGGATGGGAAAACCACCGCAGCCTCCCGGAGGTGAAAGGACCCCCAGCAGAGTACTATGGAAGCAAAGGAAGGAGATATTTGAAAGAAGAGCCGATCCACAGTGTTAGAACAAGAATGACGATTGGGCTAGGCGCCCTGCCCCATTTCCCAGTTAGCACTTTTGGGGTGTAAGGAGAGTGGATCTCCAACATGAGGGAGTTTATGGGCCACTTATTTGTGTATTTTTAGTTTGTATCGTAGGGAACTTGAAAGAGTAGTGGGATGGAGGTATTTTAGAATAGGGGAAATGGGACCTCTTTCTTCTCGTCTCCGCCCAAATCTGCCTTCTCATTCCCTCAGCCAGGCAGCACCTGCTAGGCTGATGAAAGGAATTCCCACGAAGGTGCGATTTTGAGGTAAGACCTAGAAAAGTGTTTGGCACAGAGTAGGTGCTCAATAATACTTGCTGAATAAATGAATGTATCAAGGCTTAATCAACTGAGAGGATATTTGCATTTTAAAAAGACAGAGGTAAGTAAGATGAATCCCTGATTAGAATCTCTCACTATTTGCCTATCGCCATTTCTCAGCGGGGGAGCAATTGGCATTTCTGATAGGAAAAGTCTTCCTGAGTGGCCAATTTTTTCTTGAAGGTTCTGTTCGTTGCTGGAGGTTTAGCCACGCTGCATTTGGAGTACTAAATGCCAGTAGCATCCTGCACCTTGTGACAATCAAAACGCCCCTTTCACATCCTTCCCCCCATCCCCACCCCGGGCCCCGACATTTTCTTGAGAACCCTTGTTCCCAAACCAACCCTCCTGCCAGGCTGCACCCTCCCTCCACAGGACTGTCTGGGCTTTTCTGCCGTCTTTGATCACAGCATCCCAAATTCTGGAAGTTTTTTTTTTTTTTTAATAATGAGGCAAAACTGTACCCAGTCGACTACCATCTCTTCTTTCTCCACCCCTTCCTGACCTACTCAACTAACATTCATCTTTTCATTTTATGATTTGAACACCTCCCTAAAAGCACTCACTTGTCAATTAAGCCTTCTGTGGCTTCCCTTGGTATCAAGAAGGCTGCAGACATCTTTCAGCATGTCGTTCTGCTCTGCATACTGTGTTCCAGCTACATGGACTCTTCCTGTTTTTTCAAGGAACCATGCATCCTTGTCTTCAGGCCTTTGCATATGCTCTTCTCTCTACCTAGAACATTCTTCCCCCTCTTTCTCTTCATATCATCTCATTAATTTATAATTACTCTCAGGTCTTAGCTGGGATGTTCAGTGCTGGAGCTCCTTCTGTAGGCTCCATGGCACTGTGTGTTCTTTTATCATTACTCTTCTTACCATCACCCATTTGGAATTTAGCCATTTACTTGTTTACTAGACTGTAAGCACCATGAGGGCAGAACCCATCTGACTTTTTACTGGTCTCCCAATGTCTAGCACACGGTTTAGAACTGAGCAGGGAATCACTAAATAGTGGTCATATGGGGTTAGTTCCTACCTAGTTTATTTTCTTGTGGGCATCATTCATCTTACCATTAGACTATGGTACAAATCCTGGTGTTCCAGCTTCCTTCACCCTAATCATCAAGCTTTGCATATGATAAAAATCTCAGTAAATTTTAAAATAATTAGAAGTAAACAAAAAGAGTGCAATGTCATATGTGGTATACATCTGAAACTTTAAGGTAAACTTAACTGAGAAAACAATCTTGCATCATATGGGGACTGTATGTTTGAAAAGTGTTATCAGCTGTTAAAATCTGTGGCACAATGAAAGACAGAAAAAAAGCTGTGATTGAGAAATGCTAAAATTGATCTAAAGCTCATTTATAATTTCAATTAAGCTTTCTGACTTTTACTGCAATTTGGCGGTTTTAAAAATATGAACCCCTATTCAGTGTGTAATTTCTTTTCCATATAAATATTTGTATGCTTCATTCATGAATAAACTATTTTGCAAAATTTAGATTGGTAATTCTCTCACACCTATCTAATTATTAGATTAACTGGGACGTTTCTATCGATATACATTTCTGGACTTTAACCTTGAGATTTTAATTTAGCTCATCAGGTATTTCTAATGATCAGGGAGAATGTAAATGAAATTAATGCTCATGTCTTTTTGTAAAGTACTTTCCGCTAAGTTTATAATTAAAGAAACTTCTGTTAAGAGTTGCCATTTCCCCATTACCTATTAATTTTTTAGAAACAAAAACAAATGTGAAATCATACATTTCTAAAACCCCTGAATATAACTGATTATTCTTATAAGTTTCAATATTTACCATCTCACTTATACTTGAGTTTATTCTAAAATCTGTTATCCACTTGCATATTAGAACCTTAAGCATAACTCCAAAGTTGTTGATAATTTATAGATAGTTGAACCTACTTGTTATGGGTTGAATTGTGTCTCTCAAAAGAAGATATATTGAAGTCCTAACCCCCAGTACCTCTGAATGTGACCTTACTTGGAAACAGGGTCTTTGCAGATTTAACCAAGTTTGATGTCATTAGTGTGAGCCCTGATCCAACAGGACCAGTGTTTTTATGGAAAAGGGAAATCTGGACACAGACTCAGACATGCACAGAGGGAAGTCGATATGAAGAGACAGGAAGAATGCCACGTGAAGACAGAGGACTGGAGTGTGTACCGACAAGGCAAGGAATCCTAGAGATTGGTGGTCAACCACCCAACCCCAGGAAGAGGCAAGGAAGGAAACCTGTAGGTTTCAGCCCACACCTTAATTTCAGACTTCTGGCATCTAGAACTGTGAGAAAATAAATTTCTGTTTTAAGCCACCCAGGTTTTGGTACTTCGTTATAGCAGCCCTAACAAACTAACATATGAGTAGACACAACCGCTCACAGTATAATTTGCTCCCACTTAATCTTTAAAATTTAGTTTGATTTTGAAGGACAAGCTTAATTAGTCAAAGGCAAAACTGAGGCAACCACCAGAAAATCTCTTCAAGTGCCCTCTTTAGCAGGGTGTTGAAGCCTGTGGACCTCTTCTCAGAATAATGTTTTTAAATTTATAAAATAAAAAACATCGAATTATGAATGAACTCAATTACATTGAAATAGTTATCAGAATTTTTTAAAAAACACCAATTTGTGATGCAGTCATGTCATGTACTTCATTATCAACACATTAAGTAATAAAATATAGCAGAAAGTCTATTAATGATGAGAAAAATGGTATTTTAAGATACCTATAGTATTATGTGAAAATATCTGTGCATTCTATTGTCTAAAGTCACAAGTACTGCTATGCTATTGCAGTGTCTTTCCTACACATAATTTAAAGAAATGTTAAATTTCAGTTAAACATTAGTGAGAACAGGTATGTAATTTATTCCCAGCCATGTCTAAGGACCTTCTGAATTCTATCTATGGACCATCTGGGAGTCGGTAATTGCCAGGTAAGGAACTCTTGGTGAGGAAAGGTTCTCTGACTTTATTTACAATATTACCTCTATTTCCCATTTTGATAGAGTTGGCTCTATCTGTGTGATAGCTATGTGGGTGCCACTCAACATCTCGCTTCTGGTTTATCTCCGTGAACTTCAGAGGAAACCTAGAGACCACATATCAGACTCCCAGCAGCTAACGTTCTGAATGTGATTTAGGTTCAACAACCAGCATCTACGTGAGATGTGAAAGAAGGAAGTGAAGCAGAAGCTACGTGTCTGCTGTTCTTGCTGGCAAGCATAGATGTGGATGGAGCTGGGTTTTTGCAGCTATCTTACTCTGGGTTCTAGTGTTCATCTAGTAGATTCTGTACTAGATTCATGGGTACCAAGATGCAGAGCCCTGGTACATTTCGTTGGTATGCATCCTAGCAAATGTGGCATGGTTCCGGAGCTGGCAGCAACAGTAGCACCCTGATCATGGCCGTTTCCACACTGCCGGGTGGCAGTGTTGGTTCCTGATCACAGGAGAGGCAGCAGCTCCCTAAGGGCTTAGGCTCTGCGGGATGGATGGCTCTGAAGTCACTGACAGCTCAAAATGGAGTGTTTCCTCAGTCCTTGCCACACGGATGCAATCAACACAATGCCCTGAAATAAATATCTTCCTGCTTTAACTAGCTAGAGTGAATCCTGTGATCTACAACTGAACTCTGACCTGTACGCACTACAATTTCTATTACCTTCTATAAAAGAGCTGTGTCCTGGAGAAGTACTTCTGTCAGCATAGCTGCTTTCAAATATTCTTCACTAAAATCTATACTTCCAACTTCAAACACATCAGTGCGCAAAATGCCCACTGTTCTTTGACCAAAAATAAACATACTCAAAATACATATCGTGCAAGTATTGCAGAAAATACAAAGAAGTGTCCAAGAATTTTGCTTATTCAGTTAGTTAGAATCACTTTTCAAAGGAGCAGTCAATCGCTGCTCAATAAAGTAAAAATACTGAATTGATAAAGTAAAAATTATGCCTAAATTATATACCTATTTCTCTGTAAATGTACTTGAATTGGCCTGCTTGTTATATCACTTGAGAACAAAGGCAATTTCTTTTCTAGGATTTTATATTTAACCCTCAAACTAAGCTAGGTGCTATGCTAGTTTTGTAATCTCCTTAGTCTGGAAGTACCATGATGAGGGAACTAGTTGCTTTGCTACTCTGGAGGCCAAAAAGGAAACCACAAATTATCTTTGAAAAGTTTTATTAACAAAATAAACTTGAATTGAAAATTACCTCAATGATTTAGGCAAAATGAAATGGATAAAAAGCATGAAAATTAACTGGTGTGCCAAAGGTCCGCAGGTCCTAAATAGCACGCAAGTGAGAGTTCACTGAAATCCCTAGATTTCATTAGTCATGTTTCTTCCTGTGTGAGATATAGGAAAAAAAAATATTTTCCCTCTTTCATTGTAATTCTGGGATAGAGAGAAGGCAATCTTTCGGAAGTTAGCGCTTTCAATACAGAGAATGTACTTGTAGTTTTTATTTTCACCATTATATAAGAAAGCAGTATGATTTTGTACCTAATCTCTGTGAACATACCTGTTCAGTTAAGTCTCTGGAAGGTGAATGCACGCCTATATGAACAGGATAACTGTCATTTTATCAAAACCCATCTAGCAAACCCTTATAAAGCAGATACATTTCTTAATTATGTACAATTCCTTTAACAAACAAAACAAACATATTTAAAACCCCATCTGAATGTAGAAGCCAGGCATAAGAAATGCAGATCGAGAGATGGAACACTGTTTGCCAGTTCCTTTAAGAACCTCTGAAAATCCCGTTTGACTGTGGCGCTGCATATCGATTTTGTGTAATCTTTTAAAAGGAAAAAAACCTTAAAACTATTACATATGTTCATTACCTTTAATACTAGGCGACTGTTTTAAAACACCAACTTTGGGAACTTTAAGTTCAGACTATATGTGGGTGATTTCAAAAGTAACGTGGCTTTAACCAAAAAATTACACTTTGTAAAATACATTAAAGAAACTATTTGGGGCCCCTTCCTGCAGTCTAGGAATACAGGTGTTTCCCCAGGTCACTGCCGCGCCCGGGTGGCGGGAGCCCCGGGGAGGAGGCGCGGCCGCTGCTCCCACCGCCTCCATGTTGCCGTCTGAGGAGACTCCGGACAAAGCTCTCGACCTCCAGGAAAGGTCCCCGCTCCAGGGCTCACTACACCCGCGGATCGCAGATACAGAAACGCGCCAGGGCTTGCGCGTGGCGGTAAGAAAAACGGAACTTCAGCCAGCTTCCCACGCCCGCTCCTTCCCAGCGGAGCCGCAGGGTCCGCGCTCGCCGCCGCCTGCTCGGCCCTTTCCCACCTCGGGGCACAAAGAGGGAGCGCCGGGCGGGCCGATGCTTGCCCGGCGGAAGCGGGCAGGTCGGGGCGCGGGCCGGGCGCCCGCAGCTGCCCAGGCCCGCCCGAGGCTCCGCGCCCCTGCTCCCCGCACTTACCAGGAGAAGCAGCAGCGAACCCCCCGCGCCCAGCGCCATCCCGTCGCAGGCTCCGTCTCGGGCCGCCAGCACCACTCGGCGCCGCCGGCTCCCCGCGTCCCCGCGCGCGCGCGCGCGCCCGCTCCTCCCCGGCGCCCCCGCCCCGAGGGTCCCCTCCCCCGCGGCGGCCGCGCGGCCCTGCCCAAAGGCGCGGTTCCAGGTGTGGCCTCCGCGAGAAAATGGAACCCGGAACCGGGAGCCCGGAGCCCGGCCGAGCTGCTCGCGCTGAGGTGGGACCTGCGTGGAGGAGGGAGGCGCACGGTGGACTCCCGCCCCGCGCCGCACACGCACCTGGAGCCGTGACGTCCCCGGCATGGGGACTTGGAGTGGCAGGCCCCGCCCCGTCGTCCTCCCCTCCCCGCCCCGCTCCTGCCGGAGTGTGGCCCGGCTCTGCAGCCGAGGCCCGCGGCGGCCAGTGAGCCGGCCCGGCCGCCCGAGGCCGCCGGAAGGTCCAGTGCTTTGTAACTGTACGCGAGGCCCAGGTGGCGCGGAGGAGAAAGACGAGTGACGCCCGGACCCGCGTCCTCAACCGCGGCCGGGTGCGTGTGGCCCGCTCTCCGGGAGCGAAGGTTCTGGAGCAGGATTTCGGGTGGTTATCTCCGCGAAGGCTTCTCACCTCTTCCCCTGGCCCCGTCAGTGCTTTCCACAGGTATGCCGCTTGTCTGGCTCAGGGGAAGCCGTTATTAGAAGAATCACACATGATCCAAATGGACAGTTCTTCGGCCCCTTGTTAACTAGCTTCGACTGGCAGAAAACTCTAGAGGGCTTCAGGGAAACATATACGCTTCCATATGATTTACAGAATCTCTTACACAAAGTGTCACTAGAGGTCAGAATCCTCTCTGCAATAGTTACTTAGCTGTGTGACCTGGACAACCACTCTGTGCCTCAGTTTCCAGATCTGTCAAATGGGATTAATGGCATCCAACAAATAGGACTGTTGTGAAGATTAAATCAGAAAATCTGTATGATGGGTTCTGTAGTGTCTAGCACATCCGGGTTCAACAAATGGTGGTGGTGTTATTATTTTTGCAAGTGTAAATATTAAGTTGGATTCTTCTCGAAAAAAACAGAAACTCTAGAATCAGCAACAGATTAGGAAACTTCTAAGAAAGGCTAATTATTGACAATGAAGTATTGGAAGAGCCTATAAATGAATAAACGGTTGATTTGCTACTAGAACCAGACATTTGGCATCAGAGTTGGCCAAAATAGTAGAGTTCCTTTTGTAGTTAGAAGTGCCTTCCTCTCCCTCCCCCAGTATCTCCTACCCTTCTTTCCCCAGTTCTAATCTTGCCACTTTTCCAGATCCAGTACAATGGCCATCTCTGCCTTAGTCCCTTTCTTCCTAAGCTGCCAGGGACCTCTTTGAGCTGAGAACCACATTTTCCTCTGTTTAGGGAGTAAATGCAGAGTGACTTTTCTCATAGTGTTACTTAAGTATCAGTGGCTAAACTGAGGACAAAGTATCTAGGAGGAGTGTCTGCTTAGTTTCCCACTGTTTCCAGTGACTAGAACAGTGCTGAGTCCCATGATGGACTCTCAATAAACGTTGGTTACATAGCTGAGTCAGGAGGGAAGAATGTCTTCTAGTTTCCACTCCTTTCTCTTGAGTTAGGTGTGGTTGGTAGCACCGTTGGTGATAATTCTCATTCCCCATCACTGCTGGGAAAGCTACTAATTAAACAAGGCAGGCTTTACCAAAACACTCACAAATCATCCCTGGAATCCTACCTAAAATTAGTGCTCTTGCAACTGACTCCTATAGGCAAGTATTTATGCCTCATTATCTAGAGTTTGATCTCTGTTTAGTAATGAAGATAATTGTAGCTTCCGGAATGAGAAAAGCTAATGCAGATTTTATTTCTGTTGGATTATTTACTCTCCCCTGGAGGCTGTCAAAGGCAATTTCAGGAAAGTATTCCTCTATAAGACTTTTATTGTAAGGCTTTGAGAGAAGATGTCAATACGTGTACAATCCAATGCCATAGTATGTCATTCTTGAATTAGTTCCTTCTGAAACTTATGACTCAGTGAGTTGAAGGGACTTGTTGGAAGTCACATCATACACAGCTAGTTCTCTAGCTCCTGACTTTTTTCTGCTGGCATGAGAGTCAATCTATTTCATAAATCTCTTTGCACAAGAACAAATGCCATTCCTAATGAAGTGCTGATTGCTTTAAAGTAAATTGAAGTGTTAACAAGATGTGAAAGGTTTAACTTGCAGGTTTTTCCCCCTAAATTGTTGAACATTATGGTAAATGTACTTTTAAGACACGTACTTATAATGCATCAGTTAAAAAAACATACTTTGTGCAAATAATTAGCTTTAACATCTAGATATATTCAAAATATCTATCTGGGTTATGTTTCCCAGCATACTTTGTTTCACATGTACACACAGGTGATTAGCTTATTAGAATCATCTCTTAGTATTATCTAAAACAAAAATGTTAAAAAAAAGTTTTCATAAAGACCAACAAAAACTGGTTATGACAGTCAAGAAGCTTTCTCATAGAATGTTGATTAATAAAGGGCATGTGAAACAGGGAATATAGCCAATATTTTATAATAACTATAAATGGAGCATAACCTTTAAAATTGTGAATCACTATATGGCACACCTGTAACTTGTATAATATTGTACATAAACTATATCTCAATTTAAAAAACGAAAAAAATAAAGGGTATGTGGATACAGGAAAAACTATGACACGTATCTAGGTCAAGGGAGAAGGGCGAAAAGAGGAGGAGTTTGTTTTCTGGTTTAGTTCCACTCATTTGTTCAACATTTAGTTTGTCTCTGTTCACCAAATATTTAATTTGCATTTTACTGTCAATACAAAGATAAGTAATCCAAGAAACAAAAATAGATGCTTATGAAATAGTATAGCTATACCTAACATAGACTGTTATAAGTGCAGTGGTAGAACTGTTTGCACGGTATAAAGCAAACGTAGGGAAGAGAGTACCTAACTCATGCTTTGGACCGTGAGGTTGGGGTGGAGTGGTGTGGTGAGCTGATTCTTAAAGGATGAATAGTTGTGAAGGAGACATTGAACCTGTGAGGACTGAGTAACTCAAAGCATAAAGGCTGTTGGTGAAGAGTCAGGGGTTTCAGATTTATCTGAGAAAAAAGCATTTTTTTTTTTCATAACGTTGACACAAACAGGAAAGTCAGAAGTAAAGACTTTTGTGTGTGTGTGAAAATTGAATTTGAGATATTAGAGCAATATCCAATGAGAAAAGTCCAGCAAGTAGTTTGAAATGAGAACATATTTGCAGGTAGATTTAGGAGGCAGAAAGTCACCTAATTTTCTTTCTTTTCAACTATTCTTTCTCAATACATTTCTTATTCTCTGCCAACCTGTTAAGTGTTTATGCCTTTTGAGTCCTTTCTATCTTTTCTTCTTACTTGGTACCTAGCACGACTCTGTAGCCACTCCCATTGTGCAGATCCATCAGTTTTCTCTTCTGAGCTTCTAACATGGGACATTACCATTTGGACATTTCATAGGGACATCGAACTACCATAATACTTTTGTAAGGATATCAAATTCAGCATACTGACAAAAAAGATTTCCCTATCCCTCTATACCTCTCCAGCTCAAGCTTGCTACTTCCTCATATGCCTTGTCAACTTGGTCACCCAAGCCAGGAACCTGAGAGTCATCCTCAATTCTCCTTTTTGCATTCTCTCCAATTATTGTACTTAACTTTCCTTTCATTCTCTGTGGCTGTGTTCAAAGTGACTCACACAACCTACATAGCAGCAGTCACATTGTGGTTTATGGTTAGTTCATTCCTGTCTGCTACTTCGATTGTTTTCCTTTCTCAAGATTGTTACTTCTTTAAGAGCAGAGGCCATATCATATTCATAGTGGGCCCAGCCCCTCGTGTCCAGCACATATTAGATGATCAATAAAGATTTGTTAGACACATGTAGAGCACAGACGTACGGACACCAAGAGGGGAAAGTGGAGTGAAGTGGGGTGGTGGGGTGATGAATCGGGAGATTGGGATTGACATATATACACTAATATGTGTAAAATAGATAACTAATAAGAACCTGCTGTATAAAAAATAAATTAATTAAATTTTAAGAAAAGATAAAGCTACTTTACCTTAAAGGAAAAAAAAAAAAAAAGGTTTGTTGAACCAAGCCCACATGGAAGGAACTAATTACAAGTGGAAAAGGAGAGTTATAGGGGGAAGGTGTTTGAAATATCCACTCTGGATGGATTAATAGTGGATCTGGTCAGAAAATGTTGGTCCGGGATCGTGTGTGTGTGTGTGTGTGTGTGTGTGTGTGTGTGTGTGTGTGAGATGCACACGCATACATGTGCACACACACACATGCACGTGTGTTGGTGGGTGTTTGTCTGTTTCCCCCAACGATACTGCAGCCCAAGAGCTGGAGAGGGGTAGCGGATGGTGGGTGTGAGTCAGAGTTTCACAGTGGCCTGGCTGATAATTAAGAGGTCAAAGTGTCTGGGATATAGTATCTCGGGAGTTGAATGTGGCAGGAAGGACATGGACAAGGCAAAGCTGGAGGAGTTCAGGGTCAGGTTGAGAAGAGAGTGTATCACACTAGGAGTGGAGAAATGGGAGAGGATCATCCTTCCCCTTTGTCCTGGAGAAGGAATCATGGTCTTTTTCCATAGAGGCCAAGGCAAGAGGGACATCACAGACACTAGGTGTCAGGATGTTGAAATTTTCATGGATTCTCCAGTTAGCTGGGCCAAGAGCGGCCTCTGCCTTAGGCAGTAAGAGAACAGCACTGGCTGATTTGTGGGGTGGGGCCTCTAACAACAGGGTGGGAAAAGCTTTGCTACCTTTCTGAGCTAGAACTTACAGAGTGATAATCAAGCCCAGTAGACTGCCAGCCCCGTGGTCTAGCACAAAGAAGCCAGCTTATCTTTGGTGAACAGTCACCGCCAACACCCTGCCTGATAGAGAGCCGCACGCAGTGAGTCACAGGCTCTAGCTGAGCTGTTTCCCAGAGGCTCCTCCTCGTGAGTCTGTAGATGAGGACCGACTCCTCAGATGCAAAGTCCCGAACCAAAATAATGAAATTGTCAGCAGTGTTCACAGACCAGAGAATTAGAGGAAGACACTACAGTTGCAAAATGAGATTTGGCTCAGCAAAGAAAACAGAATTGTCTATCCTTGGGTCTAAGTAGAGTGCTGAACCAACGTCGTCAGAGATTCTTTTTCGAAATAAATCATACACTAGTTTTACAAGGTGATGAGGCTATAATAATGCTGAATTGAGGTGTGTACAAAGCAACGATTGTCTAGAAAACCTCAGCAAGGTCTTCATGGCCCATCAGAATGCCTCTCCCTCCTACTGACTAAGGTCTGAAATCCTTGAGCTGAAGGTTCCCTTGGCTGATACATGCATATTCCTGGGAGGGTGGCATGCTAATCTCTTATCAGTTATTTACATCACAACATGACACCACAGATACACCAAGCATGCTCCACCTCAGAGTCCTTGTACTCTCTGTTCCTTTTCCTGAGAAGGTTCTGCTCCAGACATGTACCAGGTTTCCTCACTCTTCACTTTTTTCCCCTCAAATATTACCTTATCAGTGAGATCTTCTCTGACCACCCATATAAAAATTATAATTGTTCCCACCCCCAGGGCTCCCCATCGCCCTTTCCCACTTCATTTTTCTTCTTGGCACATCACAATTTAAAAGACTGTGCATTTACTTATTATCTGTCACCATTCATTAGAATGTAAACTTCATGAGGGCTGGTGTTTTTCTCTATGAATTGCTATGTATTCAGCACCTAAACAGTGCCTGATCCATTGTAGGTCTTCATTATATACTAGTGGAACATGTGAATGAAAGAATAGTGAATATATTGGGTTGGCCAAAAAGTGCCTTTGGTTTTTTAGTAAAAATAAAACACGTTTTTCATTTTCACCAAGAACTTTATTGAACAACGTATTCACCCTTCTGCCATTTTTCAGGCAACTTCATAATTCCATCTTCCCAAAACTTTTTATCTTTTTGAGCAAAGAACTGTTCCAGGTGCCTTTTACAGTCTTCTAGGGAATTGAAATTTTTTCCATTAAGAGAATTTTGTAAAGACTGAAATAAATGGAAATCCGAAGGTGCAATGTCTGGTGAATATGGCGGATGAATCAGAACTTCCCAGCCAAGCTGTAACAGTTTTTGCCTGGTCATCAAAGAAGCATGTGGTCTTGAGTTATTCTGAAGGAAGATTATGCATTTTCTGTTGACTAATTCTAGACGCTTTTCATTGAGTGCTGCTTTCAATTGGTGTAAGTGGGAGCAGTACTTGTTGGAACTAATCGTTTGCTTTTCTGGAAGGAGCTCATAATAGAGGACTCCTTTCCAATCCCACCGTACACACAACATCACCTTCTTTGGATGAAGACCGGCCTTTGGTGTGGTTAGTGGTGGTTTATTTTACTTGCCCCACCATCTCTTCTGTTCCACGTTATTGTACAGTATCCACTTTTCATCGCCCGTCACAGATTGTTTTAAAAATGGAACGTCTTCATCAAGTTTAAGTAGAGAATCACATGTGGAAGTATGGTCAAGAAGGTTTTTTCGCTTAACTTATATGGCACCCAAACGTCAAAGCGATGAACATAACGAAGCTGGTGCAAATGATTTTCAGTGCTTGATTCGGATATTTTGAGTATGTCGGCTATCTCCCGCGTGGTATAACGTTGATTTTCTCAATTAATATCTTGATTTGATCACTATCAACTTCAACTGGTCTACCCAACCGTAGAGCATCATCCAGTGAGAAATCTCCAGCTCAAAACTTTGCAAACCACTTTTGACACATTCGATCAGTCACAGCACCTTCTCCATATACTGCACAAATCTTTTGCGTTTTTGATTGCGTTTTTATCTTTCTTGAAATAATAAAGCATAATATGCCAAAAATGTTGCTTTTTTTCTTCCACCTTCAATAATGAAATGGCTACACAAAAATTCACCAATTTTGATAAGTCTTTTTAAATTTTTTATTTTAATTTTTTAATTAATTATTTATTTATTTATTTTGCTGTACGCGGGCCTCTCACTGTTGTGGCCTCTCCCGTTGTGGAGCACAGGCTCTGGACGCGCAGGCTCAGCGGCCATGGCTCACGGGCCCAGCCGCTCCGCGGCACGTGGGATCCTCCCGGACTGGGGCATGAACCCGTGTCCCCTGCATCAGCAGGCAGACTCTCAACCACTGCGCCACCAGGGAAGCCCCTTTTTTAATTTTTTTAACGTCTTTATTGGAGTATAATTGCTTCACAATGGTGTGTTAGTTTCTGCCGTATAACAAAGTGAATCAAAAAATATGGAACGCTTCACGAATTTGCGTGTCATCCTTGCGCAGGGGCCATGCTAATCTTCTCTGTATTGTTACAATTTTAGTATATATGCTGCCAAAGCGAGCACAAGTGTTTTTTTAAATGCACGCTGATATGACAGCTGTCACACACAATCTAACAAAATTGTTTCAATGAAGTTAAAGACAACTAAGTGCTACTAGAGCCATCTTAGGGAAAAAAACCGAGCAAACCTTTTGGCCAACCCAATATTTTCAAGGTTATTTTGGAGGATAGGTGTGTGTGTGTGTAAAATGAGGGTAAAGGGGAAAAGAGAAGAGAGCATTATATTCCTGGAAGGACATGAGTAAATGTCACCAAACTGAGGTGTGGGTGTGCTGGGAGGCCTGCTTCACTGTGGGCAAAATCCCCCTATCTCACAATTTTATCACAGGTGGGCCTGCCAAGGCTTCCCGAACAGTATAAAGTTTGAGGCGTTTAGAGGCCAGTGGAGAACATTTCTGTGTTCTTTCTCCTTTTCAAGACGCCCTTCCTTACAGGGGGAGCAAAGTGCGAAACCAGAAACCATAAACAATATGGAAAATCCCTTTTCCCTCTGGAGGTGAACAAAGTTAGCATTCATTACAATGTTGATTTTATCTCTCCACCTACGTTTTCTGAAAAAAATTTCAGAATAAATCTCTAGCTTTGATTTCACCCTAGGGTTTGTTTATAGGAATTCTTGGAAAGATAAGGGAAGTAGCAGTGGCTGGGGAAGAGAGGAGGAGAGTTTGGTTGCTAATAGCAGCCCTGGACTGTGTGACAGGACTTGTAGGGCTTACGGGCAGCACAAGAGTGTTTACCGAGAGTGTCAGACAGAAACCATCATGCTGACCCAAATGTGACTAATGAGCCTAGGGAGATCCACCAGAAAACCCCTCAGAAGACAGAAAAGAATACCGGTTTCTCGGCGGTTACTTCATTCATTTGCACGTAGACAAGTGACATTCTTGCATATCAGGAAAAAGTGATATAGAAGCGATGCAATGGCTTTGGAGAGCAAAGGTGGAAGTAAAATACTGGCTTTAAAGACCTTTTCAAAATGATCTGACTGATGATTATAAATACTGTAGTAGAGAGAAGCAAAATTTCAAAATAAATAACAATTTCCATGTTAAGAAAAAACAAGGATTCAAAGAAATTAACTGATTTTAATTTACTTTCAAAACTAACGTTGTTGGTGGTTTTTAAAAAACTTTTGTACCATGCAAGTCGATGCAGTAGCTTATTAATTATCAAGTTCTGAAATTTGTGATTGATTTACTTGTTAAAATCATTAGAGCACATTTAAAGTTATTCCTTAATGATGTTACTTACTTGCATTTTTGACATCCCCCTTGGGTGGAGAAAGGGTTGATTCCAGCGGGGGAGGCAAATGGAGCCTGAGGGTGAGCTTGTCCATGGGAGGGTGTGAGCTTGTGAATGTCGTTTGTCACACGTACTACACAGAAGAAATATTGGGAACTACTACCCTGCTGAGCAAAAGTTATGATATTGTTATTCTTGAATCCCAAATTTGACATTACAAATGCAAATTACTTCTATAACTTTACTTTTATAGTATAAGCAATTGAAAATCTTTTAATATGATAAATAATAATTTAATTAACTCAGTTACATCTGTACACACCCAGGAAATAGGAGAGTTGAAGCAGTCTTTCAGATATCATAAGAAAGAAAATCAAAATGTCCCTGGTAGGGTTTCCCTGGTGGAGCAGTGGTTGAGAGTCCGCCTGCCGATGCAGGGTACATGGGTTCGTGCCCCGGTCCGGGAGGATCCCACATGCCGCGGAGTGGCTGGGCCCGTGAGCCATGGCCTCTGAGCCTGCGCGTCAGGAGCCTGTGCTCCACAACGGGAAAGGCCACAACAGTGAGAGGCCCGCGTACCGCAAAAAAAAAAAAAAAAAAAAAAAAAAAGTCCCAGGTATGTGAGCATTTCAGGAAAGTGTTCTTAAATCCGTTTTGCTTGAACTGTACTTTTTTTTTTTTTTTTTTTGCGGTGGACCTAGTTTGAGTTTCATCACCTCGTCTAGTTCCCATTTAGAAATTTTATTAGACAGAAATATGTTCAAACATTATCAAACGAGTTAAGCAAAACTGTGATACAAAAAAGGCAGTGGGAAAAAAATTGCTCCTGATACTTTAGTTTTAACGATCACAGTAACCCTTACCAGCTGGTCTGAGGACATTTGTGGTTAAAGATTTTTTTTAAATCATAGTGTTTATTATGAACATTACTATATGCCTTGAAAGCAGACCTCTTATTTTACAAGGGAATTGTCTGCTAATTTGCTATAACATTTTTTTAGGTGGACCTCTCTTAACTTCTACTGAAACAATGTCTGAATGATTCATACCTTTGGAGAGAGTCACACCCATTTCACGCAGACTCAGCTACAATAAAGGTAAGTCAGCCAACAAAGACTTCTTGTGACTAACTCTCCTGTGGGTATGAAAGAAGAAGAGAGTGTATCCTTGTACTTCTTGCTTAACTTTAGGATTAGAACATTCATCTGAAGTAATCAGTAAATTTATGACAACAAGTTAAGCAGAGCAGTATTACAGGGAAAACTTGTTGAACAAAGAAAAATCCATGTGAAGGGTCATATGGAAGAATTGTTTTATGGTTCATAAAAGTGCCATTGTGAGTTTCCATTGTTTGGACCTTGGAATTTTCAATAATAGGAATCTCAAGTCCGTAGAGTATGGTTTATTGTCCTTTATAACTCGGATTTTCACTTTAGAAGTATGAATAAGCCATCTAAAACCAAAAATTTTGTTTAAATCAGAGGACAAGTTTTATTCTAGGCTTCAGGAATAAAAAGATGATGGAATTTCTATGGAACATTTTATTTACTTTTATTTCTTAGAGACTAGATGCATTAGGTCAATTGGTCAGAATGTGAAACCTGAATCTCAGGTGTGATCCGTGGTCCTATATGGACAGATAGGTGCCACATATGTGATTTGACAGGAAAGTGTCCGTGCACTAAACACTCCACCTCCTGACCTATGACCTAATGATAATGAAATTTCACTTTGTTTTTTGAGACTGCAGATATTTGAGTATTAAAGGTGTATACTCCAAGGAGGAGAATAAGTCATTTTCTGTGATTTATACTTTGCTGTGAATTAATTTATCAATTAAAAAACTTATCAACTAGTTATGGTCAGATTTTTAAAGGAAGTAGGAAGTAGTGATTATGAAAACATTAAGCGTATCCTATTCTAGAAATAAGGTAATAAAATATGCAAAGGTAAAGACAATTTAACTTCCTTCTATTTTATGTTGGGTCCACTAGCTTTTGTAAATAAAACTTCTTTTCACTTGGCACCATAAATCCTATAGAAACTGGATGTAAATTGTGGTCATTTTCTTTGTACAGTAATTAATGTTCTACCAGCATTCCCTAACATGCGTATCCTACTGGAGGTTGGGTCAGTAGCATCATTCCTTTTATGCTAATTTGGAAGTAACTATTTTTTTTGCCCAGAGCCACCTAGCTGCCCTATTTTACTTGGTGGAAATGACATAGTTAGAACTCTTAGGGTAAGAAAGCCTCCCATTCTGTCCTTTTCCAAGGGAGCTCAACTGAAATATTGCAGTCAGCTGGTCAAATTCTCATTACTTGTTTGGCTACAAGTCACAATTTGATTTGAATGAATTCATCTCTATTTGCTTGTGTATTCAGAGGAATTTCCAGTGCAGAGTAGAGTAGACAGGACAAGTTCTGTGGTTAGGCAAAAGATTAGTGAAAAAGAAATATTACAGTGGCAGTTTGGAATCACAAGAATAGAATTGGCCTAGTTAATTCCTAACTCTACCTTTGATGGACAAGTTACTTTTCTTTTTAAAATTTATTTATTTATTCATTTATTTTTGACTGCATTGGGTCTTTGTTGCTGCACGCGGGCTTTCTCTAGTTGCGGCGAGCACGGGCTACTCTTCGTTGCGGTGCACGGACTTCTCATTGCAGTGGCTTCTCTGTTGCGGAGCACGGGCCCTAGGGCGCACAGGCTTCAATAGTTGTGGCTCACAGGCTCTAGAGCACAGGCTCAGTAGTTGTGGCGCACGGGCTTAGTTGCTCCGCGGCATGTGGGATCTTCCCGGACCAGGGCTCAAACCTGTGTCCCCTGCATTGACAGGCGGATTCCTAACCACTGCACCACCAGGGAAGCCCTGGACAAATTACTTTTCAGCCTGTTTGAGCATCTGTAAAACAGGACTTAGGATCGGATAATATAGATGTTTTGAGTTTGTATGGTTTCAGTAGTTTTGTATGTCACCACTCAACTTTTTGAGTTCATTTTAAAGATTGAAAAAATAGTAATAATTATTTTTATTTCAAATCTTTATGAGTGCTGTGTCCCAAGTGCATTCTTGTAACTTCTTTACAGAAACCTCATGAGGTAGGGAATGTTATTATCTCTATAACAATAATCCAGAGAGGTGCAAAGAGGTAAGTAACTTGCCAAAGACACACAGCTAGTAAATGGTGAAGCTGGGATTTGAACTCAAGTACTTTGTCTCCAAAGCCTGAACTCTTAACCATTAATTTAAAACACACAGTTGAAAAACAAAACAAAACAAAAATTTCAAGTTTATCTTTTGTTAGTCATTAAAATATAATACACAGTTATTTTTTGTTTTGTTTTGTTTTTTTGTTTTGTTTTGTTTTTTGCGGTACGCGGGCCTCTCACTGTTGTGGCCTTTCCCGTTGTGGAGCACAGGCTCCGGACGTGCAGGCTCAGCGGCCATGGCTCATGGGCCCAGCTGCTCCGCGGCATGTGGGATCCTCCCGGACCGGGGCACGAACCCGTATCCCCTGCATCGGCAGGCGGACTCTCAATCACTGCGCCACCAGGGAAGCCCAATATACAGTTATTTTTGATTGACTAACAGATGGAATGAAATTTAAAAATTTTCTCTTAGGTCCTCCAGTAGTAAGTTTTCATTTTATGCAAACTAGCAGGTTTTCTTTGCCTGACAGCTCACAGTTTCCTATCAAAATATTCAATAACACCTCCTGATTTGTTCTTTCAGTGGAGACATCCTTCCCTAGCTAGAGTTGGCAAAGGTGGCAATAGCATGCATTGGCTTGTTCTGGAGGCCCTGGGAGAGTATTGCATAGAGAAGTTCTTGGATCATCCTGACAGCATATGCCTTTGTTGTTGGTTTGCAATTCAAAAGAATATTCAAAGACCAGCACAAAGAGGACAGTTCCAGGGTCCAAGAAAATGTGTATAGAAAGAGTGGCTAGTTAGAAAATCAACTTAGATTTCAAACATTAGCAGCCATAAAATATCTTCTGAGGAAGAATCCATAGCAGATTATAACAGTTGAGAGGAAAAGGGAAGATGAAGAAAAATATTGTCAAAATTTATTAGACTAAGGGTTTACTATACATTAAATTTTTTTTGACATACAAAAAGTTGTACATAATTAATGTATGCAACTTGCTGAGTTTGGAGATAAGTATAAACCTATGAAACCATTACCACAATCTATACCATAAACCTATTTATCACCTTTAAAAGTTTCCTCCTGCCCTTCTGTTTGTTACTGTTATTTTGTGTGTGACAAGAACACCTGACATAAGACTTACCTCTTAGCAAAATTTTAAGTATACAATACAGTATTTTTAAGTATAGGCTCTATGCTATACATTAGTCTCTAGGACTTATTCGTCAGTTACAACCGAAACTTTGTACCTTTGACTAATAGCTCCATTTCTTATTTCACATGTTTTTACTAATCAAAAGTTGTGGGTGTCAGCCCTGGATGAGAATAATTAAAAGTTTGGTCAAGCAAGGCCTCTTCATTGTGTCTTACCTGAAGAAATTTAGGTGGAAAATTTAGGTGATTCTTTTCTTTTTAATCATACATCTAGAGAGTAGACTCCTTGTATTGTGTGTGTATATATATATATATAAACTTTGTTTCTGCAGTACCACTGAGCATTAGTGTCTGGTCCGTGGGTTGGATGATGGCAAGATACTGCTTCAGCTATACCAAGCTACATAGTTACTGGAGGCAAATATGTATGCATATGTGTGCATATGTGTGTGTGTGTGTGTGTGTGTGTGTGTGTGTGTGTGTGTTTCTCCTCCTAGTTAGGACCATACAACCTTATTATCAATACCAGTCAGTAGGACATGGAAGCCATGACTAAGTTAATCTCACATTTTCTGTTTAAATACTCATTTTTGGCTTAGTAACAATGCCTCCTTGCAGGAGTAGAAACCATACCATTATGTCATTTAAATAAATCCAAGATTACCTGATTCTGTATTGCTTTATAATTAAGAAACTTCTTTGCAATCTTCTCTTGATTATGAAAGAATATAAATACTTTCTCTGCCTTCTAAGGAAATGAGGACGTATTCTTTCAATATCAGTGTTTGGCTTTTATCATAATTTGATGTTCTGTTTTCATACAAAATTTACTGTTGCTAATTTAATAAAAATTCAGCTCACAGAAAACATAAGGAACCATTTAAAGTTATTATTTTAAAAAAACAAAACAAAAACCCAGTTCATAGATACAGAGAACAGACTGGTGGTTGCCAGAGGTAAGGGGTTGAGAGATGGGCAAAATGGGTGAAGGGGATCAAAAGGTACAAACTTCCAGCTATAAAATACATAAGTCCTGGGGATGTAATGTACAGCAGGATCACTATAGTTAATAATACTGAACTGCATATTTGAAAGTTGCTAAAATCTTAAAAGTCCTCATTGGAAGAAAAGACATTTTTTTGTAACTATGTGTGGTGACAGATGTTAACTAGACTTATTGTAGTGATCATTTTGCAATATATATAAATATCAAATAAAAAATTTTAAATATAAAGTTATTTTTTATATCTAGACACATGTCACATAACCTCTTCTAAATAGTGGGCTGTCAAAGTAAGTCTCAGGAGTTTACCGGAAAAGCGATTCCATGACTTCCAGGTAGCTTGTTTCTGTTATTAAATGTGGAGGAGAACTGCTCACTGTGACCTGAAAAATAAACCCAAATATTTTTCAAAACAGCAACAAATCATGTATTTACATTCTTTCATCTATCCCTACCTTTTTATCTTTCTATCTCTACCTTTCAATTGTATATATGTATACATATATATGCCTACATTGTACTGCTTCTTTAATCTTTAGAATTATATCTAGATTTATAATCTTTTTATTGTATAACTTTCATTGTTTTCTTTCCAATTTTTCATGTTCTACTCAAGTTAGAGCTGAAAATAAACAGATTATTCTGAGAGAGTAATAAGTATTATTATTGCTGAATAATATAATTCAGCAATATAATAATATTATTATAATATAATAAATATTATATATTTATTATTATAAATATTTTAGAAGTATATTATAAATAATAATAATTATATATTTATTATAATAAATATATTGAAATATATTATAAATTATAATAATACAATTAGATTTGTGTCACTTGTATGACTTTGAGGAAGTTACTTTGCTTCTCTGGGTCTCTGTTTTTGTGACTGTAATCTCAGGGCTACTGTAAAAAATAAATTAGAATATAAGTTTCTTGGCCATCTGGTAGCCCTCACCAATGTCACGCTTCTTCCTGCTCTGGTAACTGCACCCTTTGCACTTTTAGACCATCACTATCTTGAGTTTTAACTACACCTGCATTGTGCTTAGATTTTTTTTTTTTTTTTTGCATTTGTAAAAAAAAAAAAAAGTCCGTGTATAAAAAGAAAAAGAAAGCAAAGACACCAACCTGGAATGGCCTATGTCTTGTCATGGAGGGAATTGTAGTGCACTCTGGATCAGGCAAAGCAGAAGAAAGCTCAGTGTTCTTTGTGGAAAACGCGTTGTTTCTGGCACCTGGAATTTAAATAATTGTCTTCTTTTCTCATCAGTTATCCCCCTTACATAAAAATGATCTCAGACTGTGCTGTTGAGCAAGTCTTAATCACGGATTCAGAATTACTCTTTGTAGACTCAGTAAAGGAGCTGAGAAAATACTGGATTGCTAATAACAAGAAGGAAAGATCCGTAATTTTTACTTAATTGCTAGTTGTTTCTTATTTGCTAGTTGCAGTGAAGCTAGTCAGTTGAATGTACTCCTTTACACTCTTACTTGATTTCTGAAAATTAAGATAGGAGAAACTGATCTTGCTGGTTTTATTCGTTCAACTTTCTGTGAAGAAGAGGAACTGGTGATTTTTTTGGAATTTACCTGCGTAGCTTTCATTTTCCTGAGATTGATTTGGAAGCCTGAGTTAAGCGATCCACCTTTCTTCACTCAGCATTCACTCTAATCCAGTTTCTGCTTCCCGTACCCCAGGTCCAGGTTGAATTGTCTGCATTTAAGAATGAGGAGGGTCAACCAAAGCAAGATCTGAGTTCTGAAGGGAGTTGTTTTGTGGCATCCCTTTAAAGGAAGACATAAAAATAACAGGCATTTACTGGGAGACAAACTCACCGCAGGGGCTGATGGCTGTCCCCAAGGTCATGGTACATTTTTGTCACCATGTTAGGCTGGAAACCTTACTTTCTCTTTACTTCAACTTCTCTCTGAGTCTTCATAGAATGTCAATTTTTTTGCCTGAGAGACCATTCCAAATTACCAAACAAATAATAAATGAGTTAAATCATCCAGTTAATAAGTCTGCCCTGACCTCGTCCAGCACCTTATCCAGCACCATTTCTACCCGAAGAAGAGATCCTGAGTCCCCCAGTACTTCCTTCCTGCCTGGGAGGACGCAGAAAAAGTATCAGCTAGAAAAACAAGGTAGAATACTGATAAAAATGCATGTGCAATCTCTTTTTTACATCATATTTCTTAACAGTTATTAACTGCAGAGAGTAGTTCAGCTTTTGCTAAATGGTTAAGGAAGTACTCATAAATTTGTTGCAAAACAGTTTTATTATAACAATGTTTGACTGTTAAAGTTTTAGTATATACTGTTTAAAAATTATAATACATTAAGTCAAAAGACAGTTTTTAAAAAGTTTTTCTGTTGAAAACAATTTTTATTTTTAGTGAAAAAATACAGATACATTTTTGCTTTGAATTTCATTTACATGGCAAATCAATTTTAGGTCCTCCTAGACAAGATTGATCTATTTTTATTTTAAAACTCCTTTAATTTCAATTTTTCCCTTATTAGTCTTTACTACTATGTCATAGTTTCCTCTGCAGTTTGACAACGAAGCAAAATTCTCATTTCATAAGTTGGATTTTAAGAGGCAATGTTAAAATACTTTGAGGATCCTGAAAACACATTTGAACTTGGAACAAGGGTTATTCTGATTATTAATTTAATTCTCATGCATAAACAAGAGTCACAAGTCAACTCTGTGTTCTAGACCTCAGAGCAAGACCCCTCTATTGAGAAGAGGCCCCAGTGGTAACAGCAAGGTGACTTCCTCAGGACCTGGCAGGCTGCTCCAAAGGGTCTAGCTCCCCTCACTTCAAGATGGGCACCCTGCAGGCCTTGTTGCCACAGCCGCCTAGTCTTGGAAGAACAGATTGTCTGTGCCTCTCGGGCTGTCTTAGCACATGCCTTCCTGGTGGTCATGGCACCAGGAAGAGGGAAGAATGCTAGATGTAAGGACGTTTAGGGGGTTTCTTCCCCCCCAGGAACCCTCAGGACTGTACACTTCTGGGTTAAAAAAAAAAAACAACACTTTATTACTTTGCATTCCATCTAAAAAACAAATATAGGTTTTGAATATGGCAAAAGCCAGAAAGGATTATTTTATATACAATTAGAGATAATAGAGCATAGAGCCAGACGATGACCTTGTATAGACTTAGTTAAGGACAAAAAAGTTGATAAGAGGTAGGGTGCTCTCTATGGGCTAAAGGCTGAAGACCTTGAATGATCAGAAATGATTTGAAGAACTGCGTTGCCATCAGGGTAATGCCCCTGAAATGACATATTTTAAGCCCTCGCTTACCTAACATTGTTACGCTCAAGAATTAAATTGCGGTAGCAGCTTAATTTAAAAGGAGTGAGACTTAATAAAATAGAGTTACTGATAATTCCTTTCTGTATCGCTTTTTGACCAGAAACACTGTGTATAATACACATTCACAAATTTCACTATGTGTTATTCTAGTCAGAGGCCTCTTTTGCTTATGAGAAAAGCCATGTTTTGTGTTCCCATGAAGTCTGTAGACACAGTTAACAAGATAAACATCACTATAAGTGATATGTAAGTTACAGCTACCTACTGACATTTAAAAAATAAAGAGTAATTTTCAAAGACTATTAACACAGGATTACTGTTACTGAGAAGTGTGTAGGGAGGAGCTTAATGTAAAATATTTTCTTTAGGTAGATCCTTTCAAGGTGATTTAATAAAACACAAAATATTTATACCATATTAAACTTTCCTAAGTTTTCTATGATACTTCTATTTCAAAACTGTCTTATTGTGAGAATATAAGGAATATAGATGCAGCGAGTTTAATGCATAAACCAATACCATTAGCTTGAGCAAAAGATGTACACAGGGTCTCCCAGCACCAAGAAGATAGCAAAAATTCAACTGCAACTACCTCCTTTTTTCCAAGCAGCTCAAAATACTTTAGCAAAGACCTTATGACCATATCATTATTAATGATATAAGAAAAGGTGAAAGATTCAACAACTGGGGCTCTTGACTCCAAGCACTTAATCCACTAAAACACATGGCATTTGAAGTTTAAAAATTATTAGGAAAATTTCCCACTGAATATGATCTCAAGATTTCTTTTGTAAAACATTAAGATTTACTAGGACTTGAATAGTATTTGAGAAGTAAGAGTGACAACACATCCAGTTTGGGGATATAAACTAGACAATTTAGACTGTAATCATGATCAGTTTATAAGAGTAGCAAATAAGTGCCAAATCAGACCAATACTGTGAGATTTGCTATGCTATTTTGAATAATTTGGTTCAAATATCCATATTTGGCCAGTATATAATTCCAGTTCATTCTGGTCACATCAGAAGGGAACAAGGATCTTCTGTACAGATTTTACGACCTGACCCTTGTAGCTCTGCCAGACCATGTAGGTGGCCAGGAACACTGGAAATGGGACAAATCACTCTTTCCGTCACTATTACATTTTATGTGAGAAGTGGATCAAAGACTGCAATGGAAGGCTGCACGTAGGAACCAGCAGCTGAGCTAGTCTCCATTACCAAATAGCTACCATGCTGCAAAGGGTCAAGGATGGAAATGGCTGGCTGGAGGACAGAGCCAGAAGCAGACACAGCAGACGCTCCCTGGCTGCCTGGCAAAATCTGGTACCTAACAGATTCTGACTGCTGGACTTGTACGGATTGGCCACGGGATTCAATCCCAGAGCCACTCTCTTTGGTGGGTGGCTGAGAGTTTTTGGCTTCATCATCCATCCCAAGGCTTATCTCTGCAAGTTTTTTAAATTTGGAACTGAGTGAGTCCAAGCAGCTGTCATCAAACTCATCAGCAATAAAACTGCAACAACCCAGGGAGCCGACGGGAGAACCAGGGGCACCTTTTCCTTCGTTATCATAGATCAGCAAGCAATCGTTTGCTTCCTGGCCATCATCTTCCTCGGCACAGGCAAATGCTTTCTAAAGGTGGAGAAAAGTGGAAAAAAATGAATCGTAAGAGACACTCAGTGGAAGAATGTAATATTATACCATTCTTAGAACTCAAGGTTTGATCAAGAATGCGTGATTTAGGTAATCCATAGGAGGGCATCCTCTGTATCAGCAGTCTTGTGAGAGCCTGACCCGTAAATAGGGCCTATGCCACACCTCGGAATATTCCAAGAATCCTCATCCTAAACAAACCCTTCCTGCCAGTCTCTCCTCACACACAGTGTCAGCCTTCATCTGCTCTACCAGACTAGATGCCAGCACTTGCCATTTCTGATACCGAAACTGTAGGTGAGATCCGTTCTAAAGATGCACCAACCAAGAGGCAAGCAACCTGCCTCCCAAAGTCCTCTCTGTTCTTGCACCCTTGTCCCATTTTGATTCTGTGCTTCCCGACACTTCACCTAATCTTGGACCACAGCCCTCGTTCCCCCTTTTATGTTTGGGTCATTAATTCAATGGTTCTTCAACATTTTTGGACATGGACTCCTTGACAATGTGAAGAATACTCCAACCCTCTCAGAAAAATGTTCGCAGATGTATTCTGACATACTTCATGGTATTGGAAATAGAAAATAAGCTGCTTTATATTCCTAAAGAGGATGCTGCTGATCTGAAATGCAAAAGGTTTTGCTTTCTGTTGTTATTCCAGTTGGAGGAATGAGGAGCCATATTCTCTCATCTTATGTCTACCGGCCCCTCCTCCCTTTTGACCAGTAGCCGGATTTTGGCAGCCATCTTAGGTTATCTGTATTATTTTACAAGGAGCCTCTACTTTTTTTGCTTGTATTTCACCAAGCTGCAAACAAACGAACTGTAAAACTGAAGTAGAGTCAAGTAGAAAGATCTCTAATGTAAACAAGATAACAAAGCCACAAAGTTTTCCACCAAATTACCTGAGAAAAGTAGGAGTCTAGGAAGTTCATGTTTATTGCCCCTTCACCATAGTCCATGTTGGTTCCTTCCAAGGAATGCCTTGTTCTCATCGTTCCGGACCATCCTGCGGAACAGTTGCTAAGTCCAGCGGCTGCTCCGAATGCTGCAGCGGCTCCAGATCCTGCAGCTGCTCCAATCCTGGTGGTCACTTCCATTCCCGAAGCTCCTTCCATCACCGTCCCTCCAGTGCATGTATTTGTAAAAACTTCTAAAAACAGGAGAAAATTCGATAACATCTCATGCTGTGATTTGTTTTGTTTTGTTGTGTTTTCCTGGTCTTTGATATCCGTGAGCAGTTGCCAAGTAAAGCAAGTATGTGGGAGAAAATACAATTTTATGACTCGAGGTGATAAGAACATCCCGCAGTCTGTTATGTGAGAGTAACAGAGGAGGTGAGGACGTAACAGAGGATATTAGCAGATGAAATAGCTCTGAAAACATGCTAACTGAAAAAATATACAAAGGAAATAGATTTTCAGTGACAACGGCCAGAAATGAAAAAGTAAAAACAGAATATTCAGCACACAGCAATGGAAAGCTTCTAATGTAATGCTTGTTTGTTTTCAGGAAAAAAAGAAATTATAATTAAGCTGTCATATTGGCTCAATATGGAAACCAAAGAGGAAACATACATAATGTAATCATGCAAATTAGCAGATGCTAATTTGGTGTCTTGGTGCTTAATGAAAATTTAATAAGCTGTGACTATTTTGCTTGTTACTTTTACATTGCATTTTCATGGAAAGCTATTTTTTCTAGAGAATTCTGAATATAGTTTTTGCTATATAATTATAATGGGAGAAGCAGGTAAGGATTAAGGATTAAGGTAGCTGATAAAGACAGTTACCTTTTTGGGGGAGATCTTATGCGGACTTTTCAGGCTGGACATTTAAAAACAATCTATTGCTAAGCATGGAATTAAGAAAAAATTGAATATTAGGCATTAGGTCTTATGGTTCTAGTTTACACCTTAGTTGTAGCGTTGAGATAAGATGAATAAAATAGTCATTTGGTAAACCAAAGAAATAAATAATTTCACCTATATGACAAATAAGCGATCCTTGTCCCATTATGATTAAATATAAGAATTGGTAATTGAACTCAAATCAGGATCCTGTTAGCTCTGGGGAAGGAATAAGGGCAACAAGACCTAGGATGTGCACACATGAGGCTTTAACTGCAAATATTACTATTGTTGATAGGCAAAGTTGGGTGGTGAGTGCATAGTGTTTGTTATATTTTCCTTTACATTTTTCTATATGTGTGAAATCTTTGCTAATTAAAAAATTAATAATTGACTCCCTGAGAGTTCTACTTCAGTTTATTAAAGTTTGGAAAAGTATAACAAATCTTCAGCTAGTAAAAAATGGTGACATCAGTGGACAATGAACTTATTGAAGCCAGAGCTAGGTCACAGAATTGACTGATATACTAACAGTAAACCATTTCATTGAAACCCTATTTCAGGGGTAACATCTCTCAGTATGTGCACAAATATGCAAATTATTAAGAAAAGAATTTAGAACATTTCTTATCTTTCAACATCTCTTATTTAACCCATTATTGCTTTCAAAAATAAATTTTATGTTCACTTACCAGAATTTTCCATGTAATCAACTCGATTGGCAGTTATAGGTGGCACATAGATATTTGCGATTTCCTACAAACCACATGCAAAAAATAAATACATTTAAAAATTACCCAGATTTCACCAATATAAGTAAGATATGCAAATGGAGACATTACAAGAATTCCAAATTCTTCCAGGAGTAACCATTTTTATGATTTGACATCTGAAGAGCTAAGATCCTAAAAGGCTCCATTCATTTCAGTACTGACTCTCATGGGTCCTTGAGGGTCAGGAGTATCATTTTTATACCCCATTACCTCTTTATCTATATGAATATAAATCGAATTTTGTTCTGTATGATTGAAATAAATGTTTTACAAAGTGTATCCTCACCTTGTCTTCAGGTTGGGCTCCTTCGATTCCCCACGGACGAATTGCTCCTTCTGAACCATCAGGCACTGGCATGAATCCACCCGACACTCCCCCGATAGGACCGGTCCCAAAGTAACAGGTCAACAGCAGAAGGGGGGCCACTAGTATATAGGAAAACAAAATATCAGAACATTTGAATCACTTGGAAACAATTTGACATGGCAATTGCCAGAAACATTACAAAGAAAATACAATATTTTGTAACGCTTATGGATAATCTAATAGAAAGCAAAATTCGTTTCTACAAAATAAAATTTAGTAAATTAAGCATACTAAAATTTCACATGATTATGAAACTGAAGGAGACAGATCAGATTATTCTTGAGACACGTATATTGTTTTCTTAAAATAGGCACTGTTCGATGAATGATAAAGGTGGCCATTCAGTTCCTCAATCATTTTCCGTAATATATATTTTTTTATTATTGCATTTATTTGTACATGTTGAGGCTATGTATATGGTGTCAAGGGAATACACACCTGAAGAGTCAAGATTTTAGGTGGGCATTATAGTGATTTGGTAATCTGGTCTCCAATGATCTCTTAGAGAATAGCCATTAACTTGCAAACTCCCTCAGCAACTAGAGTGATGATCTAATATCATTGCACTTTTAATTGTGACTTAGGAATTCGTAGCTTGGAGGGGCCTTCCTGCCTGGGTAATTACCATTCTTTCTGTGTGTATCAGTCACATCTTAGCAATAAAGATTAACATCATTCTCAGGCTAATGGGCCAAGAGAGAAAGGAGGCACTTCTCAGTCTAGGTAGTCAGTGACCCCACCTCCATCTTTGGCCTGCGGAGGCCACCTGAATCCTAATGTTTGAATTCTGTTCACTTACTGGCAGCTTAGTGAGAGATTTAAGAGTATATAGCCTCTGGAGTCAGACTTCTAGGGTTTGAGTTTTGGTTCCACCATTCACCAGCTGGACAAATTATGTCATCTTTTCTTGCCTCCATTAACTGATCCAAAGAATGGGAGAATATATAGTATCTACCTCATAGATTGTTGTGAGGATTAAATGAGTTAATATAGATAAAGGATGGTACTGAGTGCCATGAGGACTTGCCAGTATTGTTTGGATGGGCTACATCAGTTGTACAAATTAGGTCAGTTTTATATATTTTATATACACATAAATGAAAAAAATTAGGCCAAGTATATAAAATAAAATAAGTTGGACATAATACATTTTCTCAAAATTTAACATAATGTTCATATAAGTGATACTTCTAAAGGTTTTCTTTGCTTATTGCCATTCTTAATTCTATGACTTTGTTAAATGTGTGGGAAGGGTCAAATATTATAAATGGACAAATTAGTTTTGAAAAGTAATGAATATATATCTGTATGGTCAGTATTTTTAGGTGGCCATAGTAGTCTTTTAGAAATCTTGTTTATCATGTGTGTGCAATATGTATTAGGTTTTTACATATGCATCCAGAGAAAGTTCTGTCCTGCACAAAATTCAAGATACGACATTTTGCAAATGGTGATATTTCACATGAAGCAAATGTGATTGTGGGAATAACGGAGTATATGTCCTCTGACTGTCCTGAGCCACAATCCCAAATGTACAGTAGCCTAGAGGATATATGCACATCTCAAAATTCAACATTTCAAAATCAGGCTTATCATTGCCACCCTACTTATCTGTGCTTCCTCTGATATTTTCAATTTCAGTTAATGGTTTCAGTAGCAGCCAAATTCAGTGGTGCCTATGGACTTTTGTTCCACTCTTCCTATCTATTTGTCTCCAGATCCTCTCCATGTACCCGCATCGTGCCTTGCACATCAATCCTTTCCTTTCCAGTCTTATGCCATGGCTCAAAACCTGGCCTCCATCATCTCTTGTGAACTATTACAATAACCTCCTAACTGTTCTTTCCTTTTTACTTTACAGTACACACTGTGCCAATGTTATCTTTCTAAAATACAAATATGATCGTGTTAGTCTTTTATTCAAATACTCTCAACAACCTTCCTTTCCATGTGTGTGTAAGTTCTTTCAAACTAGTCCCAAAGCGTTCTCCAGTTTCATCTCCTTCACTCTCCACAATTTTCCCTTGCTTTAACCTCCCAAGGCTGTGTGCTTCCTAAAACCTGCCAAGCATTTTCTGGCTTTGGCTCACGCTGTTACCCTTTGGAAACACCTTTCCCTCTTTTTGTACTTGCTATAGCCTACTCATTTTCCAAGGCTCAAATGGATGATTCCCCTGAGTCTGTGAAACCTCTGCAATATTCCTTAGTGTTCACTTTTATTTTATATTATATTATTATATATGTTACAGCTTTATCATGGTATATGTTTTCCATAGAGTTAGAGATGAATAAATCTACTACTACATGAAAACCAGAATCAAGTTCCCTTTCTTGGGAACTTGATTGATCTTGATTGAACTTGGTTGATTGAACTTGATTGATGTATATAAAGACTCATATATAGGTACTTGAAAAATTTTTGGTTTTGAAATTGACTAATCATGACATTGGAAAACTGAAACTCTGAGTGTCAGTTTCAGCTATTAAATGAAATGATGCATGATAACTTTAGAATAGTAAACACTTAAGGGGAAAGAGGAAGGAGAATATATGGCATGTGTAGGAGGCCACTAAATGTATGGATAGCAATTTATTTCTTTTTTTTTAAAGAGATCTGAATAAATATGGCAAATATTAATGTCTGTTAAGTCTGAGTGATGGTTATATGTTATGTGATTATATGTGTGCAAATATTAATATCTGTTAAGTCTGAGTTGTGGTTATATTTGTGCTTGTCATGGCAATTTTCTGTTCTTCTTTGTGGTTTAAAAATATCTCATAAATTAAAAAAAATTAAATTAAGAGGTTGAATAATCATTTTAACTCTAAATGTCTATGATTCTGTAATAAATCAGGGAAGTGACTGTGAATTTATCAAGGATTTCTTTTATTTACACTATAAGAATTTGCCATGAAGTTCTTTTAAATAGAGACTTGTTACATTCAAAATACTAATTGAGTCACACGATTTTAAGTGTAACTTTTTGAAACCTACCTATTAAAAAAATAAATTTTAGTTTTATTGAAAAATAATACATGTATGTAATTTCCCTCAATGTGTTCAATAAACTTAATATATTAAGTATGAGAGCCTTACAGGAGTATATTTTCAGGTAGAAAGCTATTCTGAGGAAATTCTAGATTAAGCAATAACTTCTCAGGTCTGTGATATATTTATGTGCATCGTAAAGCTCAAGGCTTATGATATCTTATATATTTTCCCTAAATTTATTTGGTCAGGGTTCTATTTTATTTTAGAATTTCATGAGCTTTGTATACAAAAAAGACATTTTAGAAAGTGCCACACTCATGGATAAAGTCATTATTTTGACCATGAACATCATGGCCAGTGTGTAGACTATTCATGCTTCAATTTTTTCCTTCTTGAGTCTCTCGTGTCGTTTTCTATATGTCTAACATATACGACTTGCTTCTCTGTATTATAAATACAGATTGTTGGCAGGTGACGTGTTAGCTTTAAACATTTCTGATTTTTCCTGAAAATGCCATTTCCGATACTTCCTGAAAATACCATTTCCCCCCAGCTTTGCCTCTAAAACGACTGCGGAGATGCATTGTCCATGCAGCGGGAAGGCCTCTGCATGTGCTGACACCCAGTGCAAGCAGGATGATGCTGCGGCATACTCACACAGCAGCAGCAAAAGACCGAGGAACAGTAGGCCGATGGCGGCAGGCCCCAGCCTCCCAGGCTTCTTAACGGGCTCAGGGGTTCTGGTCGTGGGCGAAGTTTTACAGATGTTATTGTTGTCACACAGACAGACTTCCAGAGTCAAGTCCTCCGGGATCTTACACCATGTGCCCTTGTCGTCCGTGACGACCAGGGAGATTCTGTACACATCGGGAGATACCGGCTGCAGAGTTGTTAGGGTTGCAGAGGTGTCTGAAGGGAAACAACCAAACGAATCAGCAGTAGAACAAAGCGTATCTTGCTCCTTGTTCTGAAAACTATGTTTTGTTTTTTTTTTCTTTTTGGTGAACAGAACCAGAGTTGCCATAGACATCACTGTCACAAATAGTAGGGTGAGGCTTGAGCAGATACGAGGGCTTTCGGAGATCAGTGGGTGTATGGGGCTGTACTTCCTCCTGTCCTCCTGTCTGCCCCAGATGGGCCCATTATTCTCCCCCGTGAAAACTCAGCCCTATATTTTTCCTGCGGTATGCGGGCCTCTCACTGTTGTGGCCTCTCCCATTGCGGAGCACAGGCTCCGGACGCGCAGGCTCAGCGGCCATGGCTCACGGGCCCAGCCGCTCCGCAGCATGTGGGATCCTCCCGGACCAGGGCACGAACCCGCGTCCCCTGCATTGGCAGGTGGACTCTCAAACACTGCGCCACCAGGGAAGCCCCTCAGTCCTATCTTGATTTTCCCCCCAAAGAGGAGGGGAGATGGGCATCATTTAAATCCCAGACCTCCTTCTTCTGGGACTTAACCACTCTTCTGTACGTCTGCACCAACCCCTGGACCCCTGGTGTAGACATCTGAATGTAGCCCTTCCGCCTCACTCCATGCTTTGGTGCCTGACTTATCAAGACTGAGTTTCTGCTTTGGCTGCTGCTACTTCAGCTGCTCCTGTCAGTACTTGTCCCATGAGCCTAATGCCAGTTGTATGGGATTCCCTGCGGTGAAGGCCTGTTGCTTCTGTGACTCATGAGCAATGATCATTCTCCATTCTTCATTGCTATGCTATCCCTTCCTAAGTGGGCTCCAGCAGCAGCTCTCATAAGCTGTAGGGTTGTATCCCTTGAATCATTCTTGACCCCATCATGCCCCTTGACATTGTGCCCGATCCACCTAGTCCAACCACTGCTACCTTGCCTACCCTCACCCACACAGGTGTGTCTAGTGCCAGGTCCTGTCTCTCTATGATGTTCCTTTTGTAGCCTTTTCACTGGACATGTGTCTGGTAAACCCATTCGGCTACATGCACAGTTTGGAGCTAGATCCCTACACCAGGATCAGCAAGACCCCAGGAAAGAAGGCCACGGAGGACAAGATGCCTTTGGTGACTCTAGCAATGGCAGATCCCTATGACTAGGGTACCACAGAGTAAGCACATTCATGAACGGAAGCAAGATTAGTTCAGAAAAGAGCTAGAGATAAGTGAGTTCATTTACAGAGGATTTGAAGTGGCCTGCTGGTCATTATAAAATCCTAAAAGGGAGAAGATTCTTATTGTCTAATGGCTTTTTCTGTGAGACTCCTGGAAAACAGAGGAAATGTGAAATTAGCATGATAAAGGTTAAGAGAAAAGAAAGGATGGATTAGCTCTTGCCCATTGGCTAATAGGGTTTACAAATTTCAGTCCACCATGCTCTCAAGATTCCTGACTAGTGACCCACTAGTGACAACCTTGAGCAGGCTGACCCCTCCAGCGCTTCATGTCTGTTGACAGCCTGCAGACATGAAGGCTGTATTTAGAAGCCTAAACAGCTCTGCAGTAAAATAGGTGCCTGACGCTAATCTTTTTATTTTTTTGGGGTGCCGTGGAGGTACAGATAAAAATATAAAGATATCCAAAAATTGGAGTCCACATGAAAAGCAGAAAATATTAAATAGTGCTAATATTATATCATCCCTTTTCCTTCCTGAAGAGAGAAGAAATTCATGAGGCTAGGGCCTCATCTTCATTACAAAGAATTTTAAAAACTACTCTTGGAAAGGAACTGCTCCCAAATGAACTCTCTCTTAACCTTCTGGAAATATAAAGAAGCAGCAACTTTCATTTGTGGAAGCAGCTTTACAAGTAAATACTCACCATTAAGTTTTGTGATCGTCCACACTGGCACGTTTATAATTTGATTGTCCTGTGAAAATGTGTAGGGGCCAGTATAGTCATCGCCCAGTGATATAGCTGTGACAACCACGGAGGGTGATGAACTACAGGTTGTTTTCTTTTTCGGGACAATTGTTGGACACTTGTCATTAAAACCAGGTAGTCGGACAAATATGGTGCCTGTAGCAGTTTCACCTGTTTTTTCTATAAGAGTGACATTTTAGAGTTAGAGAAATGTACACAAGTTGTACAAAAAATAACTAAACCTTTAAAATTTCTCTCACATGCAGCCAGATTAGTGTATCTACTCATGAGAAATTGTATTCGTTACTCCCACAGGTAAAAGGATGTCACCCAATTTCCACACCTTGTTGAGAGCAAATTTAAATTTATCAACTTGGCAGATGTCTTGATTAGAAGCATGGCTATTAATTTAATATGCTTGGAACCAAGACCTATAAGGTGATAAATTAACTGATTACAAATGAAATCAACATAAAAATAATAGTTTTCTTAAATGTATCCTACTGCACGAGCCCAGACTGTGTGAAAGATTTTTGCTTCTAAAGCTTGAACCAAAGTATTTGGAATAAACTATGATTTATTTTTATTACCCAAAATATAAAGTTTATTGAAGAAACATTTTTTTAATGTTGACAATCAAAAACCATAAAATAAAAATCTCTCAGTGGTGGCATTATGAATTATTTCTGTTGTTTCCCTTAGTGCTTTTTTCTCTTTTCCCAGATAACATGATTTTGGGTGTTTATTCTTTTGTTTTATTTTTATGTTTGCTGATCGCCTTGAGCATAAATTAATTTTACACTTAGGGAAACACACATAGTCAGTAAATATTATTTTAAAAACATTTCAAAAGATTTTTATTGTTCAATGATATAAGTGCTTGAGGTCTCTATAAGTAACTCACTCTGTGTGTAAGTAACTCACAAAGGCACCTCACATTGGAGCTGAGCTTCCCTGATAAGCTTTCTGTCTCAATCTTTATCCACCTTCTCAAACCCAGAAATTCCTGCCCCAACAGCCAACAATAGGACCAACAAAGAATTCACTGGTCCAACAAACTCCAGTGAGAAGCTGGGATGCTCAGTCTTCTCCTGGATTTACCCACCTCAGACTTGAGACCCAGGGCCCCTAAGATAATTAACTTCATCTAATGATAAAGGTAATGTGTTAATAATCACAATCATCTATTCATCAAGAAATGCCAGTTGGAGTAACATTTGTCTAAAAATGAAATATTTTTTCTTACCATCTGTGGCCAGAACCTCAGCTGTGATTGTCTTGTTAACTATGACAGCAACATCCCGAACAGTATTTTTGACAAATTTGATTTCAGCAGTGTTTGAATCAATAGTTAGCAAACCACCGTCATTACGTCTCAAGGTGTATCTGTTTTGTAATAGAAAACAACAATAGGTTTTTTTTTCCAAACATGGAATGTTACCTATTTAATGAAAATGACTCATTAATATTTATTTATACTTAGTATAAGACTATGAAATATACTTCTATAAAAGCAGCAGAAGCTTAACATATTAGCACAGACAAGCAGTATTTCATAATCCTTAAGTATATGTTAGCCTGGTTTTTCAATTTTCTGCTCTGCTCAGTAAAATAACTGTGTCCTTGTTCTTTTTTTTAATGAAGATTATTATTATTGTTTTATTTTAAAATTTCTTTTTGGCTGCATTGTGTCTTTGTTGCTGCATGGGCTTTCTCTAGTTGGGGCGAGCGGGGGCTACTCTTTGTTGCGGTGCGCGGGCTTCTCATTGCGGTGGCTTCTCTTGTGGAGCACAGGCTCTAGGTGCGTGGGCTTCAGTAGTTGCAGCACGTGGGCTCAGTAATTGTGGCACATGGGCCCTAGGGCATGCAGAATACAATAGTTGTGGCACATGGGCTTTGTTGCTCCGTGGCATGTGGGATCTTCCCGGACCAGGGATCGAACCCATGTCCCCTGCATTGGCAGGTGGATTCTTAACCACTGCACCACCACGGAAGTCCCTGTGTCCTTGTTCTTTATACTGCAGCAGCTACTTTGCATGGTGCTCTACTATTTTAGGCATATGTGTCTTGTATGTGCTGTTCTATCTGACTGCATCACGGTCTTCTGGTGAAATTCAACTCTTTTTTAAGGCTCAACTGAAAGTCTCCATGAAACTTTTTCCTGATCTCTCTAGACAGGCTAAGTCATTCTTTTCTTAGTTTCCACTTTAACTTGTGCTTATGCTACCTTTGCTCATAGCACGCCTCTTCTTGAGTTACATGGTTCCTTGAGTTGGCTGCTTTGTATCCCTTTGTATCCTTGGCACAGAATAGTTTAGTTGTTATATTGTAATAGTTTATAAATTAAAACTAGTCAAGGTAAACAACAAGGTCCTACTGTATAGCACAGGGAATTTGTTCAATATCCTGTGATAAACCATAATGGAAAAGAATATGAAGAAGATTATATATGTATAACTGAGTTGCTTTGCTGTACAGCAGAAATTAACACAACATTGTAAATCAACTAAACTTCAATAAAATAAAAAAAATTCAAGGAATACTAAAATATTAAAATAAAATCTCACTTGACAAATAAGGCAGGTTTGCCAGTGTCTTCATCAATGGCTTGATATGATCCCACGATATAACTGATCAGGTTTTTACCGCTTATGCCTTTTTGGACAGTAAATGTCTTGGAAGCAGGACGGAATACAATTCCTTCCCTCATATTTATTACTTTGATTATGAGTGAGGTTGACTGGACTGTGTATTGAGAGATAATTGATTTGTGAAATTCAGCTTTGTTCTTGACGGCGATACCAAGTTGCAAAGTTTGTAGTTCTTCATAATCTAGAGACTAGAGTAAAAATAAAATTAAAAGGAAAGAGGCGTTACAAAAATATGATCTGGAAAGAGGACAAGAGAGTTCTATGTTACGTGCTATGAATGAATCCTTTATTTCTATACAGCAAAACGGTTTCACAGATCTTCACAATGCTGTGATGAGACTCCTTTAGAATTTGTAACTCATGAAACCTCAGTTTGGTAATGGATACTTACAAAGCAGAGTACTTCTTTTTAGACTAACAAAACATCTTTATAGTTTCTTCAGGCTGTGTGGTACAGTGGAAAGAATCACAAATCTTCTATGGTAACATGGTTTGAACCCTGCTTCTGCTACTTAATAGCTATGTGACTCAGGGCACAATTTTTACTATCTCTGATCCTCAACTTTTTGCTTCTGGTAAAAAACCCTTACCTCATCAGATTGTTGTAAGGACTGAACTAATTAAGGCCCATAATACGTTCCTGTAAATGGCAGCTACGTCCATTCACAGAATAGTTATTGGATTCCTGTGCAATAATATCCTTTCTGGCTTTAAAAATTCCCTGTTGGCAAAGATAAAGTATCCTAATAATCTTGGTTGGCAAACAGGCCTCTGCAAAACGATGAGTGGGTGGCCCACCGACTCTTCATAGAACCATTTTCAGATAGTCCTGTGTGTTACCTATTTGTTTGACTCTGTTATTGAGTGGCCCAAATCAAGGCCTGAGGTATCCCAGGATAGCTTTTTCCATTCACTAGTAAATTTTTTAAGGGTGATGGGACAAGGAAATGTTCATTTCGGTTACATTTGTGTATAACTGAAAATAATTATGGTATGAGAACCAGATTTGAGTTTTAACTTTGCAATGACTGGTTTTGTGGGCTTAAGTGTTTCCTAGTGGAGAAGAAGAGAACGATGCTTAAATAGGTAATTATAATATAAGGGGTAATTGACAAAAGAGATTACAGAGTCTATGTGTGAAAGCGAGTGAAGACTTGTACTTGAGAAAGTCAGGAAAGGCTTCCGAGAGGTTTTCATGTGAGCAGAGTGATACAGGTTGAAGAGGAGTTATTCAGGCAGAGTGAAAGCACTTGCAAATACCAGTTACAGAAGGTGATAGGGAGATGACTGCTGAGAGGCCTTGGATGCAATTCTGAGGGGGCTGAAGGTCATCTCAAAGGCCAGCAGGAGGTCATCACCCTGGCTGCATATTAAGAGTCCCCTGAGGAGCCTTTAAGAACCGCTTGCTGCCTGGCCTTCCCTGCAGACCAACTGAACCAGTAGTTCCTAACTTGCCGCAGGCTGGGAGAAGCTGCAGGTCATTCACATGGACAATCTTGATTGAGGGCCATTTTCACAGCCAATGGAGAACAAGCAAAGTTTTTAAAGAGGAGAGGAGCTGGTCCAAATTGGCTTTAAGAAAAATGTGGTCGAAGGAGAATGAAGGGAAGTATACACAGGAGGTAGGTACGTCAATCAGGAACAGAGGGGGCAAGGCTGAGAAGAACACAGGCTGTGAGAAGGAAGACCAGGGCTAGACTTCAAGGGCGGTTTCTAGGGCAGAATTTGATGTCTGGCTCTAGGTGGTGAGAAAATGCCACGACTGAAGGACAAGGCCCAGGTTTCTAGTTTGGGAGACTGGATGACACCAACACAGAAGACTGGGAATATCTCATTCCTAGGCATTGTTGGGAGTTTATAACAAAACCCTTGCAACTGAGGATGGCTGTAACCCACTCTGAAAAGCAGAGTAATAGCAACCACTTATGTGGCTTCCAACAATCTAGAATTCCAGGGATCTCCCTGTTAAGGCATATTATGGATCTGTCATTCTACTGGAGTCACAGAATTAAAGAGAGAAGCTCCGATATAGTCCAATGTTCTATGGCAAGGAATGTCCTGAAATAGTGGTAATATTTTTCTAGTCTATACAATACCCAGGCATAAATAGCCTTATGTTATTTCAGATGAAGGGTCTATTGTAGCCAAGCCTGTTAAATGGAAGTGTTACTCAATTATTTATTTTTTATTTTTCAGATTTAGTTTTTACATTTCCATTTTCTAGAAAAAGTCACATTGTTTTTCCCTCTGAGGACTGTAGCTAATCCATTTAAAGTAAGTTGACAAATTCACAAGCAGCTATTCCATGTATTCTTGTCTGTTCCCGAGTTTAAGTCAGGAAGTGTGTTTTACTTTCTTGCGCATAAAACAGGCACACCGATAAATATATGTATATTAGTGTGTTTGTGTTTCTATAGAAAGTGTGATAGCTTGGAAGGAAACAAATCAACATGTTAAGAGAATTTCCTTAGGTAATGGGGCTATGTGTGTCTTCAAAATTCTATCTACTTTTATGTGTTTTTTATGTTTTCTATAAAGAAGTGGTATTATTATTCATAAGTGAATAAAGTTTATTTATGACAGTTTTGGTTAAAATATAGTAATAGTTTTGGTTAATACAGAACATTTTTCCCACTGGAGGGAAATCAGACCTTACCTTAACAACCTTCAAGATGCCTTCATTAGTTGTGAGATCAGTTTGTATTTCAAACCAGTTCCCATCATTTCCAGAGGTAAAGAAATACTCTGCAAGCCAATTATCTGTGAATTCTTCATCCAAATCTATTACTTGAAATCGAAGCAAGTCAGAACTTAAAGTGTTTTCCTTGATACTTGCTGAATACTAAAAAAATAAAAAAAAAATTTTTAAAAAAGCAAAATTTAAGACTTACTGGCAGGTTTTATCTAAATGAATTATATTCATTCTGAATGGCATTAGTCATTAATTCTCTAATTATGTATTGCCTCCTTGCTGGTTACTGAATTCTCATATTTTACAATAGCTTATTTTAAAAGAAAAGCGCAGAGAGCTTAAATAAAAGCCAGCAAGCAGGCAAATCCTGGATTAGGATGGCAAGGTATAACATAAAAAAAATATATAATTATTTTTCAAGGAATGAAAGGCACACCTGCAATTCTGTGAAGCTTGGGATATTATCGTTGACATCTTTCACTTTAATGCTACATTCACATTGTGCCGCAAGTCCTTCTCCATCTTTGTCTGTACCACTCACAACCAGATGATACTCGCTAACTTGCTAAATTTGGAGGAAAAATAAAGAAAAATGATTAATCTCTAGTGCCAGAGATACGAATGACAACTACTTGCTTCCCATGGGAAGGAGGTGAAAATATTCAAGTTCGTGGTTCATTCTCTAGAAGGACCACACGCACTTCATTGCCCATCATAGAGGAGGTATGTGGGGCTCTGGGTGGTTAGGTGGAAGTCTTTATGAGGCTAGTACAGGTTTTCTCTGAGCTTCTTAGGGCAGGATAGTACACTTAGAGCAAAAAGGGATAATGAGGATGGTGGGATGTTTATCGGAGGGAAACTCACTTACAGAGCTTCCCTGCTGGTCTGTTTGGAAAATCACTTGTATAAAAGTTATACAGAGTCTGATGGGGTAGCGTGCATTGATGGAGATGTGGTGGTAGGACAATGGAGCAGAGAGAGAAACGGGATTCTTTAGTATTCCGGAAGTAGGAGTAAATTTGAAAGAAGGAGAAAAAGCATGACACCAGAGAAGGCTTTACTCCAGATAGAAATTTCTCCCTCCATCTAAGAAATTTCCTTCTCCTCCATCATATGAGGGATTAACCCCAGTTCAGTCTCTGTCGTACATGCAATGCCTTCCCTTAACTCCCCCGCTTTAACTCCCACAGGTATGCTGATACTTGTTTCCTTAGGTACAGTTGATTGCGCAGGTCTCAAGTACACATCCCACCCCAGCAGAATCACACTAGGATGCAAGGAGTTTCCCTAGATTGGGCCACGTGAGTCCTGGGAACCTCTATTCCTTCCTCCTTTCATTCTCAGGTAGAAAGGAGTCACCTCTCTTAGCATTCTTACAACAGAATCCTGAGTTATTGAACGCTCCCCAGTGCCTTGCTTTACCTCTCGATCAAGTGAACTGGTCAAAGTGTGGACTTCTCCGGTGTGTCTGCTTATGAGGAACATGGGTGTGCCTGCAGGTTCCTGAGAGATAATTTTGAAGGCAATTATAGAGTTCAAGTGGTTTGGCTCATCTGCATCTGTGGCATTTAGGATCATCACCAGTGAGTCTAGGAATACAGAAGAAGTTTATTAAAGAATATGTAAAGATTGACATTATGTTCACATGAAATGTTCGGCACAATTTCAAACTGATCTTTGTCATTTAAGATCTTAAAACTAGAGGGCTTCGCTGGTGGCACAGTGGTTGGGAATATGCCTGCCAATGAAGGGGACATGGGTTCGAGCCCTGGTCTGGGAAGATCCCACCTGCTGCGGTGCAACAAAGTCCGTGCCCACAACTACTGAGCCTGCCCCTTAGAGCCCACAAGCCACAACTACTGAAGCCCGCACGCCTAGAACCCGTGCTCCGCAAGAGAGAAAGCACCGCAAGGAGAAGCCCACGCACCGCAAGCTGCTCTCCGCAACTAGAGAAAGCCCGTGTGCAGAAACAAAGACCCAGCACGGCCAAAATTAAATAAATAAATAAATAAAATAAATCTATTTAAAAAATTAAAAAAAAAATCTTAAAACTATCTGTGTGGGGCTTCCCTGGCGGCGCAGTGGTTGAGAATCTGCCTGCCAATGCAGGGGACACGGGTTCGACCCCTGGTCCAGGAAGATCCCACATGCTGCGGAGCAATTAGGCCCGTGAGCCACAACTACTGAGCCTGCGCGTCTGGAGCCTGTGCTCCGCAACTAGAGAGGCTGCGATAGTGAGAGGCCCGCGCACCGCGATGAAGAGTGGCCCCCGCTTGCTGCAACTAGAGAAAACCCTCACACAGAAACGAAGACCCAGCACAGCCAAAAATAAATTAATTAAAAAAAAAACAAAAAAACTATCTGTGTGCTAAAAAAATATTACATGTCACTTGCAATATCTCTTACTGTCTCTGTCAATCAGGTGAGCTGCGCTGCCTTCCGTAAAAATCCTCCACTTCTCACTAAGCCTTGGTTGGTTGTGTTGAGGTTGGGACTATTTTCTCTTTATTTTTTCCCTTGCTGGTTGGACTTATAATTCTCCCTTCCCCCCCATTATCCAAGTAATGAGTGTATCTCTGTCCCTTATAATCTAAAAAAGCCCAACTGATGCATCCAGGTTGCCTAAAGCCACCTCCTTAGCTTTGTGACTAGGATAAGCTTTGACTTGATAACAATCACAACTTGGAAATATAGTACACTGGCAGTGGACAAGTAGCTCAACCACAAATATTAGAAAGGAAGACTCAGGTTATCTCGACGAATTTTTCTTCAAAACTACTGATGAAACTAGGAGGATAAATTAGCTTGTAAAAATGATGTACTATAGTGATACTTGTATCTGAAAAAAAAAATTAAAAATGGTAGTTAAGACTTACTCGAAGCACTATTTTCTTCAATTTCACCCGTAAGCACACTTTGTGAGAACACTGGAGCATTGTCATTTATATCTAAAATTTTGACTGTTAGTATAAGTGGTTTCTCTACTTCTTGTCCCAGGACACTGAGAGCACGACAGGTAATCTAGAAAAGGAGGGGAAATGTTAATTAACATTCTACAAACTTTAGTTTGCCTATTATTAAAACTTGTAGAGACAAGGCCTCTCCTGGCATGTACAGTGCTTTTCTGCAAAGAGGAAAAGTATTTCCCCAGAGAGGAGACAAAGCAGGAAAAAGTGCCGACTCTGGGCGTACCAGTTGGGCAAATTGCCCCTTCCTGCAGGCTGTTACGTGTCTCCTGGCAGCATGAAGCTCTTGGCAAACAGCGTGCTGGAGTTGAGCGCTCATGCACCCTCCTGGGGTATTCCTTCAGGGGCACAACCATAAGGGGAGGCTCTTTGTTTTATTTTATTTTTTAATTTTTTGGCCATGCTGCGAGGCATGCAAGATCTTAGTTCCCCAACCAGGGATCGAACCTGCGCCCCCTGCAGAGGAAGCGCAGAGTCTTAACCGCTGGACTGCCAGGGAAGTCCAGGGGAGGCTCTTTGTAGAGGGACTAATATTGTTATTTGTCGGTGGATGGATTCATGCACTGATCTCTCTTCTAAATTAACCCCCTAAAGCCACTGTGCACCAGGGGAAGGGTGGCCGATATCGAAGACACAAACTTACTTGGAAGCTTGGGGTTACCTCACGATCAACTATGGCTGTTATGTTAATTTCTCCAGTGTATTTGTCAATAATGAAGATTCCCAAAGGGGGCTGATCCACTCCTATTCCAGAAATGTGGTAGGTAATATTCTGGGTTGCTTTGAAGTCTGAAGTAATCTGTAGCCCAAAATACCGAAAATGTTAAGGTGATCATCACTCAGGCCTATTCCTTCCCCTCCTCTCCTCCATACTCTCAAGTCAGCTATTCATTTTATTCACACTTTCTTGACACTGTGCTGTTTCCTTTTTTGCCTTGATAGATAGTAGGAGTGTGAAATAAACTCAAATTTTTGCTTCTGTTGACCACTATGGACCAATGTGTCATTAATCATTCTGGCTTTAGAATATTTGCCCAGATTGTGGTCACCATGGTGATGTTAAAAGGTTGAGAGAAAGTCAAGGACACTTGATATTGACAAGGCTACTTCTGGATGCTCCCTTCCTACGCAGGTAACATTAAAAAAACAAAAAAGACATTTATTTTAGTTTAAAAAGGAGGAGCTGGAGAAAAAAAGGGGAAGGGATTATATAGTAAGTGTTAATATTAGAATGCATTGCTTTTATTATTATTTTTTAAACTTTTTAATAGGGAAAACTTCAAATATATTATAAAGTTAGAAGAATATAATGAGCCTGATATATCTCATCACCCAGCTTCAACAATTCTGAATACATGGCCAATCCAATGTTGACTGTCAACCATCTTTAATTATCTTATTGCTGTGTATTGGTATGGTATGATTTCAAATCCACTTAAAAAAAAAAATCTAAGAATACAGTTGTTTTGTTCTAAGAGTGAAGTTGCTTATGTTGAGAAAGCTGTGTCAGGATGTTGTCATGGACATCCGTGGCTGTCAATAAACACTCAGTAGCTCAGCTATTGGAGAGCAATGTTGGGGGCTTATTGATACGAACATGTGGAGCAGCCATAATGGCTGGGGGACATTTAAGCTTTAAATATCAAGAGATTATGAGGACCTCTTGAGAGTGTTCAGTCTGGGCAAGGCAACTCTTTGCTGACCTAAATAGCTCTCTTGAAGACCTTGGGGCATTATTAGCTCCTGCCTGGACAAGGCAGCTCTTTGCCTGGCAGTGGTGAAAACCACGATCTTGCTTGCCAGTACCACCGCCTCTGTTCCCTAGTAACGTGCTCTAGTGATAAGGGGCTTGTGTTTTTGCACTGGACATCAGCTTGTGGTTGACTAAACTGGCTCTCCCAAGAACCAACTTGTAGAAAAGTACAACTCAACTACATTTGTACTCTATTCCTTTAACCTCTCCCTTGCCTGGAACAATAGTGTGATTAATCTACTTGTGGTTAGGAGTACGGTATTTATTGGTTTATTGAGAGACATTATCTTATATGTTATTGGCTTGTGAAATTATTATAACTCCTGCAGTGAACCCATGTTAAATAAATTACTGATAAAAATCTTATTCTCTGAGCATAATTTGCTGCCCCAAACAAAGCACTTTCTATATAATTTTTCTATTTGTTTGCTAGAATCTGAATCCAAAAAGGTGTATCCATTGAAATTGATTGAAATGTCTCTTAATTATGTTTTATTACTCTAGAAGCTATAGCTCCTTCATCTTTCTCTCTTTTAAATTGTTATTACTATTATTACTGTGTTTTTTGTTTTGTTGAAGATACCAGGTTATTTGTCCTGTGGACTCTTCAGTCTGCATTTTGCTAATTGGAATTGCCATATTATTTTAATTTACATCTAGTACATTTATTCTGAAAACGTTACTTCTGCTCATAAGACTTACTGTGGCAATTGGATTTCTTTTTGAGTTGTCTTCTTCTTCTCTGCAGGGTCTTGCAAATTTCACCCATTCACGTTTGTATCTCCTTTTGCCTTGTACCGCTGTCTCATATTCTCCATGTTGTCCTTTTGTCTTATGTAAAAAGAGATTCCATTTTATTATGCACATTGTTGGAAATTTTTGCTTTGAGTATTAATTATAGACACCTAGGTTGAGGAGCCTCCTATGTTTCAAGATCTCTCAGACTGTTAAATATCTAATTTTCTCTCCCTCACACTGTCAAGCAAAGAAGAAACATTAAATAACTAGAATAGCTACAGAGCTGTATGATTTTTAATATTAGCATTTAATTATATTTTATATTTTCTATATATATTCCACAACGTCTAACTATTCTGTGCATAAAAGACAGGTTTAATGAAAACCTGTTAATTTATTTAAGATAAGAAGAATGCATGAGATAAGTTACAATAATGACACTTATTCTTGCTAGTATTTAAATATTATTAGGTTAGCAATTAGAATTTTAATTATATTTTCACAATTAAATTATTAAATAATTTAAAACATTAAATATTTATTTTTCCTGAGTACAATTTTAATTTTTTAACTAAACTGTTACTTTAATTACAAAAAACTTTTTCATACTTTACCTCTATTCTCAATTCTCCATGAACCAAAAGGACTACCTGTAGACATTTAAATAAAGTCAAATTAAATGTGAATTCTTCAAATAAGTAATTATATAAGATAATAATCCTGGTTTTTACATTCTGCTGTTCATATTGTAGTTTGTTTCTATTTCAAAAGAAGTCGATTTGGAGATGCAGTATTCAAAGGGCAAAATCCTTCCAAAAAAAAGAAAATACTCTTCGTATAAACAAGTTCTTTCAGTTCTTTAATCTGACTACAGCATTTCAATGATACACAGGAGAATCTATTGGACTTTTCAAAATTCTAACAGTTGTTGCAGCAACCCGACATTTCTTACCTGGTTGCTCTATAAACACTTCCCGGGAGCTATGGAAGCTATTGCTTTGGGAAACAATGATGAGCATCATTGTGATAAGCTTCAGAAAGTGCCATAGGAGATTATTAAAAGCCATGACCTACGCTACTGACTTGTACAAAGGCAGTGCTGTGTTAGTTAGTTGCAATTGCAAGGTAAGGCATATAGTCATATAAGAGTGGAGAGAGTGGAAAGGAACTAGTCTAATTTAGAGAATGAAACGTAAAAGATCGGGATATGCTATTCCAACCACTAGTGTTGTTTTCTGTGGGACATGGATCTGCGCATCTCTGCCTTACTAGTTCAATTTAAATTTGAGCTTAATATTCATACTGATCTGAAAAAAACTAAAAATAAAGGTAAAATGAAGCCAGGTGGGCCAGGGTCTTCACTTTCTCAAGGGCGTACAGGACCTTCATCTGTGTCATTTTCCCCCTGGAATGCATTCTTCTTTCCCTTCACACACTTAAATATTCCTCATCCTTTAAGATGATTTCAAGTTCCAACAGTCTCCATGAAACTGTCCTTACTGATGTCTCCTTTTCTCAGTTTGTACAACACATATTCTATAACATGCAGTTTCGCTCGTAATGGTTTACCATGATTTATTATTTCTTATGGCTTTATGTGCATTGTGATATCAAGCCAAGAGAATTGCAAACTTCCCAAATCATTGCTTCTGTATTATTTTTCTTCTTGCAATTCGTACAATACCTGTCCCTCAGCAGATGTTTTGTGACTCACGGATTACCTAATCTGAAGAGAATCTGTTAGGGAAAAGATTGTGAAAAATAAATCAGAAGAAAAAAATGACTATTTTTTTGTGCCAGTTGCTATTCATAGAGCTTTATGTTTACTCTCTCACTTAGTATGGCAGTCGTCTGAAGGAGATTCTATTATTGTAATCCTTATTTCATGGATGAAGAAATGGAGACATGAGAGGATGAGTACTTTGCCCCAACTAACAGCCCCAGGAGAGCCAGGATTTGAACCCCTGCAACCTGACTCTAAAGCGTGCACATCACCACTACACTAGATTCTAACCAAAGTCAATGTAAATAAATAGAAAAAAAACTAGTCATAGAAAGAAAGTTATATGATAGTCAGTTTAGATTTCTTCCTGGCAAAGGCTGCAGTTATTCCTGAAACAATGTAGATTTATTACATTGTTTATTTTGGAAGGTTATAATAAAGAGGCAGGTCCCAGTCTGAACCAAAGGAATAATCATACCAGACATAGAATGCCAGGACCCTTCCATTCTAAAAATTTCAGTAAAATCTTTATTTCAAAGGGTGTTTTTTAAAATTGTCATGAAAAAGAACCATTACTTGTGGTTCTAACAGGTCTCAAAATGATTTTACAGCTTTGCTGCTCTTTATTAAACAATATCCTGAGTTACTTGGGAGAAAAGACCAGAGCAATGTAGTCATTGTACTACTTTCTCAGTTCATAAGAACAACTCAGCCACACGTGAGAGGAGGGATGGACCAGGCACAATCTCTTTTACAGGAAAACCAGAAAGAGTCATCCAGAAAATATGAATCATGTTTGTACTAGCCCCACGGAGAATGATTCTTCTAGTAGACATTAAGACATGATTTCTGTTTTCCTGGGAAGCAAAGGAAGGACAAACCCTGAACTATGGAAAATGAGCATTGCAGACAGGTGTTTCTTACTTGTTCAATCATTTCAATGAATCAGAGCCCTTAGAGAAGTCACTCAGCCAGACCTTTACTGTTTCCCATCCTCTCTTTTAAAGTCAGGCCAACAAGAATGTTCTCCAATTTTAGGGAATATTGTGAAAATGGGATTTTTTTGTATTTCTAGGAATATGGGGCACTTCTGAATAATGCAGTGTTCTTTATATGTGTATTGAGACATATAATCATAGGCTTACATTATTTCGAATAGTGTTTTAAAGAATCTTTCCTATTTTAGTTAATTAATACTTATATGTGGCTACTTAGATGTTTTAGTTACTTTGTTCATATAAGTATTTTGAATATGTAATAAATATTTCAATAGCTTCTTGACAATGTAAATCAACTGAGTTTTCTTTTTTTGTGGCCTAGAGTCTAGGAAATACCAATGTGGAGAAAACACTCCATATCTTGAGAATTTCTTTACTTTTCTTTCTTCCCTTTGTTTCCTGGTTATTTTTATAATTTTTTGTTGTTGTTGTTTGTTTTGTTTTGTTTTGTTTTTGCGGTACGTGGGCCTCTCACTGTTGTGGCCTCTCCCGTTGCGGAGCACATGCTCCGGACGCGCAGGCTCAGCGTCCATGGCTCATGGGCCCAGCCGCTCCGCGGCATGTGGGATCTTCCCGGACCGGGGCACGAACCCGTGTCCCCTGCATCGGCAGGCAGACTCTCAACCACTGCACCACCAGGGAAGCCCTATTTTTATAATTTTGACTACATGGTTTTTAAAGCATTGATATGGTCTAAATACCTTGGCATACGTAAGAATTAGAAATATTTTATTAAAAGCAAATGAGATTATTAGGTTAAAAAGCATATGACATAAAGTGATTTGATATTCACATGCCCTATTTGCTAATTAAAATGTATGTAGTTATATCATTAAGATTCCTATTGAGTATGGTAGGTCCACAATAAATATATTTTGAGGATATGGGTGACTGGATTTTTAAATATCATATATAATAACAATTGCTTTTTACTGAGTTGGCCAAGGTTTTGTTTAGAGTAATCTGATACTTTAGTGTGGGGAAGGACAGACTATTAGACTGTGCATTGGATCCACGGAGCTAGTCCTAGCCAGGCTAGGGCATGGCCACTCTTCTCAGAATGGGATAAGAGTGGATCACACCCACTCCCCTCTGGGAAATTTATAGAATGAATTGGGTAATTCAAAGAAATCATTACAAATTTTAAACTTGATTTTTTAAAATTATTAATTATTTTTGGAAAAATTCATGAAATATATATACATAGGTTGGTGATATTATTTTTATAATTGGTTAAGTACAAAGATTATTTATGTGTCAGATCATAGAGGTCATTCAATACATGTTGGAATAAATTTCATATGTACAATTCAGAAGAAATGAGTGATTTATATTTTATGATACCTCATAGCTTTATATATAGAGAGACTTTTTAAAATTAAAATTTAAAAACCTGGAAGTATTTTAATAAGCTTTGTATTAATCAAGGCAAATTCTTTAATTGAAAAAAATGATACATGTTTAATTACTTAAAAATTAATTTAGGACAGTTCAATTTTTAATAACTGATGTTTAGAGTAAGCTCAATTTAGAAAGTTAAGCCTTGTGTCATGATAGAGGTGAAAACAAATACCCATGGCTGTTTTCAAGAGCTCATTTTAAATACTGTGTAGGATGCAGTCAAATGTAGCAATAGAAAATTGGACACTGGATCCTGAATCCCTGAATTAAAATCCCAGTCTCACCAGGTACCAGCTGAATAACTTGGGAACATTACTTAATTTTTCAGTTTCCTCATCTGTAAAATAGAAATAATAATTCTACTTTATAGGTTTGTTGTGAGGATTAAATGAATTAACACGTCTAAAGCATATAGATGATCCCTAGCCTACAGTAACTGCTTAATAAGTGTTAATTACTTTTGTCCAGACTTCTAAAAAAAGGTGTAAAAGAGCCACTGTGATATTAAGTGACCTTTTATTATTATTATTCATGTCAAGGCACGTAAGGACTTTCTCTTTCTTGAGCATCAGAAAAAGATAAGAGGGCTTCCCTGGTGGCGCAGTGGTTGAGAGTCGGCCTGCCGATGCAGGGGACACGGGTTCGTGCCCTGGTGCGGGAAGATCCCACATGCCGCGGAGCGGCTGGGCCCGTGAGCCATGGCCGCTGAGCCTGCGCGTCCGGAGCCTGTGCTCCACAAATGGGAGAGGCCACAATAGTGAGAGGCCCGCGTACCGCAAAAAAAAAAAAAAAAAGAAAAAGAAAAAGATAAGAACCAGAGCTCCACCATACAATTGAGTAGGTTGCTCCTTGCACAGCTCCAGGGGGCACTGTTCACATTGTAGTTTATGTGAATGCACTTCCTGGCATTGTGCAGTGTAGAGCCTGGCCAACTGTGCAGTGGCCATGCAAGAAAAATGTGCATGTTATACAAATTCAATTATTCATAGTATAATTAGGGATAGTAGCCAATTGCCTATGTAATTCTTGTGGTGAACTTTCCAAAGCAAGCCCTCACCTTAGGCTATCAGAATGACTCTTTTTTTTTTTTTTTTTTTTTTTTGCGGTACGCGGGCCTCTCACTGCTGTGGCCTCTCCCGCTGCGGAGCACAGGCTCCAGACGCGCAGGCCCAGAGGCCATGGCTCACGGGCCTAGCCGCTCCGCGGCATGTGGGATCTTCCCGGACCGGGGCATGAACCCGTGTACCCCGCATCGGCAGACGGACTCTCAACCACTGCGCCACCAGGGAAGCTCCAGAATGACTCTTAACAGGAAAGGAAGAGACAAAGGCTAAGAAGTTTATGAGGAACGTCATGGACACTGAGTGTTCTAAGTGAAAACCGGTTTCGGGTATTAAGCAAGTGGGAGCGGTAATAGGTGGAAGTAATGGCATCTTTCCTAAGTTTTGCTCAAGTCAGGCAGGGCTGGCTGGAATTTCTTGGCAAGGTTATTCTGATTTTAGAATCTTAACTTTTGGAAAGGCTCAGGAGGAAATTAATTTTCATATATTTATTAGTACTGGAAGTTGGATTGCTTCATCAAGATTCATCTTTATTACTAAAATATTACAAATAATAGGAATTAGAGTCTTACAAAGCACTTTATGTTTTCCAGAGCACTTTCCTGTGCACTTTGCTCCTTTATTCTTACTGTGGTCATTCTCATTAGTCAGGGGGATATGATTATTCTTATTTGACAACTAAGGAAGCAAGGCCTGGAATGAGTCAGTGGTACAGGCATAGAATGGAGTCTGTGACTTAGCTTTCATATATTACCTCTCTAGGCAACACTTGTATGGTCATAGGTTGGTGTCATTAACTCAAAACCTCCAAACAGGTCTTCCAACTTTCAGACCCCACCCTTTAATAACAAAAGATTTGCTTTCCCACTCCACAGTGCTTTTAAAAACATTGTTTTTTCCCATCACCAAGCTATTTCGAAACTCTGGGTGGCTCCCCACTTCTAAAAGGGTTTCATTACCCTTCACAGAATGCACTTTTCAGTCTGACCCTCATCTGCCTTTTTAACTTCATGTCCAGATTCTCCAATGCAGACTATCATTCCAGCCAAATCAGTGTGTCCATTTCCTCTAGGCAAGTGCCGTAATTGCGCCTGCCTTTGCATGTGCTGGGCTGACAACCGAAGATATCTCCCTGTGGCCCATCTATACTTATCAAAAAGCAGCTCAAATCTCACCTGGTCCATGGAGCCTGGTTTGCCTGCCTCACCTCTGACTGACACTGCCTTCCACTAATAGCATTAAGAGTAGACCAGCACCATCCAGTTGAAATATAATAACCACAAATGTGAGCTGCATATATAATTTTAAATTTTCTATTATTCATATTAAAAAGGTTAAAAAGGTGAAATTAATTTTATTAATATATTTTAAACTAATATGTCCAAAATATTGCCATTTCAATATGTAATCAACATAAAAATTATTAATGATAAATTTTACATTTTTTTTTCATACTGAATCTTCAAAACATGGTGTATGCTTTATACTTAACAGCACATTTCAATGCAGGTCAACCACATTTCAAGTGGTTGATAGCCACATGTGGCTACTGGTTACCATATTGGAAAGAGCAGGTCCAGACCTCTCAGTTTAACAATTATGTATGAAGTTATATTGTTGTTTAAATAGCTTGTGTGTTTGTGTATGTGTGCCTGTAAAATTTTCCTGAGGGGAGCAAAATGTTCTAACCCCTCATAGCTTCTTCCATGACTAGCATTATAGAGGCACCGTGAGGGGAAGTTATAGTTGAGAGAGACCTCATTCAATCATTCATTTATCCATTCTTCAGACAATTGTGCATCCACTGTAAGACAGATATTATGGTGGGCATTGGGGATAAAAAGAAGAATAAAACAGCCCTCAGTATAAGGATCTTACAGTCACTCCAGAACCAGAATGGTAACTGAGAGTGGTACATGTCAAAGCAGGGAAAGAAGCTCCTCTAAGCATGTGGCCGTCACACTCTGTGACAAGACTATTCTGACATTCCCTTCCACATATCCCCTAGCTTCCCAGGTTGGTCATTGGCTTGGACAGATGGGTTATGAGGCTACCTGCAGTTCATTTAGTTCAGAAAGGACCATCTGGAAAAGTGGGGAAGTCATTACAATTGTCACATTTCTTTTTACAATGTTCCTGGGTCAATTAAATTCATTAGATTGCCAAAACAATTAGTTATCCTGTCATAATAGAAACAGACTCAAACAGAAGGGTGTGATACCAATTTTTCTGCTTGACCATTGCCATGAGAAGGAAGGCTGGGAAACTGGCTCACAGGCAGTCTATTCTAATTTTAAACATATTTAATTTTTAGAATGTTCTTCCTTGAGAACTATCTCCCTATAACTTTTTGAAGTTCAATTATCTCAATTTTTGTAGATGAGGAAATGAGGGAAACTGATGTGTAGGCCAACCCAATTTATTATTGATAAAACGAGGAATCAGTATTAGGAATTTAAAAAATATTCATTAGGGTATATTTCACTATTTTGATATCTTTGTGTAACTGATAATATTGTGACAAGTTTTCTTCTTTACTAAAACAACACATTTAAGGAAAAAATTAGTCTGTAACATCCAGGCTAGTGCTTTGCTCTCCAGATTCCACTTCTCTTTTATGTAATATTATATAAAACTTTCCCAATCCACAAAAGTATTACTCTTCTGAAGAACTGGCTTATAAGATATTCTGTCTTCTTTTGTACCCAAAGGTTGGATGTCTTTTGCACATAAAGGCTAAACATAAAACGCTGTTTTCTTAATAACCCTCCCAACTTCTCTAGAGTCAAACATTGCTTTGATTCTAATTCCATGGTCTTTGACTACTTAAAAACATGTCAGGTATCAAGACCAGGCATGTACAATTCTTAGCCATATTCTTAAGAGATATAAAACCTTGGAAAATAGAGCTCGTTCTCTTTTATGTGTTTTAGTTTGTGTATTAGAATAAAAGCATGAATAAAAAGACGAATAATAGCATTACTTTGAAGAAGGTGAAGGTGTTGTGGAAAATAGACTTGAGACCAGGATTATTTAATTCTTTAGTTAATTATTTACCTAAAGAAATGCTAAATGGCAACTTGCAAATTCATTTCTATCATCTGCCTTATTTTCTTATGTGAAAATACAACATTAAAAAAAGCAACAAAAGGGGGAAATTGGTAATCTTTACAGTTTCATTTTAAAATGTTTATTTCCACTGAACTCTTTTTAGAATTTATAATAGGGATTCAGCAGTCAAATATAGCATTCTCTAACAAGGAAGGAAACAGGGAAAGTTTGCAATTATTAGAAAAAAATAGGACTTACCATTAAAATGGCCAGAGCCCCTGTGGTTCTGAAAAGGAGCCAAGCCATTGTCTCTGATTTCCTTGGTGAACAAATCCAAGGGAGCTGCTGCTTTAGTCCTTCCAACAGCCTGCATGCGATGTCTAAGGAAAGCCCTCTCAGCGTCTCTGCTGTCTTCAGGACAGCAAGAGTCTTCAGGAGTCTGCAGATAGCCTGTTATGCAGGTCCTCCCCACCCTAAACCAGAAACGCTTGCATCACTCTTGCTCCCAGGTAAAAACTTAGACACACCTCAATTCCTGAAGCAATGAAATCCTCTGTTGGAAGCTGAAAGAAAAGTTCACAGGCTTCACAGGCTGGTTTTTACAGTTTTAATAGGAAGGTACCAGATGATAAACTAATCATGGTGTGGAAGTGAAAAAGTTAAGCTTGACTACACTGAAAAAAGATCTAGTTGGCTGCTTCTCATGGTGCCAATTAAAACTGAAAAATAAAACAAAGCCTACAAAATTCCCCCAAATCTAACTTGTGGAAGAGCATTTATTTTTAGCCTGAGTGTATGTGGGTAGATTTAAAGTTAAGCAAAATATATTTTAGGTGTTAAGCAATAATATGGCTTTCAATTTTATTGAAAGAAACTACAAATCTGAAGAAGAAAACCATCACATCAAGCAGTTATTAATACAAGTTTTGAATGAAAAAATTGGAAATAAAATTGGACTAAACGCATATGGTGCCTTGGATATTTGAAATATATAAGCTGTGCATTGCAAAATCAGATCCCTGATAATACTCAGATGACACCTTTCTATTGTGTTTCTTTTCATTTATAAGTTTTTAAAAAATTAATTTGCCTAGTGAAGTAGGTTAACTCTGTGCACTTTTAATTACATTTCCTCTAGAGCAGATACCCTGCTCACTGCTGTTTACTTGTGCACTTCTAAACTCCTGGACTCCAACTCAAGTTATGGGATGGGGAAAAGCTACTAAAGCACCTTTTTAGTTTGCTTATAACACTAGAGTTAAGAGCACTCTTAACATTCCAGAATATTTTTTTAAATGTTTGGTAGAAAAACAATGTTATAAGTATCTGTGCATCAGGTTTTGGAAGCTTTTTAGTACCAGGGAAACCATTTAATCAGAATATTTTAGACAGAAAGGATTTTATAGTCTAGGAGTTGGAAAAAAACACCTTATAGGTAAAAATCTTGTGGGATTTTTTTTGTCTTTTTAAAAATTGTGGTAAAATATACATAACAAAATTTACTATTTTAACTATTTTTAAGTTTCAGCTGAGTGGCATTAAGTATATTCACTAGTCTGTGACTGGACTAGTTAACAAAAGTAAGGGGATAGAAGCTGAGATGAGCTTTATTGAACTTAGTGATTTGTATAATGCAGAATTCGGCAATTGAAGTGTTGGTTGCTTCTGAATTTAGTATCTGAATTTGTTTAACATTGGTGAGAGTTTTGGGTTTATATGTATGTATACTGGGGCTTTTTTCTTATAGCATAATGAAAAATACATAAATATGGTCAAAGACTAGAATGAACCACCTTAATATACTAGAACTTATTTTTTGAATGAAGTGATTATGGATGTATTTTATTTCTTCATTATGGTTGTATGTATTTTCTTAATTTTGGTAATGAGAATGTATTAGTTTTATAATTTAAAAAGAAACTTCTTTAAAAATAATGTGAGTACAGAAAGCTTTTATGAATAACATTCTAAACTTTGGGGCAGGGAAAAAGAGAAAAACATAATGAACTTTCAATTCCTTCCTTTTTCCATAATTTAATATCTTGCAATTTCTTCAAAGCATTATTGTGCTAAAGACAAAAGAAATTTAAAAAGTGATAGCAGTGAATTATGATATTCCTAGGAATACCCATAAGTTGCATTTTGGACTAAATTCTAGATATGACTCAATTTTTTTTTCTGATTTACCTTTCCTAAAGCTTCAGTTCTTTGGCAATTATATAAATATTTATTTATTTATTTATTTGGATGCACTGGGTCTTAGTTGTGGCACGTGGGGTCTTTGTTGCTGCATGCGGGCTCTTAGTTGCGGCATGAGGAATCTAGTTCCCTGACCAGGGATCAAACTTGAGCCCCCTGTATTGGGAACGTGGAGTATTAACCACTGGACCACCGGGGAAGTCCCTTCTTTGACAATTTTAATTAATTAGACTTTAAAATGTTGATTATCACTTCACTCTTTCCTCACCTGAACACAGGTTAAGGACTTAACTGGTATTTCATTTTTGTATTTTGAAATACCATCTAAGGATTCTTGGTTAGGTGGTGTAAATAGGGTATGGGCACCCTTAGAGGAGAGTAATGTACCAGACTTGGCCTGATTCAGGCTGGCTCCATTCACTCTTCCCTGTTAAGGAGGGTTTCAGAAAGCAAGGACGGATCCCATTGTGCATTCTGTAGGCAGACAGGACTCCCCTAATCTTCCTTCTATGTGCTCTTGACAGTGTTTTAAGCCAACACTGCTTTTTCTTTGCAGGATTGGGAACCTCAGTAAGGTAATGAAGCATCCTTGTGTTGGGGCCACATTTACATGGTGATAAGAAGGTGGCCTGGAGGTTACTCCTGCTGGGGAGTGCATTGCATTGTGTCTTCTGGACTAAGCAGTGTTCTCACTTGCTATTTTTGTTTATGTTTATGTTTGTGAAAAGGAAAGAAGGGAGGATTTTCCAATAGTTTTTGTTGAGTGGTTATGTTATTACTCTCCAGATAATGACTTTGGAAACATAAGCCCAACTTGAAACTGGCTTTTACTCAAGAAGCTGAAATAAAAATGAGGATCATAACAATAATAATCATAATCGTTAAAAAGGAGCTTCATTGTATGTGTGTATTGTGCTTCGTTTGATGCATCATATTAAAAATGTAAGAATTGGACAATAGATACAATACATCGTAGGTGTAAGAAGAGACCATTCTTCAATCTGCTGGAAATTGAACCATGGCATAAGAAGTGAAACAATAAAAATGAGTGTTTATTTAAGAGGCAGTGGCTTCAGAGGTTTCCATGATGTTTCTAATGCTCATTATCTACAGCAGTTCTATTATTCACCAAGTAGAGGATGTTAATAAGACTGCTTTCACTGGCAGGCCTTCACTGGTTTTTGTTTGTTTTGACTGGAAACATGTATATACTATATCTTATATGTCAGACATCACTACTTCTTGATATTTAATTGTTCTTGAATGTCCACAACTTCATTAATTAAGGTATGAGTTCCACAAATCATGCATTAACAAAATGATACATACATCCTGAAATGGCCTGCCAATGTAGTGATACATCACTTTTTGTTATTTGAGATAATGGAAATCATACACTTCTTTCATTAGGATCATCACTTGAAGGCATCCAGAAATGTCAGAGAATGCAATAATTGTGCATTTGCAGAGAACAGTCTGCAACTTTAAAAATCAGTGAAAATAGAGCTATTGATCTAATTTTCTATTAGAGAGTATGCAGCATGGTCACCATGGTTCTGTAATTCCTGGAATTCTTTCTTTCAAAAGATTTGTGCAATTTTTTTTTTTATCATATATTGATTCAAGCCCAAATTTCAGAAGGGTAAATATGGGTGAATGCACATTTAAAAATTTTTTACTTATGCCGTGGATTAGGGTCAACATCTTTTGGCTTTGTTTAGTCTGTTTAGGCAATTGCTTATTTGTGGGAATATTTTTATAAGGTAATAAAGAGTGTGAATGGAGGAATTTTCCAAATGAGCCTCATGTTCACTTCAACAATGTGTTTCTTTAGGAAATTTTTCTTTGGTTCTTGTGGTTGGTTGGAGATAAACTTGACCAGATGGAATCTACTTACAAAATCTATTTTGAATCCATCTAGTTCCCTCCTTCTCTGGGCATCCACACTCACCAGATTCCTGGCATCTCTTAGGCAGCCTAGGCAATGGGCCTAGGACTGAGCTCCTGTTCCGTTCTCACCTCTCACCCAATCCTCCTCTCACTCAGCAACCTGACTGCTATTTTTGAAAGAATCGTGGCTTCCAATGTACTTGGAACAGAATCAAAACTGCCTGTTGTGGCTTCCAGGGAACTGCCTGGTCCATTCCCTGTGTTCCTCTCCAGCCACTTCACACACTCCTTCCTTCTCACATGCACCTTCTTTTGTTCTTCAAAAACCACCGGCTCTTTCCTGCCTCAGGTCTTCACTCGGTTTCTCTCCTGCCTGGTTGGCTGCTTCTCATTCATCAGTTGGTAGCTTATGAGACCTTCTCAGAGGGGTCCTTTCTTCCTACTCCCTAACGTGGGCACTGTTGTCCCCATTATTTTATCTGTCATCCCCATTTGCTGCCTGTATAGGGCTTAGTACCATGTGTCCGTTGTTATTTCTTAGTTGGAGTGCTTATATTGCCTTTCTCCACTTGACTGTGCCCTCTATCCAGGAGGTATCATGTCTATTTCATTTAGTAGCTTATTCCCAGCAATTTGCAGGGTGAATAAATGAATATATCTTTAAAAATTTTGTGCAAGTATATCTGCTAGATCAAAGGGCACATGTAGTACAGTTTTTAATAGGTCGTCATCCCAGAAGGCTATACCAGTTTACATTTCCACTGATAGTGTACGAAATTGTCCTTCCTCCCTCCCCTCCCCCAGGCATAATGTTTATTATAGGTAATTCTTTTCTGCTTCTTATATGAGAAAATAGTACTTATATAAAAATATATTTTAGTTCTACTAAGAGATTTAAATGTTCATTTAAATGCTAATAATTTATCAGATTATAATAAATGGAAATAAAGTTAAGATTCTGAGCATAGCAATCTAAGAAACTGGACCCAGAACTAAGTAAATTCTGGATCTTGGTTAGATCCAAAAGACCTAGCATCCCTCCTGGATCTAACCTCATCCTGGCCTTTTCACCATCTCAGGTGATATAATAATAAGATTTGAGAGAGAGGAACCAAGATGGCAGAGTAGAAGGACGTGCTCTCACTCCCTCTTGCAAGAACACCAGAATCACAACTGCCTGCTGGACAATCATCGACAGGAAGACACTGGAACTCACCAAAAAAGACCCAACATCCAAAGACAAAGGAGAAGCCAAAATGAGACAGTAGGAGGGGCGCAATCACAGTAAAATCAAATCCCATAAGTGCTGGGTGGCTGACTCACAGACTGGAGAACACTTATATCACAGAAGTCCACCCACTGGAGTGAAGGTTCTGAGTCCCAGGTCAGGCTTCCCAACCTGGGGGTCTGGCAACGGGAGGAGGAATTCCTAGAGAATCAGACTTTGAAGCCCAGTGGGAATTGATTGCAGGACTTTGAAAGGACTGGGGGAAACAGAGACTCCACTCGTGGAGGGCACACACATAAAGTACTGTGTGCATTGGGACCCAGGGAAAGGAGCAGTTACCTCAGGGGAGACTGAACCAGATCTACCTGCTAGTGTTGGAGGGTCTCCTGCAGAGGTGGGGGGGTGGCTGTGGCTCACCATGGGGATAAGGACACTGGCAGCAGAAGTTCTGGGAATTACTCCTTGGCATGAGCCCTCCCAGAGCCTGTCATTAGACCCACCAAAGAGCCCAGGTAGGCACCAGTGTTGGGTTGCCTCAGGCCAAACAACCAACAGGGAGGGAACCCAGCCCCACCCATCAACAGTCACGTGCATTAAAGTTATACTGAGCTCTGCCCACCAGAGCAACAGTCAGCTCTACCCATCACCAGTCCCTCCCATCAGGAAACTTCCACAAGCCTCTTAGGTAGACTCATGCACCAGAGAGCAGACAGCAGAAGCAAGAAGAACTACAGTCCTGCAGCCTGTGGAACAAAAACCACATTCACAGAAAGATAGACAAGATGAAAAGGCAGAGGGCTATGTACCAGATGAAGGAACAAGATAAAACCCCAGAAGAACAACTAAGTGAAGTGGAGACAGGCAACCTTCCAAAAAAAAATTCAGAATAATGATAGTGAAGATGATCCAGGATCTTGGAAAAAGAATGGAGAGAAAGATTGAGAAGATGCAAGAAATGTTTAACAAAACCTAGAAGAATTAAAGAACAAACAAACAGAGATGAACAATACAATAACTGAAATGAAAAATACACTACAAGGGATCAATAGCAGAATAACTGAGGGAGAAGAACGGATAAGTGACCTGGAAGACAGAATGGTGGAATTCACTGCTGCACAACAGAATAAAAAAAAAAAGAATGAAAAGAAATGAAGACAGCCTAAGAGACCGCTGGCACAACATTAAACACAACAACATTTGCATTATAGGGGTCCCAGAAGGAGAAGAGAGAGAGAAAGGATCAGAGAAAATATTTAAGAGATTATAGTTGAAGACTTCCCTAACATGTGAAAGGAAAGAGCCACCCAAGTCCAGGAAGTGCAGCGAATTCCATACAGGATAAACCCAAGGAGAAACACGCTGAGACACATAGTAATCAAATTGGCAAAAATTAAAGACAAAGAAAAATTATTAAAAGCAACAAGGGAAAAATGACAAATAACATAAAAGGGAACTCCCATAAGGTTAACAGCTGATTTCTCAGCATAAACTCTACAAGCCAGAAGGGAGTGGCATGATATACTTAAAGTGATGGCATGATAAACTTAAAGTGATGCAAGTACTAAAACAAGAGTACTCCACCCAGCAAGGATCTCATTCAGATTCGATGGAGAAATCGAAAGCAAAGGCTAAGAGAATTCAGCACCACCAAACCAACTCTACAACAAATGCTAATGGAACTTCTCTAAGTGAGAATCAAAAGAGAGGAAAAGGACCTACAAAAACAAACCCAAAACAATTAAGAAAATGGTCATAGGAACATACATATCGATAATTACCTAAACGTGAATGGATGAAATGGTCCAACCAAAAGACACAGGCTTGCTGAATGGATACAAAAACAAGACCCATATATATGCTGTCTACAAGAGACCCACTTCAGACATGGGGACACATACAGACTGAAGGTGAGGGGATGGAAAAAGATATTCCATGCAACTGGAAATCAAAAGAAAGCTGGAGTAGATATACTCATGTCAGATAAAATAGACATTAAAATAAAGAATGTTACAAGAGACAAGGAAGGACACTGCATAATGATCAAGGGATCAATCCAAGAAGAATTAATAACAATTATAAATATATATGCACCCAACATAGGAGCACCTCAATACATAAGGCAACTGCTAACAGCTATAAAAGTGGAAATCGACAGTAACACTATAATAGTGGGGGACTTTAACGCCTCACTTACACCAATGGACAGATCATCCAAAATGAAAATAAAGAAGGAAACAGAAGCTTTAAATGACACAATAGACCAGATAGATTTAATTGATATTTATTGGACATTCCATCTAAAAACAGCAGATTACACTTTCTTCTCAAGTGTGCACAGAACATTCTCCAGGATAGATCACATCTTGGGTCACAAGTCAAGCCTCAGTAAATTTAAGAAAATGGAAACCATATCAAGCATCTTTTCTGACCACAACGCTATGAGATTAGAAATCAATTACAGGGGAAAAAAGTAAGAAACACAAACACATGGAGGCTAAACAATACGTTACTAAATAAGCAAGAGATCTCTGAAGAAATCAAAGAGGAAATCAAAAAATACCTAGGGACAAATGACAATGAAATCACGACGATCCAAAACATATGGGATGTAGTAAAAGCAGTTCTAAGAGGGAAGTTTATAGCTATACAAGCCTACCTCAAGAAACAAAAAAATCTCAAATAAAAAATCTAACCTTACACCTAAAAGAACTAGAGGAAGAAGAAAAAACAAAACCCAAAGTTAGCAGAAGGAAAGAAATCATAAAGATCAGAGCAGAAGTAAATGAAATAGAAACAAAGAAAACAATAGCAAAGATCAATAAAACTAAAAGCTGGTTCTTTGAGAACATAAACAAAATTGATAAACCATTAGCCAGACTCATGAAGAAAAAGAGGGAGAGGATTCAAATCAATAAAATTAGAAATGAAAAAGGAGAATTTCAACAGACACCACAGAAATACAAAGCATAAGAGACTACTACAAGCAACTTTATGCCAATAAAATGGACAACCTGGAAGAAATGGACAAATTCTTAGAAAGGTATCACCTTCCAAGACTGAACCAGGAAGAAAAAGAAAATATGAACAGACCAATCATAAGTAATGAAATTGAAACTGTGACTAAAAATCTTCCAACAAACAAAAGTCCAGGACCAGATGGCTTCACAGGTGAATTCTACCAAACATTTAGAGAAGAGCTAATACCCATCCTTCTCAAACTCTTCCAAAGAATTGCAGAGGAAGGAACACTCCCAAACTCATTCTATGAGGCCACTGTCACCGTGATACAAAAACCAGACAAAGATACTACAAAAAAAGAAAATTACAGACCAATATCACTGATGAATCTAGATGCAAAAATCCTCAACAAAATACTAGCAAACAGAATCCAACAACACATTAAAAGGATCATACACCATGACAAGTGGGTTTTAACCCAGGGATGCAAGGATTCTTCAATATATGCAAATCAATCATTGTGATACACCATATTAACAAATTGTAGAAGAAAAACCATATAATCATCTGAATAGATGCAGAAAAAGCCTTTGACAAAACTCAACACCAATTTATGATAAAAACTCTCCAGAAAGTGGGCATAGAGGAAACCTACCTCAACATAATAAAGACCATATATGACAAACCCACAGCAAACATCAATCTTAATGGTGAAAAATAGAAAGCATTTCCTCTAAGATCAGGAACAAGACAAGGATGTTCACTCTCACCACTATTATTCAACATAGTTTTGGAAGTCCTAGCCATGGCAATCAGAGAATAAAAAGAAATAAAAGTAATGCAAATTGGAAAAGAAGTAGTAAAACTGTCACTGTTTGCAGGTGACATACTATACATAGAGAATCCTAAAGATACTGCCAGAAAACTACTAGAGCTAATCAATGAATTTGGTAAAGTTGCAGGATACAAAATTAATGCACAGAAATCTCTTGCATTCCTATACACTAATGATGAAAGACCTGAAAGAGAAATTAAGGAAACACTCCCACTTACCACTGCAACAAAAAGAATAAAATATCTGGGAATAAACCTACCTAGGGAGACAAAAGACCTGTATGCAGAAAACTATAAGACACTGATGAAAGAAATTAAAGATGATACCAACAGATGGAGAGACATACCATGGTCTTGGATTGGAAGAATCAATATTGTGAAAATGGCTCTACTACCCAAAGCAATCTACAGATTCAGTGCAATCCCTGTGAAATTGCCAATGGCATTTTTTATGAAACTAGGACAAAAACTCTCAAAATTTGTATGGAAGCACAAAAGACCCCGAATAGCCAAAGCAGTCTTTAGGGAAAAAAAACGGAGCTGGAGGAATCAGACTCCCTGACTTCAGACTATACTACAAAGCTACAGTAATTAAGACAATATGGTACTGGCACAAAAACAGAAACATAGATCAGTGGAAAAAGATAGAAAGCACAGAGGTAAATTCATGCACCTATGGTCAACTAATCTATGACAAAAGAGGCAAGGATACACAATAGAGAAAAGACAGTGTCTTCAATAAGTGGTGCTGGGAAACTGGACGCCTACTTGTAAAAGAATGAAATTAGAACACTCCCTAACACCGTACACAAAAATAAACTCAAAATGGATTCGAGACCTAAACGTAAGACCAGACACTATAAAACTCTTAGAGGAAAACATAGGAAGAACACTCTTTGACACAAATGACAGCAAGATCTTTTTTGATCCACCTCCTAGAGTAATGGAAATCAAAACAAAAATAAACAAATGGGACCTAATGAAACCTCAAAGCTTTTGCACAGCAAAGGAAACCATAAACAAGACGAAAAGACAACCCTCAGAATGGGAGAAAATATTTGCAAACGAATCAATGGACAAAGAACTAATCTCCAAAATATATAAACAGCTCATGCAGCTCAGTATTAAAGAAACAAACAACCCAATCCAAAAATTGCAAAAGTCCTAAATAGACATTTCTCCAAAGAAGACATACAAATGGCCAAGAAGCACATGAAAAGCTGCTCAACATCACTAATTATTAGAGAAATGCAAATCAAAACTACAATGAGGTATCACCTCACACCAGTTAGGATGGGCATCATCAGAAAATGTACAAACAACAAATGCTGGAGAGGATGTGGAGAAAAGGGAACCCTCTTGCCCTGTTGGTGGGAATGTAAATTGATACAGCCACTATGGAGAACAGTATGGAGGTTCCTTAAAAAACTAAAAATAGAATTACCATATGACCCAGCAATCCCACTCCTAGGCGTATATCCAGAGAAAACCAGAATTCAAAAAGACACATGCACCCCAATGTTCATTGCAGCTCTATTTACAATAGCCAGGTCATGTAAGCAACCTAAATGCCCATCAACAGATGAATGGATAAAGAAGATGTGGTACATATATACAATGGAATATTACTCAGCCATAAAAAGGAATGAAATTGAATCATTTGTTGAGACGTGGGTGGATCTAGAGACTGTCATACAGAGTGAAGTAAGTCAGAAAGAGACAAACAAATATCATATATTAATGCACGTATGTGGAACCTAGAAAAATGGTACAGTTGAGCCGTTTTGCAGGGCAGAATTTGAGACACAGATGTAGAGAACAAACATGGATAACAAGGGGTGAAAACCGCGGGGGCGGGGTGGGGATGGTGGTGTGCTGAATTGGGCGATTGGAATTGACATGGATACACTCATGTGTATAAAATTTATGACTAACAAGAACCTGCTGTATAAAACAAAACAAAACAATACAAAACAAAAGAAACTAATACTAAACTTTCTCTGGGTTATTTGCCTGAAAATATGTTAATATAAATGTTTCAGAATTACATGAAATTCCTAAAAATCTTATATGTTCTGGTATAATGTTATAAGTCATAATTCTATTATTACTTTATAATGTATATCTCAGAAATAACTAAATTTCCTTGTCAATTGCATTATTATGAACTTTCATCAAATCTTTAACCGTGGTCACTTTTAAGTCTTTTGTCATTTACAGACAGTTCTGGGTGTACTCTGATGATTTTGCAAAAGTGTTCCTATAAAAGGGTTTCATCTTCAAGGAATTCATGGAAAAGACTGACAAGTACAGATTTCTGGTAACTGACTGCACTGCTGATCTGAATGAATAAGCATTTTCAGAACTCTAATGGAAAACTGATGAATTCATAAAAGTGCTAACAAAAGATCAAGGTGAAAAAAAATTCATTACATGGGACTGAGTGAACTGACGAGGATGATTATAATTTTTGTGACTTTCTGTTTGAATTAAAAAAAAGTTTAAAACAAAGACTCATTACGTTGGTTAATAAATGACATGTCAAACTTGAAAACAGTGAAAAAAATTTTTAAAAAAGATTTGAAAAGATAAGACAATCAAATATGCAAAGTCAAATATTAATTTCCTATATTCTGTAGTTCTTGTTACATCCCTTTATTTGTATATATATATTCCTTTTGATGATAAAGAGGTGTGCTGAATTTCACAGGAGTCCTTGAATATTTTTAAGTATCATGGGAGCCATGACTTATGTTTTCCTAGTAGTCAAATTGTACCAGTATTATTATAGGTAATTCCTAAGGAAAGAAAACAAAACTTTTTATTATTTTAAAAATTTAAATCTCAACCCATCACTCCACCCATGGGAAGAAAACCACACACCATGAGGCGTGGCTGCCAGTGGAATGGATACACTGCATCGTACACAGCAGCATCTATGCTCCCTGGTCTGCCTTAGGTGCCAATCTGTAGATGGGATCTGCAAACAGCATGGAACATTTTAAAAAATGATCTCCAAGGATTACAGGAGTATTTGTTGTTAAGAACTAGTTCTAGCATGGAAAGGAAGGATGCTTCTGAAAAATGAGCCGTCTGTCATTCTTTATTCTTCTGGGTCAAAGACTGATGTGTTTAATCTTTTCTACCAAAGACTCATGTGTTATTGGCTTTTTACATGAGGCATCATACGCTGATACTTTTATGATTAATAAGTTGCAAGTAAGTTTCAAACCTGTAAAACTTGCGCAACTTATTGTCTTGGGCATTTTACCATTGGGGTCCTGACTAGGAGCTACAAAGCCTCCTGAAAAGCTTAATGAGAGGAAACAAATTTTAAGTGTATTTTCTTGCTTTTGTTTTTCAGGGGCACAGTAACTCCTGTATCATGTGGATCTGTTTTGTATTCACATAGTACTTAGGAAGGCACTGAACTTCCCGTTCAACATATGAACGTGTTTCTTCTACAGTTTTGGACATGTCTAGTTGGCCTTCCTTTGAATAAACACCCTTATTCTATTTGCTGACATTAAGAAAACGATCAGAATCCATTACCTACCTGAATAGGGAATAAATCCATGTCTTACAGCAAAATGTAGCTTATAGAATTTTGTTCTATATTATTTCACATTAACTTTTTTGAACATCATTTCAATTTACTTTTCTTTATTGAAACTTCTGAACATTCCTATGGATTCATTTAGGCTGAACGTTTCTCAAAGCACATCTTTACAGTATGATTTTATTTTTTTGATCCAGTGCCGGCACAGCTGCAGCGTATTTGGTCTTTTTCTGGAAGGATACACCTAAAGAGAGATTAAAGGTAGAGAAAACTCCACCTCTAGTCTCCCTTGTTCGCACAGCATGTGCATGAGTCGGTTTGGGCTTCGTTTTTGATGTCTTAGGCACACGGCTAATTTTATGGACGTTTGCGCATGTTGATTAACTTGTTCAACATGCTGACTTAATGTTAATCTTCAATTCTCCACGTGAAGTCAGGATTGACAAATTCTCAAGGCACCTTTTTATTCCTTTAGACTTTGAAGTGATGCAGTTTATACTGATTTGGGTAAGTCAGCCTGAGTTTTAGGGAAGCATTTTGAGCTTATGAAATTTATCTCCAGTTACTCCAAGTTTCACTATATGAAGCTCCTCAGTGGTCAGTGGTTCTGTTGAGGCTTTCCATTTTGGGGGCTACATTTTGATCATTTATATTTTGCAAGGAAATTATCCATATCTTCTAGAGTTTTCAAATTTATTATCACACATTTGCATGTAGCACTTTTCTTAGAAATTTTAAGGTGGATTTTTATATAATAAATCAGTAACTTTTTTACCCTAGTAATAAGAGTCTAGAAAGTGAAATGAGAAAAAGAATTCATATAGTCTCATACAGACTATATATATACATATATAAAATAGAATACTACTGAGCCATAAAAATGAATGAAAATTTGCCATTTGCAACAACATGGATGGACTTGGGGTTATTTTTTTTCAATAAATTTATTTATTTTTTATTTTTTTGGCTGTATTGGGTCTCTGTAGCTGTGTGAGGGCTTTCTCTAGTTGCGGCGAGTGGAGGCAGCTCTTCCTTGCGGTGCGAAAGCTTCTCATTGTGGTGGCTTCTCTTATTGCAGAGCATGGGCGCTACGTGTGCAGGCTCAGTAGTTGTGGTGTATGGGCTTAGTTGCTCCATAGTATGTGGGGTGTTCCTGGACCAGGGTTCCAACCCGTGTCCCCTGCATTGGTGGGCGGATTCTTTACCACTGTACCAGCAGGGAAGCCCGGACTTGGGGTATCATGCAAAATGAAATAAGTCAGACAGAGAAGACAAATACTGTATGATATCACCTATATGTGGAATCTAAACACTACAACAAACTAGTGAACATAATGAAACAGACTCACACTTGTGGTTACCAGTGGAGAGAGGGAAGTGGGGAGGGGCAACAGAAGGGTAGGGGATTAAGAGGTACAAACTACTAGGTATAAAATAAGCTAAAAGGATATATTGTACAACACAGGGAATAGAGCCAATATTTTATAATAACTATAAATGGAGTATAACCTTTAAAAACCGTGAATTACTACTGTACATTGGTAACATATAATATTGTACATCAACTATACTTCAATTAAAAAATATATATGTATTAGATATTAAATTGGCTAATTAGCAATACCCTTCAGTGTCAAAAGACAAAGCAGTTTGCTTGTGAAGCTGCTTCCAGCTGTGCTCAATTGGTCACAGACTGTCACAGGAAGAGGTGGGCTGGGAGGTGCAGAACTGAAAGCAGAATCAGCCCAATTCCTTCCCTTCATCAAGGTTTACTCTCCACAAATTTAGCACCACAGAGGCACTGAAAAGACACATGTGAAATACAAATCTGAGCGTTTGCTTTCCTTGCTTAAATCCTTCAGTGTCTCCTCAACTGCTGTAAGATAAACTGCCAGCCCTTTACCGTGGACACAGGGTTTTCCATGATTTGTTCCAATGGACGTCTAGGTCTCATGGCCACCATTTCCCACATGTACTTGATGCTCTTTATGCCTGTGTCACACCAGGCTGCACACTGCTGGTGGTTGCCCCACCCCCATTCCACCACCTTGTGATCACCACCTTGCTACATGCTTCCCTAACAATGAGCTGAGGATTCATCCTCTCCAGATACCATCTCTGATCTCCCAAACTAGCCTGTGCTCTGGGTCTGCATGTCCATATGTAGCACATAGGTAGAGATTTCTTAAAGATTATCCTGAAATGTTTGCTTAAGAGTTGATCCCTCTTACTAGTCTGTAGCATCCCCAAGGGTGGGACTGTGTCTGGTTCCTCTTTGTAGCCCCAGTGCCTCGCCTGTTCATGCCAGATACTCAATAAATATTTTTGAAATGAAATGAAGTCAGTGGATTGAAAGTGTGAACAAAATGTGGGTTAGGAATCATGCCGCTGAGTGGTCCATTGAAAGAACAGATCTGGGAATCCTGGGAGAAAACCTAAGATCAGGGTCAGAGTTACCAGGTCAGACTGTAAGATGTGGGCATCTTTCGGTATCTGGAAAAGTTCTTGTTGTGCTAGCACTCAGAAATCCAAGTCAGGTCTAAGGGAGAAGCAGTCAGAATAAAAGTCAAGAGTTTGGCATTTAGGACTCGTATGAGAAAAACAACAACGACAAAAATGGGAATGGAGTACAAATTAGGAACAAGAATCAGAACAGGCAACTAGTCAGTTCAACAAGCTCCAAACCAGGAAATGACTGTCTATCCTAGAACAAGTATTATCTCTGCTCTGTCTTGTGCAGGCTTCCTGGTGAGGTTAGAGATCAGGTTGGGCCAGTGTGACTAGTTCCAGAGTGTGGCAGGCTCCTTGGGGCTAGTGAGCACAGCACTGGCTCCTGCTTGCCTTTCAGGGTGCACCCCTCTTCCAATCTGCTGTCTGGATGCAGCTTGCTCTCTCCATTCCTGATTCCTAGCCCCTCCCCCTCCCTCTCAACACTTCTCTTCCTGCTGCTTCAGGAGGAAAGCCGTCCTCACCATATCCATCCATTCTGTCTTTTCTTTCTATTAGTTTTCCCTTTTCCACGCTACCTGGGGGCAGAATGTAGATCTGAAATTTGTATTACTCTATTTATCAGAGGAAATTTTACGCTCCGTATTTTCACTAGAAAATGTAAGTGCCCCCTCTTCCAAACTTTTTTTCACTCTTAAAGAAGATCCAACTAATAAAATTGCTTGGTATCCATTTAGACTTAATTAAAACCCATTCTGCTAGAGCTTGAAGAAAAGCAAGCTACTGTGTGTATTGGTGGGGGGGGGGATTGAGCGTGTGCGAGTGGACGCACTAAGTCTGATGCCCCCTCTCTAGTCCATTAAGAAGGGCAGCACACAGAAAGGGGCGCGGTAACACAAAATCTGAAGTAATTCTGAAGTTTCTTTCAGAAAACTTATCCCTCAAGGAACAACAGTTCATTTCTCTCCATGAAGCTTCATTCCTAATTTTCTCAGTTGACCATAAAATATCCTGGAAATTGTGTACCTGGGGTTTTACTCCCAAAGAGGGATCCTCTGAAACTGGTTTCTTCTTGAACAAAATACCTGGAATGCCTCAGGTCATTCTCATTTTAGGAAAGACTTGATATAGTGAGAGCAGATGAGATCTGGGCAATTTCATACACAGAGACATATGTTGTCCAAGAAACTCACATTTTGGAGGGGATGCTTGCGAAGCCTAGAGAGGTATGGGACTTGCCTATCACTGCATGGTTCGTCTACGGTGGAGACTGGGCACCAGTCCCATCCCCGGTGTCCAGGTTAGGATGACAAGTCACTACTGGGCAGGAATTACGGGCACGTGTCTCATCATCTACAAAGTGCAAGCTATCTCATACTCCAGAAGTTGAAGATCAAAGCAAAGAGAGGCAGAAGTGGGGTCTGCTAGGTTCAATTTAAATGAATGAAGATAGGATATACCTATAACCTACATGGAGCCTCCCTTTCCTCCATATACGTAAACGGTCTTCCCTTAGTAACAATTATAATAGGCCTTTGGTAAATGAGGATCACTGTGTACTAATTTTTACAGACTCTTCTATAGTCCTCCAGGGATTTGATAACTTTCTTATTTTCCCAGTGCTCTCCAGGAAGAGGTATTCTGTATAAAAGATTTACTGACTGCTTATTTTCATATGATGTGGATAATATTAAAGGCACTGAATTATCTCTTACCTGCACAGCTTTTGCTCTGCTCCAAGAGACACTGTCCTCTGTCACTCTAACTTCCCATTCCTACCACTAAAGGCCTTCCTATTCCTCTTTCAACTTATTCCTAAAGTTCAAGCATTTGAGACTCTGAGGAAACTTAAGATGATCTAGTCTAGAGGTGTTCAAACTTTTTTTAACCATGGTCAAAAATATAGTTATGTCAACAACCAATACACACATATGCAAGCGCATACTCTTACTATGTGTGATATACTCTGCTATTTCCTTTTCTTTTATGTTCTATCTAATTCCATTAAAAATATTTCCCTATATAGGCTTGCTAAATTGACTTCATGACTCATTATTGGGGGGTGTGACCCACTGTATAAAAACATTGATTTAATCCAATTCTCTAATTTCACAAATAAGCAAAGTACGGTGAAGAAACTTAAGTGACTTGTCCAAGAATTGAACCCAAATATGAATAGAATTCTCAGTCTAGTTATGCAGAGCTGCAAGCCTTGGAACGTAGACGTTTAATATCTCTTCATGATTTTTCTTTTAAAAGCATAGATCCTCCCATAATCTACAGCTACTAGAAGAGACAATTTTGATAACAATGTTGAGAATTGATTGAATAAGGGTAATTCAATCAAGTATATTTTCCATGTATATTGAATATATTTATTTATTCAGATTATAAAAGTTAATTTTTTAAAATTTAATTTTATTTATTTACTTTTATACAGCAGGTTCTTATTAGTTATTTATTTAATACATATTAGTGTATATATGTCAATCCCAATCTCCCAGTTCATCCCCCCACCCCCCACCCACTTTCCCCCTTTGGTGTCCATAAGTTTGTTCTCTACATCTGTGTCTTTATTTCTGCCTTGCAAACTGGTTCATCTGTACCATTTTTCTAGATTCCACATATATGCGTTAATATGCGATACTTGTTTTTCTCTTTCTGACTTACTTCACTCCGTATGACAATCTCTAGATCCATCCACGTCTCTACAAAGACCCAATTTCGTTCCTTTTTATGGCTGAGTAATATTCCATTCTATATATGTACCACATCTTCTTTATTCCTCTGTCAACCAACATTTAGGTTGCTTTCATGACCTGGCTATTGTAAATAGTGCTGCAATGAACATCGGGGTGCATTTCGAATTCTGGTTTTCTCCGGATATACACCTAGGAGTGGGATTGCTGGGTCATATGGTAATTCTATTTTTAGTTTTTTAAGGAACCTCCATACTGTTCTCCATAGTGGCTGTATCAATTTACATTCCCACCAACAGTGCAAGAGGGTTCCCTTTTCTCCACACCCTCGCCGGCATTTATTGTTTGTAGATATTCTGATGATGCCCATTCTAACTGGTGTGAGGTGATACCTCATGGTAGTTTTGATTTGCATTTCTCTAATAATTAGTGATGTTGAGCAGCTTTTCATGTGCTTTTTGGCGATCTTGAGACACAAAGATGAATGAGACTGTGGTAGAGTCTTGGATCAAGGTGTATCTATAGTCATGGAAAGAAATGAACTAATTCAATTCATGCTATGAAAGATTTTAGATGACTAACTGGTCATATGAGATTGTCAGGTATTTAATGGATGCCTACAAGGGTGACTGTATTTTCTAAAACTCAACTTAGTCTAATAAGAATGAGTACATAAGGGGATAACAGATCGATGATTTTAAGTTAAGACTGAGAGAGCTGGTGATCAGTGTGAACCCATCCTGGAAATCCAGGAGGTATGGTTACTACTAATTATTGTACCCGACACTTAAAATCAACAGTTGATCCAGATTTCAAAACTCCTTATAAACCAATTTTCATTTTGCACAGATTTTCCAGTTGACAACGTGATGGATGTTTCCTAAGTAATCATTGCTAATCAGTCTATCATGGAGCTTAGTGGTTTTAATTTCAGGTATCATTTCTCAGCCCTTTTTTTCCTGCTAGGCTACATATTTTTCTGTCTTAGCTGAGGATGCTTCACAAGTACTTTGCCAAAACATGCAGTGAGCTGAACACACCCTTACCTTCGGAGAAAGGACATCCCTTTCGATTCTAGGGAAACCATAATTGCTAAGCCAGTGGAATTTTCTGTGGTCTTTTCTCCCCTTCCTCCTTCTCTCTCTAGGGAAGGGAGAAGTGTGGAGGGAGGAGTCTGGTGTCCTCCTGACCTGCTGCTGGGTACTCCTTTCTGAGGTAGCCTGTGGTACAGGGCAGAAAGGAACTGTGACTTGGAGAGAGACTGGGAGAGGCCAGAGTTAATGGAGGGTAGGTGTCCTGTTCCCTCTTGTTCTGGTAGAGAATAGCTTCTCTTTCAGATTCTCATGCTTGCTTCCTCTCAGCAGAAAATGAGGCTCCCCTGAGAAAATCTGAAGATTGAGAGAGGAAGGCATTAACTCCTTAAAATAGTTGACTACCAGAATATGGTAAAGGATTTAACTTTCTTTTTTTCCATTTCTTTAGGTAATCAGTTGGTTTTCACTGATAAATTTTGTGAAATTGGAATGGGTGGAAAAGTGTTAAGGTTCCAGTTAACTGTTTTAGTGCTTGCTGTGTGATTTGGTCTAAAAGTACTAGTCGATATCGGTAGTTAGTTGGAAGCATCTTGATTCTGACCATTCTGTGAAGATTATACTCTGTATGAATAGATAACAGCCATCAGAAACAGTTAATGAATCTTGTTAGCTTGTGATATTTGTCTAGGGTTTGCACTCCAGCTTGTAATTGTTGTGAAAAGGATAAGTGTATAAGCCAAATTTCCCTGATGGGTCCAGGTCTTCCATCCTCTCCATTCAAGAGTTGAACATTTAATCTTAATTTTTCAGTGTCATTTGTCACAGTATCTTCTCTCCTCCCAGTATGTCAGTGCAGGTGAAGCAGAAGATGTAAATTCTCTAAGTTAAGGGAGGCTGGGTGAGGGGAGGAAACATTGGTTTCAAACTGTGGAAATGTAAAATAACAAGGAACAGGCTAGAACCTGATTGAAATCCACCAATTGTGAAAGGTTAGTCAGGGTTTAATGTATTCTGGACACTGTAAAAATCTCAAATATTTTGAAATTAAGACCACAGGTAAGTAGTAAGTGCCATCCCAGGATGGGATTTACCATCATCATGTCAGATCATGTCCTATTTTTGCTGGGAATATTTTTTCCCTCTAAAGCACATATTTAAATCTAAGGATTCTTTCTGTTGGATGGTTAATCTAGTTTTATCAGTGAGGCCACAGGTGGTACCTGGGTGTGCCAGTGTGGCATTGTGGTGCAGACTTCCTCATGACTTTTTTGGGGGAGAGATGCTTTTCAGGGCTTAAATTGTTAGATGATAATTTGGTATTTTAAAAGAAAATTGTAGCTCAATACTTTGGTTCTAGGATTATACCTACATAGATCAGGGCTGAACACATTATACAAAGACAGCAGAGCCTGTATTGTCTTCAGTCTAAAAACTGAGTAAGTTTTGTGGCCATCAAAAGTAACCTGTGACAACTTAAGCCTTGATAGCACGGGATATCTATCTAAATATTCCTCTAGAGTGCTGGCATCCTTACAAATGAATATGAGCTTCATAGTAATAGGAAACATCTATTGGATACTCGGACTCAATCTCAGAACTGGAAGGGAACTGGAACTCCAGAAATGTAAAAAATATAGCTATGATTATTGCACTGAAGTGTATAAGGTGTTTTCACTAACATCCTGGACTACCTTGTTAATAATGTGTTATAATATACAGATTTTAAAATATCTGCATAGTCTTTGACCCAGAAATTTCAATTCAAAAGGAAATAATGCAAAGTGCATGCAAAGCTATACACATGAAGATATAAATCATGTCACTATTTACAATATAAAAGAAGCGGAAGAAACCTCAATGTTCATTCATGGAATGAAATATCCCCTAAAATACTTTTAAAGAATTTTAAATATAAATAGTAGGCAAAACTTTTGTTTATAATAATCTCAACTTTAAAATTGTATGCAATGAATAAGGTTGTAGAGAGAGGGTGTAGAGAATAAGTACTAACTACAGATTTGGTTTTCTTAGGCATTAGCTGTCAGCCAAAGGGTAGAGTTATGATAGCATTAACTGAAAGGAAAACTATCATGGTGTGAGCAGTAGATGTCTCTGGGTAATGGAACATGATTTCCATTTTCTTTTTATTTATTTTTTTTGAATTTTATTTAATTTTTTAAAACAGCAGGTTCTTATTAGTCATCAATTTTATACACATCAGTGTATACATGTCAAATCCAATCTCCCAATTCATCACACCGCCACCCCCATCCCCCCGCCATTTTTGACCCCTGGTGTCCATACGTTTGTTCTCTACATCTGTGTCTCAATTTCTGCCCTGCAAACCAGTCATCTGTACCATTTTTCTGGGTTCCACAAATATACGTTAATATATGATATTTGTTTTTCTCTTCTGACTTACTTCACTCTGAATGACACTCTGTAGATCCATCCATGTCTCTACAAAGGACCCAATTTCGTTCCTTTTTATGGCTGAGTAATATTCCATTCTATATATGTACCACAACTTCTTTATCCATTTGTCTGTTGATGGGCATTTAAGTTGCTTCCATGACCTGGCTATTGTAAATAGTGCTGCAAGGAACATTGGGGTGCATGTCTTTATGAATTATGGTTTTCTCTGGGTAAATGCCCAGTAGTGGGATTGCTGGATCATATGGTAATTCTATTTTTAGTTTTTAAAGGAATCTCCATACTGTTCTCCATAGTTGCTGTATCAATTTACATTCCCACCAACAGGGCAAGAGGGTTCCCTTTTCTCCACAACCTCTCCAGCATTTGTTGTTTGTACATTTTCTGATGATGCCCATTTTAACTGGTGTGAGGTGATAACTCATTGTAGTTTTGATTTGCATTTCTCTAATAATTAGTGATGTTGAGCACCTTTTCATGTGCTTCTTAGCCATCTGTATGCCTTCTTTGGACATTTGGAGAAATGTCTATTTAGGTCTTCAGTCCTTTTTTGGATTGGGTTGTTTTTTTTTTAATGTTGACCTGCATGAGCTGTTTATATATTTGGGAGATTAATTCTTTGTCTGTTGATTCATTTGCAAATATTTTCTCCTATTCTGAGGGTTGTCTCTTCGTCTTGTTTGTAGTTTCCTATGCTGTGCAAAAGCTTTTAAGTTTCATTAAGTCCCATTTGTTTATTTTTGTTTTTATTTCCATTACTTTAGGAGGCGGATCAAAAAAATCTTGCTGTGATTTATGTCAAAGAGTGTTCTTCCTATGTTTTCCTCTAAGAGTTTTATAGTGTCCAGTCTTACATTTAGGTCTCTAATCCATTTTGAGTTTATTTTGCTGTATGGTGTTAGGGAGTGTTCTAATTTCATTCTTTTACATGTAGCTGTCCAGTTTTCCCAGCACCACTTATTGAAGAGACTGTCTTTTCTCTATTGTATATCCTTGCCTCCTTTGTCATAGATTAGTTGACCATAGGTGCATGGGTTTATCTGTGGGCTTTCTATCTTGTTCCATTGATCTATATTTCTGTTTTTGTGCCAGTACCATATTGTCTTGATTACTGTAGTTTTGTAGTATAGTCTGAAGTCAGGGAGTCCGGTTCCTCTAGCTCCGTTTTTTTTCCCTCAAGACTGCTTCAGCTATTCAGGGTGTTTCGTGTCTCCATACAAATTTTAAGATTTTTTGTTCTAGTTCTGTAAAAAATGCCACTCGTAATTTGATATGGATTACATTGAATCTGTAGATTGCTTTGTGTAGTATAGTCATTTTCACAATATTGATTCTTCCAATCCAAGAATATGGTATATCTCTCCAACTGTTAGTATCATCTTTAATTACTTTCATCAGTGTCTTATAGTTTTCTGCATACAGCTCTTTTGTCTCCCTAGGTGGGTTTATGGCTAGATATTTTATGTGTTTTGTTGCAATGGTAAATGGGAGTGTTTCCTTAATTTCTCTTTCAGATCTTTCATCATTAGTGTACAGGAATGCAAAGGATTTCTGTGCATTAATTTTGTATCCTGCAACTTTACCAAATTCATTGATTAGCTTTAGTAGTTTTCTTGTGGCATCTTTAGGATTCTCTATGTAGAGTATCATATCATCTGCAAACAGTGACAGTTTTACTTCTTCTTTTCCAATTTGCATTCCTTTTATTTCTTTTTCTTCCCTGATTGCCATGGCTAGGACTCCCAAAACTATGTTGAATAATAGTGGTGAGAGTGGACATCCTTGTCTTTTTCCTGATCTTAGAGGAAATGCTTTTAGTTTTTCACCATTGAGAATGATGTTTGCTGAGGATTTGTCATATATGGCCTTTATTATGTTGAGGTAGGTTCCCTCTGGAGAGTTTTCATCATAAAAGGGTGTTGAATTTTGTCAAAAGCTTTTTCTGCATCTATTCAGATGATCATATGGTTTTTATTCTTCAATTTGTTAATATGTTGTATCACAATGATTGATTTGTGTATATTGAAGAATCCTTGCATCCCTGGGATAAATCCCACTTGAGCATGGTGTATGATCCTTTTAATGTGTTGTTGGATTCTGTTTGGTTGTATTGTGTTGAGCATTTTTGCATCTATATTCATCAGTGATATTGGTCTGTAATTTTCTTTTTTTGTAGTATCTTTGTCTGGTTTTGGTATCACGGTGACGGTGGCCTCATAGAATGAGTTTGGGAGTGTTCTTTCCTCTGCAATTTTTTGGAAGAGTTTGAGAAGGATGGGTGTTAACTCTTCTCTAAATGTTTGATAGGATTCACCTGTGAAGCCATCTGGTCCTGGACTTTTGTTTGTTGGAAGATGTTTAATCACAGCTTCAATTTCATTACTTGTGATTGCTCTCTTCATATTTTCTGTTTCTTCCTGGTTCAGTCTTGGAAGATCCTACCTTTCTAAGAATTTGTCCATTTCTTCCAGGTGGTCCATTTTATTGGCATAGAGTTGCTTGTAGTAGTCTCTTAGGATGCCTTGTAATTCTGTGCTGTCTGTTGTAACTTCTCTGTTTTCATTTCTAATTTTAATGATTTGAGTCCTCTCCCTCTTTTCTTGATGAGTCTGGCTAATGGTTTATCAATTTTGTTTATGTTCTCAAAGAACCAGCTTTTAGTTTTATTGATCTTGTATTGTTTTCTTTGTTTTGATTTCATTTATTTCTGTTCTGATCTTTATGATTTCTTTCCTTCTGCTACCTTTGAGTTTTTTTCATTCTTCTTCCTCTAGTTCCTAGGTGTAAGGTTAGATTGTTTGAGATTTTTCTTGTTTCTTGAGGTAGGCTTGTATAGCTATTAACTTCCCTCTTAGAACTGCTTTTGCTGCATCCCATAGGTTTTGGATCATCGTGTTTTCATTGTCATTTGTCTCTAGGTATTTTTTGATTTCCTCTTTGATTTCTTCAGTGATCTCTTGGTTATTTAGTATTGTATTTATTAGCCTCAATGTGTTTCTGTTTTTTACATTTTTTTCCCTGTAATTGATTTCTAATCTCACAGCATTGTGGTCTGAAAAGATGCTTGATATGATTTCAATTTTCTTCAATTTACTGAGGCTTGAATTGTGACCCAAGATGTGATCTATCCTGGGAATGTTCTGTGAGCACTTGAGAAGAAAGTGTAATCTGCTGTTTTTGGATGGAATGTCCTATAAATATCAATTAAATCTATCTGGTCTATTGTGCCATTTAAAGCTTGTGTTCCTTATCAATTTTCTGTTTGGATGATCTGTCCATTGGTGTAAGTGAGGTGTTAATGTCCCCCACTATTAATGCATTAGTATCAATTTCCTCTTGTATAGCTGTTAGCAGTTGCCTTAGGTATTGAGGTGCTTCTATGTTGGGTGCATCTTGGATTGACTCCTTCATCATTATGTAGTGTCCTTCCTTGTCTCTTGTACCATTCTTTATTTTAAAGCCTATATTATCTGATATGAGTATTGCTACTCCAGCTTTCTTTTGATTTCCATTTGCATGGAGTATCTTTTTGCACCCCCCCCCCCCATTTTCAGTCTGTTTGTTTCCCTAGGTCTAAAGTGGGTTTCTTGTAGATAGCATATATATGGGTCTTTTTTTTGTATCGATTTTGTGAGCCTGTGTCTTTTGGTTGGAGCATTTAATCCATTCATGTTTAAGGTAATTATCAATATGTATATTACTATTACCATTTTCTTAATTGTTTTCAGTTTGTTTTTGTAGGTCTTTTCCTTCTCTTGTGTTTCCTGCCTAGAGAAGGTCCTTTAGCATTTGTTGTAGAGCTGTTTTGGTGGTGCTGAATTCTCTTAGCTTTTGCTTGTCCATAAAGCTTTGGATTTCCCCATTGAATCTGAATGAGATCCTTGCCAGGTAGAATAATGTTGGTTGTAGGTTCTTCCCTTTCATCACTTTAATTATGTCATGCCACTCCCTCTGGCTTGTAGAGGTTTTGCTGAGAAATCAGCTGTTAACCTTATGGGAGTTCCTTTGTATGTTATTTGTTGTTCTTCCCTTGCTGCTTTCAATAATTTTTCTTTGTCTTTAATTTTTGGCAATTTAATTACTCTGTGTCTTGACGTGTTTCTCCTTGGGTTTATCCTGTATGGGACTCTCTGCGCTTCCTGGACTTGGGTGGCTGTTTCCTTTCACATGTTAGGGAAGTTTTTTACTATAATCTCTTCAAATATTTTCTTGGGTCCTTTTTCTCTCTCTTCTTCTGGGACCCCTATAATGTGAATGTTGTTGCATTTAATGTTGTCCCAGAGGTCTCTTAGGCTGTCTTCATTTCTTTTCATTGTTTTTTCTTTATTCTGTTCTGTAGAAGTGAATTCCACCATTCTATCTTCCACGTCACTTATCCGTTCTTCTGCCACAGTTACTATGCTATTGATTCCCTCTAGTGTATTTTTCATTTCAGTTATTGTATTGTTCATCTATGTTTGTTTGTTCTTTAATTCTTCTAGGACTTTGTTAAACATTTCTTGCATCTTCTCGATCTTTGCCTCCATTCTTTTTCTGAGATACTGGATCATCTTCACTCTCATTATTCTGAATTCTTTTTCTGGAAGATTGCCTATCTCCACTTCATTTAGTTGGTTTTCTGGGGTTTTATCTTTTTCCTTCATCTGGTACATAACCTTCTGCCTTTTCATCTTGTCTGTCTTTCTGTGAATGTGGTTTTTGTTCCACAGGCTGCAGGATTGTAGTTCTTCTTGCTTCTGCTGTCTGTCCTCTGGTGAATGAGGCTATCTAAGAGGCTTGTCTCTTTTTATATTTTCTAAATTTTCTACAGTAAGCACACATTAATTTTTTTTTTTTTTTGTGGTACGCGGGCCTCTCACTGCTGTGGCCTCTCCTGTTGTGGAGCACAGGCTCCGGACACGCAGGCTTAGCGGCCATTGCTCACAGGCCTAGCTGCTCCGCGACATGTGGGATCTTCCCAGACCGGGGCACGAACCCGTGTCCCCTGCATTGGCAGGCGGACTCTCAACCATTGCACCACCACGGAAGCCCCACACATTAATTTTATGCTAGGAATATAATCAGTGGTGCACCAATAGCAAAAAAAGTCTTAAAATCCTAACACTGATTTTTCTGTTGATTTCATTTCTATTCCTTGTAAAAGTAGAAAGCATATTATTCTTGAGGTGAAAGCCTGGATCTTAGTGTTCATGTTCTGCTCCTTCAGCAGATGATCTTCCAGGAGGGTTATCCAGTTTTAACGACATTTACTGGCTTGGTGTTTTTAGGTTAGAGTGCCATCTTTGGGACATAACTGGCATAACTGGTTGCCACCATTTGCTGATTATGTGAAATGCACAATTCAAATATGATTTTGTGACATGGGCAGTTAATTATTCAGTTAGCCCAGGGATCAGGACGTGTAGATGAAACTCAAAGCAGTCCCTCACTGCTTTGTTTCATTGAGAGAACTTCCTCTGATCTCCTCACCAACAGCCTCATCCTCCTCCTATCTACTCCAGAGCAAACTTCACAAGTGATTTTGAAGTCACTGTTCTCCTGGTTCTCTTTACCTTCCAGGTTAAAGTTAAAATATCCTTAGAATTTCGTAATATTTAGGCCTCAGACTTCTTGTTTATAGAACCATCCTCCTTCATTCCCCAGCCTTACTATGCTAAGAGATTAGCCAGTTTCCCTCTCTTTCTCTCTCTCTCTCTCTCTCTGTGTGTGTGTGTGTGTGTGTCTCTCCCCCATTCTGTTCTATTGACCTGGAATGCCATTCCTGTTTCTTCATTTGGCTATTTCCTGCAGTCCTGCCAGACTCAGCTGAAAGGTCACTTCTTCAGAGAAGCCTTTCTCAACTCCATTCAGCTGGGCACCCCTCTCTTCTCCCATAGCCCTCTCATTCACACCCCTCATGAAACACTTGTCATACTGTATTTTAACTCTTATTTCTTCCTGCATCTGACTGTGAGGTTCTTGATGGCAAGGACCTTAATTCAACCTCTCCGTTCCCAGCACTCAGCTCACAGGTAATAGTGAAATACTAAAAACATTTTTTTTTTTTTGCAGTACACAGGCCTCTCACTGTTGTGGCCTCTCCCGTTGCGGAGCACAGGCTCCGGACGCGCAGGCTCAGCGGCCATGGCTTACGGGCCCAGCCGCTCCGCGGCATGTGGGATCTTCCCAGACCGGGGCATGAACCCGTGTTCCCTGCATCGGCAGGCAGACTCTCAACCACTGCGCCACGAGGGAAGCCCTAAAAACATTTTTAATGAATGAATGAATGAGCATTGAAACGAGGTCACAGGGGCTCCCATATCATTTTTCTTTTTCTCACTTTTCTTCATCTTTAAAAGGAAGATCATAGGGTGGATTGAATGAGAAAATATTTGAAAAGTAATTAGCATAATGCTTGGTGCATGATAATAAATATTTATTTTTTCACTCTTTTATTGACAGTTCCTATCTAGCTTCAGGTTCCCCACACCTGGTGGCTCATGCCTTACTCATACAAAAGTCTCCACCTCCACCTCCTTGTTAAATAGATAAGACTTCCCAGTCAAGCAATACTTATGCTGATCACATGCAAACACTGCGACTTTTGTACTAACACCTCATCATCACTCACCACACATACTCACTGCCTCCTATTAAACACACATTCAGCATCTCTGTTACCTTTAACTCAGTCATCTTACTCATCACAGGGAAACTCAGCTCTATGGATTTCTAACCAAGGCGTGGTCTTTTTAAGAAAAAATTTTTCAATACTTAAGGTTGATCCTTTATGCCAATGACAGTAAATACAGATAGCCCTCAATTTTCATTTTTTCCCCTCAACTCACTTTTTCCACATTGTATATTGGTACCACTGCATTACCTTTCTTATGCACAATTCAAACTGCTTATGAGCTAATGAAAAAGCACTTTGTGCCAGCATGTGATACCCACTTGCCAACAGTTCAGTACCAATCACCATCTTTAGCTGCAAAAAAGGATTTATTCGTATAATTATTGGAATGGTTTTATTGCCTTTTCCTTTATTATTTTTTTCTGCATTCAATTTCACTTAATTTTGTTATTTTTTAAAATGATACAACACAATCTTTTGCTTATTCACTTTCTTAACAATCCACAAAAGCACTGGCAGATCTCCAACAGTAATTCTTTCCTAGTATGAACTCTATTTTTTCACTTACTTTTATTTCAAATAAGCTGAAATAGAATTTAAAGAAGTTTTCACAAATTAATTTTTATTATCTGTATTTATTATTTAGTCCATGTTTAAAAGATTGCAACAACCATTTACACATGGACACATGGTAACATTCAAGAAAAAAGTAAAAAATTGTATATCATATTTAGTGACAGTAACTGGCTTTTTGGGAATGGGATTTTTTCCATGTAATATGTTTAATAAGTGTAATATTTAGGATTCATTTATTTGGTTTTCATGGTTGTTTTTGAAATATATTATGATGGAAAGTAAATGAATTGTATCTTACTATTGGGAACTTTATTTTGCCCTCTACTGTACGATTTTCTGGGGTTTTTTTGTTTTGTTTTTTTGTTTTTTGTTTTTTGTTTTTTTTTTTTGAATACTGAGCTTATATATAAGAAATAGAGGAAATGGTTTTGAAAGAAAATAAAAACTATCAACCAGTCAATGGTTATAATGAAAAGTATTTATCAGCAGTCTCAAATTTCCAGAAGTTTTAACTTTTTTCTGAAGTATTTATCCTGTGTAAAATATCACACTAGAAAAGGCAAAGCATTAGATTAATGCTGTTTTTGAATGGCTCAAAGTTATGCATTTATATATTCAATTTAATTTTATTTTTAATCAAAATTCCATCGTTTGCTATTTTTTCTAAACTTGAGTGTATCAGAAGTGCCAAGATAAGTTTAAAAAAAAAAGGTAATGGGTGGTGACTGCACTTACCAGATATCAAAACATACTAAAAACAATGTAGTACATCTGTAACAATAGTCAGAATTATCAGCATACTTAATAATATGTCAGTGTAATAAAGGACAGACTAGAAATGTGTCTAAGCATATATGGTAATTTATAATAATCATTTAATGGTTCATTCTTTTATTCAATCAACTTATATTTATTGATTGTCAGAAGCTGCATAAATGATGGGTATACATCAGGTAATCATAGTTCTTACTAGATTATTAAAAATTAAAGAATTGTTTAAATCAATTATTATTAAGTTTGCGTTTAAGCAAGTTCTATCAGGAACTGTTGGTGGCAGGCGCTTGCCCAGCTAAGCCTGCGCGGGGCCACCTAGGTAGCTCCCAGCTCAGCAGGCAGCCTCCAGGTCCCGACCCCTGCGCCCACGGCCCTAGGCAAAGACAAGGGCTCACCTGAGGCTTGGCAGCTGGCACGGCTGTCAGGTTAGGTCATGGTGGAGTCTGATTTTTGTGATGCTTCCCTTCACTGTTAGCTGTTGAGGAAGTGTCCCTCCCTGTGTCTCAGATGAAGAGCCATTTGTGAGTACCAGCATCTGTGCTACCAGTGTGAATCCTAGTTGGTCCATTCATTGATTGCTCAGTTGAGTGTTCAATTCATCCATTTGCCAATCAAGACTTCTGGATGGAATCTGCCTCACCTGTTTCTTTCCAAGGAAAGCACGGTAAAGGCTTCAGCCGTAAGTTGCCTCTTTCTCTGTGCCCGGAGACGACCCTCACCATTTCCCTGTGCAGCCCTGCATGGTGTGGGGCCCTCTCCTCTCCAGAACTGCACAGAGCAAGGCACTGGAAATACAATAAACCAGCAGCCATTGATGGTGCCTTCACAGAGCTGATAATTTTGGTGGGAAAAACTAAGGAAGAAGCAAAATTTGTGACCCTGAACCAAGATGGTGGAGTAAAAGCATGTGCTCTCACTCCCTCTTGTGAGAACACCAGAATCACAACTAGCTGCTGGACAATCATCAACAGGAAGACACTGGAGCTCACCAAAAAAGATACCCCACATCCAAAGACAAACGAGAAGCCACAATAAGAAGGTAAGAGGGGCACAATCACAGTAAAATCAAATCCCATAACTGTTGGGTGGGTTACTCAGATACTGGAGAACACATATAACACAGAAGTCCACCCACTGGAGTGAAGTTCTGAGCTCCACGTCAGGCTTCCCAACCTAGGGGTCTGGCAATGGGAGGAGGAATTCCTAGAGAATCAGATTTTGAAGTCTAGTGTGAGTTGATAGCAGGACTTCAACAGGACTGGAGGAAACAGAGACTCCACTCTTGGAAGGCACACACAAAGTAGTGTGTGCATCGGGACCCAGGAGAAGGAGCAGTGACCCCAGGGGAGACTGAACCAGACTTACCTGCTAGTATTGAAGGGTCCCCTGCAGAGGCAGGAGGTGGCTGTGGCTCACCGTGGGGACAAGGACACTGGCAGCAGAAGTTCTGGGAAGTACTCCTCGGCATGAGCCCTCCCAGAGTCTGCCATTACCCCACCAAAGAGCCCAGGTAAGCCCCAGTGTTGGGTTGCCTCAGGCTAAACAACCAACAGGGAGGGAACCCAGCCCCAACCATCAGCAGTCAAATGGATTAAAGTTTACTGAGCTCTGTCCACCAGAGCAACAGTCAGCTCTAGCCACCACCAGTCCTTCCCATCAGGAAACTTGCACAAGCCTCTTAGCCTCATCCAACAGAGGGCAGACAGCAGAAGCAAGAAGAACTACAGTCCTGCAGCCTGTGGAACAAAAACCACATTCACAGAAAGATAGACATGATGAAAAGGCAAAGGGCTATGTACCAGATGAAGGAACAAGATACAACCCCAGAAAAACAACTAAATGAAGTGGAGATAGGCAATCTTCCAGAAAAAAGAATTCAGAATAATGATAGTGAAGATGATCCAGGACCTCGGAAAAACAATGGAGGCAAAGATCGAGAGGATGTAAGAAATGTTTAACAAAGACCTAGAAGAATTAAAGAGCAAATAAACAGAGATGAACAATACAATAACTGAAATGAAAAGTACACTAGAAGGAATCAACAGCAGAATAACTGAGGCAGAAGAACAGATAAGTGACCTGGAAGACAGAATGGTGGAATTCACTGCTGAGGAACAGAATAAAGAAAAAAAAAAAATAAAAAGAAATGAAGACAGCCTAAGAGACCTCTGAGACAACATTAAACGTAACAACATTCGCATTATAGGGGTCCCAGAAGGAGAAGAGAGAGTGAAAGGACCCGAGAAAATATTTGAAGAAATTATAGTCGAAAACTTCCCTAACTTGTGAAAGGAAATAGCCACCCAAGTTGAGGAAGCGCAGAGAGTCCCATACAGGATAAACCCAAGGAGAAACACGTCAAGACACAGAGTAATTAAATTGCCAAAAATTAAAGACAAAGAAAAATTATTGAAAGCAGCAAGGGAAAAACAAGTAACATACAAGGGAATTCCCATAAGGTTAACAGCTGATTTCTCAGCATAAACTCTAAAAGCCAGAAGGGAGTGGCATGATATACTTCAAGTTATGAAAGGGAAGAACCTACAACAAAGAGTGCTCTACCTGGCAAGGATCTCATTCAGATTCGATGGAGAAATCAAAAACTTTACAGACAAGCAAAAGCTAAGACAATTCAGCACCACCAAACCAGCTCTACAACAAATGCTTAAGGAAATTCTCTAAGTGGGAAACACAAGAGAAGAAAAGGACCTACAAAAACAAAAACAAAACAATTAAGAAAATGGTCATAGGAACATACATATCAATAATTACCTCAAACGTGAATGGATTAAATGGTCCAACCAAAAGACACAGGCTTGCTGAATGCACGCAAAAAGAAGACCCATATATATGCTGTCAATAAGAGACCCACTTCAGACCTAGGGACACATAAGACTGAAAGTCAGGGGATGGAAAAAGATACTCCATGCAAATGGAAATCCGAAGAAAGCTGGAGTAGCAATACTCATATCAGATAAAATAGACTTTAAAATAAAGAATGTTACAAGAGACAAGGAAGGACACTACATAATGATCAAGGGGTCAATCCAATAAGAAGATATAACAATTATAAATATATATGCGCCCAACATAGGAGCACCTCAATACATAAGGCAACTGCTAAAAGCTATAAAAGAGGAAATCGACAGTAACACAGTAATAGTGGGGGACTTTAACACCTCACTTACACCAGTGGACAGATCTTCCAAACAGAAAATTAATAAAGAAACAGAAGCATTAAACGACACAAAGACCAGATAGATTTAATTGATATTTAAAGGACATTCCATCCAAAAACAACAGATTACACTTTCTTCTCAAGTGTGCACAGAACATTCTCCAGGATAGATCACATCTTGGGTCACAAGTCAAGCCTCAGTAAATTTAAGAAAATGGAAATCAAATCAAGCATCTTTTCTGACCACAATGCTATGAGATTAGAAATCAATTACAGGAAAAAAAAACGTAAAAAACGCAAACAAATGAAGGCTAAACAATACGTTACTAAATAACCAAGAGATCACTGAAGAAATCAAAGAGGAAATCAAAAAATACCTAGAGACAAATGACAATGAAAACACAATGATCCAAAGCCTATGGGATGCAGTAAAAGCAGTTCTAAGAGGGAAGTTTATAGCTATACAAGCCTACCTCAAGAAACAAGAAAAGTATCAAATAAACAATCTAACCTTACACCTAAAGGAACTAGAGAAAGAAGAAAAAACTAAACTCAAAGGTAGCAGAAGGAAAGAAATCATAAAGATCAGAGCGGAAATAAATGAAATAGAAACAAAGAAAACAATAGCAAAGATCAATAAAACTAAAAGCTGGTTCTTTGAGAAGATAAGCAAAATTGATAAACCATTAGCCAGACTCATCAAGAAAAAGAGGGAGAGGACTCAAATCAATAAAATTAGATATGAAAAAGGAGAAGTTAAAACAGACACCACAGAAATACAAAGCATCCTAAGAGACTACTACAAGCAACTTTATGCCAATACAATGGACAACGTGGAAGATATGGACACATTCTTAGAAAGGTATAACCTCCAAGACTGAACCAGGAAGAAATAGAAGATATGAACAGACCAATCACAAGTAATGAAATTGAAGCTGTGATTAAAAATCTTCCAACATGGGGCTTCCCTGGTGGCGCGGTGGTTGGGAGTCCGCCTGCCGATGCAGGGGACACGGGTTCGTGCCCCGGTCCGGAAGGATCCCACATGCCGCGGAGCAGCTGGGCCCGTGAGCCATGGCTGCTGAGCCTGCACGTCCGGAGCCTATGCTCTGCAATGGGAGAGGCCACGGTAGTGGGAGGTCCGTGTACGGCAAAAAAAAAAAAAAAAAAAAAATCTTCCAACAAACGAAAGTCCAGGACCAGATGGCTTTACAGGTGAATTCTATCAAACATTTAGAGAAGAGCTAACACCCACCCTTCTCAAACTCTTCCAAAAAATTTCAGAGGAAGGAACACTCCCAAACTCATTCTATGAGGCCACCATCACCGTGATACCAAAACCAGACAAAGATACTACAAAAAAAGAAAATTACAGACCAATATCACTGATGAATATAGATGCAAAAATCCTCAACAAATACTAGCAAACAGAATCCAACAACACATTAAAAGAATCATACACCATGATCAAGTGGGATTTATCTTAGGGATGCAAGGATTCTTCAACATATGCAAACCAATGAATGTGATACACTATACTAACAAATTGAAGAATAAAACCCATATGATCATCTGAATAGATGCAGAAAAAGCTTTTGACAAAATTCAACACCCTTTTATTATAAAAACGCTCCAGAAAGTGGGCAAAGAGGGAACATAACTCAACATAATAAAGGCCATATATGACAAACCCAAAGCAAACATCAATCTCAATGGTGAAAAACTGAAAGCATTTCCTCTAAGATCAGGAAAAAGACAAGGATGTCCACTCTCACCACTATTATTCTACATAGTTTTGGAAGTCCTAGCCACAGCAATCAGAGAAGAAAAAGAAATAAAAGTAATGCAAATTGGACAAGAAAAAGTGAAACTGTCACTGTTTGCAGATGACATGATACTATACATAGAGAATCCTAAAGATGCCACCAGAAAACTACTAGAGCTAATCAATGAATTTGGTAAAGTAGCAGGATACATAATTAATGCACAGAAATCTCTTGCATTCCTATATGCATGAAAAATCTGAAACAGAAATTAAGACAACTCTCCCATTTACCATTGCAACAAAAAGAGTAAAATAACTAGGAATAAACCTACCTAGGGAGACAAAACACCTGTATGCAAAAAAGTATAAGACACTGATGAAAGGAATTAAAGGTGATACCAACAGATGGAGAGATATACCATGGTCTTGGATTGGATGAATCAATATTGTGAAAATGACTATACTACCCAAAGCAATCTACAGATTCATTGCAATCACTATCAAATTACCAGTGGCATTTTTTACAGAACTAGAACAAAAAATCTTAAAATTTGTATGGAGACACAAAAGACCCCGAATAGCCAAAACTGTCTTGATGGAAAAAAACGGAGCTGGAGGAATCAGATTCCCTGACTTCAGACTATACTACAAAGCTACAGTAATCAAGACAATATGGTACTGGCACAAAAACAGAAACATAGATCAATGGAACAATATAGAAAGCCAGAGATAAACCCACATACCTATGGTCAACTAATCTTGACAAAGGAGGCAAGGATATACAATAGAGAAAAGACAGTCTCTTCAATAAGTGGTGCTGGGAAAACCGGACAGCTTCTTGCAAAAGAATGAAATTAGAACACTCCCTAACACCATACACAAAAATAAAGTGGATTGGAGACCTAAATGTAAGACCAGACACTATAAAACTGTTAGAGGAAAACATAGACAGAACACTGTATGACTTAAATCACAGCAGGAGCTTTTTTGATCCACCTCTTAAAGTAATCGAAATCAAAACAAAAATAAACAAATGGGACCTAATGAAACTTCAAAGCTTTTGCACAGCAAAGGAAACCATAAACAAGACGAAAAGACAACCCTCAGAATGGGAGAAAATATTTGCAAATGAAGAAACTGACAAAGAATTAATCTCCAAAATTTACAAGCAGCTCATGCAGGTCAATATCAAAAAAAAAAAACAAACAACCCAATCCAAAAATGGGCAGAAGACCTAAATAGACATTTCTCCAAAGAAGATATACAGATTGCCAACAAACACATGAAAGAATGCTCAACATCATTAATCATTAGAGAAATGTAAATCAAAACTACAATGAGATAGCATCTCACACTGTTCAGAATGGCCATCATCAAAAAATCTGCAAACAATAAATGCTGGAGAAAGTGTGGAGCAAAGGGGACCCTCTTGCACTGTCGATGGGAATGTAAATTGATGCAGCCACTATGCAGAAGAGTATGGAGGTTCCCTAAAAAACCAAAAATAGAACTACCATACGACCCAGCAATCCCACTACTGGGCATATACCCTGAGAAAACCATAATTCAAAGAGTCATGTACCACAATGTTCATTGCACCTCTATTTACAAAAGCCAGGATATGGAAACAACCTAAGTGTCCATCAACAGATGAATGGATAAGGAAGATGTTGCACATATATACAATGGAATATTACTCAGCCATAAAAAGAAATGAAATTGAGTTATTTGTAGTGAGGTGGATGGACCTAGAGTCTGTCATACAGAGTGAAGTTAGTCAGAAAGAGAAAAACAAATACCATATGCTAACACATATATATGGAATCTAAAAAAAAAAATAAAAAAATGAAAGGTCATGAAGGACCTAGGGGCAAGACGGGAATAAAGATACAGACCTACTAGAGAATGGACTTGAGGATACGGAGAAGGGGAAGAGTAAGCTGAGACAAAGTGAGAGGGTGGCATGGACATATATACACTACCAAATGTAAAATAGATAGGTAGTGGGAAGCAGCTGCATAGCACAGGGAGATCAGCTCGGTGCTTTGTGACCACCTAGAGGGGTGGGATAGGGAGGGTGGGAGGGAGATGCAAGAGGGAAGAGATATGGGGATATATGTATACGTATAGCTCATTCACTTTGTTATACAGCAACAACTAACACAACAATGTAAAGCAATTGTAGTCGAATAAAGATGTTAAAAAAAAAAAAAAGAAATAGGTCACCTAAATGTTCCCTTCCTGGACTGTAGGAATGCCTTGATAATTCCAGAAAGGGTTTGTCGTAATGGCTTGGTTTTCTTCATTTTTCTTTAACCATTTCTTACCGGAAAAAATTCTTATGATTCAAATATTTTATAATTAGTTATAGTGTAATCTTGACATAGCTAACATTCCTCCACCTTGAAACAAACTCGCAAGGAAATAACTGTTTAAAAGAAATGGGCTTGATCAACTTTACTTCCCTACAAATGTAGAACCCATTTGCACTGGGAATTTTGGCAACAATCTGCCTGATTTAAGTATAAGTAAAAGAAAATTGAAAAATAATTTTATTTCTGATTATACATTTTAGAATTATTCCAGCATTTTTTCTGAATTAGATTATGTCTCTGATGTCATTTAAGTTGAATTCAACCAGATTACACCCTGCTTCTCTATGCCATTTGTTCCCTCAAGCATGGAGAGTCCTTTGAAGTCACCAGAGGCTGAACTCATAGAACTCTCTTTGCTGGAAGGGGTTTTAAAATGGAGTGAATCCCATGTAGAAAGTCCAACAACTGACACAGGAGGCAAGGTTTCAAGTTTGTATTTCTTTCCCAGGCCTTTAAATTCTACTTACCATTAAAATGATCAAAAGGCAAATATTCCTGAAAAAGAGCCAATCCATTCCTCCAGTTCTCTCTTGCACAGGAACCCCAGTGAGATTTGATTTTAGTCTTAATCCTCTGGGTCCTGAATTTGGCTCTTCAGCAAGATGTGCTTCGAGATGCCCTTCTAGGAGGGCCTGGGAGATAACTCTGCTGTTGTCTGGGCAGAGGAATGAAGATGTTCTATAATGGCTCTGTTTCCCCACCCCGAGCTCCTGGGCTGGTCTGGAAGGCTGGCATTGCTTGGGCTCTGGGTCAGAGGATAGACACACCTTGATTCTCATTGCAATGAAACCCTTTGTTGGACACCAAAGACAAATCTTACAGAGTAAGGACAAGATTTACAGGGAAGATACCCAATGAATAATAAATTACTCACAACATGAAAAATAATTTAAATGTTAGGGCCTGTCACCATGCTGAATAAAATTAGTAGGCTTCTTACTGCCAGCATTGTAAAAGCAAAATTACATATACTGACACACACACACACATGTCCACTACAGAACCAACTTCAAGGACTGACACTCTGAGCAGAGGACCTTGTGAAAAGGCACCAAGCCTAAGTATGGTGTAGGGAGAAAGAATAATGAAACTCTCATCTCTTAATTCTGGTGATTCCTGCTTCCCTCCGTAAGAAGTCCTATAGTTGAGCTGCATTCTTCAATTTTAAAGATCTTCTAAAAATAAGGTTAAGACAAAGAAACTCTGATTTCACTAGTATATTTGTTTCCACATTTTAGCAACTTTATTTCCTCTATATACAGTCAAACCAGTGTGGTATAACATTAACTGAATTGTTTTAAGGTAACCACAATACAGTTCACTCCTCATGGCATTTCCACTGATAAAAAAGTACATAATATGGATGAGGAACACCTTTAAACCCTCAGAAATATATTTATTGAGAAGAAGCTGAAATTGGAAACCTGAGAATTTAAGGGGAAAAGACCAGAGCAGCATCTGTATATTTCTGAAAATCATTTTCCCTTTTTCATTTTTCTCTTCTCCTTTGTTTGTCTGGGTTTAGTATATGCATAGTTTTCTCATGAAAAGATTTCAAGCTGGCAGCAACACTCACAAACATAAAAAAGAAAGTGTAGTTAAATGTTCTCTAATTGCTAATAGGTATTGGTTGGAGAATTTTAAAGGGAGACCGCATCTTGCCTTCACTACCCCATTCCTGCAATTCAGAAACAAGGCAGGTCTATCCCTAGTCAGGGAATGTATTCCAAATAACACTTAGTTCCTCCAGAACCTTAGTTTAGCATTTTTGCAAGCATAGGAAAGAATCTAGGCAATTGGAGGGCTGGCATAGTATTCTAAAATGAAGAGAAATGAATTATATGTTAAAGATATTTATGGGACAGAGAGCAAGAAATTATACTTAAGCAATGGGAAAAAAAATGAATTGTTATGAGGAGGCAGTATTTGGACATATCTGCCTAAGCCAAACCATATATTTGGGGATATCTGCCCAATTCAAAAATGTATACGCTGACCTGATAAATCATGTATATGGTCCATGTTTTAAAATACATTTTTGGGTGGTCCTCCAGATTGTCTAGAACTAATACATATACATTCATGGAGTGGATATTAACCCACTATTTCATTGTATGCTAGATTAGTCTTTAAACCAAGAGTTATGGAAACCTATGCTTGAGTAAATAAGCATTTAAAACATTCCCTTGTAACTGTTTATAGCCAACTGAGCTTCCATCCTTCTTTGTTTTCATGAATTTTTCTCCAGAGGTTTGAAATGTGACAACTGTATCTACTATAAAAATTTTCTTTTATAGATAGGTCAGAAAAGCATTAAATTATTTTTACTCTTTGAGATATATCCTCTATCAATGGTGCCAGTGAGCTTTGGGCTTTGGAATGCACAGCATTTTCCCTTTGTTTTTGTATATATCGAAGGTACAAATGGTGCTACTGCTTGAGATGATTGCCAAGAGAAAGGGTGAAGTGAGGGGGTTCTCTCCAATCCAGCATCCCAAGGACCTTTTCATTGGCTATAACTGCACTGTGGCCTTGTTTTTATTTTTAAAAAATTTTATATATTTATTTTTTTAGCATCTTTATTGGAGTATAACTGCTTTACAATGGTGTGTTAGTTTCTGCTTTATAACAAAGTGAATCAGCTCTACATACACATATATCCCCATATCTCTTCCCTCTTGAGTTTCCCTCCCTCCCATTGTACGAAACATTTGACTTAGTTTCGAATAAAGAAGGATGATGAGAATTTGCACTGTATCAATGAGTGGGGATATTCCTTGGCTAACTGAGTATTTTTCTATCCCTAGAAACACACCACTAACAGCTCTGGAGATGGTTTGTGTCTTGTGGAAATGTAATGTGCAATACTGCTTAAGATTTGAATTACAGAAACATAGGAGGAGAAAATAAAGTGTCCCAAATAAATGGAATTTCAGGCTTAAAAAATGTATGGCTGACACCCTCTTTCTGTGTGCTACCCAGTTTACCATGGCCCATGTACATAAAATTCTTTCTGGTGTCTGCCTCAAAAGGAGAATATGAGAGGATGGTAGAGAGCATACAGGAGCTTCACTGTTTCCAGTACTATGCACTGGGCCAAGAGGCAGGAATAAATGTGGGAGATCTTTGATTGCAATGGGAGTCACTGCAGAAAAGTAGAGAATGGGAGAAGCCAGCAGGGATTTATAGTCCATAGTGGATTTATGGTTCTGAACAATGGGTGAGTCAGACCTTAAGAAGGAACTAGGGGATCAGGGAGAAGTCTGTAGCTATCACCATGGTATTATTTCCATAACAACTTCCAAGCAAGCTCTGAGGCAACCTCTAATAGTGTATTATACTAACATCATAATATGGAAAATTGTCCATTGTTTAGCCAGTTAAAGAAATTTGTTTTTGTTTTATTTTAGTTAATGTTAAATTAGAATAATTTAATTTGCCTAAGAGAATTAATGAAACAGGTCTAGATCCCTATTGTTATTGTTTTTCACAAGGGGAAAATTATACTTTTCCCTTGCTGTGTCATATGGAGATATTTTACAAGGGTTTACCCCCCTTTGTTTATATCATGCTTGGTTGATTTCTTCTGAAATATAAAATTTTCTATCTATCTAAATTGCTATTCATTGGGTGAATTTCAAAGAAAAGAAACAACAATCAGTAGAAATAAGGGCTATATCATTTAGATGATTCCTCCAGATTTCCCCATTTATAACTCCTGATTTCAGTGCTCCCCAGAATTTGCTGGAGATTACTCTCATGAGCAGATTTAAAAGATTCTGCAATAACTCCTATGACCTTATTTGGACTTACTTTTTTGGGAGAGTTGAGGAGATTATCTCAAAGTAGAATCCTCAAAGAATTTTAGTTAGTGAAAATCCTTTTCTAGGCAAAGCACATGGTTTCGAGCTTAGATAGATAAACAGCAACTACTTCTGTTTCTCTTGTGAGGTACCAGCCATGAATGACACAGAACATGAAATATTAATGCTTAAAGATACCCTAGAGATTATTTATCCAATCTGTACCCTCTTCCTTCTCTTGTCTCGATGTTACAGTATAGCCCAGAGAGGCTGAAAAGTTTATTAGTACTATGAAGAGGGCAAGAATTCTACCTCCTGATTTATAGTCAATTTATATATATACCAAGCCACTTTTCAGTATTGGATAGATATGTGAAGGCAAAATGGAAAAGAGTGGACAGTTGAACGTTATTATTAAAAAATAAAACCTTTCTATACTGGAGAGTTGACCAAACTATTGAGTTTAACAGCTGACTCTGCAAGCGGAAATTTTCAATTGAAGTTTGCCCTATTATTTATGTTTGAAATCAAACCAGTTTGATTTCATTTGCTCATATGAAAGTGTACATTGAATTTCAGGGGTGCTCTTGATATTTAATTATTGTTCTTGTGTTTCTGTAATATTGTCTCATCCTGCTTCCAAAGTTGTAGGACATTTTCATTCCAAACGTCATACCCACCTAACACATAGTAAGCACTTTAACACATATTAAAAAAAAATAATGCCACAGAGAACAGCTAATTCAATACATTCCAGTACAAATTCTTTTTGAAAAAAAAAAGAAAAAGAAATCTCTACAGGCAAAGATATTATGAAAATGGTGTCAGGACAAAGTTTCACATCAAATTTTCACAGTTTAGGGTTACTGGTGGATATTCTTTAAGTATCTAAGGGCAGCTTAATCTCTTGAAAACAGGTGTTAGAGGAAAAAAAATTTTAAAAATATTTATGGTCCCAAACTATGTCAAATGCTACAGGCAAGGAGGTTCTAGAGTTGACTCAAGCAAAAGGGTTTTCATTAGCATGGGCCTGGAGGGATGGAAAATAGGTAAACAAAGCTGCCTCGGTCTTGACCTAGAGTAGTTACTGTGAATACATGTCTGTTCACCTTGAGATGATGGCATTGAAGATAAACAACCTGTCTCCTCATTAAATCAGTTTATGTATGGCAACAAGGGTGCTGGCAAACCAGGTTATTTAGTGGGTGTTAGAAATCATGGAATTAAACATCAGTTTCCTAAAGAGTTATGCTAATAACATAAGGATGATGTTAGTTTACACCCTAAAATCATACTTACCCACAGACAGAAGGGCCTTGTTGGTTCTCTGGGACTTCATGCCCTTGGTGTGGGATGTATTCCAAATAAGGGCAGAATGAGTAGCGTGGCTTCTAGCTCTGTATTAATTAAAGTGCATTACTTACATACTTACTGCATACTTACTACATACTCATTCCCTAAAATGTCACTGTAGTTCACCCTCGACTCCTGATCATGACAGCAGTGGCAGCGGTTCCACAATGTGGTAATTTCTTAGATGTCACTCTGGCTACTTTGATGACACTGGCAGTGTCCTTCTCTGGCAAAGTTGTAAGGTATATATATATGTGTGTATAGTGTATATATAGTTTGCTTTCGGTGTAGTTATGCATCTAGCAGACTCTGAATGGGATCTGGGCTCAGGTTGTTTTGGAAGAAATCCAGATATAGGAAGGTCAAAAGCTAGGCAGTGTTTTTAGAAATATATTTCTTGGGCCACTTGCAAAATCGTATGGTCCAGTACATAACAAGAGCAGATTTCTCGGCCCCAGATTTACTGAATCAGAATCTCTGGAGGCGGGAACTAGAATTATTTATTCTCAACAAGCTTTCTAGGTAATTCTAGAGTTGCAGGCTGAAGTTTAAGAGCTACTGAGCCAGGGTAATTAACCTGGGCCTATGGGTAACCCGAAACGGCAGCAGGTAAACATGGACATTTTTCTAACATGGTAAGATTAGCGCCTCTTCATGGGAGGGAAGCGGTACTGGCTATTAGTGTTTCTTTTTATGTGTAAAGCTTGCTTCCTTTTTCCTTTTTCCCATTGTGTTACTGAGGTCTTAATTATAGATTTATAAACTTCTTATGTAAGGGAAATTAACTTCTGTCATATGCATTGCAATTATTTTTACTTATTTTTTTCTCTTTTAAGTTTGTTTTGGATTTTTTAAAAATTTTGCAATTGAGAATGATTATATTTTTACATAGAATAGGCTGTTAGAAACCATCCTGCTATCTCTTAGTACCCTATTGCTGCTGTAATAAGTTATCACAAACAGTGACTGAAAACTACACAAATTCATAATCTTACATCTCTGATGGTCAGAAGTTCAAAATGAGTCTCATGGGGCTAAAATAATGGTGTCAGCAGGGCTGCAATTCTAGAGGCTCTGGAGAAGAATTGTTTCCTTGCCTCTTCCAGCTTCTAGTGGATGCCTTCAATTCTTTGGTTCATGGCCCCCTTCCAGCAATCCTATCATCTTCGCCTCTTTTCTCATATCTCCTTTATATCAGTATATGCACACAATTTCCCTGGGGCGTGTACCAGGAGCAGAATTTCTGGGTCATAAGTTAATTTTCTTTAACTTGTTTTCCCAAGTGACTATACTGACCTGGGCTGAGTTCCCATCATCAGTTTCGGAGAGTTTGCTTTGCTCGCCCACACAGAAAGCAAAAGCATTGTCAGACTCTTAAACTTTATCCAATTTGCAGGGTGGGTACCTGTTATCTCCTATGAATTTCTCTGATTGTTGTTGAGTTTAATATCTTTGCCTATGTTTATTGTCCGTTTGGATTTTTTTCTTTTGTTAAAGGCATATTGAAGATTTTTTCCCCATTTTTAATCAGGTTGTGCCTCTTAAAAAATTGATTTGTTGTTCTTTACATTACACGTCTTTTGTGTCATCGTTGGATATATGTATTGCAAGTATTTTTCACTCATTCTGTGGCTTGGCTTTTTACTTTTTAAGAAGATATAATGTATAGAAATTTTTATTTTTGAAATTGTCAAGTTTATCAGTCTTATGGTTAGTGCTCTTGTGTCTTAAGAAAGCTTTTCACACACTTATAAAATATTGCCTTTCAAAGTTAAGTTCCTAAATCATCTGGAGATGATTTTTGTAAATGTTATGGGATCGATTTCATCTTTATTTTTTATATGTGTACCTTAATGTCCAGACACTTCATTAAAAAGAGACTGCTTTCTGCACTGCTTTCTGTAGTACCAATTATAATAAATCTGAGAGTGTGCATAAAATATATAATATACAGACAAAAATTTAAATAAATAAAATATTGAAAAATAATAGTGTGCATAAAAGTGTGTATCTGTTTTTAAGCTCTGTCTCTCCCTCTTTTTCCTTTTGCCTATTCATCTATTCTTATGTTAGTGCTAAGCTGTTTTAATTGCATAACTTTGTTCTATTCAAGAGTGTTTTGGCTGTTCTTGGCCAATAGCATTTCCTGTATATTTTAGAACCAAGTGTTTCACAAACAAGCTGCAATTTTGATTAGGCTTGTATAATATTTTAACAGAAATTAGAAAGAATTGTCAAAATTTCAATTTTGAGTCATTTATTGGAGTACCACAAACAAGGAGATTTCTTTATATTTTTAGGTTTTATTTAATGAAGTTTTATTTTTTCATTGTTAAGGTCTTACAGAGACCTTTTAAAGGTTATTCCTTGGTAGTAGTATAATAATATAATGATATATTTTCTTTAATTACAATTTCTAACGTTTTCTTGCATATAGAAGTGCAGTTGATTTTGGCATTCTGCCATTTGTATCCAGCAATTTTGCTAAACCCTTATTTTTAATTTGAATGATATATCTGAAGAGTCTTTTGGATTTTTAACTACACAATCATTTAATCTGACAATAATGATAGTTTTGTTTCTTTTTTTCCAATCATCCCCATAACCTTTCCCCCCTACTTTTGTACCATCAGCAAAATATTAAACAAAACTTTGATAGTGAACATCACTATTTTATTTCTCTATTTCACAGAGAAATCTTTTAATTTTGTACCATTAAGTATGATATTTATTTGGGGGATTTTATAGATAGTCTGTATAAAGTTAAGAAAGTCTTCTCTACTCATAATTTACTACGAGCATATGTTTTACTAAACATGTCCTATATGTTGGGAAGATTATATAATTTTTCTCACTTAATTTGTTTCTGTGGTGTATTACATGGATTGAATTTTCTAATGTTAACCCAGCCTTGTGTTTTCAGTTATAAACCCAGATTTGGTCATCATCATTTTGATATAGTACTAGATTTAGTTTGTGAATGTTCTGTTTAGGAATTTTCCACCTAAGTTCATGAGTGAAATTGGCATATAGTTTTCCTGTCTTACGCTAATCTTGTTGAATTTTTTGGTCAAAGTTATGCTAGCCTTCTTAAATGAGTTGAGGATTGTGATGTTTTATTCTCTTATCTAGAAGAGTTGTATTAGATTGAAATTATTTCCTCCCTGAGTGTTTGGTTCTTAAGACAGTTTGAGTAAATTGTACTTTTTACTATGAATTTCTCCATTTTATTTAAATCTTCTAATTGATTTGCAACGTGTTGTTTATAATAGCCTCTTATTATTTTCCTAATATCTGTGGAATCTATAGTTAAGTCCTATTTTAAAGAATTCTTGATATTTTAAATCTGTGCATTCTCTTTTGTTTTGATCTAGTATAGTATACTAGGTATATGAACTTTATTGGATTTTTATTTGATAGTACATGCCTGATGATTTCAATATATGAAGTGTTTTAAGGTGCTTTTCTGCATTCTGTTGTTTCTGCTGGTTTTTACTCATGAAGTTTAGTTGGATTGTCCCTGGGTTACCTTGAATGTGCTATAGTATTCTCTTTCTTCCTTCCTCATGTCTATGGGGTCAGGAAGTAAAGATGACATCTTTAAGGAGTCTGTCTTTCAGCTTTGACTCACCTACTGACCAGTGATATGGAACGGATTTCCTATAAGAATGTTCTCTGACAATTCTATAACTTGCCTACATCACTGAATCTTGAAAGACTGTGTCATTTACTTTTAGAGAAATCTGCCCTCCACAGGAGATCTGGAGGAATATTAACTACCTCTAGAACTTCCTAGTTTTGGTCCACATTTCAGTGTACTTAGCAGACATTGCGTGTGTGTGTGTGTTTGCTTTTTGAAGGTGGATTGTTATGTTCAACTATTATTTTATTTATTGTTATTTTATTTCATAAAGTTGAGTAGAGTAAAAATATCTTGACTCAACTATCATTAATTGGAAATCTTCATTGTCTTCATTTTTATCACATTTGTTAGTTTTTATTGTATAGAAGTTAAAATATCTTTTTATTTTATTTATTTAAGGTGTCTTATCTCTAATTAGAGCATCTTGTTTGTCAAGCGTGTAGAATTATCTATTTACAGTTAAGATCAATGTGCTATGCCAGTGTGGCATATTGAAATGAATAAAGATTTAGATATGGTTCAAATTCCAGGAATTTCACTAACTGGGTTTGTTTCCATGAGTGAGTTAATTTATTTCTTTAAATAGCAAATTCCTCATCTATTTTCTTCCCTGGAAGATTTTGGGGCATTAAATTAGATACATTTTAATAGAGAAAACTAGCATACAGTGCATTCTCTTTGAGTAGTATTCTTTCTTTCATAATTTATAGAGTGTATATATCTTTAACAGACTTGCCATTTATTAAAACCTCTGGCATTAGGTGTAGATATAAGTTATTTTTTCTATATACTAGTATTCAGCTTTTACTGTTAGTCATTAAATATGATTTTCTTATTGTTTGCTACTGTAGTTTATAACAAATTAATTTCTGACAATTTTGCATCTGTGTTTAAAATTTTATTCTATTTAATTGATTTTAATCCTCATTTTGGTTTTAATAATTTTTAAAATACATTATATATCTTAAAAAATATGGCTTATTATCCTTACTTTGCAAATAAGAATGTTTTAGAAGGAAAGCTTTTGGGTTGTTAGTGATGAGTGTTGCAAAGAGAAGTCCAGCCAGTCACCCAAATGGGACATATTAATTTCTTAACTTGCCCTGAGTTCCCCATTGCATGGTTTACATCTGAGTTTTCTAGGCTCACATTTATTTTTGTCTTTATATTGAAAAGAGTTAAGTTTTCCTGGTTACTGATGCTCAATAATCATGTTTATAGATGATTTATAAAGTAAATATTAATTTATGAGTTTGCAGTGGGGGAGATTTTTCCATGGTGGAATAACTGTAAAGTTAATATTTTCTCTCCAGATGCCCTCTACTTGCCCTAGCCAGCAAGGTACCAACCCCCAAATTGTTTATTGATCATGAATAGAGAGCAAAGATGTATAGATATTTTGACATGCCCTTCATCTAAGCTGCAGGGCTGTCTAGTGAAATATTCTTCCCCTGTGAGAAGGAATGTGAAAAGGTCTGAACTTACATATATTTGATTTCATCTATCAGGTGATAGTTGTTATGATTTGTTTATCTCATAGGGTCCTGGAAGCATTTTTCTATTGCTACCATGATCGTTGTCATTTGAAGAAAGCTACATTCTCGTTCCAATATTTTTGGACTCATTTTTCAAATATTTGAAAAATATTTAGTTATATTTGGAAATAAACTATTTTTCTGTAGTTAACCGTTTAATTCTAACTACATACTAGTAAGGTCTAAATTTTTATATATCTAGTCTTTTTTAAGACATTTGGTAAAGGTACATTTTACAGTCTAAGAAAATTAAATTATATTGTCCCTCATTTTAAAGAGGCATCATTATGCCAAAGAGTAACTTCGAAAGGGAAGTTCTATTGGGAATGACTGGAATTTGAGAAGCACTATGATGTAATCTAGGGGCTCAGTGCTCACATAGAACGCCAAGGCAAGAATGGATTTTAGAAGTACTGAGGCATGAATGGATTGCATTTATTCATGTATCCAGCAAATAATTTTTCAGTTTCTGCTTGTCACTACGTTGACCTCTCTGCATCATACATGAATTCAAAATTTTTTATTTAATTTCTTCCATATTCAAATCATGACAATAGAATTTTTGAGGTACCTTTTTCAATTTTTGCAATAATATGTCTTAGAAACAGAGTGAACTGTATTGTTGTTATTAGAAATAAGCTGTTAAAGTGTTTGGGCTATGTATACAAAAAATAATGACTTTGACTCATAGCCCTTGTTTTTTGGCACTAAATAGACATCAAACCCAATTATCTATCAAGGTCACTCCTAAATGTGTAACAGTAAAGCTAAGTCATGTGTTATAGGAGAACGATTATATGTCTAAACACTTTACAGGGAGAAGAATCTAATTAATATAAATGATATAATATCATAAAGGTACAAATTAATGACAAGGGGAACCCGAAGACATTCTTATTTTATACCATTGGGTTTCGGTATCCAATCTATCGATCCATTCTTATTTACAGTGGAATGTTCAAGAAAGGCCTGTCAAATCAGAAAATTCTGAGGTTCCATGTCACATATTTCATCAGAGAATGCTCTGTAGAGCATACCAGTGGTTGTAACAAATCCTTTCGGTACCGTCTCCATATTTTGCCCTTATCACTTCAGTGTCCACATGCCCGATTTCTAACGGCCAGCTCCTGTGTTTCTTCCTTTCGTTGGCGCCATAGCCACTTTACCCACCTGTGCAGCAAGCACGGGGAATTCTATGCCCAGGGACGGTCCTTAATTACCAACTGATGGTAGCCGTTGTCTGAATACAGAATCACCTTCATTTCTGGGACGATTTAGCTCTATGGTGCAAGTACCTTACCAGCTCCTAGGAAGGGTTTTCCCTTCCCAGGAGGGCTGAGCTTCAGTTGTCCATGGTGGTCACCGGCTTTTAATGGCTGCTTCCCCTTCCCTCTTTCATCTCCCCATTTACTACCAGTGGTTTCTTCACCTCCATCCTTTCCCGCCAGATTGCGCTCACATCCTGTCTCAGAGTCTATTTCTGCGTGAATCCAACTGAACATGTGATCAAAACCACCTGAGAAGCCTGGGTGAGTAATTTATCAAGCAGAAACTGGCATACATTTTGAAAGAGATATCTATTAATTGGAATGCAGCAAAGTATTTTCCTTTGAAAAATGTGACCAGTTACATTCTGGGTCCAACCAGATATGAACTTTGATAAGAATTGGAGCCTGATATTTTGAGCAATTGCGGAAAAGTTCTTGAGGCAGGGGCTTTCCTCCCTAGGTTTTATATAATGAGGATGGCTGGGACCACACAGGCACAGAGCAGACCGGGATATCCCAAGTTTGGCATAATTAAGCTTTGTTTGTAAAATTTGGAAAAGTAAGTCTCCCAGAGTCAGCTGGAGTTTGTCTTATTTGAACACAAGTACATGCCCAGAAACTGGCATCTGTTTCAAACTTTTTAGTCAATTTAATATTCTCCATTTGTATTTATTATGCTTGAGTTCTTTCAAGTGAGATTTTTATATATTATAAAAAGAATGAGATCTTTTATGTTTTATTTTTTGGCCACAGCGTGTGGCATGTGGGATCTTAGTTCCCCCGATCAGGGATTGAACTCACGCCCCCTGCATCGGAAGGCGAAGTCTTAACCACTGGACCGCCAAGGAAGTCCCTATAGTAAGATTTTAGTTTAATCTATTGTTCAGTGCCCTTTTTCCAATTTCTTTTTGCATGTTGCTATTAAACTATCTAGGGCTTTTGGTTTATTTTTGTCACTTGTTTTGCTACCAAACTGTATGGTCAAACCAGGTAATAGGACTCTCTCATAAGAGAGCTAGCAACCAGTAATCTTTTAAAAATACAATTCTGAGCAGAGCACTCCTCTGCCCAAGCTTTCCAGTGGCTCTCCATTTCACTGAGAATGTCAGAATTCTTACAATGACTTGCAAGGTTGAACTCCATCTCATCCCTTGTTACTTCTCGGACTTCATTTCTTATTGCTTTCCTTCTTTCACTGCTACATGCAGGTCTCCTTCTTCTCCCTTGAATACCCCAAGCAAATGCGTACCTCAGAATTTTTGCAGTTTTGTAGTCCCCTCTCCTGAAGTGCCCTGTACCCAGATAGCCACATGGCTTGTTCCTGAATGTTCTTCAGGCGTCTGCTCAAATATTGCCTTATAACTAACTCTGCCTCAATTACCTTATATAAAAGAGTATCCCTCCCACCCTGCACTCCCTAGCCTAAGTTGCCCTGCTTTTTCTCTTGACCATTTATTGCCATCTAACATATTATACACTTACTTGTTCATTGTCAGAACCCCCGCCCCATCTTGAACGTAAACTCCATGAGGAGCTTTGTTCACTACCATATCATCACTGCTTGGCAAAACTATTAGGCATTTAATAACCATCTGTGGAATGAATCAATGAATGAATCAATGAATTAACAATTTGGACAAGGAAAGAATTTATGAGGAAATAATACTTAATGATACCTAAATGATGAAAGGATGCAACCATATGAAAATGAGGAGGGAAATGTTCCATGCAGAGTGAATACCAGTTGCAAAGGCCAAAGTATTTCCTCAATCCATTTCCCCTCACGTTCTCTATTATAACTATTATAGTCCAAGCCACCATTGTCTTCCCACCACCATCCTTTATGCCAGATCAGGCAGGTCCCTGTAGGCTGTTCTAAGACATGCAATGAAAATCCATTGAAATTCTTAAAATCGGGGATTGACTTAATCTAACTTATATTTTAGAAGGCCACATAGGCTCATCTGTAGAAAATTGTTTAAATGAGTCCAGTATGGAAGTAGAGAGGCTACTTAAGAGGCAGTTCTGGTAGGGTGGCAAATGGGGATGGAAACTATTTAATGGGTTGAGATATATTCTGGTTATAAAATCAACAGGGCTTACTAATGGATTAAATGTGAGGGGTGAGGGAAAGGATAAAAGTCAAAGGACTACTTAGATTCTGGGTTGAGCACTGGGTCAATGTAGTCATATTTACTGGGATGAGGGATATTAGAGGATAAATTATAAGCTTTAATCCCAAACAGTTAAAAAGGGGCTTGGATGAGTTATCATAGAGATAATGTAGAGTGTTAACAGGAGAGGTCTTGGGACAAACTTTAGGGGAACACTACCATTTAAAGATTGGGTAGTTGGGGAATAAACAAAAAATAATAAGAGAGAGAGTGGCCAATGAAATATAATCAATATCCCTAGAGGATGGTGTTATAAAAGCCACGAAAGAAGAATGTTTCAAGGAAGAGAGAACAGTCACTGTTTTCAGATTCTTTACAACAAATAAGAAAGGACAGAACAGAAAAGTAGGCCTTGTATTTGGTGTTGTATAGGTCTTAGACAAATTTGACAAGGACCATTCTAATGGGCTGATGGGTGAATGTTGTAGTCTCATGGGACATGGTAAAGATAGGAAAGCACGTGTGCATGAGTCTTAGGAAATTTGGTGAAATAAACAAAGAAAAAATGAGACAGTAGCCACAGGGAAGGGTGCTGATGGAAATGTTCTGGGGTGGGGAGAGAGCGAGAGAGGGAGATACAGAGAGATAGGCAGAGGCAGAGGGAGAGGGAGAGAGAGAGAGAGAGAGAGAGAGAGAGCGAGAATAGGAAAGAGAGTGTTAAGGAAGGAGCAAAGTCCTTGAGCTTAAATGGGGAATTGTCTTTTTATATGAGTAGGACACTAACTCCATTGCAATACGGTGGGGGAATAATATGGGTGTAACGGGTGTCTGTGCAGGTTTGGCAGAAGAAGATGACTTTTATTTTCTCAGTGAACAATAGGATTAGGTCATCAACTGAGAATAAGGAGGGAAGAGGAGGTGTGGGAAGGTTGAGGACAGAGACAGTATGGAATAGTAATCTGGTGTAATGAGATGAGAAGTCTCTCACAGAATCATCTAGGATTAGGGAAGCATGTGATGTTAACCTGAGATCCGAAATCGAGTATTTAAAATGAAAAAAGTCAACTCACTTGAATAATTTGTTTAGCTGTTTGTGTGCAGACCGAAATGCGGGGGTAAAGGATTTGGGATATGAAAGGGGGAGCAGGGCAAGGAGGTAGAAGGTATGCTTCAAGAGGTGACAGTTGGACTCATGAAGTTTGATTAGACAAGGAGGGAGGTGAAGCTGACAGATACTGAAAAAGCGGTGGGAGTCCAAAGAATGGAAGCTTTGCTGAAGTGGAGGAATTGCAACAATCGGAATTCATAAGCAAGTGAGATGGAAGGATAGGAGGAAGTGAAACTGAGGCATCCAAGGTCCTGCCATGCTGAGTTATGACAAAGAAGCAAGTGACTGAGGTGGCTGGGGGAATGGAGGCATAAGAGCTGAGAATATGGGATGCTGAGTGCCTCGTCCATGGAGGTGGAGAGGCCACAGAAGACTGTGAGCCAGAATACAAGAGTCTTTAGTAAAAGTGGGGACATTATTAAGAGGTCAGGAAATGGCACAAGGAGAAGAGTGGGGGGGGATATAAGCAGATCGCATGTGTCTGAAAAGGGGAAGGTTTTGTGCACGACGAAGATGATAATGTTCTGAAGGTGGCATTGGAGAGCACAAAGGAGATGCACCCCAATAAAGAGGAAAGTGTTTGATTTTAAAAGCAAATAAGAAGAAAAGCCATTTAAAAGAAATAAAGTGCTGGTGTAAACAAAAATTAGAATATGAAAGAGAAAAATATGAAAGCATAAAGATGCTAAAAGTATCAAATAAAAGCTTAAAATGCACGTTATTGGTCATCTACTTATTGCATGAGGCTGCTTAACGCTGTGTTCTGACATTTACTAAGCAGTACTCTGGAGAGCAGGCTCCCCAGTAAACATGAGAAAAAACGATTTAGGAAACAGAAAATGAAAAACCTTAACAGTGTGAAAATAAAATAATGATCTCTATGGACTGAAAATAATAACTAGATTTGATAATCTCTAATTATTCCTTATATTCTAAGACCCATCCCCACCTTGCAATTCAGAAAAGGTAATGAAGGCATATTAAGCATTTTATTGCTGTAAACATAACTCTTTAGAAATTACAGACCAACTTAATGTAGCCAACAGATGACCAAGCAAGGAACTAACACCCAAATAATCCAAGAGTTTTTATACTGAAACTTGAAGGAAAGCACCTTGTTGTAAACATCACCCAAGATGAATATTAAAGTCTAAAAATACTCGTAAAATAGCGAAAGAAAAATAGGTTAGACTAAGTACAGCTTGATGACAGTGTTTAGTAATTCAAATATAACTAGATGGAGGAATATAGACACCTAAACAATAGATTATTCATTGTTTTAAAATTATTTGATGGAGAACAGGTTGATCCATTTATGCTTTTGTCCTAACATGAATTGAATAATCTGGAACTGGAAGACAGATTCTGTTTCATGGATACTAATAATCTATATGGACTGGTGTATTCTAGTGCAATGTGAAATAGGTCTTACAAACACCAGAAGTCCCCTCAAAGGTTGGAATTGATTAAATAGGCATGGGGAAATGTGGCAATACTTTCAAAAGTTTGTTTTGGGCTTCAAATGTCTTTCTGAAAAAGCCGGGGCCATTTTAGCCGAGATTATAACACCTTTAAACTCTTGCTAAAGTCGAAGACTGTCATATGTGTTATACACTGGCTGACATTCAAATGTTGGTATAAATTCAGAAATGAATTCTGTCTATAACTAGAAACATCCAGTCAGAGTGAATATGTAATTTTTGAAGCGATATAATTAAAATTCTGTCAGAACATTATACATTGAATGAACATTATGAGGCTAAAAACTTTATATACAAATGTAGAACAGATGTCCAAATGAAGCCCTAGAAATAACCTGAAATAGATACTTTTTCCGTAAATTTTTCAGAGCAAATACATTTACATCAGTCAACATACAGAGAGGCTAATAATATGTAGTAGATGTATTTGGAATTCAATGTCAAAATTAGCTCAAGATGGTATTTTGGTTGATATTAAATAATAAAGTATTTATAATACACTAATTTTTGCCTCTAAGGACTACCTCTTTGGAAAGGGAGATGTTTTATAAATATTAAATGCTTTGTTTTCAAACTATATACACATAACAATTAAATCACTCTTTTTTCCTTCTCTTTTGTTAGGAGCAAGTTGATCTGAGACTCAGCTTTCATTATGGGTTTGAATTATAACTATTCACTTATAAAATAATTTTCATATCTTTACGTCTATGGAATGACGTAAAGTATGTGAGTTAGAGTAAAGCATCTAAAGAGAAGGATTAAATTCTTCCTAAAGGCTGTTCATTAAAAACAATTACATGCCTTTAAATGACTGTTAGAATGGTTGCTGTCTTAAAAAGGTAATTTTAAAATTTAGGGATAAAGAGTTAGAACATCAATGTGTAAACATGAAAAAAAGAGTCTGATTTGAAAGTATCTTCCTAGAAAGACTGATGACTAATACTGCCATTTTTTTCTCCTTGTATCTCCCATGGTTTTATGTAACTAATGGATCTTAATAACAATAGTTATTAAGGATGGTTGCTCTGGCATTTGTCAGACAATCTAAAAAACATTTCTGGAAGATATCAGGAGTCTTAAGAAAACACTTCTGATGATATGTCATATCAAAGTGACAAATACTAACAATTAATTAATAATTATTTCTGGGCTTCCCTGGTGGCGCAGTGGTTGAGAGTCCGCCTTCCGATGCAGGGGACACGGGTACACGCCCCGATCTGGGAGGCTCCCACATGCCGCGGAGCGGCTGGGACCGTTAGCCCTGGCCGCTGAGCCTGCGCGTCCGGAGCCTGTGCTCCGCAATGGGAGAGGCCACAACAGTGAGAGGGCCGCGTACCGCAAAAATAATAATAATAATAATTATTATTATTTTTATTTCTTCAAACTCCTGGACCCAGGCATACTGAAGTATATTTCAATAAGTAGCTTTTGACTTTATTTCTGTAAAGATTACCCATTATTAATGGAACCTCCAAATGGGAGAAAGAAATTAGAAAAAGACTCCCTGTGAATGATTCTATTTACACCTCTGCATTTTGGCATGCTACAGACTATCAAAATTTTACATAGTGTACAGAGTTAAAATAAGATGTGTATTGTGGCTTTGAAAATACTGACATCATCTGCTATAACATAGAGGGAAATAGCTCTGGGTAAAATAATTCACTCGCCATCCCCCTTTGACAAGTGTTGGAAGTCCAATAACTATTCTTTGATCTTGTAACACTCTGGGAAATTTGAGTAACTGGGGGGACTAATCCTTAAAATATTTTTGCCATATCCAGTTTCACATTAGTGAGCAAATATTAGCATTGAATTTAGAAAAGAGAAAAAAATTCCTCTACCATACAATAGTAAATTTACCTCTAAGAATGCTTTGATTCTATTTAGAGATTTTAATCAGGTAACACTATGTAGCAAATTCATAGAAATGACTCATCATAAATAGGACATTATTAAATTCTGAAGTTAGAAAAGTATACTATATAATTTAGAAACTATCTATAAATTGGAGCATATATAATCCAAGAGCTTATTGACAAATCAAATCAGGAAAGTAAAATTTAGGTTAGTGAGAAAATTCGGTTAGGAGGTGGGATAGAGTAAGGAAATTGGATTGTCTAGTACAATTTCATTCCCATTAACACAATGTCATAAACTCTGTTAAAAGTTCCTAGCTGATCTCTTCAAAATAGCAGCAGAGGGTTATTTTAAAAAGTACTAAACTCAATTAAAACTAATAGCACGGTATTATTTAGTGAACAATTCTAACTTCCCCCATTAAATATTTTACATGTGCTAAAAACTCTTTTTTAGATCCCCTTAAAAAATTTCCCCAAAGCATAACTATACTGCAGGCTTTTTTTCACAGCTCAGTGTAAGTCAATTATTTTATCTTAGGAGAGGTGTAATAAAGAGCTGTATATAAATGAATAACACTTACTAAAAACACAATCTGAAAATACAATGCGATTCCCGTCTACTTCTTTGGAAGGTAATTTACCATGTCAGGTGTGACTTGCTTCAGCCTGAGAAGTATACTTGGCAGGTTTTCCTTTATTAAGTCAGAGTCACAGTGGTAAAGGGAAAAATGCGTGTGATATCCTGCAACTTCACCAGTATGCAATATGCGTCAATATTGCATCTACCACTAGACACAAACTAGAATCAGAGAAGTCCTTGACTCCATAGGAATTATAGCTGAAGCCCCATCTCAAGATCTAGACTCAGACGATGCCAGTTCACTCCCAATCAATCTCACTATGTTGCCACCCTCTTATGGAATTTCCCTCCCAGGAAACATTTCCTAATTTGAAGTTTGTTTCATCTGGTGCAGTTATTAAGGTGGGAGTGCTTGGTGGCTTGTGGACTTGGCAGAGTAGCCATTTTTTTTCTTTAATGGTTAACCCTGGTCTAAATATGTGATTGGATTTTTATTTATATTATCTGCAAAATTGACAAGGCATTTGGGGCATATTTCAAATTCTTCCCACATACTTGAGCGCATATTGCATGTTTAGTTTTATTTAAATATCGCCTGAGCTACATGGCAATTCAAACCAAAGCAAGGAGAACGATGCCAATTGCCATCTTAAGGCCAGTGCTTTTACATGACCAAGTTTTATTTATTCCATGTGCTGGAGATACACTACAGGCCACACAAAAGCCAAGAAGACCCTACAGGCCATCCAGGCACAAAGAAGACCCTGTCTCAAGTTTTAGTTCACGGTCATGATTCTGTTAGTATGACTATAAGAAAAAAGTCTACAAATGCTCAGGAGAGCTCTTGCCCAACAGCACTATTTCCATCTATTTTTCTCACTGAGGTGTCTCACCTTGTTCCACAATTTTCTTAGCACCTGGTTGTGCGTCATAAATCACACTGTTAGTTTTTGGGTGGTGGGAATTAAACCTAAATCACAATCACTGAGCAAAAGCGTGCTGGGGTCCTGGCTACTTGGTATATTGTCCTGTACTGTACGTTGTGATTCGACTTCGGGCTGTGATAGGGGGGGCAGATCCTAGGGTATTGCTAAAGTGATGCTCAGAGGAGCCCCTCAAGTGGCCAATGGTGGATGTGCCCCCGATGCTGCTACTCAGGCCCCCGCCCCCTCCCAGGCTGCTCAGCCCAATGCCAGCACCACTGCCCACCAGGCCACTGCTGCCTATGCCACTGCCTCCACCTAGCCCAGCTGGGCCACTAATGCCAGTCATGCCGGAGCCTGAAACTACCTTCTCTGTCACAACCACATTGTGGGTGTTTGATAAATTGGGGTGCACACTCAGATTGCCCACTAGGCCGGAAGTTGGCTGGATTACTCTTTCTGTCACTACTACATTTGAAGACTCTCTAGGATCAGGGATGGTCAAAGTGGAGGGCAGGCTTGAACCAGGTGTTATTACCCTTTCTGTCACTATAACATTTGACCCATCTCTGAAGTCAGGCATCTCTAACATCCCATGCAGATTGGCACCAGAGATTGGGCCGACCACCTTCTCTGTCACCACCACGTTTGATGCATGTCGGTTATCGTGAACGTGGACAGAGGGCCTCAGAGTCCCCAAGGTGGTGTAAGACTCAGTTAAAGTGACATTACCATAGCCCAGAGGATCAGGAATAGGATGCTGTACCCCAGGTCCCGAGGGGTAGTTACTGTCAGAAATGGTGGTGGTGGTGCCGAAATGTGGGGAGGTGTGTGGGTGTCCACTACCAATGGGCTCTGTTCCCTGCAGAGGGCAGATCGGTTCAGTGCTGTCAGGTGGCCAAGAGGGATCAGGGTCTAGATATGGTTCCACTCCTTTTCCCAGGCTGATATCTGCCAGCTTCTTAAATTTAGGCCCCAGTGTATCCAAAAAGCTGTCATCCAAGTCTTCTCCAATGAAGCTACAACAACCCACAGAGCCCGCAGGGGAACCTACACCTTCAATATCATATATGAGCAAACAGTCATTGGATGGGCGTGCTTCGTCTTCATCTGCATAAGCATACGCTTTCTGAATTTGTAGAAGAAAGAGAAAATGAAATGATGAATACATTTTTAACAGTAATAGAGGTCTTTATCATTATTTTTTTCCAGAGCTTTACCAAAAAAAATATATAAAACAAAATTCTAACATCTTCTAGAGACTCTTTAGAAGTTATTATGTAATTACTTGAAAGAATTTGGTTAGGAATTATTTTAACTGTAATTTGGATAATACATTTTGATATTTATTTAGATGGACTTCTTCATCTTAGTGCACTTGGGACACAAAAGCACAAAAGGAATCACGTGAATGATTCTGCAACCAAGTTAGAAGGAGGTATACTTAAAAACATTGAACTTAAAGTATACCAAAATTGTGTATTTTTTTGGATTTGTTTAAATTAGGTAGTTCATAGTTGATTTGGGTTCATTCAGAATTGTGCTTTTCTTCCTTCAGATGAAGTGAATATGGTGGTTCCATGAAGATTTATTTCAGTGTGGCTTTTTAAGCAAAATAACAGGAAAATTTGACTCTGGGTCTATGCCACTTTTGGATTCAGAATTGAAGGTGACCAAAGACAGTTCTTAAAAATAGAATCTCCTCCAATTCAAAGTGAAAGCTCACAGACGTGTGTACTTTTATTGCAACTCTTTTGTTTGTAATGTTGGATTGCAAACTTCCAGGTTAAGCAGAAATACCTTTATTAGCAAACCAACTCATTGTGCCATTTCAATTCAAAAATAGTTTTTGAGTCCTTACTGTTCGGCAGACACTCTCTTAGGAAGTTGGCAATAAAGTAATGAACAAAACCAGATAAAGTCCCTCTCTCACAGGGCTTACAGTTCAGTAGGAACAGAACTGTAGGAATTTGTTAGGAGGTGCAGAGTAAAGGAGTAGAGAGGGATAGGGTTGCTCTTTCAGACAGAGAGTTCAGGGACAGCATCTCATAAAGTGATGGTTGTTCAGAGACTAAAGTCACGGGGACAGTAAAGCAGAGAGAGTGTTCTGGGCAGAAGGAGATACAAGTGCAAAAGTTGTGAGGCAGAAATGGAACGTTTCATGAAAATGATATTCATTTGTAGGGACATGGATAGGAAGTATACCTATGGATTTCAGCAACTGTCCCCTTATTATTTGCTGCTATTTGGAAGGCTTTTACTACTAGTTCAGTTCAAAATATCAGCCACCCTCTCATTAGGAGAGTTAATGACTGTATTTTAGGCCCGTGTGTAGAAGGACATAAATGTATCAGAGACAGTATCAGAGGTAGGAAATATCTGAAGGTTTAAGTATCACATGGGGTAGAACCACGGGAAATTCTGTCTCTACCTGAAGATGGCAAAATTAATTCTCTCTGGTTCTTAGAATGTCCTGGAAATGTACTACGGCTCTTGGACCCACCCTTATTGCATGTTTACTCTGTGCTTGGAACTGAGCCAGGTACTGGCAACATAATGTAGAGCCCATGCAGACGAGGCACTAAAAACGGTGGTGGACATGTAACCAACAGATTTTAGCAATGGTATGTTCTATAAAATGTACAAACAAAGTACTACAGAGATACACATAAAGAAACATCAACGCTATTTTGGATGAGAGGATTCACAGTAAAAACTTCAGAAAGGCAGGGGTGTTTGAACCGGATAGAAAGATGAGTATGGGTTTGTGAGAGAGAAGATCAGGTAAAAGCATTCCAAGATGAGCACAGCATAAGCAAAGACATGGAGGGCAGTAGACCAGTCTGAACAAGGCAAAGGGGCTTGGCAAGCAGGGTGGCTGGTAAGGAATAATTGGAGATGTCAGGGTGTGAGGGAAGAGGTCAATTGGTTAATTGCTGTGTGAAGGAGATGGACTTCACGCCACAGACAAAACAGAGCTGGGAGCCACTGGTTGTTTTAAAGTGGGGGAGTAAAGTGCTCAAGTCAGAGTTTGAGAAATACTATTCAGCAGGAATATAGATTGTCAGGTGTAAAGACCAGAGGCTGGGAACCTAGTTAGGAAACACGCACCAAAGCCCTGTTGGGAAATAGTGGGGGCCTGGGGTAGAGATCTGGGTGCAGGATGGAAAGGAAGGCATGGGGATAGAGAGCTTACCTGGCAGAAGTAACTTTCCATGAAGTTCATATTCAGCCCTCCTTCTCTACAGTCCCTCACAGAACTTCTTAATGTTCCAGAATATTCTTGACATATCTTAGGTTGTCCTGATGTTTTAACTCCATCCACCAGTTCCAATGCTGTCGTTCTTTCTCCTCCTCCAAGATCTTGCATTTTTCTGCCATGATACTCATTTGTGTAAACCCCTAAAAGTGTTGATCAAATTAAATTTTACTTTCTCCTGTAAACTGTTTTTTCTCTAGCGTATTGTAAACTAAAAATTAGTAACTTACTGTAATGTATAGTTTCTCCATTTAAGTACACAGTTGTGAGTGAGCAAAGAAATAAAATGAAGGTAATACAGGACTTCCCTGGTGGCACAGTGGTTAGGAATCTGCCTGCCAATGCAGGGGACACAGATTCGATCCCTGGTCCAGGAAGGAGCAACTAAGCCAGTGCGCCACAACTACTGAGCCCGCATTCCACAACTACTGAAGCCCACATGCCTAGAGCCTGTGCTCTGCAACAAGAGAAGCCACCAAAATGAGAAGCCCGGGCACCGCAACAAAGAGTAGCCCCTGCTCGCCACAACTAAAGCCCACGCACAGCAACGAAGACCCAATGCAGCCAAAAATAAATAAATAAATAAATAAAAATGAAGGTAATACATAAAGAAAGGAGATGCAAATATGATATTGAGTTCAAAATAATATTATTAATCAATTTGTTAATTCAGTAATTATTTGAGATACTACTATATGTTGTGCTGGGATCGGGGGCTCCACAGAGGTTATAAAACGCTATCTATGCCTTAGAGAGTTTGATTTCAAATTGGGGGAAAATACCCAAATTCTAAAACTTAAGAAAAAAAACAGTATAAGAATACTCAATGTATTATTAGAAGCACAGGGCCTCCAGGGCATTCAGAGAAGAGGCCATGGCTATGGTGAGGGGATGGGTTTGCATGAAGACTCTGGGATTTGCACTTGATTGTGAGGGGTGAGTAGAAGCCTGTTACAAAATTCCAGGCAGGTGAGATAAAAGGATGGCCCAGACTATGGAAGTGCCATGGACAGAGAAAGTGTTGACAATGGGGTAGGTGTCCTATGGCTTTCATATTTTGAAGATCTTGAGTTTAGGTATAGTGTTTCATACTTCTTGCTCTGGTGCCTCTCACTGTGCTTTGTTCAAGGTTTGTAGACTTAATGAGAGAATAAATGCATAAATAAATCCTGGTGGATTTGAGGATTTGACAAGTCTTGAGAACTGACTGAGTGTCAATGAATAGGGAGATAAGGGAGTCAAAAATGAGTTTCTGCTTTTTAGGTGGAGGGTGTTGGGGTCATTAACAATAATGGACACCTCAGGGGGAGAAATAAGTTTACAGACTAGCATCTCCAGTCTTCTGAATGTGGTCCAGTTCTATAAGTCATAAACATTCCTATGTCTTTTACATTTTGAAGAGTTCAAAGTGGAAAAGTCATGATCACAAGTTTGAAAAAGACTGAATGAAAAATAAGAGAATCAATAATATTTATTTACCTTGAAATAAGGCAAGACAGTACAATTATTTTCAAAGATATGAGTTTTTAAAATTTATTCCTCTTTTTCTTAGACTGATTTTGTGAATTGTGGAGGCAGATGCTAGCCTCAATAAATGAGCATACGTCTATTTAATAGGGCTGTACTTTAATTCAAATTGCTCTATTAGACAAAAAAATCTCAGCCAAAATTGACTTCTGGTTACAATTCAGTACTTCTCTCCTATTTATAGAAATCCTAATCAGGTCATCTCTTGTGTACTCTCTGATGATTGAAGAAGATTTAAAAAAATGCAACCTAAAAGAATAATAAGTATTGTAGGTTTTTCTTTATCATTTAATTTGCAAATTAGTCATTTAAAAAAGAATGATGGGAACAATTGTAAAGATAAGACAATTGAGAAATGGTAAGGTATGCAAAGACAGAGAATAGAGTTCCTCGCTAGTCATTTGAACTATGAAAACTTAAAAAAAATTTTTCTTACCTGAGTTGTCAATGCACTCAATAGTATCTGCATTATTGGGTGGTATTTGTGGTGCACCGATATTGGTCAAATCCTAAAGGACAGGAAACATTTTCCCATTTGTAATGATTCTTTTCTTTCAATAATTATACACTGGGTTTGTTCTCAAATTACCTCAGATTTTCTAAAAGGATACTGAAAGTAATCTGAACCTCATTTAGAAAGGCTTCCCCGGTTACTGTCATCTAATTTTGATGTACCTTTCTCTTCGTTTTCCCCATCGGCTATCCCAGAACAAATAACAACCTAGACTGTTAGTGAGCACTTACCACAAGTTTGGGCTGCGGTCCTTCCACCGCCCATGAATGCATTGCTCCATCCGTACATTCGGTAACAGGCTTAAAGCTGGCCCTATAACCAGGGACACCTCCACAGTCACAAAACATCAACAAAAGTGGGACCACTGATGGTGAAAAGATAGGAATATTGCAATTAGCAGTGGGACCATATTAAAACAAAACAACCTGCTTTTATGATTAAATTTGAACCCCTAATATAACTCCATTTGATTCTAACATTATTATGAAAGTTTCAGAAAACAAGCTGAATAATGGTGAGATACCAAAATCAATGTGAGCCTCAGACAGCAATCAATTTTTACTTGTTATATAGTATTCAGATTACAGATCATATTATACTATTAAAGCAGATGAGTCTTTTCCCTGTCATTACTTAGGAAAATATTAAAGGAAAAATATTCCTCAGAGACTGTAGCATCTGGCTCATCGCCACTCTAATTTCTATCATCATCCAAGGCAATGTTAAAGACCACCTGAAGAATCCATTGGATGTTATACCCTCATGTCTAGATCCTTGACTAGGTCCACTCTAGTGACCATACAATGTGGTCTATCTCTAAATGCTTCCATGCATGGTACTTCCTTTTCATTATCTAAGTATTGTTGTGAAGTAAGTTTTATTATTTCACAGTTGGCCAAAGCAAGGCTCAGAAAACTTGGGTAAACTTTGAGGGACTCAGACAATTGAATTTAGAAGCTGGAGTTTAATTTTTCATCTATTTTGCTCTCCTTTCCTTAGGCTGTGCAGCTTTGGCACAGCATGAAATCCCTTCAAGGTCTAGCCCCTGCCTATCTTTCTAGACTCGACTCTCACCATGCTCTCAAGTACATCCTTTATTTCTTCTATGCTGGAGTCCTTTATTTCAGTTACTTGCACTCTCATTCTTTTGGGATTTTGCACATGGATTTTTTTTCTTCTTATATTCTGTTCCCCTTTTCTTGTCCACTAGGCTACCTCCTATTCATCTGTTAAAACCCAACTCAGAGTTTACTTTCTCTATGTAGCCTTTTCTGATTGTTTCAGTCAGTTATTTCTGACTGTCTTCTTCACTCAAATAGCAATTTGAACCTGTCTGTTATGGTACTTTCCTATTACATTGAGATTCAAAGCAAAAAAGTTTTTATCCTCCACTGCACTCTAAGGGGTCAAGTTGTTTGATGTTTTTTTTCATGTCATAAACCCAACACCAAACATAGAAATTTCTTGATAATTGCACAAAATAAGGATTTGTAAAATATATGTCATCAAAGGATCAGAAAACTTGTTTCCTCTCCACAATTTTTTAGGGGCCACATAAAAACAGGACTGTTAAAGTACTTACATCCTAGGATCAAGAATCCCATGATGAGTAGTCCAATGCCAGCAGGACCAAAATATACATTATCCTCTTTTATTGTACGAAAAGCAGTGGTGCCACCTACACCAAAAGTATTTGCGCTAACAGTGCCAGCGTTTTTGTTGGTATCAATGGTAACATCTGAGGAAGTAAGGCCATTTCTGCTAGTACTGGTATTATTATCATTAGACGGTGCACCATCTTCCCCGGAATCACTTTCAAGTTTAATAATAATTGTACCAGTAGAAGTTTTTTGAAGAGCATCTGTAACAAGGTTTAAAATGAAAGAAATATTTTATACATTTAGCGTAATAATTGTTGGACAATACAAAACTATTTTCTCTTTGCATCAGTACTTATTTCAATGTGTTTATTCCCACCAATCCAGTAACTCCGCATATTGTCTCTTGTCTGTGACTCAGTTTTTAAATCAAACCATTACGAATAAATATTAGTGCTTGAGAAAAACTGTCCTATGTGTTGAGAAACATACACAGTAAGCACCACATTATGTATTGGTCAGCAGTGTGTCATAAGCCACTGTGGAGACATTTCTAGACCATGTGTTGCACACCTCTCCATGTATTAGACTAGATTTTGCTTGCTGTTTTACTGTCTTTCATCTTCAGTTCTTGTCTTTTTTCCTTTGATGGGCTGACAAAACCAACAGACTTAGGGCAGATTGGTCAGTCATTTGTATAAAAATCTCCTACTGATAAAGTAGCATATCCTCAAACTCACAACCAACAGTTCAAACAACTCATAGGAGAGGGAATTTGGCACTGTTGGGGGAGGGGAATCTTCATATCAATAAAATGAAGCACTTTTGTTTCACAAGCAGATACTCCAAATTTGCTTTTTTCTTATCCTTCAAAGTTTCAGTAAATTATTGTGTTTGTTGACGAAACACAGGAGGAGAGACATCTGTGATTTGTTTCAACTTAATGGTTCCACAATTGCTGTTGGCTTCAGCAAGTTACTATTATTGTTGTTATTATTTCTACTATATAGATGTAAGCGCTGTTGTTAGACTTTGTCCATTGATGTCACTCTAGAATCCGGCACAATGGCTGACGTTTGGTTAGAATTCGATACTTAGTTTCTGGATAAATGAATAAAGATATCCCTGGAAGTACATAACAGAGATAGCTTTACATACAGTCTATCTGATATCAAAGCCCAAGCCCTTTCAGCCCAGCTATGCTGATTCTATTGTTACTGTTTTGTTGGAATACAACAATTCTATTGTACTGTTACTGTTTTTGTTATTTTTATTATTATCATCAGATCTAATGTTTATCCCCAGAAGGTGGTATTTTTTAATGACAAAGGGAATGCTCCCTATTTGCCATCAGCCTACAGTTTAGTAAATTAAAGTTCCAATTTCTCTTTCATGTGTCCAATTAAGCTTGATGTTGGATGTAAGAAAAGGAGGAAACTAGCAATTGCTTAAGACAATTTCAGCACTGAAATAAACTTTATATGTAGATGGAATAAACATTTCGATTTGTAATAAACATTTTAAAAACTACATTTATTTTGACTGATTGTGGAGAAGACCAGCATAATTTGGTAAAAATTCTGAATTGTTGAATGACTTTAAAGAAATGCTGTTTTATTTCTTTTAAACTTGTGAAGCAAGTGGAAATTGTCAATCCCTTCTTAGGACAATTGAAAGAAAAAGAGGAAGAAAGGGAGAGAAGGAGGAAGAAGGGAGGAAGAGAAACTGAAGTAGCAAATATTGCTTAGAATTAGCCTCGAGGAACTTCCCTCCTAGTGATTAGCCTAATTTAATTTTGTTGGTTTTGAAAAGTAATATAAGCATGCTAATTCCAAATTGTTTACACAAAATTGTACATCAACTTTCCAAGGATCATGTAAAGTTAAGTTAACTTGGCTTTGGGTCTGTTTGAAAATAATTTTACAGTAAAATTAAAAATTTTCTATTACTGACATTAATACGAACTAACATTTATTATATATATATATATATATTTTTTTTTTTTTTTTTTTTTTTTTTTTTTTTGCGGTACGTGGGCCTCTCACTGTTGTGGCCTCTCCCGTTGCGGAGCACAGGCTCCGGATGCGCAGGCTCAGCGGCCATGGCTCATGGGTCTAGCCGCTCCGCGGCATGTGGGATCTTCCCGGACCGGGGCACGAACTCGTGTCCCCTACATCGGCAGGAGGACTCTCAACCACTGCGCCACCAGGGAAGCCCAACTAACGTTTATTGAATGTCAGCACTCGTCTAGTGCTTTATATGTAGTAACTCCTTAAGTACTTCTAAATCCATAATGTTATTGGCCCATTTTATGGAAGAGAAAACTGAGGGATAGATGGGTTAAATAACTTCTCTAAAATCTTAGAGCTAGTAAGTGATGGTACGAGATACCAATCCAGTCTAACTCCAGAGCTCACGGTCTTAACCCTAAATTATAATGCCTCTTGTATCATTCAGGATTTGATTGTATAATACCCAATATGATAACTTTTGTTGGAAAAAGGGTTACTTCAAAAGACAGTAATTAAAATTTTAGTTTCTGAATGTATATATAACTTCCAGTAGACGGGAAAAAATTAAATTGATTTCTTACCATCTATAGATAGAATTGTTCCTTCGTATTTCCCCCCAAGTATTTCATATTGTTGAACAGTAACTTTATTTCTCAAAATAATGATGCCCGTTTTTGAGCCAATAGCGATTAGGTCCGCTGGATTACTTCCCATTTCATATCTGTATTTGAAAGACAATGGTACAAATTAATGTTAGCTATCTAAAGTCAGGGGGTAGAGAAAGAGAGATTTTGATTTTAAACCATGTTTCCAGCCAGTAATTGTAACTCCTGGATATAATTTTCAATTATTGGAGACTTTATTTTGGGGGGGGGGCAGTTTCAGCCCCCATCCATTCAGAAATGGATGAAGATTTAAATTTAAGAAAAAAGAATTACTGAGCAGCCACTTGTGATGGAATGTCTATTACATCTAGCCCACTTAGATGTACGAATAACCCTCTGACGCCTGCAGTCTCATTTTCATTTGATTTTGGTAGCATCAGAACTGTCCTGGACAGCCCAGATGCTGCAACTTCCTGGGCTGCTGCTAATTCTAAACTATTCTCTTACCAAAGAAGTTACTTCTTCAGCAGCTTGGCTTTCATCCCTTCCCTATTTCCACTCCCCTCTCCACATACACAGTGAATATACAGGACTTCTTGTGGATTCCAAACTCTGTCCTTGTCTCATGCCTCTATCCTATTCTCTATTCTCTTTCTCTTCTCATCTTTGACTTTGAAGTTTTCCTTCTCATTTATATGTTCGTTAGACAAACATTGGTTAGATAGCTCTCTGTGTCAGGCATTGTGCTAAACTCAGGAAATAGAACTTGGAAAGCAGTCAGATAGGGGTGTGGTCTTCCCTCAGTGAACTCACATCTGTGGAGTACAAGAGAGCTTATCAGTAATGGCGGTGCAGTGTGATAAGAGCTATAACTGAAATACTCACATGGAGTGAGAGGAACACACAGAAAGAACTTTTAAAACTCATTTGTGAGGTCTTTCCACTCCACCATTATTCCTGATCACAAGCACATTTGCAAAATACGTGTGCACATATACACACAGATTTTTATTGATCAAGTAGAAACACTCGGATACGTAGAGTTAAAAAAAAAAACTACACAGCTTAATTTTTCCTCAATGTAACCAATTTTTCATATCAAGGTTATCGTTGACCAATATTACGTGCTGATTAAAGAGAGAAAGTATCTGAAATGCGTTAACTAAATCTAATTGATTTCAATCTGGGCAAATTTGCAATGGTAAAATCAATCCATCAAATTTTCCAAGGGGAATAACCATGATATGTAGTAATCAGCTAACTGGTCAATAAAATATATAAACACAGGAGCATCAAACTTTCCAGATAAAATATTTTCACATTTTAAACCTTCACATTTTTCCATCTTACATTTTGTGCAAATTTTTATATTTTCTTAAGTTAAACAGTCTAAATTAGGTAACAATTCCCCCAATTAGTACGTTTTATGATTGAATTTCAAAAATAGTGACAAATATTTTAATTCAGATACTTTCTAAAAAGAACATATTTACTTAAGTTCAATATGTGGTGAAAATTAGTTGGAAAATGTCAGTCTTACCTAACAGTGGTTGAAGGTAGACCTGTGTCCAGATCAGTAGCTATAAAGTCTCCCAATTGATAGTTTTGTCCCATCTCACGAGTTACTACGAATGTCTTTGAACCTGGACGGAACACTGAGCCTTCAACTACGTTTAACACAGTCACAGAGACTGCAGTTGCTGTGAGTTTATATTGAGACTTAATTGATTGATGAAATTCAACTTTATTTCTAACACCAAGACTAAGTTGAAGATTCTTCGTAGCTTCATAATCTAGGGCCTAGAAAATACATATTGAAATAGTTTTACTATAAGGGGAAAAAACATTCTAGAGGAAAGAGATATTCTTTGATAATAGGCAAAAAAATTCTTACATCTTTTTCTTTAATTAAATATAAATACATATAAATACACACTCTATTCTTACTTTATATTCAATTCAATACAAACACATGAAAATACAGTAAGAAAAAGTCCAATTGTCTTGGATCTTTTGTTGAAAAAGTTGAAAATGTATGAGTTCTAATTGTCCACCAAACTAAAAAACTTAAAATAATACAGGTGGTCAGATCCATGCATTTTGTAATGCAAACAAAGAGAGTTTATGTTAGATGCTATCATTTCAGGTTTCTCAGAAAATAGCTCTATTTATTAGGAAGAATGGGCCAAGTATATCATAGGTTCAATCATTTGACTGATTTTATCCATAAAGAACTATGTACAAGAAATTTTACAATGTATATGTGACTTCTTTCAATAAATCAAATAATAGAATGTATATAAATAATAAAAAGAAATCCATATTTTATTCAACATATCCTGGAAAAATTCACTTTATATTATAAAATTATCAAGTAGTCATTTTCATTATGAAAGACGGTGTCAAAATCCACTACTCATAAAATCCACAACTATGCATTATGCCTATAAATACCAACTATATTTTTTTAAATTTTCATATAACAGTAGTTTAGATGACCATCGATTCACACACTGAGCTCTCTACTTAGCTAAAATGTTCAGTGTTTGCTCTAATATTAGCTTTATTTGCAACTCCAAGAATGGCTATAAAATTATGTATACATATACATCACACACACATATTACATATATATATATAATCCTAACAAAAGAATTAATATATGATGTCATGTCTGGGAGAAAAATGAACATTATTCCCATTTTACAGACAGAGATATTGAGGCCAGATAGATCAATTAATTTTCTAAAGTAATATCATTGTTTGGGGTGAAATAGATTAGGACTCAGTTTCCCCAGCAGGGAAACCTAGATAGTGTAGTGGAAAGAATGTGAACTTAATAGCTAGAGAAGCCTAGGTTTGAATGTCAGCTGTCCCACTTACTAGTGATGAGAACAGAGCAGGTTACAAACTCTCTCTGAACCTCAGTGTATTTATTTATAACGTGGGCATATAACCTATATTACAGGGATGCTGTAGAGAATAAACTAAATCATCCGCACACTGCCTCAGTGAATGGAAGCTGTAGGCATGGTGACACTTTATGAAGACATATGAGACAAATGATCACACATTCCTATGGGGACAGAATTCCTTAGGAGTTTATTTCCCAGAGCAATTCTGAAGGAAGAAAACAGTTAAAAAGAGATTACATTTTACCATGAGGAATACATATTGCATGCATCATGTACAATCCATGCACAGCTATTGCAGATTTTAAAAAATAGACTGACAAGTCTTGTAGCACAGGGTGAAATCTTCACTATCAGCTCCCTAGGAGTCAGACATTTTTCCCCCTCGAATCTCAGAGAAAATTCTACTGCAGGTAAATGTGGTGGATCGGTAATGTAGAGGGGACACAGGAGAACTGTGTTGACTTGGGCCAAATCTCTATGACTTGGACCAAGTCTCTAGTATACTTATGTCTGTAATAAGCCTGGGTCAGCTGCAGAAGTGAGATGAGAATGTGATAATCCTACAATTACAGTAATTTAATTTTAATTCTGTGAAAACACACTGGATGAACTAACAACTTTTAATTTATGTGATGAATGTTATTAATGAATAATAATTGATGTACAGTGTTGACAGGGACACTTTTTTTTAGGCAATGTTTAATCTGCTTCAAAAAATATTCTTCAAATGTGTAAAACAAAACCTTAAGGATTAATCGTACTTTGTTGTAAGCATAAAATAAGATTTGTGTTTAAAAATGTATGATCTGTGAGGGAATATTGTATTGCTAGAAAAGAGTTTCAAGTAAAAGTTCAATGCCTGTCTTTATGAAATTATATAAGCAGAAAAACTCTCTATAAAAAAGCTCTATATCATGTATAATTCTAAAACACAGTAATTTTTATTCTTTCACCCACTCAAGTTTGTGAAATGTTAACATCATTTTAAGATTAACACTTTGAAAAAAACCAAGAAAACAAAATATTTAGGATAATTATTCCATACCTTAATAACCTTTAACGTTCCCACATTTGTTCTTTCATTCATTTCTATTTCAAACCAATTTCCCTCATTTCCAGAGATAAAGAAAATGACTGCCATCCAGTTAGCTGAGAACTCCTCATCCAAATCAATTATTCTAATCTGGAGCAAATTTGAATTTAGAACATTTTCTTCAATACTTATGGAATACTGAAACAAGAAGTAAAAAATTTTAGCACAAACTATGTGAGAAATAGAACTATATTAGTTTTATATAGAATGTTTATAGTTATTCATGATATAGGAAAGAGATCTATGTTTGTGGTCTCACTTTTCATTGTTCACATAGGGGTTTTTTCATATGTATTACGTAGACAAACATGAGATGAAATATTTGTGTACATTTGGGTTGTGTGTGACTAAAGATAACATGTACGTATATAAATAGAATTGTTTGAACAAATTTTAGAAGGTAATGAACCTAAAGTTGTTGTTAAATTCAAGGACTAATACTTACTGATGACTGTTCCATGTATGGGAAGTTATCATTGACATCGAGGATTTTAATGCTGCATTCACACTCTGCTGCCATACCATCTGCCCCACCATCGCGGTCTGAGCCTCTTACAACTAGAGAGTACTGGCCATATTGCTAAAAATACACACAACAAACAATACCACAGTTGATGTAGACAGTTTTTATTTTGTCTCATACAAGGATCTTTTAAAATGTTGGATCAACATTTACATAAATCTATGATGAAGATAGAGGTAACACAGAATATTGAAAATTCGAAAATCTCACATGAATCAATATGAAGTTGCCACTTCTATTCCCAAAAATTCTTATTCAGCATCATTTAAACGAAGCAAAAATTTTAAAAGACATCATTCCTTATTATATGTTGAAAAAGTTCATAAAGGGTGAAGAAGAACAAAATGATCAGGAGGGGAGAGATTAAGATTTACTAAGAATTTATGGAATTAAAATTCTGTACCCCAAATTATCAACCCCTGAAGAATAAAGAGATAGCAAATGGTTTGCATTTTTTGGGGGGTGGCAGTACAGTTATTGATGATCTGTTTTCTTGATTCTACACAAAGGTACTTAAATTTTTAGAAGCTGGTAAAAGCCATGAAGCCTTTCCCAGACACATGCATATATGCATCCTCACTCAAAGTTGTGGATATAATTTTAGAGGATTCATAGTTAGAGACGTCTTGAGGGTTCTCCACAAATGCCAGGTTAAGACTATCTGCTCTGAGAAAAAGGGAGAGGGCTCAAATCAATAAGATTGGAAATGAAAAAGGAGAAGCTATAAAGGACACCACAGAAATACAAAGGATCATTAGAGAAAACTACAAGCAACAGTATGCCAATAAAATGGACAACCTGGAAGAAATGGACAAATTCTTAGAAAGGTACAATCTCCCAAGACTGAACCAGGAAGAAATAGAAAATATGAACAGACCAATCACAAGTACTAAAATTGAAACTGTGATTAAAAAACTCCCAACGAACAAAAGTCTAGGACCAGATGCCTTTGCAGGCAAGTTCTATCAAACATTTAGAGAAGAGTTAACATGGATTTCTTCTTCTGAAACTATTCCAAAAAATTGCAGAGGAAGGAATACTCCCAAACTCACTCTATGAGGCCACCATCACCCTGATACCAAAATCAGACACAATTTCCACAAAAAAAGAAAACTACAGGCCGATATCACTGATGAAAATAGATGCAAAAATCCTCAACAAAATACCAGCAAACAGAATCCAACAATACATTAAAAGGATCATACACCGTGATCAAGTGGGATTTGTCCCAGTGATGCAAGGATTTTTCAATATCCGCAAATCAATCATTGTGATACACCACATCAACAAACTGAAGAATAAAAACCATATGATCATCTTAATAGATGCAGAAAAAGCTTTTGACAAAATTCAACATCCATTTATGATAAAAACTCCCCAGAAAGTGAGCATAGACGGAACCAACCTCAACATAATAAAGGCCATATATAACAAACTCACAGCCAACATCGTTCTCAATGGTGAAAAACTGAAACCATTTCCCCTAAGATCAGGAACAAGACAAGGTTGCCCAATCTCACCACGGTTATTCAACATAGTTTTGGAAGTTTTAGCCACAGCAATCAGAGAAGAAAAAGATATAAAAGGAATCCAAATTGGAAAAGAAGAAATAAAGCTGTCACTGTTTGCAGATGACATGATACTATACATAGAGAATCCTAAAGATGCTACCAGAAAACTACTAGAGCTAATCAATAAATTTGGTAGAGGAGCAGGATACAAAATTAATGCACAGAAATCTCTTGCATTCCTATACACTAATGATGAAAAATCTGAAAGTGAAATTAAGAAAACACTCCCATTTACCATTGCAAATATCTAGGAATAAAATATATAGGAATAAACCTACCTAAGGAGACAAAAGACCTGTATGCAGAAAATTAAAAGACACTGATGAAAGAAATTAAAATAGATGGAGAGATATACCATGTTCTTGGATTGGAAGAATCAGCATTGTGAAAATGACTATACTACCCAAAGCAATCTACAGATTCAATGCAATCCCTATCAAACTACCACTGGCATTTTTCACAGAACTAGAACAAAAAATTTCACAATGTGTATGGAAACACAAAAGACCCCGAATAGCCAAAGCAATCTTGAGAAAGAAAAACAGAGCTGGAGGAATCAGACTCCCTGACTTCAGACTATACTACAAAGCTACAGTAATCAAGACAGTATGGTACTGGCACAAAAACAGAAATATAGATCAATGGAACAGGATAGAAAGCTCAGAGATAAACCCACATGCATATGGTTACCTTATCTTTGATAAAGGAGGCAAGAATATACAATGGAGAAAAAACAGCCTCTTTAATAAGCGGTGCTGGGAAAACTGGACAGCCACATGTAAAAGAATGAAATTAGAATACTCCCTAATACCATACACAAAAATAAACTCAAAATGGATTAAAGACCTAAATGTAAGGCCCGACACCATCAAACTCTTAGAGAACATAGGCAGAACACTCTATGACATATATCACAGCAAAATCCTTTTGACCCACATCCTAGAGAAATGGAAATAAAAACAAAAATAAACAAATGAGACCTAATGAAACCTCAAAGCTTTTGCACAGCAAAGGAAACCATAAATAAGACGAAAAGACAACCTTCAGAATGGGAGAAAATATTTGCAAATGAAGCAACTGACAAAGGATTAATCTCCAAAACATACAAGCAACTCATGCAGCTCAATATCAAAAAAACAAACAATCCAATCCAAAAATGGGCAGAAGACCTAAATAGACATTTCTCCAAAGAAGATATACAGATTTCCGAAAGGCACATGAAAAGATGCTCAACATCGCTAATTATTAGAGAAAGGCAAATCAAAACTACAGTGAGATATCACCTCACACCAGCCAGAATGGCCATCATCAAAAATCTACAAACAGTAAATGCTGGAGAGGGTGTGGAGTAAAGGGAACCCTCTTACACTGTTGGTGGGAATGTAAATTGGTACAGCCACTCTGGAGAAAAGTATGGAGGTTCCTTTAGAAACTAAAAATAGAGCTACCATATGATCAGCAATCCTACTTCTGGGCATATATCTGGAGAAAAACATGGTTCGAAAGCATACATGCACCCCAACGTTCATTGCAGTACTGTTTACAATAGATGAAAGCAACCTAAATGTCCATTGACAGATGAATGGATAAAGAAGATGTGTTACATACATACAATGGATATTAGCCATTAAAAAGAGTGAAATACTGCCAGTTGCAAGAACATGGATGTACCTGAAGATTATCATACTAAGTGAAGTAAGTCAGACAGAGAAAGACAATATCATATGATATCACTTATATACAGAATCTAAAAAAAAAAAGATACAAATGGACTTACTTACAAAGTGGAAACAGACTCACAAACTTAGAGAATGAACTTACGGTTACCAGTGGGGGAAGGGTGGGGGGACGGATAGATTGTGAGCTTGGGACTGACATGTACACACTGCTATGTTGAAAATAGATAACCAACAAGGACCTACTGTATAGCACAGGGAACTCTGCTCAATATTATGTAACAACCTAAATGGGAAAGTAATTTGAAAAAGAATAGATACATGTATATGTATAACTGAATCACCTTGCTATATACCTGAAGCTATCACAACACTATTAATAACTATACTCCAATAAAAAGTTTAAAAAATAAAATAGTTAACCAACAAGAACATACTGTATAGCACAGGAAACACTGCTCAATATTCTGTAATAACCTAAATGGGAAAAGAATTTGAAAAAGAATAGATACATTTATACGTATAACTGAATCACTTTGTTGCACACCTGAAACTAACATAACATTGTTAATCAACTATAATCCAAAAAAAAAAAATTAGAAAGAATAAAATATCTGCTCTGGTGGCTTGCCAGTGATTGCAGAGTTCCTTTACTTTTTAGAGCTCTTCACCATTACAACTCTTTTCATGTTAAAGGAAACCCACTGGGCCCTTTAAGAAAGTTTGAGAGAAAAATACCTAAATAGTCAATTTCTTCTTATGGTAATTTTCAAACAAGTAAAAAAGGACATAATGGTAACCTAGAAACTGATGGCATTTGGATCAATAAAGAGTGTTAAAATAATCTGATTTATCCTAAATCTAGGAATCATTAGCAGGGAGATGTCATTTTAAAATAAGTATAATACTTAAAATGAAATTTAATTAAATATCAAATAGAAAATAAAACTTCCTCATTTATAACTCTAAAATATATGCACATCAGTTATATTCTATCCACATTAAAAAACGTAATGGAAAAAGTTGATATTTTAAAATTAAAACAAGGGACCACATGACATTATGGAAACCATGCAATGCTGGTTCTAATTTGGTAACAATCAGTAATTATGTTTTTATTTGTAAATGAAAAGACTGGCCTGGATGTTACTTAATTCCTATCCATCATTCTGATTCTGTGATTCATTTCCCAAAGTACTCAGTGGGCTGTCAGTAGGTGAGATATAGGAAGAGAAAAAAAAAAGGGTTCTCTTAAATGCGCCTAGGATATGCTGGCTCAAAGAAAGATAAACAAACAAATAAACAAAACAAAAAGGAAAGATAAACAAGTTTCTTAGCCTGTAAAAATTCTTGGAGCTTCTACCGTGTTCACACTCATTGCGACTCACCAAGATGGGAGACATAATAGCAATTGTTTCTTAAATTTATTTCATTATAGGACATACTTTAAAAGAAAAAAAAAAGGAGCTTTTGCCTCTACCTTGTGTGTATTTTTATGTACTCTCAGAATGTAGTTTTCTTACATTGAGACAAATGCTAAGTAAGATTAAATGAAAAATGAGTATAAAATCTATTTGAGGGATTCCTATTTTTTTCACCTCACAGATATTTATGTCATTACCATTATGTGAAAAGGTTATGTAATTAAAATTTTAAAGTACTGTTTTCTTTTTTTTTTTCTTAGAACTCTTTCTTTTAGAATCAGTTCCTTTGAGACTACAGCTCACTCAAAGAAAAAAGAATTACCTCTCTGTCCAGAAAAGTATTCATTGTTCGAATTTCTGCAGTGTATCTGTTGATAATAAACATTGGTGAATCAGAAGGTTCTTGTCTTACGATCTTGAAGGCTATTTTTGAGTTCAAATTATTTGGTTCATCTGCATCAGTAGCATTGAGCATCATCACCAGTGTATCTAGAAATTAGGAGAAATTGATTGCAAATGGACAGTTTGAATTTTTGTTGTAGTATAATATATATTGTTTTTCCCACAAGGTGTTAGGGTTAGTTGGTCCATATAATGGGCACTCTGTCATTTTCCCTTTCTACTGCTTCGACATACCAATATCTTAGCTCCTTTCTATACCTTTGTCTTGATGAAAAGATCACATTTTACCAGGGACCTTAGACATTGCTGATAGCTAGAAAACAAAGAAATATTTTCTTCTGCCTTTTCATTTCTTATTCTAGTATAATTCTTTTTTAAAAAGGCTGCTATGGTGAAACAAAATGATATAAGGCCAGACCAACTCATTCCCAACTATAGCACTTTCTAGCTATGTGATCTTGGCCTCAGTTTCCACATCTATAAACAGGGATGATAATAGTACCATCCTCATTGAGTTAATGAAAGAATTAAACATCTATATGAAGAAAATCATGTGAAGTTCCTATTGAATAGTGCACATTCAATAAATATATATTATTGTTGTATTTTGCGTGGTCTCTAGTAAAATGCTAAGTAACTAGTAGGTTTAAAAAAATGCTTGTTTAATTACATACTTTGTCCTATCCCTCACTTTTTCCAGTAATCTTATTAGCAGTTTTGATGAAGAACACTGGAGAATGTGAAAAGCTTCCAGCATTCATAAACTAGACTTCTCTACAATCAACTCTGTTCCAAGCACAATTGGCCTGTCTGTAGACACCAACTACCAGCTCCCATTTCTCTCTCCCTCAATCTCTGTGTGTGTATTCATTTCAGCATCATTTTTTAAATGTTTTCAGAGGCATTTAATTCATTAATTCTGGTGCGTTCATACAATGAAATCTAATGAAATTGTTAAAAGGAATGAAGAAACATGTATTTCCTAATATGGAAATATGTTCAAAATATATTTCGATAAAAACTCACATTGTGGATAAGTATGTAAAATATGGTCACATTTGTTTCTTCTTTGGAAACACGTTTATATATATTTACATGATTATAGAAAGTATGTACCTAAGTAACTAGTGATGGTACTTGCCCCTGAAAAACGGTGCTAGGGAGAGCAAAGAACGCATTTCTATTGTGTTTTTACTCATATTTTGTGAATTTTTACAACAAACATTCTTTTTTTTTTTAAACATCTTTATCGGAGTATAATTGCTTTACAGTGTTGTGTTAGTTTCTGCTGTATAACAAAGTGAATCAGCTATAGGCATATGTATATCCCCATATCCCCTCCCTCTTGTGTCTCTCTCCCATTTCCCTTATCCCATCCCTGTAGGTGGTTGCAAAGCACTGAGATGATCTCCCTGTGCCATGCAGCTGCTTCCCACTAGCTATCTATTTTACATTTGGTAGTGTATATATTATCAATGCTACTCTCTCACTTCGTCCCAGCTTACCCTTCCCCCGCCCGTGTCCTCATTCTCTATGTCTGTGTCTTCATTCCTGTTCTTCCCCTAGGTTAATCAGAACCTTTTTTTTTTTTTTAAGATTCTATATATATGTGTTAGCATACAGTATTTGATTTTCTCTTTCTTACTTCACTCTGTATGACAGACTCTAGGTCCATCCACCTCACTACAAATAACTCAGTTTTGTTTCTTTTTATGGTTGAGTAATATTCCATTGTATACATGTGCCACATCTTCTTTATCCATTCATCTGTTGATGAACACTTAGGTTGCTTCCATGTCCTGGCTGTTGTAAATAGTGCTGCAATGAACATTGTGGTACATGACACTTTTTGAATTATGGTTTTCTCAGGGTATATTCCCAGTAGTGGGATTGCTGGGTCATATGGTACTTCTATTTTTAGTTTTTTAAGGAACCTCCATAGTGTTCTCCATAGTGGCTATATCAGTTTACATTCCCACCAACAATGCAAGAGGGTTCCCTTTTCTCCACACACTCTCAGCATTTATTATTTGTAGATTTTTTATAATGGCCATTCTGACTGGTGTGAGGTGATACCTCATTGTAGTTTTGATTTGCAATTCTCTGTGATTAGTGAGGTTGAATATCTTTTCATGTGTTTGTTGGCAATCTGTATACCTTCTTTGGAGAAATGTCTACTTAGGTCTTCTGCCCATTTTTGGGTTAGGTTGTTTGTTTTTTTGATATTGAGCTGCATGAGCTGCTTGTATATTTTGGAGATTAACCCTTTGTCAGTTGCTTCATTTGCAAATATTTTCTCCCATTCTGAGGGTTGTCTTTTCGTCTTGTTTATGGTTTCCTTTGCTGTGCAAAAGCTTTGAAGTTTCATTAGGTCCCATTTGTTTATTTTTGTTTTTATTTCCATTTTTCTAGGAGGTGGGTCAAAAAGGATCTTGCGGTGATTTATGTCATAGAGTATTCTGCCTGTGTTTTCCTCTAAGAGTATTATAGTGTCTGGATTTACATTTAGGTCTTTAATCCATTTCGAGTTTATTATTGTGTATGGTGTAATGGAGTGCTCTAATTTCATTCTTTTCCATGTAGCTGTCCAGTTTTCCCAGCACCATTTATTGAAGAGGCTGTCTTTTCTCCATTGCATATCCTTGCCTCCTTTATCAAAGATAAGGTGATCATATGTGTGTGGGATTATCTCTGGGCTTTCTATCCTGTTCCATTGATCTATATTTCTGTTTTTGTGCCAGTACCGTACTGTCTTGATTACTATAGCTTCGTAGTATAGTCTGAAGTCTGGGAGCCTGATTCCTCCAGCTCCAGTTTTCTCTTTCAAGATTGTTTTGGCTATTCGGGGTCTTTTGTGTTTGCATACAAACTGTGCAATTTTTTGTTCTAGTTCTGTGAAAAATGCCATTGGTAGTTTGATATGGATTGCATTGAATCTGTAGGTTGCTTTGGGTAGTATAGTCATTTTCACAATAGTGATTCTTCCAATCCAGAAGCATGGTATATCGCTCCATCTGTTTATTTTATCTTTGATTTCTTTCATCACTGTTTTATAGTTTTCTGAATACAGGTCTTTTGCCTCCTTAGGTAAGTTTATTCCTAGGTATTTTATTCTTTTTGTTGAAATGGTAAATGGGATTGTTTCCTTAATTTCTCTTTCTGATCTTCCATTGTTAGTGTATAGGAATGCAAGAGATTTCTGTGCATTAATTTTGTATCCTGCTACTTTACCAAATTCATTGATTAGCTCTAGTAGTTTTCTGGTAGCATCTTTAGGATTCTCTATGTATAGTATCATGTCATCTGCAAACAGTAACAGTTTTACTTCTTTTCCGATTTGGATTCCTTTTATTTCTTTTTCTTCTCTGATTGCTGTGGCTAAAACTTCCAAAACTATGTTGAATAACCGTGGTGAGATTGGGCAACCTTGTCTTGTTCCTGATCTTAGGGGAAATGGTTTCAGTTTTTCACCATTGAGAACGATGCTGACTATGGGTTTGTCATATATGGCCTTAATTATGTTGAGGTAGGTTCCCTCTATGCCTACTTTCTAGAGAGCTTTTATCATAAATGGGTGTTGAATTTTGTCAAAAGCTTTCTCTGCAGAGAAAAGTGTGATATGGTGTATCACACTGATTGATTTGCGGATATTGAAAAATCCTTGCATCACTGGGACAAATCCCACTTGATCACGGTGTATGATCCTTTTAATGTATTGTTGGATTCTGTTTGCTCGTTATTTTGCTGAGGATTTTTGCATCTGTGTTCATCAGTGATATTGGCCTGTAGTTTTCTTTCTTTGTGACATCTTTGTCTGGTTTTGGTATCACGGTGATGGTGGCCTCATAGAATGAGTTTGGGAGTGTTCCTCTCTCTGCTATATTTTGGAAGAGTTTGAGAAGGATAGGTGTTAGCTCTTCTCTAAATGTTTGATAGAATTCGCCTCTGAAGCCATCTGGTCCTGGGTTTTTGTTTGTTGGAAGATTTTTTTTTTTTTTTTTTTTTTTTTTTTGCGGTACGCGGGCCTCTCACTGTTGTGGCCTCTCCCGTTGCGGAGAACAGGCTCCGGATGCACAGGCTCCGGATGCACAGGCTCAGCGGCCATGGCTCACGGGCCCAGCCACTCCACGGCATGTGGGATCTTCCCGGACTGGGGCACAAACCCTTGTCCCCTGCATCGGCAGGCGGACTCTCAACCACTGCGCCACCAGGGAAGCCCTGGAAGATTTTTAATCACAGTTTCAATTTCAGTGCTTGTGATTGGACTGTTCATATTTTCTATTTCTTCCTGGTTCAGTCTCGGAAGGTTGTGCTTTTCTAAAGATTTGTCCATTTCTTCCAGGTTGTCCGTTTTATTGGCCTATAGTTGCTTGTAGTAATCTCTCATGATCCTTTGTATTTCTGCAGTGTCAGTTGTTACTTCTCCCTTTTCATTTCTAATTCTGATGATTTGAGTCTTCTCCCTTTTTTTCTTGAGGAGTCTGGCTAATGGTTTATCATTCTTGTAGCAGCATTTTTTAAAGTTTAAACTGTAGGTATAGTATTTTAACGAATAGAATTAAAATGTAAGAATTATTTGAACTTACAAGAAGTTATACCACTTAACAGTTAAAAGTAACTATGGTATGTTGAAGTTTTGAATTCAAATGAGACATTATCTCTGCTGTTTTTTTAAATATATCTAGGACAATCTTCAATGGTACACTAAGCAGTTAATATACTATCCCACCCAAGTGACTGAATATTTGGCAGTTAAAATATTTCCTTTTACAGTAATCCATAAGGAAGCAATTGCACGTTTAGAATTTTAAAGCCCTTGTGTAAATACTGGTTCTAGTTTCTAGATTTTCTGGTGCCCCTGTACTATCATTCCTTGAGATGGTCAGCTTTAAATATATTGTACATGGAGGACCAAAGAGGATTAGGTTTGTAATACATTTCCAATACATACTATCAGTGACTTGGGTAAAAACAAACAAAACCCATATTTATTAAATCATATATAAGAAGGGGCAACAATGCTTGTTTTGCATTTATTTGTTGTCAAAGAAAAGCTCTTTAAGATTATGGCTACCAAATAGCTAGTCTGGAAGTGATTTCTATGAGTGACTTTAGAGTCGTTAAAATTAAAAAAAAAAAAAAAAGGCAGTATAAATAGAAATGGATGAGATTCCCCTTCAAAGTAGTCAGGTTGGGAGGCTAAATTCTCCCAGTGCCTCTGTCACCATTGTGCAAAGTACTTTTGGATTTTTTCCTTAGGAATCTACTACAGAGCTGGTGTGTGAGAAAATGCTTCCTATTACTTTAGAGTTGCTCCTTGTGTATGACAGTTGGAGCTGCTTCCACAGTTGAGGGTAAAGCCATTATGGAGATTTCCTCATGCCTTCCTGTTCTACATGCTTTTCCAACCTTATCTTTTACATTCATGATGTAGTACCTTGACAGAGTTTAGCCTCTAGTTGTCTGGCTGTTAAGAATGATCTGGAAGCTAAAATAGTCTTGTTTACTTAATAAAGTAGACTACTTACTGGCATTAGAATTTTCTTCTATTTGTCCTAGAAACGTAGACATAGAAAATACCGGAGGGTTGTCGTTTATATCCAAAACCCTGACTCTGAGCTCGAGAACTCTCTCTAAATCTTGACCCAGTGAATCCACAGCCCGACAATAGATCTAGGAGAGAAAAGAGGAATAATTACATGGTGCAACACGTATTTATTAAGTTCTTGCTTTCTCTGAGCATTATGCTAGGCATTGTGGGAAACTAAAAGAACAGGAAGACATATTATTTCCTACTTGAAGGTAGATACAAGTAGTACTTATAATCAATAAGGGGAGGCAAACACTAACTCAAAATCCCATTTGAGAAAAGGTAACATGATAAGTTACACGAAGGAAGAACAAAATTACTGTGACTTCATAGGAGGATGTAATGATTGAGAGATCTTCCAAGAAAATTTCAACAGGTGGAGCAGGGAATTGGCAGGGTGTTTCAAGCAAAGGGATTTACGTGAGGAAGGAAACGGAATGGTGAAAACTCGTTGTTGGAATTAGGAATAGGGGTTATGGGACTTGAGAATGTGACAAAGGAGAGTCACACGGGGGCTTCAGAGAAATATAGCATTCATGGGATAGGTGTGGCTAGGTGTTTATATTATTATTTGGTGTATGTAAGTGTAATGTATACTATTTTGCCTATGTGATATACTTCATATAAAATGCATTGTGCATCAGGAAAAGCTAATAGGCTGGCATGTTGATTTAGAGTTTTCAGGGAAACATTGTGGGAGACAAGGCAGGAATACAGACTTGGAACAGAAGACTAAGGAATTAAAGTAGTTTGAGGCATACGGAAAAGCAGTATGAGTGAAAGCCTGCAAGCATAGATTACTATTTGGAGGCATTTTGGAAAATTATGGGGTTTGAATAGAAGAGGTTACAAGATCAAAGAAAGTTTTAAAAATGTCTTTAGTTTTATTTTTCAAGTATTAACAAGTGTTGACCCTAATGATAGATGGAAATGGATTAGCAGCCAATGGAGCAAGCAGAAGAAAGATGAAAAAACAAAGTTGATTGATTAAGGTTCTTGGACAGGTAATTATGGGAAAATAGATAGCTTTTGGGATAAGCAGCTGAGAGAAAGAAGAAAATCGATCCCATTTTTGGATTTAATTCAGAACATTTCTGAACTGGAGGAGAGAGAATTAATTGTGGGAGTTTGTGATGAAGGGCCTCAGACGTTTTAATGAAGTTGGTCACATGTCAGCTTCATAAAGTGGAAATGAGGCGGAGGGTTTGAAGTTTTGTCACAGCAACTGTAAAGAATAGAGTGAGATTCGTTAAGGGTGAATTAAAGTATCTCCAAGGCACATCCTGAGTTCAAGTTCACATTGAGCAATGTGATTTTATCATAAAGTATGTTCACTCAGGAAAGACTCCATCAGGAGCTTCAGAATCATCATTTGGCACTGGAGTTAGGAGGAACCGATATTCTCAACTGAATTAAAGTAAAAGAAGTTAGGTGCTTGCCATTCCAAACAAACACTTTAGCTTGACACCGGGGACTGACCAGAGGTTAGCATTTTTGCTAAGGCAGTTAAGCAAACACTCCTTTCTCTCTTAATCTTTTGTTTCTTTTGGGTCATAAGATGCTCATGAAATAAGGGACAACCAAAAATGCCTAATATTGAGACTCTTGAAATCAAATCAAGTATGATCTGAGCTTAAGATAGTCCAAAAATAATATAGGCCTGAACATACATATTCACCCACTTACGATGAAAAAAGGGGTGACCTCTCGATCAACTATGGATGTTATATTAATTTCACCAGTTTTTTGATTAATAACAAAGATTCCGTAAGGTGGTTGATCAATTCCTACTCCAGAGATGCGGTATGTAACTTGCTGGTTTGCAGCACAATCTGAGTGAATCTGCAGAAAGAGCACAGGTGAAAACATACATTACAGGGAGCAAATCAAGAGTGCTATGTCAAGAGTGCAATTCTCAACTATCTTGAGAATTGTTGAATGTGAGTATCTGTTATCTTTTGAGAAATGCTGGAAATAGAGAATTATTTTCCTAGATAAGAGGAATAATAACAGCTTTATATTTTCAATGGTAAATGACAACGTAATAAAAGAAATTCAATTTCTGTTTCTATCAAATTAGAAAAAAGTAAAATATCACCCTAATAAATCTAAATCTATGCAGTCATCTTTCATGCATTCATTCATTCAACATTTACAATGGATCGTTATTATTTTTAGTCTCTGTGCTAACGTTGAGGCTACAGTAGAGAGCTCCTTGCAGTCTTAAGGAGTTTACCAATATTATTACATAACTTTGATTTTTTGATTAAAAAAATTTTTAATGCAAAGTTTTAGAAGAAAGTTTAAAGTAGATTTATGTAGGCGACAAGAGTTATCTGACTGTGTAGAAGATTTTAATTTTGAAAATGACGAGGATGTGAAACCAGGGCTCTCTTGGAAATAAAAAATTGTATGACTGTAAGCAATCTTATGGGGAAATCTCTGTGTAAATTTGTGTATATATGTTTGTATGTGTGAATCTGTGTGTGGGGATATGTTTCCGTGTGTGTGTGTGCACACATGCGTGTGAGCACGTGTGTGCAAAAGGAAGAAAAGGGAAAATAAAAGGAAAAGAGCATATGAAACAGGGTACATTGTGAATGTCCATAACAAAGCCAAAAGTAGGAATTCAATTCTAAGAAATTAGGAGGCAGAAGTAGCACACATTGAGATAGTTCCTGTGAATGTGCTGAGCATTAAATTCATTGTATAAATCACTATATTTTTTTCATCTAGAGTTTGGGGTGACATATGATCATGTATATTAATTTCACCAGTGTGGTGAGTCAATGTTTAACTGTTTACCCGAGTGCCTAAATTTCTTAATTTATACTTTTAATGGCTTCAATTTTCGTAATCTGAATGGCTATAGTTTTGTTCTGTATCATAATTTCTCAGTGAGATGTGTTCATAAAATATTTAAAAGATAGGTTCTTTTGAAAATTTAACTCCATCCATTCTGATTTTCGATTTTATGCTTTGGGGTTGATACTTACTTTGGCGATTGGGTTCCTCTTTGAGTTGTCCTCACCTTCACGGCAGGCTGCAGCGAACTTGATCCACTCACGTTTTTGCCTCCTGATGGAACGCCACTGGATGGTGCCATTTTTACTGTTATAATCTCTGACCTTGGGTGGGCAGGATAAAGTAATAGTATCTATTAACTTTTATTCATAATTCACATTCCACTGGAGCTTTTGGAGGATGGGGTAATTATAATGTCAGAAAGAGAGGATGTTTCATTGGGAAAATTGGTAATTTTGATAATCTATTAATTTTAGCATCACATTAACTTTACTTATAAGGATGAATTGTCTTTGGAAAATATGTTGCTTCTCCCAAACCATTTTTCTTATTTTTAATTTGGAAAAAATTAATTTGCTGTATGTTACCTGGATTTGAAATTCACTGTTAACTTCCAGCACCACCTATAAAAAATAAGATAACCATAATTAATTTTTAACTGAATGCTTTGTAATTCATGCTATCTCACTGCTTAAAAAAAATTAAGCAATAGTCTTGTGAGTCATTAGCAGGTGAATCTAGTTTTATCTCTCAAGTTCTGATGACTATGCTAAGGATTCCTTTATGTTTGGTTTTTACCTTTCAATTTTACTCTTCTTTTCATTACTTTTATTGTTAACCTCTTTTTCATTCTTAGCCTATGCAGATACTTGTAATCATATGAGCTAGGACATTTGAAGCTAGAACCCAGGGAGAATGAGAGTTGGGAACTCAGGACCTCTTAGTAAATCTTGTGCCTGAAGAGCTGGAGATACTCGGATGCTATTTAGTGATTCAACAGCATGTTATGATACTAAAATATTTGATGATAGTTTTGGGATCTGACTAGCCAAGGATGGAAACAGAAAACAAAATTTGGAGTAAAGAAAGGATATAAAGGAGAAAATATCAGGAAAGCTTTGGAATATTTGCTTTTTCACTGTCCAATTCTAGATGGAAGATTTTCTAGTATTCTTGAAAATCTTAAGGTGATAAATCTTTAATTTGCTTTGAAATATGAGAATAAAAAGTTCTAAAATAAAAACAATTTTCTTTATGTAAAAATGAGTTCATATTTGATATTTTATTGTTGGCACTAAACAAAACAGATGATATAAATGCATCCTTCCATAGCAATGAAAATAAATTACAAGACTGTAGGGACAAATTGCTGTATAAGCAACTTTCATTAGTCTTTTCTCCTGCATTAAACAATTTCCCGGTCAAACAAGTGAGCTAGTCAAACAGAGCTCTGCCTAGTTTCAACTCTGGCCTTGATCTTTACATATGATTTCTAGTGAAAATCATACATGTAATTTAAATTATTTTTCTCTAGAAACAAAGGCATTTCTAAAAACACACACACTTATATATTAAGTCTAATATATCAATATGCTTAGGACATTGTAAAATATCTATCTAAAAATTAGGTGTGGATTTGAAGGGTTTGTCTATATTTATTAAATTTAATTTAGAATCATTAAAGATAGTGTAAATTCTTAGCTTTTATTTTTCCCTAAATAAGAAGTTTTGAACTTTATCTGTTTTTTTTTCAGAATTGCTAATTATGAAAACTGTTATCACAGTTAGATTTTATCTGGACTGCTGATAAAAGAAATTATAGTTTGCATTTTAAAAAATACGAATAATAGTAATTTCAAAATATAGTAAATTACTTTTTACAGTTAGTTTCAATTTCACCATTAAAGAAAAATAAAATTTTAGTCTCCAAGTACATATTTTTAAAAATTGCCATAATTGATAATTCAGGAAAATATGTGTTTATGGTTAATATGAGTGTGTAAAGAGATAATGTTTTTATTATAGGAATTATACACTCCTGGTATCTATTTAATGTTAATCATTACCATTAATCACCATTACAGTTCACTGAATGATAACTAAGTACTAGGCAATGTGTTTAGAGAAATCCGTGCATTCAATCTTCATTAGTACATGTGGTCAATACTATAATTGTCTCCATTTTACAGATGAAGAAATTGAGGTTTGGATATTAATTTAGGGCTAAATACAATCCAGAACAATTCAGCCTAAATTTATTCTTGAGGTGTGGGTTTTACAATAAAGTATAAGAGCCTATTCCAAGTAAATTACTAAGTAAAATATACTACAAAGAATTGACATTATTACAACTTTGAGAATTCAAAATAATTCTGATTTTAATCTAATCTCATAATATCCTTGTGAATTAGGAAGGCTTATATAAAATAATAACAACAACAATAATAGTAATACTATGGGGTAGGGGAGGGGGTAGAAAAATAAATGGCCCAAGTCATCCAAGTTACTTTGGACAAGTAACTGAAATGTTATTGTAGAGTCCTTCTTGGGCACAGAATTGAAGTGATGTTAATGCAAATGTGTATTTGTTGCTACCTCTGAACTCTTGAACACTTTTTGCTCTTGTTTGTAGGAGTGGGACGACTGGGGTGTGGGTGTATCTAATTTGTCTGTTTGGAAGCCATTTCTTCATAGCTACAGAGTTGTGTATGCATCTGTTACCTGTCTTGTACTTCCGTTACCACACTGAAGTGTCAGTGCCTGCTGTTTGTTTTGGAGAACTATGCCAGATGACTAAGAAACCTTGCAACTTTATGGAGCTGGGTCATTCTTTTTCCCATGAGTAGCAACTTAGGCAGAAGACCAAACAGGTTTCACCACAGTGTCAGGCTCTCAACTGGATTAGTAATTAAAAAACTGCCGAGACTGCTTAAAAATGTGTTTTGTTGACATAACTTTATTGTGATTTGCTCCGAGTCCAGAAAAAACTCTGAAACAATGTCACTCTTGGACTTTCAAAGGCAAAACCATGAGATAAAAGGAGGACTTGGTAGAGTCAGAAAACAGTGTACTTCCTCGATTCTCTGAGCTTTAGTTTTCTCATTTGTGAAATGGTGGGGGTAGACTAAATTATATACAGTTACCTTTTCAATTCTGACATCAAATCCCTGTGTGCAGTAGGAAAATATGGAAGTTTTTTGATCACAGTAAAGGCATGATAAAATTGTGGGTTTAAAAGATTACTCTGCCAACAATTGGTGGGAGTGGTGGGAAGAGTCAGTGATTACAGGCCACCAGCAGCTGAGTGTTTTGCATGAAATCAGGCCAGAGATGAGAAGCTGAACAGGAGCAGTGGCCATGGGAACAGACAGGGCAAGATCAAGGGGGAGATACTGCATGGTTGAAATTGACAGGGCTTGAGAACCAATGGGATGTGGGAGTCAAGAGAGGGAAGAAACTCAGGTGGTGGCAGTTTTAAATGGGCAGATCAGGAGCAAGGCCATAGCAGAATTTAGCTGGTTAGAACACATCAAGTTTGAGATGCTAGAGAAAGGCCTGGGCAAAGATGCTTAGCAGTTTGAAATATGACTTGGCACCATGAACAATGGTGGTCCAAGACTGATATATGGAGGAATATCTTCGCAGGTAGGTTAGTTGAAATCATGTGAGAATTTGAAATCCCTCAAGAATACAGCAAAGAAACAGCCTGTGGGTGAGAATGAAACTAGGGGATTCCCTACATTTATATAACTGGGAACAATGACAAGAAATGAGAAACAAAAAGAGAAAAAAGAAGAAGTGGCTGAAAAAAAATAGGAAGAAAATATCATTGGATATCAAGGATGTCAAAGGAAGGGAAAAGTGAAAGACAGATGGGTGTGAACTGTATCAGATATGAAATAGTTGAGCAGAGTGAATCCTGAGGAAATCTGAGATTTTCTGTGACCTTGAACTAGATGCTTTCAGTTGGATGGAACAGGCCCTTTCTGACTGAAAGAAACTGGGGAATAAGATGGAGGGGAAAAGGACATAAACCATTTTATTTTCTTTTGCCTGTGCTGCGAGGCATGTGAGATCTTAGTTCCCTGACTAGGGATCGAACCCGTGCCCCCTGCAGTGGAATCATGGAGTCCTAGCCACTGGACAGTCAGGGAATTCCCGAGGGCATAAAGATAGTCACTTTTCTAAGAAGTTTGGTGATTAAAAAAAACCCAACAAAAATATGTGATGGTAGAATTAGACGTAGTGTCCAAGGAAATATTTTGGGAGAGGGAGATGGGTTTTTGAAGGACGAGAAAGAGGAGAGAAAGAAATTTTCATTTGAAAGCGGAGAGGTTCAGAATGAAAGTCCTTGGAGATGTCATGATGGGGAGAACGGGAGGGAATAGGCAGAAAGAAAGGACTTTAAAGACAGTAGGGAAGAGAGGAGGATGGAGATGAAAATCACTTGATTGGAGAGAGAAATTGAAGGACACTATCCTGAATGATCTAGACCTTGTCCCTAGAACAAAGATAGGTTATTTGGGGGCAATTAGGGGACTAGTTTCAATTCTGAAATGAGTTGGGAATATGTTCTGTGGAGACTGTGACAGAGAATCACTTAGAGATGAAGACAGCGTTGTCAAGCTGAGTACATCTCAACTCTCTTGACCTCTGCCTATGGGTGTTGCGGTGAGTCGCTTAGCCATTCGGTGCCTCAGTTTCCTCAACTGTATATGAGACTAAAGCCCTTTCCAATTAAGACATTCTAAGAAAGCAGTGCATAATTCACTTACAGCGCATCCTCAATGAGTCCTCCCTGAATCATTATTTTAGGAGCCAATCCACGTACTTTTTTAAAAAGCCACAAGACACAAAACTGCATGCTAATTTCAATGACTCTCTAATTATACTCATTTTTAGTTATTTCTTTTGATATTGAGGTTTACATTTCTTTGCATATAATAAAAATGGTCTTGAAAGTAGTAAGTGATTTTTATAAGGAAAACCTCTTGCATTTAATAATTGTAAGGTAGTCTTCCACAGTCTCTTGACAGTTTTTTAAGCATCAAATTCTGATGTGTTTAACTGTTATATACATCACAAGGATGAACCTGAGATAAAGTTAAAATATAATAATTTGCTTCTTTTAAAAAAAACCTCCTGTTTTGTCTTTCCTTTGTATTACTTGGACAATAGCTATCAGTCTGGAGTTGACAGCACCTTGATAGCTCATTCCTCATATTTGTTTATTGGTTTATTTATTTATTTGACAAATACGTATCAAATGTGTATCCATACTTGGGTGTGGACCCAAGACTGGATTAAGACTTTCAAAGGGCTTAAGCCCTGAAACTATTATGGTAAGCCTTAGATTAAATGTAAATGTAATAGTGCATCGTAAAAATACATGTTAGGGAAATTCAGCGTGATTATTTTCATGTTTAATGCCCTGATGATTTTTTGGAGTGTGTTGGGGGAGAAAAAGATAAACTAGCCCCAAATTCCCTTTTGATGCCTCTACTTTGTGAATTAGACATCTACTGAGCAAGCTTGCACTGGTGCAAGGCACTGTGAAGGATACCAATGTGAATCAGAACAGAACCTGCCCTCCAATAACTTACAGTCAAGTCATTTTATGAGCAGCAGGCAGCCATTAATTTCTGAAGATGTGGTTTTTCATTAGACAAGGTTGTGCCCTGTGCTCATAGACCAACTGAGAGTAGGGATGAGCAGCCAGTGGCATTTAAACCACTTTGACTTGCCTAAGTCCATTAAAGGACCTTGCATGCCAAGCATAGCCAGCAAGGGTGACATGACCCAGTGTTCTGTAAGGGTGTTCCCTCACTGAGGGAAGCCTAGTGAGTCTAACTGCAGTAGTGAGCATGCATCCTGCTTCTGTGATAGGCAATGCCTGTTAGGACACAGGGAACCTCAGCAACAGTGTCCTTGAAGAATGTGTAGTGGAGAAAAGAGTTATCAGAAATTAAGTGCTCTGGGTATAGACAGAGTGTTATTTTTCTAGATTCATGAGCCTTGTTAAGTAGGTAAATCTTGTCCTTTAGGGGCCATGCCTTCAGATTTATCCAGTTAGCATTTCCTAGTTCTTTAGGTTTTTTATTACCTAAATCAGACACAGCAAAATGTTTTACTCTGTGGCAACTCAAACCAATTAAATGATGACAAATTTGTACTCCCTATTTTCATAAAAGTGAAAGAACATGGTGATCCTAAATCTGCTGTGAAATTCCAAAGCTTTTAAGAGCATCATCATTTTGCTTAAATACAATTTATAAACTTAACAGGTGAACTGAAATGCTGCTTCCATTTTCTATAAAATATTTTACTTGGGGCTTCCCTGGTGGTGCAGTGGTTGAGAATCTGCCTGCCAATGCAGGGGACACGGGTTCGAGCCCTGGTCTGGGAAGATCCTACATGCCGCGGAGCAAATGGGCCCGTGAGCCACAACTACTGAGCCCGCGCGTCTGGAGCCTGTGCTCCGCAACGGGAGAGGCCGCGATAGTGAGAGGCCCGCGCATCACGATGAAGAGTGGCCCCCACTCGCCACAACTAGAGAAAGCCCTCGCACAGAAACGAAGACCCAACACAGCCAAAAATAAATAAATAAATGAATAAAATTAAAAAAAATATTGTACTGAAGTTCTAATGTCTATAATATGTATCACTGTAATATGTGCACAAGAAAGCAGAAAGAATCCTCTCTTTTGCTTCTCTTCTGTTTAGTCTGTACTAGTTTGTTAGTCCTTCTCTTGCTTTAGGCATCAATGAACACAATTATGGAAATTTAAGATGACTAGTTCACATTAAGTTGATGAATTATGTAATAAAGTATATATTACATTCTGTGTATTTTAGCCCTGGTCCTGAGAAATACTCTAAAAACACCTGCTTTATCCTTAATAATTTCAGCTAAGTTCAAATTGTGGAGTTAGCTTATCAGGTGGTCAGAAGGGTTTTTTTTTAAAGGAATTATTAACCATGGAAAGAAGAGAAGCTAGGCTGGTATGATGAACTGAAAAACTGATCAATCCTGGTAATAGATAAAGATAGGTTTATTTGTTCTTTGAGTGTAAGCTGCAGAAGTTGGCTTTTATAGAAAAAGACACCTTGAGATTTGTATTGATCTGAGGTGACTGATGGGACCACGTAAAGTCACAAGTAAGTTTTAGAAATCAATAGAACTATAAAAATTCTACTGGTTCTACTTTGCTTTCCCACAGTCACCATGCCATATCTTATACCACTGTTACAGCCATTCACAGAGATTTCTTATATTTGATGCAAAGGTAACATTGTTTTCTGGTCTAGAATTCATTCAACCCACCCATCAGCCCCCTGCCAGCCACACACACTAATCTCATGGAAACAAAAAAGAAAGAAAAATAAATGTAGCATCAACATCATTTATTTGGCTTGCAGTGTTATAACAGCTGCAAACTATTGTCTGTCCAGCCAACTTGTCTAAATAATGGAATAGTCCTGTGACAATCTTGGTCTCTATAAGAGCAGGTTCTTCAGCTTTATTCTGCCTGATCTAACCCATTAATTTGAACAAGATCTAAAACTTAAAGGTACATTGAGCAGACTACACAACATACTTGTAAATACATGGTTGCCCAGCTCTCAGTGGGTTTGCATTAAAGATACTACCAGCTTAAATGTCTTAAAGGTCTTCAAAATTGTCCAAATATGCTCCCTAATGTAGATTTTCACTTACCAACTTTGAGCAGAGAAGAATATAAAGACTTTACATAGATTTCTTTCTTTTTTTTTAATTGGTAAAAGCAAACATTCAGAATAAGGCAAGCAGAAAAGTAAGAGGAAGAGTTTGCTATAGTGATGGTTAATTTTCAGAAAAAAAGTATTTTAAAGCAAAAATATATTGGATAGCTCCAAAGGACATTTATCCAAATCATCTGGTAGTAAAATCAGTAGTAAAAATTAATTGTGATTTTCTAAACCTCAGAAAGTGAAATGTTTTACAAAAAATGTTACGATAACATGAAATGAAACATCTCAATTCTTTATAAGTTCTTTGAGAAATAATTTTCGTAAGGTGTATGAGAAACTTATGATTGATTCCAAAGCAAAATACGGCAACAAACAAACCTACATATAAACAAACAAAAACTATCCAGACTCAGAAACTAAAGTACAGGGCTTCCCTGGTGGTGCAGTGGTTAAGAATCCGCCTGCCAATGCAGGGGACACGGGTTCGAGCCCTGGCCCGGGAAGATCCCACATGCTGCGGAGCAACTAAGCCCTGTGCACTACAACTACTGAGCCTGCGCTCTAAGAGCCCGCGAGCCACAGCTACTGAAGCCCATACGCCTAGAGTCCGTGCTCCACAGCAGGAGAAGCCACCGCAATGAGAAGCCCACAAGCGGCCAGGAAGAGTAGCCCCTGCTCGCCGCAACTAAAGAAAGCCCACGTGCAGCAACAAAGACCCAATGCAGCCAAAAATAAATAAATAAGTTTTTTAAAAAGAAAGAAAATAAAGTACAAATGCCCAGAAATCTCTCTACAAAGAAAGTTCAATGACGATACATGATTCTGATAAAATGATATATTGTACTGAAGAACGACTAGTTACAATTGGCTGTTTAAAGGAATTTTATAGGATGTAATTAGTTAGAAATAATCATAAAAATAGTAAAAGAAGGCATCTTATAGATTCAATGAAAGTATATAAGCATCTGAATAAACTTTAATCAACTGACGCTGTAATAGGCCTTAATTGGATCAAGTTTATATGAAATTAAAAATAAAAGTATTTTATTATTGCATAATTAACAAGCACTCCTATGTTCAAATGATGTACTCTGTGGTGCTCATTAATCCCTGCTGTGTCCCAAATTATGATATCGTCTCATCCTCAGGATCACATCCATGGAATAAGGCTAATGTTTGAAGGGCAGTTTGGAACTACAGCTACAGCTTACTGATGCTCATTTATAACTAAATTCACTGGCTATGGCCTCTCAATGAAAAGTGAATTCAAGTTAACCAGCATATGTTGAATCAAAGATCTAACTTGTTATTATAGAAACCCAACAATCCAGTTCAAAAATTAAGCAAGTAGAGACACATATGCACCACAGCACTACATCTTGCCAAAATGTAGGACAATTTACCTGACACTCATCTCTTTGGATTATATTAACCTTATTGTGATAAAGACTACGATTTTCAGTTTTTCAACATAAGTGAAATTGAGGCAACACACTGGTGTTTCCCTTAGAATTATCTCTAAAGAGAAGACTAGTAACATGTAGGGGGCAATGATAAAGCATTCTGTTACATTTCTCTGATCATAAAATGTACAACTTTTATGTCACAGTCATTACTGACCTTCCAGTAGTAAGAACCAGTATCATAATAATTATACTTACTCCTTTATTATAGCCATTCCTTCACCTACTATGTCATTTATAAATCTCCTGTACTGCCATTCTTTTTGAAATTAAAAAATGTTGTTTTAAATGAAGTTATAGTTTATCACTGTGGGGCTTCTGATATTAGTGATATGGACCCCCAACCACATATGGAACCGTTGAGATTGTTTGGATGGTGAAGCCAGTCACAAACAGCTATGATTTTAATTTGTATGGATCCTAATTTTATGTTTTAAAATTTAGAGTGAATCTACTAGCAAAGATACCAAAAGTATGGGAAAATGTCTAGGTTAAACATCAAGATACACCTGTGAGATTGGTTTTCAAAGCCTACCTGCAAAAGAGAATTTGAACAACAAAATGCTATTAAGTAGTGATATGACTTTCCCAAATTCAGTGTTTTCCTGGCATGACTTAGCAATGACTTCGATGTCAGAGATGTGATATGATGAGTTAACACTGATGCATTAATATGATCTTGAGTCTTCAATTAAGGAGAGAAACACTATTTAAAAATCTAGTTCATAAAATCACCTTATCATTAACATAAACCTTTAACGGGTTTAGGTTGGAAGTAACATAAAAAAACATTTAAAGTCCTCACTTGTTTACAGTGAAATGATGATGGAAAGTTTTTAACAGGATCCACTTACCAGGAAAATGAACAGCACTGCAGCTGTTCTGAAGAAGGGCCAGTTCATTGCTGCTGGGTTCTCTTACATCCAAGACCAAGGGAGTTTTGTTTGTTCTTCTCTGTTCTTTTTCCTCCCCCCACTCAGCTGGTGTCTGCTTAAAATAATTTCTCAGTAGATGTTCTTATGTGCAGGCTTTGAGGTGTTTCTTTCTTCTCTGGGAGCAGGTCTGAATGTGCGTATAACCTGTCTAGATCCCCACCCTAAAAACTTGGGCTGGTCTCATTGCAGCGCTTAACAAGATCATCATTGCTCTCGGGTAAAAGCTTGGGGACACACCCTCTTCTAGCTGAAAGGCAGCTCTTTGTGAGGCATGGAAGATTCATTCCTTTATTGAAGGTTTCCAGTGGTAGGCATTTAAAATGATCAGAAGTGTGGAGAGTTGTACAACTGATAGGGGCTTTTCACCCTGTGCTTTATTTACAGGTTGTTTAGCTTCTTCCCATGCTAAAAAGGCAAGTGGAGTCTGGAAGTTTATATTATTCAAAGAGGATTATCTGGCCCATGCTCCTTGCCAGATCTTCAGATCACAGTAGAAAATTATAAACTTTCCATTTCAGTGGTCTTTAGGAAACAGTCATTTTCTAAGCTATTTTTTAAGAGACAGAAAATTTGCTAATGTAAAAGTGAGGACTATTTTTTAAAGCATTAGTTCATACAAGCAAAACTGTGATACTTATAATGTTCCTTGCATAAATCACAATTCCTTTTAAGTGACCAACTTAAGTCCAGGGAAGTCTCTGTGTTCTCTCTAAATGAATATCTTCCTTCCCCAATTATTTTTCTCTCTTTAAGTTTCTGTCCTCTTCAAATGCAGTAAAACAAAATTTAAAATATCACTAAGCCAGCTTAAAAGTAAACAATCAAATCCACCAATTAAAGTCCTGTTGATAATTTTAAAAATGGAAACACAGAAAGCTGTTCTTCAGGTGAGGTGGGTTAAAAGTCAATGACGATTCCCGAGCCCAGAGCCAAGAATCTATATAGTGAGCCAATTAGAGCACAGGGAATACACTGGAGAAAAGGCTGCCCACACATGCAAACGGGAAACTGAATGCAGCCCTGAAGTCTGTGAAAATAAATAATGACTCTCACAGGGAAGCCTTTGGAAGTGTTCTGGGGGTAACCTCCTGTTCACCTGGCAATGTCTCGTATAAATATTGTGAGTGGCAGGAAGTCTATGGAGATCGAAATGGCAGTCTGGAAAAAGAGATCTATCTGATAAGATGTTGATTATGGTCAAAAGGTGTTAACAATTGTCCCAGAAAGGAAGGATATCTCTGAGGGTCAGAGGTTCTCTAGAATGCTGTCATTTCACTGCAGGTATGTGGCAAAGAAGGTTCCTCCACACTGACTTGAAATTTCATGCTATTCATCATGGAGTTTAGAGGGAAGGAGATAGGCTCCCTGTATTTACTTGAAGTGCATAAGAATGCTTATGATAGGGATTGATTGATGTGAATTAATAAAATAAAAGGAGATGATCAGGCCAAATTTCTTATTCATCAAGTAAGATAGAACGTAAGTATCGACCTATGACTTAGTCTGAGTAATGTATTAGTAGTAGGACCGTCTGACCATGAATGACTGAAGACTCACTGGGCACTGGAGGCGAAAGGACTTGCTCCTGCAAGCTTTCCACCGGCCAGTGAATGTTTTATCCACCTTGAATTCTGGGCGTGGTGCTAAGATGTACACAGGGCCTCTTCATCCATGGAATGACTCTTCCCCACACCCAGTTCTGACTCCACCCCTAACTCAAGGCCTTGTTCCACGGTACCAACCAACTAGAGCATCCTAAGGCAGCAAAGTCTCCAGCAGCTTTCTGGAGAGGAGGTGTGGCAGAACTCCGATGCTGCAGAACAGTGGCTATGTTAATTGTCACATGAGAACTAGTGACATTAAGCAAGAGATGGGGAAGGGAGTTTATGAACCACCATCCCTCCTCCTTCATCTCTTTCTCTGCCTTTTTCTTTCCTACTCATCTTAATGTCCTTAGAACAGTATCGTTCAATAGACAACTTCCTGAAATGTGGAAACATTCTCTATCTGTGCATCCACTATGGTAGCCACTAACCATATGTGGCTATTGAACATTGGAAATGTAACTAATAGGACTAAGGAACTGAATTTTTAAGTTAAATTTAAATAGCCACATGTGGCCAGTGGTTACCATATTGCCCAGTGCAGAGAGGTTAGAGCATCACTGCTTTTATTATCTTCCATCTTATTCTAAGCCTTAATTCCTGTTCTTTATAAAGTCAGCTCCTTCTAATTAAATCTACCCTATTCTTTTGCTCAGTTGTGGGAACTCTAGCCTTCTACTTTTCCAGTCAGCACATTTGATTCCTTTTCCTTTATGCATTTCTGTTATCTCAGTTGCCAAGTCCCTTATTTTTGATTCCTTGCTGATCCTATTGCTTAATGCCAAACTTTAAAACATAGGTAGGCAACAGCACACACCTCTCTCATTTCTATGGTCATGTTTTCTCAGGTATTTCTTCCAGGCCCCTTATCTGTAACCTCACACCCCACTGTGGCATAAGTGCTGTATAAGGTTGCTTCTTCTCTCTGGTCTCACTGTACCCTATTTCTACTATGAACAATGTTCATTATGTGCACCTCCACTTACATACCAACAGTTCTCACTTTATGGGAATTTTATGAAATTTGGGGTGATTTTTCTGTTTTTTTTTTTTTTTCTGGTGTTTTCTGGTAAGCTGACAGATTTTCTCACAAGGATCAAAATTCTTCTGGGAGATAATTTTGCTCTCTCATAAGGCACAGCACACCCTAGAATGTCAACCCAAGTGTCTACATTTCTATAGTTTTTTCACAGCTTGGGATACTGTAATACCCTCTTGAAAGACAAAATAATCAGCATCTTTCACAGGAGGTGATGGATTCTACTGATCTAGAATTTCTTAAGCCTTATTAAAGTGACTATTCTATCTCCCTTCATTTACACAGCACCCATAGCATGGACTCATATATTCCAGAGAAAAACTTTGGAATATGTTTTTATGTTATATGTGAGCCTCTGGTGTCGTATATGTATCTAAATTACCTTAATCAGCTCTAGAAATTGTTTAAAAAATAGGTGAAAGATTTTTTTAAAATGTTAAAAGTGGAGAATTGAGATAAATGTTAAGGATAATAGGAACAGAAACGTTTGTATTTCCCTCTATATTAATGTTCCTATGAGATGTATTGATTCCAGGTCTTTTTTTAAAAATAAATTTATTTATTTTGTTTATTTTTATTTTGGCTGTGTTTGGTCTTTGTTGCTGCACGTGGGCTTTCTCTTGTGGTGAGCAGGGGCTACTCTTCTTTGCGGTGTGTGGGCTTCTCATTGCGGTGGCTTCTCTTTTTGCTGAGCGCGGGCTGTAGGCGCGCGGGCTTCAGTAGTTGTGGCATGTGGACTCACTAGTTGTGGCTCGTGGGCTCTAGAGCACAGGCTCAGTAATTGTGGCGCACGGGCTTAGTTGCTTCGCAGTATGTGGGATCTTCCTGGACCAGGGCTCGAACCCACGTCCCCTGCACTGGCAGGTAGATTCTTAACCACTGTGCCACCAGGGAAGTCCCTTGATTCTAGGTCTTGCTTACATTGTTTAAAGTCAGACTATTCCTCAATGAGTCACAAAAAAGTCTGGGGGATGGAGGCTGCTTTAGATTAACTGAGACTTTGTGTATAACAATCAAATGCAATGGCTGATACTTAATGGGATTCCTGGTTTGAACAAAACAGCTACAGAAATAACTTTGGGAACTAAAAATAGAACTACCATATGACCCAGCAATCCCACTACTGGGCATATACCCTGAGAAAACCATAACTCAAAAAGAGACATGTACCACAATGTTCATTGCAGCACTATTTACAATTGCCAGGACATGGAAGCAACCTAAGTGTCCATCAACAGATGAATGGATAAAGAAGATGTGGCACATATATACAATGGAATATTACTCAGCCATAAAAAGAAATGAAATTGAATTATTTATAGTGAGGTGGATGGACCTAGAGTCTGTCACACAGAGTGAAGTAAGTCAGAAAGAGAAAATCAAATACTGTATGCTAACACACACATATGGAATCTAAAAAAAAAAAAAAAAAGTTCTGAAGAACCTAGGGGCAGGATAGGAATAAAGACACAAACGCAGAGAATGGACTTGAGGATGTGGGGAGGGGCAAGGGTAAGCTGGGGCGAAGTGAGAGAGTGGCATGTACATATATACACTACCAAATGTAAAATAGATAGCTAGTGGGAAGAAGCCACATAGCACAGGGAGATCAGCTCGGTGTTTTGTGACCACCTAGAGGGGTGGGATAGGGAGGGAGACAAAAGAGGGAAGAGATATGGGGATATATGTATATGTATAGCTGATTCACTTTGTTATAAAGCAGAAACTAACACACCATTGTAAAGCAATTATACTCCAATAAAGATGTTAAAAAAAAGAGAAAGAAATAACTTTGGGGCTCTTTGGGAAATTTTAAATATAGACTGTTGAGGAATTATTATAACTTTTATTAGTACTAACCTGACTTGAACAAAACACCTATAGAAATAACTTTGGGGGTATTTGAGAACATTTAAATATAGACTGTTGGGGAATTATTATAAATTTTATTAGTACTGTGTCCTATTTATTTATTAATGATTTATTAATATCATTTATTGTATCAATTAATTTATATTTATGATGGTATTTATTTATTATAATTATAAAATTATACAGTTGGTTATGATTGGCTAATTATAATTCTATTTCTATTTATTAATATATTTATTGATATGTCTTTATTTTTAAAGATACATGCTAAATTATGTAGGAACAAAATCTCATGATGACAGAAATATTTTTAATGGTAATTGAGCAATAAAATAGCTGAAGTAAATATGGCAAAACGTTAACTGTTAAAGCTAAATGATAGCATATGGTTTTCTCTTTGTTTTCTGTATATTTGAGAATTTTCATAATAAATTTAAAAATAATGGACTAAAGTAGGTGTTGGCAAATTATAGCCATGGGCCAAATCTGGCTCATTGCCTTCTTTGTTATTTTATTGGAACACAACCATACTCACTGGCTTATGTATTGTCTATGGCTACTTTCCCTTTACAACAGCAGAGCTGAGTAGTTATGACAGAGACCAAGTAGCCTGCCAAGCCTAAAATAATTACTTATCTTGCCCTTTACAGAAAAAGTTTGCTAACTCCTGCATCAAAAGAATAGTTTGTAATACAAAATATGATTCATTAGTACATTAGTTGATTTTAGGAGAATTCAGAAAATTGATCTAGAGAGTGTGCACAGAAATCAGGAAGCAATTAATTATTGAAGAAAAGATACATCTTGATAATCAAATCATATTTTTAGTTTTATACTTTCAGAAAGACTTTATTTAATTGACTAGAATAATCTATAGTCTAACTCTTCTTCCTTTCCTTTAAATCGGATATAAGGAAAACTTTTTCATTTTTCTCTAGTCAGTTCTAAATGAGAGTCCAACATCATCACATCTTATGTGTTTTTCTCTATATAGAAAGAATATTCATTAGCGGGGAAAATCTCATGTGATTTTGAAAACACTGGACTTTACTTAAATATTTTATGATTAAATGAAGATGATTTTTATTGTCGGTTTTTAAAAAAATATATTTAAAAATATTTCTAATTGAACATCCACTGCATGCTCAGTACTATGCTTGGTGCTATGTAATGTTCAAAATAATTTTGAACCCTATTCTTAAAAAGGTTACCCCATAGTTGCAAACATCCTGAAACAAAAGTATTACTACTCCTTTCTGGAAGACTGTCCGATTCACACACATATGTGTATCAGCTACCACCCCAGGGTACTCTTTGAATTTCATGTGCAAGTTCAGTCCTCCCTTTTACCTATAATAAATTGTCATCAATTCAGTTCTACAATATTTTTTTCTGTGGCCTTCTCTGTGCCTATACTAGGCACGGGAGTTGCAAAGATGGATGCAACATGGTCCTTGCCCTTAAGTGGCTCCAAGCTAGCTGGGATGAGAAAGAAAACACACTTTTTCCCAACTTGCTAAATAGAAACATGCACAAGGTGCTTTGGGAATCCTACACATTTATGATACAATAGAATTGATCCCTAAAATGCTTGATTTCTTCTTTTCTTTGTAGCTTACCTAACTCAACTCCTGATATACTTTAAATTTGTATCTGTGCCTTTCTGTCTTCATTTTTGCTGTCATAGATCCCCTCCTGGCCCTCTTCAGCTGACATTGCCGGGCCACACCGCTAATTGCGCCTCTGCGTTCTTCTCTTTAGTTTTGTATTCCTCTTCCAGAATATTGTTTCTGAAACATTGCTTTCCTTATGTCATGCCTCTTCTTGGGTAACTACAGTAATCATATTTCCTCCCAAATCAAAACGTCTTAATATTGCAACCTCTCAGAGGCAAATTTATGTCTACAACTTATTTACTGTATCTGGTGCAAACAAAATGCAATCACCCTCTAACATTTCAAGATTTTCCACCATTGCCTTTCATTTTTGAAGACTCTGCTTTTGATGATGATGATACTGTCATGTTTCAGGGTAATATATTCATTGATAGCTGTCTAGAATATTTTCCATTTAGGGGTGACCATTATAGCCTATGAGATGATAAAAATTTACTTCATCATTTTCAGAAAGTGTTATTTGACTACAGTTTAAAAAATTCAGTTCCACCAACATTCTTTTTTCGGGAGCACAGGCTCTGGACACGCAGGCTCAGCGGCCATGGCTCACGGGCCCAGCCGCTCCGTGGCATGTGGGATCCTCCTGGACTGGGGAACGAACCCGCGACCCCTACATCCTCAGGCGGACTCTCAACCTCTGCGCCACCAGGGAAACCCCTCCACCAACATTCTTGAGCCCTACTAGGGGCTGTACTAGTTTTTAGGAGAGGTAAAAATGGGTAATATGAAGAACTTAGGGGTAAGACAGGAATAAAGACACAGACCTACTAGAGAACGGACTTGAGGATATGGGGAGGGGGAAGGATGAGCTGTGACAAAGCGAGAGAGAGACATGGACATATATACACTACCAAACATAAGGTAGATAGCTAGTGGGAAGCAGCCACATAGCACAGGGAGATCAGCTGGGTGCTTTGTGACCGCCTGGAGGGGTGGGATAGGGAGTGTGGGAGGGAGGGAGACGCAAGAGAGAAGAGATATGGGAACATATGTATATGTATAACTGATTCATTTTGTTATAAAGCAGAAACTAACACACCATTGTAAAGCAATTATACCCCAATAAAAATGTAAAAAAAAAAAAGGGTAATAGAAGTTTCTGTCTTGATGAACTGGTTTGCAAGGCAGAAATAGAGACACAGATATAGAGAACAAACGTATGGACACCAAGCGAGGGAAGGGGACTGGGATACATTGGGAGATTGGGATTGACATATATACACTAATATGTATAAAATAGACAACTAATGAGAACCTGCTATATAGCACAGGGAACTCCACTTCACTATACAGTAGAAACTAACACAACATTGTAAAACAACTATACCCCAATTATAAAAAATAAATAAAGCAAAGCTGAAATACTGAAAAAGAAAAAAGGAGGGTCCTGTCTTTAAGAAGGCTATAATCTTGACTGGCTCTCAAAGGGGTGATGAGTTTTGTCTCTATTACAAGACACATTGATGTATGTGTGATAGGAAATGCATACAGTGAGTGTTCTGAGTCCTACAAAAGGGAAATAATTTCCACATTAAGGGAATTGGAGAACACTTCATGGAAGAGGTAGCTTTTGAAATTTTTAGGATAACTACATTCTCAACAAATGGAGATATAGATGGGAATGAAGGCAGAAAGGGATATGTATTTTTCAGGGCAAAAAGGAGTCAGTTGGACCTAAGTATATTTTTTATGTTGTTGAAGGTAGCAGGGCTGATGAGTTGGCAGAATGTGGAGGACTTTGAATGCCCTGCTGAGGAATATGCATGGTATTATATGACAGACAAAGAACTGTGGGCTTTTTTTTTTTTTTTTACATCTTTATTAGAGTATAATTGCTTTATAACGGTGTGTTAGTTTCTGCTTTATAACAAAGTGAATCAGTTATACATATACATATGTTCCCATATCTCTTCCCTCTTGCGTCTCCCTCCCTCCCACACTCCCTATCCCACCCCTCCAGGCGGTCACAAAGCACCCAGCTCATCTCCCTGTGCTATGCGGCTGCTTCCCACTAGCTATCTACCTTATGTTTGGTAGTGTATATATGTCCATGCCTCTCTCTCACTTTGTCACAGCATACCATTCCCCCTCCCCATATCCTCAAGTCCATTCTCTAGTAGGTCTGTGTCTTTATTTCTGTCTTACCCCTAGGTTCTTCACGACATTTTTTTTCTTAAATTACATATATATGTGTTAGCATACGATATTTGTCTTTCTCTTTCTGACTTACTTCACTCTGTATGACAGATACTACGTCTATCCACCTCATTACAAATAGCTCAATTTTGTTTCTTTTTTATGGCTGAGTAATATTCCATTGTATATATGTGCCACATCTTCTTTATCCATTCATCCAATGATGGACACTTAGGTTGTTTCCATCTCCAGGCTATTGTAAATAGAGCTGCAATGAACATTTTGGTACATGACTCTTTTTGAATTATGGTTTTCTCAGGGTATATGCCCAGTAGTGGGATTGCTGGGTCATATGGTAGTTCTATTTGTAGTTTTTAAGGAACCTCCATACTGTTCTCCATAGTGGCTGTACCAATTCACATTCCCACCAGCAGTGCAAGAGTGTTCCCTTTTCTCCACACCCTCTCCAGCATTTATTTCTAGATTTTTTGATGATGGCCATTCTGAATGGTGTGAGATGATATCTCATTATAGTTTTGATTTGCGTTTCTCTAATGACTAATGATGTTGAGCATTCTTTCATGTGTTTGTTGGCAGTCTGTATATCTTCTTTGGAGAAATGTCTATTTAGGTCTTCTGCCCATTTTTGGATTGAGTTGTTTGTTTTTTTGTTATTGAGCTGCATGAGCTGCTTATAAATTTTGGAGATTAATCCTTTGTCAGTTGCTTCATTTGCAAATATTTTCTCCCATTCTGAGGGTTGTCTTTTGGTCTTGTTTACGGTTTCCTTTGCTGTGCAAAAGCTTTGAGGTTTCATTAGGTCCCATTGTTTATTTCTGTTTTTATTTCTGTTTCTCCAGGAGGTGGGTCAAAAAGGATTTTGCTGTGATTTATGTCATAGAGTGTTCTGCCTATGTTTTCCTCTAAGAATTTGATAGTTTCTGGCCTTACATTTAGGTCTTTAATCCATTTTGAGTTTATTTTTGTGTATGGTGTTAGGGAGTGATCTAATCTCATATTTTTACATGTACCTGTCCAGTTTTCCCAGCACCACTTATTGAAGAGGCTGTCTTTCTCCACTGTACATTCCTGCCTCCTTTATCAAAGATAAGGTGACCATATGTGCGTGGGTTTATCTGTGGGCTTTCTATCTTGTTCCATTGATCTATTTCTCTGTTTTTGTGCCAGTACCATACTGTCTTGATTACTGTAGCTTTGTGGTATAGTCTGATGTCAGGGAGCCTGATTCCTCCAGCTCCGTTTTTCATTCTCAAGACTGCTTTGGCTATTTGGGGTCTTTTGTGTTTCCATACAAATTGCGAAATTTTTTTGTCCTAGTTCTGTGAAATATGCCAGTGGTAGTTTGATAGGGATTGCATTGAATCTATAGATTGCTTTGGGTAGTAGAGTCATTTTCACCATGTTGATTCTTCCAATCCAAGAACATGGTATATCTCTCCATCTATTTGTATCATCTTTAATTTCTTTCATCAGTGTCTTATAATTTTCTGCATACAGGTCTTTTTTCTCTTTAGGTAGGTTTATTCCTAGATATTTTATTCTTTATGTTGCAATGGTAAATGGGAGTGTTTTCTTGATTTCACTTTCAGATTTTTCATCATTAGTGTATAGGAATGCAAGAGATTTCTGTGCATTAATTTTGTTTCCTGCTACTTTACCAAATTTATTGATTAGCTCTAGTAGTTTTCTGGTAGCATCTTTAGGATTCTCTATGTATAGTATCATGTCATCTGCAAACAGTGACAGCTTTACTTCTTCTTTTCCGATTTGGATTCCTTTTATTTCCTTTTCTTCTCTGATTGCTGTGGCTAAAACTTCCAAAACTATGTTGAATAATAGTGGTGAGAGTGGACAACCTTGTCTTGTTCCTGATCTTAGTGGAAATGGTTTCAGTTTTTCACCATTGAGAACGATGTTGGCTGTGGGTTTGTCTTATAGGGCCTTTATTATGTTGAGGAAAGTTTCCTCTACGCCTACTTTCTGCAGGGATTTTATCATAAATGGGTGTTGAATTTTGTCAAAAGCTTTCTCTGCATCTATTGAGATGATCATGTGGTTTTTCTCCTTCAATTTGTTAATATGGTTTATCACATTGATTGATTTGCGTATATTGAAGAATCCATGCATTCCTGGAATAAACCCCACTTGATCATGGTGTATGATCCTTTTAATGTGCTGTTGGATTCTGTTAGCTAGTATTTTGTTGAGGATTTTTGCATCTATGTTCATCAGTGTTATTGGCCTGTAGTTTTCTTTCTTTGTCACATCCTTGTCTGGTTTTGGTATCAAGGTGATGGTGGCCTCGTAGAAAGAGTTTGGGAGTGTTCCTCCCTCTGCTATAGTTTGGAAGAGTTTGAGAAGGATAGGTGTTAGCTCTTCTCTAAATGTTTGATAGAATTCGCCTGTGAAGCCATCTGGTCCTGGGCTTTTGTTTGTTGGAAGATTTTTAATCACAGTTTCAATTTCAGTGCTTGTGATTGGACTGTTCATATTATCTATTTTTTCCTGATTCAGTCTTGGCAGGTTGTGCATTTCTAAGAATTTGTCCATTTCTTCCAGGTTGTCCATTTTATTGGCATAGAGTTGCTTGTAGTAATCTCTCATGATCTCTTTTATTTCTGCAGTGTCAGTTGTTACTTCTCCTTTTTCATTTCTAATTCTATTGATTTGAGTCTTCTCCCTTTTTTTCTTGATGAGTCTGGCTGATGGTTTATCAATTTTGTTTATCTTCTCAAAGAACCAGCTTTTAGTTTTATTGTTCTTTGCTACCGTTTCCTTCATTTCTTTTTCATTTATTTCTGATCTGATTTTTATGATTTCTTTCCTTCTGGTAAGTTTGGGGGTTTTTTGTTCTTCTTTCTCTAATTGCTTTAGGTGCAAGGTTAGGTTGTTTATTCGAGATGTTTCCTGTTTCTTAAGGTAGGATTGTATTGCCATAAACTTCCCTCTTAGAACTGCTTTTGCTGCATCCCATAGATTATGGGTCATCGTGTCTCCACTGTCATTTGTTTCTAGGTATTTTTTGATTTCCTCTTTGATTTCTTCAGTGATCACTTCATTATTAAGTAGTGTATTGTTTAGCCTCCATGTGTTTGTATTTTTTAGAGACCTTTTCCTGTAATTGATATCTAGTCTCATAGCGTTGTGATCGGAAAAGATACTTGATATGATTTCAATTTTCTTAAATTTACCAAGGCTTGATTTGTGACCCAAGATATGATCTATCCTGGAGAATGTTCCATGAGCACTTGAGAAAAATGTGTATTCTGTTGTTTTTGGATGGAATGTCCTATAAATATCAATTAAGTCCATCTTGTTTAATGTATCATTTAAAGGTTGTGTTTCCTTATTTATTTTCATTTTGGATGATCTGTCCATTGGTGAAAGTGGGGTGTTAAAGTCCCCTACTATGAATGTGTTATGGTAGATTTCCCCTTTTATGGCTGTTAGTATTTGCCTTATGTATTGAGGTGCTCCTATGTTGGGTGCATAAATATTTACAATTGTTATATCTTCTTCTTGGATCCATCCCTTGATCATTATGTAGTGTCCTTCTTTGTCTCTTCTAATAGTCTTTATTTTAAAGTCTATTTTTTTCTGAAATGAGAATTGCTACTCCAGCTTTCTTTTGGTTTCCATTTGCATGGAATATCTTTTTCCATCCCCTTACTTTCAGTCTGTATGTGTCTCTAGGTCTGAAGTGGGTCTCTTGTAGACAGTATATATATGGTTCTTGTTTTTGTATCCATTCAGCCAATCTGTGTCTTTTGGTGGGAGCATTTAGTCCATTTACATTTAAGGTAATTATCGATATGTATGTTCCTATTCCCATTTTCTTATGTGTTTGGGTCTGTTATTGTAGGTCTTTTCCTTCTCTTGCGTTTCTTGCCTAGAGAAGATCCTTTAGCATTTGTTGTAAAGCTGGCTTGGTGGTTCTGAACTCTCTCAGCTTTTGCTTGTCTGTAAAGGTTGTAATTTCTCCAACAAATCTGAATGAGATCCTTGCTGGATAGAGTAATCTTGGTTGCAGGTTGTTCTCCTTCATCACTTTAAATATGTCCTGCCAGTCCCTTCTGGTTTGCAGAGTTTCTGCTGAAACATCAGCTGTTAACCTTATGGGGATTCCCTTGTGTGTTATTTATTGTTTTTCCCTTGCTGCTTTTAATATGTTTTCTTTGTATTTAATTTTTGACAGTTTGATTAATATGTGTCTTGGCGTGTTTCTCTTTGGATTTATCCTGTATGGGACTCTCTGTGCTTCCTGGACTTGATTAACTATTTCCTTTCCCATATTAGGGAAGTTTTCAACTATACTCTCTTCAAATATTTTCTCAGTCCCTTTCTTTTTCTCTTCTTCTTCTGGGACTCCTATAATTCGAATGTTGGTGCATTTAATGTTGTCCCAGAGGTCTCTGAGACTGTCCTCAGTTCTTTTCATTCTTTTTTCTTTATTCTGCTCTGCAGTAGTTATTTCCATTATTTTATCTTCCAGGTCACTTATCCGTTCTTCTGCCTCAGCTATTCTGCTATTGATCCCTTCTAGTATATTTTTAATTTCATTTATTGTGTTGTTCATCGTTGTTTGTTTCATGTTTAGTTCTTCTAGTTCCGTGTTAAATGTTTCTTGCATTTTCTCTATTCTATTTCCAAGATTTTGGATCATCTTTACTATCATTATTCTGAATTCTTTTTCAGGTAGACTGCCTATTTCCTCTTCATTTGTTAGGTCTGGTGGGTTTTTATCTTGCTCCTTCATCTGCTGTGTGTTTTTCTGTTTTCTCATTTTGCTTATCTTGCTGTGTTTGGGGTCTCCTTTTTGCAGGCTGCAGGTTTGTAGTTCCCATTGTTTTTGGTGTCTGTCCCCAGTGACTGATGTTGCTTCAGTGGGTTGCGTAGGTTTCCTGGTGGAGGGGACTGGTGCCTGTGTTCTGGTGGATGAGGCTGGATCTTGTCTTTCTGGTGGGCAGGTCCATGTCTGGTGGTGTGTTTTGGGGTGTCTGTGGACTTATTATGATTTTAGGCAGCCTCTCTGCTAATGGGTGGGGTTGTGTTCTTGTCTTGCTAGTTGTTTGGCATAGGGTGTCCAGCACTGTAGCTTCCTGGTCGTTGACTGAAGCTGGGTGCTGGTGTTGAGACGGAGATCTCTGGGAGATTTTTGCTGTTTGATATTATGTGGAGCTGGGAGGTCTCTTGTGGTCCAGTGTTCTGAAGTTGGCTCTCCCACCTCAGAGGCACAGCACTGACTCCTGGCTGCAGCACCAAGAGCCTTTCATCCACACAGCTCAGAATAAAAGGGAGAAAAAGTAAAAAGAAAGAATTAGTAGAAGTAGAAAAAAGAAAGAAAGAAAGAAAGGAGGGAGGGAGGGAGGGAGGAATGAAGGAAGGAAGGAGGGAAGGAAGGAAAAAAGAAAGAAAGAAAGAAGATAAACTAAAATAAAGTAAGATAAAATATAATAAAGTTATTAAAATAAAAATAATTATTACGAAAAAAATTTAAAAAAACAAACCAAAAAAATGGACGGATAGAACCCTAGGACAGATGGTGGAAGCAAAGCTATACAGACAAAATCTCACAGAGAAGCATACACATACACACTCACAAAAAGAAGAAAAGGGGAAAAAATCATAAATCTTGCTCTCAAAGTCCACCTCCTCAATTTGGGATGATTCGTTGTCTATTCATGTAGCCCACAGATGCAGGGTCCATCAAGTTGATTGTGGAGCTTTAATCCGCTGCTTCTGAGGCTGCTGGGAGAGATTTCCCTTTCTCTTCTTTGTTCTCACAGCTCCCAGGGGCTCAGCTTTGGATTTGGCCCCGCCTCTGCGTGTAGGTCGCCGGAGGGCGTCTGTTCTTCGCTCAGACAGGACGGGGTTAAAGGACCCGCTGATTCGGGGGCTCTGGCTCACTCAGGCCGTGGGGAGGGAGGCATACGGATGCGGGGTGAGTCTGCAGCGGCGGAGGCCGGCGTGACGCTGCACCAGCCTGAGGCGCGCCGTGCGTTCTCCCGGGGAAATTGTCCCTGGATCTCGGGACCCTGGCAGTGGCGGGCTGCACAGGCTCCCCGGAAGGGTGGTGTGGATAGTGACCTGTGCTCGCACACAGGCTTCTTGGTGGCGGCAGCAGCAGCCTTAGCGTCTCCTGCCCGTCTCTGGGGTCCGCGCTTTTAGCCGCGGCTCGCGCCCGTCTCTGGAGTTCCTTTAAGCAGCACTCTTAATCCCCTCTCCTCGCGCACCAGGAAACAAAGAGGGAAGAAAAAGTCTCTTGCCTCTTCGGCAGGTCCAGACTTTTCCCCGGACTCCCTCCCGGCTAGCCGTGGTGCACTAACCCCCTGCAGGCTGTGTTCACCACGCCAACCCCAGTCCTCTCCCTGTGCTCCGACCGAAGCCCAAGCCTCAGCTCCCAGCCCCGCCCGCCCCGGCGGGTGAGCAGACAAGCCTCTCGGACTGGTGAGTGCCGGGTCGGCCCTGATCCTCTGTACGGGAATCTCTCCGCTTTGCCCTCCGCACCCCTGTTGCTATGCTCTCCTCCGTGGCTCCGAAGCTTTCCCCCTCTGCCACCCGCAGTCTCCGCCAGCGAAGGGGCTTCCTAGTGTGTGGAAACCTTACCTACTTCACAGCTCCCTCCTACTGGTGCAGGTGCCGTCCCTATCCTTTTGTCTCTGTTGTTTCTTTTGCCCTACCCAGGTACGTGGGGACTTTCTTGCTTTTTGGGAGGTCTGAAATCTTCTGCCAGAGTTCAGTAGGTGTTCTGTAGGAGCTGTTCCACGTGTAGATGTATTTCTGGTGTATCTGTGGGGAGGAAGGTGATCTCCGCGTCTTACTCTTCTGCCATCTTCCCCTCGTCCCCCCACTGTAAGCTTTTGAACAGATATTTACCTAGTCAAAGCTGTGCTTAAGGAATCTGTCTTGGAAGCTTTGTGGTTAATGGATAGAGAAGAGACACTAGAGACAACGATAAACTTGGAGGCCACCATAATGGTTTAGGTAATGAACCTGAAATAGTGTGGTTTCAGTGGGAAGGGAAAAAGAGATATATGATGGAGGTAAAATGGACAGTACCGAATGATAGACTTAATGGAGGTGGACGAATAAGGTATTGGGGACTGGAGGGGAACACTTCCCTCCTTTTGAAATTGGGTGCAATGGAAGAAACAGGAATCTACCTGAGGTTTAGTGTAAGAACTGATCAGTTTTTAACATTTTGTTTGTGTTCTGTTTTTTTTCCTTTTCTGCTTAAAAAGATTCAAACCTTTATCCAGACTTAAAATTTGTTAATATTTTGCCACATTAACTCTCTCTATATGTACAAATACACTTTTTTGGTATATTTTGTATAATTTGTGTATTTGAATATTTTCAATAATTTTAAAGTTGCATATATCATGACACTTCATGTCTACAGTATATATCTCCTAATAACAAAGACTTCTGCTGTATAATCAGTTTCAGTGTCCTTGATGCAAAAAGCATCAAAAAGAATAATGATATTAATGAGCTATGACACATTGAATAAAAAAGAATACATGAGTTCACAGTGTTCCTCAGAAGGGATGGTGGTGATGAAAAGCAAGCTCTTCTTTAGAGAAGGCTGTCAGCTAATAAATATAGAAAAAATAGTAGATTAGAAAATTTTAATGTTGCACCCAGCAATGTAATAAGTGATTCAGGTAAAGATCATCAATGGGTATTCATATTATTGAGTGAAGCTTTGTTGGGAAACCAGGTATTTACATGGTCTCCATATATCACATCATCTCACCAATGGGTAAAACTAAGCATTGCCCCAAATGGGACAAGCTGAAAACATGCACCTCCTTGCATGATGAAATCAAAATTATATAATGTCACCAATGTAATATTCTTGCCCAAAGTGTTTAACCTGAATCTTCAAATGAGAAAACAATCAGAAAAAAATCTCAATTTTGGAATGTTCTATAATAAAATGACCTGAATTTTTCAAAAATGTCAATGTTATGATACACAAAATATAGTGGGAGATTGTGCTAGATTAAAGGAGACTAAAGGGACATCAAAACTGCACACAGTATTCGATTCTTAATTGGATCATAGAATATCCAATGGCAATGAAGAATAGCAATAAAGGGCATTTATGAGACCAATGAAAAAAATTTGAATTGTGGCATTTAAAGTCTAGAAAATATCATGTTTTTACTGTCCAGTTTTCTAAATATTTTTAGCACCAATATACACAAGACAGAAAGCAGGAGTAGCATTATATATTATTGATAAAATTTAAATAAAGACATTTTTAAAGGAGACAATAATTAAATATGGTGAAGATGTCTTTATCATGAATATTTTTGCATCAAATAAAATAGCATAACATGCTCAAAGGAAAAAATGCAAAGGAAAGAGATAGAACTAAGAGATTTTAATTTATATCTTTAGTCACTGACAGATTATAAAAATATTCTGAAAATAAGTTAGACAAAGACAGCAAAAACAAAAAGCAACCCAACAACAAAACCAAATGGAACAATATTATTCACTGATAAAGTTGCTGAAGTTTGAAATAATATATTGACATATGAATTTGGGGAGCACATTAAAAGAATAAGTCACAACCAATTGAAATTCTATCTAGTACAGTAAGGTGATTGTAAGTTAGAAGCATCTATTACAATATTTAACCATCGTAACAACTCAAAAAAATAACTTCCATAGGTGCTTTAAAAAGCTTGATGTAATTCATCAGCTGTTTTTAACTGAAAGAATGAAATATAAAGAAATGGAATGATCATTAACCTTATAAAAATGATGTATCATACAAAAATCTGCCATTATGCTTAGTGTTAAATGGTAAACACATTTTTTTTAATCAGGAAAATGATCCCACTATTATATAATATTTTCTGGAAGTAATAGCCAAATATAAATATTGGAAGGGAGTTAAAATTATGGTTATTCATAAAACATACATTTTTCTACATGGGAATTCCAAGAGAATCGATTAAAAGTTAATGCAAACAATATGAAAATTTATTAAGGTGGCTGATTACCTAATTAATAACAAAATTCAATAATCTAAACAATTATTTAGAAATACACTAGTTTATAGTAGCAACTATAAATGCACTACCTCATAATGAAGCAGAGAAGAAATGTGTAGAATCTGTATGATTAAAACGTTAAAGTTTTCCTGAGGGACATAGAGAGGACATGAACCAGTAGAAAGACATACTTGTTTTTGTGCAGAAAAGCAATATGACAGAAAGACCCCCCAAAATTCTTTTTTGTGGAATTTGACAAAATAATTTCAATTCATATCAAGTAACAAATAATTAAGAATAGAAATTTAAATTCTAGTATATGAAAAGTACAGTAATGAGAGAAGTCAAGCCTTACAAAGTATTAAATATGATGCTACAGTAATTAACACATTTTGGAACTGGAAAATGAATAAAAAGATCAATGAAATAGATTAAGAATTTCAGGTATAGATTTAATGTATAATTAAAGAAAGATCTCTGGTCTGAAATACAGATGGCGTCTCAGACCACTAAGAAAATGTACATAATTCAAAAGATGGTATTGAGGCAGGTGGCCAGCCACTTAGAACAAAATTAACCTGCTCCTTATACCAGAAAAAATTCCAGATGGAGAAAAGATTTAAATGTAAAGGAAGCCAGTCATAGAAAAAAAGAACTGAGTAAAAATTTAAATACCTTGAAGTAGGGGATATTGATCTAAATCCCATAGAGTTAAGGATTGATGAATTTTAGCAACATAAAAATTAAAACATGAATATAGCAAATAAGCAAAGAAAAAAGAGGGATAAGCTGGAAAAAATTTGTTTACATGTGTAACAAAGTTCAGCTCCCATAATAAGTAGTGAGCTCTTGCAAATCTGTAAGAAAAAGTTGACAACCCAAAAGAAAAACCAGCAAAGGACATAAGTAGATCTTTCACTTAAAAGGACATAAAATGATTCATAGGCAGAAGTTGCTCAATCTTAGTCATTATTAGATATGTAAATAATAGCAACAACAACAAAAACAAGTAAAAATATGTCACCAATCAGATTAAACATTTGATAACAAAAACATTAGATAATACCTGTTGCTGGGGAGGAAGTAGGAAAATGGGAAATCATCTCCTTGACTGAAAGTGGAAGTTCCAGTTGGTAAAATGTTTTGGGAAGGTGATTTGACCATAGCTAACAAAAATTTAAATATACATTCACCTTGATGCAACAATTTCTATTCTCTGAATTCAGCCCATTCAATGCATTATTTTGTGAGTCTTGGTCCTACGTTCCTTTTCCCTATCTGGAGTCTCTAGATTGGTCTCATGCAATAAAAACCTACAGGTAGATCTACAGAGTCCAGGCCTGTTCTACTCTGAACTCCAGACCTATACATCCAAAAGCCTGCTTAACGTCTCCTCTTGGAAATTTCAGATGCAGCTCAAACACATCATGTTGAAAACTCGTGTTCTCTTTCTCACATTGACCAGTGTCCACTTCCCAGGCAATAAGACCACCATCTATCTCTATCTAGTTGTTCAAGACTGAAGCCCAAGAGATGTTATTGACACCTTTTTCTTTTTTTTTTTTTTGCGGTACGCGGACCTCTCACTGTTTTGTCCTCTCCCACTGTGGAGCACAGGCTCCGGACGCGCAGGCTCAGCGGCCATGGCCCACGGGCCCAGCCGCTCCGCGGCATGTGGGATCTTCCCGGACCGGGGCACGAACCCGTGTCCCCTGCATCGGCAGGCGGACTCTCAACCACTGCACCACCAGGGAAGCCCGACACCTTTTTCTTTTTAACCTTCCATTTCCAATCTGTCACCAAATTCTTTTGATTTTACATCTCTCAAATTCATTCCCTTCTCTCCATCTTGACCATCACTGTCTTTCTTAGGCAAGTTATTATGGTCCCTCACCTGGATTATTATTGTTGCAACTTCCTAACAGATCTGCATCCATTCCGGCCAGCCTCCAATCTGTTTACTACTGATACATGAGTGCTGGAAAAGACATTTTCAAGAGCAAAAATCCAAGCCTATAAATATGTTTTTAAACCATTCAATGGCTTTTAGCATAAAAGGGAACACAAATTTTTAGTTTAGGCTAGAAGGTCCTGGATTATCTGACACTTGTCCACTTTTCAGTTTCACCTTTTACCACATTCTATTCATAAGGAGTTTGCAGGGCTCTTATTCAGCTTCTCCCTTACAGGTCTCATAGTTGCAAGTTTACATGTATTTGTGTGATTGTTACTCTCTGTCCTCACCACTAGGAACCTTTTTTTTTTGGTCAAAATTGTATTCCTGGAACCTAGCGCATAAAAGTACTCAAATTTTTTTTTTTTTGCGCTACGCGGGCCTCTCACTGTTGTGGCCTCTCCCGTTGCAGAGCACAGGCTCTGAACGCGCAGGCTCAGCGGCCATGGCTCACGGGCCCAGCCGCTCCGCGGCACGTGGGATCCTCCCGGACCGGGGCACGAACCCGTGTCCCCTTTATCGGCAGGCAGACTCTCAACCACTGCGCCACCAGGGAAGCCCCTCAAATATTTTTGAATTAATAAATACATGAATGAAAGCAAAAGGTACTTCCAAGAAGAAACAATGTGTGTTTCAAACTTTGTTGAAAGATCTATGAGGATAATGGTAAATTCTAAGAAGCAGCCGGCAAATTTGAAAATAGATGATTATTGGTGAATTCCAGAGGTGAAGGCAGGTATTGACAAGAGAATCCAAAAAGACTATGGAGTATGTTCTGGAAAGGGAAGAAGGGAATGAGGAACAGATCACATGAGTGATTAATTTTGGAGAAATGCAGGGTATAAGGGTATGGAGGTCTCATGAGATCAAAGACATATGTATTAGAAGCAAATGAATGAGATTCATGGAAGAATAATAAGTTGTGGTCCTAAAACTTTCCTAGAATTTAAATGTTAGAAGTGGAACAATTTCACAAGGCTTAGCGTGTGGCATGCGTAAGAACTGGTGTTTATGATGATATGAATTGTATTCTAGATACTATGTACATGTTTCTTAAGAAATTAAAATCTCCTTAAAGTTGGGGAGCATATCTTCTTCCCTCTGCTTCCTTAGTGTTGCCTGGGGTCCCATAAATACTCAATAAACATTTTAAGTTAAATTGAATTAAAGCCCTATTTTAAAGAAATTCTGCCACCCTAAGTTCTTACAGCATTTTTCTAAACTCATCCCACAGTTACTTCCATCACAACATCTTGAAAAGAAATTAGTATCTGTTGTAACCATTTTCTCATCACTTGATCTCAAGCAGTGATTTTTTTTTTCATTTTCATGCCATTGGGGAGTTCCAAAATAAATTTGCTGTTGCAGTCAGTGAGCAGTGCATATTTTTTGGCAACTATAACAAAATTAACAACAAGAAACATGGGAACCGGTTTTTAAAACATGTGTCTGGTTCTTGGGAGGGTTTTTCAACTCAAGCAACTGCAAACATCATCAAAATTCCATTATATAATCCACTAGTTAGTATGAAATGCTGATGACCAACCCCTGAACTGCACATCCAAGCAGTCAAACTAGTATGAGTCACAGAACTGTGGACTTAGAGTCAGTGAGAAGAACACCCAGAAAAATCTGCATTGATTGTGAACTAAGAATAAGAGAAATGCCCAGTTCTATCAGAAATCATGTGTCAATATTATATCACCAACTCTTTTCTTGGACTAATCACATCAAGGAGTAACTGCAAGATCTTATGAAAGTTTTTACCATCAAACGTATTTACTTCCATTCAGAGGTGTTAAGTTTGATTCCTTGCAAATTAAATAAAGAGTATATAGAAAACTGTGTCTCAAAATGTTCTTAAAATGTTGATTCTCAGGCCTTATTTTATATTCACTAAATCCATATTTCTAGAGAGTGGGAGCCAGACAATTATATTTTTAGTTAGTGTCCAAAGTGGACTGGATGTACCTTAAAGTTCAAGAACCTCTGACATAGAAGCTTAGCTAACAAGATTTTATTCCTAAACTGTCTTGGTGCATATATCACAACTGTTACACAAATGAGTACAGACACAATGATCCTGGGGGTATTCTATGATTTAAGTTGTTATTGCCAGTTTCTGACATTTTCAGCAATGGAGAACAATCTGAGTGTTTCTGTTAATAAGGGGAAATTGCTTGACATAGAGGCAAAGAAGACAAACTTTGGAGTCAGACAAGTTGAGATCAAATCCTGGATCTTCCACTGCGTGACTTTGGCCAAATCAATCACTTTCCAAGAGTCTCAGTTTTCTCATTTGAAAAATGGAGATAATGATGTCTGTATAATAGGCAAGAGTTTATGGGAATTAAATGAGGGCATGAGAAATCATGGTGAATTAGGCAGTTCCATAGAGGTGAAACAAAGTCTGTGAAGGGACTTGGTGGGGGATAAAACCAGAAATATAAGCAGAAGCCAGGTGCTGAATGGTCTTGTAAGAAGTCATCTGAGCCTGACGATGGATAGTTTTCCAAATTCCAGAACGTTGCTTCCTGGTCTTTATTTTGTTAATGATACCCAGGTAGTTCTTCCCTCTCCTTGAATAATCTCGGCCCCATTTCACCCAAACCTCAACTATCTAAAAATTCTGAGGAAGGTGATAAGGACACGGCTTCAAGAATCCTTGAGAACACCGGAGGGAAAGGAGGTAGTGCTAACCTTGCCGCCAGCAGGAGGGGTTGCTGGTGATAACCTGAGCAGTCTCAGTGGAGGCTGCCAGGGAGCAGGGAGAGGCATACTCACTGGCACCGAAGCATCAACCAGTATTCACTGAGCACACACTGGGCAAGGATCTGAGGATACGAAGATAAGTGAGGTCTGTGTGCTGTTAACTAACACAGTCTAATGGGAGAATATATGCAGGTAAAAATGAATTACAATGTCACATGACAACTTCTGTAATAGAGATTTGTACAAGATTCTCTAGGAGAAGAGTAAAGAGCAAACACTAATCTGCTTTAAAGAGTGAGAAGGGTCTTAATAAAGGAGTCAGCATTTGAGATGAATCCTGATGGGATGTGGAGGATGTCTGTAGATGGAGAGGGATGGGATGTGGGGTTGGGGGAAGTGCAGCATCCTACAGGGAGTAGATTGTGCTAAAGTCAGTGAGCCAAAGCCTGGAGAGTTGAAAGAGACAGAATTTGGCAAGTAATTGGTCTTTGGTCTTTGGGTTAGCTCTACTCTAACTGGCTGTGCTTTGTTTTACTCGAAGTGGAAACAAGGGTGAACTTCCTTTTTCTGCTATAGAGTGGGTTGCAAAGGTCCCCACAGGCGTGGCCTTCCCTCAACCATTGCCTCATCAGGACACACCATGGCAGGTGTCTTTGCAGCCATCACTCACTTGTTCGCATCAGCCCACATGAGAATTATTTTTCTGAAGGCCAAGCACTACTCTTCTGGTGTTTGTTCAACAGTTGGTTTAAGTTACTAATCTGTGAAGCATCTTAAGATGCCCTGTGATAAGTTGCTTCTCCTCACCACAAGTTGAGGATGAGACTCTGGATGGGAAAGTTTCATGCCCATTTTATTTATACAACCAGAATCTAAAACAACTCTCTTAAATACTGGATATTCCTCTTCAAATATTTGTTTAACAATTTATTACTGTTGTTTATCTGTTTTGTATCTTCCTTCTGGAGGATGGATGATCTCAGCCTCTGTGTGTGTGTACATGTGTGTTGGTGTGTATGTCTTTGCTGTAAACTCCTCACACTATACTAAAGATTCTCCTCTCATTGTCTTTTGTTTATTGTCAAGACTTTTAGAGTTAGAAAAAGTCTCATATTAGAGCTAGATATTATTAGGGCTAGATATTACATTGTGAAATCTCCACAGGCTTTTCTTCCTAATTCTAGAAACAGGGGCTTTTGGGCACTGAATATGACCTTACTTTTAAAGCCTGCTAGGGCCGGGGTTCCTCCATGACAGGATGTTTCATAAACAGCAGTTTGACTTCAGCAGTTAGTTCTTCTTTAAAGAGAGCATTTCTCAGAGGCCTTCTTTTTTGTGAGGCGGGGGTACAAATAGGACCACATCCCCAGCGTGGTGTGGTCCATGAGCCAGCAGGCATTCCACCTGCTCCTCAAAATGCCCCTCTTCCACCTATGCTCAGGTCCTAACTCATACTTGGTATATGAACACCCATCGGGCTTCCCTGGTGGCGCAGTGGTTGAGAGTCCGCCTGCCGATGCAGGGGACACAGGTTCGTGCCCCGGTCCAGGAAGATCCCACGTGCCGCGGAGAGGCTGGGCCCGTGAGCCATGGCCGCTGAGCCTGCGCTTCCGGAGCCTGTGCTCCACAATGGGAGAGGCCGCAACAGTGAGAGGCCCGCGTACCGCAAAAAACAAAACAAAACAAAACAAAACACCCATCAACTATTAAAGCAAAAAAAAATTTCTGTCAGTGGAATATTTTGGGAAAGTGATGGATAATGAATTTATAGACACCAATTAATGAAATTCAATAATTTATTCATGCAATAAATTGGGATTGTGTTTTGATTATGTATCAGATGCTATGCTAGGTGTTGGAGATCCAACATATCCATAAGAAGGTCACAGTTCAAAGAGCATTATGCCCTTGTGGAGAAAATGACAGTATTGCTTTATTAATATATTTATATTATCTATTTTCCTTAGGTCAGTGTAGCCCAATCTGTAAGCCAGGAACTTGGCAGGCTGAAATTATTGCAAGGAGCCTCTGATATCTTACAGTTTCCCATCATTGTCTGTAGACTAAATAGATAGATCCAAATTTATATATTATCCATTTATTATTTAAACAGTGATAATTCCAAAAATTAGTTTGAATTTTCAAATATTTATCAAATAGTTCATATATTTATGAAAATTATCCTATTTGTAAAATTAATAAAATACAAATAAAATTAATTAACTATAACTATAGTAATTGAGTATTTTCTTGACAGATTTAATTAATGGTATTACTATCCAGTAAAAAGCTTTTATATAAATGCAAACTATACAAATATTTAAAAGGAGAGCTGTATACCTTAAAAACAGAAACTGCTAAGAACCACTGGCCACTAAACTGTTAACATGAGCCTAAGCCATGTTTATTTTAAAACAAATAATGAGTAATTCCTTAATATTCTTTTTTTCACCTGCAAGGAATTTTCCAAGAGTCTTTGAGAATTTAATATTATTCTTTCATTTATTCCACTAGTATTTATTGAGTGCCTACAACCAGGTACTCAATATTGTATCTAGCACAGAATTTTGCATAAAACCCTGACAAATATTGGGGCGATTAACCATTTAGGAAGATATACTGATAAATTACTTTTTTGCAATGAGTTTACTTTTCTCATTAATTTACATAAAGTTGTTAATGTTTCAAATAAAATGTTATTGACCCTGATAAATAATATGGTCTTCAAGTATGAATGCAGGAAAAAATGGATGCAGCAAAAATTTTTTCTTTATTGCAAAACTGGAAAGATGCTTAGATTTCCTCGAAGTTGCTCTTTGACCTGATACTTGAATTACCCTCTTAAACCACATGTTTGATGCAAAAATGTTAAATAGTTTTAAATTTTCCAAAGTTCAAAAATTAATAAATTTATTGAAATAATCACTAGTAATATTGTTTTAAGACTTCTCTGGTGGTGCAGTGGTTAAGAATCCTCCTGCCAATGCAGGGGACATGGGTTCAAGCCCTGGTCCAGGAAGATCCCACATGCTGAGGAGCAACTAAGCCCACGCACCACAACTACTGAGCCTGCGAGCCACAACTACTGAGCCCGTGTGCCTAGAGCCCATGCTCTGCAGCAAGAGAAGCCACAGCAATGAGAAGGCCGCGCACTGCAAGGAAGAGTAGCCCCACTCACCACAACCAGAGAAAGCCTGTGCATAGCAACGAAGACCCAATGCAGCCAAGAGAAAAAAAATATATTGTTTTATATTTACAATTAGTAATAGAATATAAGCACTGAAAATAAAAACTGAATATAAAACAAATTCTGGTAGTGTGATTATCTGCCATATGTATTTTACTGCAATAGAGGTAGCAGACCAAAAGACTTTCAAAGTTAATGAAAGTACTTGAAAACCTCCTTAACTCCTAAATTTAAAGTGTATTTTAAATGAAACATTCACTACTTTTGCACGCATTATGAAATGAATCATTCACCATCTTTTAAGACATCTTTCTTTTTAGGGATCTTATATATAGTTTATTTAACTGTCTTTGTGCTTTATTTTATTATTTATTTATACTTCATTCCTTTATTTATCTATTTTTATTGAGGTATAATTGACATATAATATTATGTTAGTTTCAGGTGTACAACATGATTCAATATTTGTATATATCAAGAAGTGATCACCACAGTAAGTTTAGTTAACATCCCTCATTCATTTTTATTGCTGAATAATATTCCATTATATGGTATACCACATTGTATTTATCTATTCATCAGTTGATGAACAGTGGGTTGCTTCAACTTTTTTGACTATTATGAATAATGCTTCTATGAATAGTTGTATACAAGTTTTTTTTTGTTTGGGAGTTTTTTTTTAGTTTATTTAATTGTCTTTGAATTTCAGGATGTTGTGGCACTTAAAATTAAAGATTATCAAAACTTGCTGAAAGATAAGTGGATGCTTCAGTAGTCTGGATTATGTCTACAACCAGCCAATACTTGACAGCAATGAACAAATGAGTAGATTGTGACAGTTTATCCATCTTTTCAACCTAACTGTGTAGATACTGAATTAAGAGCCTGTTGCTTACTAGGGGCTATTAATACATCAAGACGGTATTTGCAGGATCCAGCCAGGTAATGACCTTCCTGTACTTTGACAGTTGATAAATTGTAAGGTTGATACACTACTAGAGTTTCCCAGACCCCCACCTGAAAGTAGTATTGGGACAAAGTGGTGATGTATGGTCATAGAATTCTCTAAGTTGGGGTGAATATTTGATTTAAATAGTACTTTGATTTCAAAATGATTTTGAAATTAGAGACACTACTAGAACCTGAATGGACTTTCTTTTACTGTCTAACTCCATTTTGGCCCTTCAGAGATACCTCCCAGCTCTGACCATAACCGTAAATGTGATCTCACACTCAGCCCGTGTTAGATGCACATGTTGAACTTGAATCACACTTGTGGATTTGACCATTATCCCATGTCCATTGCTGTCTTTTAGCTTACCACCCGCCACAGGTGCTTTGTATTAATACTTTGCTAAATTAATAAGTCTAATAAATTTATGTTCTCAGCAAGAACATGTTAAACTTTTTTTTCTGGTGGGTGTGACCAACTAGTATAACTTCACAGACATACTCGTTATTCTCGGTACCAACTTAAATTACTCACATAGAACTTAGTTTTGAAGACAAAGTATTTCAAATACTTCAAAGGCATGGAAACATACAGAAGACAAACTGAATTTTAAAAGTCCTATTTAAAATTTTGTGATATTAAACATGAGTTTCCCTTGGCAATATTTGAGGAAAATTGTGGTTATTTTTTAAGCCCTCCTACCACTCATTTCTAAGTAAGTCATACCTTGAGCAAGGGTGACATATTTCTGGGTGGCAGAGTTCTTTTCCACGAAGTGGAAATGTTATGTTACATTAAACAAAATGAGGCTCCTTCTAGTTCTAACAGTTTGTGATTCTAGGAAATAAGTATTTTTATAATTACATTTTCTTGTAAATTTAAGAGAAAGGGAACTTCAGAATTGCATTAGGTGAAGCTGCAAGGTTAATTCTCATCATAATGCATAATTCTGATGATTTTTTGTGTGGTAAACTTTTCTATCTTATGTGATTATAAATGATTACTTTTTTATACCCGAGTGCTTAGCATACAATATGAACTCAATATATATATATATTTTTGAACTCAATGTATTTTTGGAATAATCAAATTTTTGCAAACAACCATAATTATTGCCTGGTCTACCACTTCAGTTCACAAAAGACACGCAAGGGCCTGAGATGGCAAAACAGACTTGTCCAAGGTCAGCTCATGTCTTTGACGCCTTTAGTGCTTTTCTTTCTACACTGGCGTAGACTCTCAATGTAAGATTTCATAAATTTAACCATTTTTATTAAGACAGAAAAAAAACCCACTGAGATATAAGATTGAAACTATTACAACCTATCCTGACAATCAGGATGATGGATAAAGATACTACTCAGGCATTCCTAGAATTAAAGGAACCAAAAGAGTTATATTATCCTCACAATTATAAAAAGAATGAAAATTTTAGGTAATAATTGATAAAATTGTTATTGATAGAATAACAATAAAACTTTGTTATTGGTTTTTTTCTGTTGAGTGAAAGAAGTTGGTCTTTGTTAAGTTTTCCAAGGCTTATAATTTTAAGATTGCCTGGACACTAGTACATAGTTACGGCTTTGTAGAGGTGGGGTTTTTTAGTTGTTTTTCAATTGACAATGGTGGCATTAACGTAAGTGTTTTCCCCTTTTTGTTTAAAAGAATAGAAAGATGCACTAGTAAATTACTGTTTCAAGTCTTTTGCATTCTATTCATAATATCAATCAGTCCCAAGATCTAGAAATGGAATTTATTAAAAGTGCTTTATATTTAACTAGAAACATTATATTAATTATTAACATCAATTTATTGCATTATGAATTTCACCCTGCAGGGAGTAAGATTATTGTAAAGTAAGTGGATGGAACCAGAATCACATTGATGTTAACCTATAAAACCTTTAACTTATCCATCAACAACAATATACTTTGTTTTGTGAGCATAACCCTACGTAGTGACTTAAAGTTACACATGTCTAAGGTAGGAGGGCAGGGCACTTGTCCCAGAGTATGGCAGACTGGTTTCAGATCCTAGTCTGGTCATTTCCAATCCCTGTGACCCTGGGAAAGTTAGTTCACTTCTCTGTGTCTCAGTTTCCTTATTGGTAAAGTAGGGCTAATACCAGGGTCTACCTCATAGCGTTAGAAGAATTTCATGATTTAATATACATGCCAAGCACAGAGTAAGTACTGAATAAGTGTCAGTTATCATCATTATAACACAGAAATGTACAGAATATAATAAAGAGTACACACCTGCCATGTAAGTTTCCAGTTTTTTAAGAGGTGTGATTGAATTGATGTAAGTTAATTCTGTGCGTGATGATAGACTTGGTATACCGTGTTATTTCCTCTGGTGTATTGTATTAATTTATGTATTCTTCAGTATATGTGTGTATGTACTGGATCAGTATATAAAATATTTTTTGTGATGGGTTATGCTTGAAGGATTGAAAGTGGCTGTCTAGAGCATCTGAATTCCTCCTCAACTGCTAAAAGTTACTTGGGTGCTGTCTAAGGTTTTTTTCCCATCTAGTGAACAACGAGCAGTAAGATTGGCTCTTGGGATGGGGAGTGGTGAAGATAATGGTGTAAGTAGCTTGGGAGAGCAGGGATCGCATCCAGGTGTAGACTGGGCGGGGGACAGAGGCGGTGGGTGGAGAGGTACAACTGGGTGGAGGAGGGGAAGCCCAGAGCGTGCAGCAACTTGTGCTCAGAATCTGGGTTGGGCTGTAGAAAGGGTGGAGAGGCTCTGCTGAGATTAAACATGTTCGGTTCTTGAAAGGAGGCAGGTTGAGAGAAGGGAGAAAAGAAACTTTTAAGTCAGCTAACGCTTGCATGGCGTGAAATGTGGTTCTCTTGCACACTTTCTGGGAGATGATAGAGGGGTAGTTGTGAGAGGGGTGAAGTGGTGAAAGTTGAGGGAAGAGATAAGGAAAGGTTGGAGTCAGTTGAGTTAAGAATCCTGTCGCTAGAATCCTTATGACTCAAGGTGATGTGTTTTAGGCACTGCTTGTAAGCCAATTAAGAGCTAATGGGACTAAATTGTACCAGAGGCAGTATATAAGAACAAAACGCTGCTGCTGCATTCATAAAGTCCAAAACTGGGTTTCTGTAGCTGACGAGGAACTTTGTCTGGTTGTCATGTTCGTAGTGAATTGAAGAAGCACAAAGGGCAATGATGTGCTTTTCGGTACAATCTGTTCAGGGACTTTTCTGAGGAGACAGTGAACCACCCAGGAAATATGCCAAAGGTTATAGTTATACTAAAACTGATAAACGAATGATAGAGAGGCAATAAAGAACAGACTGTGGGAAAAAGGGGTGGATAAGTAGTTCTGGTTCTTTTCATTGTAATTGATCTTTTGTCAGACAGCGTCCCTATCTACTAATACTTGCCCCTCGATCGCAAATAGACTCCCCTCCGAACCCCCAAGCATTTCCGAGATTTCTTGGAGGATTTCATCAAAGCGTTCATGAGCACATCTGGTGATGCCAAGTGCACCACTGCCCTTGCCCAGACAGTGCCTCCTCTCCCGCTAAAAAGAATTGGATCCCATGATGCAGTGGTCTGGGGAGAGGAAAAGAGAATGTCACCCTCTTTTATTATGGAAGGACATCAAATTAATGATGCGTTGTAGCATCTTTCAAAGGTGAAAGTTTCTGTACCACTGTCTCCTTAAATCTCAGGCATGGGCAGGGCAGGAAGAACTCTGAGTGACACACACTGTCCTGTTCTCAAGTGTGCTTCACTCTCCCAGGACAAGGCTTTGCTCCTGGGCCACGCTATGCTTGTCTGCTTCCAGTACATGAAGTCTCTGTCTCTCCTCCTGACCTCATGTTGATTATCACTGTATCTTTTGTAAATGACTCCACTTGATTATTTTTTAAATGTTTCAAAGGATGCTAAAGGGAGATAAATAAAATGATACATATTTTTTCATGTTAGAGCTTTTAAAGCATTTTTTCATAGAAAGCTCTTTTAGAATTTGGTAATTTCAGTGAATAAATATATAACTACATTAACTGTGTTCTCCCCTTTTGTGGCTCTTCCTCAAAGGCAAGGGCTGCTGACATGGGGGAGACATGGACTGAAGTACAAGGAAAGCTCCCTTCCTGCCACCCAGTTGTGTGCCTCTGGGTTCATTATGTGTGGACAGGCTCATCAGAAATTTAGGCATGCATGAGGGACTGATGAGCTACCTGGGAGAGACGCTCACCTGTGAAGACAGTCAGGAAGACAAGTTTGGTCTAGGAAACAAAGCATTGGTTGTCTGAGAAGTAGAAACAATCATGAATACACCATGTTGTTCATGTATCAGTCTGCCTCTTGACCTCAGTGCATACCTGTTTCCATTGGAAAAGGAGGGTTTGAATGTAAAACTGAAATGATATCGTCAGTAAAACCTATAAACACTAATTACTGGCAACACTAAAACATGGCTCCCAATAGGAAAGGAAAGTCTAATAACTCTTCTTTGCAGAACCCATTGTAGCTTCTACATTTTGAGGATTCCAGGAGGAGACAATGATATATCACAGAAGGTGATGATAATAATGTAAAAGTGGCTTATCTCTGAGAGCTGTAGCCCCCTGGAGCAAACGTCATTGGAAGAGGCCAGCGAGGAAAGGAAGAAAATGGTAGATGTCATATGGAATGTTCGGGTGGACATGTTCATGAACATGTATGAGACATCTTGGGAATTCTGGGTGTTCTAGACATAGCTGGGGTGCAGGATAGATTTTGTAGGGAAAGGAGGTCCTCTCATAACAGCTGGAAACAAGAACCAACAAAACAGGTGCAGCAAAGGTACATTCTGTACGGGTATTCAGGTCCTTTAGCCTGTTAGATCAGTCATTTAAAAGGGTAAGTTAGTTGAATGGGGTTCAAATAGCTTCTGTAGGTCAATAAATACCAACACATGCATCTCCTATAAGGAAGAATACATAGGGTGTCTGAGAAAGACAGCTCTTCATGCAAACAGTCATAGGGTCCCGATGTAACAGAGCTAGTGCTGGAAACTGCACCAAAATTCTTCTGGGTTGTCTGCAGTCCCATCCTGAGGAAAATGAGTTGAGAGTGGAGTGACAACTGGGAATCTTAACCATTAGTATAATACCCAATGAGCTGCCTAGACAGCCCCTGTACCTGTGCTTCCACGAGGTTGCATTTCTATAAACCAGTGAGCAGGGCAGGCCACTGGCTAGAAGAGTATTATTCTTTACTTGGTATCTCAAGTCTTCATATCTGACCCAAATCTTCCTCTCTTCCCTCATCACTTCCAGCTTCCAGCATGTTCTCCACTGAACTACATATACTTTCTCCAAATGCTAAGCCCTTTCATTCCTCTATGACAGTGCTCATGTAGTTTCATCCTGTTGGGATGTCTTTCCCCCAGCCCTCGCCTCATTTCTCAGTCTGGCAAATTATTTCTTATTTTTTTAAATGCATCTCAAATGGCTTCTCCTCTTTGCAACCTTCCTTGACTCCCTAGGAAGAACTAGTGTGTTCTAATATCATTTCTATTATAATACAGGTGTATCTCGGGGTTCGGTTACAGACTACGGCAATAAAGCAATTCAAGGAATTTTTTTGTTTCTTGGTGCATAAAAGAGTTATCACTATAGTGATACTGTAGTCTATTAAAGTGTGCAATAGCATTATGTCTAAAAAAGCAATGTACCTACCTTAATAAAAAAATACTAAAATTTACTAACTGTCATCTGAGCCTTCATTGAGTCATAATCTTTTTTCTGGTGGAGGGTCTTGCCTCTGTGTTGATGCTCAGGGTGATTGCTCAGGGCGGTAGTTGCTGAAGGTTGGGGTGGCCGTGGCAATTTCTTAAAGTAAGACAACAAATGAAGTTTGCCTCATCGACTGACTCTTCCTTTCACGAACGATTTCTCTGTAGCATGCAATGCTATTTGAAGGCATTTTACCTACAGTAGAACTTCTTTCAAAATTGCAGTCAGTCTTTTCAAACCCTGCCACTGCTTTAACAACTAAGTGTATGGAATATTCTAAATCCTTTGTTGGCATTTCAGCAATCTTCACAAAGAGTAGATTCAGGGTACCAATTTCTTTGCTAATCCATAAAAAGCAACTTTCATCCATTAAAGTTTTATCATGAGATTACAGCAATTCAGCCACACCTTCAGGCTCCATTTCTTTTTTCTTTTTCTTTTTTTTTTTTTTTTTTGCGGTACGCGGGCCTCTCACTGCCGTGGCCTCTCCCGTTGCGGAGCACAGGCTCCGGACGCGCAGGCTCAGCGGCCATGGCTCACGGGCCCAGCCGCTCTGCGGCATGTGGGATCCTCCCGGACCAGGGAAGGAACCCGTGTCCCCTGCATCGGCAGGCGGACTCTCAACCACTGCGCCACCAGGGAAGCCCAGGCTCCACTTCTAATTCTCACAACATCTGCAATTACTTCCTGCAATGAAGTCTTGAACCTCTCAAAGTCATTCATGAGAGTTGGAATCAACTTCTTCCAATCTCCTGTTAATGCTGATGTTTTGACCTCTTCCCATGAATCATGAATGTTCTTAATGACATCTAGAATAATGAATCCTTTTCAGAATGCTTTCCATTGACTTTGTCCAGATCCATTAGAGGAACCACTATCTATGGCAGCCTTATGAAATGTATTTCTTCCATAATAGGACTTGAAAGTCGAAATTACTCCTTTATCCATGGGCTGCAGAATGAATGTTGTTTTAGTAGGCATGAGAACAACATTAATCTCATGTCACATCTCCATCTGAGCTCTTAAGTGATCAGGTGCATCGTCAGTGAGCAGTAATATGTTGAGAGGAATCCTTTTTTCTGAGCAGTAGTTCTCAACAGTGGGCTTATCATATTCAGTAAAGTGTTGTAAACAGATGTGCTGTCATTCAGGCTTTGTTGTTGCATTATAGAGCACAGGCAGAGAGAATTTAGCATAATTTTTAAAGGCCCTAAGATTTTCAGAATGGTAAATGAGCATTGGCTTCAACTTCAAGTCACCAACTGCTTTAGCTCCTAACAAGACAGTCACTCTGCCCTTTGAAGCTTGGAAGCCAGGCATTGACATCTCCTCTCTAGCTCTGAAAGTCCTAAATGGCATCTTCTTCCAATATAAGGCTGTTTCATCTACATTAAAAATCTGTTGTTTAGTGTAGCCACCTTCATTCATTATCTTAGCTGGATCTTCTGGATAACTTGCTGCAGGTTCTACATCAGCACTTGCTTCTTCACCTTGTACTTTGATGTTATGGAAAAGGTTTCTTTCCTTAAACTTCAAGTAAACTTTCCTTAAACTTCAAGAACCAACTTCTGTTAGCTTCATATTTTTCTTCTGCAGCTTCCTTACCTTTCTCAGCCTTCATAGAACTGAGGAGAGTTAGGGCTTTGCTCTGGATCAGGCTTTGACTTAAGGGAATATTATGACTGGTTTGATCTTCTAGCCGGGCCACTTAAATTTTCTTTGTATTAGCAACAAGCCTGTTTCACTTTCGTATCATTTGTGTGTTCACTGGACTGGCACTTTTAATTTCCTTCAAGAACTTTTCCTTTGCATTCACAGCTTGGCTAACTGTTTGGGGCAAGAAGCCTTAGCTTTTGGCCTATCTCAGCTTTTGATTTGACACGCCTTCCTCACTAAGCTTATTTCTAGCTTTTGACTTAAAGTGAGAGACATGAGACTCTTCCTTTAACTTGAAGAGTTAGAGGCCATTGTAGGGTTATTAACTGGTCTAATTTCAGTATTGTTGTGTCTCGGGGAATAGGGAGGCCTAAGGAGAGGGACAGAAACAGAAAACGGCAGTTGGTAGAGCAGTCAAACCACACACAACTTTTATCAATTAAGTTCATCATCTTATATGGGCGTGGTTCATGGTGCCCTAAAACAATTACAATAGTAACATCAAAGATCACTCAACACAGATCACAGTAACAAATAAAATAATAGTAATGAAAAAGCTTGAAATATTGTGAAAATCACCAAATGTGACACAGAGACACGGAGTGAGAAAATGCTGTTGGAAAAATAGCGCCCATATGCTTGTTTGACTCGGGGTTGCCAGAAACCGCAACTGTGTAGAAAATGCAGTATCTGCGAAGTATAATAGTGAAGTGCAATAAAATGAGGCATGCCTGTACCTATCACATTCTGCTATGTAATTTCCTGTTAATCTGTCTGCTTCCATACTAGACTGTTAACTCATAAGAGCAGGGTCTGAAGAGAAGGGGTTGACCGAGTATTGATGGTGTCACTGGAGTGTCACTGGAGTCCCTGGATCCAAGTAAAATCAACCCCTAGATTTTTTAGTATTATATGAGCCAAGAAATTTGCATTAAGCTAATTTGAGTATCATAACCAAAGGTTTCCTACCTATTAGGTTTAGGAATTCAAGGTGGAGATTACAGTCAGGAATCTGATAGACTGTAGATTGGCAGCCAGTAATGAGGAGACAGAAATTTTCCTTGGGATCACAGCTTGAACAGGAAGAAAGTTTGCTTTCAGGACTTGTGCTTTTGCCATACAAATTTCCCTTAAAATGCTCCAACTGACCCTACATTTGCTGCCACACACATATATACACACTCACTTGTATGTACATAGATACACGGGATGGAAGAAATTAAGACAAGAGGAAACTAGGAACCCTTTAAAATTTTGTTTACTTATTTAGAAGTGGTAAAGTTTAAAAACATAATCTCAATCTGGAAGATTATAAAATATGTGGATGAACATTGCTTATGAAGAACATAGCATTTCAAATATAGACTATCTTTTGCAGCTTAAAAAGCATAAGTTTTGCCATAATTCAAAGAGAGACATGTACCACAATGTTCACTGCAGCTCTATTTACAATAGTCAGGACACGGAAGCAACCTAAGTGTCCATCAACAGATGAATGGATAAAGAAGATGTGGCACATATATACAATGGAATATTACTCAGCCATAAAACGAAACGAAATTGAGCTATTTGTAATGAGGTGGATGGACCTAGAGTCTGTCATACAGAGTGAAGTAAGTCAGAAAGAGAAAGACAAATACCATATGCTAACACATATATATGGAATCTAAAAAAAAAAAAAAAAAAGAAATGGTTCTGAAGAACCTAGGGGCAGGACAGGAATAAAGATGCAGACGCAGAGAATGGACTTGAGGACACTGGGAGGGGGAAGTGTAACCTGGGACGAAGTGAGAGAGTAGCATTGACATATATACACTACCAAATATAAAATAGATAGCTAGTGGGAAGCAGCTGCAAAGCACAGGGAGATCAGCTCAGTGCTCTGTGACCACCTAGAAGGGTGGGATAGGGAGGGTAGGAGGCAGACGTGAGAGGGAGGGGATATGGGGATATATGTATATGTATAGCTGATTCACTTTGTTATACAGCAGAAGCTAACGCACCATTGTAAAGCAATATACTCCAATAAATATGTTAAAAAATAAAATAAAAAGCATAAATTTTGGACAATTAAACTAGAGCCAGGAAATCTTGCAACCGTAAGGACGTTTGACGTCATTAGATCAAGTCCTACTCTCTCATCTTCTAGAAGAAGCAGACCCAGAGAAGTGAAATAACTGACTCATTTTCTCCCTAAAATTTGAGAGAATACCAGGCTTCCTCTCTTTCAAGTGCTCTATACATTATACAAAAGAACGATTCAGAAGAACGTTAACCCCAGGAGATGATGTGTGGCTAGACACTTAACTTGTTAAAAAATTGTTTAAACGAATTCATTAATAACAATTTAATAATGAGGTTTTTCCTTTTTCAGGCAAACCACCTCTGTCTGCAAGCCCCTAATCTTTGAAGCTGATGTCATAAAGGTCAATACTTTATTCTATCAACATGGCCTTTCATAACATTCCCAAAGAGTGAACACTAGACTGGCAATGCTTTGAACAGTCATTAGACATCACTATGTAAGGTATGAGGATACCATTCTCCCCAGAAGGTGACATATACCATCCAAGCACTTGACATAAGTTATTTTGGTAAGTTATCTCAGCTGAACTCTGAGTAACACCACTAGGTTTAACCAAAGAGATTTAAATTGCAGGATTTAAGCTCCATGAGAACAGGAAACTTGTGTTCTTTTTGAACTATTTTATACGCAACATCCAAACCAGAATTGGCATAAAATGGAGACCCAGTAAATGTTTGCTGAAGTGACGCATCTGGTATTCAAGCCAAATTCCAAGTGGCTATGAAGCCCTTGTTCATTCCAGGATGCCCTATTGACTCCCAGGCTCTAGCGTGAAGAGAGTTAACTGACTATGGGGCAAGAGAATTTGGGCTCCAGCTGCTGTCTCTGGGAAGACCTCTTGTAAAATCTTAACAGGGAAAACTAGTATGTACCTTTAGCCAAGTAAACAGAAATTTATCATCAAATCCTGCTGCCAAGGCATCATACTCTACAATACATGAATAGACCAAAAATATCAAAACAAAAAACTCTACCACCCTGCCACTTTGATAGATAATGATATTAATGTGTCATCAAGGTAAAAATCATGCTAGATTCAAGGCTGCATTTTCTTAGCTCTTATTAGCTCTGAAACTTGGACATATTCAGTTCTTTGACACAGCTGGATCATAGTTACACTCAAGTAGCAAATAAGATCTTTGTATATCTTCCAGAATAATCTAGCTGTTTCTTGTTGATGACAAGAAAAGCCCACAGGAAAGGGTCACGTGTCCTTCTGAAGCACAAATGGTACTACTGTGGAATGGTATATGAAGCTGTAGATAACTACTCTAGGTTTTATTGTATATAGAGCCATAGGGTTTCAAAGTACAGTAGAAATAATCTATAGGAGGGTCAGGGAGAGATTATACTAGTGAACAAATAATCTACCATTAAAATCATATGGTTATCAGAGGCCAGGTATCGTTGTCATTGAATAAAGAGCTCAGGTTTATCGTTTCTTCTTCTAGAAAATATTTGTTTCTAGTTCTTAGAATAATATCAGAAATCAAGTAGCAATTCCACGATAAATATGGAAGAGTACTTGGAGAATTTCATTGCGATTATTCTTCTACTCTCAGGCGGTACAGACTTTATTGTAGTGCTGAGTTTCATTTGGATACATAACATGTAAGCTTTTAAGAATATGGAGAAAATCTGGAGGAGAATCATAAAAAATTATTCATGTTGGAAAGTAGGCTTAATGTAATGAACCGTATTTATTCAGTCTAGAAAGCTAGAGCTTGAGGAAGGGTAGTTATTTTCATGTCTGTTCATTCAGCAAAGAGTTGTCATTTTCTACCATCTGCTAGGCACTATTTTAGGCATTTGGGATACAGGAGTAAATAAATAAATAGTCCCAAAAAATCCCTGAGTTATCGGAGCTTCCAGTCTTGTGGGTGGAGAAGATAAGTATAACAAAATAATAAGTAAATTATGTGGCACGTAAGAAAGTGTTAAGTGCTGTGGAAAAATTAGACCGGGGAAGAGAAATTTAAGAGTGGGGATTTGCCACTGTTACACAGGTGATCAGGATAAGCCTACTGACCACATGATTTTTGAGCACATAATTCAAGGTGGAAAGGGAGTTATCCATGCAGATTTCTGGAGGATGAACAACTCAGGTGGAGGAAATATGCAAGGCAAATATCTTAAAGCAGAAATACCTTACACAGAGTTGAAGGGGAGGAGATAATGAGTGGGACCGATGATGTAGGGCCATCTTAAAAGCATCATAAGGAATTTAACTTTTACTCTGTTATATGAAAAAGTACTGCAGGGTTGGTTGGGTTTTTTTGTAAATATCTTTTTTAGTTTTTATTACAAAAATTCAAAAAATAAAACGTATACAAAGTAAAAAATAGTAGCTCTGAAATGAGAGAAGGGGGTAAAAAAGTACAAGCTTCCAGTTATTAAAGTCCTGGGGATGTAATGTACAGCTTGGTGACTGTAGTTAATTATATACTGCAAGGTTTTAAAGAGAGCACTGATGTGATCTGACTTCCATTTTCAAAGGACTCCTCTCATTGTAATGTGGAAAATAGACTTTAGAGAGGGAGAAGAGGAACCGTCATACCAGCTAGAAGGCTATTACAGTAACCCAGGTAAAAGATCTTGGTTGCCAGTATTAGTATTGTAGCAGTGGAGGTGGAAGGAAGTTGTCCTGGATAAATTTTGAAAGTAGAGTAGGGATTTGTAGACAGGTTGGATATGGGGTATGAAAGAAAGAGAGGAGTAAAAGATATCAAAATTTTTGGTCCAAATGACTTGAAGTGTGGAGTTGCAATTTACTGAGATGGGGATAAACTATGGCTATAGTAGGTCTGGGGCAGAGTGAAGGGGCCAAAGAGGGAATCAGTTTGAAGACGTTAAGTTTGAGATGTCTGCTGGATATTAAGAAGAGCTGTCGAATAAGCATTTGGAGAAATACATTTGGAGTTCAGGAAAGAGGTTTGGGCTGTAGATATAAATTCGGTAGTCATTGGCATCTGCATGGTTTTTAAGGCCATGAGACAAGAAGATGTAATCAATGGAGTGTAGCAAGAAAAGAGAAGAGAACCAAGGACTGAGTCTTGTGGAATTCCAACAATGAGAGCTGAAGGAGAAGAAGCAGAGCCAATAAAAGTAATCTGCGAAGTGGTGAATAGTAAGAGGAGAAGAAAAGAGAGTGTGGTATACTGGAACTCAAGTGAGGAAGATGTACCAAAGAAAAGATAATCAACTGTATTGAATGAGGCTGATAGGTCACAGTATATGAACGATGAGAAACTGACCATCAGTTGGATCCAATTTCTGAGAAATAATGGGAGTGGAAGCCTGATTAAAATGGGTTTAAGAGAGAATAGTAGGGGCTTCCCTGGTGGCGCAGTGGTTGGGAGTCCGCCTGCCGATGCAGGGGACACGGGTTCGTGCCCCGGTCCGGGAGGATCCCGCATGCCGCGGAGCGGCTGGGCCCGTGAGCCATGGCTGCTGAGCCTGCGCGTCCGGAGCCTGTGCTCCACAGCAGGAGAGGCCACAGCAGTGAGGGGCCCGCGTACCGGAAAAAAAAAAAAAAGAGAGAGAATAGGAGTAGATGAAATGGCAAAATTGAGTACGGACCTCTTGCCAAGAGTTGTGTTACAAACGATGAAAAGGGAAATGAGGTAGCTCAAGGAGAAGTGGGGTCACGAGATGTTTTTGTATGTTTGTTTAAAATTTTTTTTTGATGGGAGAAGTGGAGATACATTTGTATGGTGATTGGAATGATCTGGTAGAAAAGAAAAATGAAAGGCCAGAGGGCTTTTTTGTATCCATTGAGGACTGAACCAAAGAGCATGCATTTCACTATATTAAAGGATATTTAAGGTGAATATTAGGAAGAACTTCATGATCAGAGCATAGTATCACAGGAAGTTATTAAAATTTATCCTCTTACATTTAAAAATATTAACATAAATAGTAACATAATAGATGGTCATGAAGTATTCCCAGCACTAGAGATCCTGGGGAGACGAGATGAGTAAACTCCTGTCTTTAGTTTTCAGCAAGTTATTATAGGACAGTGGCTAAGAGTATGGACCCTGGAGCTGGTTGGGTTGAATCCTGGCTCTACCACTTATTAGCTGTGTGGACTTGGACGGGTCACTTAAACTCTCTTTGCTGAAGTTTGCACATTTGTAAAATGGAGTAATAATAGTATGTACCTTATATGTCGGTTATGAGAATTAAATATAGTTAAAGAAATGCCTTAGGGCTTCCCTGGTGGCGCAGTGGTTGAGAGTCCGCCTGCCAATGCAGGGCACACAGGTTTGTGCCCCGGTCCGGGAAGATCCCACATGCCACGGAGCGGCTGGGTCCATGAGCCATGGCCGCTGAGCCTGCGCGTCCGGAGCCTGTGCTCCGCAACGGGGAGGCCACAACAGTGAGAGGCCCGCGTACCACACACACAAAAAAAAACTTAAAAAAAAAAAGTAAAGGCTATGACCATGTGGTAGATAGAAATGTTTTCAAACTTCTGCTTTTATTCCTACATCCACACACATTACTGATTCTCTGTAGCTCTTTTCACTTGCAGTGGCCTTCATCCCAAATCCTGCCTCTAAAATTCTACTCTCATCCTCTACATGGCAAAAACCCACCCAAATCTGTCATCACCACCATTTTCAAAAAGTGTTTATCAACCCTCAAGTGGAGCACTTTGCCAGTTACCAGGGCAGAAACCACTCCCGAGGTGAGTGGATTGTCTGACTCATCACCTTGGAAACGGAGGGGGGGAGGGGTGGGCCGCGGGGGCGCCGGGGCGGGTGGGGGGCAGGGGTCCTAATGAAGGTGGGTTTAGAGACGAACTGGAGGCTCTAAAACCTCACCAGTATGCCCTCATTGTTCTGTGAAAACCCCTCCATCTTTCTCTGGAATATCAATTCAGCTCGTGGGGATTTTTCTCCTTTCTTTTTTCCGAGCACACAATCTATGCTGTTCTCCTAAAGCAAAGCAATCCCCGATAGAGGAAGCTTGGACCAGGCCTCTCTGGAGGGCTTGGATACTTTTCCCAGGTCAAACCAGACAGTAATTAATCCTGGACTTTTATATTCAGAGGGTAAGAAACTGTTCTGTGCCCTAATACTGTCAGGGTTTTTTTGTTTTGTTTTTAAAACCATGGCACGAATATATTTACCTTCTAAAAAGGAGCTAACTCAAAGACATGCTCATTTAGAACAGCGTAAAATTTGATAATATCGAAAGAAGATGTTATTTTGGAAGGGTAGAGATGAAAGACTTAAAAAAAGACTAAGAAAAGAATTATAATTTGCTCTTTGAGAAAACTGTTTCGTACAGGATACAACATGTGTCATTTGGGATTTTAAAAACTTGGCAATAAAGGTTGTAAATTTCAGAATTTAATTTCTAAAGAAAAAGCAACAACAGAATTGCATATTCTTCTATGTGAAAACTACTTTGTTGACTTAATCTACAGAAGTAGATCTTCATTAAAAACTACACACACACCAAGTGAAACCTGCTTATTCAGTGACGCTGCTCACCAAAGGAATTATCCTTTGACTTTGTTTTTAGTTGGGTGTGGAAAGGTAATTTTCCCTCTTGGGTGGAAGCTTAGGGAGGAGCCCATGTGAACACGCATGTGAACACAAAATAATTAGGAAAGATTCATCCTGAATCAGTCGGTTCCCATGAACAAGCTGGGATTTTTAAATCTGCCCTGATCCAAATTACTTAAAATATAGACTTGGGAGTGGGTAAGCAAGTGAACAAGAAAAAAGACTAAATCAGGGACAGCTAAATGTTTAAGTGTTTTGAGATCATTAGGATAGATCAAAATGAACATTCATAAGAAATATAATTAGTTAGAGCCTTTATTACTTTTCTTATTAATCATTATTTTAAAAGAATGAGAAAAATATTAGCATTATAGTTTCTGTCTCACAAATTTGGCTTTGTTAAAGTATAGATAGATAAAATTCTAGAAAGTTAGATATTCTCAATACTTAGAATAGATAATTCTTTTTTTCCTAAGGAAAGAAACTTATTTCACTTTTCTATTTATACAGTGCAAAGTCAAGTTAATAAGCATATGAGGTAGTTTTCTTCAAGAAATTAAAAATAACTTATTAGAGAATATAACTTTCTTTTTCAACTTTTACAGTTAAAGAATTTTAATGGGAATATTAGAGTATGTAATAACTATTTTATACAATATTTGCTTGAAAGTTGGGATCAACATAAATTGTTATAGATAGTTGCCTAAAATGTGCATGGGACACTTGTTTTCAATGTTATGAGTAAGAGGTCAAATTCTACCCATCAGGCTTGTTGGTACAACTACAAATAGCTTTGGAGGGAAAAAAGGCACAACCCAAGCATTGTTAGTTAATTCACAAGTGCAATTAGTTACAAGGGTTTCACCCATAATTCTTTATAGTTACAAAGGTTTCACCCATAATTCTTTAAAGTCTTAGTGTATTATTCCAACTAATAATAACAGAGGTTAATGCTGAAAAGCTGACCTGATTATAGTATAATTCTGAGTGCTTCTTTTCTTGTAATAACGATTACTTGCTTCGATCATGAAAATATGCTGTGTGCGCATATATTGAAAACAAAATCTCACAGGATTTTTTCTTCTTGAGAAAAATTCTACCGGCTCAAATGTATTTTCAGAATTTTGTATCTCTCTGCTTTATTAAAACATAGTCATAGTTAGACTTCCAGAATGACTTTATAGTGCTATAAAATAATCTCTGTTGGAAAAATCACAGGTTTCTGTATTCAAAGTTTGGCAGATAAAGAAAAAGTTACTTTAAAATGTTCTGATTACAGGCTACTGAGCCCATTGGAAATCATTGTTGACTTGAGATAGAGGCTTCTGCTCTTGTAACCAAGCAAATGACACGTCACTGAAATAATCTCAGCTCTCTTTTTGTCACTTGAAAAATATGGAGATAGCCACCAATCAACATCCACTTCTTTAACAGGAATATTGTGTTCATAATGATAATAGTTGAGAAAGATTTTGAACTGGAAATATACGGTGCAAATATAAAAACATTAGGTTGTCAACATTCTGCGACTTAATACAGCAGTTTTTACCTTAATATTTAGGTATAATCTCTATAATTTTACAACCTGAATGTTTTCCCTTTAATTTTCCAGGAATTATTAAATGAGTAAAGTTTACCTTTTATTGGAAAGAAAAAATAACCTTAAATGCCATTTTTGATTAAAATGATCTTTTAGTCGAGCTGATCAATTTTTATTCATTACCTCATGTCTGCATATTTCTACATGCCATAATTATATTGTGTAAACAATTTTACATGATAATATTTTTATTGAATATGGTTTTTCTTTTTTAAAGGTATTACCATACTCTATCTTGTCTTATCAGAATGCTTTAAACTGTTTCATTAAGTCAATATATTTTGGGATTTTGACTTTTTTTCTCCTTGATTTTGTTTTTACTGTTGCAGATACCACATTAACATCCTCATGAATTTCTTTTTGCTGTCTCAAATGGTTTCCTTAAGATAACTTATTCTTAGTTTTCTCTTCCCCTCATGCATACCATACCTTATAAAGCTGTTAAACTGAGAGGTAGTATTTTATTTTATTTTTCAAGTCCGCCCTCAATTAGTATATTAGTTTCTTGAAGGAAGGGAATACATGTTGATGATATTTATATTCTAGGCCCCTACCATAGGTGCTTGATAAACATCTATTGAATAAATGAACTTCCAGAAATGGAATAATTATGATATGGATTTTCTTCATGATTCTTGAATACATTGTTCCCAAAAGCATTGTATAATTTATAAAGCTACTAACAGTGTTTTCTTGGGTCAATTTCACCACAACATAGCCATCAGTATCATTGAACATATCTTTGGCATTCTTATAGGTGTAGTATATCATCTCCAGGTTGTTACAATTTATGTCTCTTTGATTATAAGCAAGGATAAATATTTTCCAAGTACTTTGGGGGTACTAATTTTAAAATACCTTTACTTAGCCATTATTTGTTTATTTATTCATCTTATTTAACATTGCCTCAACATTTGTTATTTGAAGCATATTTTATATCTATTTCTTCTCTTTAATGCTAAAATAATATTTTGGTTCAGTGATTTCTTTAATCATTTTAAAGTAAAATTTTTTTTTTTTTTTTTTTTGCGGTACGCGGGCCTCTCACAGCTGTGGTCTCTCCTTTGTGGAGCACAGGCTCCAGACGCGCAGGCTCAGCGGCCATGGCTCACGGGTCCAGCCGCTCCGCGGCATGTGGGATCTTCCCGGACCGGGGCACGAGCCCGTGTCCCCTGCATCGGCAGGCGGACTCTCAACCAGTGCGCCACCAGGGAAGCCCCTTAAAGTAAAATTTTAAAGTGATTATGTGAAGATAACACTATTGAAAGTGACTTGAAATTTGGCCTAGTTTCTATACAATTAAATTTAGTGATCCTTTAGCAAAGCCACTCCCACAATTTTGAAATGAGTTACTTCGCTGAAGATCCCAACATTATAGTACAAAATAAATTTTACAGAATGAGAAATTTTAAACCTTAGGCCTAGGTTCTACTTCAGTTATGCTCACCCCAAAGTACTGCTTTCCTGAATGTGCGCTTTAACCCATTTATTCACTCTCTCATCCGTCAGCCACTTGAACTGCAGTACAGGGCTACATGATGCATAAAATACTTGACATGCCCTAAATTTCTGTGTCCATTCAACATTTGTTAACTTACAGACCTTTTTCTAGTCTCTCAGGTTACACTTCCTTCCCCCAAGGAATTTTGAATCTGTATTGTTTTCTCTACATGAGGTTCCATTCCTTCTCATTTTTTCCTTCAACGTACTACCTAATTTTAAAGACCCAGATCATCCTATGCCATTTCCATAAATTTCCCAACTTTCTCCGTCAGAATTCATCTCTTCCTGTTGTATCTCTCAGATAACTTTGTTTTCAGCTCTATTTTAAAGCACGTGTTGTATTCTGGTTTTTGTTATAGTCATAAGATGGTATAATGGTTAAAAGCGTAGTCTGCGATTAGACTTCCTGGCTTTGAATGCCATTTCTACATCACTGTTACCTTGGGCAAGTTTCTTCATGTCTCTGTGCCTTGGTCTCCTCATCTGCAGTAGGGGACAATAATAGAACATACTCCTGTGTTGTTAATGAGGATTAAGTGAGATAATGTGTGTGAAGTGCATACACGAAAGACTCAAAGAATGTTAGCTGTTATCTTTCTCCTTAGTTTGTGCGTTGCTAGAAAAGGGGGTTCTGTTTTATTGCTCTTTGAATCTCTGATAATTATCACAGTAAAAATCAGGCAGTAATAACTAGGTAAATAACATTTTAATCTAGAACAAGTTTTCTAAGAGGTCCTTAATCTGCTTTGGAAAGCACCAAAGCATTCTGGATATATCTGTAAAGGAACAGATAATCAGACTGATTAAAAGTAAAAGTATTAGGAAGAAAAATGAAATTACTGGGTTGGCCAAAAAGTTCATTTAGGTTTTTCCATAAGATGGTATGATAAACCCGAACGAACTTTTGGGCCAACCCAATACTTAAAAAACTATATGTCCTTGAAACTGCAGCTTCATTCGATGTGACTGAATTGAAGAACAGATCCCTCAACTGTTTTTCAAAGTCTTTGTTGATGGGTAAATTTGGCTTGCTGGGTAGATTTCTGAAAAATCAATTTATTTTCATTTACCAAAAAGGTGTTACATATCAAAGTGGAATCTGAGACCCAAATACATCATTTACAGCTGGAATTATCAAGATCTGGGTGCAAGACTCCTCAACCACCGTTAAGGGTACATATCTAAATCCCTCTGATCACCCATCAGAAAGGTTAAAATAAAAAGATGGAAAATATTGTCAAAAATGTAGAGCAGTTGGAACTCTCACACATTATAGTTGCAATGTAAATTGGTAGAAACACTTTGGAAAATTGTTTGGTACTATCTATTAAAACAAATGAACAAGTGCCTACCCTATGGCTTAGCAAGTCCACTTCCTTGATATATACCTATCACAAATGAATGAATATATGCACTGAAAGACACATATATGAGAATGTTTATCACAGTACTATTCATAACATCCCCAAACTAAAACTGCTCAAATGTTCATCAATAGTAGAATGGATAATATATTACAGTATGTTCATATAATGAAATACTGTACAGCAATGAGAATAACCAATCCAATCCATAACTACCCCCAAATATATGAATGAATCATACAGACATAATGTTGGTTGGAAGCCAGATACAAGAAGAGAACATACAGCATTATTTCATTTATTCAAGGTAAATAAACAGAAGCTTAAAAACAAAAAAAAAAAGGCAAAACTATCCTGTTAGAATTCAGGCTGGTAGTTACATTAGAAGTTGGTGATGGAAGGCCTTCTGTTAATGCTCTAGATCATGATCAGAGAGCTAGTTACATGAGATGTAATACTTATCTGATAAAAATTCACTGAGCCATACGCTCGTGATAGGTGCAGTTTTCAGAGGCACCATAAGTATACCATATTTATATTGTATGTTAATTTAAAAAGTAATTAAATCGTCCCTATGAATCTGGATAGAGCTTTTTATAAACTTGTTTTTGTTAAGAACTATTTGAATCCCTTTAAAGCAGGCAGCAAAATACATTGTGTAGTCCCTTTCCTAAGCCCAGGACTTCTTGCTTTCATGGTCCAGAGCCATCTACATTTATGCTTCTTTGACTGGAAGTGCAACTCTAAGGCTACCTTCCTAGAGTTTGAAGGAAAAAAATAGCCTTTTCCCTAACCTTTAGTGTTCTAACTCAGTCACAGGAAAATCTGACAATAAGCTCCAGTGTTTACCCACCCATCTAAAGACTTGGGACCTTTTTGTAAATGGAATTCCTTTGACACCACAGGCGTATCCAAAGAGGTCAAGCGTCCTGGGCTGCATAAGGAATAACTAATACCTACTGTTATCTCCCAGTTGCGGAAACTAAGAGTTTATGTTCTATTCTTGCGTTCTCATTTCCTTACTGGAGGTCCATAGAGGAGAGTCAGTATTCCAGTGGGAAATCTGAAAATGGGTGGAGGCTACGGATGCCTCACCTCTGATGTGACTGGCTTGTTCTACTGGTGGGCAGAGGAGGAAGGAGGTATATGCTTAGGGTGACTCTGCCCTGCCTCTCCTTTCTGTGTTCACTTTGGCAAAGAACTGCCTGTATACCTTCATTTTGCAAGAAGGATCAGGCAACAAGAAAACGTGTCTCAAATGCAAAGTACCTAAGATTTTCCAGGTAGCTAATACAGAATAATAACACAAATTCCTTCTTGCTTAGTTTTTTATTGTGTGCCTTTAGTTGAGCACCAGAAATGAGCTTGATGCTGTCCACAATTCACTGACTATCACATTCCATGAGATTATGAAGAGCTTAAGATACAATTAGTGTCATCTCTGCTTTCAAGGTAATTAAATTATGTATTTGTTGCTGTCCCATGCTTGATGGAAAAATCAGCTTGTTGGCAGAACCAGTGTTTTCACTCTACTTGGTTTAGGGCAAAACTGACTTCTTGTACAGCAGTCACATATTTCTTCTGTGTGGCTCAGATGTTTACATCTTCTCCACTTGGCAGATGATCTAACCAGCCCTTCCTTCCACTCATGGCAAAATCTTACTGCTTCTTCTCCATGTTATCTTCCTAATTTATTTCCTCCTTATTACTGCAATCAACAAGAATTTTTTATCTGGCTTCTAGATCATTTCTCTTTTTCTTTCTCTCTCTCTCTCTGTCATTCCCAAGCATTATAATATTGATTGTCTTTTTTTTTTCTTGCCTGTGTCCTCTAATTTCCTCCAAGGCAATTGTTAATTACATATATGAATGCTTTGCTTCTTGTAGTTCAACTTTCATTTCTCTCTTATCTCTTTAAAGTTCCCCATACTAGAATCATGCCTATTTCCATGCCATGAAAATCATGCCATGTCTTCTATTATATCACTCATGCTTAAGTGATCTCATTTGGTTTAAAATAACCTTCTCATTTCTTTTCTTAAATCTTTTCTTCATTAAGCTCTGTTTAGCAAAGTATAGAAAAAGGAGCCCACTTCTTCATTTGTATCTATAATATGCTTGCCGGGTATACTCTATAGTATTAGCTGAGGAGTTTAGGCCAAATATTGTAAGAATTTTTAACTTGCTAGTCCCAACTATGTAAAAAATCAGATTTATTGGACGAGTTATGTTGGAAATTTTTGGTTTTCAGTTTATAAGTAAACTGCATAGAACTTTCCTTTTCCCCATTTTCCATTTTTCCTCTACTCAGTGATATCTGGATAAGTCATCACTCTAACCATTGTCCATCACCACCCAGAGTCGGTGCTGTTATTGCCTCTGTGACCTCAAGTCCCAGGCCTAGTGCTTTTCCCAAACCTTTGGAAAATCCCTAAGTCCACTATACTCACAGAGTCAGAAACTGCAGAGAAAAGGGACAGAGGGGAAAAAAGGGGAAAAAAATGAAACAAATGGAAGGAAGAATAATGATATGAAGAAGAGTAGAGGAAGAAGTGGAAAGAAGGAGAAATGAAAATGCAATAGGAATAGAGAGGAAAGCTCTGGGTGGAGAAAATCTAAAGGAAAAAAAAAATTGCTGAGATTGCATTTACTGCCTTCCAGTACTGCTTTTTCTTTGCTAAACCACATGGTCATATATGGGTTAGCTGGCTTGCCTGTTACCATCTGCAAAGATGCATCATGTCTTTGTACCCGTGGCACAAAAGACTTCATTATTTTTCTAAGAAACATTTGATTATATGACAGTCTAATTTATACATGATGAATAGGTCTTAAAATTTAGATAGGAGATTGCTGACAAACACAGTAGAATTTAGACATGGAGTAACAAATGACTGGAAATCAACCAACCAATTATTATGAATGGAGAAACACATCTCATTTTCTGTGAAAAAAATACCTAGACCAGAGGAACTCCATTGATGAATGACATGGCAAAGGATTAATGGCTGCTATTACTGAGAAAATGCCGGTTCTCTTTTCAGGAGTTGTATGAGTGTGGAGTGTGGGAGAAGTTAGGTACAACCCAGTTGGGGATGAATGGAAAGATTTGGGGATAATAAGATTCTTACTAATGAATCCTAGGTTTCAATTGTTCCTACAGGCTAACATTTCCCTTGAGGTGACTGTGATCTCTGACAGAGTTTTGTTTTGTTTTGTTTTGTTATGTTTTTCGGTACGCGGGCCTCTCACTGTTGTGGCCTCTCCCGCTGCGGAGCACAGGCTCCGGACGCGCAGGCTCAGCGGCCATGGCTCACGGGCCCAGCCTCTCCGCGGCATGCGGGATCCTCCCGGCCCGGGGCACGAGTCCGTGTCCCCTGCATCGGCAGGCGGACTCTCAACCACTGCGCCACCAGGGAAGCCCTTTGACAGAGTATTTAATCAGGGATGGCAGTGATTATCTTGGCCATACTAATGAACTCTTTCTTCCTATAAGAGTCCCTAATGGCAAAGTATGGTCAGGAAACTTGCCTTTTGATATTAATGATAACAGCCACAACCATCTATATAGAGAATTATAACTTCAAAATTATATCATCGGGACTTCTCTGGCAGTGCAGTGATTAAGACTTCGCCTTCCAATGCAGGGGGTGCAGGTTTGATCCCTGGTGGGGGAGCTAAGATTCCACATGCCTTGAGGCCAAAAAACCAAAACATAAAACAGAAGCAATATTGTAACAAATTCAATAAAGACTTTAAAAATTGTCCACATTAAAAAAAAGTATATCATCAAATAATGTTTTATTGGCAGGCATGAAACTTTGTGGGTTTTCATTTAAAACTGTGAATTGAATTGAATAACTACTTTAAAACCCAATGTTTAAATTAGAATTTATCTCCTGATTTATGGGGCCATTCCTGGTTTTAAGAATCATTGTCATAATATTCATCATGATTATTTTTCTCATATTTCAAGAAATGTAAAGAAAGTATTGGCATTAAAATTATTTTCTTCTGATAAGAAAATGATTCAAAGTTGGAAATTGGAATATTGAAATGTATGTTTGCCACCTTGTCACTTTACTAACATTAGTATGAAAATTAATGTAATGAATCAGGGAACAGAAATTTTTATAGATATAAAATCCTTGACAAATATATTTTAATTTGAGTAACACATATGTTTAGTCTTATATATATTTATATATTATATATATAGCATATGCTTATAAATATGTAAGAATATACTTGTAAGTATAGACTATAACTAGGGGTCCTTTAGAAATCCCATCAGTATGACGATTACAGTGACGTTTTCATAATTACTAATGGTTTGTAATATTACCAGCCATTTTAACCAGCAACTGTAATAATACTTCATAAATAAGAAGAGCTTGCTGCAAAGGTTGAGGACAGATTTTGCTTAGGATGTTGCCACCTTCAGGAAATTTTACCTTATGATAATCTGTATCTGTGATATTGGGGAACATATTCCTGTTTAAGAAGCGTGAAAAATTCTCTGTTTTCAAATTATGATTTTCCTTTACCTGATAACAGAGTGTTGAATAGTACTGTTGCTATCAAAAAATTCTATTTTGGAAAGCATCTGAAATGGCCTGTGTTATTCCGTTAAGAAAAAGGATATCCTTTTTATGAATAAAGATATGATGTGAATTTTATATAGTTTAAAATATTATCCCTGACTTAGCAAAATACATACATCAGTACAGTACAATTTATAAATAACTAAATAATATTCCTGCTTTAAAGGGATTAAATTATAAAACAATTTACTTGTAATTTCTTATGCCTTCAATCATGTAGCTATTAATATAGTTATGCTTCATTAATTCCATAAGATGTGCTGAAGAAAATTGTGCTGTTATTTAAAAAATCATCTTTCATTTGATATTGGATTGAAATATTACTAATTATTTTGAAATTTGTTTGTGGTCACAGCTCACTGAAAATGTAAATTTACCTAAATCTAAGGATTTATAGAATTTTGCAATTTCCAATAAACTCTTCAAATTTCCTCAATTCTCACCATGTCCTGAAGACTAAAATCACTGATGAATAATAATTAAAAGGCATTTCTTTAAACATCTTTCTAGGTATAGGGACACATATTTGTGTTTTTGTAGAAGTAACATTCTTTCAAAACACTCATGCCTATATAAGAGGTATTATCTTATTCTTTTTCAACAAAAATTTCATCACTGAAATTATACAGTAATTACAAAATTAACTGTTTTTTCCACTCCACCTCTAAACCCCACTCTACCTCTACTTTTTAATTATCTTTCTGTACAATGATACCATGAATGATACCACGATCCCATGGTATCCTTGATACCATCTTTCCGATACCATCTTTCTGTACAATGATACAATGAATTATAGAAACATAGTATATACACACAGATACACACACATACACATACATTCATGCACACACACATATATACATACACATATAAGTTTTATAAGTTTTATTTTCGTTTTAATTTTGCAAAAATGGGGTCATTTGGAATTGATTTTATCACTTAACAACATATCGGAGATACCCACTCAGATTATTAGGTATTGATAGGTTAATTCATTCATATTAACAACTGTACAATATTTCATACACATCGAAGAATCATTCTTTATTCAATAATTCCAACCTGTTTTTTAATTTTTAAATTATCATACAGTAAAATTGATATTGGGGGTGTACAGTTTTTGAATTTTAGATTTGTGTAAATCTAAAATTTACAGGTTATATCAGGTTATAGAACAATTTCATCACCTTCAAAAACTCTCATGCTATCCTCTTACAGTCACATGCTTCCTGCATCTGTAACTCTTTGAAACCACTGAACTGTTCTCAAACTGATAGCTTAGTTTTTTGGAAAATGTTATATACATAGAGCCATATAATATGTAGCTTTTGGGACTACAAAAGCTAAAGTGTGATGATTTCTTTCACTCAGCACAATGTCTTTGAGATTCATCCAAGCTGTAGGGTTTATCAATAGTTTGTTCCTTTGATATGAATTTACCAAAGTTTATTTATCCATTAGAAATTGATGGAGCTTGGGGTTGATGGAATTTTTGATTATTATGAATAAAGATACTATAAACATTCAGGTACAGGTCTTCCAGTGTGAAGATAATTTTTATTTCTCTCCAGTAAATTATTAATTTTGAAGAAATTGCCCAACTTTTCCAGAGTGGCTGTACCATTCTGTATTCCCAGGAGCAATGTATGAGTGTTCCAGTTGCTCCACATCCTCACCAGCACTTGATGTTGTCAGTACTTTTCATTTTAGTTGTTCTAATGGTTTTGTATTTTACCTTGGTTTTAATTTGCGTTTACCTAATGGCTAGTGATATTGGATATTTTGTCAAGTGCTTGTTTGCTATCTCTAGATCCTCTTTGGTGAAGTGTCTGTTCAAGTCTTTTGCACACCTTTATATAGGTTTTTATGTTGTCTTACTGTTGATTTTTGAGGGTTAGTCATACAGTCTTGATACAGGTCATTTATTGCATATGTGATTTGCAAACATTTCCTCCAGTTTGTAGCTTGCCTTTTGATTTCTTAGCAGTGTCTTGAACAAAGCAAACATTTTTAATTTGGATGAAGTTCAGTTCATCAATTTTTTCTTGAATGGATTGTGTTTTTTTGTTTGTTTGTTTTAATTTATTTATTTTTGGCTGTGTTGGGTCTTCGTTGTGGTGCATGGGCTTCTCACTGAGGTGGCTTCTCCTGTTGCAGAGCACAGGCTCCAGGCATGCGGGCTCAGTAGTTGTGACTCTCGGGCTCCAGAGTGCAGGCTCAGCAGTTGTGACGCATGGGCTTAGCTGCTCCGCGGCATGTGGGATCTTTCCGGATCAGGGCTCGAACCCGTGTCCCCTGCATTGGCAGGCAGATTCTTAACCACTGAGCCACCAGGGAAGCCCTGGATTGTGTTTTTTGTGTCACTTCTAGGAACACTTTACCTAACCCCAGGTCACAAAGATTTTAAAAATTTTTTTCTAAATGTTTTATGATTTAAATCTAAGTCTATGATCCTTTGTCAGTTAATTTTGGCATAATGTATAACATGTAGGTTCAAGTTCATTTTCTTACCTATAGCCGTCCCATTGTTCCAGCACTATTTGTTGAAAAGACTAACCTTTTTTCCAATGAATGACTTTTGCACTGTTGTGGATCTAGTTTTAATTTGCATATTTAAGTATATATGTACTCATATATTATTGCAAGGGAGGCTGTAATAAAAACCCTGGTACATATATCCAAAGTTTATATTTGTGATGGATTGGTTCTAAAGTGAAATTTCCTAATCAAAATGTAAGAAATTTAAAAATTTACTAGATATTAATTAGATGACTTTCTAAAAAGTTGTAGCAATTCACACACTTACCAGGAATGAGGGAGAATTCCATTACCTGCACATCCTTTTCATCATTAGAAGGTTTGAATTATTTATGTTTGTCAGTTTGATGGTTGAAAGGTTTATATTATCTGTAGCTTAAATGTTAATCTCTCTGATTTTGATGAAGTTGAGGTTTAAAGTTTTATTGGCCATTTGCATTTTTCTTTCTGTGAACTCTGTTCATATCCTCAATTGAATGAGCTCTGTAACCGTCCGGTTATAGTCAGCTGTTGTGATTTTGAGTGACAATCATTTCACCTCTGAGCCCAAGTGTGCTCCTTTGTAAAACTGTAGAAATATCTTTCCCATGCAGTTGCTGTGATATTTACATGAAAATCACAGGTAGGGAATCACTATTTGCTCAACATGGAAAAACAAAACTATTTAATTAGACTATACCAGATTTTTATTCCAGTTATTATGATCTCCTTTATTAGAATTTAGTCTCTATATCACATTGCTCTTAGGAAATTTACTTGTACATAACAAATTTACCTTCATTTATGAGATGTTCAAAATGGAAATGGAGAATATCGACTTACATAGAGGAAGACAGCAAAGGGGGTCAGGGCGTGGAAGGAAGCTCTTGACTTGAATTTTAGTTTCTTTACTTAATTATTGTGAAACCTTGGGGAAGTTACCTAAATTCCCTAAACCTTGATTTCTCATCTATAAAATGGGGAAACTATTACCTGCTTCCGTTTTGGTGAAGATTAAATGAGGTAAGGAATGTGAAGTCCTTAGCAGAGTGTCTAGCACTGGAAATTTCAAAATAAATATGTCTATAGTCATCCTCTACATTGTATTCAGTTAGCTGTAGAAAAGCAAATTATCTGGTAGCCTTGTTTTGTACATAGTCTACGACTAACCTTTAAACTTTACTTAACTGGATTACATCTCTTTAAGTATTGCACTTGTTTCATTTGACCAGTTATCCTTTGTGAGGGTTAATACCTTCTAAAGACAGAACGTGTGCGTATGTGCACACACACACCAAGTGTGCAGAGGTAGTTCCGTTTTTAAGACAATTTAAATGTTTTCATTTAATTCTTTACTCATGAGAGAATCTTCGGGTTTATAAACAAAGGAAAGAAGCACAAGGTCCCATTTCCAGTTGGTCTTTCTCTGTCAAATACTTTGCAACTTGATTTTTAAAAATTGTATTCACAGAGAAATAAGGATAGGTATATATAAGTGAAAGGTTCCTCAAGAAGGACAAACGAATGGATACAAGAGTTAAATGCTTTCTTCTATGCATTGCCTGGCACTTTCTTTTTAAAAACCTTGATTCCTTACTAGGCTTTAGGGATATTTTAGATCTTTTTTCACCTTGTTAATCACGTTTGTTTTGGAGTTATGTTTGTGTGTGTCCCTGGGTGTCTATTTGTTAAAGAATACTTCTATTCCGGCAAATAATTTCTTAATCAACCATAAAAATATTCAGAAGGCGTAGTGAGATACAGTGATTTTTATATGGTGACTTTGTAGCTCTTGACTAACTTTCTTAGTATTTATAGGCTTTTTTTCCTGATGCCTTAAGATTTTTACACACATAATTATGCCATCTGTGAAGAAAAGCCATTTTTACTTCTCTTTTTTCAAACTTCAGGCCTTGTATTTATCTCAAAAAGTATTGATCAAAAGAAGCCAGACACCATAGAGTATAGACTTTATAATTTTATTCGTATCAAATTCATGCAAAGAATATGCAAAACTAATTTTTGGTGATAGAAATCAGAAAAGCAGTTACTGCTGGAGAAAGGGAGGGCTATTGGTTGGAAAGTGGTGTGGAGAAATTTTCTAGAACGATAAACATGTTTCTCTATATCTTGATCTGGATGTTGGTTACTTGGGTACATACATATGTCAAAATTTGAACTATGCAATTAAGATTTATGCATTCTCCTCTATGTAAATCACAGTAAAAACAAAACCACATTTTTGTTTGTTTGATTTTGGTGAGGGAATATAATGCAATAGTAAAGATAAAGTCAGAGCTCTCCACACGGTTCATTTTGGCTCAGGACTCTGTTCTTGACTGACTGGAAATAGCAACCCCAAATCTAAACCGCGACACTCCCCGGAGGCTGCTATAGTTCAAGATTTACATTAAAATTTTAGACAATTAAAAACCCACTAACCAGCGGTAGAAGGAGAAATGATCGTCTCTACTAGAGTAATAGGGGTTGAACCCTCTTAATTTGAAATTTTGCCCAAAATCAAGGTGCTAATGAGAATAAAAGAGTCAATTAATACTTTTAAAATTTAGGACTCGTTATACACAAATATAAATTGATATATGTATAATTACTTCTTTTGGTTAATTTGTTTTAATGGGAGATTACTTACTTTAAAACCATAAGGTGGTAAGCAGACAGTTGCTACATCCATTCATAAGTGTTAACTTAAATAGGTTGGAAACAGTCTATAATTGTGTGTGTTTATAAGTATAAAACATCTAAACACAGTCGAATAAAATGAATACTCAGCACAGCTCAATGTTCATTCTCTTTCCCAGAGAAAGTAAAGCATGTGAAATAAGTAAAACAAGTGTGAGTTACTTTAGTTGAACATTAAGTTGAGTGTAAGGGACCAGCCCCTGATAAGAGAAGAATGTGGATCTGTTTTCAGAGTGAGAACTGTTAAGGAGGTGCAGTTTGCTTTGTAAATAGCAAATGAGACAGAAAAACAGCTGAGTGCTAAAACACCATTCGCTTCAAACAATCTTCTATTTCTACTTTATTCATATACAAATTTCCAAAAGTACTAGTTTAAGAATTATTAAATCGGAAAATATATTCAATCTTTTAAAATGTGAAATAAAAGGTTTAAACATTCTTGTAAAAACATCTGTCAGATACATAGATATAAATTTGAGTTAAGAAGAAATCACACTCTTCTTTCCCCAATAGACACATGGTGCCATAAGTGAGCTAATCTGCCATCCTCCCAGCCCTGGGCATGTACAGCCGTCCCTTCTACTGCTCCTTCAGAATTGTTGCAAGGACTCATATTGAAACTTGAGACTTGAGAATCTCTAAAATCCTAGGAAATCCAAGATGCCTGGAAATTCCCCTTCTTGTCTGGGAAATCTCTTAAGAGTTATGGGTTCACTTGGGGCTTTCCTATTCCTCAGGCTCTGCAGAATCCATTGAACAGGGGGCTGGGGGCGGTGGCGGGGGAGGTGGAAGTCTAATTGAGCACGAATCTTTAGAACCCTTGGCATGGGAAGAAGATATGGTCATGCTGTGACTTGTCAAGAATTTGGAGCTTCTGGGTTTAGAAAATATGCTTAAAACATGCCTGAGTGCCAAGGAAAGAAGTATTTGGAGACTCCTTATTTTGTTTTAAAAACTACCCTCTAATTATGGGGGTGAAGTTCAGAGGACTCAGTAAACTTGTTTAGGCTACTGAATAACCAGACCAGGGCAAAGATTTAAATCTAGGTGGTCCCTACTCATTAAAAAAAAAATCACCAATATTCTTTAACATGTCAAATAAAATGACAAAGTGTTCATGAGAAATATTAGCAATCTCATGCCCAATCCCTACCCATTCCTGACCTGCCTACCAAAAGCAACCCATTTGCAGTTCTGCTGCTTCTAGGATTTCTTTCCAATTTTAAATGTACTCTTCAGTTAAAAAATTGAGACCTAAAAAAAAAAAAAAAAAAATTGAGACCTAATCCATTAAATTCCTTTTATGGAAGATGAATGATCATTTAGCTCTCTTTAAAACCAACAAATGGAAAAAAAAAAAAAAAAACCCAAAACAACCCTGTTTCAATACATTCTTCTCTCAACGCAACCTCCCAATGCAGCTATCCCATAATTTGGGGTAAGAAGAAATTTCAGTGCTTCCATTATTCTGACTATGTTTGTATTGTTCACAGCTAAACCACATAGCATACTATGGTCACATTTCCTTTTTCGTGTGCAATTTTCCATTTCCCTTGGAGTTCGTTAGCAATTGTCTCACTGCTTCGATTTCTATGTACTTTTCGTTAGGTTAATTCCCAGTATTTTCACAGAACTCTGAAAACTTGGATAATCATTCACTCAGGTTTTTTTCTTTGTTTATTTGTTCATTTGTTTGACTTTGTCTTTTTAGTTTCCCTCCTGGGGTATTCTCTCTCAGCTCCAGTTTGATCTGGCTGTTCTTATCAGATTAGTTTTAGGACTCCACTTCCTTCTTACTCTTAGCATTTTCTGCTTCTTCTCCTTTGTTGGATCTCTTGTTCCCCAGGTCTCATGATTTCTGCTTCTTGATTTATTCCTTGAAGAGAGCAGCTTCTGAGAAAAGGCGCATTGGAAATAATCATTTTGAGACTTGACATTATGAAAATGTCTTTATTTTACTCTCACACTTAATTGATTGTATGACTAGATATAGAATTCTAAGTTAGAACTTAATTTTCCTTAGAATTTCAAATATATTGCTCCATTATCTTCTGGCTTCCAGGATTGCTGTTCAAAATTTTATTTAGTGGGATTTTGGCAAAGAGAATACATATTTGTTTTCAGTCAGCAATATTTAATCCTCTTTATTACACCACATTGTTCTCTCAAATATTTTCTAACTGTTTAAGCATGCCTGATTTTTTTTTTTAAGGGCAAGAGGTAAAACATTGATTTGTACTTTCAGTAACGTGTAACATGAACAATAATTTTTAAAAAATGAAAACAAGTTTTGATAGAGAAGAGTTATAATACAGTTGAAAAAGAAAGTAAGTAGATCAAGAGAGTTTCAGAAAATATCTGAAGAACTTTGGTGTTACTGAATACTTTATAACCTTTCTAATTGAGTAGCTATTTATTTCTTTATGGCTCTTAAATTTAAGATGGAGGCCTAAAAATTGTTTGGGCAGTTCTATAGTTTTGTTCCTATGTTACTGGAACTTTCTACAACTCAAATTCTTTAAAGACTAATAATAGACATATATTACAGAAAGAGTTCCATTGTAAAATCCTTAATTACACTTTGTGAAACACCATTTTTAGCATTTTTAGCATTTTCAGCATTTAAACCATATCCTTTAAGTTTATTCTTGTACCTTATAACTGTTCGTATATTCAACTGGCTTAAATCCAATAAGCATCAGATTGAAAGTAAAGAGATATAGCTTCTGGTAGACCTAGCAATCTCCATCTCTGTCTCAAACATATGAAGTTTATGAAATGTAGGCTTCTTATCTCTCACATTAGCCTTTTCTTTTTATAACTTCCACTTAATTTTGCACAATGATGAAATGAGTTGAGATGAAATGAGATTAATAAAATTCTATTTATAAGAAATTCTTTGTGGAAAGGAATTGAATTGTGGGGAAAACATTTCGAGGGAGTTTCTAGTTAGATACTGCAGGTTAAATACACCCCAAATCAAACTCAAATGATTTAAACAACCTAATGGGATTAAAACAACTGTCAGTGTACAAGGATAAAATAGAGAGTAAGCAAACAATTTCAACTATGTTTTAGAATGAAAACATCAGATGAACAAGGGGTATTTGAATCAGCAGATCTTTGAGAGTTGAAACCAGAAGTAGATGAATTCATTCCTCAAAACCCCAAGGCCTCAAGGATTGGAGAAAGATGCAAATGGAGAGAAAACAAGGGTAAGGGTCAATATTTCAAGTAGTTAATACTGCATCTTCGAAATCCTTCAGAGGTGATGGATAACCCTCCTTTACCCAAGAAGAAGATTAGCCTTTACTCTCTGGAGAGGTTCAACTAGAGAGACTTTGGACTTGCAGTCACCTCCATGCTGAAAATGGGGGTTAAGTAAACACCTACATTCTGAATGGTTACATCCTAACCCTTTTCCTTCATTAGCTCAGAGATGTTGACTGCCAGCAATATTTCTCCAAGGTAGGAAAATGGGAGAAGATTCTTCCCTGGAAAAAATTTACCGGCTCTATCTCCCCACCAAAGATTTAGAGTCATTGAGATTCGGGAGTACTTGAATTTAATTTCCTAGATGGATACTCTCTAACAATGTCTATAATTTGTTAAATTCTATCCACACACACTGAACTTCTATTCAGCTTTTCATTGCCTTGTTCTTAAATATGAATGAATGGCATCAAACTTCTCAGCAACCTTGAGAGCTAGAAAACACTGGAGATGTGCCCTTGAAATTCTTAGGGGAATTGACTACTAACTTGGAATCCTATTCCTGGCTAGACTGTTAGTTTAGTATAAGGGTAGAATAGAGAATTCTTCAGATATCCAACATCTCATTTTTTTGCTCTCATGTGTCCTTTCATAGTAAGCTAGTAGAGGATATTATTCATTACAATGAGAACTAATCTAAGAAAGAGGATGACGTGGGACCAGAAATCAGGAGATCCAACACAGGAGAGAAGAAAATGCTCAGGATGCTTGTGAAAGGAAGACCCAGTATGATAAGTGAGTGTCCAGCCTGGAGGACAAACCATTCAGGTCAGAGGAGGACAGAGTACTCTAGTGGACTTGTCTCCAAGAAAAAATTATAGACTAGTGATACACTTGAATGATTTGCATTTGTCCTAGAGATTTCAGGCATGATAGGTACATACAAATCTCAGCAAACAAACAAACGAACAAGCAGAGAAAAGCATGAGGTATCAAGCTGCACAAACTTTAAGCTCAGTGTACAAAACATGTGTTAGTGTTGACTGTGTGTGGTGGACTTAATGGCGACTTGGTTTAAATTTGAACATAGTGAAGTTGGAAATTGTTCATATGACCTTCAAAACGTAGTCAAGCTTCAGAAGAAATGGTCCATTGTCCCTTTACTTAGATCTTATGTTTTGTATTCTCTCTGCCCAGGATGCTCTTCCACAGGAAAATTGGTTGACTCACTGTTTTAATCATGGAGGTCTTTTCTCAACATCACTTCTGTCATCAATCTAAAAATAGCACCTGCCATCACCTCCTCTACTTCATTTTCTTCATAGGACATATCAATTCCTAAAATTACAACATTTAAAAAAATTGTTTATTTTCTGTCTGTTCTCTGTTGTGTCCCAGCACTTAGAACATTGTCTGGCATGTGATAGGTGCTCAATAAAGGCTGTGGTATGAGTGAACCAGTGGATAGTCAGCTCCATGGTAGCAGAGAATGTCTTGTTCATCATCGTATCTTCCACGCCTCACCAAGTGTTTATAGATCTAGGCATTCCAGGAACCTGTGTTGAATGAATGAATGCGTGAATGAATGAAAGCAAAGGTGAGTGTTCTCTTAAAATTTTTAATTAAAATATTGTTTTGTAACCTTTGGAGGCTTCACACAATTAAAGAAGAGTCATCTGTGCAGTAGAACTCAGAATGACTGATTAAATACCTTCTTTCCTCCTGAGATCCTCCCATGGGGGATCTCAGAATCTGAGCAGCAAGCTCTGACGGTGTGTGTGTGGTATGTTCACTCACTCCTGAGATAGTGAGCAAATCCAAATTAGCATGATTACTAACATGGTTAAAAAGTGATAAGTACACGCCAGGGTCAATGTCAGTTTGCAGTCCCTTTGGAGTTCTGTCCATGGCCAGTACTCTGCCTCTTCTCTCTCTTCTCTGTATTTGTAGATATTCATGGTTTATACAAAGTTGGCAAAGGGAGGAAATAATATTGTACATTATCTATAAATACTATAACTAGAATTCTACTGATTTTTCTTAAGGCAATATGAACAAGAGTAAATACTTTAAGAAGTGGACCATCTCCTGAAAGTGTAACAAGCAAGTACAGACAAGCTGTGGGACTACAAACAGTTGTGAAATAGTGAACGTGAGGCCAGGGGTGGTGGCATTCTTACTTCTCTGTCTATAAATGTCTCATATTAAGTTAGTTTTCTATTTCTATTGGCTAAACATTTTTTCATTGACCTTCTTGATAAAAATGTTTATATAATATTTTTTTCAGAAATCATAAAGAGAATCCAAATTCATTGAGATGTAAGAAAACACTGACTGAAAGAGTGCTCCATTGCTCATTTTGATGTTTTAAGAGCCGAGGGTGTGTTCTGCCTTTAATCCAGGGCCCTGCTTTCAATCAGCAGCGCTGGCAAAACAAGGAATGTAGTTGCCCCGTAGGCTGAAGGCAAGATCCTACCTGTTGTCTCTGGAAACCTTAACGATATAATCCAACTCTCTGATTCAAATAAGCTGTGGATGAGAGAGAATGAGCTCAGAAATAAAAAAAATTTCCAATCTGGGTTTATTTAAGAGTTTTACACACACACACACACACACACACACACACACACACACACACACACATACACATATGTATATATGAAGAGAGAGAGAGAAAGATAATTTGAATATTCTAAACTAATCTAATTTAGATACATAGATCCTATTTACATCAAAATATTTACCATTCTGGATTACTAATAGTATTGACAAAGTTTTGGTACACATTAATAACAAGAGTGATTTAGACTTCTTGAGTGATATCTTTGTTTCGCTACTCGAGGCCACGCCTGGGCTCTGACTTTAGCCCAGGACACAGGGAGGGCAGGGAAGGCTGACTGCTCAGTGGGATAGCCAGGCTGGCTGAGCTGGAATAGCTCAGGTTATGTCATGCCAGCAGGTACCCATGTGTTTCCTGTGGACAATGTGTGGCCCATGTGGAGAGGGAGCTTGGCTGGAGCTCCTGGGAGAGGGAAGGACGCCAGCAATGTGTGCCTGGGTTGGAGGGGCCACCAGTGAAGTTGGGCCTTTGCCTGTGTCCTGAGCCAACACCCAGGTACCTGCAGGGAACCCCCATATCGTTCTTGAAAGCACTTATAAGAGAAGCACTGCCAGGCCAAGAGAGTGAGTCCACCGAGCCAAGTCCGAATTCTCATCTCTCCTCCCTTCCTCTGCTTCATCCCTGATGGAGGTTCACACACCCCCTAGAGGATGAGGGATGGATGAAGGATATCAGAGCAGAAGCCAAAGCACCCCCTGTGTACAGAGGTGGCCAACTATAGAGGCCTCAGCTGGGAAAGGGGAGAGGACTTACCTTTGAGTGAATATTGAAGAATTGATTCTCCTATTTGTTTTATATATACTTTTTTCTGTGACGTTTTGATTTCTAAATTGGGAGTGTTTTTTTTTTTTTTTGCGGTACGCGGGCCTCTCACTGTTGTGGCCTCTCCCGTTGCAGAACACATGCTCCGGATGCGCAGGCTCAGCGGCCATGGCTCAAGGGCCCAGCCGCTCCGTGGCATGTGGGATCCTCCCGGACTGGGGCACGAACCTGTGTCCCCTGCATCGGCAGGCGGACTCTCAACCACTGTGCCACCAGAGAAGCCCGGGACTGTATTTTGTGATGATGTTGTGACTTAAGGATCTGTTCATCCAAGAATAAACAAAAGGCTCATGGGAACTGCCCCAATTTCATCTAGAGTTAGGGTAAGATTATAGCCAATGATTATATTTTAAAAGGATGCTGGGAGACCAAAAATTAAAGTTGTATTTTTATTAAACCATAACCCAAACAAAAAAACTCTGTTACTTCATTTTCTGTATGTGGTTCTTGACTCATCTTAAGGCAATGACCCAAAATAATTAGTTTAACAAGAAATCATCCTTAAGAAAATTTATTCACTCTCCCACACTGGATAGTGTCATTTGAAATTTGTATTTCACACATTTTCTAACTTCATAAGCAAAGCATATCAGAAAGTTTCACTAGATGTGACTGAGGGTAACATCTGTACTTACCTGAGAGTTGCCTAAAGCAGTCAGACTGGATGTGGACCAGTGAGATCTGAGGTTGCTCCTTGATAAAACAATTTCCCAATAAATGGATGAAAGAACTATACGCAACAACAGTTAACACAAGGAGGTGATCATCTGGACATAAACTGAAATTTATTCTTGAAGTAAAGCTGGATTGCACAAGATTATCTTTATCAAGGTAGTAAGAACAAAGAACAAGGAGTTTTCCTTGGATTTCTCTGTTGCTCATATCCCACATCTCATGTATCAGCAGGTCCATTTCTCAGACCCATCTACCTCTCCCCATCTCCACCACTATCACCCCGGTCCAACCTCTCATTGCTTAACCCCCAGACTACATGATGGCTTTCTGCTGCTCTTCTTACTTCTACTCGTAAATCCCTAGGATCTATTTTCATTACAGCAATTGAAGTGACCTTTCAAAAAATATATAGAACTAGATCACACCTTCACACTACTTCAAACCTTCTAATAATAGCATAGCGAAGAAATATGTCCATTTGTAAATCCATACATGGCCTAACCACTGCTTACCTGTCTGACTTCATTTCATACCACTTTCCCTGTCATCCACTGCTCTCCAGCCGGTCTCACTGTTAACACAGCCAGACTAGCTGGCTTCCTCTAGGCATTCAGATCTCAGTTCAGTTGCCACTTCCTCAAGGAGGCCTTATCTGCCCATTCAATCACGAGACACCAAGTTGCAATCGTAACACCGTATTTTGATTCTCTGCAGAGTACTCATTACCATCTGATGTTATCCTCGTATATTTATTTACAGGTGTGGCAGACAGACTTCAAGGAAGCCCCCGTCATCCCCGTCTCCCGGTATTTATGCCTTTGTATAATCTCCTCCCCTTGGGTATGGGCAGAGCCTCTGACTTGCTTCCAGCCAATAGAATATGGCAAAAGTGATGGGAGGTCACCTTTTATTGCAAAGGGGATGGAATGTCGTCCTTGGGTTTAGGGTACATTATAAAAGATTCCATTTCTTTAGCAGACTTGCTTGAGAGACTTTATTTTTTCTGGCTTTGAAGAAGCAAGCTGTTGTGTTTTGAGAGACCCCCCTGGAGAGAGCCATGTAGCAAGGAACTTCAGGCAGCTTCTAGCAGATCAATAACCCCTGAAGTTCCATACCTGCAGGAAGTAAATGCCACCAACAACCACATGAGCGTGGAAAAGCCCTGAGCCAGGCCCGGTCTATACTTTGATTGCAGCTGTGTGAGACCTTAATCAGAGAACTCAGTTAAGCCACGTTGGGACTTCTGATCCACAGAAATTATGAGATAATAAATGTGTGTTGTCTTGAGTCACTAAGTTAGTGGTAATTTGTTACACAGCAAGGGAAAATGAAGACACCGGTTTCTTGTCTCTCCCCAGCTAGACTGCAAACTCCAGCATTCAGAAGATTGCCTGTCACATAGTGTTCAAGAAATATTTGTTGAAGGAATGAATGAAAAGAATTGGATTATGAAACATTTTAAGTGACAGCTGCATTCCCATGATAATTTGGTATATGAAAATTGAAAAAATGGGCCAATGTAGTAGGAAGGCACTAGGTGTCATAGTGGTCAAAGTATGGGCCTTGAAGTTGAGCAAACCTGGATTTCAACAGCAGCTCTGGTTATATTATGATTCCAAGCAAATAATTTTACCTCTGATCTTTTGCTTTCTCATCTCTTAAATGGTGATAATAATACCTACATCATGTATGAAGTAGATATGATAAGGATTAAATAAGATACAGTATTTAAAGTCTCAAATATGACATATCATAGACACTCAAGAAAATTATTCTCAAATAATTTTAAAATTATTTCTCAAACCCAAATAGAAATTCTAAATATCATTTGACCCATGAAACCATCAACACTACTTTGATAAGAATTTTGGAGTTGAAGAGAAGGAGGTCATAGCTGCTCTAAAGAGGAAGGATGGAGGACTACTTCTGGAGTATGAGGCTATAATTTAGAAGAGCATAAACAGAAACCAAAGCACAATAAAGATTAGATTAAGATTTTAAACAACACAGGGACTTAAGTCTATCACAGGGACTCTAGTCTATCATTAAAATATTTCACATTTATTGAGAGCTTGCAATATGGCAGGCACTTTGCTCAGTGCTTTAAATGCATACGTTTACAACAACACTGGATTACAATGCTCATTTCACAAGTGAAAAAGATGAAAATATTCAAGATGTGAAGTATACTGTTTTTCTTCAAATTTATATTTCCTGCCCTTTCCTTGCTCTGCACGACAGAGAACTACATTTCCCAGGCTTCCTGTCCTCTGACTTCTGCAAGAGGTGGCCAATGGGAGGTACTTGTGGAATGTGGGAGGGTGGGAGAAGGGGAGAAGTTAGTATATTTCTCCTCTTCTCTTTCTGCTTCCTGGGGCATCTCCAGAAACAGCTGCTTCTCCTCCTTGGTTCTATCTACCACCACATGGGCTTCTCTCCAAGGTCTCAGTTCTGCCTGGCATCGCTTCCGTGGTTCTAGTTCCCACTAGGCTTCTAAATCCTTGGAAGCACCATGCCCTCCCCACAGTCTCTCCAGCCATCAGGGAGGGAGCTGCTTGCTATTGCTGCTAATCTCTAAATAGCCTTGTAGATTGACTTCTCAGCTCTGTCCAACTTCCTTATTTAATTTCCTTTATTTGAGAGACTTAAAGTGGCTTCTGTTTCCTGGCTTTATCCTGATGGATTCACATTTCAAATACATAATTTAAACCTAAAATTCAAATAGTCTCCAAAGCTTGTGCTCTTAACAATTAATGTACAAGATTGTTATGAAAAGAAATCAACTCCTTCAAGGGCAGGAAAAATTAATATGATTTATGCAACTATCCACAATAAGACCATGGTATAATTATATAACATTTATTGTATAAAATAATATCTGAGATATTATTTTATATAATCAGGAGTCAACAGGAATCAGGAATCAACACTATATTATTTAGCAAGTATTATATTCATTTACAAATATTAATGCTTAATTTTTCAACAATAATTAAACTTTTTATTTAGAACTACCATTTATATTCACAATGTAATGCATGTTATTCCATGTACAACATGAATTGGATTTTGTTGAATAAAAATTTAAATACTTGAAAAGGAATAATTCAGGCTATAATTCTACAAATTCTAAGTATTACTCCTCCGTATATGATGTAAATATATTTTACAATTAGAACATCATATAATCAATTGACATAGTTGACTCTAATTTTTCTTTTTTTAGGGATGAGTTAAGGTTTGGTAAAAGAAGACAAGGAAAATAAACTTACTTTCTATGATTCAATGGGACTACTACAGTCAAATTGATAAGGATTTTTCAAGACAAGCTCTATTTATTTTATTGTCATACCTATTTATATTTGGACTCTCAAATCTACACTTGCATATACTTCTGTTCTTATCTCATTTCTGCCATATTTGGCTTCATGATTTCTTACTCAATCAGGAGTTTCTTCTTTCATCTTTTTGAATATCCTAATCATATTTATTTTAAAGTTATTTACAGATTGCTCTTACATTTTTATTTTATCCAGAATAGTTACATTTCTGATTGTTGATTTTGTTCATTGTCTTTCTTACTGCCACGTTTGCTTAAACATGTGTTTGTTTTGGAATTTTGATCTGTGAACTCACTAAAATGCTTATTTATTCTCTCCCTTTCCCTCTATTGACCCTTTATGGGTTTTTTTTTGTTTGTTTTTTGCAGTTTTGAGATGACCTGGAGAGCTTCAGGCCAAATCAGGGCATATATTCATGGTTTATGGCTTTTGTGCTGTTCCTAGCAACATGCTGATCTAGTTACTAAGCTAGGAGATGTCTCAGCCCATTACTGACTGCAAAAGTGTGTCTGTTCTCCCAACTTCCCTAGTGACTTTATATAAGCCTTCATTCTAGGCAGTAATTTGAAATTTTTAAGCCTCATTTTAAAGGTGGTGGGTGTTTCTACTACAGCATCCAAACTTAGGCAGTTAACCAGACTCCAATATTCTACCTCATATGGGGCTTCTAGAAGCAAGAGTTACATATCTATAGTTTTAGTATTTATCTTCAAATTTTAACACACACACACACACACACACACAAATCTTTTTTCTAAGAAAGTCTAGAATTATTTTGTACTTCTAGTCTTTTCCAAAATAAGGGAAGACCTCTACTGCACCTCAGCTATCCATTAGACAATGTCCTTATTTCTATGTCCACAATTACATTTATCTAATTTTTTAGCACATTCATGTATTTTTACTTTCCTTTTTAAAAAGTATACTTTATATGTGTTAGGAACATGGCAGTGATGGATGGCAGTGTTCAAAGCATATACTTATATTGCCATCTTAATTATTGTCTAACTCTCTATGACTATAATACTGCTGCAAAGTTAAAGAGTGTGAAAAGATTATCACATTTCTACTGGTGTAGCTTACAGATTGTCAAAGGATTTTAGCATTTAAATGAATAAGTGGAATGGTCTTTAAAAAAAGATTTATTTAAAAATTAATGTTAATAGTGTAACATAATTAAGGGAAATATTCAAAAGAAGAAATATTCACTACTCAATATTCTTCCTCTCCTTGATATGGCTAATTTGATTAATATACATAGAAAATTAGTGATGTTCCTTCAGTGTATTCATATTGGAAAACTACCCAATTGTTATACATTGTTGGCCGCATCGCTCAGTATTTTAAGACTCCTCTGCAATTAATTTCAAAGCTTGCACTAAAGTTTCTGGTGACAAATTTCTGTCCTTTAAGGTGGATTTTAATTTTAACCATGACCAAAAATCATTCAGAAACAAGTTTCTGGATTAGTTCTGTAATTTAAGCTGAGTGATGCATTTTTAGGTCTAAGCAAATGTTTTAGAATAAAAATTATACAGTAAGTCTCTTTTGTGACATGTAAATTGAGTCTACAAATAGTTTTAAAAGAAGTACTTTAAAAAATGTTCTATGCCAGTACTTCCCTGGCTGTCCAGTGGTTAGGACTCCATGCTTCCTCTGCAGTGGGGCGTGGATTCCATCCCTGGTCGGTGAACTAGGATCCCATGCTGCGCAGTGCGGCCAAAAAAATAAAAAAAAGTTTGATGCCATTATTCCAGCTTTCTGAAGCAATTACTTTGACGCAAACATTCATTAAATAGTAGATCCTGGTATATTTGTTGAAAAATCCATAAAATTACCTCATTTTCATGCCTGAAGAAGGGGACAGGGGGCTTCCCTGGTGGCGCAGTGGTTGAGGGTCCGCCTGCCGATGCAGGGGACGCGGGTTCGTGCCCCGGTCCGGGAGGATCCCACATGCCGTGGAGCGGCTGGGCCCGTGAGCCATGGCCGTTGAGCCTGAGCGTCCGGAGCCTGTGCTCCGCGGCGGGGGAGGCCACAGCAGTGGGAGGCCCGCGTACAGCAAAAAAAAAAAAAAAAAAAAAAAAGTATAAGAAGGGGACAGGATGCTTGAGTTTTTAATCTCTGGATCTCTCATGAAATATCTCTGGTTTTGAACAAGCAGCTTCAGCTCACTGGACTCAGCACCTCTCACTGTCAAAGTGGGAGTGATGGCTAGCCAGGATATGGATTTGGAAAAAGTCTAAAATTTCCTCTAATGATATATTTATGACATTTACACTCCTTCATATACTTCAAGCAGGTCCTGACATTTGTTAACCTTTTCTAGGTTAAATAATGAAGACGCATTTTATAATTCTACATTAGGTATCATTTTCCTAAACTTTAACTGTTTGATAATTTCTTCAATTCATTTTAAAGTCCAGTGAATCAAACTGGATGTTAAAGAAACTAACCGACGTATTATAGCAGAGATTTACCTTAAGGCTTTTTTCCTTTTAATTGACATTTTTGAATATGTTCAGGAGTCATGTTGGCTTATTCACAGCACTGTTTTGCTGCATCATTCTTTTTCTTTTTTTAAGATGTTGGGGGTAGGAGTTTATTAATTAATTAATTTATTTTTGCTGTGTTGGGTCTTCGTTTCTGTGCGAGGGCTTTCTCTAGTTGTGGCAAGCGGGGGCCACTCTTCATCGCGGTGCGCGGGCCTCTCACTATCGCGGCCTCTCTTGTTGCGGAGCACAGGCTCCAGACGCGCAGGCTCAGTAGCTGTGGCTCACGGGCCCAGTCGCTCCGCGGCATGTGGGATCCTCCCAGACCAGGGCTCGAACCCGTGTCCCCTGCATTAGCAGGCAGATTCTCAACCACTGCACCACCAGGGAAGCCCTGCTGCATCATTCTGCATGTGGAAAACTGGGACAGCCTTCCTCCTCGCCTCCTCTCCAACCTCCCAGGCTTTTAAAACCAGGGTTTAGAGCCACATTATTACAAGTTCCCTGAAATGTGGTATAGTTTCTTTGACTTTTATTCCAGAAATGATTTTTTTTCCAATAAATGGTAAAACACCTCATATCATCACAATAGACAGAAAAACAAAACTATAACAAAGATTTTTTTCCTTGTCTCTTGCTATTTTTTTTATATTACCAATAATAAGCGTAACAACACCTTTAGAGACAAATTCCTTGTAGAAATTAATGAGATGCAGCTAGTGTCTGTATTTAGTGAGCCCAGTGGCATATGGGATGGATACGCATAAGTCAGTTTAGAAAAGATAACAAGTTAGTGAAAAGTTAATAATAAAGATACTAAAGTACAGATTTGGGGAAAGTTGGTAAAAATGCCATCTCAAAATTCTAGTGAAAAAAGTAATTTCTTTGATAATGTATGTGAGATTTTAATTAATGTCTAAGGAATGGAATTGATAACTTGATTGATTAAAAAAAGACGCAAGAGGGAAGAGATATGGGAACTTATGTATATGTATAACTGATTCACTTTGTTATAAAGCAGAAACTAACACACCATTGTAAAGCAATTATACTCCAATAAAGATGTAAAAAAAAAAGATTTTTTTTTTCCTAAGGTGATTCTTTGATGGTTCACTTTTTAATGGTATTTTAATCTCTTTAAGAAAGATAAGGTAAAATGATATTCGGTGACTTTGGTGACCTTAGTTTTACTTTACTGATACGGTCCCTTCATTCCTAAAACTACAGTTCCTCAAATTTCCTTATGCCACTTACTGAACTGATCAGGGCAGACAGCAGCTATCCTGGGCTTCAAAAAACTCTGTGACTTGTGGAGAAGATAGCTAGGAATAGAGATAACTATGGTTTTCTCTATTTTTGAAGGAATTCAAAGACAAGCTTCTTAGATTTTCTTCCAGTTGATGATAGCGAGATCAGTTGAGATTTGTAGATTGTAGAATATGTATTGATACAGAATTTTAATTTTAATCAGCTGATTCCTAAGATTTTGAAAACATTTTTTAGGCACTGCCTTGGTTCCATCATTTTTGAATTTCCTGAATTTATATCCAGAATCTTATCTATAAATATTGCTGTTTCAATCACGAGAACTATATCTGACCTCAGTTGAAGGAGATTGAAGAAATTGCTTTAAAGTAATTTTTGCTGTTTATCTTATGCTAGAGTAGGAAAATGGGGCTTCTGCTCTGTTCTCAAGATAAAGCAACCTGTCTCGTATCTTTCTGCTTGCTCTCTTCCTGGAACCGCTTCCCTGCCCCAACCCCACACATTTCAACTCCAAAACTCAACACCATGATGGTACGTGTCACTCAAAGAGCACGTGTGACCGAAAATTCCTGGCATCATCTAAATCCTTTCTTATACTAAATAGCAGGTTTATCTTATCAAACACCATCTATAGTATAACGAATGGAAGTTGAAATAACTTTTACTCCAATAGATTTTTCAGTGTGATGAATGATGGTTTCTAAAATGTTATTGATACACATCTTAAAATATTCCTGGGCTCATCACTGATGAAGTGGTATCACCCTAATGATATCGATAGTATAGTGGTTTAGTTTCTGTTATACACTTTGAGTAAACAAGAATAAATTTCTAACACCATAGCATACACACAAATGCATACACCCACCCCAAATAGTTGCATTAATTTTATACTTAGAGTGAAAAATGAAAAACCATATTATCCATTAGTTTTGTTTAAGAAAATTATTAGTCATCATTCATAAAGGTAATTTGCATAGCCTATACCACTGTGATAATGTCTCAGAGAAAGCTGAAATGGGATAATGTACAAAAGACACACTGGTATTTATTATTATTATTACTATCAGTATTAGCTATAGTGCTTCTATCTTAGATGACATGATTTGAAAGAGAAATAAAGCCTTTTAGACCATCTGTAGGATCTTACATGCCATTGGAGGTTTCAGTCGACATTTTTAAGGAGCCGCTGCTCATTGGTAATGCCTTGGTCATATTGCAAGAGAATGTTTAGAATATATCAAAGTGCTAACCAGATTACCGGTTTGATTTTGCATGTTTTCTTTAGCAAGGATGAGTATCAGATATCTCTATTTAAAAAGTGGAAAAATAATAACAGTAGTTGACACCTACACACTCCCACTTACCTCATGCCTTTATAAGAATAAGTGAGTTTTAACTGAGTAAAACAGAAGTAGAAGTAAACCTATAAGTGTGTAATCCCCGCTATTACACAGTAGCTACAGATACTCGTAGAATCTAATGTGTTTCTTATCACAGGAGGTCTGAGGGCATCATTTGTGGTACCTGCTCTTTATGGGGCAGAAAACAGTGAGAAAGGCATTTAAAATGTTTGGCTTCTCAGAACTCACCATGAGGAGACTATCTCTAACTAGGACTGAAGTCACTTCTCACCTGAAGGGTTGGTTTGTCTCCACACCCATGAAATCTCCTTTTCTCTGCTGACACTGCCAATTTAGTTCAATTTTATGTGTGATGTAGACAGATGTCTGCCAGGAGCTGGATGGAGTCCATTAACGCTTCACAGAGGGAGGGAGGTGGTTTTAATACTTAAGTGGTGGTTGGCAGCTCTGACTCTTGGCCCTAGCTTGGGAAAAAGCCTGGGCCCCTCAAAACTTAACTCGTTTTTGGTACACAGACTAATTTCTTAGACCTTTTTTCTATCGTGAGCAAGAGAAAAAAACTAAGAAGTGTTCTGCAGCTGATTCATCTTAAAGGTGGCTAAATTAATGATTAATTTAGAATAGAGCTATCTCTCTCCCAAGACAGCAGTGATGACATGTATTGTCAGTGCTGTGATGGTACCTCGTTCTATTCCATATTCTATGCATTTTCAGAGGAAGTTAATTTCATGGAATATCTCCAAGTGGCTGAATTCTCATCCTCACCTCTCCTTAAGGCATACAGGGCAAGCAGAAGTCCACAAAGGCATATTAAAATCTGAATGAACTGCCAATTTTATATGTAATTATGATTGCAAGATTCATAATTTCTGTAGAATATAGTCTACAAAACTTATTTCTTTCACGTAATCCTTTATTTCTTCCCAGGGCTGTCAGGCAAGACTCATTCCGGTGAGCACCCTTCCAGCTTTCCTGAATGTTTTTGTTGAGTATTAGAGAAAAATCTTAGCCAACCTCCTGGGCTAACAAGCACCTCTCTTGTAATGTTTGCTGCCTTCGCCTCTGACAACTGTGATCAAGATCTCTTTACTTGCTGCTCTCTAGTCAGATTGTAGCACTTGATTGACTCATCTGGTGTTTCCCTGGGGCACAGCTGTCAGCCAAATATACCCAATCTGAGCCATCTTTTCTCTGGGGTTGCCCTCTTAATTCCTACTTCCTGTTTTCTCTTTCCTAACTAGGCCAGTTTCTAAGGGATCTTCAGGCTTTCAGTGTAAAATAAAATAATGCTTATTTTTTTAAGTGCTTTCTGGCAACTTTTTAGGAGATTTGATCAATAAACATAAAAGACTGAAGGCAGTTTTTGTTTGTTTTGTTTGCTTGTTTTTTACTCTCTTAACAGATTTCTTTTTGAAAGTTTGCTTTAGATGAGTTCCTATTTTGGCCTTCATTCAATCCCTTACCCATTAGCTTATAGTTCATTTCATTCTAAACATTTCTTTTTTTGTGTTTGCAGTTTCAACATTCTTTTAAAGACGCAGGGCTGTAGAAAATGCTGTGCTTGATCAGGTAGAATAAATTAAAGAAGGGAGTGTCCTAGATGTTGGCAACGAAGACTGTCATTGTTTGACAAAGTGCAATTTGAGATTCAGCAGTTTCCTTTCCAGATTAAGAAACCGCGTCCTAAAAGACAAGTCAAATCATGAGTGCAAAAGAGATGAGAGATTTATATAAGAAATTAAATGTACATTAGAAACCCTGATGGAGAGACTCCATTTTTGTCACTTGTCAAAGACTCTACTGTGAGATAGACCATTACTCTAAATGCTTCACTTTCCTGTTATCATTTTTCTTCATGTATTATTGCCTCCCAGCCCTTTATAGATTATACTGTTCCTTGGCAAATTGCCTATAGTGCTGGCCTTCAGCAATGTGGTTCCAGGGTCTGTTTTTCCACTTCCTGTTGCTCTCAGCCATGCCATATTGCTTCAGCCACGAGACCAGCCAAAAGCTAGCCAAGACCATGAGGCTTGGGATATCACTGCATTTCTTTACTAGAATGGCAGTCTCAGGGAGGTTAGACTACCTTCACTTCCAGTTCTTTTCTAAAGCTCATATCTCAAAAACCTGGACGCCGACTTCAAATAAACTATTATTAGCCCAGGCTTGCGTTCAGCCTCTGATAAGTGTCCCACGTGCCATACGCAAGAAAAGGCCAGTAGCTGTTCAAGCCTTCTAAGCGTGTGGTTCTTTGAACCTTACAGAACATTTTCATAACCAAATTATTTCTTGTTTAACCCTCACAAAACTTCTATGGGTTGGATAACAACCCTACGTTACTGGGACTTAGCCAGATTCAGGGCTGGCAAATGGCCATCTCAAACCTTTATCTCCAGATTCCATTCCAGTGCAAGTGGAGTTCTTTTTTTGTTCTGTTTCTTTATTTTCCAGCGTATCTTTACTTACCACATTCCTCAGAGGCCAAGAAAAATGTAGGAAAGAGAGGAAAAGGGCTTTTCTGATAAGTGGCAAATTTAGAGTGCCGATAGTATGAAAACACATTTAAGTTGAAAATACATTCACCATACCTTTTAGAAGCATTCTTGGAGGAGTTTTTCATACCCTGAAAACACCCACTTTGCATGGCCAATGTCTTGGGGAGAGAGCTCAAGGAACAAGCCAGGAAGGCTGCTGTAGCTCTCCACTCAGGGAAAGTGTGATCTCAACTATACCTACCCCGTGGTTGGGTAATTGCAGCACTGGCTCTGTTTTGTGGGATTTCCCCTGTCTCGCCGTACTTGGGCAGGTGTACAGTGTTAAAGACAACAAATGATCCCATCTGCTGTTCATGTCCATGCTTTGTGTGCCAAGTTTTAATAAGGAAGTCTTACCTAGGTAGCCACAATGACCAGCGTGTAGTGTTCATACCCCTCTGAGATCACAGACCAAATCTAGTTTCCAATTTGCTAGATTCTACTGGAAGTGAGTTATCTGAGTCAATGAGTTTTAATACTTTGGGTTTATCAAATGAATTCAAGTCAGTTATTTTAGAAGTCAACTCAGTCCATAGTCGTACTGGCTAAGGACAGTGAGAAAATCACAGTGAGGAAAACTTTGAGTGCTTTTCAAAATGCATTACTTACAGAGCCTCACACTTAGAGACAACTGAAATATAAATGATATATATGTACATTATTGTCCACTGCCCCCAGCAGACACCAGCATGTCTACAGAGACTTTATGAAGACCCTAGAGTTTTAGGGCTGTGGTTCTATATCCTTCGTGTTTGCCAAAAACCTGCATCTGTAAAACACTCCAGAGTTGATTCAGGTAGTCATTGCCCCTTTCAAGAAAGTCTGTTGATTTCTATTTGGAGAAAAAGGAGAAATTAAAAACAAAACCAACAAACAAGGACATCTTAGGGGATTTAACTCTTTATTCCTTTCCCCTGTGGTCCTGTCTACATAGCAGTTATTACTGCTAGGAGTCCTCTATTTTTTTACATGTTTATTCCCACCTATTCACCCATCATATATATTGCACG